>NC_137327.1:4429352-6829352 GCF_965287045.1 Carcharhinus amblyrhynchos
GGCAGAGCGTGGTTGGGGGGGTTGTGGGGAGGGGGGTGTGGCTGCGACCCTCAGACCCCCAGGTCTTAATGATGGGGGTGCATTTAAAGGACAAGATAATGATCACCCCCGCCCCCCCCCCCCCCCCCCCCCCCCCGACCCCTACCCCTGGTCTGCCAACTGGAGGCTGCCTCTATAAGAGTGAATCAGTGAATGGAGGGAGTTGTGGCACCGATACTGTGCCAACATTTGCCTTATTTTCAATTTGTGGCATTATTGTGTTTCTGATCTGTGGCAATTGATTCTTGTTTTCTAAGGAGGACCTGTGATTTTCTTTCCCCCCCCAGTCAATAAAACACAGACTTATTCTTGATTTACTTTCTGAAACATTTGCCCCCAATATATTTAAGTCACGGGTAGATAGGTTTCTGATAGACAAGGGGATTAAGGGTTATGGGGAGAAGGTGGGAAAGTGGAACTGATCCACTTCAGATCAGCCATGATCTTATTGAATGGCGGGGCAGGCTCGAAGGGCTAGATGGCCTACTCCTGCTCCTATTTCTTATGTTCTTATGTAACTCACGCTTTCTCCCCTCCAATTTGTGATGGAAGTTACTGCCTCAATTAACTCTGTCGTTTGCCTGGGGATCTATTTATTAAAACTGCGCTTTTTTTTTAACGCAAAGCAATCTGCTCCAACTGTGAATCCCCCCTTTTCAATTTTAATTAGACTGATAATGCCAGATTAACATTACATTGGGTCACACCTGAGAAGGGTGCTACATTGCTAATGCCCCATGTCACATCATGAGCTGCTCATCATGGTCGAAGAGGGTGGGGTGGAAGTGGTGTGAGGAGGTGAGGTGGCAGCGTTCCCAAGCTGGGAAGATCCCATCTCCATCGGAAATTGGCCCTAAATTAATTGTGCCCTTAAGAGTGGTAACTGGCTGCCCACCTTACTGGGCAGGCTGCCAATTTTCTTGCTTCACCTCCCTGTAAGGATCATAGAATCCCTACAGTGCAGAAGGTGGCCATTTGTTCTATTGAGTCTTCACTGACTCTCTGGCAGAATATCTCACCCAGGACCAATCCTGTTAACCCATGTGTTGACTCACGAATTTACAAGGATGTTGCCTGGACTGGGAGGCATGTCTTATGAAGATAGGTTGAGGGAGCTCGGTCTCTTCTCCCTGGAGAGACGAAGGTTGAGAGGCGACCTGATAGAGGTTTATAAAATGTTGAGAGGTATAGATAGGGTGGATTCTCGGAGGCTATTTCCCAGGGCTGAAATGGTCGCTACGAGAGGACACAGATTTAAGGTGCTGGGGAGCAGGTACAGAGGAGATGTCAGGGGTAAGTTTTTCACTCAGAGGGTGGTGAGTGAGTGGAATCGGCTGCCGTCGGTGGTGGTAGAGGCGAACTCGCTGGGGTCTTTTAAGAGACTTCTGGATGAGTACATTGGATTTAATGGGATTGAGAGTTATAGATAGGCCTGGTAGATATGGATATGATCGGCGCAACTTGTGGGCCGAAGGGCCTGTTTGTGCTGTAGTGTTCTATGTTCTATGTAATTCCACTCGTTCCATAACCTATATATCTTGAGGGGCAATTTATCGTGGCCAATCCTCCTAACCCCGCACACCTTTCGATTCCAGGAACCTAGAGCACCTGGAGAAAACCCGTACAGACATGGGCAGAATGTGCATACTCCACACAGAGAGCGACCTGAGGCTGGAATTGAACCTGGGTCCCCGGCGCTGTGAGGCGGCTGTGCTAACCACTGTGCCACCGTGCTGCCCAGAAGGTGACACAGAAGAGGGGATGCAACAGGGAGCCACTATTTTCCTGCTCCCCCATTCCCCCCCTTCCACCCTCATCAGAACAGGAAAAACTCAGGCCTGATACCTTGCCAGGAGAATTTTATTGTGTCCAAGAGCTAGGAGTTTCAGTCGAATGGTGGGGGTGGGGGGAGAGTGGGGGGGGGGGGGGGGGGTGGCTAGTGGTGGGGGCGGCGCAAACATATCCACCAGATGTGAGTGACCCATTGAATGTCAGCCTGCTGTTAAGGGCTGGGTGTACTAGTCTCTGCCTGTCAGACTGTGCAAGTAAATTCTAAACCTCTGCCTTCGATCTCAGAGGCTGGAAACGCTGCCATTAATCCAAAGCTTTGCTGTAGCAGGATGGTGGGTATGTGACTGGAGTAGTAATCGAGAGAATGCCAGTTCAAATCCCTACAGGGCAATTTGAGAACTTGAATTCCATTTAAAAAAAAATCTGGGAACAAAAAGGCTGGTTTGAGTCACAGTGACCGTGAGACTGTGAACTTGTTGAAAAACCTTAACTCCCTCAGGGGTACCCTTTTGGGGAAATTGATGGCACTTATCTACTCTGGGCACATTAGTGACTCCAGTCCCAAGCCACTGTGACTCACCCTTAACTTCAGAGAATCCCTGCAGTGGAGAGGGAGGCCATTCAGCCCATCGAGTCTGCACCGACCACAGATGCTATCCCCATAACCCCAGCTAGCCCCCCCTGACATTAAGGAGCAATTTAATATGGCCAATCTACCTAACCTGCACATCTTTGGACTGTGGGAGGAAACCAGAGCACACCCACGCAGATACAGGGAGAATGTGCAATCTCCACACAGACAATGACCCAAGCTGGGAATTGAACCCAGGTCTCTGGCGCTCCGAGGTGGCAGTGCTAACCACTTGGCCACTGTGCCACCCATCTTCTTCCTGACGTGCACCAGTGCACCAAATAGTCCTGATGAGTGCTGTGGGGGTACCTTCATCCCAATGGTTGTGACTTTACCAGTGATATTGGGACTCCTGGAATGCACTAATGCAGCCAAATCTTTCCCCTCTTCACTGTGCAGGGTTCTGAGTCCAATCAGAGTGCCCTAACCACTGCTCCCACTGAGATTTAACAAAGTCGAATGTGGAACTTTGTGTTGCCAATTCTGGCTTGACACACTCTTGGATGTGTCATCACAAGGATAAAAACAACCCCGATATTTTTTGAATGATTTATCTCCCATGGTTTCATGAGGCAGTCAATGTCCTGGGTATTGACCGTCAGTTCCTGGAGATACCAGGCCAGACCTGGAGGGTTGGCAACCCTGACCATCCAAAGGCCAAACCCCTCGTAGCAATCTAACCCTTTGATTGGCTAAAGGCAGGACTTCTGAGACGGCCCCTGAGACGGGCGGAAGTCCCACCCCTGATTGGCCAGCCGCCCTCCAGTCCAGGAGTGCCCGAAGCCGCAGCAAACAGGACTGGGAGCCCAGGACTAGGGAAATGTGGATCTCAGGATGGGGAGAGTCCCAGTCACCCTCGAACTGAATGTCTCGCTTGGCCATTTCTGAGGGGATTTAAGAGACAACCACGTTGCTGTGGGTTTGGAATCACATGTAGGCCAGACCAAGTAAGGACGGCAGATTTCCTTCCCTAAAGGATATTAGTGAACCAGATGTTTTTTTTCTGACAATGGTTTCATCTTCATCAGTAGATTTTTAATTCTAGATTATTTTTGGTGAATTCAAATTTCGCCACCTGCCCGTGGTGGGATTTGAACCTGGATCTTGCCTTGGGTCCCTGGATCACCAGTCCAGTGACAATACTGCCACGACACTGCCTCCCTGATGTTGAAGGGAGGATCTTGATGAAGCCCATTCCCCACCCCTGCCCTTCCCACATGAAGGCCTGAGCGGGGTCACCTTTCTGGTCCTTGCCCCTGAAGCCCTCCCACCAGCCCGAAAATTGAGACGAGGCAGGAAACAGCCCATAAATGGTCATTAAGGAGTGACGAGGAGCAAGGGCGAGGGGTCGACCTAGCCATTACCTGACCCACCACAACATTGCGAAGAGATCAGGGTGGGGTAGGAGTCTGGTGGCAGACCACCCCAGGAGCGAAAATTTCTGCCCATGATCTCTGCACTTCCAAGGGCCTATTGAAACTGCCCCCTCCCTCTCCCCTCCCCCCCCTACACACTCGTGCTATTGGCCACTTGACCTGTCCATCTTCACGGTGTCCTGATTTCTCTCAGCCAGTCGGAAAGCGGAGAGACTCGCCATTGCTTGACGTGAATCAACCTCAAATATTATTGTATCTCGCTAAGCAACAAAAAAAACCCTCCACAAAATAGCCACGATGATTTTTCTCTTGGCTTTCTCCTCGCTGTGGCATCTTGAGATGGATCTTCCATTTCTCCAGTCTCCAAGGCAATCCTTGGAGGGTTGGCAACCTAGAAGTGGAAATATGTCAATTCCACTGGTCCTCAGGAGAGCAGTATTCCAGGGACAAGAGGGGGACAAAACACCAGAAGACAAAAAGATGTTGACAAGCCTGTTGCCAAGTATTAATGGTGAAGATTCATGGTGATATAAATAAATACCTAACAGGTTTTGTCTTGAGTCTTTCCAGCCTTGGTGTCCAGAGGGTCTTGCTGCAGCTAAGCTGCAATCAGTTTTCTCACTGCTCCCTTGTGGTTCCCGCTAGAGAAAGGATTTCAGCTCCTCCCGTGCCCCCCCCAATCGCTGACAGTCTGTTTTCACAGACTGCTGAGAATTATTCCTGCTTCTGTCCAACGCGTAATCTCATTCAGACCGATTCAACAAATAAATTAACTAGCATGGGAGGATTAGTGGCTGTGTGTTTTGATACCTTATGATATAATTTGGAGAAAGGCCATGCGCACCCTCACACACGTAGGCACATGCATACACAAACACACTCACACTTACAATGTGCATACACACATGCACACACATACATGCAAATGCACTCACACGTACACACATACACATACAAGTATGTGCACACAGACGTGCATACGAAACACAAATGCTTCATGCATGTGCATAACATGCACTGGCTTGCACACAAATATACTCACACATGCTTACACACATGTGTACACAAACACACATGCATACACACTCACACAAATGCATACAGATGAACACACATATGAACAAATGTACTCACATGTGTGTGCACACACACACATGCAAGTGCACATATGTGTGGACGCAAGTACACAAATAAAGTGGCAGTGCTTGTGCTGATCAATGTCATCAAACATGCATGTTGTTAACATTTGACCACTGGGGTACAAAACAACACGCCATGCTTCTTCACGCATTACGTGCTTTCTTTCCTTTTGATTGGCTAACACTTAGTTTGCCTCCATTTTCTCTTGTCTCATAACTCTGGTTGGGATGCTGGCAGGGGGGGTTGGTTTGGGGTGCAGTTGGGGTGGGGGGCGTGCTGCTGGATGTGTCGCCTCTTCAGCTATCTCACCTCAATCAATGCACAATACCCAGCACTGTGGCTACAGTGTGCGGAAGGTACACTGGTGGATGTTCAGCCAGATCGGATGAGCAACAGGCTCGAGAGGCTGCATTCTTACTCCTGATGTTGTAAAATGACAAGAGAGAAAGAGTGAGTTGATGCAGATAGATCCTGCTCTAACTGAAGGCAGAATGTGATATGAGGGGCTGAATGGCCTCCTCTCACCATTGTGATAATGGCTGGGGAAGGAATTGAGAACTGATTATGAAAAGAAGGTTTTTTTTAAAGTTAGTGTCAGCTTACATTCACACCGCAGTGAAGTTACTGTGAAAATCCTCTGGTTGCCACACTCGTAGAATCATTATAGAATCCTTAGTGCAGAAGGAACCCATTTGGCCCCTCGAGTCTGCACCAACAATAATCCCACCCAGGCCCTGTCCCCCTGTAAACCCCCTGCCTCTGAAGCAATTATTGCACAACTGGCAATTTAGCATGGCCAATCAACCTAATCTTTTCGACTGTGGGAGGAAACCAGAATACCCAGAGGAAACCCACGCAGACATGGGGAGAATGTGCAAACTCCACACAGACAGTGACTCAAGCCGGGAATTGAACCCGGTTCCCTGGCGCTGTGGGGCAGCAGCTAACCATTGTGCCATCGTGCCGCCCACTCCGGCACCTGTTCAGGTACACTGCGGGAGAATTAAGCACGGCCAAACCACCTAACCAGCACGCCTTTCAGGCTGTGGAAGGAAACTGGAGCACCCGGAGGAAACCCACACAAACACAGGGAGAATGTGCAAACTTTACACAGACAGTGACCCCAGCGGGGAATCAAACCTGGGTCCCCTGGCACTACGAGGCAGCAGTGCTCATCACCATGCCACCATGCCACCATGCCACCCTAGTAGCTCAGTTACGTAGGTAGTAAAGTCACCATAGTCCCAGATGAACATAGGCTGTGACTGGTGGTGATTTAACCTGGGCCACCGTGTGGATGGGAAAGATTGCAATGTGATGCTGGCAGACCACTGACTGTCTCGCCAAGACTGCAGGATGGAAACCACAGGTGGACCTTGCAGGAGATGAGCGGTCAATGGCCCTTTCTCAGTCCCCTGCCCACTACTTTAACGGAAGCATTAACCCTTCTGTACCACACAGAGCACAAGTCTGAGAGACCCTGAGGAACAGTTGCCTGGATAACGAGTGGGGCTGTGGAACTACCCAAAGCAACACATGTTGATCTAACAAGATGTTTCCTATTTGCTGTCTCCCAATCAGTTCTGACAAGCTTTACAATGCCTTTAAATTCCATCCCAGTGCCCATTAACCAACTAGCAGGCGCACATTCCCAAAGGATTTCATGCCTGCACTCTTCAATACTGGCACACATCCTCCCTCCTTTATTAAAGCTGTGCTACACCTAGCTTCATTTTTGTATGGAATCTCTTATTTTGTTTTCTGCAATGTTCCAGATCACAAAAATAACTGACTGCCAGACTTTTAATAGCAGGAAGTCTCTGGCATGATTTAATGGCTGTGCCTGAGGCAACACTTCCACAATTGTTTTCCCCCTTCAAACACAATTTCAGGGAGTCCCCACTGAGAGTGATGGTTGCATTCCTAAAAATCACCACTTCAAGTGAAACCCCCTTTCAGCGAGACACGGTTTTCCAAACGAGTCAGTGTTAAAATTGGAGTTAGGTTCCTGAGGACAATCTTTACCCAGCGTCATGTTATGATTATATGAAATCGATGTGAAAAGTGAAACACTGTACCGTGCAGTGTGAAATACCGCAATGCACAGCACAGTAACAGACTTTGAAATTGCTGCTTTGCCTGCAGGCGTCATCCTAGCAGTGAACTCTCGAAAACATCAAGTTTAAAACACTTCCCCCAAATACAGGCACTGTACAGCACACAGAAATATCTTGTTTGGCAAAGAATTCTTTTAAATTAAAACAGAAGTCCAAAGCAGTTCCACGGCACGGTGGCGCAGTGGTTAGCACTACTGCCTCACGGCGCCAGGTTCAATTCCGCTCTTGGATGACTGTCTGTGTGGAGTTTGCACGTTCTCCCTGTGTCTGCGTGGGTTTCCTGCGTGTGTTCTGGTTTCCTCCCACTGTTCAAAGATATAGAGGTTAGGTGGATTGGCCATGCTAAATTGCCTCTTAGGGTCCATTAATGTGCTTGTTTGGTAGATTAGCCATGATAAGTTGCTCCTTAGTGTCTAAAGATGAGTGGGTTAGGTGGATTGGCCATGCTAAGTTGCCCCTTAGTGTCCAAAGATGTGAAGGTCGGGTGGATTGGCCATGATAAATTGCCCCTTAATATCCAAGGTGTGCAGATTAGATGGATTGGCCATGGTAAATGTGAGGGATAGTGGGAGTGGGCCTGGGTAAGATGTTCTGTCAGAAAGTTGGTGTCAAATTGATGGGCCGAATGCCCCTCTTACTGGTGTCTTCAGCTGAAATCGGCGAGGGTGGGGTGCCCTTGTGTTTTATTTTTGGTGAGCTTTTTTCCGGTTGGGGTTTGGTGGGTTTGTTGGGGTTGGGTTGGCTGGGATGGAGTTGATGTCTACGCAGGGTGCCACGTTCGGGATGTGTTGGTCTGGGTGCTGGCTTCGCGGAATCATTCTGAGCCAGGCGCAGGGATCTGAAAAGTACCACAATTAAAACGTGCTCAGGTTGTCCATGTTGACGACCTTATCACTTCCAGAAAATTAATTAAAAATGACAAGAAAGGACATAGTTGATGAATATCATGTAAATGGTGCTCAGAAGAAACTTGGTTGTAAACTGTCGCCTTTATTTTCAGCTGTGATATCATTGCTTTGTGAGATGATTCTATTCTCCCCTGCTCCATCAAAGTTCAAAAAATAGGATACGATATGTGGCTAGTTTTGCCCTTTATCCTCTGTCCCGATCTCTTAACGTGCAGTTCACACAGCAGATGATCTCACAGAAACCACAGCCTGCTGTTTATTGTTTAGCTTCCTATCCATCGAATGAAGGATTCATTGAGGACGTATGTGTAAATTTAAACATCGTTACACGCAATCTGTTCCAACAAACCAGCAAGTGAATTCCATTAAGAGTTTTTATAAAAAGAATTTGTGTCTCTGCCTCTTCTCCCTTCAGTGGATTGATGTTTGTCGATCTGATGGCTTGAGATTGACAGACGGATCAGATGCCTCACTGATTTCTCTTGTCTCCTGCCAATCCCCATCTATCCACGCCTCATACTAGCTAGCAGGTCTCGCTGGTCAAACTAGATCTGTCAGTCATGTCTCCAAAACTACATACAGAGATGGTTAAGTGAGTTAAGTTAGCCTGAAGGGCATCTAGACCTCACCACTTCCTTTTTGTCTGAGTGCTCCAAACCCACTCTCCTAAGGCCTAATCAGTTTGATCAGAATGCACCAGGAAAGTTTATTTTTTGTACAGAAAATTTCCAACTTACAGAACAGAAACAGGCCACTTAGCCCAACTGGCCTGTGCTGGTGTTTATATTCCATGTGTGCCTTCTCCACCACTCATCATCTCAGCCCATCAGTATACACCAAGGTGGCACAGTGGTGAGCATCGCTGCCTCACAGCGCCAGGGGCCTGGGTTCGATTCCTGGCTCGGGTCGCTGCCTGTGTGGAGTTTGCATGTTCTCCCCATGTCTGCGTGGGTTTCCTCCAGCGGCTCTGGTTTCCTCCCACGGTCCAAAGGTTTGCAGCTTAGTGGGATTGGCCATGCTAAATTCTTCTTGGACAGATGTTGGTGTGTGGTGACTAGGGGATTTTCATAGTAACTTTGTTCCAGGGTTAATACATGCCTACTTGTGACTATCAAATGAACCTTACTTTACCTTTTATTTCTTGCTTCATGTGTTTTATCCAGCTTCCCTTGAGATACATCTACCCTCTTAGCCTCAGCTTAGCCTCTGCTACCTCATTTGCTAGCAAGTCCTGCATTCTCATCGCTAGGGGGAAAGTCATCTCTCCTGAATTCTCTACTGGATTTTCTAGGGAAAAGAGCCCCAGCCAGGAGGGGAGGTGGAGGGCAGGGTGGGGGAATGCAGACAGAGAGAGGGGATAAAGACAGAGTCAGCATGAAGACAGAGAGGGATGGAGACAGAGAAGGAGTGAAGATAGGGGGTAGGATGAAGACAGAGAGAGAGGAGATAGACATGCAGAGGGATGGAGTCAGGGACAGGGGATGAGGATACATGTCGGAATTTTATCCCCACACCCGCTCCGGAATTGGGGTGCAGATGCTTGCAGATGCAATTCTGCACTGGTCTTAGGCAGGATTTCACAAGCTGCCTGAGCAAGGTCGCAAAATAGCGGTCATGAAGTAGGATGAAGATATGGAGGGGATGGAGATATTTAGGGGATGGAGATATGGAGGGGATGGAGATATGGAGGAGATGAAGATATAGAGGGGAATAAAGGTATGGAGGGGATGGAGATAGGGAGGGATTGGCGATATGGAGGAGATGGAGGTATGGAGGGGATGGAGATATGGAGGGGATGGAGGTATGGAGGGGATGGAGATAGGGAGGGAATAGAGATATACAGGAGTTGAAGATATGGACAGGATGGAGATATGGAGGGGATGAAGGCAGCGAGAGGGGTGAAGTTGGTGGCTAGGGAATGGAGTTGGATTTTCATCCCTTGCCATGTCTGTGGTCTTCCCAATATTAATTTGGAAGAAATGTCTCCTCTTCTGTTGCTGGATGTTGGATAATCTGAAGGCAGCAGAACAGTGTCCTATGTTGGGGCTGCTTGTTGCCATAACTTGCTTGATTGTCGTCTTCCTTGGGGACAATACATTATTTGAGCCTAGCAACAAAATTCAGCACCAATCCTTCAATATCATGGAAGCTTTCACTCGTTTTATTTCCTCATTTTCAGGCATTGGGCATCACAGGCAAGACAAACAATGTTTACCCATTGCTAATTACTTTGAGCAGGTGATGTTGAGCAAGCTTCCTGGAGTGTTGCTGAGGGACTGTATTGCTTTGGCAACTTGATACACATGAATAACTTGCCAGACCATTTCCAAGCACAGCTAAGAGTCAGCCACATTGCTGTGAGATTGGAGTCTGTTTTTTTCTCGAGGGAGTGCACTGAAAGTTTACCAGGCTGATTCCGGGGATGGCGGGATTGATTTATGAGGAGAGATTGACTAGGTTAGGATTGTTTTTGCTGGAGTTCAGACGAATGAGGGGGGATCTCATAGAGACTTATAAAATTCTAACAGGACAAGACAGGGTAGATGGAGGGAGGATGTTCCTGATAGTGGGGGGGTCCAGAACCAGGGGTCACAGTCTGAGAATTCAGGGTAGACCATTCAGGATGGAGATGAGGAGACATTTCTTCACCCAAAGAGTGGTGAGCCTGTGGAATTCATTATTACAGGAGGCAGTTGATGCCAAAATGTTGAATATATTCAAGAGGTGTTTGGATATAGCACTTGGGGTGAATGAGATCAAATGGGATCAAAGCCTATCAGGATTAGACTATTGAGTTGGATGATCAGCCATGATTGTGATAAATGACAGAGCAGGCTCAAAGGGCCAAATGGCCTCCTCCTGCTCCTATCTTCTATGTTTCTGTGTCTGGACCAGGCTAGACCAGAAGCTTTCCTTCCTTCTTGGACATTAATGTACAGTTGAGCTTTCATGACAGTTCAATGGGTTTGCTCTCAGCTATACAGAAACGAGCTACATTTTATTCCAGATTTATTTAATTCATTGATTTCAGATTCACTGATTGGTTGAAGTTGCAACTATTGGAAACAACTTGGCTTTTATTTGCTGTGATATAGTTGGTTGACATTGTGCATGCTCGGCAATGACAAAGGGGAAATAAATTAGCCAGCGTCCCTGCTCCTGATTGTGGTTTACCGCTCTTAAAGAGCAGAAACCTCCGTTTCCTACCTGTGTGTGACTCCAGTCCAGAACTGAAGCAGCTTATAGCAAGACACTCAATCCACAACAGCATTTGTTTATCATTTTGTGTAAGTAAGCATAAAAATAGGAGGGGAAAGGTGCATGCATTTTTGAAGATGATGTAGGAGGGAGGCTTTCAGATTCTTGGGACATTGGACCGTAGAGTCACAGAGCATGGAAACAGATCCTTTGGCCCAACTCATCCCTGTCAACCAAGTTTGCTGAACTGAGCTAATCCCATTTGTCTGCATTTGGCCCATATTCCTCCAAACCTTTCCCGTCCATGCACCTTTTAAATGTTGTAATTGTACTCATCTCTGCCACCTCCTCTGGCAGCTCATTCCGTACACGCACCATCCTCTGTTTGAAAAAAGTTGCGCCTCAGATCCCTTTTAAATCATTCCCCTCCCACCTTAAACCTATGCCTTCTAGTTTTGGACTCCCCTACCCTTGGCTATTCACCTTATTTATGCCCCTCATGATTTTATAAACCTCTATAATGTCAGCCCTCATCCTCCTATGCTCCAGGAAAAAAATGCCCTAGCCTATCAAGCCTCACCTTCTAATTCAAACCCTCCAGTCCTGGTCTAATTCAGTGCGGGAGCGCGCATGGAGGGGGGAGATGGGACTTGTACAGGCTGGATTGGATGGACCCAAATGGGGCAGAGACTAAGTTCCGTGTGGGTGAATATTCGTGCTATTGGGGAATAAATGAATAAGGGGACCAGGAGGAAGTATCTCAGAGGGATGCCAGATGTACAAGATTAAACAAGGAACCAGCAGAAGTACACATTGACAAGTTTTCATCTGTCTTTGTGTCATTTGCTGGTGATGTACTCCATCGTCACTGTATACACCAATGATCAACAACATCTGGAGAGACATTAAATAGTCTTGACGAATATTTTTAACATTAAGTTGTGGAGGACACAGAAGGAAGTCTAACGCATCCCCAAAAACCTGACATGGGCAACGAGAGACCCCAGAGATAAGGCACCTCCATCGAGGGCAATAAGAGACCTTAGAGGAAGAGCAACACAAGACCCCCTAGGGCAGAAGGTAACTAAAAGAAGCAAAGTGTGCATTAGAGTGGAACTAGAAGCACAAGATTCAAGCTGAGTGTATACCTTTGAAAGTTCACATTCCTGGGATGTGGTATCACTTGTAGGTCCATCCCTAAGTGACCGTGAATTGTTTGGCCATTTCAGAGGGCAGATCAGTGTACAGGCTAGACTGGATAAAGGTGGCAGATTTCCTTCCCTAAAGGACATTACAACAATGGTCATCATTAGACTTTTAATTCTAGATTTTAATGCATCCATGTTCCAATCTCCAGTTCAAGATCAGAGCAAATACATTTCAAAAGCAGCACAAAGTTACCAGGGAACGCAAAAATCCTCAATGTCATACGTGGCCATTCAAAGCAGGAGATGCGAAAATGAGACCAGGTCTACAACCAGGCAAAGCGGCAGGAAGGAAAGGCACACAAAGAAGCTGATTCACTGAAGACTCCTTGAAGAATCAATACATAACTGTGGAAATACATGAGGAGCTAAGGAGGACATTGAATATTACTTCAGAAAAAGCTGAGTTGGAAATATCGGCAACAATGAAATGATACTCTAAAAGAGAGTTGGCAAGAAGTCAACAAGAAAATAAACAATTGAAAAAAACCAGTTGATTGTCCTTTAAGATCAAATTCAATAGAAATGCATAACCATTCAGCAACATGAGGAAGTGAAGACTGTGGTAAACAGCAGAATGGAAAGGGAGCTGGAAACACTCAAGGTGAAGTTACAGAATTACAGGAAAGCTCAGGATGATTAACAAATCATCGCAGGCGAGGTTAACAAAAGAAAAATGAAAGACCCTCTCCAGTGATCAGAATTCCTCAGGTCAAGGTTTATTCCCCTGGAGGATTTAAGGTGAAACAAATTGAATTTAATGTCACTCTGAACAAGTGGAAGAGCCAGTTGAATCAGAGTCATAGAATCCCTACAGTGCAATGGAGGCCATTCGGCCCATTGAGCCTGCACCAACAATAACCCTACCCAGGCCCCATCCCCGTAGACCCACATATTTACCCCGCTTATCCCTCAACCCTACACATTCCAGGACACTAAGTGTCAATTCACCATGGCCAACCAACCCAAACCCACACATTTTTGGACTGTGGGAGGAAACCAGAGCACTGGGAGAAAAACCCACACAGACATGGGGAGAACATGCAAACTCCACACAGACAGTGTCCTCAGCCGGGAATCAAACCCGTGTCCCTGGCGCTGTGAGGCAGCAATGCTAACCATCGTGCCATCGCGCTGCCCTGTGCTGTTGGCAGAGAAGATCCAGCAACGTTCCACATTCCAGGAGGAAGCTGGAAGCGACAAGAAAGAGACTGAAGAACTGAATGGATAAGAACATAAGAACATAAGAAATAGGAGCAGGAGTAGGCCATCTAGCCCTTCGAGCCTGCCCCGCCATTCAATAAGATCATGGCTGATCTGTCGTGGCTCAGTTCCACTTTCCACTTTAAGAGGAGGCATCGAAAGGAAAAAGCGGGAGAACCATGAGATCGGAAAACATAAACACAGCCCTGAAGCAGAAGGTACTGGAGTTCCCTAAGGGTTAGTGCTGGAACCCTTGTTTTTCCTGATCTATGTTAACTTAGACCTTGGTGTACTGGGCATGACTTCAATATTTGCAGAGGATATGGCATGTAGAACTGTGAGGAGAGGAGTGTCAAACTTCAAAAGAACATAGACAAGTGGGCAGACAGGCAGTGGGTGAATTTCAATGTGGAGGAGTGTGAAGTGATTTATTATGGTAGCAAGAACATGAAGAAAGAGCAAAAAATAAAGCGTACCACTCTAAAGGGTGTACAGCAGCAGAGGAACCTGGGTGTAAATGTATACGGGTCATTAAAGCTGGCAGGACGCATTTAGAGCACAGTTCATAAAAATTCAATTTCGTCGGCTTTATTAATAAGGGCAGCGTGTACAAGAGCAAGGAAATTATGTTGACCTTGTGTAAGACACTGGTTTGATCTGAGCTGAAAAGTATTGCATCCAGTTCCAGGCACCACACTTTAGGAGAGATGTGAAGGATTTGGCGGGAACGCGGAAAAGATTTACGGGAACGTTTCCAACAATGATAACTTCACTTACGTAGACCGACTGGAGAGGTTGGGACTGTTTTCTGTAGAAAATAAATGATGAAGAGGAGGGACGCATTATCACAAAGCGACTGTACAGAGTAGGTGAGGAAAGAATACCCACGTTTGTAGAAGGACTGAGGACGAGAGGGCACAGATTTGCGGGGCACGGTGGCACAGTGTTTAGCAACGCTGCCTCACATCGCCAGAGACCCGGGGTCAATTCCCGGCTTGGGTCACTGTCTGTGTGGAGCTTGTACCTTCTCCCTGTGTCTGCGTGGGTTTCCTCTGGGTGCTCCGGTTTCTTCCCATAGTCCAAAGAGGTGCTGGTTTGGTAGATTGGCCATGCTAAGTTAACCCTAGTGTCAGGGGGATCAGCAGGGTAAATATGAGGGGTTATGGGAATAGGGCCTAGGTGAGATTGTGCTTGGTGGGGGTTTGATGGGCTGAATGGCCTCTTACTGCACTGTAGGGATTCTATTCCATGATTTAATTTTCAGAAGGAGCAAAAGCGAAATCCTCTTTCACACAACGAGTGGTTAAGATCCGGAACGCTCTATCCAAGCGTGCGGCGGAGGCAGGTTCAGTCGAGGAATTGGAAAGGGATTTGGGATGGTTATTGGAAAAGGAATAAGGGGCAGGATTAGTGGGAGGAGTCTGGGGAACAGCACGAGGTGAGTTTCGAATTCGGGGAGCTGGTGCAGACACAACGGGCCAAATGGCACTGCATGAACCCTGAGATTATTGGAAGCGACATCCTGGAGCGACCAACTGGTGTGAGAACATTTTCAGTGCACAGTGACATAGGCTGTTTGAGAGGAGGGCTCACCATCATCTTTCCAGGGCAACTAGGGAATGGGCAATAACTGCTGTGCTGGGCAGTGATACCCACACTCTCAGAACTGATGGGAGAAAATGATTAAAGCAGAATTCACTCACCCAGGACAATGGAAGTGTATTTAATTCCCCTACGTGCCATGTACCTACTCCAATAACTGCCCATGTCCTGGAGTACGATCACTCTGCTGCTTCTGTTTTGTACCTGCAAGCTGCCAGCTGCTTTGTTTATGAGGCTTGTCTTTATTGTCTTGGTCTATTAGCGGATTCTTGTGGCCTGCATTTGGAAGGCGCTGTTCACTGTTACATTCCGGAGCCATCGGGATGTGGCTTCTGTAGAAATCCAATGATTCCAGCAGCAGCTGCGGCACTGAGGCCAAAGTACTTGCCGCGATTTAACTACAGCATTGAGTAAGTGCAAACAAATCCAGGATAATGGCCTGGAAATGGCAGGAGGGTCGCTAGCCAAATGCCTTCAATTACGCGGGGAAACGAGTTGGCTTTTCGAGCAGAGGAGGTTTAATCGAGGTGTTGAGAATTGTGAAGGGTTTTGATAGAGTAAAGTGGGCGAAAGTGTCTCCGCCGGCAGGAGGGTCAGCCGCCGAAGGCCACACAATTTAACGTAATTGACAAAAGGTAGCGGAGGGGAGTTGAAGATTTTTTTTTTCTTTCACAGTGAGTTGCTATGATCTGAAATCTGCTGCTTGAAAAGGCAGCGGAAGCAGAAACACTGGTAAATAGTGGGAATTTTGACTGAGGTTTGTATCAACACATGGAGAGGAAAGCTTTGCAGGGTTCGATGAGCGTATTTCAGAGGAGGCTACTTCTGTGTGGCACTAATTTGAAGGAGAGGAGGAATTACCCCAAGACCATATTTATCCTTCCAGCAACATAGATCATAGAATCATAGAACCCTACAGTGCAGAAAGAGGCCCTTCGGCCCATCGAGTCTGCACCAAATGCAATCCCACATAAGAAATAGGAGCAGGAGTAGGCCATCTAGCCCCTCGAGCCTGCCCCGCCATTCAATAAGATCATGGCTGATCTGTTGTGGCTCAGTTCCACTTTCCCGCCCTCTCCCCATAACCCTTAATCCCCTCTCTTATCAAGAACCCATCAACCCGCTTCTTAAAAATATTTAGCGAGGCAGCCTCCACCACTTCAACGGGCAGAGAATTCCAGAGATTCACCACCCTTTGAGTGAAGAAGTTCCTCCTCAACTCCGTTCTAAACCGCCTCCCCTTTATCTTGAGGCTGTGCCCCCTAGTCCTACTGTCTTTTTTGAGGTCAGGCCACCCAGGCCCTACCCCCATTTCCCTACACATTATACCCAGTAACCCCTCTAACCTACGCTTCCCTGGACACTAAGGGGCAATTTTTTAGCATGGCCAATCAACCTAACCCGCACATCTTAATCAAACTGAGTTGCTCTGGTCTCATGTGCAGCAAATTAGTCATGCGTCATTACACCTGGGTGGGTTTGATTTTTCTTGATTTAATTTTGATTTGATTGATTATTGTCACAGTGAAACGTATTGTTTCTTGCGCTACACAGACAAAGCACACCATTCATAGAGAAGGAAACGAGACGGTGCAGAATGCAGTTGTGATGACTTCAGCTAGGCTGATGAGGTTGGCTTGCTAGAGGATGAATTACCTGATGAGTCCTCCTAAGTTAATTTGAGTTTGTTTATTTGGTTGGCGTACAAAAAAAAGATATCTGATGAGTCCTAATTGATGGATAAATCAGGGAGCCTCGTGCTCCTTATTTAAAGCAGGTGTGTCAGACTCCCAGCCTGCATTCAGCAGGGAGCGACGGGAGAGCTGGCTGCGTACAGATGTATGGTGTAAATAAAGTAACTTGGAGATGGGGCTTTTGCTTCCGTGGAGTTATTACAGCAGTGTTACATTCATAGCTAGGGCGCAGGGAAAGATCAATTTAGTGCAAGGTAGGTCCATTCAAAAGTCTGACAGCAGCAGGGGAGAAGCTGTTCTTGAGTCAGTTGGTACGTGACCTCAGACTTTTGTATCTTTTTCCCGAAGGAAGAAGGTGGAAGAGAGAATGCCCTAACTAATCGGAGGGATGGTTCAAAGAGCAGGCACGTGCGCAAAGGACCAAATGGCCTCTTCCTGTGCTGTGAGGTTCTTTGACATTGCTTCACATGACAACCCGTGAATTGGCATAAAACGGAGGCACAGGGTTCAATATTGCAGTCAAAAACTAATTTCTCTCTGGCCTGGATGTGCACAGAGAATACCTGTAACAAGTGTTGGAATCTTTGCTGATAGGTGTAATGATGGTGGTGCAAAGAGTTGCGGATGTCCAAAGTATCTTTGAAGCCCACTTTGCAGGATTGTTTGAAGCAGGCAGCAGCAGGCATTACTGAGTGCCATCTTTAACAGGGTGGAACTGTAGCTTTGTGAGCTTGCTGCCTCGCGAGCGTTGGTGCCCACCCCTCAACCTGATCCCCGCTCTTGCTTCCACTGTCTCCCAAACCGGGATTTCCCTCACAACCCCAGCCAGCACCATTATTCACATTAATAATGATAAAGTGCCCACAATTTCCAGGTGCTTTGCTTTAACGCAGCCATGAAACCTTGATTTATGTTCATTTCATTCACAGCTAATTTTGCACTTTACGATTTCAACCCATTCCTCCGAAAAGTCATTTAGCTCTCTTTAAGCTGTCTGCTTGTGTGGTCCACTGCATTCCATTCCATTTCACCTATTTCCCATTTTGCATGAAGTGTTTTTGCCTGATGTGTGACGATGTACTTCGAGCTGATTTGGTTTGATTTATTATTGTCACATATATTAACATACGGTGAAAAATATTGCCTGTCGCACGCCATACAGAGGAAGCATACCCTTCATAGAAAAGGAAAGATGAGGGTGCAGAATGTAATAAGAACATAAGAACATAAGAAATAGGAGCAGGAGTAGGCCATCTGGCCCTTCGAGCCTGCCCCGCCATTCAATAAGATCATGGCTGATCTGTTGTGGCTCAGTTCCACTTTCCCGCCCTCTCCCCATAACCCTTAATCCCCTCTCTTATCAAAAACCCATCAACCCGCTTCTTAAAAATATTTAGCGAGGCAGCCTCCACCACTTCAACGGGCAGAGAATTCCAGAGATTCACCACCCTTTGAGTGAAGAAGTTCCTCCTCAACTCCGTTCTGAACCGCCCCCCCTTTATCTTGAGGCTGTGCCCCCTAGTCCTACTGTCTTTTTTGAGCGGGAAGAGTCTTTCCACCTCTATCCTATCCATCCCATTCATCATCTTATACGTCTCAATGAGATCTCCCCTCATTCTTCTAAACTCTAACGAGTACAAGCCTAGTTTATTCAGCCTCTCCTCATAGCTCAACCCCCTCAACTCCGGTATCAGCCTAGTAAACCTCCTCTGCACTCCCTCCAGGGCCAAAATATCCTTGCGCAGGTGCGGCGCCCAAAACTGCACACAGTACTCCAGCTGCGGCCTCACCAATGCCCTATACAGCTGCAGCAAGACCTCCCTACTTTTATATTCAATCCCCCTCGCTATGAAGGCCAGCATCCCATTCGCCTTCCTGACCACCTGCTGCACTTGCAGGCTGGGTTTTTGCGACTCATGCACAAGGACCCCGAGGTCCCTCTGCACCGTCGCCTGCTGCAGTTTTTCGCCACGTAAGTAATAGTCCTTCCTACCATTCTTCCTACCAAAGTGGACCACCTCACACTTGCCAACATTAAATTCCATTTGCCATTTCCTGGCCCATTCGCCCAGCCTATCTAGATCCTTCTGCAGACTCTCCACACCCTCCGCACAATTTGCCTTTCCCCCAATCTTGGTGTCATCAGCAAATTTCGACACCCTACACTCGGTTCCCTCCTCCAGATCATCTATATAAATGGTAAATAGCTGAGGCCCCAGCACCGACCCCTGGGGCACCCCACTAGTCACCAACCGCCAATCCGAATAGCACCCATTGACCCCCACTCTCTGCCTCCTATTTGACAACCAATCCTCTATCCACGCTAACACCCTACCCCCAACTCCATGTCCTCTGACCTTCTGCAGTAACCTCTTGTGAGGTACCTTATCAAACGCTTATCAAATGTTACAGTCATAGCTAGGATGCAGAGAAAGATCAACTTAATGCAAGGTAGGTCCATTCAACAGTCTTGTTGTGTGTTGTACGTGGGATCAATGGTGATTGTTACACCTGTATTTTGAGTGGGAGATAGGCAATTTATTTTTGTGAAATCCTTTCACCCCTGTGAACCTGACTTAAAACCATACAATGAAACAGATCCTCTCCTCTGATAGCCTTTAAGATACCCAATGGTCGGAACGTTCCGGATGTTCAGTCCAGCAGGATTTTCCAGTCCCACTGATGGTGCACTCTCCCCGCGGGTTTGCCGGTTGTGAGGGGTGCTCTCAAATTCCATTGACAATGGCGGGACCAGAAGATCCCACCAACGGTGGACTGCCTCCAGCCGCGAAACATGTTTACGGTTTGCGTGGTGAATCCCGCTCCTCATTCATTCAAACGTCAGCCGTCCCTTCATTGCCACTGAGTCAAAATCTTGGAACTTGCTACCTACGGAAAGGGAGGTTTTCATTTCTTTCATGCCTTTCGGCATATTTGGAAGTCCCAGCGTATTTTGCAGCTGCTGAAATGTTTTAGCAAGTTTTGGGTGGGATTCTCTGATCTCGGTCACCTCACCCCCACCCATACCCCCATCCCGTTCCCAGCAAGAACGGAGAACGTGGCGCACGGCCAAAACTCCATTCACTGCCGTGGGACCGGAGAATCCCAGCCGAGGGAGAGGGCGGAGTTTTCCCGCAGTTATCACGCCCGCGACGCAACCAATCTTCCCTCGGCAAGTTCCCCAAAACAACAACTTGATTATGACTAATTTGTTCAAGGCCAAATGCTGCGGATGCTGGAATCTAAAGTGAGACACAATAGAGCCACTGTTTCCAGTCAGGATGAGCCTCCTCCAGAGCCAAGGACTAATTTGTTCCACATGAGACCAAAGCAACTCAGTTTGATTAAGATGTTGATGGAAGAATACATACGGGTCAGGGATAATTGCTCTTCCCCCTCAAACTAGTGCCACAGATATTGTCTCATCTGAAACTCAGCGCCTCTGACACTGCAGCACTTCCCCTCAGCGCTCCTGTGTGCCAGCCTGGGGTTTGTGCTCAAGTCTCTGGAGTTGGACTTAAAAAACAAACAACTGCTGACATGAGCGGCGAGAGTGCTACCCATCGATCCGGAGTCGACACTGAGCGACATGAATAGATGTATGAAAAAACAACCTCTACCATGGAGAGTAACACAAAGTGCTGCTGGGTGGCACAGCAGCGCAATGGGTAGCATTGCTGCCTCACAGCGCCAGGGACCTGGGTTTGATTCTGGCTTTAGGCGGCTGTGTGGAGTCTGCACATTCTCCCCGTGTCTGTGTGGGTTTTTTCCGGGTGCTATGGTTTCCTCTCACAGTCCAAGGATGAGCAGGCTTGGTGGACAGGCCACGTTAAATTGCCCCTTGCTATCCGAGATGTGTTTGTTAGATGGATTTGTTATGGTAAAATGGGTTTGCTGCTGATGTTGGGATCATGTGAGGAATGCTCTTTTGAAGTGTTGGTGCAGAATCAATGGGCCGAATGGCCTCTTTTTGCGCTGTGGGGATTCTATGGATCCTAGGAGCAAGGAGATACCCCAGCTGGGAGTAGTTGTCCCTCAGTAAGATCATTAAAGCATGATGATCTGGCCATTATTTCACAGGGCGGCACAGTGGCAAAGTGGTTGGCACTGCTGCCTCAGGGGCCCAGGTTCAATTCCAGCCCCGGGTCACTGTCTGTGTGGGGGTTTGCACATTCTCCCCATGTCTGCATGGGTTTCCTCCGGGTGCTCTGGTTACCTCCCACAGCTCAAAGATGCGCAGGTTAGGTTGATTGGCCATGTTAAAATTGACTTTACTGGCAGGGAATTATCAGGGTAAATGGGTGGGATGAAGGGGATGGGGCCTGGATGGGATTGCGGTTGGTGCGGACTCGATGGATCGAATGGCCTCCTTCTGCACTGTAGGGATTCTATGATTGCTGCTTGTGGGATCTTGCTGAGCACAAACTGGCTGCTGCCCATCCTGCATTACAACAGAGACTGTGCTTCAAAAAAAAAACTCCCTTGGCTGTAGAGTGTTTTGTGACATCACGTAAGGTACGCTCGATAAACGGAAATCAAACTGTTCCACTGCTTTTGTTCAGTGACGAATCCTTACACTGCTGTGAAATGCCATTGTTTCCTAATACACAGAGTGTACATCATTATTTAGCACAGCTGGTCCACGCTGATACTTCCGCTTCATACCGTCCTCCTCCCATTCAACCTCATCAAGATCAGGATATTTTCTATATGAAAAGAGCCGAATGAATACAATTTGTTCCCGTTGTTGGAACAGAAACTGTTTGCACCTCCTCCAGAGACCCTCCCACCCAGTCCTGAACCAACACAAGCCATTAATCAGCATTGCAGCAGCAGTTTGGAGATGATTCTTCCGGCTTTTGGGAGCGTTTCAGACCTCCACTCAAGCACTCCTTGTAAAGCGCAGATTGGGAGTTCAGCCTGCACCATCAAGGAGCCTAGAAGCTGCTCTGCCAAACGGGAAGAGTTGTTAAGAGGAACTTGCAAATAGCTGCTTACTTGCGCGCAGATTCCAAAAATGGTGAGTACATTTACATCGAGATAGATTAATGCTTAACCTGTACACCAGGAGGCAGTGGTCTTGATTAGTTAAAGCCAAAAGAGAAAATGCTGGAAAATCTCAGCAGGTCTGGCAGCATCTGTAAGGAGAGAAAAGAGCTGACGTTTCGAGTCCAGATGACCCTTTGTCAAAGCTACTGTTAGTTGACCCCTTCTTCAATCAAAGGGTGGTGAATCTCTGGAATTCTTTGCCCGTTGAAGTGGTGGAGGCTACCTCCCTGAATATATTTAAGTCACGGGTAGATAGGTTTTTGATAGACAAGGGGATTAAGGGTTACGGGGAGAAAGCAGGAAAGTGGAACTGATCCACTTCAGATCAGCCATGATCTTATTGAATGGCGGGGCAGGCTCGAAGGGCTAGATGGCCTACTCCTGCTCCTATTTCTTATGTTCTTATGATCCTAGCATTCTCAATTAGCCTTGCTGCAAGTGTGGATTAACAATGTCCTCTTCCCAAATAACATCCATTTTGATTTGTGTGGTTCTGTAAACTAAACTCAGGAAGATTTTTAGTATTTTACATCCGAGCTTTGAACCAGTCCAATTGTACCAGTTCTCTTGCAAGTTGACAATTGTCCCTTCCGAAGGAACGAAACCGTGGTTGTACAGGGCGAGTTGGGGGGGGTGGGGGGATACTCTAGACGAGAGTAAGTCACGGATTGGAGACCCCTTCACCCCAGCACAACAATGAAAATTACATTTTCCCTCTCTGCCCCAGAAATTAACACCTTCAAGGATTTTGGAGGAAAGGTGAAATGAAAAGTTTCACCCGACGCAGAGGTCCGAGATTAGAATATATTCCAATCAATCATCCTGCCATTAGGGAGCAGCTTAATTTAAGGTTTTGCACGAATTGCCTATTGAGAATGATTTATCACACAAAAAATTCCAATCACACACCATCTCGAGAAAATGTTTAGTCTGTTTGGGAATGAAATACACATTTGTCTATTTTCTCCTTTAAGGAAGTTTGATTAACTGCAGGCTATGTTTACATTTAAGCCCCATTTCATCTCACTCCATTCCTAAAATAACAATGGCCTCTCATTCCTTCCTTGACCCTTCTCAATGTTTTATTTTTCCAGCTCTCTCCAGTGCCCCCACTCTCCTAACCTTGGTCTGCTGCTGATTCCAGTTCTCAAAACCCTTGGACTGTTAAGAATGGCACCCTTTGTTTATGAAGCTCAGTGCAAACCATTTCTTTCCCATGCTGTTGTCCTTTAATAGATTTCGCCTCCGCTGAGGTCTTGGTGCGTTGCTGGAATATTGTTCCAAGTGCACCAACTTCCCCTGGCCCAGGAACCCGCTCTTCATGTGTGAGGCTAGACACCAGGTTGGCTGGATATTCAATATTGCTGGACTATGTGCAAAGGACTCTTTTTTTTTAAACAAAAGAAGTAAGTTTTATACATGTGGCACTTTTCACAAAGATTCAGGCCTTGAGCAAAAAATAGGGACTATTTCATTTGTGGGACATGGGCATCGCTGGCTGGCCACCATTTATTGCCCATCCCTAGTTTCTGAGGGCATTCCAGAGTCAACTACATTGCAGGGGCTCTGGAGTCACATAAGCTAAACCGGCTAATATTTCCTTTTATTCATTCATGGGACGAGGACGTTGCTGGCTGGCCAGCATTTATAGCCCATTCTGAGTTTTTGAGGGCAGTTGCGAGTCAACCACATTGAGTCAACCAACTCAAGACCAGATATTAAACTAAGGTCCAGAATGTCCTCTTCCTTAGGTGTGAAAGCTGCCACGATGTCAATTGAAGAGGGTGAGGTAATTGTACCCTGGCCATTGTAAAGGCAGATCATCTCATCATTATCACCTTGCTGAGCGTGGAAGCTTGCTGTGCATAATTTCGCTGCTGAGTTTCCTGTTTCTTCCCTACCACTATCAGACAGTTGAATGGACCTACCTCGCACTAAGTTGATCTTTCTCTGCATCCTAGCCATGACTGTAACACTACAGTCTGCAGTCCCTCCTTTCCTTCTCTATGAACGGTATGTTTTGTCTGTAAAGCGCGCAAGAAACAATACTTTTCACTGTATACTAACACATGTGACAATAATAAATCAAATCAAATCATTGCTGTCACATGTAGGTCAGACCAGGTAAGGATGGTAGATATTTTTTATTTGTTCAAGGAATGAGGTTGTCGCTGGCTGGGCTACTTTCATTGCCCATCCTTGAGGACATTTAAGAGTCAACCACAGTTCCTTCCCTAAAGAGCATTAATGAACCAGTTGAATTTTTCCAACAGTCAACAATGGTTTCATGGTCATCAGTTGATTCTTAATGCCAGATAATTTTTATTGAATTTAGATTCCACCATTTGCCATAGCGGGATTCGAACCTGGGTCCCTAGAACATGAGGCGAGTTCCTGGATTATTAGGGTAGCTATAATACCACTAGATCATTGCCTCACCTTACTGATGCCCCCACTACAATACTGAGGGAGTGTGGCACTGCCTGTGTCTTTTCCATGAGAGACTAAACTGAGCATCCTATCGACTCTGTCCGAGAGGACCATACATTCCCTACAGTGCAGAAGGAGGCCATTTGGCCCACTGTGACTGTACTGACAACCATCCCATCTGTAACCCATCTATTTACCTTGCTGTCTGCCTGACACTACTGGGAAAATTTAGCACGGTCAATCCACCTAACCCGCAAATCTTTGGACTCTGGGAGGAAACCGGAGCACCCAGAGGAAACCCACACAGACACGGGGAGAATGTGCAGAACATTGAACATAGAACCCGACAGTGCAGAGAGAGGCCCTTCGGCCCATCGAGTCTGCACCGAGGACAATCCCACCCAGGTCCTACCCCCATATCCCTACATATTATACCCACTAATCCCTCTAACCTCCGCTACCCTGGACATTAAGGGGTAATTTCTTATCATGGCCAATCAACCTAACCCGCACACCTTTAGACTGTGGGAGGAAACCGGAGCACCCGGAGGAAACCCACGCAGACACGAGGAGAACGTGCAAACTCCACACAGACAGTGACCCGAGCCGAGAATCGAACCCAGGACCCTGGAGCTGTGAGGCAGCAGCGCTATCCACTGTGCTACCGTGCCGCCCCACACAGATTGTCACCTGAGGCCACAGTAGAACCCAGATCCCTGGCGCTGTGAGGCAGCAGTGCTAACCACTGTGCCGTCCCGCGTAAGATATAAAAGACCCGATGACCTCTATTTGGAAGGAGAACGGGGAAGCTATGCCTGGGGTTTAGGTGAACCTCCTCACAACTTTAGTGGAAACAAAACCACCTGGTCATTACAATGTGGCCAGTGGGAGCTCTCTCCGCAGATGCCGTCAGGACAGCTGGGATTTTTCAGCATTTTCTGCATTGGTTGCACAATTGCTTGCAGTTGATCCGTGAGCTGGCATTTCACTTACCGTAAAGGCTCAAGGGAGAGCCTCTGGTTGTGAAATACACGACAAAAATGCAATCTTTTCCTTCCTTTACGTGACATGCTTCTTCTGCCGTAGGTCTGTGGGAATCTGATGTAAGTTTCGAACTCAAACTCCAATCACACTTATCTTTGAGAAGGGCCCCATTGAGATCCCATTCTGAAATAAGAGGCCAGTGTTCCTCCGCCAGATTCCCTTTACTTACAGACTTGTCTCCACTCCTCAGAGTGTTTCAGGTACAAATCCGGAGCACCAGTAGCCCTGACGCTCCCCACTCAGTATCTATACACAGGCAAGCCTCCCTGACTGGGCAGGGAATCATTAAACTCAGTCAGGGGTATCTTTTGTGTTTAACCAAATAAACAAAGTCAAACTAAATTAAGGACCACTCAAAAAGGGGCAGCTCCCCAAAAAGAGGGGAACTGCCCGAAACAGAAGTCAAAACGGGAAGGAAACTTAAAAACGTCAAATCAAAATGTGATTAAAGGGATCAATAATACAACCCAGTCCCTGCGGTGCCCAGCGGGCACGGAACCTCCACCAGGGAGCTCACACTCCAAGAGGCCCTCCTCACGGGCCTCATTGAGGTCATTCCGCATTCCAAGAATAACCACGTGATCGTTAGGTCTCAGTCAGTCAAATCTCCTCACTGTTGACCTCATTTCATACCTTCTGTTTACCTCTGATTCCTTCGACTAGCTCAGGGGAAGTCCCAGAATTCTCTCCCTTGCCTTTTGTTTGAAGAAGGAGAGAAATATGAAGGGTGAAGCCGCAGACTTCAGACTTTTTCAGCTTCATTACTGGATATTACCTGCGTTTTTATCCACAGGTTTGGTTCTTGGGAGAAGATTGAATTTTAACTTACTTTTTATTAATAACCTCTGAATAGTACATCACATATTAGTGCAGGAGAAGGCAGTATTTGCATATATATATAAAACCCAGTCCCTGAGGGGAAGTGTCTGAAAGAGGCACAGCGAGGGATATTCTAATATGTAAAAACTCGGATATAGGTTGCAGAAGCTGCGGTTTCTCTGTATAAAACAATTAACGGTCAAGCTGCAATTAAGTGGGCAACTTTTAACAAACAATTAAAGAAAAATCAATTGCATTCCTTTTAGTCTTCGCATTTTGAGGTGTCTAAACATAGAAATATGCCTGCCTTGTGTGAGAGGTACATTATTCATGAGCAATCTGTGGTTGCAGGTGTGAGTGTGGTTTGAGAATCTAAATTAATAAATATCATTACAGTAACATCCAGCTGGAGTGAGGAACATTGTCCAATCCATGACCTATCTGTAACCTGTGTCCTCATTGTACATTTACATATCCTGTCTACACTCGCTGTCTTAATAGTTCAATAAGAATTTGATAGTAATACAGGATCTGGTGATTGGATATAAACTAACTGGCTTAATGTGAAAGCTCAGCTCAATTTTTCTCGGAACATCACTAGACGTTTACAAGTTCATTTCAGAATCGGTTCAAATGGAAGAGTAGAATGATACTGATTTCAACAGCTCAATTACTGTCAGACTGACAATCCTGCCTTAACATCATGCTGGCAGTGTTTGATGGGGACAGTGTAGAGGGAGCTTTACTCTGTATCTAACCCCATGCTGTACCTGTCCTGGGAGTGTTTGATGGGGGACAGCATGGAGGGAGCTTTACTCTGTATCTAACTCCGTGCTGTACCTGTCCTGGGAGTGTTTGATGGGGGACAGTGTAGAGGGATCCTTACTCTCTACCTAACCCCGTGCTGTACCTGTTCTGGGAATGTTTGATGGGGGACAGTGTAGAGGGAGCTTTATTCTGTACCTAACCCTGTGCTGTACCTGGCCTGGGAGTGTTTGATGGGGGACAGTATAGAGGGAGTTTTACTCTGTATCTAACCCCGTGCTGTACCTGTCCTGGGACTATTTGATGGGGTCAGTGTAGAGGGAATTTTAGTCTGTGTCTAAAGCCGTGCTGTACCTGTCCAGGGAGTGTTTAATGGGGACAGTGTAGGGGGAGCTTTACTCTGTACCTAACACCACGCTGTATCTTTCCTGGGAGTGTTTGATGGGGACAGTGTTGAGGGATCCTTACTCTCTACCTAACCCCGTGCTGTACCTGTTCTGGGAATGTTTGATGGGGGACAGTGTAGAGGGAGCTTTATTCTGTACCTAACCCTGTGCTGTACCTGGCCTGGGAGTGTTTGATGGGGGACAGTATAGAGGGAGTTTTACTCTGTATCTAACCCCGTGCTGTACCTGTCCTGGGACTATTTGATGGGGTCAGTGTAGAGGGAATTTTAGTCTGTGTCTAAAGCCGTGCTGTACCTGTCCAGGGAGTGTTTAATGGGGACAGTGTAGGGGGAGCTTTACTCTGTACCTAATACCACGCTGTATCTTTCCTGGGAGTGTTTGATGGGGACAGTGTTGAGGGAATTTTACTCTGTATCTAACACCGTGCTGTACTTGTCCTGGGTGCGTTTGATGGGACGGTATACGGGGAGCTTTACTCTGTATCTAAATCTGTGTTGTACCTGTCCTGTGAGTGTTTGATGGGGACAGTGTAGAAGGAGCTTTACTCTGTATCTAACCTCATGCTGCACCTGTCCTGGAAGTGTTTGATGGGGACATGTAGAGGGAGCTTTACTCTGTACCCGTGCTGCAGCTGCCCTGGGAGTTTTCGATAAGGGCAGTATAGAGGGAACTTTACTCTCTGTCTAATTCTGTAGCTGTCTGGGAGTGTTCAATGCTGACACAGTGTTGTACAAAGGAGCATGAGAGAGGTAGTGTTGGCCAAGTTAATGGGTCTAAAGATAGACAAGTCCCCTGGGCCTGATAAGGCATCCCAGGATACTAAAAAGAGAGGGCGAGGGAAATAGCAAATGCACTAGCGGTAATTTACCAAAATTCACTGGACTCTGGGGTAGTTCCCACAGATTGGAAAAGAGCAAATGTGATGCTACTGTATATCCACCACTTCAACGGGCAGAGAATTCCAGAGATTCACCACCCTTTGAGTGAAGAAGTTCCCCCTCAACTCCGTTCTAAACCGCCTCCCCTTTATCTTGAGGCTGTGCCCCCTAGTCCTACTGTCTTTTTTGAGCGGGAAGAGTCTCTCCACCTCTATCCTATCCATCCCATTCATCATCTTATACGTCTCAATGAGATCTCCCCTCATTCTTCTAAACTCTAACGAGTACAAGCCTAGTTTATTCAGCCTCTCCTCATAGCTCAATCCCCTCAACTCCGGTATCAGCCTAGTAAACCTCCTCTGCACTCCCTCCAGGGCCAAAATATCCTTGCGCAGGTGCGGCGCCCAAAACTGCACACAGTACTCCAGCTGCGGCCTCACCAATGCCCTATACAGCTAGTTCTTGATAAGAGAGGGGATTAAGGGTTATGGGGAGAGGGCGGGAAAGTGGAACTGAGCCACAACAGATCAGCCATGATCTTATTGAATGGCGGGGCAGGCTCGAAGGGCTAGATGGCCTACTCCTGCTCCTATTTCTTATGTTCTTATGTTCTTACTGTTTGAAAAAAAAATAGACAAAAGGCAGGTAACTATAGGCCAGTTATCTATCATCAAGGTGGTAATAATGAGACATCTGGATATAAATTGTCCCATTGGAAAGACACAACATGGGTTCATAAAGGACAGGTCATGTTTGACTAATTTGATGGAATTCTTTGAGAACATTACATGCATCGTGGTCAGTGGGGAACCTGTGGATGTGGTGTATCTGGATTTCCAGAAGACATTTGACAAGGTGCCACACCAAAGGCTGCTGCACAAAATAAGGTGCATGGTGTTACAGGTAATGTATTAGCATGGATAGAGGATTGGTTGGCCAATAGAAAGCCGTGAGAGTGAGGGTAAATGAGTGTTTTTCAGGTTGGCAATCAGTGACTAGTTGTGTGCCTCAGGGATCAGTGTTGGGACTGCAATTGTTTACGATTTACATAAATAATTTGGAGTTGGGGACCAAGTGTAATGTGTCAGAATTCACAGATGGCACTAATATGGGTGGAAGAGCAGAGTGTACAGAGGACACTGAAAGCTGCAAAGGGATATAGATAGTCTAAGTGAGTGGGCAAGGGTCTGGCAGATGGAGTACAACATTGGTAAATGTGAGCTCATCTATTTTGGTCGGCACAACAAAATGGACTATTATTTAAGTGGTAAAAAAATTGCAGCATGCTGCTGTGCAGAGGGACCTGGGCATCCTTGTGCATGAATCACAAAAAGTTGGCTTGCAGTCGCAACAGGTAATTAAGAAGACAAATAGAATCTTGTCCTTCATTGCTAGAGGAATGGAGTTTAAAAACAGCGAGGTTATGTTGCAGCTGAATAAGGTGCTGGTGAGGCCACACCTGGAGTACTGTATACAGTTTTGGTCTCCTTACTTGAGAAAGGATGTACTGGCATTGGAGGGGTTGCAGAGAAGATTCACTAGGTTGATTCTGGAGTTGAGAGGGTTGGTTTATGAGGAGAGACTGAGTAGACTGGGGCTAAAGCCAGGAATTCAAAAGAATGAGGGGGGATTTATAGAAACATATAAGGGAATAGATAAGATAGAAGCAGGGAACTTGTTTCCATTAGCGGGTGAAACTAGAATTAGGGGGCATAGCTTCAAAATAAGGGGAAACAGACTTAGGACTGAGTTGAGGAGGAACTTCTTCATCCAAATGGTGGTGAATCTGTGGAATTCCCTGCCCAGTGAAGCAGTTGAAGCTATCCCATTGAACATTTTCAAGGCAAAGATAGATAAATTTTTGAACAGTAAAGGAATTAAGGATTATGGTGAGCGGGCGGGTAAGTGGAGCTGAGTCCACAAAAAGATCAGCCATGATCTTAATGAATGGCGGGGCAGGCTCGAAGAGCCAGATGGCTTACTCCTGCTCCTAGTTCTTATGCTCTTATGTTCTTACCTTCTTATGAGCAGACACACAAACTCCAAATGCTACAAATAAAAAAACAAAAATGGAGAATCACAAGAAAATATGTTCTGGGTTTTCCTGAATCTGGGAATTTTGAAACTGGAATGGAATGACGAGAGAACATTACTGTTCCATACACAAGAATTGAAGGCTGATTCCATTGGCTCGTTCAAAGAGCCAGCACGGAGGTGATGGGCAGAATAGCTTCCAACTGCATCATTCTATCATTCTACAAACACAGGAAGAGGAAGAGACTATTCCCTCCCTCAAGTCCATTAACACCATTCAACAAGATCATGCTGGACCTCCATCTTCACTTCACCAACCTGCCTCTGGTCTGCATGCTGGAATGTTACACTTGGCTGATTATCCCCTGTAATCCACAGCGCCTCCATTTATGAACATCTGAACATATAAACAAGGAGCAGGAATAGACCATTTGGCCCCTTGAGTCTGCTCTTCCGCTTAATAAGGTTATGTTTGATCTGACAGTGCCCGCAAATCGATATCCTCCCTCCCTCTCCAACCCATAGCCTTCTACTCCCTTACTTATGGATGAATCTATCCAGCTCTGCCTTAGAAATATTCAAAGATCCCACTTCTGCCACATTTCCAAGAAGAAAATTCCAAAGGTTCACAAACACGCTTGAGAGAAACCAATTTGCCTCATCTCCATTTTCAATGGACTAACTCTTGTATCAGTGACTCCTGGATATAGCTTCTTTCACAGCAGGAAACATCCTTTCCACATCCACCCTGTCAAAAAGCCCCTTAAGATCTCATGAATTTCAATCAAATCACCTCTTGCTCTTCTAAACCCTGGCTCCAGGGTTTAGAAGCTTAGCCTGTCCAAGCTTTCCCATGGGGAAGGTGAGATCAGGAGATTGAATTTGATGATTGACCATGATCAAGTTGAATGGTGGAGCAAGTTTGAAGCTCTGAATGGCCTCCTCCTGCTTCTATTTTCCATGATTATACATTTCCTCAGAAGACAACCCACTGTTAGTTTACTAAACCTTCTCTGAACAACTTCCAACACATTTATACCCTTCCTTAAATAGAGTGACCAATACTGTACACAATACTCTAAACATAGTCTCACCAATGCCCCGTAAAACTGAAGCATAACCTCTCTACTTTTGTATTCAATCCCCCTCACAATAAATGCGACCCATTTTATGAGATTTCCCTCATACTTGCTGTGCCTGCATACTAGCCTTTCATGATTCATGCGCTCAAACACCCAGATCCTTCTATATTTCAGAGCTCTGTAATCTCTCACCATTTAGATAATGTACTTTTCTTATTCTACCTGCCAAAATGGACAATTTTACTTTTGTATTAAACTTCATGAGTGGGATTTTCCATCCACACTCAACCAAGACCGGAAAATCCCGCTCGAGGTTAATGGATCTTTGCATGGTCCACCCCCCCCACCCCCACCCAACCCCATCCCACCCCACGTGGCGGGCAGGGTGGGCAAATTCTACCCCATGAGTCAGATCTTTGCCTACTCATTTAACCATTTTGTGATCTTGCTAGGTCCTCTTCACAACTTGGTAACCGTCCCTACAATCCCTTGCTCCAAGTCATTGATATAAGTTGTAAACGATTGAAGTCCAAGCATTGATCCCTGTAGCATTCCACTCATCCCTAGGAAATTACCCTCTTGGTCTTTGGATGGCGACTTCAGTTACAATACCAACACCTCACCACTTCCCCCAATTTGGACACGTTATTCTCTATTAATTCATGGGACATGGGCGTCGCTGGCTGGCCAGCATTTATTGTCCATCCCTTCTTGCTCTTGGAGGGCAGCTTAGAATCAACCACACTGCTGTGGCTCTCTAGTCACACGTAGGCCAGACCAGGTAAAGTTGGCAGATTTCCTTTCCTAAACGACGTTAGTGATCCAGATGTGTTTTTCCAACAACCGACAATGGTTTCGTGGTCATTGCTAGATTCTTAGTTCCAGATTTTTTTTATTGAATTCAAATTCCACCATCTTTCCTGGCGTAATCTGATCCCGGGCCCCCAGGACATTAGCTGAGTTTCTGGATTAATAGTTTAGTGACAATACCATTGGGCCATCGCCTCCCAAATGTGATCAATATTTTAATAATTGTTTAGGACGGGAATTCTCGCACTGAGGGTTTGAGAGTCTGAAGGGCATCAATGGTGGGGTGATTAAAATGGGAGATGCACTGGAGGTCCGGAGTAGAGAGATGCAGACATGTCAGATAGTGCTACAAAGGAAGAGTTTGCAGTCATGGTGTGCTATAATTGAACCACAGTAGTTGACACGCCAGTGCAGTAACAGGGGGGTGCTGAATTGGCAGAGGTGCTATCTTCTGGATGAGAAGAACTCCAGCCCCCGTCTGCGTTCTGAAGTGGATGACAAAGATCTTGGGACTCTGTACGATATCACGATCCCCTTCCCCAGAAAGCTCAGGAAGCTGGAGCTGCAGCCTGCATTTATTTCAAGTTATTGAATGGAAAAAAGCTTGATTGTTTGTTGACGTTTGCTGACAATATCACTGGAGAAGGAGGGCACTCTTTCATTTCAGCGCAATCTCCAACTCATTTATCACTTCAGCTTTTATCAATTCCAGATGTGTGAGGGAAAACATTTCCTTTGATAGCTTGATGTTGTAAAATTAATCATGTCTCAGCACTTTACAGATAATTAATAGCAAGATAGCGAATGCACTAGACTCGTGTGTGTGTGTGTGTGTGTCTGAGAGTGCATGTGTGCAATTGTGTGTGTGTGAATGAGTGTGTGTATGTGTGAGCGTATGTGAATGAGTGTGCATGAGTGTGAGTGTTTCTGAGAGTGTGTGTATGTGAGTGTATGTGAGTGTGTGTGAATGTGTGTCTGAGAGAGTGTGTGTATGTGTGTGTGTGCATGTATGTGTGTGTGTGTGTGTGTGTGTGTTGAGTATGTGGGAGTGTGAGTGTGTGAGTGTGTCTGAGAGTGTGTGTGTGCTTTGATTGTGTGAGTGAATGTGTGTCTGAGAGTGTGCATGTGTGTGTGTATGTCTGTGTGTGTGTGCGTGTGCATGTGTGTATCTGTGTGTGCCTGATAGTATGGGTGTGTGTGTGAGTGTGTGTGTGTGTGCGTGTGTGTGTGTGTGTGTGCCTGATAGTATGGGTGTGTGTGCGAGTGTGTGTGTGTGTGAACTTGTTTAAGAATCAGTTTATGATGAGCGGTGAATGAAGAGTGCTCGCTTTTCATTTCTCTTTTTCTCACTGGCTCTGAGTTTTTATGCTGGACCACACAATGATTCAAGTCCAAACAGCGCGTCAGCCCCAAGGGACCTGGACAAGCGACTGTGTCTCTCCTTAAGGAACAGGTCCTCCTTTAGGAATTGGACCTGAACCTGTAGTATAGGTTAGGGCAGCTGATCTTTCAAAATCATGTTCAGAAGTAACAGCTGGAAAAGTAAGACAGGATTGAGAGACAGAAAAAAACACACATTTTAAATTTATTTCTTTAAATCACCAAGTATGATAAAAATCTGAAAGAGTGAGACTCCACACTTGGTAAAATGTTTCAGTGTCAGAGAGGTTGTTTGGCACTAATTGGGACTGATCATGTCATTGAAATTGTACTTACACTAAAATGACCAGATTCTGGCATAATCAATTGGCATCCAAAGGGTAAGTATCACATCTTTACACCAAGGTTTGCGTCTCTTGATTAGATAATGTTATAATGAAGCTTTTGGAGCAGTTTGGTGGCACAGCGGTTAGCACTGCTGCCTCAGTGCCAGGGACCTGGGTTCGATTCTGGCTTGGGTCGCTATCTGTGCAGATGTTGCATGTTCTCCCTGTGTCTGTATGGGTTTCCTCCGAGTGCTCTGGTTTTCTCCCACAGTCTGAAAGGTGTGCTGGTTGGATGCATTGGCCATGCTAAATGCTCCCTCAGTGTTACCGAACTGGCGCCGGAGTGTGGCGACTAGGGGATTTTTACAGTAACTTCATTACAGTGTTAATGTTATCCTACTTGTGACACTAATAAATAAACTTTAAGCTTCTGGAGCAACAGGGCATCTCGGAGAGCAACTTCACGATTCCATGTTTATTCTGGTGTGTGCGGACACCAGAGTTTGCTGTCTGAATAACTCTGTGGTGATGGAAATATCTCAGGACCGTTCTCATTACAAAGTCCACGCATTCAACTCTGACATTGTGGCTATGTTTCTCTTTTGGATTGATTACCTGAGCTCATAAAGAAGGCAGTAAGGAGGAAGTGTTCTGGGCTACATCTTGGTTCATTGCTGAGTGTAAGATTAACTGTTGCCCCTTCAGGGAAAGACTAACAATCTGATTTTTCTACTGTGTGATCTTGTAGGTAATAAAGTTTGGGAGTCCTGGCCTGCGGACTGGCAATGAACTATCGAGCAAGCAGTGAGTCAGCCCAATGAAGGAACATTGACGGACAACCCCCTGCTCGATCGAGAGTCAGGGCAGTTTGGACGACCTATCGGGCCTCCCCAAGCCCCAGCTGGCCACTGAGCTCAATCCAGCAAACCAAAACAAAAATCAAATAGATTAAAGGAACGCAGATTGGAAGCGAGATGAGGCGAGACTTTTACTTACATTGCGTTCTGGCGTGCCTCGGCATTGTCCATTGGAGTCAACCTGCCCTTGCCAGGAATTCCACTGGCTCCCGGGGGTCAACTCGATCTCATCATGGACTCGGTGTCAAAGGCCAAGTGCTTCACAGATCCAAGAGAGGCTGGGTGTGGAATCAGTTCTTTGTAATAGAGGAGTACACAGGTCCAGATCCTGTACTCGTGGGCAGGGTAAGACCTTCTTTCATTCTTTCTCATTAGAAGATATGGACTATGTGCTTACATACCTTACATACTTTACAGAGGTCAGTCAGCCGCTCATACTGCTCAAATTCATGGTGACTCCTCTACCTCAACTCCACCTCCCACAATATCCCCGTAAATCTAGCCTCCTTATCTGGGACACGCTCACCAATAGGGCAACCGCAGCCCTCTGGAGAGTTCCGGAGATTCACAACCTTTACGTAGAAATAGAATCCCCACAGTGCAGGAGGAGAGCATTCGGCCCATCGAGCCTGCACCAATAACAATCCCATCCAAGCCTGCCCCGTAACCCCACGTATTAACCCTGCTAATCCCCCTGGCATGAAGGGACAAGCTAGCATGGTCAATCAACCTAACCCGGCATGGTGGCGCAGTGGTCAGCACTGCTGCCCCACAGCTCCAGGGACCTGGGTTCGATTCCCGGATTGGGTCACTGTCTGTGTGGAGTTTGCATGTTCTTCCTGTGTCTGCGTGGGTTTCCTCTGGGTGCTCCGGTTCCCTCCCACAGTCCAAAGACATGCAAGTTAGGTTGATTGGCCATGGTAAATTGCCCCTTAGTGTCCCGGGATGTGTACGTTAAGGGATTAGCAGGATAAATATGTGGGGAGATATCCTCATAATATTTACCTTGTTGAACCATTGCAGAATTTTATAATTTTCCGACCAGCTCTTATTCTTCTAAGTTCCAAACTGAGGACCCATTGGACAAGCAATTAGGCTTGTAACTCCTTTTCCCCTGAGGCAGCGATGTGGAGAGTTCACCCTGGTGGATTCACCCAAGATGTTGAGACCTGATACCCTGTGTTTGCATTATTTGTTTCTCTTGTTCAATGCCCTGCCCCAGTCTCACAGCTTTAACTACCCCCCCGCCACCTCACATAGCCTACCCCCCCCCCCCCCCCGCCCCCCCCCCCCCCCGCCAAACCACATCTCCGTTCCCTACTCTTGTGTGGGGTCACGTCAACTCCAAGTGTCAAAATGGGTTCACATTGGGAAAATATCTCGGAAACAATGTTCGAAGGAATATAGATAGAGACTCCTCAACCTCTCCTCAAAGGACAAAGCCTCGCCCTAGGAATCAGTGAAGTGAACCTTTGTTGCTCTCCGTCTAAGGCTAGTATATCTTTCCTTTTATTAATTTGATTTGATTTGATTTACCATTGTCACATGTTATTAGTATACAGTGAAAAGTATTGGTTCTGGAGCACTTTATTGACAAAACATACCATTCATAGAGAAGGAAAGGGGAGAATGCAAAATGTAGTGTTACAGTCATAGCTAAGGTGTGGAGAAAGATCAACTTAATGCAAGATAGGTCCATTCAAAAGTCTGATGGTAGCAGGGGAGAAGCTGTTCTTAAGTTGGACAGACATTTGTACCTTTGCCTGCTCCTGAGGTAATGAGACTAAACCTGTACAGCACACTCCAGGTATGGTCCATCTAGACCCAACATAATTGTAGTAAGACTGATGTACTCTTATACGCCAATCCTTTTGAATTAAAAAGTGGACCATTTGCCTTCCTAATTGCTCGTTATCCCTACGTGTTAACATTCTGCGCACGTTTCATGGCTCAGTATAAATGCAAACATTTCCCAGTCTCAGAATTTACAAAAACGCTCTCCTGTTGTATTTTCCTGCCAACGTGAATAACTTCACATTTCTCTACGTTATATTGACATCTTTCCCTCTGCGTTTAACCTCTCAAAATCCATTTTCAGCCTCTTTGCGTGACCCTCACAAAGTTCACCAGCCATCTTGGACGTGACACTTGATCTCCTCACCTCAGTCATTGGTATGAGCTGTAAGTTGCTGAGATGCTGATCTGCTGATTGCAGAATGCCCATCTGAAAATAACCCAATCATTCCGACACTCTCTTCTATCCATTAACCATCCTTAATCCATGTTACCTCCATTCCTATGAGCACCAATTTTCCTTAACTGTCTCTGGTGTGGGCACCTTATTGAATATTTTTGGATATCTGGATTGATAAAATAAACACACAGGGAGTAGAGGGATGCAGGCGGTTGGTCTAGATAGGACAATATGACTGGTGCAGCTTGGAGGGCCAAAGGCCCTATTGCTGTACTGTTCTTTGTTCTTTGGTTTGCTTTTCTTGAGAAAATCCCACTAAGCTACATCCATTTGTTCCCTCTTGTTGACCCACGAGCTACAACTTCAAAAGACTCCTGCAGATTTGTCAAATGTGATTTCCCTGCCATAAATCCACGCTGGTTCTACCAGAGCATATCATGATTTTCTAAGTGCCCTGTTAGTAGATGCCTAATAAAAAATTGAAGCAGTTTCCAGATCGCTGCTATCACATCTTATTTTCCCTCCTCCTCCTTCCAGGAACAGTGATGGAAGCTTTAGGAATCTTAGGAATATGAGAGCAGGAGGAGGCCATTCAGCCCCCCCCATGTCTGTTCCATCATCCAATTAGATTATGACTAATCTACCTGCCTCCGATCTGCGTTCCTTAAAATGGAACAAAAATCTCAGCTTAGAAGTTGTCTGTTGCCCGTCCACCTCAACAGCTTGTTGTGTGGACAAGTGTAAAGTTGTTTCAAGTTTATTTACTCGTCACAAGTCATCTTACGTTCACACTGCAATGAAGTTACTGTGAAAATCCCCGAGTCGCCACACTCGGTGCCTATTCGGGTACACTGAGGGAGAATTTAGCATGGCCAATGCATCGAACTTGCACATGTTTGGACTGTGGGAGGAAACCGGAGCACCTGGAGGAAACCCGCACAGACACGGCGAGAATTTGCAGACTCCGCACAGACAGTGATCCAAGCTGGGATCCACACAATGTGAAGAACTGCTTCCTGATGTTGCCCTTAGCTGGCCAGCTCTAATTTTAAGGTCCTGTCCCCTTCTTTCCGTCCTGTTAGAGCAATTAATTTCTCACTGCCTATGCCTGACATCTTTGGAGATGTTAGGGGGAAGTTTTTCACTCAGAGGGTGGTGAGTGAGTGGAATCGGCTGCCGTTGGTGGTGGTAGAGGCAAACTCGCTGGGGTCTTTTAAGAGACTTCTGGATGAGTACATGGGATTTAATGAGATTGAGAGTTATAGATAGGCCTGGTAGGTAAGGATATGATCGACACAACTTGTGGGCTGAAGGGCCTGTTTGTGCTGTAGTGTTCTATGTTCTATGCCCTTTGATCACCTCAAACATCTCAGTTCAATCAACCTTCAATCTTATACACTCAAGGGAATACAAGGTTATTGCGACACATTGTTGGCGAATCATTGTCTCCAAACTCAATTTCTCCTCCAGTGAGTCACTAGTCAAGAGGACTGAAAATTGACGAGGGAGATTTTTCCAAGTTTATCAGTGTCAAAACCAGGGTAAGGAGTAAGACGGTTTCTGGCCCTAATAAGATTTGAGAAAGTGAACTCATTCATATTGCTTCAACACACCCAATGATGGATAGGAAAAGAACCAGCACGTCCCACAATGACTGCCATATCCATTCCCGATTCCACCCAAAAAAAACCATGTGCTCTCCCAGGAGAAACAAGATATCAGTCAATTACTGATTTTTTCTCACTATTTATTTAAAAAACCCCATGTACTAGAACAAACCAAACAGAAAATGTTCTGATTTGCCCATGGCATGAAATTTCACCGCACTGTTCCTTTCCCCTCCACCTGCTCCCCCTGCCACGTTCCTGCCCCCAGAATGTATTGAGAAAAATCTACCCTGTCCAGGCATGTGGGCTTTATTCACTTAAAGATGATAGATAGCATGCAAAGTAAGGACATCTGTCCAGTACGCGCCCATAACTGGCAAAGCTTAGTATCCGAGAGCATAGTGCCCGATAAACAACCTACTCTAAACTTGTTTTAAGTTGACATAAGAACATAAGAACTAGGAGCAGGAGTAGGCTATCTGGCCCCTCGAGCCTGCTCCGTCACTCAATAAGATCATGGGCTGGTCGTTTTGTGGACTCAGTTCCACTTACCCGCTCACTCACCACAACCCCTAATTCATTTACTGTTCAAAAAAATTATCTATCCTTATCTTAAAAACATTCAATGAGGTAGCCTCAACTGCTTCACTGGGCAGGGAGTTCCATAACGTTAACTTATTAGTCACAAGTAGGCTTACATTAACCCCGCAGTGAAGTTACTGTGAAAAGTCACCACATTCCAGCGCCTGTTTGGGTACACTGAGGGAGAATTTAGCATGGTCAATGCACCTAACCAGCAGGTGTTTTGGACTGTGAGAGGAAACCAAAGCACCTGGAGGAAACCCATGCAGACATAGGGAGAATGTGTAAACTTCACATAGACAGTGACCCAAGCCAGGAATCGAACTTGGGTCCCTGGTGCTATGAGACAGCAGTGCGGACCACTCTGCCACAAACCTGTGTTTGCCTCAAGAATCTGCAGAGAACAGTGATCGGAGAATTTGAGTCTTAAGTTCTCTTACCAGAGGTGCCATACTCGTAACCTTTTTCTCCACCAGAACAGTCATGTCCATTGCAGGGTTTTGTCAATTTCCCCTTCACCCCAGCCCACACCCATACAGTGTAAATATCACCCAATCTTCAGCTCTGACAAAGGGTCATCCGGACTCGAAACATTGGCTCTTTTCTCTTTCTACAGACACTGTCAGACCCGCTGAGACTTTCCAGCTTTTTCTATTTTTGATTCAGATTTCGGCCCCCACAGCTTTTTGCTTTTATGTTATTACTACAGCAGGTTTTTGTAGCTTCATCCCAGCCCAGAAAGTACTCGTGTTTCTGAGTCACAGCCTTGGGGACGTTGCGAAGCACTTTACAGCCAATGAAGTATTTTTGAAGTATAGGCGCTGCTGTGATGTAGGGAACACAGTGGGCACATTGTATGCAGCAAGCTCCCTCAAACAACAAAACAATAATCTGTTGGGGTACGATTGGTTGAGGAATAAATATTGCCTGGAATTTTACCATCCCGCCCATCATGGGAATTGGAGCGGACAAGGGTGGGAGAGGGGAGGGGGGGGGGGGCGGTGGGGGGGTGATGAAGGGGGGAGGTGGCAGAACATAGAAAGGTCCGTTGATCTCGGGCAGGATTTTATAGTTTTGGGAAGAATGAGGCTGTAAAATCCCACCCGCTGGGCGGAATTCTATCGGCATGTCCGCCTGAGGATCGTACAATCCGGCCCGAGGCCAAAGGAGGATGCTGTTCTCCCAGCCTTGTCCTTCCCCGGAATCCGAGCAGGCAATGCCGGTAAAGTTCCGGCCACCGTCTCTCCTTGAAGATGATCTCACGGCATTGTTTGTCTTTGCCTGAGAGGGCGGGCATGGCCTTGGTTTCTCGTCCCATGTGAAGGGTTACACCGCTCACATCGCAGCGCTGTCTCAGTCCACGGTGCCGCTGTTCAAAGTCTTTGGAGCGGGACTTGAAACTCTAACCTTCTGACTCAGGGATGAGATTGCTACCTGTGCCAATGCACATTCACACCACCTCCCTAGAAAACCCATCGCCCCCTGCTCCGTCTCATCAGTATTTTTCCACTAACGCCTTCTTAAATGTCATGATGTGCTTGGCTTGTACAGGTGCCCTGGAATTTCATATTCTGATAACGCTGTGCTGGGGGAAACAAGAACTCTGCCTTTACACTTTCAGCGCTGATTTTACTTTTCAAACTGTTTAATAGCTCATTTAAAACAGTGAGAAATTGAATCACAGACTCTAATGTGCATTATAACGTCTGTTGTAGGTAAAATGTTAGAATCCGTCATCAAGGAGGAAATAGCGAGGCGTCTTGAGGGGAACTGCTTGATAGAGCAGACGCAGCACGGTTCCGTTAAAGGGAAGTCGTGTCTGACAAATTTACTGGAGTTCTGTGAGGATATGTCTAGGGCGGTGGATAGAGGAGAGCCGGTGGATGTGGTCTTTCTTGATTTTCAGAAGGCGTTTGACAAGGTACCTCACAAGAGGTTATTGCAGAAGGTCAGGGGGCATGGAGTTGGGGGTAGGGTGTTAGCGTGGATAGAGGACTGGTTGTCAAATAGGAGGCAGAGAGTGGGGGTCAATGGGTGCTATTCGGATTGGCGGATGGTGACTAGTGGAGTGCCCCAGGGGTCGGTGCTGGGGCCTCAGCTATTTACCATTTATATAGATGATCTGGAGGAGGGAACCGAGTGCAGGGTGTCGAAATTTGCTGATGACACCAAAATTGGTGGAAAGGTAAATTGTGCGGAGGGTGGGGAGAGTCTACAGAAGGATTTAGATAGGCTGGGCGAATGGGCCAGGAAATGGCAAATGGAATTTAATGTTGGCAAGTGCGAGGTAGTCCACTTTGGTAGGAATAATGGTAGGAAGGATTATTACTTACGTGGATAAAAACTGCAGCAGGCGACGGTGCAGAGGGACCTCGGGGTCCTTGTGCATGAGTCGCAAAAACCCAGCTTGCAGGTGCAGCAGGTGGTCAGGAAGGCGAATGGGATGCTGGCCTTCATTGCGAGGGGGATTGAATATAAAAGTAGGGAGGTCTTGCTGCGGCTGTATAGGGCATTGGTGAGGCCGCAGCTGGAGTACTGTGTGCAGTTTTGGGCGCCGTACTTACGCAAGGATATTTTAGATTTGGAGGGAGTGCAGAGGAGGTTTACTAGGCTGATGCCGGAGTTGAGGGGGTTGAGCTACGAGGAGAGGCTGAATAAACTAGGCTTGTACTTGTTAGAGTTTAGAAGAATGAGGGGAGGTCTCATTGAGACGTATAAGATGATGAATGGGATGGATAGGATAGAGGTGGAGAGACTCTTCCCGCTCAGAAAGGATAGTAGGACTAGGGGGCACAGCCTCAAGATAAAGGGGAGGCAATTTAGAACGGAGTTGAGGAAGAACTTCTTCACTCAAAGGGTGGTGAATCTCTGCAATTCTCTGCCCGTTGAAGTGGTGGAGGCTGCCTCGCTAAATATTTTTAAGACGCGGGTTGAAGGGTTTTTGATAAGAGAGGGGATTAAGGGTTATGGGGAGAGGGCGGGAAAGTGGAACTGAGCCAGGACAGATCAGCCATGATCTTATTGAATGGCGGGGCAGGCTCGAAGGGCTAGATGGCCTACTCCTGCTCCTATTTCTTATGTTCTTATGTTCTCCACACTGTTAGAATCATAGAATCATAGAGATTTACAACATGGAAACAGGCCCTTTGGCCCAACTTGTCCATGCCACCCCTTTTTTAACCCCTAAGTTAGTCCCAATTGCCCACGTTTGGCCCTTATCCTTCTCTACCCATCTTACCTCATGTAACTGTCTAAACACTTTTTAAAAGACAAAATTGTACCCGCCTCCACTAATATCTCAGGAAGTTTGTTAAAGAATGCATTTAGATTATAGAAGAAAGACTTAGCATAACTTTTAGCAATTACAAGTCTTAAACATGACCCAGTATAACTCCTAATAGCTAGCTATCTCTGTTGTTCCAAGTTAAACACCATCTCACAGATATACGCTCCTTTCTTCAGACTTGCCACAGAAGCAAGTATGCTCACGTGATGCTGGGCTTTCAGCTTTTTAACACCAGTTGTGAATTGGCCCTTTGAATGTTGTTTCAATTCTCTGAGGCTTCCCAATCCCGAAACATTCCAAAAACCCGTGAAAGGACAGAGCAAGACACTGCCTTCTTCCACCAGCTTCTGGCAGCAACTGAAACAAAACTAAAAACTTGGAATGCTTCATAAAAGAAAAGCTGTCCCCCGGCATGTTATTTGACATGTCAATCAAGTTCCACCCAGCAAACCCAAAGGACACTAAAAACCACAGGACCCTGCAATAGTTCAGATTAAAATCAGCACGATGTCCATTATACTGCTTCAGTAACAATTACAGGACACCAGCTGCGGACAACACGGTGCCAACAAAATCCTGCAGATAAACATGATTAAAATACATTTCTTAAAGGTACAGTGCCATCACAAAATGACATGGCTCCTCAAAAGGCCAGGAGACCTCAAAGACCACCCTCAGAAGGGATTGGAAGCCTGTCTAGTCCTGTTAGAATTTTATAAGCTATTATGAGATACCCTCCCCCCTCATTCTTCTGAACTCCAGCAAATACAATCCTGTCATTTGCAGAATTACGTGCAGATCCAAAGTCCAAATCGGTGTGGTCCAAACTAAGCACTGTGGCATTGTATCAGCTGGTCGGGCTGAGTGATGTTGGGGCAATGGGGACCCTCACAGTCTGCTGTTGCATACTCAGGGTACCTATATGGCCATCTTTCTCAATCTGGGTCACCAGGCTGACATGCTGGAAGAGGCAGATGGCACAGCTGGCAATGGGAAAATGGAGCAAGGCACTCTTTCTTTTCCTTCTCTGTGAACGATATGCTTTGTACTGCGTGCTAGAAATAATGCTTTTCACTGTATGTGACAATGCATGTGACAATAATAAATCAAATCAGATCAAATCAGTGGAGTTCCCCAGTTGAAACTAAAGATCCTATGATTTCACTGTTCATTGTGATGAGTGGGTTAATACAGATGCTGTCGTGAGCCCATGCTCATCATAGGAAGAGTGATGGAGATAGAGGTAGAGGAGTTAATTGTATAATGTGCATGGAGATCCAGGGGATTCTATTGTCCTGTGAGGACTTTCTAAGCTCAATCAGGCTCAGGTTCTCAGTCTACAACTTATGCAGTTTCCATCATGTTTGAAGAAAGTAACTAATTATTCCATGTTGGTCAACAGTTTCACTAAGTTAGAAGAGGTTGCAGGATAGGGAGGGATGAGGCCCACTGAGGGGTTGAAAACAAGGATAATAATTATAATTTTGCAGCATTGCTTGCGGGGGTGTGACTGTGGGCCAGCGAGTACAGGGGTGATGGGTGAATGTTAGTGGGAACACACACATGGATGACCGAAAGTGCACACTAAGTAGAAGATGGGTGGCCAGCCAGGGCATTGGAATGATTCAACTGAGTGGTTATTGAAAGCTTGGATGAAGCAACAGTGAATGATAATTTAATCTGTAGCTATTGACTAGAATACAGCAAGCTCACCTTCAAGGATTATTATCATGGAATCCTATAGTGCTGAAGGAAGCCATTTGGCCCATTGAGTCTGCACCAACCACAATCCCACCCAGGTCCTATCCGCATAACCCCGTGCATTTACCCTAGCTAGTCTCCCTGGCACTAAGGAGCAATTTAGCACGGCCAATGCACCTAACCCACACATCATTGAACAATGGGAGGAAAGTGGAGCACCTGGAGGAAACCCATGCAGACATGGGGAGAATTATTAACACGGGATTATTAACACCCACCTGATCCACAGGGACAGACTAGAACATCAGGATTAGCACCTGAAGGTTGAGGCTTCCAACAGTGCAGCACACCTTCAGCTCTGCACTGGAATTAGTGGCTGAGATTCAAGTTTTGGAGGGAGATGTGGACTCTTCACACTGACGCACAGGCTTACTGACTGACAATAGGTGATACCATAGAAACACCAAAAATCTCTCAAAAAGCCTCAGGCCAGGGGTAAAAAAAGGATGATTTATTAAGAGTTAAGAACAGCAGTATCGCAGTCAGCCTGGTGAGTGTGTTCCACCATCCAGTTCCACCATGGATGATTCATATTTCAACTCCCACTGATTTGTCTTTACCCCACTGCCCATCTCACCTGGGTGAGATCGTAAAATCCCTCCTGAGCCCAATGTAGATTTCCGTTCTGCGAGCCTTGCTCGGCCCGATTCCAGGGCAGGTGAAGCAGTAACATTCCAGCCGATGTCCCTTGATATTCCTACCACAAAAAAATCCAACAGCTCCAATTTTCTTTCAGAGTCCAACCTTTTAGGGAAGGGAGTTTCAGATTCCCAATTGGTCCCGTGTGAAAAAGAGCCTCCTGATTTCCCAGCTGACCCCAGTCCGAATTTTAAGATTACACCCCCTGAGAAAGATAGCACGGTGGCGCAGTGGTTAGCATTGCTGCCTCACAGCACCAGGGACCAGGTCTGATTCCTGGCTTGGGTCACTGTCTGTGTGGAGCTTGCATGTTCTCCCCGTGTCTGCCTGAGTTTCCCCCGGGTGCTCCGGTTTCCTCCCAAACTCCAAAGATGTGTAGGTTATGTGGATTGGCCGTGGTAAATTGCACCTTAGTGTCCAAAAGATATGTAGTTTAGGTGAATGGTTATGGGGCTAAAGTAGAGGGGAAGGCTTGGATAAGATGCTCTTTCAGAGAGTCAATGCAGACTGAATGGCCTTATTTTGCACTGTAGATTTATATGGATTCTTAATTCCTCAACCAGAGCTAACAACTTTGCCATACCCCCCCCCCCTTTATTGAATCCTTTTAACATTTTGAACACCTTCCTCAGATCATCCTTAATCAAAGGAACGCAAGCCAAGGTCACTCAAATTTCCTGGTGATTTAATCTCGGTACAATGTTGGTGAGTCTGTGCTGTAGCCCCTTCAATAAGGCCAACATGCCCTGACTGCGGTGCAGCTCCGACTAAATGTAGTTACTCCAGACAGGATCTGACTGAGGGAGCTGTGCGACTGAGGCATCATTCCCACATTGCTGTGTCTCACCTTCCTGAGACAAAGAAGACAGAACAAAGAAAGGAAAGGTATTGATAAGAGGAGAAGAGTAGAGGATTAGAATAGATTACACCTGCTTGGCATTGGTCTGTGGCCTTGTGCGCTGAAGCAACTTGTCCCATTCGGCAAGAGATAATACCACAGGTCAGGAGTTGGCGATTAAATTCTTGCTTAGAGCTGGATGTCAGAGCTGGGAAGCGAATCCTTGTTTGGTGTTAAGATTAATCATTCATCAGTCTGAGATCACGCAGCCAGGTGCTGAAGAAAGCAACCTGCATTGGGGGAAAATGAGAAAAGGACAAATCGGGAGTAACTCTAGACTTTGGGAATCTGGATCGTAAGAATGAGAGCAAATAGTGAAAGAGAAAGAGGGAGAATCGTTCGTTTTGTTCAAATATCATTTCTGAAAAATTTCTGCTTGGAAACACAGAAACTAGAAGCAGGAGGAGGCCATTTGGCTCCTCGAGCCTGCTCTGCCATTCTCTATGATCATGGTTGATCATCAAATTCAATATCCTGATCCCCCTTCCCCCCCATACCCCTTGATCCCTTTAGCCCCAAGAGTGATATTTAATTTCTTCTTGAATTCAGAAAACGTTTTGGCTTCAACTTCTATCTGTGGGAGTGAATTCCACACATTCCTCCGCATCTCGGTCCTAAAAGATTTACCCCTTATCCTCAAACTATGACCCCTAGTTCTGGGACTCCACCCACCATTGGGAATATTCTTTCTGAATCGACGCTATTAGAATTTTATAAATTTCCATGACATCCCCTCTCATTCTTCTAAACTCCAGTCAATATAATCCTAAAAGGGGTCCCTGATGATGGGACTCGCTCTTTAATAGGATCCAGAATGTTGACTTTTTTTGAAATGGACGTGTAGAGTAGAGCTCTTTCCCTATAACAATGAGTCATGGGGTGAGACTCACTCTTTAAAAGGAGTTCCTGATGGTGAGACTCTATCAGGTAAATTATTATGTTGGGTGATCCGTGATACCTGAGGTGTGTTTTTCATTGCAGCTCCACACAGATCTGGACAGCGGAGGGGGGAAGATCAGATACATCCTCTCAGGAGAGGGCGCTGGGACTATTTTTGTTATCGATGAGAAAACGGGGAATATCCATGCGACGAAGACACTGGACCGAGAGGAGCGTGCTGAGTACACTTTGATGGCGCAAGCTGTGGACCGGCTAACAAACAAACCTCTGGAACCTCCCTCTGAGTTCATTGTCAAAGTCCAGGACATTAATGACAACCCTCCCGAGTTCTTGACTGGACCTCATCATGCCACAGTCCCAGAGATGTCCAATGTGGGTAGGTACCATCGCTCTCACCGAAGGATACACTGAGAATGTGTTCCTGTTCATTATAATGTGCACTATCATATCAATTACTCATTGTTACTATATACTCATAATCATTCATCGCTCCAGCCTTTCTCATCTGTTCATTATTGTATTCATTCATTATTGCATTTATTGTAATGTTCATCTTTCTAACGTCAATTGACAGCCATTCAATATTGTAATCTGATATTTAATTATTTATACATCACTATATGCATTTGTTGGTACATTTATTCATTACACTACTCCTTAATCTACTCATTCATTCCTCTACTTATCTATTACAATGCTTATCTGGTGCTCTACTTCTTTGCTGAGTTACTTATTTATTACTGTGCTCAATCTTATTCTCATGATCCAGTCTTTAATTTGCCAGCATTGGTCTAGCTTCCCGAGTTGGCCGAGTAGAAATTTATTTCCGTCTTAATGCTGGGAAGATGGAATCCTTACCATCAGTCCCTGCTGCAATCTCTGCTTCCCCACCACTGATTCCAGTCCCCTCTCTGCAATTGTCTGACATTCTTTGCAGCCTTGGTATCCTGTTTGAACCCTCACCCGTGCTTTTAACCTCACGTTACCTCAATCACCAAGCCTGTCTATTTCCACTTCTGTAACATTGCTTATATCCAACCTCTGCACACCTGATGCTGAAACCATCACCCATGCTTTTATTACCTCTATGTTTGTCCATTTCAATGCTGGATCATTGTACGTATTCAAGATTGAATTTGACACATTTTAATCTTCCAAGAAGTCAAGGCGATGGGGGGATAAATAGCCTGAAGGACATGGTTGAATCAGCCATGACCTTATAGAATGGTGGAGGAGGGGGTAGATGACCTTCTGGTTCTATTTCTTGTTGGGATATTCTGCCATGGCTTTGGACCTTGCATTATTTGTCAACTTATCATCAAAACTCTTCTTTCATCATCCAGCTTGCACCAAGTCCTCTTCACCCATTACCCCAATGCTCATTGGTCTACGTAACACCCAGTCCTGGAATGACTCGATTCTAATATTGACACCTTTGTGTTGGAATCCCTCTATGGTCTTGCCCCTCCCTTTGCTTATTAACCCTTCCGCTCTAAAACTCAGACATCTTTGCCTTCCTCTAAATCTGATTTCTCACAAATGCTTGATTCCCAAAATTTCATTGACATCAATGTTGGTGACATCCTGAGCTCCAATTCTCTTGGCTTCTTGACTTCTTCTTCCGCCTTTATGATGCTACAGAACTTCACCCTATCCCCTACGCAACATATCTTTATGAGGCGTGATGTAACATTTTGTTTGATAATTGGTCCTGTGAAGCACCTTGTGAGGTTGAACTACATTCAAGGAGCTATATAAATGCACATTGTTGTTCTTACTGTGCCTGTTTATACATCATTCTTTCTGGGGTTTCTTTGTTGGTGTCCTCCTTCATTGCTTTACTCACTGTCATTCACTAACTGGCTCCACAACATTAGAGACTTAATTGTTTTTAATGTGCTGTGTTACAAATTATTTCTGGTTGATGGACAACAGTCCCACATTTTGAGATCAACGGTAAAACCAAAATTGGAAAGCTAATTGTTGAAAACTGTATGTTGTAATGAGTTGGACTTTGATTTTTCTCTTTGTTTAATACCTCCTCCGTTGGAAGGTTGTGCTGTCAAAATTAATCTAATGTCTTTTGCAAAAATATATTTTTATCTGTAAAATATCTGCAAGAACATTACAAACATTTCAAAATGGCCACCACACGAAGTACAACAATGTCCAGGTTCTCCACATAGATCAAGTTGCACTCTGAGATGCTTCAATACAGTCAGAGACATTTCAAAATGGTCATTAGAATTTGTGCAAAGATTTGACTTTTAAGGGGCACCTAGACAAATACATGAATAGGATGAGAATAGAGGGATATGGTCCCGGAAGGGTAGGGATTTTAGTTCAGTCGGGTAGCATGGCTGATGCAGGCTTGAAGGGCTGAAGTGTCTGTTCCTGTGCTGGAATTTTCTTTGTTCTTCATTGTCTACATAGAATGAATTGCTCTTTGAGGTGTTTCCGCACCATTGTGAGAAATACAATACTCACCATTTTACATTCAGTGAGTCGCACAGTCTGAGGGGGTTCTTTACAATTCCATTCCCCTCAGTTTGTGTTGTGTTACATGATAGAGTGCCACTGTGCAACGTCTAATTCTGAGCCTTAGATTACAAGATGGCACTGGAACGAGGCAACTTCTTGCGAGCTGTGTCCATCATGCCCTCTAATTCTATCTTGTTCTATGCTTTTAAAACTCTAACTCTTTTAAACTCTCTAACAATACTCTAATGTAATCTCTTTTATTCTGCACTCTTTCCTTTCCTTCTCTATGAATGGTATGCTTTGTCCATACAGCGCGCAAGAAACAATGCTTGTCCCTGTATACTAATACATGTGACAATAATAAATCAAGTCAGGAAGTTTATTATAGCTGAAAGATCTTAGAAAGCGACCTTCTTTTCTCAAACAGTTTTTACTTCATCTTTAAAGTTACAAAGTGAGAATGGACCAGGCAAACCCGAATCTATAGATAAACGCAAAATACTGCGGATGCTGAAATCTGAAACAAAAACAATACATGCTGGAAAATCTCAGCAGGTCTGACAGCATCTGTGGAGACAGAATAGAGCCAATCTTTCGAGTGTAGATGACCCTACGTCAGAGCTCTGACAAAGAGTCATCTAGACTTGAAACGTTGGCTCTATTTTCTCTCCACAGATTGCTGTCAGACCTGCTGAGATTTTCCAGCATTTTCTGTTTTTGTAACCTAAGTAGGTGTTTATGTCTAAGAGAAAGAATTGTAGTGGAATAGGAGGTGTAGAGTAGAGATTCACTGGGTTGATTCCGGAGTTGAGAGGGTTGGCTTATGAGGAGAGACTGAGTAAACTGGGACTATACTCTTATAGATCTTATAGAATCTCCCCTCATTTTTAAAACCGTATGTTGCTATAGGATGAAATGAACCTGCCTCCTGATTCCCCTCTCTGACCTGTCAAAGCTCTCTCCCTCTCCGTAGACGCTGCCAGCCCTGCTGAACATCTCCAGCACTTTCGCTTTTTATTTCAGATCTCCAGCCTCCGCAATAGTTTGCCTCAGGCCCGGGAGTGTGTGATGTTGTCCTGGATTGCACGCGGGTGCAAAATCTCATTCACAAACATTGGCATCCCTCAGCTCAATAAATAAAATCAATTGTTAAAGATGTTGTAAACACTTCATTAGCTGCTGACAATACACGGGTGATTCAGATTTACAACTGCAGTTTCAATCCAAGAGGGAATAAAGAGATCATTTCGATATATAAGGTAGAATTAGACAGGCTGATAATCTTTTTTTCAGGTTCCAGTGCAGTGTCTCTCTCTAATGTGGACAGACCAAAGTAGTTGAGCATTAAGATGAAATCCATGGCCTTATTTTGAAGAGACTTTCTACCCCCTGCCTCCTCCCCACATCCAGGTTACTACTTATCGTAGAATCATAGAACCCATGCTATTGATTTGGCCCATCGAGCCTGCAACACCAAGAATCCCACCAAGGCCCTATTCACGTAACCTCACAAATTCACCCTCCTATTCCACCTGAAGCTAAAGTTCAATTTAACATGTCCAACCCACCTAACCTGCACATCTTTGGACACAGTAATAAGTGTCACAACACAAGATTAAAGTCCAACAGATTTATTCAGAATCACGAGCTTTCAGAGCGCTGCCCCTTCATCAGATGAGTGGGGAGCAGTGCTCCAAAAGCTCATAACTCCAAATAAGCCTGTTGGACTTTAACCTGGTGTTGTGACACTTATTACAGTATCCATCCCAGTCCAATGCTAGCACCTCCTCATCATGGCTACCATCTTTGGACACGGAGAGGCAATTTAGCATGGCCAATCCACCTAAGCTGCATATCTTTGTACACAAGGGGCAATTTAGAACATAGAACATAGAACACTACAGCTCAAACAGGCCCTTCAGCCCACAAGTTGCGCTGGTCATATCCCGACCTACCAGGCCTATCTATAACTCCCAATCCCATTAAATCCCATGTACTCATCCAGAAGTCTCTTAACAGACCCCAGCGAGTTTGCATCCACCACCACCGACGGCAGCCGATTCCATTCACTCACCACCCTCTGAGTGAAAAACTTACCCCTGGCATCTCCATTTAGCATGGCCAATCCACCTAACCCGCACGCCTTTTGACTGAGGGAGGAAACCGGAGCACCCGGAGGAAACTCACATGGGGAGGACGTGCAAACTCCACACAGACAGTCACCCGAGGTTGGAATTGAACCCGAGTCCCTGGCAATGTGAGGCAGCAGTGCTAACCACTGTGCCACTGTGCCACCCTCAATGATTCTTGCTATGTAGTGTTGTCATCCAAGGCTTACTGATTGTGGCGTAGAAGGCTGTACGCTTAGGCAATGTGAGGATTGAAATCGCTTTGATGATGTTATTCTGCGCCACAATTTAGCCAACGGGCCCCTCGGTCACCACTAACTAAAATGAAAGGTTCTCTGGTTCTTATCATTTTGAATTCCTACATCACAACAACAATAATACTTCATCGACTGGAAAGCATTCTGAGACATCCTGAGGTTGGGGGAACTTCTATTTTTCCTTTACAATTCTGAACTTTGGAGACTGAAATCTCATTGCTGTTCAGGCTGTTGTAACTCGGTCATTTTGGCCATTGCCCAGTCTGGAAGGAGTGGGGGTGGCAGGGAGCCACGTGCCAGAGTAAAGTAACGTGAACATAAGAACATAAGAACATAAGAAATAGGAGCAGGAGTAGGCCATCTAGCCCTTCGAGCCTGCCCCGCCATTCAATAAGATCATGGCTGATCTGTCGTGGCTCAGTTCCACTTTCCCGCCCTCTCCCCATAACCCTTAATCCCCTCTCTTATCAAAAACCCATCAACCCGCTTCTTAAAAATATTTAGCGAGGCAGCCTCCACCACTTCAACGGGCAGAGAATTCCAGAGATTCACCACCCTTTGAGTGAAGAAGTTCCTCCTCAACTCCGTTCTAAACCGCCTCCCCTTTATCTTGAGGCTGTGCCCCCTAGTCCTACTGTCTTTTTTGAGCGGGAAGAGTCTCTCCACCTCTATCCTATCCATCCCATTCATCATCTTATACGTCTCAATGAGATCTCCCCTCATTCTTCTAAACTCTAACGAGTACAAGCCTAGTTTATTCAGCCTCTCCTCATAGCTCAATCCCCTCAACTCCGGTATCAGCCTAGTAAACCTCCTCTGCACTCCCTCCAGGGCCAAAATATCCTTGCGCAGGTGCGGCGCCCAAAACTGCACACAGTACTCCAGCTGCGGCCTCACCAATGCCCTATACAGCTGCAGCAAGACCTCCCTACTTTTATATTCAATCCCCCTCGCTATGAAGGCCAGCATCCCATTCGCCTTCCTGACCACCTGCTGCACCTGCAAGCTGGGTTTTTGCGATTCATGCACAAGGACCCAAGTTAAGAGTTTCTTTATTAGTATCACATGCTGGCCTACATTAACACTGCAATGTAGTTGCTGTGAAAATCCCCCCGCCGCCACACTCCGGTGCCTGTTCGGGTACACTGAGGGAGAATTTAGCACGGCCGATGCACCCTAACCCGCACGTCTCTCTGACTGTGGGAGGAAACCGGAGCACCCGGAGGAAACCCACGCAGACACGGGGAGAATGTGCAGGCTCCACACGGACAGTGAGCCAAGCCAGGAATCAAACTTGTGTCCCTGGCGCTGTGAGGCAGCAGTGCTGCCCTCCTGCCCAAGTAAATGTCCCTCACCATCAAACCCGCCATGGAGGAGGGCTTTACATTCCACACATTTTCTCCACGTTACCCCGACAGAATCTTTACAAGACCCCTTTCAATTCATCCCTCAGTCTCCCCTTATCCAGAGGAAGCAGCCCCTGGGTCACTCGGTCTTTCCTGGTGGTTGTAGCCTTTCTGTTAGGTGTTATCCTTGTAAGCGTTTTCTTGCAACTTTGCTCGTGCCTCAGTATCCTTTATTAAAATTGCCAACAGTTTCTTGCCTGATGCAGTTTGCAAAACGTTTCATAACAAAACTCTGGCATCACATGGCTGACAGCGAGAGGTATAATGTTTCTGACAGTATGATGAATGGGGAGGCTCGGGTTTGGGTTCTCTGCAGTCTTTCATGCACTGTCTCCATTTATCACTCGCTCACTCCCTCTGACAATGTGATCATCACATCTCTTTCAGGCACTTCTGTCATTCAAGTCACAGCCACAGATGCCGATGACCCGTCCTATGGGAACAGTGCCAGACTGGTGTACAGCATTCTTGAGGGTCAGCCTTACTTCTCCGTGGAGCCTCAGACAGGTACGAACACCGACCATTTCACACTGATAGACCCGCTAGAAAAATGTATCAAGGTGGCTGGTGGAGTGCTGGAAAAGACCTCACGGTGGGCGCTAGATAAATGAAGCAAATCCGTTTCTCAAGGTCTATAGTTTGCCAACTCTCCCACTTAATTCCCACCTCCAAAAATTTGACAACTAATCAGCGCAAAGAAGGCATCAAAGAACACCATTTATTATAATGCTGCTATGAATCGAATCCCTACAGTGCAGAAGGAATCTATTTGGCCCATTGAGTCTGTGCCAACTCTCTGACAGAACATCTTACCCAAGTCCTCTCCCCTGCCCTATCACTGTAACTCCACACATTAACCATGGCTAATCCCATCGAACCTACACATCTTTTGGGCAATGAGGGGCATTCTTTTTTTAGCATGGCCAATCCACCTAACCCCCATGCCTTTGGACTGTGGGAGGAAACCACAACACCTGGGAGAAACCCATGCAGACACAGGGAGAATGTGCAAACTCCACACAGACTGTCACCTACGGCCAAAATCAAACCCGGATCCCCGGCGCAGTGCGTAATGCTGGAATATTCCCCTGGTTGCTGCTTGCTGCTGATTCCTGGATGGTAATATTTAATTTCTCGGTCTGTCAGGATGATCCTAAACATTTGGTAATTCCAACCAAGCCACGTCTGAAATAATTGTGTTCAGTATCTGGGATGGATATTATTACCTTTGAAAGGATGCAGTGCAGACTCACCAAGATGATACCAGGGTCAAATGCCACCATTGGGGAGGCATGGTGGCACATTGTGGGAAGGCACGGTGGCACAGTGTGGGAAGGCACGGTGGCACAGTGGTTAGCACTGCTGCCTCACAGCACCAAGGTCCCAGGTTCAATTCCGGCCTCGGATCAATGTCTGTGCGGAGTTTGCACGTTCTCCCCATGTCTGCACGGGTTTCCTCCGGGTGCTCTGGTTTCCTCCCACAGTTCAAATATGTGCTGGTTAGATTGATTGGCCGTGCTAAATTGCCTGTGAGCATTGGGGGATTAGCAGGGTAAAAATGCTTGGGTTTGCGGGAGTAAGGCCTAGGTGGGGATGGTGGTTGGTGCAGACTCGATGGGCCAAATGGCCTCCTTCTGCACTGTAGGGATTCTATGATCCTATGAAATTAGGAGGAAAGAGGTTGATAAACTTGGCTTCTATTACCTCGAGTTACGGAGGAAGGGCAGCATAGTGGTTAACTTTACTGGATGAGGAAGGCCAGTAACATGCATCCCACCATCGTGCCCAGGGGACTTTAAACTTAATCGATCAATAAATTTGGAGTAGAATCGTTTCACCGATAATGCTGATGGAAAAACCGGATTGCTGTAAAAACCCAGCTGGTTTGCTTATGTCCTTCAGGGGCACCATTCTTATTGGGCCTGTCCTACATGTGATTTTATGGGCTGGATTCCCCGACCTCGCCCGTAGCTGGGGTCTGCTGGTCCCAATGCAGTGAAGGGAAAGATTTGCCAGAGCACCAAATCCTCCGTTCCCGCTGGCAGCGGTGAACTGCCGGAGAATTCCAGCCATATTGACTCGAAACTGTCCCCCAGCAATCCACGCAGTTAGAGTTAGCACCTTCACCACGTTGGGCTGCGGTGACTCACAAGGTCAAACAGCAAGGGGGCGATAAATGCTGGCCTTGCCAGTGATGGGGCCTGGGTAGGAGTGTGGTTGGTGCAGACTCGATAGGCCAAATGGCATCCCAAGATCAAACATTCAAGAAAAGAAAGACTTGAGATGGGAGGCAATCCATCTGAACAAGGCGGCATGGTGGCGCAGTGGTTAGCATCACCACCTCACAGCGCTAGGGACCGGGGTTCAATTCCATCTCGGGTCACTGTCTGCTTGGAGTTTGCACGTTCTCTCCGTGTCTGCATGGGTTTCCTCCGGGTGCTCTGTTTTCTTTCCAAATCCAAAGATGTGCTGTTAGGTGTAACAAATTGTCCCTAAGTTAGTCTTCCCTCAATGTGGAATGCCATAAGCATAGACAAGGGTCATGGGTGGAGAGGGGTCTCATAATGTTAAAATGGCGGCGCGGGGCTCATTGGGCCGAAGGGCCTGTTTCCCAGGCTGTGTTGTTCTTTGTTCTTAAATTGCCCCTTAGTGTCCCAAGATGTGTAAATTAGGGGGATTAGTCAGGTAAATACTGTGGGGTTAGGGGGATTGCGGTCGGTGCAGGCTCGATGGGCCGAATGGACTCTTTCTGCACTGTAGGGATTCTATGATTCCAAGGTATTTAAAATATTTAAAGGATTCAGTCGAATAGATGTGGAGAAATATTGTTTCATCTGGTCCAGGAATCGAGAACAAGACTTCACAATCTTCAATCAAAGCTCGGTCACTTAGGATGAAAAAAAATAAAGTAATTCCTCACAAAGCAGTTGATGGAAATCTGGAATTCTCTCCCCCAAAGGGTGCTGGGGAATGTTGTTGCGGTCCAGGCTGACAGAGATAGGCTTTTGTTAGGTCAGGGTATTGGGAGATCTCGATCAAAGGCAGGTAAATGGATGTGTGATGGAGATCAATCCTGATCTTATTAAATAATTGAGCTGTCTTGAGGGGCTAAATGACCTACACTTGTTCCTCATTAAACTGCTGCCACCGTATTGAACCTCAGGCTGATAACAATCACACTCCCAGCTCCTGCCTGACACCCATCATAAGCTAAAAAAAACACCAATTTCCTTTCCAAAATGGAAGTCCAAAATATACTCGTTACTTAAATCGTGACACTTCTTCCCCGTGGAACTTTCTCACCAATTTCCCAACCCTGCCACCTGAGTCCCGTCCTCCTCAAAGCCTTTCTCTTTGATCGTGCCTTTCCTCTGTGCCTCTCCCCTTTTCACGTTCTATACATCCTCCCCTTTGAGTTCTGTCGAAGAATCATCCTGACTTGAAATGTTGGCTCTTTTCTCTCTCCGTAGTTGCTGTCTGACCTGCTGAGATTTTCCAGCATTTCTTGCTTCTGCTCCCCTTTCCCAATCTTTTCTCCGCCCTCCTGTTTCCCAACTCTCCCCCGTAGTGTTTCCCCATTCTCTCCATCCTCCTCCTTTCCCCACCCTCTGTCCATCCTCCCCCGCGTGAACTTTTTCTCAATCATCTTCCCTCCCCTCACTCTTCTTCCACATTCCACACTCTCCTTTTCCCCAATCTACCTCCGTTTTCTCCAGCTCTCATTGATCTCCCCACTTCCCAGTATCCTGTCCCCTCACTTCTCTCCACTCCTTCTTTCATAATTTATTTATCAGTGTCACAAGTAGGCTTGCATTAACACTGCAATGAAGTTACTGTGACAACCTCCTAAACGCCATACTCCGGTGCCTGTTCGGCTACACTGAGGGAGATTTTAACACGGCCAATGCATATAACCAGCACACTTTTTGGAGTGTGGGAGGAAACCCACGCAGACACGGGGAGAACATGCAGAGTCAGCATGCAGTGATCCAAGCTGAGAATCGAACCTGGGTCCCTGGCGCTGTTGGGCAGCAGTGCTAACCACTATGCCATCGTGTCTTTCCCCATCGTCCAGCCGTTCCCAAACTGCTCCCAAAAACACGCAGCAGGTTAAAGTGGAGCCAAAATACCAGGGAAAAGTAATGTTTCTAAATGATAATAAAATGTGTTTTGGAACCGTAACCATGGTTAGCGAGACACTTTCTGTTGAGCTGCAATAGACATTAAATAAAACTAAATCTCATTACTATCCTGGAGTGGGACACAGAGCTACTGTAAAGCAATTTTTAAAGTTTATAAACAGTATAACATTGTGTTTTATATCACACTGGTGGTTTGCAGAGCGTTGTACAGACTTTTTTCATTTGCATAATTTATTCAGATGAGGGGTGCGGGACTAATTTGCTTTTATAGTCAGCCCTTGGAACTGCTGGCGAAAAGAGTACTTTAGTAATTTGGCTTTGCTTTCCTCGCAATGTTTATCCCCAGGGCTCATTCACATACTGGAGGAGAATGAGCCACGAGGAAAGATTGGGGAAAGAAAGCACTTTCGATAGCTGCTCTCAGGAACAAAGAGCTTCCCAAAACCCCTCGCAGACATCGAAGACCTTCTGTTTCAGAGCGCGTTGACTCCTCAAAGTGGAGGGGGACTCAGGAGGTTGGAAGGCCACCACCTCCTGTTCTGATGCTCCTGGTATCAGGGAAAGATTCTTTGCTCAGATGAATGAAAAACGCTTGGCCAATAAGGGAGGTCAAGGAAATCCAGATCCTGGGGTTTTATTGAAAATGCATTTCAGTCTTGTTGCTTTGTCCTCAGGCCGGGACGATCCCAGATGTGATTCAGTGGCTGAGGGAGTGCAGGGTACCTCAGCAGTTGATTTGCAAAGAGCAAGCAAGGAAACACCTTTTCAGATCTGTCGTAACCTCCATCAACTTGAGCCAATCCAAATTTCTGCTCCCTGTATCGTAAAAATCACCTCAAGCCCCATGTTAGCCCAATGCTCCCAGTATGGCCACAATGCAATCCTAAAAGCTCACCTCTGCTGTCAAATCTCTCCCTGGCTCTGTCCCTTCCTTTCTCTGTGTTTGACAGTCCGCCAAGACCTCTGCCACTCTGTCAACTCTGGCCTCTTGTATGACCCAGATTCCCAACGTATTCCTCTGTCTGGAAGCTCTGGAATGCAACCTTGATCCTCTCCATAAAGACTACGGGTGGGATTTTCTGGCCTCGCTCGCTCCAAAACCGGAAAATCCCACCTAAGGTCAATGGACCTTTCCACGGTCCATTCCTCACCCGCTCCGATTCCCATGGCGGGCGGGATGGCAAAATTCTGTCCTTGCTCTTTGACCAAGCTCCTTTTCATCTCTCCTAATGTGACTCATTACCTAATTTTATATGATAACGTCATGTTGGAGTGTACATTGGGACTTTTTTTTGTATTAAAGATGGGATATAAATGCAAATTAATGTTGTTGCTTCCAGGAGGATTTTAAGCTCCCATTCAGCCAAGCAGCCTCGGAATAAGGTTCATTTTCTCTCTATGTGGAACAGTGCCTGTACAATGTGGGTAATGGTGATCTCCCTTCGTCCTCTCTCTAGGCATCATCAGGACTGCTCTTCCCAACATGGATCGGGAAGCAAGAGAGGAATATCTTGTGGTGATACAGGCAAAAGATATGGGCGGCCACATGGGAGGTCTCTCCGGGACCACAAAAGTGACAATCACCCTTACAGACGTCAATGACAATCCTCCAAAGTTCCCGCAAAGTAAGAAAGCTCACCCTATCCTTTCACTTCACTATTAAGGGCTACGGAACCAAAGCAGGTAGAGGAAGTTAACATATTAATCAGTCATGAGTTAATTGAAAAGGCTTGTGCAACTTATTTTACTTATTATTGTCACCTGTACTGGGATACAGTGGAAAGTATTATTTCTTGCGCGCTATACAGACAAAGCATACTGTTCATAGAGAAGGAAAGGAGAGAGTGCAGAATGTCGTGTTACAGTCATAGCTAGGGTGCAGAGAAAGATCAACTTAATACAAGGTAGGTCCATTCAAAAGTCTGACAGCAGCAGGAAAGAAGCTATTTTTGAGTCGGTTGGTACATGACCTCAGACTTCTGTAACTTTTTCCCGATGGAGGAAACTGGAAGAGAAAATGTCTGGGATCCTTGATTATACTAGCTGTGATTCTGAGACAGCAGGAAGTGTAGGCAGAATCAATAGATAGGAGGCTGGTTTGTATGATGGACCGCGATTCATAGTTTCCTGCGGTCTTGGTCAAAGCAGATGGAAGGCTCCACCTGCTCCAATACTTTAAGTTTATTGTAAGAAAAATGGCCCGGGCCTCTGTATTGAGGCTGTTCCCAAAGCATTGCTAATTTTTTTTTCTGTTTAATATTTATAAGAATAAATACTATCTGAAGTAGCTGCAAGACAATGCCTGTACACTGTAGCCCTTCCCATTGTTGTTGCCTCAAGAATACCAACAAAGAATATGGACTGATGTTTCTGGAGTGTAGCTTGGTCCATGACATTCAAACTGTGATGTGAGCAAGCTACCATTAAAAGCAAAGGAGCAGCAAAAAAAAATCACCCATTCTTAAGTGTCCCCAAACTTTCCCTGAATTAATTTATAAACCCCGCCCTGTGGGGTCTGTGATCCTTCACTCATTATCCCGATGGACTGAAACCTTTGGATCACAGTATAAACATTCTCCAGGTGACATATTTTCATACATTCTCAGGATGTGGACATCACTGACAAAGCTGCCATTCAATGGCCATCCTGAAAAGCCCTCAAAAAGTGGGGGGCCTTTCTCTTGAACAACCTCGGAGGTTAAACAAGCCACTTCAGAGGGTGGTTAAGAGTCAGTCAGGTTGGTCTGGATCTGAAGTCAGAGATTTAGACTCTGAAGTTTATTTATTAGGGTCACAAAGCAGGCTTGCATTAACACTGCAATGAAGTTACTGTGAAATTCCACTAGTCGCCACAGTCCGGCACCTGTTCGGGTCAATGCACCTAACCAGCATGTCTTTCAGACTGTGGGAGGAAACCCACGCAGGCACGGGGAGAACATGCAAATTCCACACAGACAGTGACCCAAGCCGGGAATCGAACCCGGGTCCCTGGAGCTGTGAGGCAGCAGGGCTAACCATTGTGCTACCGTGCCGCTTTGTCAGATCAGAAGGATTTCCTCCCCTAAAGACTGTGATTGAAGGAACCCCCAGCTGGCTTTTTACTGACAATCTGACAGCTTCATAGTCATTTTTATACCAGATTTTTTATACTGATACTGAATTCAAATGACCAAACTGCCCCAGTGGGGTTTGAACTCACGTTTTTGGCTCACCCAGAAACAAAAACACGACACCAGCACTCCAAACAGCGCTGGGTGTCAGATACCACATATGTGCACCTCCAGAGCAATGCCTGTTGATGTTTTTCAGTGAGAAGTCTCACAACATCAGGTTAAAGTCCAACGGGTTTATTTGGTAGCAAACGCCACTAGCTTTCGGAGCGCTGCTTCTTTGTCAGATGAGTGACACTCCAGTCCAACGCCGGCATCTCCACATCATGATGTTTTTCAGCCCAGGTTCAATTTGTACCAAGTCATTAATGGCGGCTCATGACATTCAAGTAAGAAATTCCATTGTAAACACAACGTGCATCGTTCATTTCTGATCAGGTGTGTACCAGATGTCGGTCTCAGAGGCTGCTGATGTCGGAGAAGTAGTGGGACGGATAAAGGCCAAAGATCCAGACATTGGAGAGAATGGGATGGTGACCTACGGAATCATCGATGGAGATGGCAGAGATTTCTTTGAAATCGCGACCGACTCACAGACTCAGGAGGGCGTGATCAAACTGAAAAAGGTATCCGATCATTATTAAATGAATGTGGGAATGGGATTGTTTGTCTGACAGAGTACACTTTGGAAATAGCCGCTGGAAAGATTTACTCAAATCATCATATCATTGAATCTACATTGCAGAAGGAGGCCATTTGGCCCATCGAGCCTACACCGACAACAATCCCACACTGTTATTTTCCCCTTAGCCTCACATATTTACCCTCCTACTCCTTCTGACACTAAGGGGCAATTTACATGGCCAATCAACCTAACCCGCACATCTTTGGACTGTGGGAGGAAACCGGAGCACCCAGAGGAAACTCACACAGACATGGGGAGGGTGTACAAACTCCACACAGACAGTGACCCAAGCCAGGAATTGAACGCGGGTCCCTGGCGTTGTGAAGCAACAGTGCTAACCACTGTGCCACCGTGCCACCCCTAACAAAACTGTGTTGCCTCAATCAAAACACTTCATTATTTTGAACACCTATATTAACTTGCTCCTCGATCTCTCTGAAGAAATATCTCAGTTTCTTCAGTCTCCTAAAGTAACTGAAGCACCTCATCTCTGGCACCATTGGCGTAACTGGACCTCCTTCAAGGTCTTGACATCCTGCCTCAAGTATGGCACCCAGAATAAAGACACAATTCTCCAGCGGGGGCCCTATCCAGTGATTTATATAAGTATCATTGAAATGACCTTGCTTTATCTTCCTCAGTTCTCTCTAGTTATGAAGCCATGGATCCCATACGCTTTTCTTTAACAGCTTAACACCCGAGTTGAGAAGTCTCACTCACAAGGGGAGTTGTTCAACAAATTGCAGATCGTGTCTGTTTAATTGGGTGTTGTACACTGCTGATTACTGGCAGTGGGGTGATCAGAACTTCTATGATAGCCAATCCCTAGGATTGTCCAGGAAGCTTCCAATACCTGAAGATTCATCTCTAGGTTACTGTTGCCAGCAACATGGGGAGAAAAGCAGAAAAAAGAACCTTCTTGTTATTACTGGAATTGAAAGGCATTGCCTCAAGGGATTGTTAGGAAGAGGATCATTGCATGGTCTCAGACACGGAGGGGCCGTTGATGGAGCAATACGAACTTCCAAATAGGGAATTGGATAAATATTTGGAGAGGCATGAGTATGCCAAGTGCTGCGGGAAGGAGTTTGTCCAAAGTGCTGGCAGCGGCACAGTGGGCTACTTCTGTGCCAGAAGCTGTTGAAATAATTTTTGTTTTATTCTTTCATGTGTTGTGGGCATCACAGCATTTATTGCCCATCCCTAATTGCCTTGAATTAAGTGTCTCGCTGAATCTTTTCTTGGGGGCAGTTAAGAGTCGACTCCATTGAATCGTATGCTGCACTTTTACTGGCGCGCCCACCCTGGAATCAAGGCTCGCAGAACACCGTTCTCCATTGGACTCGGAAGCGGGGTCTTACAAGCCTCAGCTGGGTGAGGCGGTAAAATTCCAGCAATAGAGTCAGAGAGGTTTACAGCATGACAACAGGCCCTTCGGCCCAACTTGTCCATACTGCCCAGTTTTTACCACTTAGCAAATCTCAATTGCCCACGTTTGGCCCACATCCCTCTATACCCATTTACCCATGTAACCGTCTAAATGCTTTTTAAAAGACAAAATTGTACCCGCCTCTATTACTACCCCAGCAGCTCCTTCCAGACACTCATCATGCTCTGTGTGAAAGAATTGGACTCTTCTGTATCTCTCCACTCTTACTTTAAACCTATCCCTCTAGTTTTAGACTCCCTTACCTTTGGGAAAAGATGTTGACTGTCTAACTGATCTGTGCCCCTCATTATTTTATAGACCTCTATAAGTTCAGCCCTAAGCCTCCTGCGCTCCAGAGAAATAAATCCCCGTCTACCCAGCCTCTCCTTATAACTCAATCCATCAAGTCCCAGTAGCACCCTAGCAAATCTTTTCTGTGCCTTGCTGTGAGTTTGGAGTCACATGTAGGTCAGACCAGGTGAACATGGCACATTTCCTTCCCTTGAGGAACCAGATGGGCATCTACAATAATAAGGGATAACTTCATGGTCACCATTATTTCAATCATAGCTTTATTAGTTGAATTTAAATTCTACCAGCTGCCAATGGTGGGTTTTGATCCCATGTCCCCAGTTTGGATCTTTGGATTACTAGTTAAGTGACACATCACGACACCACTGTCTCTTCCCAAAGATCGATGCACTTAAGTGACAAAACATGTTCCCTTTCTAATTGGCGATAAGAAATGGGTGCCCGGCATGGTTGACCAATGGGAGGGGTTTATGGGAGAAAATCACGTGATAAAACCTCCAGAAACGAACACCAACCAGAGTTGGCAGCCCTTTACTTCTCTTCGTTCAAATGGTTGGAAATTATTCACTACCTCCCCTGCCCACCCTACCCTCACGCCCCTCCACCACCCTCCCCACTCCTTCATGTTACGTTCCCACACAATTCAGGTTTTATTAAAACGATTCCATTTTTAAACAGAAAGGAGGAGAGATGACCTTTACTTTTAGGATGCAAGATTGCCTTTTCTGTTTATTTCTGGGGCTGGAGTTTTGAATGGTGGCCAGACTGATAGCGTGGAGATCCTTCACTGCCAAGTGCTGAAGCCTCAGAGAAGTGAATCTGCGGCAGTCTCACACGAGTTCCAGCTGGGCAAAAAACCCACAGCTCCAAAACTGTGCAGAGCAAGAGAGCAAACTGGCACAAAATTGGCAATGTGAATCAGGGCATCTGGGAGGAAATAAAACATCCTCACACTGAGACAATAATTGGGTGGGGAGGGGGGTGGTCTTCACTGCTTTCCACCTTACGCAAAAGGGCTGGGTTTTCCAGCTGGGCTCGCTCCAAAGCTGGAAAATCCTGCCCAAGGTCATAGAACCTTTGTGGGGTCTGTACCCTTGCCTCCCACTTGCTACAATTCCCTTGGTGGCCAGGGTGGGAAAATCCGCCCCCCCCAAGTCCCATTCACCTACCACCCTCTATGCCCACTCACCTACATTGGCTCCCACTTAAGCAATGCTTTGATGTTAAAATCTGCAACCTGTCTTAAAGTCCTTCCGTGACCCCCTGCTGCCCCTCCCCTCTTCCCCAACCTACTAATCTTTGCAACTTCCGCCAGCCCAATAACTCACCAAAATCTCCAAGATTCCCTCAATTCTGGAGTCTTGGGCAGTCCCCATTAATTGCTTCACTGTTGGCAGCTGTACCTTCAGCTGTGTAAATGGTCCCAAATCACAGATCATAAAGACTAAATAACGAGTGGTTTATACATCGGCCACTTCCTACACTTGCATTCTTGCACTCCCAACACACAATCTCTGTTGTAGCTGTGTCATCACATCATTGCGTGACCACTCAGTCTACCACCTGTGCCGCCCCCAAGCACTAGAATTCCCACTCTAAACCTCACATCATCTATCTCCTCCTCAAAGCCACTTCTGAAAACCTCCCCCTTTGACCGTGCTTACGGTAATTTGCCCAAATATCTCTTCTATGGCTTGGTGTCAAATTCTGTCCCATTATTTTTGTTTCTCATTTGTGGGACATGGGCATCACTGGCTGGCGAACATTTATTGCCCATCCCTAGTTGCCCTTGGAGGCAACCACATTGCTGTGGCTCTGGGGTCACATGTAGGCCAGATCGGGTAAGGATGGCAGATTTCCTTCCCTAAAGGGCATTAGTGAACCAGGTGGGTTTTTCTGACAATCGACAAAAATTTCATGGTCATTCGTAGATTCTTAATTCCGGTTCTTTTAATTGAATTCAAATTCCACCATTCGAACCCTACTCCGCAGAGCGTTAGCTGAGTTACTGGATCAGTATTATCAGTGTTATCCAACATTAATACCACTAGGCCTTTGCTTCCCCATACAGGGTAGAAGAACTCATTCTGCCCATCATATCTGTGCTGGCCCTTTGTAAGAACTCTCCAGTTAGCCCAAGTCCCCTGTGCCTTCCTCATGACCTTCCAATTTCTCCTTTCTCAACAGCACATTTTGAAAGTTCCTAATGAACACTGTTGTACCATCCTTTCAGGCAGCACATATTAGAGCCTTACAATGTGCTGTCTATAAAATTCCCATCTCTGGTCGTTGGTCAAAGAGGTAAACTTTAAGGAGTGTCTTAAATGCAGAGAGGTTATTTAAGTAAAAATATTATTTAAAAAACGTAGAACAGTACAGCACAGTACAGGCTCTTTGGCCCTCAATGTTGTGCCGAGCCATGTCCAATCCCAAGATCAAGCCATTCCCTTCCTATAATTCTGGAGTGCTCCATGTCCCTATCCAATAACCGCTTGAAAGCTCCTAAAGTGTCCGACTCCACTATCATAGCAGGCAGTCTATTCCACTCCCCAGTCACTCTCTGAGTAAAGAATCTACCTCGGGCATCCCTCCTATATCTCCCACCATGAACCTTATAGATATGCCCCCCCCGTAAATTTAATTGGAGTTCAGAGAAGGTTCACTGGGATGATCCCCTGTATGGAGGGATTGTTTTAATTAAAAAGATTGAACAGGTTGGGACTCATAGGAATGTCAAAGAATGAGAGATGATCTCTTTGTAACATACAAGATTCTTAAGGTGTTTGAGAGGGCAAATGCTGAGAGGATGTTTCTCGGACCAGAAGACACAGTCTTACAATCACTTAAGGTTGAGATAAGGAGGAATTTATTTTCTCAGTGGGTTGTGAATCTTTGGAACTCCTTGACAAAGAGACTGTGGGAACAGAGTTTTTATGCATATTTAAGACCAGATTAAAATCCAACAGGTTTCTTAGGTAGCATGAGATGTCGGAACCCCTTCCTGATGAAGGGGCAACACTCCGAATGCTCATGCTACCAAATAAACCTGTTGGACTTTAACCTGGTGTTGTGAGACTTCTTACTGTGCACACTTCAGTCCAACGCCGGCATCTCCATATCATATTTAAGACTGGATAGCATTTTGATCAGTAAGGGAATCAAGGGTTATGGGAAAAGGGCAGGAAACCGAACATGAGGAATGTGGGATCAGCCATGATCCTATTGAATGGCCAATCAGGCTTGATGGGCAGAAGGGCCTACTCCTGTTCCTAATTTTTAGGGTCTTATGGTCTTTAGGGAGGGCCTTCCATTGCTCAGGATCTCAACACTGGCGCCAGAGCCAGCAATGGTGAAGTGAACGCAATGTATAAGATCCAGAACTGGAAGAGTGCAGAGAGTAATCGAGGTGGAGGAAGCTACTGACTTGGGAAGCGGGAGGCAGGACCATGGGAGGGATTTGAGAATGCCTGAAATGAACTGGCTGCATTAAGTTGCTGTAAAGCCCTGGATCATCTCTGACTGAAGGATGGACATGGGCTGTGTGGTATTATCTCTTGTAGATGTGTCTCAGTAGTGAATGCTGTGCCAGCTCAATTTAATCAGCTGAAGCAAGTTTAACATCATGCCTGACCTTGGAAAGTCGCAAATGGACCCAAACTCAGTGTAATCCATTATTCAGCTCGCCACAGCATCATCCTAATTAGGGCTGTCAGTTTGTATGTAAAATTCATGCTAATCTTGCCATCTGTTTTTTTATACTACCCTGATCAGTCATGATGGGCGTCATTCTCATCTTAAAGGTTCCATTCTATCTTTTTTGTTAATTGAAGGCTTTCATTTTTTGACCCAAGAGAATCACATGGAATTATAGCAAAGACATATTCATACAACCCGACTGGTCTGTGCTCCAGATTGACACTTTCTCACCCCCTTCCCCATCTCACCCCATCAATATACCCCTCTCGTAGAATTGTAGAATCCCTACAGTGCAGAAGAGGCCATTGGACCCATCGAGTCTGCACCGACTCTCTGCCAAAGTGCCTCACCTCGTCCCATTTGCCTGCCCTATCCCTGTAATCCCACACATTTAGCACGGTCAATCATGATCAGAGGGTCAGATAGGGTGGACAGAGAGAGCCTTTTCCCTCGGATGGTGACGGCTAACACGAGGGGAAATAGCTTTAAATTAAGGGGTGGTAATTATAGGATGGATGTCAGAGGTAGGTTCTTTACTCAGAGGGTAGTAAGGGCGTGGAATGCCCTGCCTGCAGCAGTTGTGGACTCGCCAACTTTAAGGGCATTCAAATGGTCAGTGGATAGGCATATGGATAACATTGGAATAGTTTAGGTTAGAGGGTCATTAGATTGGTTCCACTGGTCGGCGCAACATCGAGGGCCAAAGGGCCTGTACTGCACTGTAATGTTTTATGTTCTATGTTCTAATCCATCTAACCAACACACCGTGGAACACACTAAGGGGAAATTTAGCATGGCTAATCCACTTAATCTTTTGACTGTAGGGGGAAACCAAAGCACTTGGAGGAAACCCATGCCGACAGGGGGAGAATGTGCAGACTCCGCACAATCACCCAAGGCTGGAATCGAATCTGGGTCCCTGCTGTTGTGAGGCAGCAGTGCTAACTACTGTGCCACTGTGCCGCAGTTATGATAAAGTAGATTCAATAACAACTTTCAAGGGGAACTGAATATCTTGCTGAAAAGGGGAAAAAAAAGCAGGATAATGCAGAAAGGTACAGGGACTGGGATTAATTGGTTAGCTGACGCAATTGGATTCCAAGAGTTAGAACGTGGACTAGGGGTCCCATGTCCTCCTTCATTGCTTTTTCATCATATTAAGTTATATTAAAACAATATGTTATCTTGATTAGATCGTACTTGTGTATAGTGTTATTTTAAATATGTAACACACATTTCCTATCTCCATATTATAAAAAGGATATAGAGGATTGGTGAATGTGCAAAAAGATCTACAAGGATGATACCAAAACTGAAAGGTTACATTAATCAGGAAGACTGAACAGACTGGGTCTCTTTTCTCCAGATACAGAGGATTGATATGATCAAGGTCTTTATTATTATGAAAGAGTTTGATGTGGAGGGAATATGTTTCCACTGGTAAGGAGATCAAGATTGGGGGTATTGGCATTAATAAATCATGAAATCATAGAATCCCTACAGTGCAGAAGGAGGTTATTCAGCCCATCGAATGTACACTGACTCTCCAACAGAGAATCTTACCCAGGCCCAACCCCCCACCGTATCCCATGACCCCACTGACCCCATTAATCTCTTTTACCTACACATCCTGAGGCACTAAGGGACAATTTAGTATGTCCAATCCACCTAACCTGTACATCATAGATATCGTAGAATCCCTGCAGTACAGAAGGAGGCCACTCGGCCCATCAAATCTGCACTGACCACAATCCCAATCCTATTCCCGTAACCCCACTTAATTTAGCCTGCCGATCCCCCTGAAACTAGGATCAATTTTACCACGGCCAATCCATCTAATTTTCACATCTTTGGACTGTGGGAGGAAACCGGAGCACCCGGAGGAAACCCACACAGACGTGGGGAGCACATGCAAATTCCACACAAGCAAGTAAACCCAAGGATGGAATTGAACCTGGGTCCCTGGCTCTGTGAGGCAGCAGTGCCAACCACTGTGCCACCCCTATCAGGAATTCAGGAGAAGTTGCTTTACCCAGACAGTGTGATATATTACCTCAGGGAGTTCTTGAGGTAGTTGGCTTAGATGTAGTAAAGTGGAATACATGGGGGAGATGAGCAGGATATGTTGACGTGATTTGATGGAGAGAGGTAGGAAAAGGCTCATTTGGAACCTAGACTCTGACATGGACCAATTCGGCTGAATGATCGGTTTTTGCCATGTATGTTCCATGTTATCTTCTGTAAACTGATGCGTCTGAGAGGTCACTCGACCATTTGGAAAATTGACACAAAAGACAGCTGTACCTGTATCTTGACAGAGAACGTGGCAGAAGTGATGACAGAAATGGTGCTTTGTTCTGTTTGTCGCTTGAGTTTGGCTTGAAATATTTCATCTCTGTTAGTGTATAATTGGAGCGATTAACATCCATCATGGTGTTGCCCCCATACCCTGCCTATTAATCAGTGTTCATGTGAGCTCAGCCTGTCCTCGCTCCCATCTAATTCATCTCTGTCACTCCTTTCAGCAGGGCCTGGATTTCGAAACCAAAAAGCTGTATTCCCTGAAAGTGGAGGCAGCCAACGTGTACTTTGACCCTCGCTTCGTCAGCAGGGGGCCTTTCAAGGATACCGCGACGGTCAAGATTTCTGTGGAGGATGCGGACGAGCCGCCAGTGTTCACCATGCCTGTGTACTTCATGGAGGTCAACGAGAGTGCCCCAGCAGGGACTACAGTGGGCCAAGTGCATGCCATGGACCACGATTTGGGCCGCAGTCCCATCAGGTGAGCCTCCTCCTCATTATGACAGCGTGGAGACTGGTGCCTGCTGCTCCATTCTCATTCACCAGTCAAGCTCTCTGGAATTTGCTCCCTTCTGAGGCTCTGTCTCAGGTATATAGACGATCGCTCGGTGTTACACAATGCGGATATCATTGGAAAGAGGTGATGGTAGTTATGATGAACCCCCAATGATGGGAGAGTCCTGAACTAGGAGTTATACCAAGAACAAAGAACAGCACTGCACAGGAACAGGCCTTTCGGCCCTCTACATCGATTCCTACGCCAATCACGTTGTCCTATCTAGACTGCTTATATCCCTGTATTCCCCACCTGTTCATGTGTCTATCCAGATAAGTGTTTTATGTCACTAAAATATCTGCCTCAACCACCTCACTTGGCAGTGCATTCCAGGTGCCCACCACCCTCTGTGTAAAAAACTTGCCCCGCACATCTCCACTGAACCCTTCCCCTCTTCCTGTGAACTTGTGCCCCCTTGTAATTGTCATTTCTGCCCTGGGAAAAAGCTTCCAATTGTTCACCCTATCCATTCCCCTCATAATTTTATAAACTCCAACAGGTCGCTCCCTCAGCTTCCATCTTTCCAGGGACAACAATCCCAATTTATCCAATCTCTCCTCATAGCTGATACCCTCCATACTAGGCAACATACTGGTAGACCTTTTCTGTATCGCCTCCAAAGCCATCAAGTCCTTCTGGTAGTGTGGTGACCAGAATTGGACACAGTATCCCAAATGTGGCCTAACCAACCTTTTATATAATTGTAACATAATATGCCAACTTTTATACTTGATGCCCACCCGATGAAGGCAAGCATGCCATGTGCTTTCTTCAGTTTGAGGATAAGGGGTAAACCTTTTAGAACTGAGGTAATGTGTGGAATTCACTACCACAGAAAGTAGTTGAGGCCAAAACACTGTCTGATTTCAAGAAGAAATTAGATATAGCTTTGGAGGGCCGAAGGGCCTGTTCCTGTACTGTAATTTTCTTTGTTCTTTAGAGAGATAGGATCCCCAGAAGGGTATAGAGTTTTAGTTCAGTTGTCAGAATGGTTGGTGCAGGTTTGGAGGGCCAAAGAACCTGTTCCTGTGCTGCAATTTTCTTTGATCTTTGTTGAGATGTTAGGGGTAAGTTTTTCACTCAGGGGGTGGTGAGTGAATGGAATCGGCTGCCGTCGGTGGTGGTGGAGGCGAACTCGCTGGGGTCTTTTAAAAGACTTCTGGATGAGTATATGGGATCTAATGGGATTGGGGGTTATAGATAGGTCTATGGCTTAGTAGGTATAGATGTAATCGGTGCAACTTGTGGGCCGAAGGGCCTGTTTGTGCTGTAGTGTTCTATGTTCTATGTCCCTGAGGCTAAAGGGATCAAGGGATATGGGAGGAATGGGGGAATCAGGATATTGCATTCGATGGTCAGCAATGATCAGAATGAATGGTGGAGCAGGCTCGATGGGCCGAATGGCCTTCTCCTGTTTCTAGTTTCTATGTTGCCAATACTTTTCATCTGTGCCTCGTTAGGCCAAATGAGAGCGAGCTAAATTTCAAATCATCACAGCAACTTGTACCACTGAGGAAAAGGGTGCTGATTAGTTGATGAGTCAACCCGGATTGGCTGAGATGATGAGTGGAGAAAGCAATAGGGGACAAGAGGGGCCCCCCTTCAGCCCAGTGTTTCCAGGTGTCATTAACATCACACGCGTTTCCAGTCCCGCAGCACCACAGATGGAAAATTCTTATCTTTGCCTTCAAATCCCCCCATACACTCACCAATCTCATAGAAGTCATAGAGGTTTATAACATGGAAATAGGCCCTTTGGCCCAACTTGTTCATGCTGTCCTTTTTTTAAAACCACAAAGCTAATCCCTATTGCCTGCATTTGGCCCTTATCCCTCTATACCCATCTTACCCATGTAACTACCTAAATGCTTTTTAAAATACAAAATTGTACCCGCCTCTACTACTACCTCTGGCAGCTCGTTCCAGACACTCACCACCCTCTGTGTGAAAAAAATTGTCCCTCTGGACCCTTTTGTATCTCTCCCCTCTCACCTTAAACTTATGCCCTCTAGTTTTAGACTCCCCTACCTTTAGGAACAGATATTGACTATCTAGCTGCTCTATGTTCCTCATTATTTTATAGACCTTTGTAAGATCACCTCTCAGCCTCCTACGCTCCAGGAAAAAAAGTCCCAGTCTATCCAACCTCTCCTTATAACTCAAACAATCAAGTCCCGGTAGCATCCTAGTGAATCTTTTCTGCGCTGTTTCGAGTTTAATAATATCCTTTCTATAGTAGGGTGACCAGAACTGTACACAGTATTCCAAGTGTGGCCTTACCACACTTATCGCTATCTCTATCTCCGTAACCGCTTCCAATCTCACGACCCTCCCAAACACTTTGGGTTTCTGCAGTTCTGGCCTCTTTCCCATCTCCTGTGCACTTTCTACCATCATTGCTTTCACCACCTTGAAGCAGGCAAAGCCCTTCCAGGGCTCGGTAGGGTAGATGCAGGAAGGATATAGCTCCTGTTTGGGGTGGGGAGCAGGATGTGTCCAGAACCAGCACGGTAGCACAGTGATTAGCACTGCTGCTTCACAGCTCCAGAGTCCTGGGTTCGATTCTCGGCTCGGGTCACTGTCTGTGTGGAGTTTGCACATTCTCCTCGTGTCTGTGTGGGTTTCATTTGAGTACTCCGGTTTCCTCCCACAGTTCAAAGATGTGCGAGTTGGGTTGATTGGCCATGCTAAGAAATTGCCCCTTAGTGTCCAGGGCAGCAGAGGTTAGAGGGTTTAGTGGGTATAATATGTAAGGATATTGGAAGTAGGGCCTGGGTGGGATTGTGTTTGGTGTAGACTTAATGGGCTGAAGGGCCTCTTTCTGCGCTGTAGGGTTCTATGAACCAGAGGACATGGTCACAGAAAAAGAACCAAATCATTTTGGACTGAAATAGAAGGAATTTCTTGAGTCAGAGGATGGTGAATATTTTGCAATTATTGACCGAGGGATCGATGGAGCACCAGCCACTGTGTATTTTCAAGACACAGATTGACAGATTTTTAAGTATTAATGATGTTCAGGGATTTGATCTGATTTATTATTGTCACATGTATTAACATACAGCGATACGCACTGTTTCTTGCGCTATACAGACAAAGCATACCATTCATAGAGAAGGACATGATACAGTTCAGAATGTAGTTTTACAGTCATAGCGAGGGTGTAGAGAAAGATCAACTTAATGTGAGATAGGTCCATTCAGAAGTCTGACAGCAGCAGGGAAGAAGCTGCTCTTGAGTCGGTTGGTACGTGACCTCAGACTTTTGTAGCTTTTGGCTGACAGAAGAAGTTGGAAGAGAGAATGTCCAGGGTGAATGGGGTGCGTGGGATCCTTGATTATGCTGGCTGCTTTTCCCGAGGCATTGGGAAATGTGGACAGAGTCAGTGGATGGGAGGCTGGTTTGTGTGATGGGACTGGGCTACATTCACGACCTTTTGTAGTTCCTTGTGGTCTTGGGCAGAGCAGGAGCCCAGACCAAGCTGTGATACAACCCGAAAGAATGCTTTCTATGGTGCATCTGTAAAAGTTGATGAGAGTCGTAGCAGACATATAAAATTTCCTTAGTCTTCTGAGAAAGCAGAGGCGTTGGTGGGCTTTCTTAACTATAGTTTTGGCATGGGGCGACCAGGACAGGCTGTTGGTGATCTGGACACCTAAAAACTTGAAGCTCTCGACTGTTTCTACTTCGCCTACTTCGTACTTCAGATTTGGGCGGCACGGTGGCCCAGTGGTTAGCACTGCTGCCTCACAGCGCCAGGGACTCGGGTTCGATCCCGGCCTCTGGTGACTGTGTGGAGTTAGTCCATTCTCCCGATACCTGTGTTGGTTTCCTCTGGGTGCTCCAGTTTCCTCCCACAGTCCAAAGATGTGCAGGTTAGATGGGTTGGCTGTGCTAAATTGCCTTGTGTATCAGAGAGACTAGAGAGGGTACATCCATGGAGTTACATGGATAGGGCCTGGATGGCATTGTTGTCCGTGCAGGCTCACTGGGCCAAATGGCCACCATCTGCCCCGCAGGGATTCTACGATTTCTACAATTTGGGAGACAGTGCTGCAAAATGGTCTTGAGGTAAGTCTTGAAGGCCCAAATAGCTAACTCCTGCCACCATTTCCGATGTTCCTGAGCTCTGGAATACCCTGATTAAATGTCGTTGCCTCTCCATCTCTCTTCCTCCCCCTTTAAAATGCTCCTTAAAACCGACCACCGTTGACCAAACCTTTGTGTTAATGTAGCTTGATTTGCCTTGTGTTTGCCCCCTGTGCTTTGGAACAATTTATTGCGTTGAAGGTGCTGTACGAACATAACCTTGTTGTTTAATGCCTCTGTGGATCGGAGACTGTCATCTTTAGAATAACCCCTGTGGTTGCTTATCCTCATCGGAAATGGGTAATGGAGGGTTAGAATTCAGATTCTCACTCTACGTGACTGGCAATTTCATCGTGTGAGGGGATCTGTCTTATTTTGTTTTGCAAAGTAGCTGAATTGCAAAAACTGGGCTTTTACAAATGGTGTTTCGGTTTTTCAGAATTCGATTCCAGCAGGTTGCATTACTCAGTACTGCAGCAATCCCCGCTGGATTTAATCTGTTTGACAACATGGTTTGCAAATCTAAACTCCCCAGAGGGCAGCAATGTGAACCAGCTAAGTGCAGGACACATCTCTGTCACCAGACCCACAACTTACCTCCCCAGACACTGACGGAGCCGGAGGCAGAACGAGACTCACTCAGCATTCCGAGGATCTGGCAGGCGATGGTTTGAGCTCAGATCCTCGAACCAAGTCAAAATGGTGCGCCGTTTTGTTTGAGAAAAGGGTGGGGAATAAATCAGAATGGTCCCGGCTCCATGTTTAAATTATACAGCACCGTGAATTTAGATCCTGCACTGAATTTATGTTATTGATTTGAGAGCTGTCTGGGGACACAGCGCACAGTGTTAGACTCCCAGACTGTCAACATTGGCACAGTTATCAGGTCTCAGCTGTACCTTCTGATGGAGACGAGTTGGTTCCACATAGAGAAAGGTAGAACAGGTGTGTGTGTGTGTGTGTGTGTGTGTGTGCCTGTGAGTGTGTATGAGTGTGTGTATGAGTGTGAGTGTGTTGCATGTGTGAGTGTGTCTGAGTGTGTCTGTGTGTGAGTGTGTGTGTGTGTATGTGTGTGTGCGTATGTGTCTGTGAGTGTGTGTGTGTGTGTGTGAGTGTGTGTGTGAGTGTGTATGTGTGTGTGTATATGAGAGTGTGTTGCATATCTGAATGTGTGTGTAAGTGTGTATACGTGTGTGTATGTGTGATTGTGTGTTGTGTGTGTAAGTGTGTTTGTATGTGTGTGTGTATGTGTGACTGTGTGTTGTGTGTGTATGTGTGTGTGTTGTGTGTGTTTGTGTATATGTCTGTGATTGTGTGTGTGTGTAAATGTTTGTATTCATGTACAAAGGGTTGTTGTATGTGAGCATGTGAGTGCATGTATGAGTGTGTGTGTGCAGGGGGGAGGGAGGGGTCTGTATGTGTGTTGGTTTTGTGTTTGTGGTGTGTGTGTGTATGTGCAACTGTGTGTGTGTATGTGTCCGTGTGTGTTGTGTGTGTGTGTTGAGTGTATGTGTGAGTGTGTGTCTGTGAGTGTGTCCGAGTGTGTGTGTGTGAGTGTGTGTGTGGTGTGTGTGCATGTGTGTGTGTGTGTGTGTGTGTGTGTGTGTGAGTTTGTGTGAGTGTGTGTGTGTGTGTGTGTGTGTGGGGGGGGGGGGTAGCGACTATTGGTGAAGGAGTGTGTTTCTTTAAGGAGGGAGAGGACGGCGTTTGCAGACAATAAGCAAACCTGGCAACACTAATCGCTAATCAAAGGCAGCGATGTCTGAAGCAACGCTAATATTGGTGCTGCCAACAGACCTGCCAACATGATTCTGGAAGATGACATACATTTCCTATTTTATTCAAAACATCCCAATTTACCTTCCAACCTGAGAATAGACAGTCATGTGATCACCAGAACCAATGGAGCAGATGAGAACTTGGCAGTCCAGTCACATCCAATCAGGAGCAGCGGTGGACAATTAAACAACTATCTGGAGGATATCCTCAGAGAGAGCGGAGCTCAGCGTGCCAGCCAGGCGAGAGCATTTACAACCATCTTCAGCCAGGAGTGCCCAGTAGACGATCCATCTCAGCCTCCTCCTGAGGCAACCAGCATCACAAATGCTCATCCTGATCCAATTCAGTCCACTCCACGTGATATTAAGGGATTGGTTGGCTGCACTGGATACAGGAACGGCTGTGGGCACTGCACATTTTGCTGTGTTACTGAAGATTTTCCTCTCCTCTCTTTTGTATGAGGTGTTAAAGCAATATCTTATTTGCCCTATCAGGAGGCATCAAAGATCCCACGGCCAGTAGTTCAAAAAAAGTGTCAGGAGTTCATCCCTGGTGCCCCAATAAATAATTATCCCTCAATAAAGATCACAAGGAAACCCACACTTTGGCCATTATCACATTGCTGTTTGTGGGAGCTTGCTGTGCACTGTTGGCCACCGTATTTACAACAGTGACTACACTTCATAAATATTTCATTGGTTGTGAAGTGATTTGAGATGTTAGGTGTCTGTGAAAGGCGCTATATTTGAGGATAAGGGGTAAACCCTTTCACCCAAAGGCTGGTAAATGTGTGGAACTCACTACCACAGAATACAGTTGAGGCCAAAACATTGTGTGATTTCAAGAAGAAATTAGATATAGCCCTTGGGGTTAGAGGGATCAAGAGATATGGGAGGAAAAGGGGGGATCAGGATATTGAATTTGCTGATCAGCCATGATCATAGTAAATGGCAGAGCAGGTTCAAAGGGCTGAATGGCCCATTCCTGCTTCTAGTTTCGAGGTTTCTAAACAAATACTTTATTTAGCTCCCTCTATCCAAGCTACACTATAACACTGGTGTCTACCTGACCAAGTACAGAAGCATTCAGACGATTGAAAACTATTCCCGTCTCATCGGTTTATTCTCAATCAGCAGTAACATGATGGAAGGTGGTGTCGAGAGGCTATCGAGCGGCACTGATAACCTGCTCACCGACACTCCGTTTGGGTTCCGCTAGGAGCACTCAGCTCCAGACCTCATCACAGCCTTGATCAAAACAGAGAATTCCTACAGTTCAGAAGGAGGCCATTTGACCCATCGAGTCTGCTCCAGCTCTCTGAAAGAACATCTTACCCAGGCCCAGTGGGAGCAGCGTGTACTACTGTAGTCCAAAGACGTGCGGGTTAGGTTGATTGGCCATGCTAAATTGACCCCACTGTCAGGGGGATTAGCAGAGTAAATGTGTAGAGTTACAGGAATAGGGACTGGGTGGGATTTTGGTTGGTACAGACTCGATTGACCAAATGGCCTCCTTCTGTAGTGTAGGGATTGTATTTTTTAATACTCACCACAATCCCACCCAGACCCTGTCTCCATCGCCCCATGCATTTACCCCAGCTAATCCCCCTGATACTAAGGGGCAATTTAGCACGGTCAATCCACCTCACCCGCACATCTTTGAATGAGCTTTAAAGCAGTGCCCACACCTCTTGAATGAATGAAAGCATGGATGTTATTCCGGAAACGAGATGCAAAGACACCCACAGCAGGGCTGACAAAGAGCCAAATTTTGAATTGGCTTCAATCCATGAAGGATGGGGCCTGGTTTTTACTCTTTGATCTTCTTGCGTGAATCATAGAAAGAATTATAGAAACCCTACAGTACAGAGAGAGGCCATTTGGCCCATCGACTCTGCACCAACCACAATCCCACCCAGGCCCTCATCCCATATCGCTACATATTTCCCCACTAATCCCTTGAACCTACGCATCTCAGGACACTAAGGTGCAATTTTAGCATGACCAATCAACCTAACCCGCACATCTTTGGACCAAATGGGCTGAAGGGTTTCAGTTTGCATGAAAAGATTGGAGAAGTTAAATAAGTTTTGCTAAGAGAAAAGGAAGTTGAGAGGAGATCTGATAACAGCTATTAAAAAAAACATTATGGAGGGTCTTGACAGAATAGATGGAGGGCGGGGGGGTGGGGGGGGGTGTTGGTGGGGGGGGGGGCAGCGTGTGGGGGAGGGAGGATGCGGATCTGCTCCCATTGGTGAAAGGTTCAAGAAGCAGAGAGTATTGACTGAAGATGAATGACAAAAGAACCAACAGCAACAGAATGAAAAATATTTTTTATGCAGTGTGTGGTTAGGATCTAGAATACACTCTCTGAGCATGCAGTGTACACAGATTCAGTCATGCCTTTTGAAAGAGCTGCAGAGAAAATAAACTAGTTGGGTTATGGGTAAAGGATGGAGAAGCGGGAATAACCTAGTTGCTTTTGTCCAGAACAAGCACAGCTACAATGGGCTGAATGGTCTCTTTGTGTGTTGCTACCATTCTATCATCTGTGATTCAAATGTTTAAAACACAAGTACGCAATCACCAAATTGTTTGTTTCTTTCTTTGTCTTGGCTGTTCTCCAAATGTTTGATCCAACCGATATTCAGAATCACAGAATTGTTAGGTCTCAGTTTTTGGTTGTCTGATCAGTGGGCCCAAATGTGGATGCTCGCTTGATTATCCCAACTCTCACACATGCCCACTGACCAATAAATTGCACAAGTGGGTGGCACGATGGCACAGTGGTTAGCACGACTGCCTCGCAGCGCCAGGGGCTCAGGTTTGATTCCAGCCTTGGGTGACTGACGGTGCGAAGTTTGCACATTCTCCCCGTGTCTGCGTGGGTTTCCTCCTGAGGTTCCGGTTTCCTCCCAAAGGTGCGCAGGAGAGGCGGATTGGCCGCGGCAACTTGCCTCTTGGTGTCCAAAGATGAGCAGGTTAGGTGGATTGGCAGCGCTCACTTGCCCCTCGGTATCCAAAGATGCATAGATTGGGGCACTTAGCCGGTTTACAGAGACAGTGTGGCTCTGGGTGAGGTATTCTGTCGGAGAATCAGTACAGACTCGATGGGCTGAACAGCCTCCTCCTGCACTGTGGGGATTCTACGGCTCTGTGAAATTACATCAGTGACACAGACTGACACCTTCACACACGCTTCCAGGTCAGGGGCACGCTCAAGCAATGTGGAATTCCAGCTTTAGCCTCTTACAACGATTATCAAAGGTTACGCAGACAATTCTAGAAAATCCAACTCCATTATCCTTCGACTCTAGTCCATACCCCCTGGACAATATTAACCCTCCTGGCCCAACAGCTTAAAAATAGTTTGCCAAATGCTCTGAATAAAGATGTACCCGTTTAAAATTAATAGTCATATTAATATTTTACAATTCAATATTCCATTACATGATCACTCGACAAGAAAATCTGAACATAAATTATTGCGAGTATTTCGTCCTCAGTCATGTGCAGGTGGCTGAAATCGCACTTCATTTGCATTCCTCGTCACGCTGGCTCATTCACCCCCAGCCAACATACAATGTGAATGTTCCCCTTTCTCCCCACCCCCCCACGCACCCCCCCCCCCCTCGCTCCAACCACCACTCTCCCCCATTGGCAGCTGGTCTTTCCATCTGCTCTGCATTCTCTGATTAATTAACTACTGCTCCTTTCATCTTAAAGCAAGAATGATATTTAACCCTTCACACTGGCAGCAGCTTCCAGGGCAATCCTGCCTCCTCTGAGCTGGAACGCCAGGCTCAAAAACATTCTCAAGCAGTCACACTGGAAGAAATATCCCTAGCTGCGGCGCTGGTCGGGGAATTTTGACGGCATCCACCTTCCTCTGGCCAGCCTCCCATTTATCAACCTTTGATCTCCATCCTTTCCCTTCCACTCCACTGCCACAGATTGGTGGCTTCACTCCATCGTCAGGGTGCCAACTCCTCAGTTTGCGTGTCCTACCTCAGTTCATCTTCCATCTCTGTCCCTTCTTTATGTCTGTCTCATCAGCTGAACCTTCAGCCCCATCACCGCACCACCCCCTCCCGCCTGTTGTCAACTCTTTGACATCCAGTTCTGCCTCACAGAACTATAGAATCCCAACAGTGCAAAAGGAGGCCACTCAGCCCATCGAGTCTGCACTGACTCTCTCTGACAGGCTACCTTAGCCAGTCCCTTTTGCCCACCCTTTCCACGTAACCCCATACATTTTTTTAGTTTAAAAACAAATTATTGCGGGTGCTGGAATCTGAAACCAAAAGAGAAAATGCTGGAAAATCTCAGCACATCTGGCAGCATCTGTATCGAGAGAGAAGAGCTGATGTTCTCAGTCCAAATGACCCTTTGTCAAAGCTCATTTTTTTTTAGTTTGGTTTAATTGTTAGTGTCACAGGTAGGCTTACGTTAACACTGCAATGAAGTTACTGTGAAAATCCCCTAGTCACCACCACACTCTGGTGCCTGTTCGGGTTACACTGAGAGAGAATTTAGCGCCAAACCAGCACGTCTATTCCGACTGTGGTCGGAAACCGGAGTACCCAGGAGGAAACCCACGCAGACACGGGGAGAATGTGCAAACTCCGCGCACACACGAGTCGGGAATCGAATCCGGGTCCCTGGCATTGTGAGTGCTAACAACCGTGCCACCCTCATGTAAGGCATGTTTGGACATCCTACACGTGACAGGCGCAATCAGCTGTTTATGGAGGCAGTCGGCACACATTGTGGCGCGGTTCTCAGCCCTGAGTATTTACATAACACCCAAATGTATTTTTCTCAAAGCGCTTTGCACACAATGAGTTGGTTTCAAAGTGTGGTGACTATTGTTGTTTGGCAAATGTGACAGATGCACTGGACCGACTGAATCCCACAAACACAAACAACCGGCATTTACATAATGCAGCTACTTCAGAGGCGCTGCACTGGGAACAAGCAGATATTGGGTCAGGGTGACATGGTCACTGAGGTGGTGTTTACAGGAAGATACACAGATGGAGGGGCAAAGAGTTTTCAGTCTTCAGGGAGTGAAATTTCAAATATTCACTGGAAAGACGGAGGTTGAGGGGAGACCTGATAGAAGCCTACAAGATAACGAGAGACGAGGACAGTGTGGATAGTCCGAAGCTTGTTCCCAGGGTGGAAGAGTCAATTACTAGGGGGCACAGGTTGAAGGTGCGAGGGGCAAGGTTTAAAGGAGATGTACGAGGCAGAGAGTGGTGGGTGCCTGGAACCCTTTGCCAGGGGAGGTAGTGGAAGCGGATACATAAGAACATAAGAAATAGGAGCAGGAGTAGGCCATCTAGCCCTTCGAGCCTGCCCCGCCATTCAATAAGATCATGGCTGATCTGTCGTGGCTCAGTTCCACATTCCCGCCCTCTCCCCATAACCCTTAATCCCCTCTCTTATCAAAAACCCGTCACAGTAGTGACTTTTAAGGGGCAACCAGACAAATACATGAATTGGCTGGGAATAGAGAGATATGGTCCCCGGAAGGGTAGGGGGTTTTAGTTAAGTCGGGCAGCATGGTCGGTGCAGATGTGGAGGGCCGAAGGGCCTGTTCCTGTGCTGTACTTCTCTTTGTTCTTTGTTCGGTGGCTGAGGACACAGTTACCAATGCAGAGAGAAAGCGAAGCAAGAGGGTTTGTGGGGTAAATTCACCAACCCAGTGCTCACAGGGAGGCTAGATTAGTGACTCTCCACGCCATTGGTGTAGTTCTGCCCTGGACCTTCACTCTGTTTACCCCCTGCTCCTCACCGAGAGTGCAGCATCGCTGCAATCCCTCCATCACTGAGCCTGAAGACATTTGTGAAATGTGCAAATGTCATGGCAAGTTTGAGATGTGGAACTATTTTCTCAGAACAGTGTGACGTGTGAGAGAGAAGGGCAGGGAGCTTTAATGTAATTTGTGATTCTCCAGTCTTGCCCGCAGCTGGGATTCTTCAGTCCTGCCGCTGTGAATGGATCACGCTATATTCTCCGTTCTCACCGGCCTGAGAGTGTTGTTTCCGGTATCCGATAAATCTGCCTCCCGTGTTTTACAAGATGCAACAAGTGGTAACAATCTACGCGTGGGATTTGGAGCCATGCCCCAGGGAAGGAGCTAAATCTGTTGCTCACAATACTATGCAGATGGGGAGAATATCTGCCTCTCACAGCACTGGACAGGCATCAAAATTTTCCACCAGGCTTTTGGCAACCTACACATGACAGCATTAGTGAGATCCGTAGGGTACAGATTTCCATTTTCTTTGATTAGAGGCTGGGCGAGACGTCGAGCCAGTTAGTCACCGCTGAGCACCAGAAGGGATATTTGCCAGTGAGTTAATGAAAGAGAAGAATTGCTAAATTTAAAAGGTGTTGATATCCAGGCGTAAGTTACAGACTGGAATTGATTCAAAGGGTTTGCACGATTTATATATCCCAATAACAGATACCTAGGAGTGAGTTACAGACTGGAATCTAATCAAGGGGATCGGGGTGGTTCATATATAGAAAATAGACACCCAGGAGTGAGTGACACACTGGAATCTAATTGAGGGGTTTGGGTGATTTATGTATAGAATAATAGATACCCGGGAGTGAGTTACAGGCTGGAATCTAATTGAGGGCTTCTGGACGGATTATATATGGAATTACAGATACCTGGGAGTGAGTTACAGACTGGAATCTAATCGAGGGGTTTGGGGTGGTTTATATATAGAATAACAGATACCCGGGAGTGGGTTACAGACTGGATTCTAATCGAGGGGTTTGGGGTGGTTTATATATAGAATAACAGATATCCGGGAGTGAGTTATAGACTGGAATCTAATCGAGGTGTTCAGGGTGGTTTATATATTGACTAACAGATACCTGGGAGTGAATTAGAAGGTGGAAAATTCTAGCCCTTATTAGCTTCATTTGTGATTTGTTTTTGGTGGGGGAGGTGGGTGCATTTGTGTTAATTCAGCTCTTGAATGTTTACTCTGGGGAGTAGAACACTTGTTTGTTCAATAGCCTCATGTGCCTCCGTAGTGGCCAATTTGGGCGAGGTATTTCCACCTTTGCTACATCCACTGCTCCACTCTCTCCAACTCCTCGGGTTAGTGAGTTGTTCCTTTTTTGCCTTTTCCTCAGGTATTCCATTGAACAGCAATCGTACCTTGATAGATCATTCACCATCAACGCACAGAATGGGATTATAAAAACTACAGAACCCCTGGACAGAGAACTAACAGCCTGGCAAAATATCTCTGTGATCGCAACGGAAGTCAGTGAGTATTGGACTGCAGTTCACTGAGGCACCAGAGTGTCATGGTTATTGAGGGCACTGCTTGACTGTTTATTGAGTGAGTTACCAGTCTAACCATTAAAGTGCCAGCCATTGGTCTAGGGTTCTCACACTCCATTCCAGGCTGACATTACCAATGCCAGTACTGAGGGACTGCTGCACTGTCAGAGGTGCCACCTTCCAGGTGAGGTGCTAACCCAAGGTCTTGTCTGTTCTTTTGGTTGGTGTAAAGGGTGTTAAGACACATTTCATGGAAAAACACAGGACTTCTCTCCAATGTCCTGGCCAAACTTGATCTCTCAGCCAACGTCATTAAATACAGATCATTATTCTCTTGTATCCCTGATAAATGAAAGTCAAAAAGCTTCTGAAACATGTCTCACTTTTCAGCCTTATTATCCCTGATGGGATATTGCTATGACTGCCACTATAGTGGCGACTACACTTCAACAAGTATTTAATTGGCTGTAAAATGATGTAATTTGGGATGACACAGTGGCACAGTGGTTAGCACTGCTGCCTCACAGCACCATGATCCCAGGTTTGTTTCCCAGCTTGGATCACTATCTGTGTGGAGTCTGCACATTCTCCCCATGTCTCCATAGGTTTCCTTTGGATGCCCCGCTTTCCTCCCACAGTTGGAAAGATGTGCTGGTTAGGTGCATTGGCCGTGCTAAATTCTCCCTCAGTGTATCCGATCAGGTGCCGGAGTTTGGCGACTAGGGGATTTTCACAGTAATTTAATTGCAGTGTTAATGTAAGCCTACTTGTGCCTAATACATAAATAATAAATGCTTTGGGAATGCTTAGGATGGTAAGGTGCTAGCTGAATGAAATTCTTTCTTCACACAAACTTAGATGATACTTTATGATCATTTGAAAGAATGTTTTTGAAAAGCAAAGAACAAAGAACAATACAGTACAGGAACAGGCCCTTCGGCCCTCCAAGATTGCACCGATCATGTGTTCCTAACTAGGCCATCCTTTTGTATCCCTCTATTCCCAGTCAGTTCATGTGGCGATCTAGATAAGTCTTGAATGATCCTAGCATGTCTACCTCGACCACCTTGTTTGGTAGTGCATTCCAGGCCTCCACCACCCCCTGTGTAAAATACATCCCCCACATATCTGATATAAAAGGCCCCATGATATCTCTCAAGGAAAAGCATGGGAACTCTCCCCAGTGGCGTCATTTCAGAGGGACAGGGAGAGGGATAGCAGACAGGAGAATGGGATAGGAAACCCAGTTTTCATCTCCCTAATTTACAGCTAGTATTTGTCACAGTTCAACAGGATTAGATATTCTGATGTTATTAACTCAATAATGTAGGGAGGAAAATTACATAATCATTTGAAATAGTGTGAGACACAATGGCACAGTGCCAGGGACCTGGGTTCAATTCTGGCCTCAGGTCACTGTCTATGTTGAGTTTGTACATTCTCCCCGTGTCTGCGTGGATTTCCTCCGGGTGCTCCAGTTTCCTCCCACAGTCCAAAGATATCTAGGTTAGGTGGATTGGTCATGCTAAATTACTCGATAGTATCCCAAGATGTATAGTTTAGGGGAATTAGTGTGGTAAATGCATGTGTGTGTGGTTAAGGCTATAGGGCAGGGGGCTGGGCCTGAGTAAAATGCTCTGTCGGAGAGTTGGTACAGACTCGATGGGCTGAATGGCTTCCTTCTGCACTGTAAGGATTCTGTGGGCGGGATTTTACAGCCTCGTTCATCCTGAAACCATAAAATCCCGCCCAATGTCAATGGGCCTTCCCATTGTCTGCTCCTCGCCCGCTCCGATTCCCATGGCAGGCAGGATGGTATGCGGATTCCGGTGTATGGTTCTAAAGCTAGTGGTAGCCATTCTCTCTGCCAGCCCCCATCCCAACCTTGGTGCTCAGAATCTTTAGACTCAGCTTTCCTCTGACGAGCTCAGAAGTAAAAATCAATTTGCAGATTACATGCTGTACTCGAAAGTAATTACTTGTCACTCCACTTTGTAAACACAATTGATTTGGTGATCCAACCTCTTTGAGACAGGCTTCTCACCATTTCTCTCCCTCTTCCACATAATTTTGTTTTTTAAACATTCATCCTTCAGGTGAAAAAGCCGCCCCGTTCCTTTCAACAGGAAACTGAACCCTTCTTGGAACACCTGAAAAACAGAAAACAAACAGTAAAATACAAAATCGTGTGGCCAGGAATGGATTTGATTTGATTTATTATTGTCACATGTACTAACATACAGTGAAAAGTATTGTTTCTTGCGCGCTATACGGACAAAGCATACCGTTCATAGAGAAGGAAAGGAGAGTGCAGAAACCAAAAGGGAAAGTGCTAGAAAATCTTAGCAGATCAAAACTTTGACAAAGGGTCATCTGGACTCAAAACATCAGCTCTTTTCTCTCCTTACAGATGCTGCCAGATCTGCTGAGATTTTCCAGCGTTTTCTCTTTTGGTTTCAGACTCCAGCACCCACAATAATTTGCTTTTATTTAGAGAGTGCAGAATATGGTGTTAAAGTCATATCTAGGATGTAGCGAAAGATCAACTTAATGCGATATTGAACATAAGAACATAAGAAATAGGAGCAGGAGTAGGCCAACTAGCCCTTCGAGCCTGCCCCGCCATTCAATAAGATCATGGCTGATCTGTCGTGTCTCAGTTCCACATTCCCGCCCTCTCCCCATAACCCTTAATCCCCTCTCTTATCAAAAACCCATCAACCCGCGTCTCAAAAATATTTAGCTAGGTAGCCTCCACCACTTCAACGGGCGGAGAATTCCAGAGATTCACCACCCTTTGAGTGAAGAAGTTCCTCCTCAACTCCGTTCTAAACCGCCCCCCCTTTATCTTGAGGCTGTGCCCCCTAGTCCTACTATCCTTTCTGAGCGGGAAGAGTCTCTCCACCTCTATCCTATCCATCCCATTCATCATCTTATACGTCTCAATGAGATCTCCCCTCATTCTTCTAGGCTTGTACTCGTTAGAGTTTAGAAGAAGAGATTGGTCCAGTCAAAAGTCTGAAGTTGGTCTTGAGTTGGTTGGCGGGTGACCTCAGATTCTTGTATCTTTTTCTCGACTGAAAAAGATGGAAGAGAATATGTCGGGAGTGCCTAGGGTCCTTGATTATGCCGGCTGCTTTTCCAAGGTAGCAGAAAGTGTAGACAGAGTCAATGGATGGGAGGCTGGTTTGAGTGATGGACTGGGCTTCGTTCATGATCCTTTGTAGTTTTTTGCGATCTTGGTCAGAGCAGGAGCCCATACCAAGCTGTGATACAACCAGAAAGAATGCTTTCTATGGTGCATCTGTGAAGGTTGGTGAGAGTGGTAGAGGATGTGCCAAATTTCCTTAGCTTCCTGAGAAAGTAGAGGCATTGGTGGGCTCTTTTAAGTAGAGTGTTGGCGTGGGGGGACCAAGTCGGGTTCTTGGTGATCTGGACACCTAAAAACCTGAAGCTCTGTGAAGCGGGGTCTGTTGGACACCACACTGATACACGTCAGCATCCCTTTAATCTTGTGTAATTTTAATACTTCATTTTCTGGTCAATTAAACAAATTAGGGATTTAATCCACTGACGGTTTGATGAATTCCTTGGTTTATTATGCTGGCACTGTTAAACCCACCGGGGACAGGCGCATTTAGATTCTCACATTGTGGGTGGGTGTCTCTATCAAATTCTGTGTTCCCTTTGACATATTTATTCAGTGGGTATTAACATGATAAAAACAATTGTTTTTTTTTGGAGATTAGTGCTTTGAGGACAGGTAAACAATGGCGAGAGAGCTTGACGACACAGTGCACAAATTGAACAAGGGCCTTGCCAAGTCTCTACAACACACATTCCTCTCGCTCTGCGCAGATGGCTTTTCCAGCGGCAGCGTTTCAAGCCCTGTCCCCTCCCAATGTGGCAAAGTTCCCTGAAATCCAATCCTTGACTGCAGCTTCCTGATGTTACCCAAATGAGAACCTACAGGGCCAATTTTGGATGAGCCTTGGACTTCCTGCTTGACTTAACGGCCCTCCCAACACATTCCCGGAATCTCCAGAATTAAATGGCAATCTCATGTGCACAAAAGTCTGGGAGAAACATCAGGGGGGACTTTGTGCTCCACGTTCAATTTTTTTTGAACACTTTGGCTTTCCAGTTGTAGATGGAGAGAGTGGGAACGCGAACAGAAACAGAAAGTGCTGGAAAATCTCAGCAGGTCTGACAGCATCTGTGGGGAGTTCCCAACAATGGGGGAGTCCGGAACTAAGGGTCACAGTTTGAGGATAAGGGGTAAACCTGTTAGAACTGAGGTGAGGAAAGATTTCTTCACCCAGAGGGTGGTGAATTTGTGGAATTCACTATCACAGAATGTAGTTGAGGCCAAAACGTTGTCTGATTTCAAGAAGAAATTAGATTTAGCTCTTGGGGCGAAAGGAATCAAGGGATATGGGAGGAAGGGGGAATCAGGATATTGAATTTGATGATCGGCCATAATCAATTTGAATGGCACAGCAGGCTCAAAGGGCCAAATGGCCTACTCCCGCTTCTAGTTTCTATGAGAGGATGGAGCCAACGTTTCGAGTCTAGATGACTCTTCGTCAGAGTAAAACAGTGGGAAGAGGAAGTTATTTGACTGCTCGAGGCCGTTGATGAAACCACCATGTGCACAATCCAACAGATTTAGCAATCCACAGCCCACCCTACTGGCATCCTGTATATTCTGCATCCAGAAATTGACTTCCTCATTCTCCCGGTTGCTCCTGATTACCACTGTCAATCCAGCATCCGCTGTATTTTGCCTTTATCAGCCTTTCTTCATCTGTCTTTCTCCACAGTTGGTTTCATGCTGGCTAACACCCTCGTCTCTTGAGTCAGGAAATTGTGGCTGGATGTTTGGGGGTGGGAGCAGGGGGGGGGGAGTTGGTGGTGAGATGTGGGGCGGTGATGGGTGGTGGTGGTGGGAGATGGGGGGGGGGGGGGGGGGGGCAGTGGGGGGGTGGGGGGGGCGCGGTCAGAAGGTCCGCTCTGTGACTTTAATTCCATCTCCAGAGACAATCCAACAACCTAGATCTGATACGATTGCGTGTGAAGATAAACTGTGCTGATAGATGAGCCATCTTTCTTAAAGATGTTAAACCGAACCCCCCTCGAGTAGACTTTTACAGACACCATGGAACAATTTGAGAAAGAGCAGGAGAGATTTTTCCAGTCCCTTGGCCATTATTTATCCCTCAACCGCTGTTGCTAAACAGAGAGATGACCTGGTAATTGTCTCAGTGCTGTTAGTGGGATCTTGCTCTGCGTAAATTAGTTACTGCGTTTCCTGCATTGCAACAGTGACTGCATTTCAAAGGCGTTTCCTTGGCCAGAATTCTCTGGCCATTCACGCCCCACTGCCACCTTCAGCGCGAATGGAGAATTTGGCGCTCAGCCAAATCTTCGTTCACTGCAGCGGGACAGGAGAATCCCAGCCACTGGCAAGGCCGGAGAATCCAGCCCATTGGGTACAGAGCGGTTTTGGGGATCGTAAGTGATAATAAATTCAAATCTTCCTTTAATACTTCAATATGGCTCCAAAATAGTCTTACGTTTGAAGAGAATAACTGCCTGCCTCACTCCTTCTCCAATAAAAGTAGAAAATGCAGGAAAATCTTTGCAGGTCTGACAGCGTCTGTGGAGAGAGAATAGAGATGACCTTTTTCTCTCCACAGATGCTGTCAGACCTGCTGAGTTTCTCCAGCATTTTCTATTTTAGATTCCAACAGTACAGCACAGTACAGGCCCTTCGGCCCTCAATGTTGTGCCGAGCTATGTCCAATCCCAAGATCAAGTTATCCCACTCTCTATCATTCTGGTGTGCTCCATGTGCCTATCCAATAACCACTTGAAAGTTCCTAAAGTGTCTGATTCCACTATCACAGCAGGCAGTGTATTCCCCACCCCAACCACTCTCTGAGTGAAGAATCTACCTCGGACATCCCTCCTATATCTCCCACCATGAACCTTATAGTTATGCCCCCTAGTAACAGCTACATCTACCCGAGGAAATAGTCTCTGAATGTCCACTCTATCAAACTCTCATCATCTTCTAAACCTCCATTAAGTCGCTTCTCATCTTCTCCGCTCTAAAGAGAAAAGTCCCGGCTCCCTCAACCTTTCCTCATAAGACCTACCCTCCAAACCAGGCAGCATCCTGGTAAACCTCCTTTGCACTCTCTCCAATGTTTCCACATCCAGTGGAAGTATTTTGCCTTTATTGCTCTTCCTTCACCTGCCTTTCCCCGCAGTTGGTTTCACGGTTCTTTTCCCCAACATTTATTTGAGCCTTTGCTCTCTCAGAGCAGACAGCTTCACCAAGGGCCGTCTCAAACTTCTCCTCAACACGTATCCGCCTTCCTGTTGATCATTGTGTCCTCTTCCATGTATCAGCTGAATGTAGAACAAAGAACAAAGAACAACACAGCACGGGAAACAGGCCCTTCGGCCCAACGAGCCCGCGCCGCCGTCCCATTGTCTCAGTGACCTATTCATGATTTTAGTCTACGCCTAATGTGCGAGGATCAGGGAGGTCCAATATAGGGACAATTTGTTACCCAATCAATCAGCCTAAAAGCACATCTTTGGGATGTGGGAGGAAACCGGAGCACCCGGAGGAAACCCACGCAACCACGGGGAGAACGTGCAAACTCCCACAGACACAGGCCCAAATCCATGTGTCCGCACAGCAACAGAGATAGTCTCTGAGCTGTCATGTTGCCCTTGAGATAGTCCAGTTTAAGCACACTAACGACATGAAGCAATAGGCAACTCCCGAAGCAACGTCCAAGAGCAGCCCACTACAACCTGCCGCATGCATGCCCCTTGCTGGTCAACAAGGTGGACTTAAATGCCTGTGGAGACAAAAAATTCATTATTAAACAGGCAAAGACTGTAACATCCCTGAGGCAAAAACGGAATCCCAAGCCTACAATGTTTAGTAAGGCCTGCTATATCCCCCTATATGTAGACCGCTCATGTGGCTGTCTAAGTGACTCTTAAACAACCCTAGCGTGCCTGCTTCCACCACCTTACTCGGCAGTGCATTCCACACCCCCACTACCCTTTGCGTGAAAAACTGCCCTCTAATATTTGTCTTATACCTAGCCCCCCTCACCCTAAGCCCGTGACCCCTCATTCTACCCATTTCTAATAGCGGAAAAAGCTTACCACCATTTACTCTATCTATCCCCTTCATAATCTTATAAACCTCTATTAGATCCCCCCTTAGCCGACGTCTCTCAAGGGAAAACAGCCCAAGTTCGTTCAATCTTTCCTCGTAAGACAGCCCTTCCATACCAGGCAGCATCCTGGTAAATCTCCTCTGCACTCTCTCCAGGATCTCCACATCCTTCCGGTAGTACGGCGACCAGAACTGGACGCAGTACTCCAAGTGAGGCCTAACCAACGTTCTATACAACTGCAACATCAGACTCCTACTCTTATATTCTATATGTAGGTGAGGAAGGGCCTTTGATGGGAGACTGGGATGCTCACTCTGAACAACACTTGAATTTATCAAGCTGAAAATAAAGCAGCAGCAATCCCGGAGATACCTAAACATCCCAGCTTCTCAGATGCTGCACGCTTTAGGATTTCTGTCTCAGACCAGTGCATCTCTTTAGTTACCAATCTGTGATGCTTTGAAAAATAATATTTCCTGGAGTTTTGTGTTTTCAGTACAGGTAAACAATAGTGCGACTGCACAGGGACTGATAAGGACCTTGCTAATTCCCACCATTCCTGTCACTCCCCAGCGTGGAGGGCAAGTCATTCCTCCTACATCCCAAATCTTCACCCAAGAGGAAAAGTGAGCCGGGCTTTAATTCTTGACAGCCGTTTTTCTATTTCTCACTCATCGCGATGTGAGCCTCGTTGGCTGGGCCAGTGTGGGGCGGCACTGTGACACCGTGGTTAGCGCTGCTACCTCACAGCGCTGGGGACCCGGGTTCAATTCCAGCCTTGGGTCACTGCCTGTGTGGAGTTTGTACATTCTCCTGTGTCTGTGTGGGTTTCCTCCGGGTGTTCCGGTCTCCTCCCACAGTCCAGTGCGCTTTATGTGGATTGGACATGCTCAATTGTCCCTGAGTGTCAGAGGGATTAGCAGGGTAATATGTGAGGTCACGGGGATATGGCCTAGGTGGGATTGTTATCGGTGCAGACTCAATGGACCGAATGGCCTCCTTCTGCCATTGCCAGGATTTTATGATTAATTACCCAAACCCTAACTGCCCTTGAGAAGGTTTTACCGAGCCATCTTTTTGAGCCCCTTCAGTTTGTCCAGTGCAGGTACACCCACAGAACATTTTGTGTAACAAGCATTTCAGAGGGTATTTAAGAGTCAATCACATCGCAGTAAGCCTGGAATCACCTGTAGGCCAGACCGGGTAAGGACAGCAGATTTCCTTCTCTAGAGGATATTAATAAACCAACTGGGTTTGTACAATAATCCAATGGTTTCAAGATTATTAATCATGAAACTAACATTTTATTCCAGGCTAATAATAAGTCTCATAACACCAGGTTAAAGTCCAACATGTTTATTTGAAATCGTGAGCTATCAGAGCACTGCTTCTTCATCAGATGAATGAAGGAGTTGTACTGTGAAAGCTCGTGATTTCAAATAAACCTGTTGGACTTTAACCTGGTGTTGTGAGACTTCTTATTGTGCTGACCCCTCTCCAATGCCAGCATCTCCACCTCAGGTCTAATGATGACCCTAAACCATTGTCAATTGTCGGAAAAACCCATCTGGTTCACTCATGTCCTTTAGGAAGGAAATCTGCCATCCTTACCCAGTCTGCCCTATGTGAGCCACAGCAGTGTGGTTGACTCTCAAATGTCTTCTGAAATGGAGGGCCAGTTAGGAATGAGCAACAAATGTGGCCGCAGCCAGTGACACCCACATCCTATAAAATGAATTTTAAAAATTTACTAATTAATTGAATTTAAATTCCCCAACTCATGTCTCCAGAGAATTAGACGAGGCGTCTGGATTGCTAGTCCAGGGATATTGTCACTCTGCTGTCATCCATTTAACTTTTCATTTGATTTGATTTGATTTATTATTAACATACAGATTTATTATTTTAACATACAGTGAAAAGTATTGTTTCTTGTGCGCTATACAGACAAAACATACCGTTCATAGAGGAGGAAATGATAGAGTGCAAAATGTAGTGTTACAGTCATAGCTAGGGTGTAGAGAAAGATCAACTTAGTGCAAGGTAAATCCAATGAAAAGTCTGATTGCAGCAGGGAAGAAGCTGTTCTTGTGTCGGTTGGTGCATGACCTCAAACCTTTGTATCTTTTTTCCGATGGAAGAAGGTGGAAGAGAGAATGTTTAGAGTGTGTGAGCTCCTTGATTATGCTGGCTGCTTTTCCGAGGCAGCAGGAAGTGTAGACAGAGTCAATGGATGAGTGGCTGGTTTGCCTGACGTATTGGGTTACATTCAGAACCTTCTGTAGTTTCTTGCAGTCTTGGACAGAGCAGGAGCCATACCAAGCTGTGATACAATCAGAAAGGGTGCTTTCTATGGGTGCATCTGTAAACATTGGTGAGTGTTGCAGTGGACATGCCAAACATCCTGTGTGAATCTGAGTTTTCCTGCTTAGGGGACAGTATACAATATTATCCTGAAGCCACCAGGAATTAAATATTCCATGCAAATCTTTGTAACAATCCTCAGAGTTGAAGAGTTTTACATTGTTATCATAGTTGCCCCGGACATTTTGCACTGGGGGCTCCTGCACATCCAGAAGTTGTTTTTTGCTTTTAGGGGCTTCACATTTCGATGGGCTGAGAATGTGGGAAGCCAGGGCAAAGAGAATGAAGCTCATGAAATCAAAATGAAGCAGGAAAAAGAGAATGCACTTGAGGCTGATACTCAAAGAATCCAGTTGATTTCAAGTCTTGCCAGCTTTAGGCGATTGTCAGCACTATTGCCTCACAGCACCAGAGACCAATTCCCGGCTTCAGTCAGTGTCTGTGTGGGTTTCCTCCGGGTGCTCTGGTTTCCTTCCACAGTCCAGAGATGTGCGGGTTAGGCGAAATGGCCATGATAAATTGCCGCTTAGCGTCCAAACATGTAAGAGGAGGTGATAGCCTCATGGTATTATCGCTAGACTAATAATCCAGAAACTCAGCTAATGTTCTGGGGATCTGGGTTTGAATCTCGCCACAGCTGATGGTGAAGTTAGAACTCAATAAAAAGATTTGGAATTAAGACTGTGAAACCATTGTCAATTGTTGGAAAAACCCATCTGGTTATTCATGCCCTTTAGTGAAGGAAATCTGCCATCCTTTACTGGGCTGGCCACAGCATAGTGGTCGTTGGCTCTCAACTACCCGCAGGCAACTAGGACTGGGCAATAAATGCTGGCCAGTCAGTGTCGCCTATGTCCCATGAATGAATGAAGAAAAAAGGTTTCATGGATTAGTGGGCTTACAGGGATAGGTTTCGGGTCAGATGCTCTGCCAAAGAATTAGTGTTGACTTGATAGAGCAAATAACTTCCTTCAGTAGAAGAGGGATTTTCCAACACAATTCTATGTTTGGGCACGATTTTACCTGCAGTTCTGGCATGCTCCCGTTGCAGCGCGCTCAGAGAATTTGATGGCCGGTCAAATTTCCATTCACTGTAGTGGAATAAGAAAATCCCCTCGGCAGGAATGGTGGTAAGATTCCAGTCTTTGTTTCCACAAAGCACATGCACACTGGCCCACCGTGGACATGCGATGTTCCATCACGGTTTTTATCCACTCATCATGTGAAACCTACCCTTGTACAGACTTCAACCCACATTAAATCTCCTCCTGCACGCAGTCAATGTACAATCCACCAGTTATGAGCTCCAAAACACCCAGTTAATCATATTACCGACAGTACAGAGAGGGGCTGTTAGGCCCATTGAGTCTGCACTGACCACAATCCCACCCAGGCCCTATCCCCATTACCCCATGCTACCCTAGCCCATTCCCCTGACACTAAGGGGCAATTTATCATGGCCTATAAACCTACCTGCACACCTTTGAACTGTGGGAGGAAACCAGAGCACCCAGAGGAAACCCATGCAGACATGGGGAGAACATGTAAACTCCACATAGACAGTGGGGCTAGGAATTGAACCCGGGTACCTGGCTTTCTGAGGCAGCGGTGTGAACCACTGTGCCACCATGCCGCCCGCAATCTCCTATCATCGTCCCATGCACTAACATAATGCATCATGGGCTCCACCACCCCATTTAACCTCTTGAAAAATCATTCTACCTTTAGCAGTGAAAATAGACAAGCCTTCTGATACCCTAGGCTGATACCAGAGATGAGGGGGTTAGCCTGTGAGGAGAGATTGAATAGACTGGGTCTGTACCCGTTGGAGTTTAGAAGGCTGAGGGGGGATCTTGAAGAGACGTATAAGATAATGAAGGGGATGGTTAGGGTAGAGGTAGAGAGATTCTTCCCACTTAGAAAGGATAGCAGAACTAGAGGGCACAGCGTCAAGATAAAGGGGGGGGGTGGGGAGCAGTTTAGGTCAGAGTTGAGGAGGAACTTCTTCACTCAAAGGGTGGTGAGTCTCTGGAATTCTCTGCCCATTGAAGTGGTGGAGGCTACCTCACTGAATATATTTAAGTCACGGGTAGATAGGTTTCTGATAGACAGGGGAATTAAGGGTACTGGGGAGAAAGCGGGAAAGTGGAACTGATCCACTTCAGGTCAGCCATGATCTTCTTGAATGACGGGGCAGGCTCGAAGGGCCAGATGGCCTACTCCTGCTCCTATTTCTTATGTTCGTATGTTCTTCAGTAATTGGACCTCAGGCAGAGCAATGACCTGCATTGTTGTTCCTGGAACGTTCACATACTGAAGGACTGACCATCTTGGTTATTGGATAATGAACCTATCCCTTTCTCCCAGAGGACCGTGAATACAGTCCAGAAAAGGAAATGAAAGAACATTTTGAATCCTGCTGTGAGAAGCTAACTTTCCCACACTAAAATATGTGTAAAATTTATTAAAGGCATACTTTCAGAAATATTCAATGTTTTGCCTCATGTCGTCTCAAATGATAAAAAAAATGCTTCACGGAAGACAAATCCTGGAAGAGATTACTTGGAGCTGGAATCTAACATCTGGTGTGCAACATCTGGTGTGCGGTGACTCCCATGAGGTGTCCAGTGAATGGTCTACAGATTCTCCAAGTGTGACGAGAAGACAGACAAATTGACCAAGTTACACAGGCACTGGATTGACAAGGGAGTCAAAGGCAATAGCGAAAGAGGCAAAGAAAGTAGAATTGAGGCCACGATCAGACCAACCTTGACTTCATTGACTGGCGGAACATCTCAAGGGTCCCACTCCTGCTCATAATTCATATGCTTGTACACTCACATGTATTTGCATTTAAGTAGCACCGTTTATGATCCCAGGATATCTTCAAAGAACATCTTAGCCAATTAAACACCTTTCTCCCAAGTGTAAATTTAGAAATAAATCATAGTCTGCGCTTTTTTTTATCACATTATCCCATATGAGAGATGGTGGCTCAGTGATGATGTCATTGGGTTAGTATCAAGAGGCCCAGGCCAATGCCCTCGGGACATGCATTTAAATCACATCCCGGCAGTTGGTGGAATTTAAATTCAATTAATAACCCTGGAATGTAAAGCTAGTATCGCTAACGGTGACCGTAGACCATTAGAACAAGGAGCAGGAGTAGGCCGTTCAGCCCCTTGAACCTGCTCTGCCGTTCAATAGGATCGTGGCTGGTCCAAAATTCTTTCCTGCACTTTTCCCGTAACCCTTGATTCCCTTATTGATCGAAAATTTAAGTATTGCAGCTTTAAATACACAGCAGGGATGGAATTTTCTGGCCATGCTCATCCCAAAGTCGGAAAATCCTGCCCGTGGTCAACAAACCTTTGCCTGGCCTGTGTCCTGCCCACTACGATTCCATAATTGGGAAAATTATGCCCAAAGACTCTACTCCCACAGCTCTCTGTGGCAAGGAGTTCCAAAGACTCTCAACCATCTGAGAGAGGAAATTTCCCCTCATCCCTATCTTAAATTGGTGCCCCTTTATTCTGAGACTGTGCCTTCTGGTGCTAGACTCTTCCATGAGGGGAAACATTCTCTCAGCATTTACCCTGTCAAGTTCCTTAAGAATTCTAAATGTTTCAATGAGATCACATCTCATTCTTCTAAACTCCAGCGAATAGAGTCCCAACTTGTGTAACCTTTCCTCATAAGACAATCCCTCCACACCGGGGAGCATCCTCATGAACCTTCTCTGAACTGCCTCCAATGAAATAATATCTTTCCTTAAGTAAAGGGACTAAACCTGTTCTCAGTGTTCCAGACATGGTCACACTGAGGCCTTGTACAGTTACAGCAATTCTTCTCTACTCTTATGCTCCAACCCCCTTGAAATAAGGGCCAACATTCCATTCGCCTTCCTGATTACCTGCTGTACCTGGGGTCTGTGTTTTGTGCACAAGTAACCCCAAGTCATCTTTGTGCTGCAGCTTTCTTCATTTAAATAATATTCTGTTCTTCTGTTCTCCCTTCTGAAATGAACAACTTCACATTTTTCCATGTTATACTCCTTTGTCAACTTTTTGTCCACTTAACTTCTCAACGAGGGGGAGTTTTCCTGTCCCGCCTGCCAGGGGAATCATCATGGATTGGGGGAAAGGAACAATGCCTGTTGACCTCAGGTGGGATTTTCCGGTTTAGGGGTGAGCGTGGCTGGAAAATCCCTCCCCATATCTCTTTGTAAGGTGTCTGCATCCCTCTCACAACTTGCCTCTCCGCCAGTTTTTGTGTTATTTGCAAATTTGGCTACAGTACATTTGCTTCCTTCCTCCAAGTCACTAAGAAATATTGTTAATAGTTGCGGTCCCTGCACTGATCCTTGTGGAACCCCAGTGGTTACAGGTCAAGAACCTGAAAAAGAACCCCTTATCCCCACTTGCTGTTTCCTGCCCATTAGCCAACACTCTATCCATGTCAATATACCACCCCAACAGCATGGGCTCTCATCATATAACTCGACCTTTTGTGAGATACTTTGTTGAATGTCTTCTGGAAGTCCAAATGCAACATATCAACTGTTCCCCTGTGGTTGACTCTCAACTGCCCTCTGAAATGGCCAAGTGAGGCATTCAGTTCAAGAGCAATCAGGGATGGGCAACAAATGCAGGCCCAGTCAGTGATACACCATTAACATATAAATTAAAAAGAAATGTAAATTATTCTGATGATAAAATGTGGATGTCCTCTTTATGATGTTGGAAACTTCATTTAAAGTCAATTGTTTTCAGCCTGTTTCTTTTATTCATTCGTGGGACAAGGGTGTCACTGGCTGGCCAGCATTTATTGCCCATCCCTAGTTGCCCGAGGGCAGTTGAGAGTCAACACATTGCTGTGGCTCTGGAGTCACATGAAGGCCAGACCAGGTAAGGGCGGCAGATTTCCTTCCCTAGAGGACTTTAGTGAACCAGACGGGTTTTTCCCACAATCGTTTCATGGTCATCATTAGATTCTTAATTACAATTTTTTTCTAATTGAATTCAAATGCCACCAACTGCCGTGGAGGGATTCGAGCCTGGTCCCCAGAACATTAGTTGAGTTTCTGGATTAATAGTCTAGCAATAATACCACTGGGCCATCGCCTTCTCCTTCGGTGTGGAATGGTGAATTAAGAAATTCCCGATATTACGGCCCTGAGATTTACTCTTACTGAAGTTTTATTTATGCTTTTAAAGATTGCCAGAGAAATGTGCAGTAGATTGTGTGTGACGTGTGAAATGTGGTAGGCATTACAATGAAGTGTAGCCATGGAAATATAGAAACATTGGGCAGGATTCTCCAGTCTGGTCAATGGTGGGACCCGTTACAACCAAGAACGGAAAATCTGGAGTTCCAGCCAAAACTCCGTTCACATTCAGCGGCATTGAAAAATCCTAGCCGGAGCAGGACAGAGGATTTCAGCCAACTAGGAGAAAGCATAGGCCATTCGGTCCATTGAGCCTGCTATGCCATTCAATGTAATCATGGCTGAATCCCCTCAAGAACATATTCCAGCTTCCTCCCCATTCCCTTTGAGGCCATTAAAATCTGAAAGAAATCTTTCTCTTTCTTGAATACATTCAGTGAATTGGTCTCCACAGCCTTCTGTGGTAGAGAATTTCATAGGTTCCTTAGCCTTCAAGCGAAGCAAGCTTCCCTCATCTCAGTCCTAAATGATCCATTCCGTATCCTGAGACTGTACCCCCTGGCTCTCGATTCCCCAACCAGGGAAACTATCCTCTCCTGCATCTAGTCTGTCCACACCTGTTAGAATTTTATACATTTCAGTCAGGTTTCCTCTCACCCTTCTAAATTCCAATCAATATGGGCCCAGTTGAAGAAATCTCTGTTCATAGGACAGTCCTATCAACCCCACTATCAGCCTAATGGACCTCAACTACACTCCTTTATAGCTAATGTATCCTTTCTTAGCTGGGGGAACCAAAGCTGCTGCAATACTCCAAGCGTGGTCTCACCTGTATAACTGCAGTAAGACATCCCTACTTCAGAACTCAAATCCTCTTGCAATGAAGGTCAACATGCCATTTGCCTTCCTGATTGCTTGCTGCACCTGCCTCTCCTCTCTCATTAACCACTGTACAAGAACACTCCAAACCTTCTGTACATCCACACGTCCCAATAAAATCACCATTTAAATAATACCCTCCCTTTCTGTTTTTCACACTAATGTGTATAACTTCACATTTAACTGCGTTATGCTGCATCCGTCATGTGTCTGCCCAATTGTCCAACTTGTCTAAATCACTTCGAAGCCTCCTTATATCCCCCACACAACTCACAACTCCGCCCAGTCCTGCATCGTCAGCAAGCTTGGAAATGTTACATTTGGTTCCCTCATCCAGGTCAATTAAATATATCATGAACTGCGGAGGTCCAGGCACTGAACCCTGCAGCACCCTACTAGTCACTGACTGCCACTCAGGAGAAGACCCGTTAATTGTTTTGCTGTTGTATTTTTTGCTGTAAAATTTATCGATAACAGTCTCACATTTCCCTGGTGCATATTTTGCGTGCGGGGTTTGCAAGCCCCCTTTTTGATTGGCTGAGGTGTTACCATGTGGAAAGTACGCCAACCAATCAACAACCTTTTCTCCTGTCTCCTGTAATTTGTTGCGATTATTTGAAATTTGGTATTCTTGAGTGTGTCCTGATGAGTGCGAGATGCGAAGTTTCAGCAAGATGTCCCTCTTTGCACCAATTTCCCAGCATTTGTACAGCAACTAGGTGGAAGCGCTGAAAGGAAGATGAAAACAGAAAATTCTTTCAATGATCTCGAGTGTTTTGCCTGCAGCAATGCCCGAGAAATTGATTTTCAATTCCTGGAATCTCGAAGCCAGGATTGTTAATTCTGTTTGGAGTGCTGGCCAATTTTAACCTCTCCTGCAGTGGCTGAGGTGAGTTACAGCACCCCAACTGATATGTCAACTGAAACTGACTAAAGATCAACGCAGGTTGAGGCTTGAATCTTTTTCATAAATTGAAAATTGAAGTGATTGAATGATAGACAGCATCTGGTGATTTCGTTTCATTGTTCCATTAGCGATAAAGAAACAACCCAAGTTATCCAACAGCACTTTGCAGCCTTTCAAACATTCTTGCAGCACTCTCACTGCTGTATTGCAGGGAAAAGCACCTTGCTAACTGCCGCAAACATTAACCTGATAATGACAGGGTATTCTGTGTTGAGTGATGTTGGTTGAGGGATGAATGATCCCAGGAAAGATCTCTGGAGCAGTCCATGTTCAAATGCAACAAGATCTGGACAATAGTCAACCCTGGGCCGATAACATTCCCACCAGGCAAATGCAAGGCAATGGCCAACCTCAGAAAAACCGCAGCACAGCCAACCAGCATAAGCACACGCTCCGGGTGTGCGATCAAACCAAACACCAGCTTCCAGGGCTGTGTCACCACCGAGTCTATACCTGGCCTTTGAATCTCGTCTGTACAGGGCAGCACGGGTGGCACAGCGATTTGCACTGCTGCCCCACAGCGCCAGGGACCCGGGTTCAATTCCCGGATTGGGTCACTGTCTGTGCGGAGTCTGCACGCCCTCCTCATGTCTGCACGGGTTTCCTCCAGGCGCTCCGGTTCCCTCCTAAGACGTGCTGGTTAGGTGGATTGGCCATGCTAAATTGCCCCTTAGTATCAGGGGGACTAGTTAGGGTAAATGGTGTTAGGGGGATAGGGCCTGAGTGGGATTGCGTTTGGTGCAGACTTGATGGGCTGAAGGGTCTTCTTCTGCACTATAGCATTCTATGATACAATAAAGAAAGGTGGGGGGGCGGGGGAAAGGAGACAAGATGCACTATGCACCAGCTGCTACAATCTAATCTGTGTCTTATCCAATGTAAATAGTTATGCATTGTTATCCTGTATGTTATAGTTATCTGTGTGTCGCAAGCCACACTGGTAAGGGTACATTGACCATGCTAAATTCTCCCTCAGTGTATCCAAACAGGCACCAGAGTGTAGCAACTATGGGATTCTCATAGTAACTTCATTGCAGCGTTAATGTAAGCCTACTTGTGACACGAATGAATAAACTTTAAGCTTTATATAAGGGTTCATACACCGTTACTGTGCACGCATACCACTACATCTCAATACCACTGGTTGCCCCAATTTAACCGGAGAAGATGTGGACTGGGTGCCCATGTGATAATGCTGCTACAATAGGGTCATGTGTTGGAGAGCAGAAGTTCGCCCGGAGCGCAGGCAGAATACCAGCCTGGTGTAGCTGCCCAGCTAGTGGATAAAGTAAATTGTTTGTTACCAGTCTGTTTGGGAACGGAGCACTCCGGTGTGACAGAAGGGGCGGCACGGTGGCACAGTGGTTAGCACTGCTGCCTCACAGCGCCAGGGAGGCAGGTTCAGTTCCCGGCTTGGGTCACTGTCTGTGTGGAGTCTGCATGTTCTCTCCGTGTTTGCGTGGGTTTCCTGCGGGTGCTCCAGTTTCCTCCCATAGTCCAAAGATAGGTGGATTTGCCATGCTAAACTACTGTCAGGGTGGAGTAACTGACATACTGCCAGGGAGGAGTAACTAGGGTAAATGCATTGGGTTATTGGGTTACGGCCTGGGTGGGACTGTGGTTGGTGCAGACTTGATGGCCTCCTCCTGCACTGTAAGATTCTGTGGTTCTAAATGCTGGCCAGGCAGCATTGCCCATATCCTATAAATCAATAAAAATAATTCTGAAAGAGCATCTTACCGGGCCCACTCCTCCATCCCTTTCCCCGCACACCTTTGCATTTATCATGACTAATCCATTGAACCTGCGCACCATTGAACCCGGAGAGACGAAGGTTGAGAGGCGACCTGATAGAGGTTTATAAAATGTTGAGAGGTATAGATAGGGTGGATTCTCGGAAGCTATTCCCCAGGGCTGAAATGGTCGCTACGAGAGGACACAGGTTTAAGGTGCTGGGGAGCAGGTACAGAGGAGATGTTAGGGGAAAGTTTTTCACTCAGAGGGTGGTGAGTGAGTGGAATCGGCTGCCGTCGGTGATGGTAGAGGCAAACTCGCTGGGGTCTTTTAAAAGACTTCTGGATGAGTATATGGGATCTAATGGCATTGGGAGTTACAGATAGTTCTATGGCTTGGTAGGTATAGATGTGATTGGCGCAACTTGTGGGCCGAAGGGCCTGCTTGTGCTGTAGTGTTCTGTGTTCTATGTTCTATCTCGGGGCACTAAATTGCCCCAAGAGTGTCAGGGGGACTAGCTAGGGTAAATGCATGGGATTACGGGGATAGGGCCTGGGTGGGATTGTGGTCAGTGCAGACTGAATGGCCTCCTTCTGCACTGTAGAACATGACTGCACTGTGCCCAATAGATCTATATCAGCACAGTGCAAGCACTTAATTGAGATGGCATTGATTTCAGGGTAGCTTTGGCAAGTTGAAGTCACTTCCCAGAAGAGCTGAATGCAATATTTTACATCCAACTGCTGTTCTTGTTGAGCTTTCAACTCCTCATGCAATTTTAAATAAAATTTGATTCAATTCAACCTATTTTTCAGTTGCTGCACCTGTCATGGTTGGCACAGCTCTCTGAAGCTAATAGTTGGGGGAAGTTGAGTCCAGAGTAATGAGTTACTGTGCATATGACAAACTGCTGTTTAGAAGCTTGAAGCTTAATTGTGGAGTACTGATGAAAGCTGTGGTAGACTGAAGCTTCATCCTCCAACTCTTGCCCCACTGATAAAAGCAAAATACCATGGACGCTGAACTCTTGAGATTAAAAACAGAAAGTTGCGGAAAAGTTCAGCAGGTTTGGCAGCATCTGTAGAAAGAGAAACAGAGTTGTTTTGAGTTCAGCATGAATCTCCTTCTGTCTCTTTGATACTGTTCATGCCAGGGAACCGTTGTAACCTGGCAGGATATCGGAAATCTCCCTGAGCCACTTCTTGCACCAATCATCTATCATCCTGTTCATCCTGATCCTGGGCGGCTCAGTGGTTAGCACTGCTGCCTCGCAGTGCCACGGACCTGGGTTTGATTCTTGGGCCACAGTCTGTGTGCAGTTTGCATGTTCTCCTCATGTCTGCGTGGGTTTCCTCCGGGTGCTCCGGTTGCCTTCCACAGTCCAAAAGATGTGCTGGTTAGGTGCATTAGCCATGCTAACTTCTCCCAGGTGCCAGAGTGTGGCGACTAGGGGATTTTCACAGTAACTTCACTGCAGTGTTAATGGACGCCTACTTGTGACACTAATAATTAAACTTTAAAAAACTTCTATTAGCATTGTTGTCTGTGCCATCAATGGGAAGCATCCTGCTGAGTGAACTATGAGTGGTGTGGATTCAAGTCCCACTCCAGGTTTAGCTCTGCTGATTAAGCTTGGCTTGAAGTTGACTTTTCTGTCTGAGTGCACTGTTTTCACATTATTAAATCTATTCTTCTTCACAGATAATCAAATTCACACTTCACGTGCTCAAGTAGCCATCAAGATCCTGGATATCAATGACAATGCACCAGAATTTGCAGAACCGTACGAAGTAGATATGTGTGAAAATGCAAACGCAGGAAAGGTGAGAATCATTGGACAACCTCAAATAATTTGATTTGATTTATTATTGTCACGTGTATTAGTATAAAGTGAAAAGTATTGGTTCTTGCGTGCTATACAGACAAAGCATACCATTCATAGAGAAGGAAAGGAGAGAGTGCCAAATGTAGTGTTACAGTCATAGCTAGGGTGTAGAGAAAGATCAACTTAGTGCGAGGTAGGTCCATTCAAAAGTCTGACAGCAGCAGGGAAGAAGCTGTTCTTGAGTTGGTTGGCACATTTCCTCAGACTTCTGTATCTTTTTCCCAATGGAAGAAGATGGAAAAAAGAATGTCCAAGAGTATACGTGGAGCCCTTAATTATCCTGGCTGCTTTCCTGAGGCAGCGGGAAGTGTGGACAGAGTCAATGGATGGGAGGTTGGTTTGCATGTTGGATTGGGCTTAATTCACATCCTTGTGTAGTTTCTTGCAGTCTTGGGCAGAACAGGAAGCATACCAAGCTGTGATACAACCAGAAAGAATGCTTTCTATGGTGCATCTGTAAAAGTTGGTGGGAGTTGTAGATGACATGTCAAATTTCCTTAGTCTTCTGAGAAAGTAGGGGTGTTGGTGGGCTTTCTTAACTATAGCGTCGGCATGGGGGGACCGGGACAGCTTGTTCTGTTTAGGTTTCGCAGGATTATTGAGCAGTTCAAAATATTTGGAAAGTTTTCATAAAAAATAGGAGCAGGAGTCAGTCATTTGTCCCTTCAGGCCACCATTCAGTATGATCATAGCTGATCTCCTATCTCAACGCCATTCTCCAGCACTCTCTACATACCTCTTGACACCTTTGTAATCTAGAAATCTTATTTTTTTCTTAAATATATTTAATGACTTGGTCTCCACAGCCTTTCCATGGAAAAGAATTCCACAGCTTCACTACCCTCTGAGAGAAGAGGTTTCTCCTCATCTCAGTCTTAAATGACCGACCCTTATCCTGCGACTGTGATTTCTTTTTCTAGACTGTCCAGACAGGGGAGACATCATTCCGACATCCTGTCTGCCCAGCCCTGTCTGAGGTTTATCTGTTCCAATGAGGTTCCCTCTCATTCTTCTGAATTCCAATGAATTTCTGCCTGGTTGACCCAATCTCTTCTCTCTACTCCAGGTGTGGTCTCATCAATGCCCTGCAGTAAGACATCCTTGCTCCAGTACTTAAGTCCTCTTGCAATGAAGGCCAACATATCATTTCCCTTGCTAACTGCTTGTTTTCAGTGGCTGATATACTTAGACACTCAAGTCCCTTTACACTTCCCAATTTGTCACCAGTTAAATAATGCTCTGCCATTCGGTTTTTCTTACTGAAATGGGTAACTTCACCCTTATTCACATTCGACTGAATCTGCCATGTGTTTTCCCACTCACTCAAATTGTCTCAATCATCTTGAAGCCTCTTAACACCCTGCTCACCACACAGGTTCCCACCAAGTTTTGTGTCATCAGAAAACAGTCAAATTATATTTGATTCCCTCATCCAAATCATTGATGTCTATTGTGAGCAGCTGGGGCCCAAGCACTGATCCCAATGGGACCCCACTAGTCACTGCCCGCCACCTTCAAAAAGACCCATTTATTCCTACTCTCTGTTTCCTGTCTGCTAATCTGTTCTCAATCCATGTCAGTATAACACCCCCACCAATCCCATGTGCTTTAATTTTCACACTGACCTCTTACTTCAGACTTTGTCAAAATCACTCTGAAAATCCGAATAAACTGTATCCACTGTTCCACCTTTATCTCTTGGTCAAAATCCTGGAGCACTGTGGGTGTAGCTACAACTCATGGACTGCACTAGTTCAAGGAGGCAGCTCACCATCACCTTCTGAAGGGCAACTAGGCAATAAATGCAGCATGGTAGCACCGTGGTTAGCACTGCTGCTTCACAGCTCCAGGGACCTGGGTTTGATTCCCGGCTCGGGTCACTGTCTGTGTGGAGTTTGCACATTCTCCTCGTGTCTGCATGGGTTTCCTCCGGGTGCTCCGGTTTCCTCCCTGTGCGGGTTAGGTTGATTGGCCATGCTAAAATTGCTCTTTAGTGTCTTGGGATGTGTAGGTTAGAGGGAATGGTGGGTAAATGTGTAGGGATATGGGGATAGGGCCTGGGTAGGATTGTGGTCAGTGCAGGCTCGATGGGCTGAAGGGCCTGTTTCTGCAATGTAGGGTTCTATGTTCTATGTTCTCACCAGCGGCACCCACATCCCATAAATGAAGTTTTAAAATTCTACTATAAACCCCAGTATGTTTGTCAAACATGATTTCCTTTTCATAAATCCATGTTGACTTTGTCTAATCCTGTTGATGTTTTCTAAGTGTCCAGTTATGTCTCTAGCTTCTCCTTATGACTGATGTTAGGGTAAATGGTCTGTACCTCCTGTCTTACCCCTCTCTCCTTTTTAAATAGTGGGATTCTATTTGTTATCTTCCAATCTAAGACCACTCCAAAATCTACAGAATGTTGGACGATGACATCCAGTGCTCCCATATTTCCCTGGTCACCTCCTTCAGTCTATTGGGATGTAGACTCTGGGGGATTTATTGACTTTCAGCCTGGTTAATTTACATAGCACGATTAATTTGGTAATACTAATTTCCTTCAACCCCGCCTCCTCACAGGACCCTTGGTTCCCTAGCATTTTTGGGAAATGTCTTCCTCCGTGGAGATAAAATAAAAGTTCTTATTTAATTGCTCTGTCATTTCCTTGTTCTCAATTCTAAATTCTCCTGATTCAGACAGTAAGGGACTTATATTTATCTTCACTAATCTTTTTATTCTTTACACACTTGTAGAAGCGTTTAGAATAGGATAATGGAGAGTCAATGGTTTCTAACCTCACTCCTTTGAGAGTTAGAATGGAATGTCTATGTTCTACAATTGTGTTGCTATAGTGACCGTATAATCCATAGGCCAAAGTTACAGGTCACACATAAACTGTCTTCAGAATGGGAAGAGTGAGTGTTCATTGATCCTGATTTCTCAGCACTGATTAGATTTTAACTCTCTCATTCCCTTCTTTCAGCTCATCCAGACAATTAAGGCTGTGGACAAGGACGAAAGCGCGAATGGGCCAAGGATGACTTTCAGCATGGCACCGAATACAAACTTCACCATTGTACAGAACACAGGTGAGGTGCTGGGCCTGCAGAAAATGTACCTTAAATAACACCTTCTGACCTTGTGTTGGAAGAAAGGTCATTGATGAAATAGCTGAAGATGAACAATGTACAGGGAAAGGGCAGGGGAATGACAATTAGTCATGAGGCTCATTTGGACAGCATGATGGGCCAAATGGCCTTCTTCTGTGCCATAACGAACCAGTAATTCTGTGTTTCCAACATTTCTCTGTTGTTCAGATTTCCATCATTTCCAGAATTGGTTCATCTTTTGGCTAAAGATCGATGGAATTCTGATGAATTCCATTTATTATCTTTGGTGTGGGAGTAACAGCAGTGAGCATACTTCGAAATGATAGTGTTGAACTTGAGGCTCTTTGGCAGGCCCTGACCATGCAATAATGCCTGTGTGGATAATAGCCCTTTTGTTTCTTTGCGTGTGAGATTATACAATGAATGTGGACACATTATCTCAGCAGGAGGACATTACATCCAAGTCTAATTGTGTCTTTATCCAGCACCCACACATGCATTATCCACCGGGGAAGGCACAGTAGAAATTGGAGAGGACAATCTCTCTGTGCTTGGGTGTAGAGGGATATGGGCCAAATGCAGGCAATGGGATTAGCTTAGGGGTTTTAAAAAAAGGGCGGCATGGACAAGTTGGGCTGAAGGGCCTGTTTCCCTCTATGATTCTATGCCTTTATCTAACTCATCATACCTCAAGAAACAGGCTACTCAGCTCGGCAGTTCTGTCCTGGTATTTTTTGCCCCACACACCTCCTCCCCATCAATATATTCCTCTTGTCCTTCCTCCCTTGTTTACTCATTAGCCAATTTCACTAGTGCCCTGACCCATTCCCGCTAGGCTCCCCCTTGTGTGGGAGTCTTAAACCAGGGGACAAAGTTACTAAGGTAAAGGCTCTCCTCTTTCGGATGGAGCTGAGAAGGAATGCCTTCTCTTGAAGGGCAATTAATCTTTGGAATTCTCTACCCTGGCAAGAAATAGAGTGAGTCATTGATAGGCCGAATGGTCTCCTATGCCCTGTAACATTTCTGTGATATTCAAGGCTGAGTTAGCAGGTGTTTGATCCACACGGGCATCATGGGCTACGGAGGGCAGGTAGGGATCTGGAGTTGAGGCCATGATCAGATTGACTGCGATCTTATTGAGGGATGGAACAGGCTCAAGAGGCTGAATGGCCTCCTTCTGTTCCTGTTTCTTATGTTCTATGGTCGTGAGCTCCGTGCTCTCACGACTTTCTGAATAAAGATGCTTTTCCTGGTGTCCGGCCTCCACAGGCTCAGTCTCCCCCCAAGTGAAAATGTTCATTTTTACCTTGAGAAGCGTTTGAGGAGTCTGGGTCTGTACTCAATGGATGAGGGGAGATCTCTTTGAAACCTACAGGTTGCTGAAAGGCCGGGATAGAATGGATGTGGGGAAGGTGTTTTCACTCGTGGGAGAGATTAGAATCTGAGGGCACAACCTCAGAGTAAAGGGACCACCCTTTGGAACCAAGATGAAGAGGAATTTCTTCAGCCAGAGGGTGGTGAATCCATGGAATTCATTGCCACAGAAGACTGTGGAGGCCGGTTCATTGATTTTCTTTAAGACAGAGATAGATAGGTTCTTGATTGGTAAGGGAATCAGTGATTATGGTGAATAGGTGGAAGAATGGGGATGAGAAACCTATCAGCCATGATTGAATAGCAGAGCAGACCCAATGGGCTGAATGGCCTAATTCTGCTCCTATATCTTGTGGTCTTATCAAATCCCTTTCTAATGTTAAAGATTCTGTTAGGTCTCTTGCTCTATTTTCTCTTTTACAAGTAAAAGATTCTAGCAGGTGCATTCTTTTATGTAGCTGCACCCTCAGGAATATTACCTCGTGTGGAACTGTAACCATGACCCTGGATGACATCATTTATTACAGCACAGATGTGTGTGTGGGGAGGGGTGCCTGTTCGGGTACACTGAGGGAGAATTTAATATGGCCAACCAGCACGGTGGGTGGAAACAAGAGTACCTGGAGGAAACCCACGCACAAACTGGGAGAACATGTAGACTCCGCAAAGACAGTGACCCGAGCCGGGAATCGAACCCAGGTCCCTGGCACTGTGAGGCAGCGGCTCTAACCACTGTGCTGGCTGCGAGCCATTTATCACTGCGACTGCAGGGAGAATTTTCTGCAGCTCTATTTCATTTCCCAGTGACCTCTGTGACCCTGCCGCTAATCATGAGCATCGCAGAGACTAATTAGAAAAAAAGAAGATATTCTGATCTTTGCTTGACACTATTATCACAAGTGATTGGGAGCTAATAAGATTTTAATGACATTCATTTGGAATAGCCAGTATCACGCAGTGATCTGATAAGGAGGTTCCCAATCAATGTGAAGCAATCAAGAAAATAGGACCTTAGAGATGCCCATAATTTTTCAGCAGAATGGCAAGAGTGATATCAGAATGGAGATGTCTGCAGAGAAATCGGGCAGAATGGACAGGGTCGTCACTTTGATCAACGCTCAATAAAGAAGGATAGTCCAATCTGTTTTATCACAAACACAATTCTCAACAAAGAGCTGATTTTCGAGAATCTGCTGCTCCCTTTAACCATGATAAGCACTGAAAGTGGGATTAATGAGTTTGTTAAACCAAAGCCTTGGTTAGTTCTATGCAAGGGCTGCTTTTTGATTTAACTTGATTTGATTTATTATTATCACACGTATATTCAGTGAAAAGTTATGTTTCTTGTTCACTATACAGGCAAAAGCATTACCGTACAATGAGAAGGAACAATAAGAAGTCTTACAACACCAGGTTAAAGTCCAATAGGTCCCACCTATTGGACTTTGACCTGGGGTTGTGAGACTTCTTACTGTGCCCACCCCAGCATCTCCACCAGATAGAGAAGGAAATGAGCTAGTGCAGAATGTAGTGTTACAGTCACAGCTAGGGCCCAGAGAAAGATCAAATTAAGTCAAGATAGGTCCATTCAAAGGTCTGATGGCAACAGGGAAGAAGTTGTTCTTCAATCAGTTGGTACGTGATCTCAGACTTTTGTATCTTTTTCCCGACTGAAAAAGATGGAAGAGAAAATTTTTGGGGTGTGTGGGATCCTGAATTATGCTGGGTCCTTTTCCACGATGCCTTCAAGTGTAGACAGAGTCAATGGATCTGAGATTGGTTTACATGATGGACTGGACTTCATTCATAACCCTGTGTACTTTCTTGGAGTCTTGGACAGAGCAGGAGCCATACCAAGCTGTGATACAACCAAAAAGAATGCTTTCTATAGTACACCTGTAAAAGTTAGTGAGAGTTGTAGCTGACATGCTGAATTTTCATAGCCTCCTGAGAAAGTAGAGGCGTTGGTGAGCTTTCTTAACTGTAGTGTCAGCATGGGGAGACCAGGACAGGTTACTGATGATCTGAACGCCTGGATACCTGAAGATCTTGACCATTTCCACTTCATCCCCTTTGATATACCCAAGAGCATGTTCTCCACTATGCTTCCTGACAATCTCTTTCATTTAACTGACATTGAGGTTTGGAGACTAAAAGCGGACTGTTTCTGGACAGTCCTGTTGAGTGTCAAGTGGGGTTCCATCAGAAATTGTAGGTTAACATCCAGTGGAGTCATTTTCCCTGATGGTTGACTCTGTCTCTTTGTTGTATGGGTTGTGGTGATTAAATCCTCCCACTGTAGAGGACTTTGCTGGGAGAGATTGGCAACATCGTGGAGGTGATGTTACTGAATCAACCGTGTTGACAGATGGATGTGAGTTGATCATTCATCTTGCACAATTCATTCTTTATACTCTCCTTCATGATCATATTCCAAAAAATTACCCTGTACTTCACAATGCTATCCGTGTTCAGTAACAATCCCGTTCCTTCTTAAAACAGAGATGAGAAGGAATATCTTCAGCCAGAGAGTGGTGAATCTGTGGAACTCTTTGCCGCAGAAGGCTGTGGAGGCCAGGCCATTAAGTGTCTTTAAGGCAGAGATAGAAAGGTTCTTGATTAACACGGGGATCAGGGATTACGGGGAAAAGGCAGGAGAATGGGGATGAGAAAAATATCAGCCATGGATGAATGGCGGAACAGACTCAATGGGCTGAATGGCCTAGTTCTGCTCCTATGTCTTATGGTCTACTGTCCCCTGATCTGATCCTGCCTCCCCCCTGTGCCTGTCACATAATCTTCATTTTCTGCCCTCTGTCTGTCATCTGTCCTGTGCGTATTCCATATCCCTCTCCCTGCCCTGTATCTGTCCCATATCCCTCTCCCTGCTCTGTATCTGTTCCATATCCCTCTCCCTGCTCTGTATCTGTCCCATAACCCTCTCCCTGCTCTGTATCTGTTCCATATCCCTCTCCCTGCTCTGTATCTGTTCCATATCCCTCTCCCTGCTCTGTATCTGTTCCATATCCCTCTCCCTGCTCTGTATCTGTTCCATATCCCTCTCCCTGCTCTGTATCTGTCCCATATCCCTCTCCCTGCTCTGTATCTGTTCCATATCCCTCTCCCTGCTCTGTATCTGTTCCATATCTCTCCCCCTGCTCTGTATCTGTTCCATATCCCTCTCCCTGCTCTGTATCTGTTCCATATCTCTCTCCCTGCTCTGTATCTGTTCCATATCCCTCTCCCTGCTCTGTATCTGTTCCATATCCCTCTCCCTGCTCTGTATCTGTTCCATATCCCTCTCCCTGCTCTGTATCTGTTCCATATCCCTCTCCCTGCTCTGTATCTGTTCCATATCCCTCTCCCTGCTCTGTATCTGTTCCATATCCCTCTCCCTGCTCTGTATCTGTTCTATATCCCTCTCCCTGCTCTGTATCTGTTCCATATCCCTCCCCCTGCTCTGTATCTGTTCCATATCCCTCTCCCTGCTCTGTATCTGTTCCATATCCCTCTCCCTGCTCTGTATCTGTTCCATATCCCTCTCCCTGCTCTGTATCTGTTCCATATCCCTCTCCCTGCCCTTTGTCTGTTGTACCTATTCCCCCCTCTGCCCTGTGTCCATCCCACATCCCTCTCCCTGCTCTGTATCTGTCCCATATGCAGAGATCTTGCAGAAATGCTGCAGTATGATCAGTGAGTGGGCAGGAATACAAGAGTACTGGGCTAATGGTAAGTTACCTGATAGTGTGGATGAGCAGAGAGATCTCGGTGTCCATGTGCATAAATCCCTGAAAGTTGGCACCCGGATTGATAGGGTTGTTAAGAAGCGTATGTTGTATTAGCTTTTATTGGTAGAAGGATTGAGTTTCGGAGCCATGAGGTCATGCAGCAGCTGTACAAGTCATGTTGTAGCTTCATAGAACCTTAGTTAGGCCGCACTTGGAATATAGTGTTCAATTTTGGTTGCCAAAGTACCAGAAGGATGTGGAAGCTCTGGAGAGGGTACAGAAAAGATTTATCAGGATGTTGCCTGGTATGGAGGGTATTAGCTATGAGGAGAGGTTGGAAACTTGTTTTGTTCACACTGGAACGATGGAGGTTGAGGGGCATCCTGATAGATGTCTACAAGATTATGAGAGGCATGGACAGAGTGGATAGTCAGAAGCTTTTTCCCAGGGTGGAAGAGTCAATTACTAGGGGGCATAGGTTTAAGATGTGAGGGGCAATGTTTAAAGGAGATCTACGAGGCAGATTTTTTACACAGAGAGTAGTGGGTGCCTGAAACTCTTTGCCGGGGGAGGTAATGGAAGCGGATACAGTAGCGACTTTTAAGGGGCGTCTTGACAAGTACATGAATAAGATGGGAATAGAGGGATATGGTCCCCAGGAGGGTAGGGGGTTTTAGGTAAGTTGGTCAGCATGATCGGTGCTGGGTTGGAGGGCCGAATTGTTGTTCTTTTTGCTCTTTGTTCTTTATATCTCTGCATCTGCCCTCTGTCTATCCCATATCTCTGTATCTGCCCCGTGTCTATCCCATATCTCAATATCTGCCCTGTGTCTATACTATATCCTCTACCCTGGTCCTATCCCATGTCTTCAATCTATCCTGTGTCTATCCATGCCATCAGACCTGTTCCTTATCTCCATCTTACTCCTGGTGCGTTCCCTCTCTCTGCCCCGTTCCTATCGACCATCGTCCTCCTGATCAGCGCAATCCCTCATTAGCTTCCCAGTTTCCACTACTGTGGGCCCTTTGCAAAGCTTTGATATCCAGCGCCACCAGTACACTTTTAACAAACCTGCAGTTCTAACAGTCCCCATTTCTAAGCCCTCCATATTAATAGCTAGACAAGGAGATGACATATCATAGCAGTGTAAGAATGATGACATTTCCTGCCCTTATTAAAGAGCTTATTGCATTATACATGTTATGCTACTGGAGATCACACTGGGCATGGAAGTTGAAAGTTAATGAGATGCTTTCACAATGTGTGAGATTTATTCACCTCCTCCTCCTGTTGAATATTTATGTATATGCTTTACAAAAAATGATTATAATCGTGTAAGAAAAATAGCTGTGTAAGTACATTTAAACTTGGGAATCAATTCTGTGGAAACTGAAACCATGTTAGACAGGCTCGCCGTGTAGGAGAAGCGGAACAGAAAGGATTGCAGATTAGGGTTTTAGAGGAGAGTGACATTTGCTGGGATGAGCTGCAAAGACATCTCTTGCTTTCGGGATTCTTTAGTGTGTGTTTCTGTCGGAGGTTAATGAAGGTGAACATGTTCCCTGAAAACGAGAAGATGCTGTTGTGTGGCCTAGTTGAGATTTTCGAGATTATGTTAAACCTGATTCGGGCAAATTATTCACAAAGGTCAAGGGTTCAAATGCTAGCAAGACGTCTGGAGGGAGAACATTTTTACACAGCGACTAGTCATGACCTTGGCCTATGAGGATGGTGGAAGCAGTGATTTCAAAGAGAAATTTGAATGGGCAACTGAGGGAAGTAAACATACAGAGCAACGTAGATGGAGCAGGGGGATAGGACTGACTGGGTTTCTTCACTGATTGGGCCAGCAGGGAGTCGATGGGCCAAATAGCCTCCACCTGAGCTGCAGCTACTCCATGGGGTTACCCACCCTGCCTTCTAAAATGAGGGTGGGGATTGCAGATGCATGGAGAGTTAGTTGATTAGAAGTGAAATTTCTACCCCAGACTCGGGGGCATGTCTGACCTGGCTCCCAGCAGTGCCCCTGGGAATGGTGGCCACCACTGGTACTGCAACCAATTCCCAACAACTGTTAAGTGTCAGAGTCCACAGGACTCGGTAAATCTGCAACGGGGCTGAGCGGGAAGCCTCGGCAAGGGGCGGGGAGGGTGTGGGGAGGAGGGGTTATGATGGGCAGGTCAGGCAAGAACAGGACACCTCCTTGTTAAACCGTCTGCCTGTCAATCATTCTCTGCCCCTGGCCTCGAATCCAACAGGATCCCCACCTTGTTATTTTAAGCCCATGCACAGGCTTCAAGTCCAAATGCAGGCTGAGGCACAAGCGAGAACATTTTGGTGGGAACACAGGTGATTTGATTTGATTTATTATTGTCACACGTATTAGCAGACAGTGAAAAGTATTATTTCTTGAGCACTGTTCAGACAAAGCATACCATTCATAGAAGGAAAGGAGAGGGTGCAGAATGTGGCGTTACAGTGACAGCTAGGGTGTAGAGAAAGATCAACATAATATATGGATGCTCCACTCCACTGATACCAGAGATGAGGGGGTTGGACTATGAAGAGAGACTAAATAGACTGGGTCTGTACTCGTTGGAGTTTAGAAGGATGAGGGGGGATCTTATAGAGACGTATAAGATAATGAAAGGGATGGATAGGGTAGAGGTAGAGAGATTCTTCCCGCTTAGATAGGATAGCAGGACTAGAGGGCACAGCCCCAAGATAAGGGGGGTGCAGTTTAGAACGGAGTTGAGGAGGAACTTCTTCACTCAAAGGGTGGTGAATCTCTGGAATTCTCTGCCCGTTGAAGTGGTGGAGGCTACCTCACTGAATATATTTAAGTCACGGGTAGATAGGTTTCTGATAGACAGGGGAATTAAGGGTTATGGGGAGAAAGCGGGAAAGTGGAACTGATCCACTTCAGATCAGCCATGATCTTATTGAGTGGCGGGGCAGGCTCGAAGGGCTAGATGGCCTACTCCTGCTCCTATTTCTTATGTTCTTATGTTTCTTATCTTCACTCAAAAGTCTGATAGCAGGAGGGAAGAAGCTATTATTGAGTTGGTTGGTATGTGACCTCAGACTTTCTTCTGATAGAAGAAGGTGGAAGAGAGAATGTCTTGGGTGTGTGGGGTCCTTAGTTATGCTGACTGCTCTACTGAGGCGGCAGGAAGTGTAGACAGAGTCAATGGATGGAAACTGGTTTGAGTGATGAACTGGGCTACGTTCGCAACTCTTTGTATTTTCTTGGGCAGAGCAGGAGCCATACCAAGCTGTGATACAACCAGAAAGAATGCTTTCTATGGTGCATCTGTAAAAATTAGTAAGAGTTGTAGCAGACATGCTGAATTTCCTTAGCGTCCTGAGGAAGTAGAGGTGTTGGTGGGCTTTCTTAACTATAGCATCACCAAGACAGGTTGTTGATGATCTGAACTTGAAGCTCTCGACCATTTCTACTTCGTCCCCATTGATGTAGACAGGGGCATGTTCTCCTCTACGCTTCCTGAAGATGGAAATGTTGCCTCCATGGACACAATAAACAGACGTGAAAGGTCCCAACAGAAGAATTGGAACAATTGAATCTTTCAACCCCACTGGGCAGCCAACGATGGATTTTTAAATTAATCTTAGGCCAGCATTTTATTGCCATCTGATTGGCTTTCTGGGCCAAAAGGAAACCTTTCAGAGTCAGCCAGATTTGCTGTGGGTTGCTCTGGAGTCACGTGTAGGCCAGACCAGGTAAGGACAGCAGATTTCCTTCCCTAATGGGCATCATTGGACTTTATAATTTGGGTTTTTTTTAAGATTGAATTTAAATTCCACTATCTGCTGTGGCAGGATTTGAACCCAGCTCCCCCAAACATTGCCCTGGGTCTCTGGATTGCTAGTCTTGTAACAATACCACTGCACCACTGCTTCCTTATGTTGTGGTGTAGAGATGCCAACGTTAGACTGAGATGGGCACAGTAAGAATGTTGACTCACCTGATGAAGGGGCAATGCTCCGAAAGCTCATGATGCCAGATAAACCTGTTGGACTTTAACCTGGTGTTGTGAGACTTCTTACTGTCCCCGTGCTGTAGTCACAGTTATCATGTAGGAAACACAGCAGTTAATTTCTGCACAGCAAGATCCACTGTGTGGTCAAGGACACAAATTGGTCTGGACATCGGGGAGAAGTCCCCAGCTCTTCTTCAAAATGATGCCCTGGGATCTTTATTACCCACCCGCATGGGCAGGCAGGATATTAGTTTAACATCTCACCCACAAGGAAGCACCTCAGACAGTGCAGCACTCTCTCAGTACCACCCTGGAACATCATACCATACAGAAGGAGATCATTTGGCCCATCAAATGTAGACTGACCACTAACCCCACATATTTACCCTGCTAATCCCCCCGAGAGCAGGGCCAATTTTCCACGGCCAATCAACCTAATCCGTACAAATTTGGAGTGTGGGAGGAAACTGGAGCACCCGGAGGAAACCCACGCAGACACGGGGAGAATGTGCAAAATCCACACATACAGTGACCCGAGGCTGGAATTGAACCCGGATCTCTGGCGCTGTGAGGCAGCAGTTCTAACCACTGTGCCACTGTGCCACCCTATCTGCCGAGGTGGCTTTGACGCTGGGGCCAGCACACTGCTGACTGAGCCATGGCTGATGCAGAGCTCTCGGGTGCTGGACTTCCAATATGACAATGATGTGGGGGATGGGAGACCGCGAGCAGCCATTAATCTACAAGCAGCTGAGTATTTATCGAGGGAGACCACCAAGATATAATGGTCACTTACAATCCCTGTGACCCACAACAAATGGTTTTGTGAACTTTACCAATATATCCACCAGTTAATTAAACCTGGCATGTGGTTGGGGGTCAAGTTGTTAACCTTGCTGTCTTGCTGTCGAAGTCTTTGGTTAACGTCTCACGGTTTTAGCTCAGAAATCTCTCAATTACATGAAGGGTTAAGGGGGCCTGAGCTGATGACTCAGACTCCAGCCTTTAATAGACCTTTATCTGTGCATGAAGACTGCCTTGCATCAGTCCCACAGGTGCTCATTATCCACACATTTCAATACACCATTCCTTTCTACTCTCTTTCCCTGATCCTCCCTGTTACTGGGCTGGAGGCACTGCCCAGCAGCGGGGCGCGATTCCCACTCATGCACTGCCATCCTGCAGGCAGGGACCTGATCAGTGGGTGCCGGTGGGGTGCTTGGCTGTGTGGTTGGTGCTGGAGGCGGGAGTCACTGTGGCGAGGTTCTAACCCAAATGACAAGACGTGTAAAACATTTTACAGCAGCATCAAACAATTAGCTGCGGAAGGCGTGGGTTTACCAGCTTCTGTGCAATGAAAGCCGCGGGTAACACTTGCACTTCAATTCCTTTTGAACGTTAGACTTCTAAGTCCCCCAAATTAGGAGACTGCCCACTCAGGGCGGCACGGTGGGACAGTAGTTAACACTGCTGCCTCACAGCACCAGGAACCCGGGTTCCATTCCCATATAGAGTCACTCACTGCCTGTGTGGAGTCTGCACATTCTCCCTGTGTCTGCATGGGTTTCTTCCGGATGTTCCGGTTTCCTCCCCCCTGTCCGAAAGACGTGCTGGTTAGCTGCGTTGGCCATGCTAAATTCTCCCTCGGGGTTACAGTCTGAGGATTCAGGGTAGACCATTTAGGAAGGAGGTGAGGAGACATTTCTTCACCCAAAGAGTGGTGAGCCTGTGGAATTCATTACCACAGGAAGTAGTTGATACCAAAAACATTGAATGTGTTCAAGAGGTGGCTGGATAGAGCACTTGGGGCGAATGGGATCAAAGGTTATGGGGGGAAAGCAGGATTGGGCTATAGAGCTGGATGATCATGATGGTAATGAGTGGTGGAGCAGGCTCGAAGGGCTGAATGGCCTACTCCTGCTCCGATCTTGAACAGGAGCCAGAGTGTGGCGACTACAGGGTTTTCACAGTAACTTCACTGCAGTGTTAATGTAAACTTATTTGTGACACTAGTGAACTTTTTAAAAAAATTCTTTAAAACTTGAATTTCCGCATCAGAACAAATCCTCAGAATGAGTATCATAGTCTAATGGTGATCGGTCCTGAATACTGCTGGAAGATGAACAATCCCACCATAGTGTGATCCAGAAACATCAAAATTGCTCGTTCACTCTCTTGAGCCTGTCCCCTCGTTCAGTTTGGAAACGTTTGCTCTGTTACCTCACCCTGCACCATCTCTCCCCTCTTCCAGGACACAGTGCCGATATAAAGGTTCGCCGAGGGGCGTTGAGCCGGCAGAAGCAGGAAGTGTACCACTTGCCGGTGGTGATCTCGGACGGAGGGGTTCCCCTCATGAGCAGCACCAACACCCTCACCATCCGGGTGTGCAGCTGCAGCGCTGACGGCAGTGTGCAGTCCTGTAACACGGAACCCCTAACCTTACCGGCGGGGCTCAGCACCGGAGCACTCATCGCAATCCTCACCTGCATCATCATACTGCTCGGTAAGTGGAGGCAGAGAGAGAGAGAGTGAGGAAATGGAAAAGGAGGAGAGGGCCAGAGGAAAGGGGAGAGAGAGAGAGTGAGGAAATGGAAAAGGAGGAGAGGGCCAGAGGAAAGGGGAGAGAGAGAGAGTGAGGAAATGGAAAAGGAGGAGAGGGCCAGAGGAAAGGGGAGAGGGAGAGTGAGAAAAATAAAGAGAAAGAAAGGAGGGTATAGAGAAATAAATCACTGGTAATTCCGTCAGACTTTCTACAACCTCAGGATATTCTCATGGCGGCACAGTGGTTAGCGCTGCTGCCTCACAGCTCCAGGGATCCGGGTTTGATTCCCAGCTTGGGCCATTGTCTGTGAGAAGTTTGCACATTCTTCCTGTGTCTGCATGGGTTTCCTCCGGGTGCTCCGACTCCCTCCCACAGCCAAAGATGTGCAGGTTAGGTGGATTGGCTGTGCTAAATTGACCCTAGTGTCAGGAGGACTAGCTAAGGTAAATGCATGGGGATGTGGGGATCAGGCCTGGGCGGTCAGTGCAGACTCAATGGGCTGAATGGGCTCCTTCTGCACTGTAGGGATTCTATGATATCCCAATGAATTTTGGAAGTATAATCACTGTTTCTACATGGGAAAATACAGCAACCAATTTGCACACAGTAAGATCCCATGAAGGACAACAAGATAATGGTGACAATGAATCATAGAGTCGCTACAAGGCAGAAGGAAGCCATTCGGCCTATCGAGTCTGCACTGTCTATCTGATAGAGTACCTTATCCAGGCCCACTCCCCCACCCAAACCCCAATAGCTCCATACAATTACCCTGCTAATCTCCCTGTCTACTTGCACATCTTTGGTTTGGTGGGTTGGATTTATCTGTCCCACCAGCTCCCCCACCCCACAACCCCTTCCTCAGCCCCATCACCCTCCATGGCAGTGGCAGAGCATCCATCAGGCGTATCTTCCTGATTCTGTGTCACTGAGGAAATCCGTCTTCCAGCCTTGAGTGTTCCTGGAGATCCGTCTGTTTCAGGAGGTCCATCTTCTTTCTCCAACAGTGGGTCAGTGATGTTGGGTGCCATTTGTGTACAGCTCTCCGATATGACAGCAAGGTGCGTACCATCACGCCTGCCCCACCACAGCACACAGTGTAAAATCCCTGGATGCATACGTAACAAGGGCAACGTTTCCCGTCGGCATCCAGAACGGGAAACACTCCCATTCCTGACCCCATCACAGGACAGAGTCCAATTCTGCCCCTTAATACGTTTAGCAAGGGGAGGTGGGCAGGAGTGGTCAAGCTTTGTTTAAACAGCGAGGAAAGAAGGAAAGGAGGTGGTACATCATTCAGAATTGCCCTGTGCACTTCCAAAGATGTTACCCCACTCCCCCCACCCTCACCAGCCTTTTCAGTTCTCACCTGGATAGGTGAAAGAGTGCAGAAAAGATTTACTAGGATGCTACTGGGGCTTGATGGTTTGAGTTATAAGGAGACACTGGATAGGCTGGGATTTTTTTCCTTGGAGCATAAGAAGCTGAAGGGTGATCTTATAGAGGTCGATAAAATAATGAGGGGTACAGAACAGCTAGATAGTCAACATGTTTTCCCAAAGGTAGGGGAGTCTAAAACTAGAGGCATAGGTTTAATGTGAGAGGGGAGGGATAAAAAAGTGTCCAGGGGAGCAATTTCTTCACACAGAAGGTGGTGAATGTCTGGAATGAGCTAACAAAGATAGCAGTACAAGCGGGTACAATTTTGTCTTTTAAAAAGCATTTGGACAATTGCATTGGTAGAATGTGGGGTGGTATGGTAGCACAGTGGTTAGCACTGCTGCCTCAGAGTGCCGGGGATCCGGGTTCGATTCCCGGCTTGGGTCACTGTCTGTATGGAGTTTGCACGTTCTCCCAGTGTCTGCGTGGGTTTCCTCCGGGTGCCCCAGTTCCCTCCAACAGTGCGAAAGACGTGCTGGTTAGATGCATTGACCCGAACAGGTGCCGGACTGTGGTGACTAGGGGAAATTTCCCAGTAACTTCATTTCAGTGTTAATGTAAGTCTTAAACCAAAATAAGAAGACGCTGGAAAACCTCAGCAGGTCTGGCAGCATCTGTAAGGAGAGTAAAGAGGCGACATGTCGAGTCCAGACGACCATTTGTCAGAGCTCTCTTCTCTACAGGGTCAGCCTGGCTTCATGTGGGTCTGCTGGCATCTGACATTTCTTCCTGGGGATGTGAGGTATTCAGTTCCACCCCGCGCCCTCACCTCCGCCGCACCCCCCACAGCCCAGCCCCCTCTCCCTACCTCCATAAAATTCAGCCCTATCGATTTTTTCCATCTTTTGTTGAGACAAACAGTCAGGCTGCCTCCACCGAACAGATCATTAATCACTCCAAAACACCTCGTCTCCTCTTCCAGAAATGAAACATTTTCTCCTGTTTCAAGTACAAATCCAGATCAGCCGTAGTTGTCCTTTAAAGGTGAACTTTGTGCAGTGGAAGGCAGCCAAAGGGTTGAAATGATCATTCTTCAATGATTGACAGACAACTATATTGTTCCGGGGACTTGCAAACCCATTAGTTACACTGCCAGGCTGCCTGAATCCATTACTGGACCCTCAGCTCCTCAGCTAAGCAGGTTCTTGTGTCTGCTACACTTAGCACCTGTGCGAGACTGCAGCACCATACCTGTGGAAAACTGTTAAATCTGGCATGGTGGCACAGTGCCGGGGTAGCACAATGGCACAGTGCCATGGGCAGCACCATGGAACAGTGGCGTGCATAGCACCATGGCAACAGTGGCATGGGTGGCACAGCAGCACAGTAGCATGAGCGGCACGGTGGCACAGTGATTAGCAGTGCTGCCTCACAGTGCCATGGACCCAGGTTCAATTCCGACCTTGGATCACTGTCTCTGTAGACTTTGCACATTCTCCCCGAGTCTGCATGGGTTTTCTCCGAGTGCTCCGGTTTCCTCCTACAGTCCAAAGATGTGCGGGTTAGGTGGATTGGCAGTGGTAAATTGACCCTTAGCGTCAGGGGGACTAGCTAGGGTAAATGCATGGGGATAGGACCTGGATGGGATAGGCCAAATGGCCTCCTTCTGCACTGTAGAGATTCTATGATTCTTCATAAGTAAGGCCTTTTCCAAATGCTAATGTGTCCTTATTTTCTGCCTCCCCTTTCCCCGCTCCTGCCAGTGATCGTGGTTCTGTTTGTGACTCTGAGACGTCAGAAGAAGGAGCCCTTGATCGTGTTTGAAGAGGAGGACGTGAGGGAGAACATCATCAGCTACGACGATGAGGGAGGAGGGGAGGAGGATACCGAGGCCTTCGATATCGCCACGCTGCAGAACCCTGACGGCCTGAACGGCTTCCTGCCGCGGAAGGACATCAAGCCCGAGCTGCAGTACATGCCCAGGCAAGGCCTCTGCGCTGCCCCCAACAGCGTGGACGTCGACGACTTCATCAAGGTCAGGCTCCAGGAGGCGGACTGCGACCCCACCGCCCCGCCCTACGACTCCATCCAGATCTACGGTTACGAAGGGAGGGACTCTGTGGCCGGATCCCTCAGCTCTCTAGAATCAGCCACCACGGAATCAGACCTGGACTATGATTACCTCAACAGCTGGGGACCCCGGTTTAAGAGGCTGGCAGAGCTGTATGGATCTAAAGAGGCCTGCGAAGAATCTTAACACTTACCAGAGCAGCCTGGCCTTAAAATCCTACATCAACCCTTGGAGAGAAATGCTGGACTGGAACTTTGGTGGGATCAAACAGAATTACATCCCCCCTTTTTATTTTTACCTTTTTATTTTCTTTTTTTTCCCCTTTTTTTAATATATATATATGCTCAATTTTATTGAGCACAGGAGGCGATGTTACTGACTCCATCCTCTCAATGTTGAAGGACGTTTTTATTTTTCGATGGTGGATACTGTGAAGGGGTTTTACCCGATGTTAGGTCATTGCTATTTTCCACCCCCAACTCGCTTGTCCTCACACTCGCCACCGGCATCCAAGACACGTTACAACGAAGATGGGGCTGCCTTGACTTCACTCAAATTTCCCGCAAAATTGTTTCAGAGAAGCTGGGACTGAGATGACTGAACTGTAAGATAAAGCTTTAAAGAGTTCAAAGAAAATTAAAAATCGGATGGACAGTACATTGTTAGTCATTCAACGTGGTGGTGGGGGGGTGGGGCAGAGAGAGAGAAAGAGAAAGAGACAAAGAAGATCTATTCCATGGATCTTTGTGACTTGGAAGACACAGCGCCTGCCATCAGCGAGACGGACAATAACACAGTTTGAACATTGAGCCTTAAGTATCGATTTTCGTCACTGACTATACCTTTAAAATTTGCGAGGATATTCTCCGCGCTGTGACCTGCAGTGACACAGAGAGGCACGAGGGGGCACGGAACCAATCTGTCTTCGCAAAAACGAAAGAACAAGACCTTATTCATGTTTAAATCTTGTAAACCATTTTTTTTTTGCTTTGAGTATTGTGTTTAATATGTGTCAGGCGCAGACCTGTCCCATCACCGTGAGAGATGTCTGATTTCTACATCATTTCTATGTGTCAATTTGTACAATCTTAAAAGTTCTTATTTTAGTAAAAAAAAATACATGAAGTCTCAATAATACGACATGCAACAAAATGTTAAGGCATCACTATTCTATTTTATGGACATTGTACCGTTGCTTTATTATTGTGCTTCAGGCAGAGAAGCCGGACTTTACAATAAAAGAATTTTTCTACAAGTTGCCGTCAACTCTGCGGATTTCTCAGGGGAGTGTGTCAGGCTGGGAGGGGGTGACTGGTTAGCTCGGTTGGCTGGTCGGTTAACCCAATAACATCAATTACGCAGGTTCAATCCCCATTCCACCCGCGGCAGTCTTGGGACCAGCATTCCATAAGACTGCTAGACATGGGTGATGTGGAGATGACGGTGTTGGGCTGGGGTGGGCACAGTGAAAAATCTCACAACACCAGGTTAAAATCCAACAGGTTTATTTGGAATCACGAACGTTGGAACGGCACATATAGACAATTGCAAGATAACCGTTGGATTGTGAGTCTTTGTAGGTAATCAAGTCTTTCCAAGTACAGGCAATGCAAGTGGAGGGAGAGATAGTCACAGGTTATCACAAACCAGGACTGAGAAAATTCACACCTCTTTAACCTGTGGTTTGATTAATCAAATAATGTGATTTAACCAAAGACTTGATTACCTGTAAAGACTTGCATTATATTGAAATTGAGTTTTTGTCTATATGTGCCGTGTTTGTGAAACCAGCCTCTCCACTTACCTGTTGAAGGGATAGTGCTGGTGTTGTGAGACTTTTTACTATAAGATATTGGAGCAGAATTAGACCATTTAGCCCATCGAGTCTGCTCTGCCATTCAGTCACGGCTGATAAGTTTCTCAACCACATTCCCCTGCCTTTTCCCTGTAACCTTTGATCTCCTTATTGATCAAGAACCTATCTATCTCTATATACTCAATAAATTCCAGATTCACCACCCTCTGGTTAAAGGAGTTCCTGTCTTGCCCAAAGCTTGATCCAGAGTGGTTCCCCTCATGCTGTCTCTGTCAAACCGAGACCCTTGTGGTTTATGGTTAATTAGCTACCTGGCACCATCAGATTAGCTAATTGTACACCTATCTCTGGGTGGTTTAAAATAAGCCAAAATGACAGCCGTGAAGATCAGAATACGTACTAAGATACAGAAAACTAGCATGCAGATACAGCAGATAGTAAAGAAAGCAAATGGAATGTTGCCATTTATAGCTAAAGGAATAGAATATAAAGGTGAGGAAGTATTGTTGCAACTATACAAGGCATTGGTGAGGCTGCACCTGGAGTATTGTGCACAGTTTTGGTCCCCTTATTGGAGGAAAGATGTAGTGGCATTGGAGGCAATTCAGAGGAGGTTCACTAGATTGATTCGAGAGATGAAGGGCTTGTTGTACGAAGAGAGATTGAGCAGTTTAGGCCGATACTCTCTGGAATTTAGAAGAATGAGGGGAAATCAAATTGAGGTATACAAGATGATAAAAGATATGGATAAAGTAAACATGAAGTGAATGCTTCCGCTGGTGGGACATTCTAGGATGAAAGGTCATAATCTTACGATGGGGGGGTGGCTAATTTAAAACAGATTTGAGAAGAAACTACTTCTCCCAAAGGGTTGTGAATCTGTGGAATTCGCTACGCCAAAGTGTGGTGGATGCTGGGACAGTGGATAAATTTAAGGAGGGGTTAGACAGGGGCGGAATTTTACTGGCATGCCATCCCTGAATCCGGGGGCAGGCTTAATTTGGAGAATGGCATTCTCCGTTGGCCTCGGGTGGGATTGTGTGAAATTTTTAATTGGGAATGGGTTGAAGGGTTATGGGGAGAAGGCAAGAAAATGGGATGAGGAACGTATCAGCCATGATCGAATAGCGGAGCAAACGCAATGGGCTGAATGGCCTAGTTCTGCTCCTATATCTTATGAACTTATGGACTATTGAACCTTGGAACATCAGCCTTGAGGGTTCAGCTGGCAACACGTGTTGCTTTGAGTCATGAAGGTTGTTGGCTCAATTCCCGTCCTCCTGTAGTAGATAGATTTTGGTGTCCTTATCTGAGGAAGGAGGTCCTTCCTCTGCTATTGAGGGAGTACAGTGAAGGTTTACCAGACTGATTCCTAGGTCTTCGGTTAGGATTACATTCACTGGGGTTTAGAAGAGTGAGAGGGGATTGCATGGAAACTTATAAAATTCTAACAGGGTTAGACAAAGTAGATTCAGAAAGAATGTTCCCAATGGTGGGGGAGTCCAGGACTAGGGGGTCACAGTTTGAGGATAAGGGGTAAACCTTTTAGAATTGAGAAGAGGAGAAATTTCTTTATCCAGAGGGTGGTGAATGTGGGGAATTCACTACCATAGAATGTAGATAAGGCCAAAATATTGTCTGATTTCCAGAAGAAATTAGATATAGCTCTTGGGGCTAAAGGGATATGGGAGGAAGGAGGGATTAGGATATCGGTTTCGATTATCAGTCATAACCAAGATGAATGGTGAAGCAGGCTCGAAGGGCCAAATGGCCTACTCCTGCTTCTAGTTTCTATGTTTCTTTGAGAAGTTACTAAGATCTAATGAGCATTCACATGAACTGTGGACATTATTTGAAGCATGTGGGTTCTCCCTCCTCCTCATCAGCCAATATTTATCATCGCGTGGTTGTGACAAACTAGCTGCTCCATTCCCCACACCGCGACAGTGAACACACTGGGAAAGTTTACTATCAAGCACTTTGGGACATCCTGAGGATATTAAAGGCACTAATGACATACCAATAGCTTATTTCTCACCATATTCCGCCCATGAAGCTAGTTTATCAGATACCTTAGAGTCAAAAAAGCCAGGTATTCCGGGTGGGATTTTACAGGCTTGCTCGAGAGAGACTGGAAAATCACTCCTGAAGGCTGGGGACATTTCTATTCTCCACCCCTTGTCCACCCTGATTCCATGGTGGGTGGGGGTGTAGAATTTCGACGTCCATCTTCTTATACCCTGGCAGAATGCAGCATCTTTCATCATCTTACAGAATATCTGAAGCATCTCTCAACCAGTGAAGGACTTTTGTAGTAATGTAGGAAATATGACAGCCAATTTATACACAGCGAGATCCCACAAATAGAAAAGTGATTGGACTATCTGTTTAGCGAGGCTCGGACAGCACACTGGGGAGAACCCCCCTGCTCTTCATCGAAGGACAGCACGGTGGCATGGCAGTTAGCACTACTGCCTCACAGCGTCAAGAACCCGGTTTGATTCCTGGCTTTGGGTCACTTTCTGTGCCGAGTCTGCACGTTCTCCCCGTGTCTGCATGGGTTCCCTCTGGGTGCTCTAGTTTCCTCTCACATGCCAAAAGACGTGCTGGTTAGGTGCATTGGCCGTGCTAAATTCTCCCTCTGAGTACCCGAACAGGGGCTGGAGTGTGGCATCTAAGGGATTTTCACAGTAACTTCATTGCAAAGTGAATGTAATCCTGCTTGTGACACTAATGAATAAACCTGAAACTTGGAAGAGCCACAGGGCTTTTGACATTGATCTGAGAGGGCCTCACTTTGACATCTCATCCGAAAAGTGGCACCCTTGACGGGGCAATATTTCCTCAGTGGGGCACTGGTGTCTAGATCCTGTGCCTGTGAATCTGTGATAGGACAATCACCCATAAATTTCTGATTCAGTCTGGAGTGTTACCCACTGAGGTTATTGCCGAAATGGTCTATGATCTGCTGATGGTCCACGCTAAAGATACAGGGGCATGGGAAACTGGAGATGGAGATTCCCAATCCCATCACCAAGAGTGACTGGGGATTTCCATGCATCGGTTGCCATAAAGGAGACGTGTCCTGCTTTAACTACCTTTATTTCTTTGATCCAACTCCACACACAATTCTCCACCAACAATCCAATGGCTCCTTCATCAATCAGTGACTTCTATTGAATAAAATGCATCAAATTTGGACTGAACTGAAAGGTCCGCTAACCCGTTCCTAACACCGTGCATTAGCCCCTCAGGGTGATGGAGAAGAACTCACGAACGCTCTTCATGAGAACCCTCTGATCTCGGCGAGCCGCTCCAGTCTGACACTGTGTCTTGGATGTTCTGAAAGATAATTGGGTTATTTTTCTTTCTCATTGCTAATGCGTCTGAGGGTGGCGAGGAGGTGGACAAAATATTCTTCGTGCTGCTTTCTGAGCACCACCTAATTTTCAGCACCACAATCCCCAGCTCACTCCATCTCGTTTCTCTGTTTCACTACTCCCACCCCATCCCACACTGACCCACCCCCCTCCCCCACAGCCAACACCAGTTTTTATTCATTCATGGGACATGGGCGTCGCCGGTTGGCCAGCATTGTATTGCCCATCCCTATAGTCACCTTTGAACTTGGCTAGGCCCATTTCAGAGGGCGGGTTGAGAGTTGACCACATTGCTGTGGTTCCGGAGTCATGGTAGTAGGAAGGCTACTGGCAGGTTGAGTTCCCGAATTTGGTAACCACAACAAGCTCATGACCAGCCTCAGAGGAGGAATATTGGCCAACACCCTCCCCCGATCTGACCGATAGAACAAAGAGTCAGCCTTGGCTTTTTCAGTGGCTGTCTCATCCTGTTGACACTCCTGTACTGAGGGGGTGCAGCATTGTGGGAGGTGTCACCTTCCAGAGGAAACCATTTAACTGAAGCTCCCGTCTACCCTCCGAGACAAATGTAAGATATCCATTGGCGCCATTTTGATGTGGTGTAGGGAAGACCTCCGCAGTGTCCTGGTCGATACTTGTCCCTCAATCAACATCACATAAAACAAACATCTCCTGGTAATCGGTGTTTGTGGGATTTGATTGGCTGCTTTTCCTATACAATAACAAGGGCTGCACTATTAAAAGTGCTTCATTGGCTGCAGGATACTTTAGACCTCCTTGAGATTTAAGATTTTATTTCTTCACGTGTGACTTGAGTCCCACATGACACAATTATCTGTCAGTGTCCTTTGGCTAACAAGGGATGGCCAAGAAACGTGAGTTATCAGCATTACCCTCTATCCTCTCTGCTGGCTGCAAGTGGAACAAACTCAGTTCCAATTCTTTAACTCAGTGTAACTGTGTAAAACAGCCACGATGTGGAGATGCCGGCATTGGACTGGGGTAAACACAGTAAGAAGTCTCACAACACCAGGTTAAAGTCCAACAGGTTTATTTGGTAGCAAAGGCCACCAGCTTTCGGAGTGCTGCTCCTTCATCAGGTGAGTGGGAGTTCTGTTCACAAACAGGGCATATAAAGACACAAACTCAATTTACAAAATAATGGTTGGGATGCGAGTCTTCAAAGGTATTCAAGTTTTAAAGATACAGACAATGTGAGTGGAGAGAGCATTAAGCACAGGTTAAAGAGATGTGTATTGTCTCCAGACAGGACAGTTAGTGAGATTTTGCAAACCCAGGCAAGTCATGGGGGTTACAGATAGTGCGACATGAACCCAAGATCCCGGTTGAGGCCGTCCTCATGTGTGCGGAACTTGGCTATCAGTCTCTGCTCAGCGACTCTATGTTATCATATGTTGTGAAGGTTGCCTTGGGGAATGCTAACCCGAAGGTCAGAGGCCGAATGCCCGCGACCAATTACAAAGGTTAACGTTTAATGAGAATGCACGGTTTGTGAATCAATGGTCAGTAGCTGGTTCCTGCCATTGGGCAGTGTGAGGTCTGCCCCCGAAAAACCATTATTTGAATTGTCACACCGAACCTGACATTGGGGAACTGAGGCCATGACTCCTGCCAAGTTAATTCCCCTCCCACACTAACCAACCCCCCTCTCCTCTACACCAGAACAACCACTATCCCTTATTCTTACGTAAGCACCGCCCTAACTGTAAATTTCTGGGACAGGGGAGATAACATCCTATTGACTGTAAGGGCATGGATGAGATGTCTTACTCTGACGGTGAAAGGGGGCCTACTGGGGTAAGATGAAGCTGTATGGCATTTGTGCATGGAAACACCACAGATGGCACAGTAGGCAGCTCATGCCAGTGTGGTTGGTGCTGCTGCCTCACAGCGTTGGGGACCCGGGTTTGATTCCCGGCTTGGGTCACTGTCTGTGTGGAGTTTACAAGTTCTCCCCTTGTGTCTACGTGGGTTTCCTCCAGGTGCTCTGGTTTCCTCCCACAATCCAAAGAACTGTGCCAGTTAGATGGATTGGTGATGCTAAATTGTCCTTTGAGTCCCAAGATGTATAGGTTAGGGGCATTTGTGGGGTAAATATGTGGGGTTGTTGGTGTAGGGCCTAGATATGATACTCGGTCGGAGATTTGGTGCAGACTTGATGGGCCAAATGGCCTCCTTCTGCACTGCAGGGTGGCACAATGGCACAGTGGTTAGCACTGCTGCCTCTCAGCGCTAAGAATCCAGGTTCAATTCCTGCCTGGGGATGCTGTCTGTGTGGAGTTTGCACATTCTCCCCACGTCTGCGTGGGTTTCCTCTGGGTGCTCCGGTTTCCTTCCACAGTCTGAAAGACGTGCAGATTAGGTGGATTTGCCATGCTAAATTGCCCCTTAGTGTCAGGAAGACTAGCAGGGTAAATATATGGAGTTATGGGGATAGGACCTGAGTGGGATTGTGGTCGGTGCAGACTCAATGGGCCGAATGGCTCTGCACTGTGTGGTTTCTATGATTTTTCTGGGCCAGACGTTACTGAAGGTTCTGTACTTGCTGAAAGATATGAATTTATGCTGTTGGGCTTATGCTGTGTAAAATGGAAATAAACCTGTGGTCAGTGCATCGAGGGCTAACAATGAATAAAGATTTATTTCCGCGCACAGAGACAGTGAACGGTGATATCTGGCCACACCCATTCACTTTGAGATAGGCGACGCGCAAACTTACACTGCCTCTTCATTTGAATGCTTCCACTTTGACCCACATTAATGGCTGACTGCATAGTCAACAGGTGGCCAAATAATTAGCCAAATAGGCATGTTCCCCCTCACCTCCTGCTCTTAAAGAGTTTCTCCTGACTGGAGGCTGAAGCTCTCTGTCACCGTTACAACCAGCGGAAGGGAAGTGGAGAGGTCGGCAGAGAGAAGACTCAGTCTCAGGTGCCGGAGGCCTTACTCCACAGGGGGAGAGGTGCCATTTTCCTGAGAGAGGAAGGGTGACGGTAGGTTGCTCTCCTGTATCCACGGAAGCAGGTGGCCTGGGAGGTGAACGCCCCAGACTCTGACCCCAAGGGCAGCACCGTAGGGATTCTATGATTCTATTCTATGTCTTGGCAGCAGTGTTAAAAGTTCAATGACCTCACATGGAAAGCCAATGTTGGTGACTGGTTCTTTACTCCCACCTGTCACTCTGTCGGCCTCCTGCTGCTCAACTGCATCCCGCAATCTAGTCACTCACCCAGCAGCTCCTCTGGGAAAAAAAAACAGAAAACCTCAGTGGTCTGACAGCATCTGTGGAGAGAGAATAGAGTAAGAAGTCTGACAACACCAGGTTTAAGACCAACCGATTTATTTGATAACAAACTCACAAGCTTTTGGGGTTTCCCCCTTCGTCAGGTGAATGGAGAGTTCTGGCCTCAGGCAGAGCATATAACAGCACAGACAGTTTACAGATTACTGATTGGAATGCGAGTCTTTACAACTAACCTGCTATTCAAGACTTAAAGATGCCAACAATGTGAGTGGAAGGAGCTTTAAGCCCAGGTTGAAAAGATGTGTATTGTCTCCAGACAGTACACTTCTGCACACATGCGGATAATCTCAGAAGGGATTTTGGGTTCATGTCGCACTATCCTTAACCCCCATAACTTGCCTGGATTTGCAAAACTTCACTTACTGTCCTGTCTGGAGACAATACACGTCTCTTTAACCTGGGCTTAAAGCTCCTTCCACTCACATTGTCAGCCACTTTAAGACTTGAATAGCAGGTTAGGTGTAAAGACTCATATTCTAATCAGTAACCTGTAAACTGTCTGTGCTGTTATATGCTCTGTCTGAGGCCAGAACTCTCCATTCACTTGACGAAGGGGCAAACCCTGAAAGCTTGCGAGTTTACCATCAAATAAATTGGTTGGACTTTAACCTGGTGTTGTCAGTCTTCTTACTGTGTTTACCCCAGTCCAACGCTGGCATCTCCACATCGAGAGCCAATGTTTTGAATGTGAGTGACCCCTTTGCCAGAGCTGCTCTGATGGGCATTGTGCCAACCTGGCAGTGCCAACCTGTGCCAAGGGAGCAGTGCCAGGGGTTATTGCCAGGGCACTGCCTGGCCACGTCCCTCTCCCTGGTGGGGGTAGGAGGTGGGGACTAGGGGAGGGTTGGGGAGGGGTGCTACACTCACCTTTACACCTTCTGTGGGGAGGGGGGGGTCCCCGCAACAGGTTCAGGCCTGAGTGAATCTGTTGGAAAAGGCACAGCTTTGTCGGGAGGGGAGGGTGAATATGCAGTGGGGTGGGAGTTAACGACGTTTAAATCCATGAAAAAGTATTTAAATCAGGTTTATGCCGATTGTGTTTCCCACAGGGAGGTTTTTGAGGCTCTGTCAGTGTTCTCACAAGACGTGGAGATGCCAGCGTTGGACTGGGGTAAACACAGTAAGAAGTCTGACAACACCAGGTTGAAGTCCAACCCGTTTATTTGATAGTAAACTCTCCATCCACCTGACGAAGAGGGAAACCTCGAAAGCTTGTGAGTTTACCATCAAATAAAATCGGTTGGGCTTAAACCTGGTGTTGTCAGACTTCTTACAGTGTCCTCACAGGCAGCAAGCGTGGGCTCAGGATCCTGCCCAGGTCGTAATGTTAACTCAGTTTTTTGCTTTACAGATGTTGCCTGACCTGCTGAATATTTCCAGCGTTCCCCGTGATTTTTTGTGTGTGTTTTATTTCCAGTTGACGCAGTGTTTCTGCCTTCACTGTAGAGTCAAGTTTCTTCCAATTTTTTTCTTTTGCATTTTGAATCGTTGAGAATAATCACCATCCGGTTCACAGGTTGCGGCGCTGCCTCTTATGGAATCAATGTTGTGAAGGAAGCTTTGGAGATTTGGCCAGTGCTTTGATGTTCTGCCTATTGATGGTTGAAGCAAATGCCCTAATAGACAATCAGCAAGGGCCTTCTTATCTCCTTGGCCTACAGAGGGAGAGAGAGGTTATCAGCCTCAATCCAGCTCCGTCAACCTAACTACATGATGCCAATACGCCTACCCTCTGCACAAATCCTTTTGCAAAAACTTTAAAAAATATGTCAAGAAAGATCATGCCATTAATGACCAAGTCAATCTTTTTTCTTGAGTTTGATCCATCGCATTGTTCCCACAGATACAGTTGCCTCTGGAAATAAAGCAACAAGTCTCATTGATAGAGCGTGTAAAGGTCAAATTCAAAAGAAAGAGACTAGCCACCTTCCAGGTACCTCCATGTCACTGCAGGCAAGTTTACTGGAAGCTCTTTGTCAATCACAGCTTCCTAGTATTTACTAACTCATGGCAAAGGGAGTCAAACTCCAATAATTGATTCCCCAATGGCCCTGCAATTCATATCTTATCTGAGGAAGATTCTTTTGCTGCACCACTCTCATCCTAACAAAGACTCTGCCTTAGTCGCAAACTGGAAGATCCCAATCAACTTCAAAATCCTTCCCCATGGCGCTGAGTGGCTGGTAGACTCTGTCGGAGCATCAAATTCAAGTCACGGTGGCCTTATAACTAATTCATTGAAACCAGGTCGAGGAAACTAGAACTCCCTGAAGACCAAATTATTGAAGAAAAGGTCAGAAGGTTTCACGCCATTATAGATAAATATGGATGAGGAAGTTTATTTATCCAGAAACATCAACCGTTTTCATCTTTACACTGCCATCCATCAGGGTCTTACATTACTCCATAGTTCTGCCTTCACAGTGCTACTGTGATAAAATCACAGAATCATAGAATTATTACAGTACTGAAAGAGGCCATTCAGCCCATCGGGTCTGCACCAACTCTCCGGCTTACCCAGGCCCTATCCCCACAATCCCACATATTTATCCCATGGCCTGTCCATCTCTCGCCCGCTCTGATTCCCATGGTGGGCAGGACAGGAAAATTCTGCCCTATATCTGCATAGGGATATTAGAACAGGGGAAGCCATTGAGCCGTTTTGTTCAATCCATCATTTGGTTCGGTCAAAGAACAAAGAAAATTACAGCACAGGAACAGGCCCCTCCAAGCCTGCACTGACCATGCTACCCGACTGAACTAAAATCCCCTACCCTTCCAGGGACTATATCCCTCTATTCCCATCCTATTCATATATTTGTCCAGATGCCCCTTAAAAGTCACTATTGTATCTGCTTCTGCCACCTCCCTTGGCAGCGAGTTCCAGGCACCCACCACCCTGTGTGTAAAAACTTGCCTCGTACATCTCCATTAAACCTCACCCCTCACACCTTAAACCTGTGCCCCCCAGTAATTGACTCTTCCACCCTGAGAAAAAATTTCTGACTATCCACTCTGTCCATGCTTCTCATAATCTTGTAGTCTTCTGTCAGGATTATGAGGGGCATGGTCAGGGATTTTGGTACAGGGGTGATGGTTGTCTTATTGAAACAGATAAGGACCTCAGATTGTTGTAACGACAGGTTGAAGGTGTCTGTGAATACCCCCCGCCAGCTGATCCAATGCGAGATCTGAGTGCTTGTCCAGGTACCCCATCCAGGCCAGTCTCTGTCCCTGGGTTGACCTCTGAGAAAGCTGCTCTGACATCTGCAATGGTGACCCCCAGGCACAGATTCATCCAAAGCTTCCAGGATGGAAGGTGTGCTCTCGCTGCCCTCTTGCTTAAAGAACCAACAAAGGTCTAATGGATTGAATGAGCCCCTTTTATATCACACAAAAGCGTGTTACTGCAGGCGCTGGAATCTGAAACCAAAAGAGAAAATGCTGGAAAATCTCAGCAGGTTTGGCAACATCTGTTAGGAGAGAAAAAGAGCTGATGTTTCGAGTCCAGATGACCCTTTGCCAAAGCTTTGCCAGACCTGCTGAGATTTTCCAGCTGTGATGACTTCAGCCAGGCTAATGAGGTTGGCTTGCGAGAGTGTGAACAACCTGGTGAGTCCTTCCTGGTGAGGCGCGCCATTAATGGGTCCAGGCAGCGGGCGATCGACAGGCTCGTCCATCCCAACTGCCTGCCCCTCTACCGCTGCCACATCCACAGCCAGGTGTCCCTGGAGAGGTAGCATGCGGTGTCCAGGGGTACAGTTGATGCCTTCTACACCCGCTGGGTACCGCAGGGGATGGGACGCATTATGAACCCCGATAATCACATTTTGATTTGATGTTTTAAGTTCCCTTTGTGATTAGATTTTGGTTCGGGCTGTTCCCCCTCCTTTTGGGGAGCTGCCCCTTTTAATTAGATCCTAAGTTAATTTGAGCTTGTTTATTTGGTTGGTATGGAAAGACGTACCTGATGAGTCCTCATTAATGGGTAAATCAGGGAGCCTCATGCTCCCTGATTTTATTTAAAGCAGGTGAGTCAGACTCCCAGCCTGCATTCAGCAGGGAGCAACTGGAGAGCTGGCTGTGTACAGATGTACGGTGTAAATAAAGTAACTTGGTGACGGGGATTTCTCCTTTGCAGAGTTATTACAGCGGCATCTTCTCCTTTTATTCAGTTTTATCCATGATTCAATCCAGTATAAAGTTGTGTTTATCAGAATGCTTTTAACGTCACAAGAAATGCCCAGCCAGGCTGATGAATGACCTGTTCCAGTTGGTAATGGCCTGCTGTTGACTGCGAGAAACCTCCATTAAAGAGTCGTGATACGGAGAGCTGGAGGACTTTGCTGCTTCCTGTTGGCATCGCTCCAGTGGAAAACTTGCGATGCTCTCAGTGCCTGAACATCTCGATGAACTACTTCACAAGTGATGAAGGGAACTCAAAATGATGTGAGTTTGATCCAGCCACTGATTTCTTTGATCACCACCGCACAAGAATGAAGATAAGAAAGCAAGAGTCATATGGAAAGCCCAATGTCCCGAATTTATACAGCCTTTCCGATCATAATGATTTATTTATCGAGCAGACGTCATCCACTCGACAGGGAGATGGACAAGTTGTTAGTTCAGTTTGATCTCACAAGTCAGATTTTCTCCATATTTTGATTTCTTAGCCTTGCGGATATTAGACTTCCGGACATCGCATAACTCAGATTTTCTGGGTTTTCCTGTGGCAATTTGCCATTGGCCAATGGCTGTGGCCAGAATGTTACCACCATTGTCGCCGATGGGATTTCCCCATCCCACTGCAGTGAACAGAAGATGGGGGAGGGATCAGGATATTGAGTTCAATGATCAGCCATATTCAAAATGAATGGTGCAGCAGGTTCAAAGGGCCAAACAGCCTACTCCTGCTTCTAGTTTCTATGTTTCGATGTTACTATGATGTAAAGAGTCACATAGTAATAGACAAAGAACACTTTGGGAGCAGCTTGCATGGAGGAGCTGCACCATGCACGAAAATGCCTGGGATCTGTTAATAATTAAAGATTTACAATAAATGGTTTATTTTTAAACATTCAAGTCTCATAATTGAGACACCACAGACAACACAACATGATGATCCATGACTTCCACCATATTGCAATAACTCTGGTGCTATCTTGAATTGGCTTAATAGAGTTGTAGAGTCATAAAAGGTTTACAACATGAAAACAGACCCTCAGCCCAACTTGTCCATGCTGCTCTTTTATTTAAAGCCATAAGCTATCCCTAATTGCCTGCATTTAGCCCATATTCCTCTACACCCATCTTACCCATGTAACTGTCTAAATGTTTTTTAAAAGACAAAATTGTACCCGCCTCTACTACTGCCTCTGGCAGCTTGTTCCAGACACTCACCACCCTCTGCGTGAAAAAATTGCCCCTCTGGATACTTTGGTATCTCTCCCCTCTCACCTTAAACCTCTACCCTCTAGTTTTAGATTCCCTACCTTTGGGAAAAGAAATCGACAATCTAGCTGATCTGTGCCCCTCATTATTTTATAGACCTCTATAAGATCGCCCCTCAGCCTCCGACGCTCCAGAGAAAAAAGTCCCAGTCTATCCAGCCTCTCCTTATATCCCAAACCATCAAGTCCTGGTAGAATTCTAGTAAATCTTAAAGATTAATATCCTTGTCGCATGCCAGGCGTGTCAGGGTGACAAGTGTGTGGGCTGACTATCCCTCTGCTGCCCCCTGACCTTCTCCTGTTAGGGAGGGTAATGCTTGGCATTTTACACTTTCGTTTCACCCATCAGATTACCGGCGCATTTCCTCTCCCCCCCCACCCACCCACTCCCCCCCACTCCCCCACCACAAGGTCCCACCACTAGCTGCAGGCTGGGGAACGCAATGGAATGAGAAACAGCGAAACCTTGAAAACAAGGCGAATCTCCCGATACGGGAGCTCTTCACCACAGCCGGGGAAAGGCATTTCCGAGCAAGTGCGTGAGTAAATGCATGAAATTGAGTGTGAAGAGAAAGGTTAAAGTTCACCTTTAATGATTATAACAATCAAAGCATGAATACAATATAACTTGGATTTAAATTTCTTCTCGAACCTGCTTTTCTCTGATTTATAAAACTGTGTCAAATTCGATAAGGTTCCAAGTTTAATTGGATGTAGAATTTAAAAGCAGAGGTGATTTTCAAAGACTGGCTCAGGGGTCTGCATACTAATGAGCTGAGCCTTTCAAAAAAAATTATCATGAAGTCAAAATGATCCATCCATCCTGTTTCTTTATTGCACTTTGTTCCCAGGGGTGGGAGAGGTGGGGAGATGTGGTGAAATTCTACATTTTATGGAGAAGGAGAATGGAGGGCTGCCGAACGATGGGTTAAAGAAATGTCGAGTTGCATAATCTGAAGGTCAGTGCGTCCTCTCCCAGTTTTATTTACTTTGCTTTTATTTTTTATTAGTGTCACAAGTAAAGTCAATTTATTCGTCGCAAGTAGGGCTTACATTAACACTGCAATGAAGCTACTGTGAAATTCCCCTCGTCGCCACAGTCTGGCACCCTGTTTGGGTCAATGTGCCTAACCAGCACGAATTTCAGAACGTAGGAGGGAACTGGAGCCCCCGGGGGAAACCCACGCACTTACGGGGACAATGTGCAATGCCGGCACAGACAGTCACCCAAGCCAGGAATCGAACCCGGGTTGCTGGCACTGTGAAGCCGCAGTGCTAACCATTGTGCTACCATGCTGCCCTAAGTTCGCTTGTGTTAACACTGCAATGAAGTTACCGTGAAAATCCCCGAGTTGTCACTTTCTGGCACCTGTTCGGATACACTGAGGGAGAATTCATCATGACCAATGCACCTAACCATTACATCTTTCAGACTGTGGGAGAAAACCAGAGCACCTGGAGGAAACACGCAGACATGGGGAGAATGTGTAGACTCCACGCAGACAGTGATCTAAGCCGGGAATTGAACCCGGGTCCCTGACGTTGTGAGGTAGTTGTGCTAACCAAGAGTTGAGAGGATTGGCTTATGAGCAGAGGCTTAGTAGATAGGACTATACTCATCGGAATTTAGAAGAATGAGGCAGAATCTTCTAGAAACGTATAAAATTATGAAGGGATTGGATAAGATGAGGTGAAGGTGCAGACTCCACACAAACAGTCCAGGAATCCAACCTGGGGCCCCGTGAGGCAGCAGTGTTAATAACTGTGCCATTGTGGCACCCTTCAGTTAAGCTAGGTTTAGTCTAGTTAAGTGAGGGGGATCATCATTTACGATTTAAGCACCACCCCCATTTCTCACATTGGCTCACTTCTTCCCGTTGTCACTTTTTCAGCAATCAGCAAGTGAGAACGTTCTACCCCTTTGATACTCAGCCAAGCAGTCATGGCTAACCAGACAATAGAAGAGGTTAGGATGTTGACTGGCTGGAGGAGTGTGGAGAGCTGAAGTATGATGGGGTGGGAAGGGGGATTGAATGGTACAGGGAGGGGCTAGATTTTGATACAGCAGTAATACAAGCAAGCTAGGCACACCCCCAACCCCCCCAAGTTCAATCTCTGCTCTGGTCTGAGATAGCTGACATCAATTTTGGTTTGATTTGATTTGATTTATTATTGTCACATGTATTAGTTTACAGTGAAGAGTATTGTTTCTTGTGCGCTGTACAGACACAGCATAACTTAGAAGTGTTAGGAACAGGAGGAGGCCACTCAGCCCCTCAGATGTTGTATCATTCAATTAGGTCAAAGATGCTCTGCAGTTTAATTGCATTTTCTGCAGTTGTAGCGTGTCCTCTGACAGTCTTGTCCAACCAGAAATCTCAGCCCAAAAGAGAAAATGCTGGAAAATCTCAGCAAGTCCAGCCATATCTGCAAGGAGAGAAAAGAGCTGATGTTTCAAGTCCAGATGACCCTTTGTCAAAGTAAGAAGTCTTCATCCAAAAGCTCGTGATTCCAAATAAACCTGTTGGACTTTAATCAGGTGCTGTGAGACTTTTTACTGTGCCCACCCCAGTCCAACACTGGCATCTCCACATCATAAAATCATAGACAGTGCAGAAGGAGGCCATTCTGTCCATTGACAACAATCCCACCCAGTCCCTATTCGCATAACCCCACATATTTACCCTGTTAATCCTCTGACACTAAGGGTCAACTTAGCATGGCCAATCAACGTACCCTGCACATCTTTGGACTGTGGAGGGAACTGAAGAATGTGGAGGAAGCCCACACAGACATGGGGAGAATGTGCAAACTCCACACAGTGACATGAGGCTGGGATTGAACCTGGGTCCCTGGAGCTGTGAGGCAGCAATGCTAACCACTGTGTCGCTGTGCCACCCTACTTTGGTGGGCGACCTTTGTCAACGCTAAAAGGCATGGGAAATGGGAGATATTTATACTGCAGGGTGAGGGAATGAAAGGTGAGTTATAGGCACAGAAACAAGGGGGGAGGCTAAGAGGCAGCGCATAGAGAGAATAGAAGGTGTGAATGGCCAAACGGCAGAGAAATTAGAGGGTAAGCTGTGACAGATGAAAATGTTGGGGGGGGAGGTGGAGATGGGTGGGAGAGAGATAAAATTGAGAAAAAGGGGAAAGGGAAAGCAAAGGGGAGAAAAGATAAAAAATGGGGGATAAAATAGGGTGAAAGAGTTTGGGGGGGAAGAAAAATAAAGAAAGACAATAAAGAAATAAAAGATAGAAAGTAGTTAAAAATTAAATAAAATGGCAAGTTTTCAGCCCACCTCAGTCTTGAAATCTCCAATTGACTCTTTGGATCCAAAGTCTCGCAGCATTCCAGATTTCCTTCATCATTTGTGTTTAAAAAGTGCTCCCTAATTTCTGAGCGACCCAGCTCTCCACCCTAGATTCCCCCACTGGGGGCAATAGTTTCTCCCCACCTGTCTTATCAAATCCTTTCAACAGTTTAAACACTTGGAGCAGATCACTCCTCGATACCTGACTCAAGGGGGGAAAAAAGAAATCAAACATAGGCAATTGATCCTCGTGATTTAACACCTGATGGCCCCGTGAAGGAAACAGGAACCAGGACAGAGCCGAGGGTAACTGATCTCATCACAAACAACACACAGCATAGAAGGAGGTCATTCGGCCCATTTGATCGATGCCAACGTTCACGTTCCAGACCAGCCTCCTCACACCCTGTTTCATCTAACCTTGCCAACTTCACCGAATCCTTTCTCCCTCTTGTGCTTTTTTAGCTGCCCCCTTTGATGTTTCTATTCAGGTTTTATCAACCACTCCCTGTGGGAATGAACTCCACATTTTCACCACTCTCTGAGTTCCACATTTTAACAGGGAACAGAGGCCCGTTTGAAGTCTACATGCCACTGGGGAGATTGAAGACTTTGTGGCGGATAGCATCACTCTCCAACGCCTTACAGAAATTACAGTGTATAAGAGCATGTCTGTCATTATTCCCGTTGTGGTAATCTCTCAGCTTTAGCTGTGGACCGATGGGTTGGTCTGAAGTAGTGAGCCTATATTACAGTTGTATAAAACGTTGGTCAGGCCACGTTTGGAATGCTGTGTCCAATTCTGGTCGCCACATTATCAGAAAGACGTGGAGGCTTTGGAGAGGGTGCAGAAAGGGTTTACCAGGACGTTGCCTGGTGTGGAGGGTATTAGCTCTGAGGAGAGATTGAATAAAGTGGAATTGTTCTCCCTGGAAAGACAGAGGCTGAAGGGGGCGACCTGATAGAAGTTTATAAAATTATGAGGGGTATGGATAGGGTGAACAGTTGGAAGTTTTTTCCCAGGGCAATTACAAGGGGGTACAAGTTCAAGATAAGGGGGGAAAGGTTCAATGGAGAGGTGCGGGGAAAGTTTTTGACATGAGAGTGGTGGGGGCCTGGAATGTATTGCTAAGTGAGGTGGTTGAGTAGAAACATTAGCCACATTTAAGACTTATCTTGATAGGCATATAAACAAACGGGGAATAGAGGGATATAAGTGGTTGGTTTAGGTAGGTAAACGTGATTGGTGCAGGCTTGGAGGGCTGAAGGGCCTGTTCCTGTGCTGTACTATTCTTTGTTCTTTGTTCATACAGAGACAGAGGAAAGAGACAACCTATTGGCTCCATTAGCAACTAGGGATAGGTTGATGGTTGGCAAGGCTACAAGGACATATTTCTGCAGGCTTCAACAGGTGACTGGGTTAGGTGGATCGGCTGTGCTAAATTGCCCCTTAGAGTCAGGGAGACTAGTTGGGGTTAATGCATGGGGTTCTGTGTTTAGAGCCTGGGTGGGATTGAGGTTGGTGCAGTCCCAATGGGCCGAATGGCCTCCTTCTGCTTTGCAGGGATTCTATGATCCATTGGCTTCAAGTCTGCTGCCCCCATACTCCTCAGGTAGGTCACCCAACATGTCCGCGCTCTCCAATGGCCAATCACAGTAAGAAGTCTCACAACACCGGGTTAAAGTCCAACAGGTTTATTTAGTAGCACAAGCCACTAGCTTTCGGAACACTGCCCCTTCATCAGGTGAGTAGGAGTTCAGTTCACAAACAAGGCATATAACGACACAAACTCAATTTACAAGATAATGTTTGGAATGCGAATCTTTACAAGCAATTAAGTCTTAATGTGAGTGGAGAGAGGGTTAAGCATAGGTTAAAGAGATATGTATTGTCTCCAGCTAGGACAGTTAGTGAGATTTTGCAAGTCCAAGCAAGTGGTGGGAGTTACAGATAGTGTGACACAAACCCAAAATCCTGGTTGAGGCCGTCTTCATGTGTGCAAAACTTGGTTATCAGTCTCTGCTCAGCGACTCTGTGAGCCGTGAAGGCCACCTTGGAGAACGCTTACCCGAAGATCAAAGGCCGAATGCCTGTGACCTCTGAGGTGTGCCCCAACAGGAAGAGAACACTCTTGCCTGAGTGTCTGCATGGTCTCCCCAATGTACCATGCCTCGAGACATCCTTTCCTGCGGCGTATCAGGAAGACAACGTTGTTTGAGTTGCAAGTGTATGTACCGTGTACCTGGTGGATGGTGTTCTCACATGAGATGATGGTATCCGTGTCGATGATCCGGCATGCCTTGCAGAGGTTGCTGTGGCAGGTGTTGTGTGGTATTGTGGTCACTGTTCTCCTGAAGGCTGGGTAGTTTGCTACGGTCAATGGTCTGTTTGAGGTTGTGTGGTTGTTTGAAGGCAAGAAGTGGGGGTGTGGGGATGGCCCTGGCGAGATGTTCGTCTTCATCAATGACATGTTGAAGGCTCCAGAGAAGATGTCATAGCTTCTCCGCTCTGGGGAAGTAGTGGACGACGAAGGGTACTCTGTCCATTGTGTTCTGTGTTTGTCTTCTGAGGAGGTCAGTGCGGTTTATCGCTGTGGTGTGTTGGAACTGTCAGAAAGCCAACAGTTATTTCAGTCACTGTTTGGATGGTTCTTGACTCTGTCATGTGGTCTTATCACCTCACACCACGCCCTCCTCCACCCCCCCACCCCCCGCCAAGTCCCTACCCCATCACACCCCACCCCACCCCCACCACCTCCCCAACCCCACCACCCCCTCACCTCACATCTCCCCCACCCATCCCGCCACCCCACCCCGCACACCCCACCTCGCACCATCCCCCCCCCACCCCTTCACCCCCCACCTCCAGCACTTCAAAGGAAATGAAAAGGAAGACAATTTCCCGTTTGGCGCCGCTGATGATTTCCCTCCTGGATTTTTGCTTGCTGCAGTTTTCTGGGGATTAACTGCCAACTCCAAGGCAATCCTGGAGGGTTGTTGACCCTGCCTCAGGGAGCCTGCAATGAGGCTTTTGAGCCTGAGTAGTAGAATGGGTACAGGCCGAGGAGACATTAAACTAGACAAACATGAAGCACTGGAAGTGAGAGCTTTCAAAGTGTCAGTGCGGATAGGAATAAATGTTCCTTGTGGTTTGTCAGAAGTCGTATGTGCAAAATTGTATGGAGTGTCTGTTTTTATATAGATATTTGTGGGAGAACTTTTGCCTTTGCTTGTACGTTATTTACACATTCTGCTTTTCACACAGCATACAAAGAGGTGATGATGAAGAGGGGTTTTGGTGTCAGAATGAAAACTGTGAACACAGAATGTGCACCTCGTTCTGAATCCCTTTTTTCCCAATTTTCTTCTCTCCCCCAGATTCTGCAAGAAATAAAAACAAACCTTGCAGGTCGGAACCCTTCACGGATTGTCTTGGGGTCTCCTGGAACCAAAGATTAATTTGAAAGCAATTGCCGTGAGTGCAAAACAATCGTAGGAACATTAAACAAAATTCTGCTGCCTTTAACATTCTCCGAACATCATCATCGATGAATTCTGGCAGCAAGTGACAGAAGATGCAATATTATCTAAAAGGTGCAAATTGAAATGGGGCTGCAGGAACAGAGATACCAGGAGGTTAATGTACACAAATATTTGAAGGTAGCAGGATGTGAGAAAGCTGTTAGCCAGAACGCTGAGACCCTTGGCTGTGGTAAGAAAAGGTAGATGTTAACAGAACATGGAGCTTCTGCTGAAAATTTTCAACTCACTGGCTAACTCTCGGCTAGAATCTGACCCCGGTCAGGATGGACGTCAAAGCCTTGAAGTTTAAATTACTGGTCACAAGTAGGCTCACTTTAACAATGAAATTGCTGTGAAAATTCCCTAGTCGCCACACTCTGGCACCTCGGGTTCACTGAGGGAGAACTTAGCACAGCCAATTCACCTAACCTGCGCATCTTTGGAGTATGCTGGAGCACTCGGAGGAAACCCACTCAGACACGGGGGGAACATACAAACTCCACACAGGCAGTGACTCGAGGCCAGAATCGAACCCGGGTCCCTGGCGTTGTGAGGCAGCAGTGCTAACCACTGTACCACCGTGCTGCCCCTGGTGGCGAGATCAGATGGCCGAAAGCCTCCTTCTGTGCTGCCAGGTGAGAGTGCAGGGGAGATTTATGAGAATGACATTAAGAATGGGAGACCTCACTTGTGGGCAAAGATTAGAGACACTAGGGCTCTTTCCATGAGGGTATAAAGGCTAAGGGGAGATTTGAGAAATCCTTTCAAAAGCATGAAAAGCTTTGATTTAGTTTCACCTTAACGTACCGACTCACCTCTGTGTGTTGTGAGCTCCACAATCTAACCACTTTCGATATGAAGGTGTTTCTTCTGAATTTTCTGTCGGATATATTAGTGACAATCTTACATCCATGGTCCCTCATTTCCATCTCCTCTCCAAGTCAAAATATCTCCTCCAAGTTTACCCTAAGCATGTGAGTTCTCAAGGCTTTCACCGCATTACTTCTCAGTCGTCTCTTTTCTAGAAAAAGTCAGTGTTCCCCAACAGTTATGAACTGGATAGAATAGTGCACCATCTTGTATGATGTTGAGTTATAGAGGAAAGGTAGGCCCTGGGATTAATGTCTTATTTGTGCTAAGTAAGAAATCTCACAACACCAAGTTGAAGTCCAACAGATTTATTTGGAATCATAAGGTTCCGGAATGCTGCTCCTTCAACAGATGAGTGGAGGTTAGTTCACAAACATGGCATTTTTGACAAAGATCCAATTGCAAGTTAATAACAGATTGGAACCTATGCTTAACTTGTATTATTCCTGTCTCCACTCACAATGTTTGTATCTGTAAAGACTCACATTCCAGTCACTCGTCAAATTCCAATCTGTTATTATCTTGCAATTGTGTCTTTGTCTATATATTGCCATGTTAGTGAAACTTATCTCTCTGTTCATCTGATGAGGGAGTAGTGTTCTGAAAGCTCGTGATTCCAAATAAACCTGTTGGACTTTAGCCTGCCGTTGTGAGACTTCTTACTGTGCCCACCCCAGTCCATCTCCACCTTATTACTTGCACTGAGATATTTAATTTCTGCTGTTTACAGGCTACATTTGGCATCAATGCTCTAGGAGAATAGAGAGGAACATTCAGACATGGAGTACTTTCTGGTGATCTGGACATTGGGTGAGATCAGGGCAGAGCTTCGTTGAATCGTTGGAAATTGCTCATTTGAAACAGTAGACCTGGTATTGTGTAATGAGATAGGATTCATTCATGATCTCATAATGGAGAATCCCCTCAGTCGCAACAATCATAAGATGATTGAATTTCACATTCAGTTTGAGGGAGAGAAGAGTGAGCTCAAGATAAGCATTTAAACCTAAATAAGGGCAATTATGAAGGCAGGAAAACAGAGTCAGCTAAAGTGAACTGGCAAATTAGACTAAGACAGATCAATAAAGGTGCAGTGATGGAAATTTTTAGTTTATTTATGAGTGAAATGAGTAGGGGGTTTTAGTTAAGCTGAGCAGCATGGTCAGTGTAGGCTTGGACGGCCGAAGGGCCTGTTCCTGTGCTATAATTTTCTTTGTTCTTTGTTCTTTCTCCTGGTTTCCGTGTCTGTGACTCATCTTCCATTCTCTCGCCCTGCAGTATAAATATCTCCCACTTTCTGTGCCTTTTAGCTTTGTCAAAGGGTCATCTGGACTCGAAACGTCAACTCTTTTCTCTCCTTACAGATGCTGCCAGGCCTGCTGAGAGTTTCCAGCATTTTCCCTTTTGGCTCCTGAGAGTTACCATTGGCCAGAAACTGAGCAGGTCAGAGGCTGGGAATCCTGCAGCGAGTAACTCACCTTCTGACTCTCCAAAGCTTCTCCATCGTCTATAAGGCATCACTCAGAAGTGTGATGGAATACTCTTCTTTTCCTGAATGAGTGCAGCTCCAGCAGCACTCAAGAAGCTCGACATCATCCAAGACAAATTGACCAATTTGATTGTCACCTCATTCATCATCTTCAACATTCACTCTGTCCACCAGCACCACAGTGACAGTTGTGTGCACCATCTCTAAGATGCACTGCAGCAACTCACCAAGGCTCCTGTGACAGCAGCTTCCAAACCCACCATCTTTACTACCTAGAATTTTTCAGGTGCATGGGAATCCCACCAACTGCAAACTCTCCTCAAAGCCACCCACCATCCTGATTTGGAAACATATCACTGTTCTCTCACTGTCGCTGGGTCAAATTCCTGGAACTCCGACCCCGCTCCACCTATAACAGCAAAGTGGATATACCTACATCAAGTAGACTGCAATGGTGACAAGAAGGCATCTCATCCACCACTTATTCAATACAGTCATAGAGGTTAACAGCATGGAAGCAGGCCCTTTGGCCCAACTTGTCCATGTGCCCTTTTTTAATGACTAAGCTTGTCTCAATTGCCCACACTTGGCCCATAAACTCGATGACCATCTTATCCATGTAACTACCTAAACGCTTCTACCTCTGGGAGCTTGTTCCAGACATCCACCACCCTCTGTGAGAAAAAATTGCTCCTCTGGACCCTTTTGTATCTCTCCTCTCTCACCTTAAACCTATGCCTTCTAGTTTTAGACTCCTCTACCTTTGGGAAAAGATATTGACTATCTAGCTGATCTATGTCCCTCATTATTTTATAGACATCTATAAGTTCACCCCTAACCTCCTACGCTCCAGAGAAAAAAGTCCCAGTCTATCCAGCCTCTCCTTATAACTCAAACCATCAAGTCCTGGAAGCAGCCTAGTAAATCTTTTTGCGCACTCTTTCTGGTTTAATTAGTTTAATTTCTCAAGGGCAATAAATGCTGGTCTGGCTGGCAAAGCTAGAACAGAAGAAATAGATGTCATGGAGAAACTGTTACTCAAGTAATTTTGGTGGGACAAGAACAGTTCCTATAGTTGGGCAATTTGTTAACCAATAAAATATTTCTGGGTGATATTTTTTTCTAAGTTGAATCTATTACTTGGTCCACCTCAACTTTACAGTTGAAATTTCAGTTTGAATAACCCCAACTTTGATATTACGCCTATGATTTGCCTGACCTTCTCAGTGGTTGTGAAAGATCCCACAGTGTCATTTTCATGAAGGGAAGAGGAGTTCTCTGGGAAATCCTACTCAACAAACATCACCTAAAGAGATGAACCGATCATTAGCGCATTGCTGTGTGTGCAAGCTTGCCAGGAATAAAGAAATGATGAATTCCCTACATTATCACAACAACTATACTTTAAGAGGACATCATTGGATTGTAAAGTACATTGGGATGTACTGAGGTTGTGTAAAGTGCTCTATAAATGTGATTATGACTCCTGCCTCTGCCCAAGACCGCAAGGAACTACAAAAGATTGTGAATGTAGCCCAATCCATCACGCAAACCGTCCTCCCATCCATTGATTCTGTCTACACTTCCCGCTGCCTCGGCAAAGCAGCCAGCATAATTAAGGATCCCACACATCCTGGACATTCTGTCTTCCACCTTCTTCCTTCAGGAAAAAAATACAAAAGTCTGAGGTCACGTACCAACCAACTCAAGAACAGCTTTTTCCCAGCTGCTGTCAGGCTTTTGAATGGACTTACCTTGTATTAAGTTGATCTTTCGCTACACCCTAACTATGACTGTAACACTACATTCTGCACTATCTCCTTTCCTTCTCTGTGAAAGATATGCTTTGTCTGTATAGCGTGCAAGAAACAATATTTTTCACGGTATTCATGTGACAATAATAAACCAAATCAAATTTTTAAAATTTGGAGCACTTGCATCTGTGGCACTTGCATGCCGCTGTTTGTGAAATTTAATAAAGTACTTTAAAAAATGCAAGTTTCTTTCTTTCAATGAAAGTACTTGTAAAAACAGAGCCCTTTCATTTGTCTATTTGTCCAATTCTGCCACAAATGGTTTATTAAGAGGTGTTTTAATATCATCTCTGGAGTTCGTTATATCCCTGTGATCTACAAGTTTCACACACACGAGCTGATAGGATATGTTACCAAAAGTCAATTCACACTTTATAATGTCAAAATCATATGATTTACGCGTTCCCATAGTTTCTGTATCAATGATCCCTTTGCTGTGCGACGTGTATAGATTATAACATATTCTGGGAGCAGATTTTGGGGATTCTCAAGGTAATATAAGAACATAAGAACATAAGAAATAGGAGCAGGAGTAGGCCATCTGGCCCTTCGAGCCTGCCCCGCCATTCAATAAGATCATGGCTGATCTGTCGTGGCTCAGTTCCACTTTCCGGCCCTCTCCCCATAACCCTTAATCCCCTCTCTTATCAAAAACCCATCAACCCGCTTCTTGAAAATATTTAGCAAGGCAGCCTCCACCTTGGGTAGAGAATTCCAGAGATTCACCACCCTTTGAGTGAAGAAGTTCCTCCTCAACTCCGTTCTAAAACGCCCCCCCTTTATCTTGAGGCTGTGCCCCCTAGTCCTACTGTCTTTTTTCAGTGGGAAGAGTCTCTCCACCTCTATCCTATCCATCCCATTCATCATCTTATACGTCTCAATGAGATCTCCCTTCATTCTTCTAAACTCCAACGAGTACAAGCCTAGTTTATTCAGCCTCTCCTCATAGTTCAACCCCCTCAACTCCGGTATCAGCCTAGTAAACCTCCTCTGCACTCCCTCCAAGGCCAAAATATCTTTGCGCAGGTGCGGCGCCCAAAACTGCACACAGTACTCCAGCTGCGGCCTCACCAATGCCCTATACAGCTGCAGCAAGACCTCCCTACTTTTATATTCAATCCCCTTCGCTATGAAGGCCAGCATCCCATTCGCCTTCCTGACCACCTGCTGCACCTGCAAGCTGGGTTTTTGCGACTCATGCACAAGGACCCCGAGGTCCCTCTGCACCGTCGCCTGCTGCAGTTTTTCGCCCCGTAAGTAATAGTCCTTCCTACCATTCTTCCTACCAAAGTGGACCACCTCACACTTGCCAACATTAAATTCCATTTGCCATTTCCTGGCCCATTCGCCCAGCCTATCTAGATCCTTCTGCAGACTCTCCACACCCTCCGCACAATTTGCCGTTCCCCCAATCTTGGTGTCATCCGCAAATTTCGACACCCTACACTCGGTTCCCTCCTCCAGATCATCTATATAAATGGTAAAAAGCTGAGGCCCCAGCACCGACCCCTGGGACACTCCACTAGTCACCATCTGCCAATCCGAATAGCACCCGTTGACCCCCACTCTCTGCCTCCTATTTGACAACCAATCCTCTATCCACGCTAACACCATACCCCCAACTCCAAGTCCCCTGACCTTCTGCAATAACCTCTTATGAGGTATATTCCACAGTTTTATTTCTTTTTCTTTATTCTTTATGTATCCAGTGTCAAGATCAAGAATTTGAATACTAGTTCGACATTGAATAAATTTCCTTTAATTCAAATGGCTAGAAACAGAGTCCTATATTTGATTCCCAGCTCGGGTCACTGTCTGTGTGGAGTTTGCACATTCTCCTTGTGTCTGCGTGGGTTTCCTCCGGGTACTCCAGTTTCCTCCCACAATCCAAAGATGTGTGGGTTAGGTTGATTGGCCATGCTAAGAAATTGACCTTTAGTGTCCAGGGATGCTTAGGTTAGAGGGATTAGTGGGTATAATATGTAGGGATATGGGAGTAGGGCCTGGGTGGGATTGTGTTCGGTGCAGACTCGATGGGTGAAGGGTCTCTTTCTGCACTGTAGGGTTCTATGATTTTATGATTCTATGGAGAAGCAGCGATAGCTCGATGCTAAGGTTAATGATCCACTCAGTGATTTCCGTTGGCAGACTGGTGCCATCCGGAATGGACCTCTCTGGACAGGAGTTCAGTGTGTGGCCAATGGTCAGGCCCGGATGACCACAGTCGCAATTTGAGTTGCTCCCCATATTCCATTTGTGTTTTATTTATTTTAAATTCCATTTTATTAGTGTCACAAGTAGGCTTACATTAACACTGCAGCGGCGTTACACCACATTCTGGCACCTGTTTGGGTACATGGAGCGCGAATTTAGCACAGCTAATGCGCCTAACCAGCCTGTCTCTCGGACTGTGGGAGGAAGCTGGAGAACCCAGAGGAGAATGTGCAGACTCCGCACAGACAGTGACCCAAGCCAGGAATCGAACCCGGTTCCCTGGCACTGTGAGGTTGTAGTGCTAACCAGGAGCTGAGAGGATTGACTTATGAGCAGAGACTTAGTAGACTGTGACTGTACTCATTGAAATTCAGAATAATGAGGGGAGATCTTATGGAAACATCTAAGATTATGAAGTGAATCGATAAGATAGAAACAGGGAAGTTGTTTCTACTGGTGGGTGAAACCAGAACTAGGGGGCATGGCCTCAAAATAAGGGGGAGCAGATTTAGGACTGAGTTGTGGAGGAACTTCTTCACACAAAGGGTTGTGAGTCTGTAGAATTCCCTGCCCAGTTGAGGCTCCCTCATTGAATGTTTTTAAGGCAAGGATAGATAAATTTTTGAACAACAAAGGAATTAATGGTTATGGTGAGCGGGCGGATAGGTAGAGCTGTGTCCACAAAAAGATCAGCCATGATCTTATTGAATGGTGGAGCAGGCTCGAGGGGCCAGATGGCCTACTCCTGCTCCTAGTTCTTATGTTCTTATATCACATCTCCCCTGGCCCATCCTTAATCCTTTCAGGGGTGCCCATGATAAGGTAGATGGTGGTGTAGTGGAGCCTGTGCTGAGCGAACAATCCTGAGGCTCAGGCAAATATCCTGAGGACGTGGGTTCGAATCCCACCACGACAGTTGGTGGAATTTAAATTCAGTTAGTAAAATCATCTGGAACATAAAGCTAGTGTCAGTAACGGTGACCGTGTCAAGTGCAATTAATTGTTATAAAAACCTCTTCAGGGAACACCCTTTAGTGGGGGAAGTGGGGCTATGGGGATAGAGAGTGGGGGGAGGTCTGGGTGGGATGCTCTTGCCATTTGAATAGGCAGCAGTCCTAATTTTGTGGATGGGTCTGCCCCCGATATTTCACTGGGGCAGGACAAATGGTAATTCATATTTAGACAGGATAAACCACTCTGGTCGGATAGATCTCTTGACTGACCATTTTAGCTGGCAATTTAAGGCAGTAATATCCTATCGCAGATCACTTCTGTTTGATCTGTCTGACTGCCAGGTGGATCTGCATGCCAGTCAAGATGCCAGTGACAGAATGCTTGGTTAGATGCACTGAGTGATGCTTTGTTGAGTGTTTGCAGGTGGTCTGGGCAGCTGGTCAGTGTCAGATCTAAGTAGGCATCAACATTCCAGCTGGAGAACAAGTGAGTTGAGTGAGCCCGTTATTAATTGTAATGGGGAACCCGCCAAAGAGGAATAAAACATGGTATTTCTTTCTCTGCTAATCTGTTTGGTTGCGTTTTGAAATTCCCAATTCAGAGAGCAGAACATCTTCTGGTGAGTGATTGAATTAAGTTGATGGTATTTGACAGGTAAACAAAAAAATGGAATCTTCAACAGCTGCTGGCTCTTGAGACATTGCCAGCAGCAACTTTCCCAGTGCTTGTCTAAAAGATTTTGGAGATAGTTAAGGCCAGATCTGCCCTCCAAGAGATGCCAACTCTGTGCTTAGAATATTGGCCGACTCACCACCATCTGTGCCAGTGTCCCTGCTGAGGGAACAGATACCCAGGGAGCTGTGGGCCCTTTGTTACCTGTTCCATTTACTTCGATAGCTTGCGTGTCAGGGCATTTCAGAAGCAGCAGATTTCCCCATAGGCAATAACTTGATGCAATGTAAAGTTACAAGCTGTGCGCACAAAGAGCTGTCGGCTTGATGACGCACAAATTGCTGCCACTCTTTAAGGGCAAATACTCGATGAGTCACCTCAGAGGTGGCCTGACCTTAGCTTTCAGGATGCCACATCTTCTGAAACCCACAGGAGATGTTTCATCATTCATTCCGACTGAGGAACCTGCAAGGTCATCATCCCAGGGGGAAAAAAAGTAGGGAAAGCAAAAAGGAGACAAGCTTGCATTTATATAGAGCCCCTTAGAAGCTCAGGACATCACAATGTGCTTTATGCCTAATGAGTTACAACAGGCAATTCATGCACAGCAAGCTCCCAGATACAACGATGTGACCATGGGCCAGATTATCTGACCTCCTTGGCAGCTGAGTGTCAAGTTCTTTGTCCTTACTGGTAGGGACGTTGTGGCATGAATGGCCAGAGAATTCTAGCCCATGACTTCCTGTGGCAGTGTGGTCCTTTTAAGGGGCGATCCTTTGCGGGCCAGGTGATCTGTCTGGATCCTATGGAACAGAAGCGTGGGAAACTGGACCATTCGGGCACATCCAAGGGGACTGGGAGAAGTTGAGTTGCAGCCAGAGAGAGGAAGGGCGCAGACTTGAGCGATGTTTTTGTAGACCCTTCGAGTGCAAATAGTCATCATAGGAGCTTTCAACATGTGGCTTGTCCCTGTGCTCCTGCCATTCATTGGCCAATGAATTCATTTTTATGACATCTTCTCTTCCTATAACAACTAGAAAGATAGAAGTCTCATTACCCAAATTGAAAATTGTTTAACTGTCAGCCGAACAGCCTTTTTCTCCCCATGTTCAGTAATTTTATATTTAGTAAAGAGAAATGTTAAGAGAAATTTTTAACAAATGTTAACGAAATTGCCTGGTTTGGAGGGTATTACGCTATGAGGAGAGATTGGACAAACTTGGTATTTGTCTTCACTTGAACTGTTGAAGACTGAGGAGTGACCTAATAGAGGTTTATAAATTATGAGAGGAGCAGATAGAGTGGATAGTCAGAGTCTTTTTCCCCAGGGTAGAAATGTCAATTACTAGGGGACATAGACTTAACGGTGAAAGATTAAAGGAGATATGAGAGGTGGGTGTTTTACACAAATGGTGTAAGTGCCTGGAATGTGCTGCCGGAGGAGTTGGTAGGAGCAGATTCAGTAGCAATGTTTAAGAAGCGTCTTGGCCGATACATGAATAGGCAGGGAATAGAGAGATACGGACCATGTAGAGGCAAAAGGTCTTTAGTTAAAAAAGGTTTCATGTGTTGGCATAGGCCTGTTGGGCTGAAGGGCCCGTACTGTTCATCATTCTCTTTGTTCTTTTGTAGAAATGTGTATATATACATATTATAAATTAAAATGCTCTGATGACATTTCTCCAGGGTCACACACAAGGAGTGTCCTCAATATTAATCTTCAATTCCTGCAGACTCCAGATCAATCCTGGAGGGCTGACAACCCTGCGTGGCAAGGTAATCTATTTTAATGATATCGACTGAGGAATGAACATTGGAAACAAAATCCAGGGGAGGGCTTCCTGCTCCTGTTCAGAACGGTGCCCTGGAATCTGGTCTTCCCAGTTTCCTGGCCAACATCTATCTTCTCCACCAAGGGCACTGAATTTGATGAATGGATTATTTCATTCATTGCGGTTTGTGGAGTCTTGCTGTGCACAAGCCGGTCGCTGCATTTCCTACGTTACACCAGTGACTGCAGTGGTGGTGACTAAAAATCCAATGGTTTTCACCTCTTCATCAAGGTCTGGCTTTTTCATTCTCTTTTGATGGAAACAGGGCTGCGTAAAAGGGGGAATCCGCGCCAGTTCAGTGAATTTTTTTTTGAAAAGATTGTTGCCTGTGGGGGCGTCAACAGTGCGTCCCGTGAAGGAGCAAGGGAATCATGGACGACTGTGAACAGGCATTGACTTTTCCAGCAGCTCCCACATTTCACGGGAAAAAGTCCCCGACAGCAACTTCTACATTTCTGCGTCTTAACTCTGCAGTCGGTGAACCTTTCTGTCAGTTCCACAATTGTAATGTCGGTGCTTACTAACAGCTTTGCTGTCAGTGCAACTGCAGTATCCGGGCCATTCATTCTATTTGCATTGAGAGATTTAAGTCTGTTGCCTGACTTCCCAGAGGTGAATAGTCTTGTCTCATGCATCGTTGGTGGCCACTCAGGCATGGCTCAGAGGGCAGCAAACACCTGTAGGGCCAAATCCAGTGGGGCCATCATAAAATCCCTCTAAGGAAGTCACTTGACTGTCCAAGAGAGCATCTTCTTACACAAGCCCAATCCCCCCCATCCTTTCCCCGTAACCCCACACATTTAGCATGGCCACTACACCTTATCTGCACATCCTGGGACACAAATGGGCAATTTAGCATGGCCATTACACCTTACCTGCGCATCTTTGAACATTCAGGGGCAATTTAGCATTGCCAATCCACCTAACCTGCACATCTTGGGAGATAAATGCTCAATTTAGCATGGTCGGTATACATTACCTGAACATCTTTGGACACTCAGGTGAAATTTATCATGGCCAATCCACCTTACTTGCACATCTTTGAGCAGTAAGGGGCAATTTAACGTGGATAACCCTCCCTAACCTACATATCGTTGGACACTAAGGGGCAATTTAGCCAAGGCAATTCATCAAACCTGCAAATCTTTGGACTATGGGAGGAAACCAGAGCATCAGAGGAAACTGACGTAGACTCGGGAGGAACATGCAAACTCCATACAGACAGGCCGGAATCAAACCTGGGTCGCTGGTGCTGTGAGGCAGCAGTGCTAACCACTGTGCCACCGTGCTGCCCAAAGAACATCACCTCTTTAAATGAAAAGTAGAATTGCAAAAAAACAGGCATCAGCTCACCTTCCCATCCATGCAAATAGATGGAAATAAGCCTGACCGAATAATTTTATTTAGTTATTTCAAGGATTCTGGTCTTTGTTCTTGGTGAAGTAGCTGGGGAACCTCAATTGTAAAAGGTTGAAGATCAAAAGACTCGATGTGGTGATTATATTAATGTGAAAGAGAAATGCAGTGCTAAAATTCCAGTCTCCTCGCAACTCATAAACAGAAAGCAAAGACAATCTCAACCAGCAGAGCATGAAATGAAGAGAGAAAACAAACTGAAATCGTAGAAAATATTGTACATCTTTACCAAATTAAAGCACAATATTAAGCATCAATTACAGAACACCAACAGTGGAATCTTGTCACTTAATAGCTCTGGGTGAGCAGTGTTCTGATCTTGTATAATTATTTGTTGCAGTTGATTTATGCGCTAAATGACGTTCACATTTCTGTTTATTTTTAACTCTTTCATCTGCCAACCCATCAAACTGAAATTTCCTTTCCTATGGACCAGTGATTTTGTTTAAAATCCACATTACTTGTCATGATAGGTGTCACGACTCATGGGCTTGGGGCTAATGTTATTATTGCTCCCCTCCCCCCTCCTCCATCTCTCAAGAGGCAATGGCCAGAATTTTACCATCCTGCCCTCCACGGAGCGGATGAGGGCCGGACCATGGAAAGGTCTGGTGACTCAGGCAGGGTTTTACAGTTTGGGGATGAAATGCCCAATGGACGCGCCCCAATGTTGCATGCCTGGGCAACATAAATGGGGGTTCTGGGTTGCCCAAGTGTCAGAACCCCACCCCCTGGCCTTGCTGGTGGGGTCCAAAAGAATGTACAGCACGACCTTTGGCACCAGTTTTGTTAGCAGAAACTGCCGGACCATATTCAGTCATAAAGATCACACACACACACACACACACACGAGGAAGCCCACGCAGGTGCAGGCTCCACGTGCAGAGTCACCTGAGGCTGGAATTAAACCTGGTTCCCCGGCACTGTGAGGCACCAGAGCTAACCACTGCGCCACCGTGCTGCCCAATTAGCATGAACTGAGCATTAGCCAACGGACAGGGAACAGAAAACAGGTACATAAGGAAATAAGGAGTAGGAGGAGACAATAGTGTTGCTCAAGCTTGTCCCACCATTTAACAATGTAAGATTAATAATAATAATATTAATTTTCAACCACAATTTCCCACCAGCTCCCTAGTTCTCAAAGAGTCCAAAATTTTATCGCTCTCAATTTTGAATATACTGAACAATGGAGCATTATAAACCCCTGAGGTAAATAATTCCAAAGGCTCACAATCCCCTGAATGAAGAGATTTCTCTTCACCTCAATCCTAAAATGAACAACCCTTCTGTGGATATACAAGCATACAAAATAGAAACAGAAGTAGGCCATTCAGCCCCTCGGGGCTGCTCCACTATTCAATAAGATCATAGTTGATCAGTTTGTATTTTGAGTTCCACATTCCCATCTACTCCCTTTGAATCCCTTGCCCAACAAGAATCTACCCAACTCAGTCTTAAAAATATCCAAATATCCACTGCCTACTGAGGCAGAAAGATCCGAGAAAAGGATTATCCTCATCTCGGTCCTGAAAAGGCGACCTCTGAGTGCCCCCTAGTTCTGGACTCACCCACAAGAGGAAACTTGGGCAGCCATTGGCCTAATTGTATTATGGTAGGACTATTAATCCAGAAACTCAGCTAATGTTCTGAGGGACAGCAGATGGTAGAATTTGGATTCAACAGAAAATATCTGGAATTAAGAATCTACTGCTGTCCATGAAACCGTTGTCAATTGATAGAAAAACCCATCTGGTTCACTAATGACCTTTTGGGAAGGAAATTTGCCGTCCTTACCAGGTTTGGCCTACATGTGGCTCCAGATGCACAGCAATGTGATTGATTCTCAACTGCTCTTGGGCAACTAAAGATGGGCAATAAATGATGGCCAGTCAGCGATGGCCATGTCCCACAAATGATTAAAAAAAACATCCTTTCAATGTTCACCTTGTCAAGGTCATTCAGGATCTTATAGACGTCAATCAAGTCATCCCTTATTCTTCTCAACTCCTGTGCAAACAAGCACACTCTGTCCAACCTTTCCTGATAAGACAACCCATTCATTCCAAGTATCAAAGAACAAAGAAAATTACAGCACAGGAACAGGCCCTTCGGCCCTCCAAGCCTGCACAGACCATGCTGCCCGACTGCACTAAAACTCCCTACCCTTCCGGGGACCATATCCTTTTATTCCCACTCTATTCATGTATTTGTCCAGACGCCCCTTAAAAACTCACTATTGTATCTGCTTCCACTACCTCTCCCGGCAGCGAGCGCCCTCTGTGTAAAAAAATTGCCTTGTACATCTCCTTTAAACCCTGCCCCTCTCACCTTAAACCTATGTCCCCTAGTAATTGACCCTTCCACCCTGGGAAAAAGCTTCCGACTATCCACTCTGTCCATGCTCCTCATAATCTTGTAGACTTCTGTTAGTCGCCCCTCAACTCCTGTCGTTCCAGTGAGAACAAACAAAGTCTCTCCAACCCCTCCTCATAGCTAATGCCCTCCAAGGCTGGTAAATCTTTTCTGTACCCTCTCCAAAGTCTCCACATCCTTCTGGTAATGTGGCGACCACAATTGAACACTATATTCCAACTGTGGACTAACTAAGGTTCTATAAAACTGTGATATGACTTGCCAATTTTTATACTCAATGTTCCTGGCCGATGAAGGCAAGCATGCCGTATGCCTTCTTGACTACCTTCTCCACCTGCATTGCCACTTTCAGTGACTTGTGAACCTGTACACCCAGATCCCTCTGCCTATCAATACTCTTAAGGGTTCTGCCATTTACTGTATATTTCCTATATTAGATCTTCAATCCAGTAAATCTCCTTTGAACCATTTCCAACACACTTATATCATTCCTTAAATAAGGACCCTAAAACCAAACACGATATTCAAGATGTGATCTCACAAATACCTTGTAAAAGCGAAACAACACCCTCATCTTTATGTTCAATTCCTCTTGTAATAAAGCATAGCATTCCATTAGTTTTCTTAATTACTAGCTGTAACTGCATAATAACTTTGTGTGACTCGCGATTGAGATCACGGAGATCCCTCTATGCTTCAGAATTCTGCTGTTGTTCTCTGTTGAAATAATGGTCTTTTCTTCATTCTTCCTGTCAAAATGAAGAACTTCACATTTCCCCACATTATCCTGAAACAATGTCCCTTCAATTCTCTAGCCAGGGAGAACTGTGTCCCAACATCTACCTTGTCAATTGTCTAATAATCTCTTGGGTTTCAATGAGGTTCAGTTTCATTCTTTTAAATTGTAGAGAAACTTATTCCACTCCAACCTGGTCCTCAGTAAGAAGATCCTCTAGGCAAATACAGCCAAAGATAGAATCATGGAATGGAATCCCTAAAGTTCAGGAGGAGGCCATTTGGCCCATTGAGCTTGCACTGACTCTCCGACAGAACATTACATCCAGGTCCACCTCTTGCCCTATCTCCATAATCACACGTATTTCCTCACTAATCCTTCTTTTTATTCATTCGTGGGGCCTGGGCATTGCAGGCCAGCATTTATTACCCAACCTTAGTTGCCCTTGAACTGAGTGGCTTGCTGGGCCATTTCAGAGGGCAATGGAGATTCAACCACATTACTGTGTCTCTGGAGTGATATGTAGGCCAGACCAGGTAAGGACAGCAGATTTCCTTCCTTAAAGGACATTAGTGAACCAGATGGGCTTTTCCGACAATCGACAGTGGTTTCATGGTCATCAGTAGATTCTTAATTCCAGATTTTTAAAAAAAAAATTCAAATTCCACTATTGGTGGGATTTGAACCCAGGTCCCCAGAACATTAAGTGATTTGTAGTCAAGCAATAATACCACCAGGCCATTGCCTCCATGGTCCTTCAGGGAAACCCCCTGCAGCCATTCCTGTCACAGGCTGACTGCTCAATCTCAGCCATCTTCAGGGTTTGTTCATTTCAAAATGTAAAAACTCAGCACTTTTTAAAATCCAGTATTTCTGTTTATCATTCCATGGTTTTCTCTCTGGCATCGTAACAAATATAACAAGATGGATAATAGAAGATGGGGGGTTAACATTCTGCAAGAAAGAGGTCAGATGGACCATTGGGTTTCCTTCCTATCAACCTACACTGTGACCCGAGAGTGATGAATGTTCATTACATTTTTTGGCTGCAGCTCAATCTTGAGTACTCTGTCTGTAACGTAGCAAAAAGAACATCTAAAGGCACCTCACAGAAGTAGTTTGAAAGGAAAGTATAGACACTTAGTGAAAGAGGTGGTATTGAGTGGCTCAATAGTTAACATCACAGTGCCAGGGACCCAGGTTCAATTCTGCTTGGGTCACTGTCTGTGTGAAGTTTGCATGTTCTCCCTGTGTCTGCATGGGGTTTCTTCTGGGTGGTCCGGTTTCCTCCCACAGTCCAAAAATGTGTAGGTTAGGTGGATTAGCCACGCCAATTTGCCCCTTAGTGTCCCAAGAAATATAGGTTTGGAGCATTAGCGGGGCAAATATTTGGCGTTTATGGGGATTGGGCCTGGGCGGGATTCTTGAGTCTGTGCAGGCTTGATGGGCCAAAGGCATGGGCGGGGCATGACGTAAAACTTGCTCAAAGAGGCCTGTTTCGAGGAGGTTCTCTAAAGAAGGAAAGGAGGGTAAGGTTTAGGGAAGGAATGCCAGAGCACACAGCTAAGGCAGCTGAAGAAGGCATGGCCATCAATGGTGGGTCAAAAGGAGAGGGAGGGTGGATAAGAAGTAAGAATCAGAGGAATGTGGAGTTTGCAGTTGGGGTTTGGAATTTCAACAGTGCAGAATATTCTTACATCAATAGAGAGGGGGTGAAGCAATGAGGGAGTTTCCAGAAAGATATAAGTTTTAAATGAGTGGCAATGTGACACTTTAATTGTGATCACAATAATGCTGAAATCCCCAATGCAAGATAGCCAGCAAGCTTTTATTTCCATCAATGATTAATTTAGATCTATTACATGTTGTGAACAATGTTAACATTGCTATAAAGTGGTGGACGTAGACATAAATGGGCATCATCTGTACAGAATGGAGGTGGAGGAGGGCCTCGAGTAGTGAGAGGTGGAAGGTGGGAGGTGTAGGGGCGTAGTGGGGGCACTGTGGGCAGTGGGGGGGGCTCAGATAGAAAACATTTGCAAGGAGATAAATCAATACAGAGAGTGAATCATCCAATCACAGTGCAAACACGTGGAGCTGATACAATGAGGATCTTTGGTTCAGAATGTAGACCTGTATTTTGTAGACAACAATAAAAATGTTGACCATTGTTCCATGAAGTTAGTGTTACTTAAAACAGATTTCCCAGTATATATATGAGTCAATGAAGTGTTGCTACTGTGATCAGCCCTGTTGTAATGGAGGAAACCTAACAACCAGTTTACACACAGCAAACTTCTACAGATTTAGTTTGATTGAATGATAAATATTGGTCAGGAGCCCGAGAAAAACTCCTCTCCTTCCCAAAGTAGTGTTACGGGATCCTTTATGTTCACCTGTCACAGCAAACATGGCCATGCCTCAATGTCTCATTTTATAGGCGGCACGGTGGCACAGCGGTTAGCACTGCTGCCTCACAGCGCCTGGGACCTGGGTTCGGTTCCTGGCTTGGGTCACTGTCTGCGTGGAGTTTGCACGTTCTCCCCCTGAAACCAGGTGCTGGTTAGGTGCGTTGACCGTGCTAAATTGACCTTTAGTGTCCCGGGATGTGTACGTTCGAGGGATAAATATGTGGGGTTACAGAGATAGAGCCTGGGTTGGATTGTTGTCAGCGCAGACTCGATGGGCAGAATGGCTTCCTTCTGCTCTGTATCGATTCTATGATTCTATACCCGAACAGGCACCAGAGTGTGGCGACTGTGGGATTTTCACAATAACTTCATTGCAGTGTTACTCCACACCTAAGCCAGAAATCAAACCAGGGTTCCTGGTGCTGTGAGGCAGCAGTGCTAACCATTGGGCCACCGTGCTGTCCACTTGTCGGTAAGGTTTTGGAGTGTGATTTGACCCCATGACCTTCTTCTAACCCTGAAGTGAAGGGACCGCTACTGAGGCAAGGCTGCCAGCTACGCAAAAGCTCTTTCAGGAAAGAAGCAGCTTAAGTTCTTCTGAGAATACTTGACAGGAACATGTTTCTGTACAGTGTCCCCAGCATCCTTCACAAACTGCTCCTGCCATGTCTCTGTAGAAATATCACTCCCAGTGAGTGAAAACATGATGGATTGTGGTCTGCCACTTCACATAGTCGGGTGCTTGACTCCCATTCAGCAGGTCAAAGGCTTGAATTCCATTCAAGATCACCGCCAGGCAACCTATTTCTCAAAGCCGCTCACCTCAGAAGCCTGGATTTATTTCATCTCCGGCTGAGCAATCAGAGAGAGTTGGACAGTTTTCTTTCGGAGTGCGGGAAATGGGTAACGAGGTGAAGGTTTGGGCCTGAGTTCACAGAATCAACAGTGCCGATGAGTACATTCGGCCCATTCGAGGCTGCAATCCCAACTTGGGCCCTATCCCCACAGCTCCACACATTTGCCCCACTAATCCCTCTAACCTACACATCCCATGGAAATAAGAGGGAATTTAGCATGGCCAATCAACCTAACCCGTACATCTTTGGACGGTGGGAGGAAACTGGAGCAAACCCAGGCAGACACAGGGGCAATGTGCAGACTCAAAGGACATTACAGCGCAGTACAGGCCCTTCGGCCCTCGATGTTGCGCCGACCAGTGGAACCAATCTAATGACCCTCTAACCTAAACTATTCCAATGTTACCCATATGCCTATCCATTGACCATTTGAACGCCCTTAAAGTTGGCTGCACAGATTTAAGACTGGAGCTGAACATGGGGTCCCTGATGCTGTGAGGCAGCAGCACTAACCATTGTGCTACCGTGCCATTCTAATTAAAAGGAAAGAAGAGAAAAAATAAGAAGAAGATAGATGAACAACATTCAAAGCTACGGCCTGAAATAGTTTGGCAGCTGATCTGAGGAATTGTGGGTGGTTGAATGTCTGTTAATCTTTTGTTTTAAGCCACATTCAGGATCACCGACAAAGCAAATATTTTGTTCATGTTTCTTACACGCTTCCTGGTTCCTCATCCCTGAATTAGTTTGCTACGTGTAGCGTTAAAGTAAAAGTTAAAAGTTTATTTATTAGTGTCACAGGTAGGCTTACATTAACACTGCAATGAAGTCACTGTGAAAATCTCCGAGTCACCACAGTCCGGCACCTATCCGGGTACACTGAGGGAGAATTTATCCTAACCAATACACCAAACCAGCACGTCTTCCAGACTGTGGGAGGAAATCGGAGCACAGGGAGGAAACCCGCACAGGCACAGGGAGAACATTGAAACTCTGAACAAACAGTGACCCAAGCTGGGAATTGAACCTGGGTCCCTGTTGTTGTGAGGCAGTAGTGCTTAACAGCATGCCACCATACTGCCCCAAATAGATGTCAGAAGTGGGATTTGAACCCATGTTTCCAGTTGGAGACCAGAACACCCAGCTTATCGCAGGACTTCGCTCCTTGAGCCTGGTGCCCGTGACATGTTAACACAGCTACAATAATTGTGATACATGATTTAAGAAGCAGATACTCTGCATGGGATGAGGAGTCAGCTGTAGAACATCTGGTGGAGTTGATACAATAAGGGTCCACGTCCAGTTACCCTTGAGAAGGTGATGAACATTTGACATCACTGTGGAAGTATTAGGTTCCAATAGCTGGTGACCAGGGATTAACAACAGGACATGTTTATTAACAGTAACAATAACCAGGCAGCTTTTACATGCTGGGTGGGATTTTATAGCCTCACTTGCCCCAAAACTGTAAAATTCCGCTTAAGGTCATAGGATCTTTCCAAGGTCCACCCCTCGCCCACTCTGATTCCTGTGGCTATGTCTCTGCTCTCATTCCAGGTGGACTTATGACTCTTTGCCAGAATATTATCAGAGCCCATTGCCTTTGTATCCATTGCCTTCACCCATTTCTTGATAACACGTGGAGTGAATAAAATTGGCTGAAGACAGATCTGTCACGCTACGAATGTTCAGAGGGATGGACCATCTGCTCAGCGTTTCTGGCTGAAGATTGCTATGAATGCGTCACCCTTATCTTTTGCACTGAGGGGCTGGATTCCTCCATCGTTGAGGATGGGAATATTTGTGGAACCTTCTCCTCCAGTGAGTTGTCTAATTGTCCATCACCATTCACAGCTGGAGGTGGCAGGACTGCAGAGTTCAGATCTGATCTGTTGGTTGTGGGATTGCTTGGCTCTGTCTATCACTTGCTGCTTCGACTGCCTGGTATGCACATTGCAGTAGCTTCACCAGGTTGACACCTTAATTTTAGGTACGCCTGGTGCTGCTCCTGGCATGCCCTCCGCACACTCCATTGAGCCAGGGTTGATCCCCTGGCTTGGCGGTAATGGTCGATTGATGGTATATGTCAGGGCATGAGGTTACAGATTGTGCTGGAGAACAGTTGCTGTTGAAGACCCAACTGCTTCATGGATAACCAGTCTTGAGTTGGTAGATCATTTCAAAGTCTACCCTTTGTTTAGCACAGTGGTAGTGCTAAACAATGAGGGTATCCTCAACGTGAAGGCGGCATTTTATCTCCTCAAAATTTTCTCAGAGGGGAGGGGAAAAAAAAGACACGTGGATGTTAATCATTATTGATCCTAGGCCAATGGGAAGAAATTCGAGGGTGACAGAGGGGAGAGGAATGGTAGCATTGGCTGGCGGTGGGGTGAAGTTGGTAGATGACTGGGGGAGGGTGGAAGGTGCTGAAACATCTGAAAGCTTTCACATACCATTTTCTTAAGGATTTTCTACACAACACTGATGTACAACTCTGTATGTGTTGGCATGTTCTCCCCGTGTCTGCGTGGGTTTCCTCCCACAGTTCAAACATGTGGAGCTTAGGTGGATTGGGCCGTGCTAAATTGCCCCTTAATGCCCCAAGGCATGTAGGCAAGGTGGATTGACCATGGGAAATGTGTGGGGTTACGGCAATAAGGGGGGGCAGAGGGGACTGGGCAAGACACTCTGTCAGAGAGTTGGTACAGACTCGATGGGCCGAATGGCCTCTTTCAGCACTGAAGTGATGTTATAACTTCCATGCCTGTCACTCCAACTTAGATTCCAGAAGGGAGGATTCGGGCTATGGCCTTGCAAACCCAAGATAAGCAATGATTGTATTGAATGATGGAGAAGGTCTACTCCTGCTCCTATTTCCTGTTCTCCTGTCTGAAAAATAACAATAGGAAGGTGAGACCAGGACATTGACAGGCAGGGCAAGTAGATTATAAATTAATTTGGCCGCTCTGCTAATGCAGCTAATTAAATCCGAATGCTTGTTTACACCATTAAACAATGTAAAAAGAGCAAAGTGAACTCATTAGTTCTTTGTGGTTTACAACACCTAGTCGAGTCAATGTTTAATTAAATCATTGTTGCTTCCTGGCTGCAGTCTTGTGGGAGAAGTACAATGAGAATGTCACCAGACACTAACACCAGCTCACTGGCTCGTTCAGGGCATGGAATGTGTCAGGAGACTCTGTTCTAATCAGACTTACAGAGTTAGAAACTTCACTCTTTCTCTCTCCCCAAAGCTTCAATATGTCAAAGGTGTCAGCTGGGGAGCAGCAGGCAGCCCTGCTGCTGAGTTAGAAGCTGGGTTTAAATCCAACACAAGACAATTAAGCAGAATCCAGGTTGAATTTCCTCGTGTAGTTTGGCCGCACTGTCGGAGAGTCAGTGCTGAGGGAGCACCGCACTGTCAGTGGGTCAATAGTGAGGGAGTGCCACACTGTCAGAGGGTCAGTGCCGAGGGAGTGCCGCACTGTCAGAGGGTCAGTGCCGAGGGAGTGCCGCACTGTCAGAGGGTCAGTGCTGAGGGAGTGCCGCACTGTCAGAGGGTCAGTGCTGAGGGAGTGCCGCACTGTCAGAGGGTCAGTGCTGAGGGAGTGCCGCACTGTCGGAGAGTCAGTACTGAGGGAGTGCCGCACTGTCAGAGGGTCGGTGCTGAGGGAGTGCCGCACTGTCAGAGGGTCGGTGCTGAGGGAGTGCCGCACTGTCAGAGGGTCGGTGCTGAGGGAGTGCCGCACTGTCAGAGGGTCGGTGCTGAGGGAGTGCCGCACTGTCAGAGGGTCGGTGCTGAGGGAGTGCCGCACTGTCAGAGGGTCGGTGCTGAGGGAGTGCCGCACTGTCAGAGGGTCGGTGCTGAGGGAGTGCGGCACTGTCAGAGGGTCAGTGCCGAGGGAGTGCGGCACTGTCAGAGGGTCAGTGCCGAGGGAGTGCGGCACTGTCAGAGGGTCAGTGCCGAGGGAGTGCCGCACTGTCAGAGGGTCAGTGCTGAGGGAGTGCCGCACTGTCAGAGGGTCAGTGCTGAGGGAGTGCCGCACTGTCAGAGGGTCAGTGCTGAGGGAGCGCCGCACTGTCAGAGGGTCAGTACTGAGGGAGCGCCGCACTGTCAGAGGGTCAGTACTGAGGGAGTGCTGCACTGTCAGAGGGTCAGTGCTGAGGGAGTGCTGCACTGTCAGAGGGTCAGTACTGAGGGAGCGCCGCACTGTCAGAGGGTCAGTACTGAGGGAGTGCCGCACTGTCAGAGGGTCAGTGCTGAGGGAGTGCCGCACTGTCAGAGGGTCAGTGCTGAGGGAGTGCTGCACTGTCAGAGGGTCAGTGCTGAGGGAGTGCCGCACTGTCAGAGGGTCAGTGCTGAGGGAGTGCCGCACTGTCAGAGGGTCAGTGCTGAGGGAGTGCCGCACTGAGGAAGCACAGCACTTTTGAAGGGTCAGTTTTTTTAGATCAGACACCAAAATAAGTCGCTCTGTCCCCTCTCAGGTGGATGTGAAAGATCACACATTTTCATTCGAAGAAAGATAGAGGAGACCTTGATGTCCTGCCCAAAATATATCCCTTTACAAACACTGTTGGAATTTGGAGATATTACAGATAGGTCCTTTGTCATTATAGGTTGATGTGAAAGTTCTGCTATATTTTCTGAAACCAACTTTCATTCCCCCAGAAGATCATTATTAAAATACATGAACTCCTCATTCACCTCGTCAGTGGTTGTTGGAAATGTTCTGGGTAGAAGATTGGTTGCTACGCTTGCTTGCACAACACTGAAAACAATTCATATACAGTGAGATATTTGTGTAAAGGTGAAAGTGTTACAACAATGACTTCAAATGTACTTGGTTGCTTTGAAGCAATCTAGGCAGTGAAGTTATGAAGATGTTTCTTTTTGCACACTGTGTCATTTCCAACCACATTCAGGATGAGCTGGCCACCCTAACATTAGCTCTCATACAATCAGAAAGTGATCACGTTTGTATTTGCACACAGTGGTTCGCACTGCTGCCTCACAGCGCCAGGGACCTGGGTTGAATTCCTGGCTTAGGCCACTGTCTGTGCAGAGTCTGCACGTTCTCCCTGTGTCTGCGTGGGTTTCCTCCGGGCGCTCCGGTTTCCTTCCACAGTCCGAAAGATGTGCTAGTCGGGTGCACTGGCCATGTTAAATTTTCCCTCCGTGTAACCAAAACGGTTGCAGGAGTGTGGCAACCAAGGGATTTTCACAGTAACTCTACTGTAGTGTTGATGTAAGCCTACTTGTGACTAATAAATAAATTTTAAACTTTAGGTACTGAGCAGGTTCTTGCTGGTTACAGAAAGTCAGAAATTAATTCCACAGCCGAAAACAAAAGCAGAAAACAGAAGAACTGAATCTCAGGGAGCCCCAAACTCAATGTTCGTTAGCTCAAAACGTGGACAATACATCTGTTAACTCTAATGGAAAACTGGGAAAAAATAGCACCAAATGATGCTGAGCTCGCAGTCAAGATTAGTGAAAAATGGCTAAGCATGTCAAGGCTTAAGAGAGAAAGGGAAAGCGAGAGAGAGGCCCAGAGAAAAGAGATGGATGAGACATGGGATAGAGTGAAACGAAAGCGAGAGATACAGGTAGAAATCAACTGAGAGAGTGTGGCAGTGGGGGAGGGAGAAGGAGAGTAAGTTTCCATGAATGCTTTCATGTTTGTGCACTACATCAACAAAACAGCGATAGAAGCTCATAAGAAGAAATTTACAGTCGATGAGTAGAACATCTATGGACTTTAGTTAACTGGAAACAGAATGGGAGGGAGATTGAGAAGAGGGGAAAGAAAAGGTTGAGAGTGAGAGCAGCAGAGAGGCTGTGAAGAAAGACAAAAGAGTGGAGGAAGACTGCATCATAGAGTCCCTACAGTGCAGGAGCATGTCATCCAACCCATCAAGTCTGCACTGACTCTAGACCCTATCCCTGTAATTCCACATATTTACCCCACTAATCCCTCTAACCTACACATCTAAGGGGCAATTTAGCATGGCCAGTCCACCTAACCCACACATCCTGGAACTGTGGGAGGAAAGCTGAGCACCTGGACGAAACCCATGCAGACATGGGGAGAACGTGCAAAGCCCACACAGACAGTCACCCGAGGCCGGAATTGAACGTGGGTCCCTGGTGCTGTGACGGAGCAGCGCTAACCACTGTGCCACCGTGCCATCCAGAAGGAAAGATTGAGCCAGAATGAGGTAGAGAGCGACAGGGAAAGAGAGAGACAAAAAGCAGTAGGTAAGAATGAAAAGAGTGAAGGAAACACAATTGTTAAAATAGTAGAAAATAAAAGATTTGAAATTTAAGAGGAATTCTGAGGCAGTGGATACTGCATGTCCCCAAGTGAAAGTCACCTCATTGTCATTTCCAGTGTTTGTGGGTAGCTATTAGCCAGTTACAAGGGCATATGCCCTCTTCTTGGTAAGCTAGAGCCTCCTGCAGCGATGGATAGCCACCAGTGACTGTACGCTGCTTCCCACACCAGCTCCTGCTATCACACTGCTCGCACAAGAATCCTAATTTTAATTTTCAGGCATCTGCTACAGTTCCAAAACAGCAAAGAGAAATATCCCGGGTGCCGGAATATTTGGGCAGGTGTGAAGAAAAATTGGAACACGGAAAGAATGAGGCAGCTTGGCATCTTTTACACATTCACACCATGGCTTGATTAGCAACTAAAGTCTATTTATTAGTGTGACAAGTAAACTTACATTAACACTGCAATGAAATTACTGTGAAAATCCCCGAGTTGCCACCCTCCGGTGCTTGTTTAGAGCCATAGAGTCATAGAGGTTTACAGCATGGATACAGGCCCTTCGGCCCAACTTGTCCATGCTGCCCATTTTTTTAACCATGAAGCTAGTCCCAATTGCCCACATTTGGTCCATATCCCTCTATACCCATTTTATCCATGTGACTGTCTAAATGCTTTTGTACCCACCTCTACTGCTACCTCTGACAGCTTGTTCCAACACTCACCATCCTCTGTGTGAAAAAATTGTCCATCTCGACCCTTTTTTATCTCTCCCCTCTCAGCTTAAACTTATGCCCTCTAGTTTTAGACTCCTCTACTTTTGGGAAAAGATGTTGACTATCTAGCTGATCGATGCCTCTCATTATTTTATAGACCTTTGTAAGACCACCCCTAAGCCTCCTACACTCCAAGGAGAAAAAATCCCAGTCTATCCAGCCCGTCCTTATAACTCAGGACCATCAAGTCCACGCAGGATCCTGGTAAATCTTTTCTGCACTCTTTCCAGAGTAGGTACGCTGAGGCAAAATTTAGCATGGCCAATGCACCTAAATAGCACATCTTTCCAATTGTGGGAGGAAACCGGAGCACCCTGGAGGAAATCCATGCAGATATAAGAAGAATGTGCTGACTTCGCACAGGCAGTGACCCACGCCGGGAATCAAACCTGAGTTCCTAGAGCCGTAAGCCAGCGGTGCTAATCACTGTCCACGGTGCCATCCCAGCCAATTACAAAAAGTGATGAATTATTCTAGTTCCACATACTTGACTGCGTGGACGACAAGATGAGTTATAGATTATTATTATGTTGGTTCAAGATGGTTTAACAGGGGGTTGAAGGAAAGAGGGTGTGATAGGTCCAGATTGCTCAGTCTTCAGGGAAAGGTGTTTACGTTAGTGTGTGTTTTTGTCGGCCAAAGATAACTTAGGAATTTCTACTGACTGAAGGACTCTGTGACAGGACAAATATAGGTAGAGCGATGGAAATGCCAGTCACTGAGCATTCAGTTTCAGGGACAATGTCAATTCCTGAAGGGAAGATCGCTCTTCATTCAGAACTTTTGTTTCTTCAAAGGTCAATTCAGCCATTGCCTTGACCATCTGTGACATTGTCAATGTCATTGCAGAGTCATCCCTGCAAGGAAATTCGATAGAAATGGAAGTTCCAACCCTTGCTGGATCTCATAGAAAACTATAAAATCCTAACAGGATTAGACAGGTTAGATTTAGAAAGAATGTTCCCGATGATGGGGAAATCCCATCATCATTTTACCAGGATGTTGCCTGGTATGGAGGGAAGGTCCTATGAGGAGAGACTGAAGGATTTGGGGTTGTTTTCGTTAGAAAGAAGGCGGCTAAGAGGGAACCTTATTGAAACATACAAGATGATTAGAGGTTTAGATAGGGTGGGCAGTGATAGCCTTTTTCCTTGGATGGAGAAGGCTAGCACGAGGGGGCATAGCTTTAAATTAAGGGGTGGTAGTTATAGGACGGATGTCAGGGGTAGGTTCTTTACCCAGAGGGTGGTGAGGGATTGGAATGCCCTGCCTGCTGCAGTTGTAAATGCGCCTAGTTTGGGGGCGTTTAAGAGATCCGTGGATAGGTTTATGGATGGAAAGGGATTGGTTTAGGTTAGAGGGTCATTGTTTTTTTAATTGGTCGGCGCAACATCGTGGGCCGAAGGGCCTGTTCTGCGCTGTAATGTTCTATGTTCTATGTTCTAAATCCAGAACCAGGGTCACAGTTTGAGGATACGGGGTCGATCATTTAGGGCTGAAATGTGGAGAAATTTCTTTACCCAGAGAGTGGTCAGCCTGTGGAATTCACTACCACAGAAAGCAGTTGAGGCCAAAACATGAAAGTTTTCAAGGAGTTAGATACAGCATTGGGGTTAAAGGGATTAAAGGATATGGGAGAAGATGGGAAGTGGTTTCTTAGCTGGATGATTGGCCATGATCATAATATGGAACAGGCTGAAAGGGCCACATAGACGAGTCCTATTTTTTAATGATCCTGTGATGTCCTTTTTGTGTGTTATGAGCCTGGATAGTGGACAGTCAGAAGCTTTTTCCCAGAGTGGAAGGGTCAATTATTAGGGGGCATAGGTTCAGGGTGCGAGGGACAAGGTTTAAAGGACATGTACGAGGCAAGTTTTTTTACGCAGAGGGTGGTGGGTGATCCCTGGGATGAAGAGCTTGTCATATGACGAACAGTTGAGAACTCTGGGTTTGCACTCATTGGAGTTTAGAAGGATCTTATTGAAACTTACAGGATACTGCGAGGCCTTGATAGATTGGACGTGGAGACGATGTTTCCAGTAGTTGGAGAAACTAGACCCAGAGGGCACAAACTCAGGCTAAAGGGGCGATCCTTTAAAACAGAGATGAGGAGGAATTTCTTCAACCAGAGAGTGGTGAATCTGTGGAACTCTTTGACGCAGAAGTCTGTGGAGGCCGGGTCATTGAGTGTCTTTAAGACAGAGATAGATAAGTTCTTGATTAATAAGGGGATCAGGGATTATGGGGAAAAGGCAGGAGAATGGGGACGAGAAAAATATCAGCCATGATTGAATGGCAGAGCAGACTCGATGGACCGAGTGGCCTAGTTCTGCTCCTATGTTTTATGGTCGTTTATGGGTGCCTGGAACTTGCTGCTGAGGGAGACAGTGGAAGCAGATACGATAGTGACTTTTAAGGGGCGTCTGGACAAATACATGAATAGGATGGGAATAGAGGGATACGGTCCCTGGATGAGTCGGGGGTTTTAGTTCACATGACCAGCATGATCAGTGCAGACTTGGAGGGCCGAAGGGCTTGTTCCTGTGCTGTAATTTTCTTTGTTCTTTGACTTAAGGTACCTCCTTTCACAAAAATAAGTGCTACACTGTGTGTCTGATGCACCAACGCATGAGGTACAACATGTAGTTCAGCTATTTTTATGGTTACTTTAGCAAATTTAGGAGTTGTAGCTATGCAATATTATTCATTTCTAGCCACTGAATACATCTACCGATTTGATTTACATAATGTGCTCAGTGACAAGGGTTTGGGGTACAAATTGTACACCTGATGCAGGTGCCAGGCTGACCTCGGTCAAAGGTCCAGAAGGAGTCTATTTGAATAGCATGGCCCAGGGAGCAGCGGAAGTTTCCAGCTCTGTGACTCAGTGACCCTGTACACATTACAGGAATATTAATGCAGAACCGCAGAATTCGCAGATGACAGTAAGATGAGTGACAGAGCAAAGTGTGCGGAGGACGTTGAAAGTCTGCAAAGGGATATAGGTAGTCAAAGGGAGCAGGCAAGGGTCTGACAGATGGAGTACAATGTTGGTAGATGTGAGGTCATCCATTTTGGCAGTGATAACCAAATTATTTGGTTAAATGGGCTGTTATTTAAATGGTAAAAAATTTGCAGCATGCTGCTGTGCAGAGGGACCAGGGTGTCCTTGTGTAAGAATCATAAGGAGTTGGGTTTACAAGTGCAGAAAGTGATTAAGAAGGAAATGGAATTTTGCTCTTCGTTGCTGGATGGATGGAGTTTAAAAACAGTGAAGTTATGTTGTAGCCTTGATAAGATGAGGCCACGTGCACAGTTTTGGTCTCCTTGGAGTTAGTAGTTAGCAGGATTGTAACTCAGCAAGACATGTTTCCAATAAGGAGAAAAATACTTTTTCATCATCGTGGAGCAGTTTTCTTCATGTTTTGATAGCTGATTTTTCTCAACCTCTCCTCAGTAAAGGTGATTTAATCACTAATAGATTTCCACTGACAATTCTGCCTATTTGAAGCTAATGTACCCTTCTGTAAGATGCAATATTCGTCAGTCAAACTTGCACAGAACTTTGAAGTATTCCAATTTCCTCCATTGCCCAATTCTTTTGCATTAACTTCAACAGAAATGTGATTTCACACATATGCCAATGTGTGCAAATCCCATTTGTACGCAAAAGCTTCTCTCGCAAACTGAACCTGCTGGTGAAATTTACGCTGACAGGCTGCAATTTTATATATCCAGCTAACATCTCAGAATGCTGTGCCTGTGCCGCAGATGATCGAAATGCAGTTCCGAACACCACAGAGGAAACAATAAACTTTGCAGAAGATAGCGGCACGGTGGCACAGTGGTTAGCACTGCTGCCTCACTGCGCCAGGGATCCGGGTTCAATTCTGGCCTGGGGGGGTTCACTGTCTGTAAGGAGTTTGCACGTTCTCTGCGTGGGATTCCTCCGGATGTTCCGATTTCCTCCCACAATCCATAGATGGATGGGTTAGGTGGATTGACCATGCTAAATTGCCCATTAGTGTCAGGGGGATTTGCAGGGTAAATGTGTGGGGCTACAGGGATGAGCCTGTGTGGGATTGTGGTCAGCGCAGACTCAATGGGCTGAATGGCCTCCTTCTGCACTGTAGAGTTCTATGAAGACATCAAGGCAAAGGTAAAAAATGTTAAATTCATTCATGGGTGCTGTTGGCTGGGCCAACACTTATTGCCCCTTCCCTAACTGCCCTTGAGCTGAGTGGCTTTCTCAGCCAGTTTAAATGATCCTTCTAAGATTCAACCACATGCTAACGACCTGGAGTCACATGTAGGCCGGGACGGCAGATTTCCTGCCTTAAAGGACCTTACTGAACCAGATGGGTTTTTACCACAATCAACAATGGTTTCATGATCATCGTTATACAATTATACCATGGGCGGCACGGTAGCACAGTGGTTAGCACTGCTGCGTCACAGCTCCAGGGTCCTGGGTTCGATTCTTGGCTCAGGTCACTGTCTGTGTGGAGTTTGCACATTCTCCTCGTGTCTGCGTGGGTTTCCTCCGGTTTCCTCCCACAGTCCAAAGATGTGTGGGTTAGGTTGATTGGCCATGCTAAGAAATTGCCCCTTAGTGTCTGGGGTAGCGGATGTTAGAGGGATTAATGGGTATAATGTGTAGGGCCTGGGTGGGATTGTGTCCAGTGCAGACTTGATGGGCCGAAGGGCCTCTTTCTGCACTGTATGATTCTATGAATTAACTTCAGATTTTTTTCTGCTCTGATGAAGGTTCATCCTGTCTCGAAACATTGGCTCTATTCTCTCTCAGCACATACTGTCAGGCCTGCTGAGTTTCACCAGCATTTTCTCTTTTTGTTTCAGATTTTTTCTTAACCGAGTTCAAATTTCACCATCTGCTGCAATGGGATTCGAACCTGGGTGCCCAAATCATTACCCTGGGTCTCTGGATTACTAATATTGCCTGCCCTTGAAAAAGTGACACTGGAAAAGAAATAATCCAAAACTAAACCAGTTTGTTTGTAAGCCTGTGCCGGGTCTGACTCTCAGATGAGCTATTGACTAAACACTTGTACCATCACTCGGACTGTTTATTTCCCATTCTGTAACATCACCAAACTTCAGCCATCTGTCATCTAACCTGCTGCAGCAAACCCTCATCTACGCCTTTATTATCTCCAGACACGATCATCCCAACACATCCCTGGCTGCTCTCCCACATTCTATCCCACATATATTTGAGCCAGTTCAAAACCTTGGAGGCTTATGTCTTAACTTTCATGGCAGTGTTCACCCGTCACCCCTGTGATCACTAACCCATATTAGCACCAGGTCATGCAACATCATAGAACATAGAACACTACAGCACAAACAGGCCCTTCGGCCCACAAGTTGCGCCGATCACATCCATACCTACCAAGCCATAGAACTATCTGTAACTCCCAATCCCATTAAATCCCATATACTCATCCAGAAGTCTTTTAAAAGACCCCAGTGAGTTTGCCTCTACCACCACCGACGGCAACCAATTCCACTCACTCACCACCCTCTGAGTGAAAAGCTTACCCCTGACATCTCCTCTGCACCTGCTCCCCAGCACCTTAAACCTGTGTCCTCTCATAGCGACCATTTCAGCCCTGGGAAATAGCCTTCAATGCTCAGATGAGCTATTGACTAAACACTTGTACCATCACTCAGGCTGTTTAAACCACATTGTGGTTTAAATCTCTCACTCTAATTTTTAAATCCTTCCATGTCTTTGCCCTCACTGTCTCTGTGACCTCCTCCAGCTCCACAACCCTCTGAGATCCCTGACCTTATCTAATTCTGGACTTCTGCATATCCCCAACTTTCATTTCTCCACCACTGGTGAACGTGACTTCATCTGCCTGGACCTTAATCTCTGGAATTCTCTCCCTCGACCTCTCTGCCTCACGATCTCACTTGTTTCCTTTAAGATTTGGCACAGTGGCACAGGGGGCAGCACTGTGGCATAGTGGTTGGCACTTCTGCCTCACAGTGCAAGGGATCCAGGTTCAACTCCAGCCTCAGGTCACTGTTTCTGCAGAGTTTGCACGTTCTCCCTGTCTCCGTGTGGGTTTCCTCCAGGTGCTCTGGTTTCTTCTCACACTTCAAAGATGTGCAGGTTGGGTGGATTGGCCATGCTAAATTCTCCCTCAGTGTCAGGGGGGACTAGCAGAGTAAATATGTGGAGTTGTGGGAATGACGCCTGGGTGGGATTGTGGTCAGTGCGGACTTGATGGGCCAAATGGCCCCCTTCTGCACTGTAAGCATTCTATAAGATTCTGCTAAAAATCTACCTCTCTATCCAAATGTTTAGTCACCTACCTTATTACCCCCTTTGTTGCTTCAGGGTCACATCTTTGCTGAAATCAGATTGAGCTGGCTGGATCTTATGGACCCCCTGCCGATGCAGTCCCACCACGGAGTTCCTGGTGGCGAGGCGTTCTTTCAACATTGGCAATGGCAGGACCATAAGATCTTGCTGCCAGCGATTGGCACACCACCTCCTGCAGCTGGGAAACATGCTGCAGAGAGGAGGAAAGTCCCACCCATTGTTTTATTATGTCCCAGTGAAGTGCCTTGGAATCTCTTGATATGTTAGTGGCACCGTACCAAAAAAAGGTTGTGGTTGTCCATGATTTCTCATCTATCTCATCATGATATGGACGACATGTGGTTAGCACAGCTGCCTTATAGTGCCCTGGTCCCAAGTTTAAATCTGGCCTTGGGTCACTGTCTGTGTGGAGCCTGCACATTCTCCCCATGTCTGTGTGGGTTTCCTCCAGTTCCCTCCCACACTGCAAAGGTGCGTGGATTAGGCGGATTGGCCATGCTAAATTGACCCTAGTGTCCAGAGGGGCCAGCAGGGTAAACACGTGGGTGTTGCAGGAATAGGGTCTAGGGATTGTGGTCGGTACAAACTCGATGGGCTGAATTGCCTCCTTCCGTACTGTCAGGGATCTATGGTAAGTCACAGCATTTCCCTCTGTCCTCCTTCTGATTTGCGAAGCATCTCATTAGTTGTTCCATCTCGCTGACTAGGTTTCAACAGATGACTGCAGCACCAGAACTCAATTTACACAACGTTCCAAGGTCCCATTTTCACATCCCCATGAACGTCAACTGCTTCTCATCAGCTAGATTTATAGAATAAATAGAAACTCCTTCTTGTAACCAACAATGAACGATCCGATCTAAGGCTGGGAAAATCCCAGACAAACAGCAGAAAGCTGGCTTAGCCCACCATCGCTTTCCTTCTATCATTTTCCACCCCCCCGAAGGTGCTCACTCATGTCGAAGGTAGGTGATTGCCATGCGAGATGACACAATGAGGGGGTATTAAATCACAGCGGTGATTTATTGAACAACAATTATAACTTTATACAGACAAGCTCAGACAAGAGGAGGTGATAGCCGAGTGGTGTTATCGTTACACTATTAATCCAGAAACTCAGCTGATGTTCCTGGTGACCGGGTTCAAATCCCATCACGGCAGATGGTGGAATTTGAATTCAATAAGAAAAAAATCTGGAATTAAGAATCTACTGATGACCATGAAACCATTCTTGGTTGCCATAAAAACCCTTCTGGTTCACTCATGTCCTTTAGTGAAAGAAATCTTCAGTCCTTACCCAACATGTATCTCCAGAGCCACAGCAATGTGGTTGACTCTCAACTGCCCTCCAAGGGCAACTAGGGATGGGCAATAAATGCTGACCAGCCAGCGACACCCACGTCCCACAAATGGATTTTAAAAAAAAGGCCCACTGACTCTTGGGCTCACGCTGCAGGTTCCAGGAATCCGGATCTGCGCCCAAATACTCGATAGGCTGAGGCACGGAGAGATTATTAGGAAGACAGATTATTACTTGAATGGGTGTAAATTGAGAGAGGTGGATACTCAATGAGTGCTTGGAGTCCTCGTGCATCAATCGCTGAAAGTGAGTGCTCAGGTACAGCAGGGATTAAAGAAGGCAAATGGTATGTTACCCTTCACAACAAGAGAATCTGAGTATAGGAATAGGGATATTTTACTGCAGTTGTACAGGGCATTGATGCGGCTGCACCTGGAGTATTGTGTGCAGCTTTGGTGCCCTTATCTGAGGAAGGATGTCTTTGCTATGGTGAGAGCACAGCAGAGGTTTACCAGGCTGATCCCTGGGATGGCAGGTCTGCCATATGAGGAGATATTAAGTCGGTTGGGATTACATTCACTGGAGTTTAGAAGAGGGAGAGGGGATCTTACAGAAACTTATAAAATTCTAACAGGGTTAGACAGGGTGGATTCAGAAAGAACATTCCCGATGGTGGGGGAGCCCAGAACTAGGGGTCATAGTTTGAGGATAAGGGGTAAACCTTTTAGAATTGAGGTGAAGAGAAATTTCTTCACCCAGAGGGTGGTGAATGCGTGGAATTCACTATCACAGAATGTAGTTGGTCTGATTTCAAAGTGCTGTCTGATTTCAATAAGAAATTAGTTATAACTCTTGGAGCTAAAGGGAGTAAGGGATATGGGGGGAAGCGGGATCAGGATGTTGAATTCAATGATCAGCCGTGATCAAGATGAATGGTAGAGCAGGCTCGAAGGGCTGAATGGCCTAATCCTGCTTCTAGTTTCTATGTTTCTATATTTCTATGTGATAGGCTGACGTTCCAGTAGGTCCCAGGAGGGTCCTCTGACCCACAAACGATCACCTGTCAAAGGGGCCACGCTCTCACAATGTGGTCCCATGAGCACTGACCATTCAAGTGGTTACACTCCACAGACTTAACAAACTGAACCCAATCCTGTCGGCAAAGGGGACCACTGGGCATTTGCCTGGGATGAAAAAATGAATCTCTCCCGAGCTCAGAGGCACTGAAGCCCAGTTGTAGCTTCCCACCACTGCAGATCAGCTCAGAAAGTGAGAGATCAAACCTAGGGCAACTGCCGGGGGGCAATCAATAAGCATGGAAGCTGAGTAAGCGCCTTCAAAAGCTTCACAAAGACAATGGGGGAATGTTCAGCAAATAAATAAAACATTTTTTCATCTCCCATTCACTTCCAACTCACTACATTAATAAGTCCATAAGAAATAGCAACAGAAATAGACTCTTTGGCTCTATTGAGCCTGTTTCAATATTCAGTTAAGAATAGAACTGATCCACTTGTTGTCTTAACTCCACATCCCTGTCTGCACTTTTAGAATTTAGGAAAATCTAAAAACTAGTTTGCCGCAGTTCCCAGGGTCACCACATCATCAGAACGTATTGGCATCCTTGTCAACAGCGGCACTTCCTCCTGAGTAGTAATTTGAAAAAAATGAACTTTAGTGACAACTCCATCCATGTTGTAGAGCGAGTCAAAGGCTTACAGAAAATCCTGAAGGCCTGATCCTCAGCCCATTCTGTAAAGGGCATTTGTGAATCAGATTGTCTCGCTTGTCAATCACAAATCGACCTAACTCAGACCTGAATACATTCAATGCGCCGCTCTCTGGGGAAGAGAATTACAAAAGCTAAGGACCCATTGAGAGACAAAATATCTCCTCACCTCTGCCTCAAATGAGAGACCCCTTATCATTTACTTTTAAAACAAAATAGGTCAAATATATGCGAAAGGTGATGGTACATTGCAATGAAGTATTCGTACGATGGATCGGTTCAACTAAAGCGCAAATCCTAACTTCAACCTTGCCTCAGCGGTGAGGCGGTACCTCCGACAGTGCAGCACTCCCTCAGCCGTACCCTGCAGTGTCTGGATTATGGGCAGAAGTCTCCAGAGTTGGGACTTAAATAGACAACCATCTGAGGTGAGACCGCAACCCGCTGAGATACAGATGGTGCGAATTTATGTAGCAGTGCAGTTGTAAAGGGCATTAATAGGGTCAAGCATAACTTTATTTGCTCTGACCTGCAAGTCAACAACAAGGCAGAAGTTTAAGATCAGGAGAGTGCAACACGGAAAAGGGAAAGGGCTGAGAATGTGGCTTTTTCCAAGAACTTGTGCAGAAGCGCCAAATGGTCTCCCGCTTGATGCAATAGCACTACAGAATTGTTACACTGCAGGAGGAATCCATTCGGCCTGTCGTATCTGGGGCTTGGCTCTCCAATTGTGCATTCTGACTGAATGCCATTCCCCATCCTTTCCCCCGTACATTGCTCCCATTCAGATCATCATCCAATTCCCTCTTGAATGCCTCAGTGGAACCTGCCTCCACCATCGGCTGTCCGAATTGTAATTCATACTGGGACTTTGCAGAAACTGGTCAACTTAAAACATCAGACATTAGGTGACTTGAGGTAGTCATCTTAAGTCAGTGCTGTGGGGCTGGGGGGAGGTGGGGGTGGGGATTACAGGTCTCCAGCAGTGTAGCAGGCCGGGAAACATCAGCGAAGGGTTCCCTGCTGGGCGCCATGGCACTGCCCAAGAGGCAAACTGGCAATGTCTGCTGGGCATGGGGCAGTGCCACAAGGCCTGAGCCCATTGGGGCAGGGTCTATTATGGGGATGATTGGTGGGGGTGGGGGGATTCTCGCTGTCAAGAGATCACTGGAAGAGGTAGGGAAGGGGATGATGAGTGCTGGCTATTCGGATGGGGGGGGTGGTGGTGGTGGTTAGTTGTGGGGGGTGGAGGAGGGTTTGCGGCTAGGACTGCCAAGGGGGAGGGGGAGGTCGGAGGGGCAGCGATGAGGGGGCTGGCCCGCTCAGCGCTGTGGTGCCAGGAAGGAGGTCCATGACAGAGATGGGCTTTGGGTGGATCTGGTTTGGTGGGCTTCAGATAAGTTGCAGCTTAATCTTCCTGACATTACGGTGCAGCGAGTGTGTGGGGTGTGGACCAGCGTCGTGTTCTGGGGTCAGAGCTTTGCAGTGGAAGTGTGCCACAGCTTCTGAACAGATGCTGGGAATTTGAATTGCACATAGAAAGCAAACATTTAGCACAGATTGAGGTCAGCAAAATCTATCCTTGATGGCTTGAATTATAAGGAGAGGCTGGATAGACTGGGACTTTTTTCCCTGGAGTGCAGGAGGATAAGGGATGATCACGTAGAGGTCTACAAAATAATGATAAGCATAGATGATAAAGAAAGTCAACATCGAGCTAGGGGAGCCAAAAACTGGAGGGATAGGTTTGAGATGAGAGGGGAGAGATACAAAAGAGTCTGAGGGGCAATTTTTTCACTCAGAGGCTGGTGACTGTCTGGAACAAGCTGCCAGAGGTAGAAATAGATAGATAATAGAATCATAGAATCCCAACAGTGCAGAAGGAGGCCATTTGGCCCGTTGAATCTACATCGACCACAATCCCACCACGGCCCTATCCCTGTAACCCCACATATTTCTCCTGCTGACCCCCCCGACACTAGGGTCAATTTAAGTGGCCAGTCCACCTAACCCACACATCTTTGGACTGTAGGAGGAACCTAGAGCACCCAAAGAAACCCACACAGACACAGGGAGAACATACAAACTCCACACTGACAGTGACCAGCAGTGCAAACCATTGTGCTACTGTGCCACCCTATGCATGAATTTTCTCTTCTAAAAAGCATTTAGACAGTTACATGGGTAAGATGGATATAGAGGGATATGGGCCAAGTGAGGACAATTGGGAATAGCTTAGTGGTTGAAAAAAAGGGGCAGCATGGACAAGTTGGGCCAAAAGGCCTGTTTCCATGCTGTGAACTCAATGACTCTATAAGGTTGACTTTAAGGTCATCAAACCTGGAATAATATTCAGGTGAAAAGCCTCAAAGTTGGACACTTGTTCTGCATTTTGATAAGAAGTGGATTTTTTTCCCCCAACACAGTGAAGTATTCATTTCTAAACTGTGGATTGATGATTTTTGTGAAGGATGCTTGTGCTGGGGATATGAACGTTAGGGATTTGAATATCAACATCAAGTATTTTGAAGTCATGGATAGGATGGATGGGTTCCAAAATGGAGCTTTTCATACACAACAGTGTACAAATACACAGTGAAATAGAAAACATCTCTTTCATAACCTCACAACATCCCAAACAGCAAATTAAATACTTCTGAAGTGTTGTCATCATGGTAATGTGACAAGTGTGGCAGTTAAATTACACCCAGCAAGATCCCATGAGCAATTTGGGAAGGCAATGGGCTAGTGGTATTGTCACTAGACTATTAATCCAGAAACTCAGCTAATGTTCTGGGGACCCTGAGTTCGAATCCCACCATGGCAGATGGTGGAATCTGAATTCAATAAAAAAATCTGGAATTAAGAATCTGCCGATGACCATGAAACCATTGTTGATTGATGGAAAATCCCAACTGGTTCACTAATGTCCTTTCAGGAAGAAAATCTGCTGTCCTTACCTGGTCTGGCCTACATGTGACTCCAGGGCCACAGCAATGTGGTTGACTCTCAACTGCCCTTGGATAACTAGGATGGGCAATAAATGTTGGCCAGCCAGCGACGTCCATGTCCCACAGAAAAAAAAACTGGGAAATGTTGGAAGTTAAGGGATAACAATCCAACTTTCTTGGATTTTGTTTCTCTCTGGAGTGAATCTTAGGGTGGAGTTTTCCATCACGCCAGCCATAGGCAATCGTAGTGGGTGGGAGATGGACCATGAAAAGATCCATTGACCTTGGATGGGATTTTCTGGTTTTGGGGGTGAGGGCAGCTGGAAAATCCTGCCCATAAATTAATAACCTTCTTATTAAGAGGCAAGAGGGCTGCCACTGAGTTGCAGATGACCCATATTCTAGCTCATCAACCTTATAAGGACATAAGGATAAGGAGCAGGGATTGACCATTCATCCCAACGAGTCTACTCAGTCATCCAATAAGATCATGGTTAATCTGATTGTGATCTTAACTCTTGCCTTCCTTCCATGACGTAAGGGAAGTAGTGGTATGTCACTGCACTAGTAACCAGAGACTCAGGGCAAGATATGGGTTTGAATCCCACCATGGCAGATGGTGAAATTTAAATTTGATTAAAATATGGAATTCAAATTCTAATGATGACCAATGTTTATTGTTGTAAAAACTCACCTGATTCATAATGTCCATTATACAAGGAAAAGGAGGACTTCCTTTCTACTCTTAGGGAAGATGTTTCATGTTCTAGTATCACTTCCACACTTGTTTCAGAGTGAGGCTACTCCACTGCAGATAATGAGATCCCAGGGTCAGTAGGAGAAAGTAGAATTTGATAGTCATCAACAATGGAATAAATTTGAGGACCTGGATCTATCAGAAGTTCATATGTAATATCTGGTCTACAAACTTACTTGAAGGTTCAACATTAGCTTTGGAGTTTGTTACTATAAGAGTCTTGGTTGGCAAAGACAACTGGTGTCAGTAATTCTTCAGGTTGTTGACCTGTAGCCAACTTATGCTGTGTGGCAGTTAATAGCTGAGTTTTTAGAGCATTCTCTTTTAGATCGTGTTCAGGACAAGATTAGAAACTGTAAGGTATTTTATGATATTAGCCTAGGCTGTAGCTGTTTTTGATTTTGGTGTTCATGTGAGGATAAGGTGTTTTACTCCAGGTTTGATTCTATTGACACACTAGGAAGCTTTAACAAAAACAAACTTTATCTAACAGCACAGTTTAACAATACCAAAAAAAAGTGAGCATAACTTTTACAATTGAAATATTTAAACATGACAAAGTTTAATTCTTAATTGCTCTCTATCTCTATTAGTTCCAATATAAGCAATATTCCTTGTAAACATGGGCTCCTCTTCAGAATCAGTCAGCAAAATGGCCAGCTTATGTGGGTTGCTCATCCTCTTGCTTTTTAACACCTCAGGACAGAAATACAGTGAGACACACCTGTCTTTTGACTCTGAGACAACAGCGCTCCAGAGAGAGAGAAAAAAAAGGAGACAAACACCTTTTGCAAATCTCTGCAGGGAGATATCTATTTCCCAACAGTTCCAAGACTTCAGTTTCCAGGGAGAGATGCCAGGATTTTATTACCTCGGAGGCTCGTCAGATCCCTCCCAAGGCCAATGGAGAATGTTGTTCTGCGAGCCTTGCCCGCCTGATTCTGGGGCAGGCCAGGCGGTAAAATTCCAGCCAGAGAGAGATAGAGCTGCTTCTCTGAAATTCAAACAGCATCTGCCTGCTTGTCTCTCTGTAAGCCTGGCTCCTCCTATTACTGCACAATACACACACATGCCAATCAACCTGATTAATCCCTACTCTGAAACTCTAGGGGACAACCCAAAAAAATAACAGAACCGCATTTACTCAGATTGAAACAAACGCCTGAATAATTAGGAGCAATCATTCTTCTGGATCCTCAGCATGTGGGCTGCCACTTAGAGAACTTGGCACCGTTAAACAAAGTTGAATCTTAACATCTCCTTTATAAGAAACCGTGGTAGGGGGAATCATGTCGGGTGGCATTCCTCTGTTTTAGGTTTTCTTAGCACCAGAGGCTTGACGCAGCTTAATTTTTTGGCACTGTTGTTGGGGCAACATAGAGGGATATTTATTCTGCATCTGGCTCTAATATACATGATCTGGGAATGATTTATCCTCACAATGAGTAAGTGAAATCGGATAGGTTCCATTCTCCACCATTCAACCCTTCGTATTAGTGAAGAGAGCTGAGGTTGGAAAAAGGGGTTGTTGAGTGTGAAAAGGTATAGAACACAAAGTACTACTCAGGAGAAATAAGTCTCATCCTTGTTTTCAAATCCCACCCATCCCCTCACGTCTCCCTATCCCTGTAATCTCCTCCAGTTCAACCCACTGGGATATCTGTGCCCCTCGAATCCTAGTCTCTTGCACATTCCCAATCTTAACGCTCCTTCATTGGCAGCTGTTGGGTCTTCAGGCTGCTGGACATGGAGCTCCCTTTTTAAACCTCTCTAACTCCTTCTTCTCTTTTCACTGACCCTTTAAAAGCTACCTCTCTGACCCTCACCCACTCTCATATCCCACCCCCCCCCCACCTCCTTGTGACTCCATGTCAAATGTTGCCTGACAACCCTCCTGAGAGGCGTTTTGGGGCATTTCGCTGTGTTAAAGGCATCAATTAATTAATTACGTTAATTGAATGCCAGTTGTTACTCGGTGATGCTGGGAAGACATCATTACTGAGCCCCGGGAGGGAATTGGCATCCGACCACGAGATCAGTTTAACTTGACCTTGGAGTCAAAGTATATCTTGAGTATTGAGTGTTGGACCCGATTTGCAGTTAGTTTTGACCGAGAAATAACCCTTTGCAGAATAAACTTTGTTTCTGTAGACAATGAAAGCAGAATAAACCACAGCCTTACACAATAACCATTAAACCAGCCTCGAGCTATCAAACTGTAGAAGGAAATATATTAATGCACGACCAACACAATTAACACCTTTAATCTATTTTACCAGTAACTCTTGGCAATCAATATAAAAGACTCAATCAAACAGCCTGGGGTGCCGGTACAGAAATATTTCCATTAAATTCTTTCTTAAAGCTACGAACAGATAACAAAATATTTCCACAGTGACTTTGCCATTATCTTTCGATAATGAAAAAAAATCTTAATCTAATTTCATAAATTCTTGAATAGAAGACTGAAAAAAAAAAGCCTTGCTCATTCTTCCAAGTCCCCCTGAGATGGTAATTGTCTTGGGCATGATAACCTGACCTGATTTTCTTTCCAGGCCTTCCTGAGGTAGAATCTCAGTCAGTCTCAGTGCTGCAGGAGCTCCTATTAAAGCAGCTGTCCGGCGCCAAACCACAGGTTCAAATCAACTGGACATTGCACAAGGTTACAGAGAACAGAGAACAAAGAACGATACAGCATAGGAACAGGCCCTTCGGCCCTCCAAGCCTGCACTGATCATGTGTTCATAACTAGACCATCCATTTGTATTCCTCTATTCCCAGTCTGCTCATGTGGCTATCTAGATAAGTCTTAAATGACCCTAGCGTTTCTGCCTCAACCACCTTGCTTGGTCATATATTCCAGTCCCCCACCATCCTCTGTGTAAAATACTTACCCCACGTATCTGTATTAAACCTTGCCCCCCTTTACCTTGAACTTGTAATCTCTTGTGTTTATCATTTCCGACCTGGGAAAAAGCTTCCAACTGTTCACCCTATCTATGTCCTTCATAATTTTATAAACTTCTATTAGGTCACCCCTCAACCTCTGTCTTTCCAGGGAGAACAACCCTAGTTTACTCAATCTCACCTCATAGCTAATACCCTCCATACCAGGCAACATCCTGGTAAACCTTTTCTGCACTCTCTCCAAAGCCTCCACATCCTTCTGGTAGTGTGGCGACCAGAACTGGATGCAGTATTCCAGATGCGGCCTAACCAACATTCTATATAACTGCAACATCATACGCCAACTTTTATACTCTATGCCCTGGCCAATAAAGGCAAGCATGCCATATGCCTTCTTCACCACCTTCTCCACCTGTGCTGCCACCTTTAAGCATCCGTGGACTTGCACACCCAGATCCCTCTGTGTGTCTATACTCATGATGTTTCTGCCATTTATTGTATAGCTCCCCCCTGCATTAGATCTTGTGGCAGAGCATCAAACCATTCAGCTCAATAGGCCAATGCTGGTATTTATGTTCCAAATGAGTCTCTTCTCACTCCTATTCATCTCACTTTATTAGCAAAGCCCATCTTATCTTTTCTTCCTCCACTTGCCTGGATGGGTGCAGCTCCAAAAACACTCAAGAAGCTTGACACTATCCAGGACAAAGTAGCTCCCACTTGATTGCAATTACCTTAGGTATTTATTCCCTCTACCACTGATGCAGAGTGGCAAACGTCTACAAGATACATTGCAGCAACCCACCAATATAAGAACATAACAAAGAGGGGCAGGAGGAGGTCATTCAGTCCATTAAATAAGGCTGCTGCACTAGATCATGGTTAGTCTTCTTTTAAACTCAGTCGTGGGACATGGTAAGTGCTGGGTGGCCAGAATTTACTGCCCGTCCTAGATTCCCTAGGAGGCCAGTTGAGAGTCAACCACGTTGCTGTGGCTCTGGAATCACATATAGGCCAGCCTGGATAAGGACGGCAGATTTCCTTCCCTAAAGGACATAGTGAATCAGATGCTTTTTTCTGACAATCAACAATGGTTTTGTTGTCGTCAATAGATTCTTAATTCCAGATTTTATTGAATTCAAATTCCACCATCAGCTGTGGCGGGATTCAAACCCAGGTCCCCAGAATAATAGCTGAGTTTCTGGATTAATTGACCAGTAATAATACCACTCGGCCGTTATCTCCCTATCTGATTGTGGCCTTAACTCTATTTTCCTACCTACCCCCTATAAGAACATAAGAACATAAGAACATAAGAAATAGGAGCAGGAGTAGGCCATCTGGCCCTTCGAGCCTGCCCCGCCATTCAATAAGATCATGGCTGATCTGTCGTGGCTCAGTTCCACTTTCCCGCCCTCTCCCCATAACCCTTAATCCCCTCTCTTATCAAAAACCCATCAACCCGCTTCTTAAAAATGTTTAGCGAGGCAGCCTCCACCACTTCAACGGGCAGAGAATTCCAGAGATTCACCACCCTTTGAGTGAAGAAGTTCCTCCTCAACTCCGTTCTAAACCGCCCCCCCTTTATCTTGAGGCTGTGCCCCCTAGTCCTACTGTCTTTTTTGAGCGGGAAGAGTCTCTCCACCTCTATCCTATCCATCCCATTCATCATCTTATACGTCTCAATGAGATCTCCCCTCATTCTTCTAAACTCTAACGAGTACAAGCCTAGTTTATTCAGCCTCTCCTCATAGCTCAACCCCCTCAACTCCGGTATCAGCCTAGTAAACCTCCTCTGCACTCCCTCCAAGGCCAAAATATCCTTGCGCAGGTGCGGTGCCCAAAACTGCACACAGTACTCCAGCTGCAGCCTCACCAATGCCCTATACAGCTGCAGCAAGACCTCCCTACTTTTATATTCAATCCCCCTCGCTATGAAGGCCAGCATAACCTTTGCATTCTTGTCTAGCAAATATCTGTGTGATCATATCTTGAATCTTGAACATACTCATTTACATAGGGGGAGGCAGTGGCTCAGTGGCATTGTCGCTGGACTGGTGCTCTAAGACAAGATCCGGGGACCAGGATTCAAGTCTCACCATAGCAGATAGTGAAATTTCACTTTAATAAAAATCTAGAATTGAAATCACCATTGTCATAAAAACCCATCTGGTTCATTAATGTCCTTTAGGATTTGTCTGATATGGCCGATATGTGACTCTACATCCACAGCAACATATTTGACTTGCAAATACCCTCTGAAATGGAGGGCAGTGAGAGAAAGGCAATAAATGATGGCCCAGCCAGCGATGCTCACATCCTGGAAAATTAATGTTAACAAATCTCCCTGGGGAAGACCCTCTGAGAGAAGAAATTTCTTTTCATCTCCCTCTCACATGGGCAATCCCTTATTTTGAACTGTTCTAATTCTAAATGTTCATCAGACGAACATTTGCCCTGTCCCCTCAAGTGCCCTAATAATCTTATATGTTTCAAGAATATCACCTCTTATTCTTCTAAACTACAATGAGTGTTAGTTTAACCTTTCCTCAGAGCGGGGCAACACTTTCATCCCAGGAATCAGCCTTTGGAACAGTCTCTGCTTCCAATGCAAAACATCACATCCTTAAATGAGTGACCAAAACTGTACACAATACCTTGGACCAAGCCTTATTAAAAAACAATACTTTCCAAACCCATGGCCTCGACTATCTAGAAGGACAGGAGTTGCAGATGCATAGGATGACTATCACCTGGAGGTTCCCCTCCAAGCCACTCACCATCCTGACTTAGAAATACATTTCCGTTCCTGCACTGTCGCTGGGTCAAAATCCTGGAGCTCCCTCCCTAATAGCACTCTGGGTTTAACTATAATGTATGGGTTGCAGCCCTCCTCAAGGGCAATTGGGGATGGGCAATCAATGCTGGCCTCGCCAGCGACACCCATATCCCTGGAGCAAATGAAAAAAAGGTTCCTCATAACTGGAAATTTCTCCTCTAATATTTATCACATCAAACCTGTTCCTAAGTTTGAAGATCAGGGCCAGAATTCTGTAGTTTCATTCACCCAGCCACCACTGCCAGCAAGAATGGAGAATTTGGCGCTCAGGCAAATCTCCATTGGCAGCAGCTGGACCAGAGAATCCCAGTCTCAGGCGAGGTGAGAGAATTCCAGCCCAGGTCACCTTTCAGTCAATTTTCTCACCTTTTCCCAAGACTTAGAGCTTCTCACTACCCTTCCAATGTATTTTTACATGCTCTCCAATGCCACTAAATCCTTTCAGTCGCACGGAAGCCAGAATAATGCATAGGACTCTTTAAGGGTGACTTCTCCACCGAGATTCCTGACAGATTCCTACATTTTGTGTTTCCCGCTCCTGCTTCAGAATTGCAAGATTAACTTGCCGGGCTGGGGAGACCATTAGCACGACAATAGATGCTGCAAATAATCTACAGATTTGTACTATTTGATACCTCACATTAATAAATAAACTCTTGAACAAATAGATACACCTCTTCAACACAAATGAGTTATATTATTCACCTGGGCACTTGTTCATTCTGATAATTGTTAATAAATGGGCATGAGAGGGATAGTTCAGTGAAGTGGGCAGCACGGTGGCACAGTGGTTAGCACTGCTGCCTCACAGCGCCAAGGACCCGGGTCCAATTCCGGTATCCTGTCACTGTCTGTGTGGCGTTTGCACAGCCTCCCCATGTCTGCAAGGGTTTCCTCCAGATGCTCCAGTTTCCTCCCACACTTCAAAGATGGGATACTGTGTACAATCCTGGTCGCCTTATTATAGAAAGGATATCATTAAACTAGAAAGAGTGCAGAAAAGATTTACTAGGATGCTACCGGGACTTGATGGTTTGAGTTATAAGGAGAGGCTGAATAGACTGGGATTTTTTTCTCTGGAGCGTAGAAAGCTGAGGGGTGATCTTACAGAGGTCTATAAAATAGTAAGAGGCATAGACAAGGTAGATAGTCAATATCTTTTCCCAAAGGTAGGGGACTCTAAAACTAGAGGGCATAGGTTTAAAGTGAGAGGGAAGAAATACAAAAGGGTCCAGAGGGGCAATTTTTTTTACACAGGGGGTGGTGAGTGTCTGGAACAAGCTGCTAGATTTAGTAGTAAAGGTTGGTACAATTCTGTCTTTTAAAGAGCATTTAGACAGTTACATGGATAAGATGGGTATAGAGAGATATTGGCCAAACGCGGGCAACTGGGACTAGCTTAGGGGTTAAAAGAAAAGACATCATGGACAAGTTGGGCCGAAGGGCCTGTTTCCATGTTGTAAACCTCTATGACTCTATGTGCCGGTTATGTTAATGGCCATGCTGAATTGTCCCTATGTGCTAGGGAGATTATCAAGGGAAAATACATAGGGTTATGAGGATCGGGTCTGGGTGCGATTGTGATTGATGTAGGCTCAATGGGCCAAGTGGCCTCTTTCCATAGGGATTCTGTGAGAGGAATTTTCTTGTCCTCTAACCCCTAAGCTAGTCCCAGTTGCCTGCGTTTGGCTCATATCCGTCTATACCCATCTTATCCATGTAAATGCTTTATAAAAGACAAAATTGTACCAGCCTTTACTACCAAATCTAGCAGCTTGTTCTAGACACTCACCACTCCCTGTGTGTAAAAATTGCCTCTCTGGACCCTTTTGTATCCCTCCCCTCTCATCTTAAACTTATGCCCTCGAGCTACAATTCACATGGACAGCACCATGTAAAGTTCCGTTGTCCTTGGGCCGGGATTTTCCAGTCTTGGAGTGAGTGCGACCGGAAAATCCCACCCTATAATTCTACTGAGGGGCAGGAGCCACCATGGGATTGTCATGTAGCCACAGGTCCGCCTCTTAAAGAAAACACAGGGAACAAACTATCAGGGAAGGAAAGTGAACTCTGTGCACTGTGAAAAGTGCATTGTGCCTTTAAGAAGTAGACAGGAGCTTATCCACAGAATGGAGCAATCAGTCATCTTCCAGTGCAGTCCATTAGCCCCGACACTTTACAATGTAGAGAATTTCACTGTCAGTAATCTTCCCGAAAGAAAGAACACTGATGGTTTATCTTGGCTTTACTGTTTCACATTAAGTGCTGAGCGCAATGTGTTTCTGCTGCTCAGAATGTTAAACATTTTTAATTGCCCTACAATAGCTTCCCAAAAGGTAATGAGGACTAATTCTTAATGAAGTCAGGTGTCACTCATCTTTAGATGAAAGCAAAATATTGTAGATGCTGGAAATAGGAGACAAAATGCTGGAAATACTCAGCAGAGCTGGAAGCATCTGTGGAGAGAGAAACGGCATCAATGGGGTGTAAAGGTGCATTTGCACTGACTTCATCAGTAAGCCCAAAAGGTATTTATTAATAAGAATAGTGCAGCAGTCCTCTGGCCACCCAATATGTCTCTGCCTTTCTCACCATGGGGTGATCCCACTCTCTGGCTGGAAATCTCCCGTCCCGCCTGCCACGGGAATCTTTGAACATAAGAAATAGGAGCAGGAGTAGGCCATCTAGCCCTTCGAGCCTGCCCCGCCATTCAATAAGATCATGGCTGATCTGTCGTGGCTCAGTTCCACATTCCCACCCTCTCCCCATAACCCTTAATCCCCTCACTTATCAAAAACCCATCAACCCGCGTCTTAAAAATATTTAGCGAGGCAGCCTCCACCACTTCAACGGGCAGAGAATTCCAGAGATTCACCACCCTTTGAGTGAAGAAGTTCCTCCTTAACTCCGTTCTAAACCGCCCCCCCTTTATCTTGAGGCTGTGCCCCCTAGTCCTACTGTCCTTTCTGAGCAGGAAGAGTCTCTCCACCTCTATCCTATCCATCCCATACATCATCTTATATGTCTCAATGAGATCTCCCCTCATTCTTCTAAACTCTAACGAGTACAAGCCTAGTTCGGTGCACAGACCATGCAAAGGTCCGTTGACTTCAGGTAGGAATTTATGATATTGGTGCAAACACGTGGGGAAAATCCCGCCTGCTTGAGTCCCAATTGGTCACCCAAGTCAGGTAACCCTTACTCCGCAGTAAGTTACTACGGATGCTGGAATCTGAAACCAACAGAGAAAATGCTGGAAAATCTCAGCGATTGTAAGGAGAGAAAAGAGCTGATGTTTCGAGTCCGGGTGACCCTTTGTCAAAGCTAAAAGGCATAGAGAGTGGGAGATGTTTATACTGCAGTGGGGGGTAGGGAGTGAAAGATGAGCCGTAGCCACAGAAACCAGGGGAAATGCTGCTAATGGCAGCCCACAGAGAAAATAAAGGGTGTGAACGGACAAACAGCAGAGAAGCTAAAATGAAGATGTTTGGGGGGAGGGGGGGGAAGTGGGGAATGGATAGGGCAGAGGCAACATCCAGAAAAGGAAAAGCAAACGGGAAGAAAAGGTAAGGGGAGGGGGATAAAATAGGGGGAAAGAGAGGGAGGAAGAAAAATGAAGAAAGACAATACAGAAATAAAAGTTAGAGAACAGTAAAAAAAATTAAATAAAACAGAATGAAAACAAAGGGGTGGAGGTGAGGTAGAGCAAATCATCTGAAGTTGTCAAATCTGATGTTGAGAACAGATGGATGTAAAGCGCCTAGCTGGAAGATGAGATGCTGTTCCTACAGTTTGCGTTGAGTTTCACTGGAATTTTATAGCAAACAAATGACCCTTACTCTGGTGTGTTTCCCTTAAAGGGGCAATCACCACACGGGGCAGATTTTGTTGGGGGAGGGGTGTATTACTCACACTCCTTCCCCGTTGCAAAAATTAGCCGCATAACGGCTGACTTAAATAAAAAGCCACGTCGCGGCAATAACACATCACCAACAGCCGAAAGAAGCAGAGGGTGGGACTTCCTCCCATTAGGGGACTGGAGTCCCACTCTCTGGGAAACCCACCCTGACAGCTGCAGCAGCAGATTCATAGAATCATAGAACCCAACAGTGTGGAAAAAGGCCATTCAGCCCATCGAGTCTGCACCAACCACAATCCCACCCAGGCCCTACCCCCACTTCTCTACATATTTTACCTGCTAATCCCTCTAACCAAAGCATCTTAGGACACTAAGGGGCAATTTTAGCATGGCCAATCGACCTAACCCGTGCATCCTTGGACAATGGGAGGAAACCGGAGCACACGAAGGAAACCCCTGCAGACACGGTTAGATCATGCAAACTCCACACAGACAGTGACCCAAGGCCAGAATTGAACCCGGGCTCTGATGCTCTGGGGCAGCGGTGCTAACCACTGTGCCGCCGTGCTGCCGAATAATAACGTCCAACTGCGGTCACCCATATCTATTAAAGCTGTATCTATCCCAGAAACAGCGACAGCTCTGGGGAGCTAGCCAGCAGTAGAGTCATACCCTTGCCTGGATATTTTATCATATCTAAAATGATAAATCACCCATCTGTCAAAACAAGGGCACACCACCCCCCACCCCCCTACCCCTATGTCCACCCCCGTGTCCACCCCCACCGCTGGCCCTACCCACCCACGCACACCAGTGCAGTTTTGCTGCCATTAGTCATAGACCATGATATTAATTGGACATACAGGTAATTAGCAATGCAAAGCAAATAATCGTGCAAGCAAATGCTCACATAACCCAAGAGGGCTCACTGTTAATTTATCCTGAGCCAGTCTGTGTTACCGATATTATTTGAACAGGAAGACTGAATGGATGGCTGGCACCTTCACGTATTCTGCTTATAGCCTGAAGGCACGACTCTTTGAGGTATCTGAACCATTGTGAGACACCACAGGAACACAGACATAACGAGGCTGGTGGCTCTACAGGAGAAAGCTCTAAAGTCTGGAAATAAATGTTCTATTACATGCATCACTCTGAAGGTGCCCTGAGGTAAGTGAGCTGTTGATTGAGTGTTGCATGCCCCACAACATTGCATTCCAAAGAAGTGTGGCTCACAAGAATATCTGAGGGGGATCTGAAGGAGATTTCAATCAAGGAACCTCCCGGTCCAACTGGTGGGCAGAAGACGAGCTGCATTCTTCGTGCATCACCACAACAGACCCTCCCTGAAAGGTAAGCTGAAAAGATGCAGCGTGTCACAGGCAGAACCTTACTGCCTGCAATCAATGTGTTCTGTATGGAAAGCACAGTGCGTTTTCTTATCCTTGGAATGCGTATTCCAATTAAATGACTGAACAGCAAGCATCACTGGGTATTTCTGTCCCAGCAGGGAGTGGTGACACAGTGGTATACAGTCAGGAGGGAGTCGCTCTGGGAATCCGCAACATCAACATGTGGACCCCATCAAGTCCCATGCCATCAGATCAAACATGAGCAAGGAACTGTCCAGCTGTTTACCTCCCACTTTTTCTGCCCCCCCCCCCCTCTCCCGGCTGACGAATACCACTTGGGAGAGGGTCACTGTGTGCAGAATTTGGGTGGAGGACTTCAATGCCCATCACCAAGTGTGTTTCAGTAGCACCATTACTGACTGAGCTGGCTGGGTCTTAAGGGATGTAACTGTTGGATTGGGACTACGGCAGGTGTTGACGGAACTAACAAGAGGGAAATTTGAACTCGTTCTCACCCATTTTCCTGTTGCTGATGCATCTGTCTATGACAGTATCGGTGGGAGTGATCACTGCACAGTCCTTGTGGAGACAAAGTCTCCTCTTCACATTGAGGATACCCTCCATTGTGTTGTGTGGCACTACTGCCCTGTAGACCATCATTAGCAGCATATTTGTACCCAACTACTATCTGTAATCTCATGATCCTACATCTCCACACTCTACCATTACCAGCAAGCCAGGGGATCAACCCTGGTTCATTGAAGAGTGCAGGAAGGCATGACTAAAAATGAGTTATCAACCTGGTGAAGTCACACACACAGAACTATTTGAGTGCCAAACAGCATATACAGCAAGTCATAGACAGAGCTACGCAATTCCACGACCAATTCATCAGGTCTAAGCTCTGCGGACTTTTCACATCCAGTCGTGAATGGTGATGGACAACTAAACAACTCATTGGAGGAGGAGGACGTTCCACAAATTTCCCCATCCTCAGTGAAGGAGGAGCCAAGCATACCCATACAAAAGATAAGGCTGAAGAGTTTACAATAATCTTTAGCCAAAAATGCCAGATGAATGATCCATCTTGGCCTCCTCCTGAGCCCCAGCATCACAGAAGTTTGTCTTCAGTCAATTCGAGTCACTCCATGTGATATCAAGGAACAGCTGAAGTTGCTGGAAACTGCAAAGTCTACAGGCCCTGATAATATTCTGCCAATATCCTTGAAAACCTATGCTTCAGAGCTGGCCATGCCCCTAGCCAAGCTCTTCCAGTACAGCTACAACACTGGCATCTCCCCAACAATGTGGAAAATTGCCCAGGGGTGTCCTGTACACAAGAAACAGGACAAATCCAACCCAGCCAATTCCCGCCCCATCAGTCTACTCTCAATCATCAGTAAAGTGATGGAAGGGGTCATCGACAATGCTGTCAATGGCACTTAGTCAGCAATAACCTTTTCATTGACGTTCGGTTTGAGTTCAGCCAGGATCACTTAGTTCCAGACCTCGTTATTGCCTTGGTTCAAACATGGACAAAAGAGCGGAATGCCAGAAGTGAGATGAGGGTGACAGCCCTCGACATCAAGGCCGCATTTGACCGAGTGTGGCCACAAGGAACCCTAGCAAAACTGAAGTCAACAGGAATCAGTGGGGAAAACACTCCAATGATTGAAATCAAACTTAGCATGAAGGAAGATGGTTGTGGTGGTTGGAGGTCAATCATTTCAGTTCCAGAACATCACTGCAGGAGTTCCTCAGGGGAGTGTCTAAGAACCAAGCATCTTCAGCTGTTTCATCAATGACATTCCTTCCGTCAAAAGGTCAGAAGTGGGGATGATTGCACAATGTTCAGCACCATTCGCAACTCCCACGACGACACTATAGTAAAGAAAGCCCAGCAATGCTCTACTTTCTCAGAAGACTAAGGAATTTTGGCATGTTGATGAGAGCTCCGACTCTCATCAACTTTTATAGTTACGTCACAGAAAGCATTCTTTCTGGTTGTATCACAGCTTGGTATGGCTCCTATTCTGTCCAAGACTGCAAGAAACTACAAAAGGTTGTGAACGTAACCCAATCCATCACACAAACCAGCCTCCCATCCATTGACTCTGTACTTCCCGCTGCCTTAACCAGCATAAAAAAGGACCCCCACGCACAACGGACATTCTCTCTTTCACCTTTTCCCACTGGGAAAAAGATACAAAAGCCTGAAGTCACGTACCAACCAGCTCAAGGACAGCTTTTTCCCTGCTGCTGTCAGACTTTTGAATGGGCTTACCTTGCATTAAGTTGATCTTTCTCTACACCCTAGCTATGAATGTAACTCTGCATTCTGCACTCTCTCGTTTCCTTCTCTATGAACGGTATGCTCTTTCTGTATAGCGAGCAAGAAGCAATAGTTTTCACTGTATGTTGATGCATGTGACAATAATAAATCAAATCAAAATCCTCAAAGACTCAAACAGTCTATAATATGCACCAACATCTGGACAATATTCAGACTTGGGCTGATAAATGGTAAGTAATATTCACGCAATACAAGTGCCAGGCAAAGACCATCTCCAACAAGAGAGAATCTTGCCATCTCCCTTTGCCATTCAACATCATTATCGTCACTGAATCCACAAATATCAACATTCTTGGGGTTACTAATGTCCAGACACTGAACTGGACTAGTTTTATAAATACTGTGACTGTGAGTGCAGGTGTGATACTGGGAATTCTACAGTATAATTTGGTAACTCTCTTCCTGACTTCCCAAAGTTGGTCCATCGTTGACAAGGTACAAGTTAGGAGTTTGATGGAATACTCCCCATCTGTCTGGATGAGTGCAGCTCCAGCAATGTTTAAGAAGCTCGACACCATCCAGGACAAAGCAATGCACTTGATTAGCTCCTACTACCTGAAACATCCACCTCTCTCCCTCACCATGGCAGCTATGTGAATCATATACAAGATGCAGCGCAACAACTCACCAAAGCTCCTTCACCAGCACCTTCCAAACTTGTGAGCACTACCACCTCGAAGGACAAGGGCAGCAGACACATGGGAACACCACCACCTGAAGGTTCCCCTCCAAGCCTTTCCCCATCCTGGTTTGGAAACAGATCTTCACTGACATTGTAAATCCTGTAACTCCCTTCCTAACAGCACTATGTGTGTACCTACCCCACGTGCACTGCAGCGATTCAAGAAGGCGGCTCACTACCACCTTCTCAAGGGGCAATTAGGGATGGGCAATAAATGCTGGCCCAGCTCGGGACTGTGAACGAATGTTTTTTAAAAAGTTAGAAAATTTGAAAGGATAGTAGGACTAGGGGGCACAGCCTCAAGATAAAGGGGGGGGGGCGGTTTAGAATGGAGTTGAGGAGGAACTTCTTCACTCAAAGGGTGGTGAATCTCTGGAATTCTCTGCCCGTTGAAGTGGTGGAGGCTACCTCGCTAAATATTTTTAAGACGTGGGTTGATGGGTTTTTGATAAGAGAGGGGGTTAAGGGTTATGGGGAGAGGGCGGGAATGTGGAACTGAGCCATGACAGATCAGCCATGATCTTATTGAATGGCGGGGCAGGCTCGAAGGGCTAGATGGCCTACTCCTGCTCCTATTTCTTATGTTCTTATGTTCTTATATGCATGTTAGCCTGTGATGCTGGCACGACTAAAGCAGGATCTGAAACAGAGTGTTGGGTGTGCCCGGGAGGGTGTGTGGGTCAGTGAACACCAATGGGTGAAGTTTGAGTCGAGTCAGAGAGCAGCAGGGTGGTGCCATTTCTGGTACAATTCTGTTCAATCTCCTCAGCGCCCCCTCCGAAGGCAAGATCACTCCTATACTTGGCTAGAACCACCAGTCAGAGCTGAACACAATCCAATCCCTATGTCAGTGAGGACCCAGCAGTAATGTTAATCAGATGTCAGCACTTAAGCAAAGCAACAGAATACATTCCATATTTCATATTGCTTACATTAGCATGCTTAAAACAATGTCACTTTGAGTTAAATATTTGTGCTTTATAGCTTCTGACTCCAGTGCTGTGTTTTACAGATTGTTAGGTTCAGGCACAACACTGCAGATCCTGGAAATCTGAAATCAGGCTCAAAGCACTCAGCCTGTGTGGAAGGGAGAAAGGGGAAGGTTAATTTAACACGTTGGTGGCACAGTGGTTAGCAAGATGGCCTTCAAGACACAAGACAACGCAGAGTCGCTGAGCAGAAGCTGATAGCCAAGTTCTGCACACATGAGGACGGCCTCAATCGTGATCTTGGGTTCGTCTCACACAATCTGTAACTCCCACAACTTGCCTAGGCTTGCAAAATCTCACTAACTGTCCTGGCTGGAGACAATACACATCTCTTTAACCTGTGCTAAACCCTATCTCCACTCACATTATCTTTTCCTTTAAGACTTGATTACCTGTAAAGACTCGCATTCCAAGCATTATCTTGTAAATTGAATTGGCATCTCTATGTGCCCTGTTTATGAACACAACTTATAACTGTGCTTATCCCAATCCACCGCCAGCATCTTCACACAGACGTTAATGTTACCAATCATCCAGGATGGGCTGGAGACTCCAAGGATTAAAATACTGTGAGCAACTTCAAAGAGAACTATCATAGAATCAAAGAACCCCTACAGTACGTAGGAGACCATTCAGTCCATCGAGCCCGCATTGGCATCAGTCCCAATTCCCATAACCCCATGTATTTACTATGCGCACCCCCTTGACACCAAGGGACAATTTAGCATGGTCAATCCACCTAACCCGCACATCTTTGGACTGTGGGAAGAAACCGGAGCATCCAGAGGAAACCCACGCAGACATGGGGAGAATGTACCAAACTCCACACAGACAATTACCTGAGGCCAGAATTTTCCTAACTAATCGATTAAATGGATTAGAAAAGTCTGTTGGGGTGAGGGGGGTGGAGTTCTTCACGCAGAGAGTGGTGGGAGTGTGGAATGAGCTGCCGGATAAAGTGGTAAATGCGGGGTCACTTTTAACATTTAAGAAAAACTTGGGCGTGTTCATGGATGAGAGGGGGTGTGGAGGGATACGGTCCAAGTGGGACTAGGCAAAAAATGGTTCAGCACAGACAAGAAGGGCCAAAAGGCCTGTTTCTGAGCTGTGATTTTCTATGGTTCTATGGTTTTCCTGGGAAGTGACTAGGCTAAGATGCAAGACCATGTGATAAAACTTCCAGGAATAGAGGTGTCAGCCTGAAGTGATGTGTACACTGGCATGGGTGTCTATCCGACCAGCATCTAATCAACAAATAAGGGAGGCAATGGCCTAGTGGTATTATTGATAAACTATTAATCCAGAAACTCAGCTAGTATTCTGGGGACCCGGGTTTGAATCCCACCAAGGCCGATGGGAGAATTTAAATTCAATAAAAAAATGGAATTCAAAGGAAACCTGCTGTCCTTACCTGGTCTGGCCTACCTGTGACTCCAGTGTCACGGCCAATGTGGTTGACTCTCAGCTGCCCTCTGAAATGACCCTAGCAAGCTGCTCAGCTCGGGGGCAATCTGGGATAAATGACGGCCCTGCCAGTGACACCTGTATCCCACGAATGAAGAAAACAAAATGGCAACAGACACTGGAGAATTGTCAAGATTGCAGAGTTTGTTTTACAAAATATTTAATGCAGTGTTTGTACGCGGTCTGGCTGTTGCCTCAGCAGTCACCTCCTTGTACGAACATCAAGATAGCTATTGCAATCTCTAAGCAGGAGTGACTGACTTGCTAATCAGGCACTCAAGAAGACACACGCATTTCCAAAGTCATTATCTCCAGATTAGAAGTTCATTTATGTACAAGGTTGAATAACAATCCTTATGGTTCTGAAATGTCTGAAAAGACCTGTGATGTGAAACTAATTCATTTCCTTTTTCACCCAGCATCCACAGTATTATACTTTCATTTATTTATTTCCTCATTTGGAAATGATGACACTTAAGTTTAAGTTTATTTATGAGTGTCACAAGTAGGCTTACACTAACGCTGCAATGATGTTACTGTGAAAATCCTCCAGTCGCCATACTCTGGCGCCTGTTTGGGTACACTGAGGGAGAATTTAGCACGGCCTTTGCGCCTAACACGTCTTTCAGACCGTGGGAGGGAACCGGAGCACCTGGGGGAAGCCCATGCAGACACGGGGAGAACATGCAGACTCTGCACAGACAGTGACCCAAGCTGGGAATCGAACCGGGTGCCTGGTGCTGTGAGGCAGCAGTGCGAACCACTGTGCCACCTTGCCACTCGACACTTGTCACTTTTGGCCCCATTCGGTGTCCAGGGTCATCCTGAATGGGCTATCTTCCCACAAGAGACAAGGCTTTGGAAAAATCCAAGGTTGGTTTCACTTAGCTTTCTCCGAACTTTACCTGTTTGGTGAAGAAATGCAGAACATTGTTACCATCGATACCAATGTATAAGTCAACATCTGAAGCTTCATACAGAAAATCCGGTTCTGGGGTGAGCACAGCTGGAAAACCCCATCCGTGATCCTTGTGGCTGGAAAACTGAGGTCAGTTCATATGCCAGTAGACTTATACATCTTAAGTATGGCAAATGGAAGAGCTATTTGATTTACTAAACCAAACGTCGGGGACTCAGAAACAGGGAATTTTTGTGATATTCAACATTGCACTGAAGCCTCAACCTAAATAATCTGCAAAAGAGAAAGACCTGCATTTATATAGCACCTTACATGACTCATGGAATTCCAAAAGCCTTCACAGCCAATGAGATGGGGGATGTTGCAGGGTTTGGTGGTAGGCTGAACAACAGGCCTGGCTTGTCTCCTGGCACGTTGCCTCTTCATAATCCCTACACAATCCATGTCCCTCCAAATATGCCCCACGGTCCTTTTCGACTTACTGCCATCTAATGCCAACCCATGGCTCCACCCACAACTCTTTGCCCTGACACTGTCCATGCTAACTCACCCACTATCCAGCATGGGCAGGTCTCAGGGACAATGCTGAGATTAAATAACCTTTTAAAGTATCCATTCATCAATTGACTTATTCAATCAATTATTTAAAAAATAACACTCCTATTGTGAAAATCCATGAACAAAATTGAACTTCTTTAAATTCTTTATAAGGACAAGTCTTTGTATATATTTATATACAATTCCACTTCTAAATCTTAATAGCGCTTTGAACATTTCAATCAAACTGTGAACTGACAGGCACCCAACTGTGAATGGTTGCAGAATCAGTCATGAAGCACTAAACCTGAAGTGGGGGCCCTCAGGCTTCTGTTAATAGAGTGAAATAGCAAGCACTGTTTTAGTACAAACACTTTCCTGTAAATATTTAAGGATAGGTGATTTAAAACCCATGAACGCTCTTTGGTTGTTCCTTTGACAGCGCCCTTGACAGTTCTAATGTGTTTATCCACTTTTTACAGATATTCATGTCCACTTTTAACAATGCTAAAAGTCACTTGACCTCCCCCCTAAGGGTACCCGGCCTCTCCCAAAGGTGTTATTGGACTGTATCCAAAAACGACCGTATCTCTCCAAAAGGGAACCTCACCAAAGAATTCCAGAAAGTTTAGATCTTATTCTCCCAGATTTACAGTGCACAAGGTTATATTTCCCATTCCCACATTGTGAAAATTAGAGCAAAATGAACATAGCTGTACTTTAACATGTTTAACAGTATAAATATCTCCCACTTTCTATGCCTTTTAGCTCCAATGAAAGGTCCCCTGGACTCAAAACATCAGCTCTTTTCTCTCCTTACAGATGCTGCCAGACCCGCTGAGATTTTCCAGCATTTTTTCTTTTGGTTTCAGATTCCTGCTTCCGCAGTAATTTGCCTTTCTCCCTGAATCAGGTCTCTGGTGCCATTTTTGCAAAGATTGAGAGTCAGCACAAAAATTCAGGCCCATGCATCCACTGCGAACAGCAATGACTAAATCAACGTCATGGGACCAAAATCTATGTTAAAGGAATTAACAGGATTAATGTTAAGGTCACTGTGTGGGTTAAAAAACTAAGGGTTAAGGTAGGGCTGAGGATCAGGGTTAAGGTTAATGTTGGAAGCTCATAAATTCCTAAGATTATGGATAGGAATAGGGTTAGAGATTGGGTTCATGTGTAAATTGGTAATTAAGGTTATAGAATCCTATTATGGATAGTCAGAAGCTTTTATCCAGGGTGGAAGAGTCAATTGTTTTGTTCATTCATGGGACATGGACGTCGCTGACTGGTCAGCATTTATTGCCCATCCCTAGTTGCCCGTGGAGGACAGTTGAGACTCAACCACATTGCTGTGCTCTGGAGTCACATGTAGGCCAGACCAGGTAAGGACGGCAGATTTCCTTCCCAATAGGACATTAGTGCTCCAGATGGGTCTTTCCAACAATCGACAATGGTTTCATGGTCATCAGTAGATTCTTAATTCCAGATATTTTTTATTGAATTCAAATTCCACCATCTGCCGTGGTGGGATTTGAACCCAGATCCCCACAACGTTAGCTGAGTTTCTGGATTAATAGTCCAGTGGTAATACCACTGGGCCATCGCCTTCCCAAGTGCTAGGGGGGGCATAGGTTTAAGGTGCGAGGGGCAAGCTTTAAAGAAGATGTACGAGGCACGTTTTTTTACACAGAGGGTGGTGAGTGCCTGGAACATGCTGCTGGGGGAGGCAGTGACTACGGTAGTTTCTTTTAAGGGGCATCTTGATAAATACATGAATAGGATGGGAATCGAGGGAGATGGTCCCCGGAAGGGTAGGAGGTTTTAGTTTAGATGGGCAGTATGATCGGTACAGGCTTGGAGGGCCGAAAGGTCTGTTCCTGTGCTGTAATTTTCTTTGTTCTTTATTCTTCCATGCAGTGCAGAAGGAGGCCATTTGGCCCATCGAGTCTGCACCATCTCTCTGATAAAGTATCTTTCCCAGGCCAACCCTTCACCCCGTAACTCCACGCATTTACCAATCGCCTAACCTATATATCTTGGGACACAATTTAGCATGATTAATGCACTTAACCTGCACATCTTTGGAGTGTGGGAGGAAACTGGAGCACCTGGAGGAAACTCACACAGAGACGGGGAGAACATGCAGACTCCACACAGCCCAAGGCCGGAAATGAATGCGGGTCCCCGGCGCTGTGAGGCAGCAGTGCTAATCACTGTGCCACCGTGCCGCCCAGGTTAGAGATAGGGATACTTTTAGGATGACAATTGAGAATGTCCCCTTTAAGGGCAGTGAAATATTTTTTGATTTTGCAAAATACTTCGATCTACATCAGATATACAGCACCAATTATTCAACTCAACGCATTGATGCTCAAGCTTCCTCCCAATTTTCCTCATCTAAGTCTACCATTGTAACCCTCTCTTCCCTTCTCCCTCATTGGCTTGTGCTGTTTTCCCCTAAATGTGGCGAGACTATTCACCTGATTTGGGGGAGTTCCACATTCCCACCACTCACCGAGTAAAGGAATTTTCTCTGAATTCCCTGTCGGATTTCTTGGTGGCTTCCTGACATTGATAGCCTCTAGGTTTGCTGCTCCCCACAATAGGAGACATTGGGTGGGATTTTCCTCCTCCCTTCCCTTCCTCCACACCTGGAGAAACGGAGCCAGCGGTGATGGAGAAGTGCGTCACCAGCAGCTGGAGCTTCTGGTCCCACCCCTGGGAAGATGTCAGCTTTCTTTTTTCAAGAGAAAAGAGACTCAGCCACCTGTCAATCCTTTTTTGATATTGATGCCCACACATTTCAGTCTTATAAATCTTCTGTATTCTTGCTGGTGCCTGGATAACCTTTCGATACAATGGTGCCCAGAACTCTAACACACCAACGAACATATTTCAAAAAAAAACTCAGAAATCTTGTCAAGTTAAATGCCTGACCTCTTGACATCGATTACACTGATCATAAGAAAGGATATTGCAATAGACTGGGCATGGACTTCTTTATTTATTAAAGGGCTGGTTTCACCTCATACTTCTGTGAAAATCTCCTAGTTACCATACACTGGTGGCTGTTCGGGTTCACTGAAGGAGGATTTAGCAAGGACAATGCACATAATCAGCACATGTATCAGACTGTGGGAGGAAACTGGAGCACTCAGAGGAAGCCCGTGCAGGAGATTGTGCAAGTTCCACACAGTGGGTGACCCAATCTGGGAATCGAACCCGGGTCCCTGGCGCTGTAAGGCAGCAGTGCTAACCACAGCTCCAATTTGTGCTCCTAGTTCTGGAATTCCTTCCCTCGTGCTCTCCACCTTTCGATCCAAAGGGACCAGAAGTGAGGTGAGGAATTCCCTTCATACACAAAGAACGGTTGTGATTTGGAATGCGCTGCCAGCAGGGTTGTTTCGACAGATTCAATACTAGCCTTAAGAAGGGTCTTGGATAAATACTTGGAAGGAGAAAAGAATTAAGAAATGAGGAAAGATGAAGGGAGTGGGACTAACTGGATAGTTTTTTGAAAGAGCAAACTCAAGCTTGATGGGCTGAATGGCCTTCTCCTGCATTGTGTCACTGTTAACTTTGATGGCTTCTCCTTAGAGATCTTTCTTAAACCCAAGCCTTTGGACACTTGACCTATTATAAGAACATAAGAAATAGGAGCAGGAGTAGGCCATCTAGCCCTTCGAGCCTGCCCCACCATTCAATAAGATCATGGCTGATCTGAAGTGGATCAGTTCCACTTTCCCGCTTTCTCCCCATAACCCTTAATCCCCTTGTCTATCAGTAATCTATCTACCCGTGACTTAAATATATTCAGCGAGGCAGCCTCCACCACTTCAATGGGCAGAGAATTCCAGAGATTCACCACCCTTTGAGTGAAGAAGTTCCCCCTCAACTCCGTTCTAAATTGACCCCCTTATTTTGAGACTGCGCCATCTAGTTCTGTTTTCCTTCCTAAGCGGGAAGAATCTCTCTACCTCTACCCTATCCATCCCCTTCATTATCTGCTAGCATGACCCTGTCAAATTCATATTTTGAAATTTCTCCTTTGAGATAACTTGGAAAGTTTTGCTGCGTGAAAAGTGATGTATGAACACACATTGTTGTTGCTGAAACTGTGCGGTTAAGATGGAAAACAAATGCTTTCTGCTTCCTTTTAATGTTCTTCCTCCACCCTAGTGTACACCCCATGGGTGTGGGCCCACAGTTGTTACTATCGACCTCAAATACCTTGTCCATCCTCACTCAATAACTGCATGCCTGCACATTCCAAAACACTCATCACCCCAAAGCAGAAATCTGGCCTCATTTTACCCACTGTCTCTTCCAACCAGAATGCTCCGAGGCCTCCTATCATCGCACGTCACAAATGCAGTGTTAAGTCAATGCTCTGTCAGCTCATTACTTTTTAAGGTCCCAAAGCAGGATTTTGGCGGAGAGTAAAGAGAAGAATTCCCCTGCTCTCCTGGTCAATATCTACCCCTCCACTGATATCATTGAAAGCCAACAAGAACAGAAAATGCTGGAAAATCTCAACTGACCTGACAGCAACTGTGGAGACAGAATACAGCCAATGTTCCGAGTCCTGACGAAGGGTCATCACCTTCGCAGATTATCAGGGCACTGGCCGTGCTAAATCCTTCTTCAGTGTACCCAAACAGGCACCAGGGTAGGACAACTCGGGGATTTATCAGCTTTCAGTCCCAATAACTTTTCATGCTTTTTCCTATAATACTAATTCCCTCCAATTCCTCCGTCTCATTATATCCCTCGATTCCTTAGCATTTCTGGAAAGTTATTTGTGTCTCCCTTCGTGAGACAGGACTAAAGTAATTGGCTGTGGAGGCGAATCACAGTAAATACTTTGTTGAACACTAAGAGAGAAATGAGAAGCATTGAAGGTGGACAGGGGTGGGAGAGACATGTAGAAATCCTGTCGGAGAGAAGCGCAGTCCTTCTTCAGGGTACACATTCCTGGAAGAGAAGTGGCAGTGAGTTCAACACTGGATAAAAGTAAATTACTGCGGCTGCTGGAATCTGAAACCAAAAGAGAAGATGCTGGAAAATCTCAGCAGGTCTGGCAGCATCTGTAAGGGGAGAAAAGAGCTGATGTTTCGAGTCCAGATGACCCTTCGTCAAAGCTGCTCTTCTCTTTTGGTTTCATATTTTAGCAGCCACAATAATTTGCTTTTATGAACAAAAATAATTGTTTAATTGCTCTGCCATCTTCTCATTCCCTGGTATAAATTCTCCTGTTTTGCCCCTACAGTTGTCTTCAAGAATCTTTTTCTTTTTATACACTTATAGAAGCTCTTCCTGTCTACTTATATGCTCAAATTCTGTTTTAAATCTTAATCATTCTCTTGGTCCTCCTGAATACTGAATTTCTCCCAGCTCTCAGCTTGCTACCTTTTCTAGCAACTTTATGTAACTCCTCTTTGGATCTCATACTGTGCTTCATTTATTTTGTAAGCCATTTTTGGTTCTCTTCTCTCATTGTGTTTTTGTGCAATGTGTAACCGTTGCGATGCATACATCCGTTCCTTAAATATTAGCCATTGCCTATCTTCTGTCTTGCCTTTTAAAGAAGTTCCCCAATCCATCTCATCCAGCTTGAGCCTCGTACCTTCACAGTTTCCTTTGTTTAGATTCAGGACCCTCAGGCTTGAAGGGCTAGATGGGCTACTCCTGCTCCTATTTGTTATGTTCTGATAGTCACTATTCCCAAAAGGGCCCCACACAACAAGATTATTAATTCACCCCTCCTCACTGAACAATATTAAATCTAGGATAACCTGGTTCCTCAACATAATGGTCTGAAAAAGTCATCTCACACACACTCCAGGAATTCATCTGTCACGATGTTGTTGCTAATTTGCTTTGCCCAGTCTATATATAGATTAAAGTTGCCCATAATTACTGTAACACTCTTGTTATGTGCATCCCTAATTTCCTGTTTAATGCTACTTCATTCCTAAGCATACCACTACTGTTTGGAGGTCTATAGACATGTTCAATGTTGCTGCTTAGAACCACTCAGACTGATTCTCCATCTAGATTTTCTGAACAATATCCTCTCACATTACTGCACTGGTTTCATCCTTAACTTAGTAAGAAGTCCCACAACGCCAGGTTAAAGTCCACCAGGTTTATTTGGTGACACAAGCTTTTGGAGTGTTTTTCCTTTTTCAGGTGAGTTCACTCATCCTGATCTAACAGCACTTCCTCATCTCCTTTCCCATTTTGCTCATCCTTCCCAAATATCGGGCACTCTTGGGTACTTAGTTCTCAGCCTTGATCACCCTGCAGCCATGTCTCTGTAATCACAATCATATTGTATCTATGTACTGCAATTTGCCCCGTTAATTTGCCTACCTTCTTGGGAATTCTATGTGCGTTTTCACACATCTTATTTTGCCCTGTGGTCTTATTTACTGCTAGCCATTGTTTTCTCTGCCTTTCACCTTGGCCATCGTTTCTATCTTTCATTTCTATCTTTGTTTCGCTCTCATGTGTCTCTCCACTCAGGCTCCCATTCCCCTGTCATTCTAGTTCAAACCCTCCCCAACAGCACTAGCAAATACCATGGAAAAAATATCGCTCCCAGTCCGGCTTGGGTGCAAGCCAGCCAGCTTTCCAGCTCCCATCTTCTCAATTCCTCAGGAATCTAAATCCCCCCCACCGACACCATCTTTCCAGCCACACTTTAATCGGGTCTATTCTCCCCTTCCAGCTCTCCTGGGAATAGTTCTGAGATAACTACCTTTTAAGTCCTGCTTTTCGATTTATTTCCATATAAATCTGTTGGCAAGTGGGATTTTCAGTGGGCCACTGGGGTTAGATGGGCAGGTCAGGGCATTTCATGCGTCCGTCCAAATTGGTGGGCTGAGGGATCTCTTCTGCACCAGAGTATTCCATGATTCTGTGGTTCTACTCTGTTTTCAGAACCTCATCCCCCTTTTACCTCTGTCCTGAGGTCATGCAATGACAATTCTCTCCCTGTACCTCATGGTGCACTAAGGTGAACTGCAATCTATTTCCCTAGCTAATAATTCCTGAAGCAAGTCATTAGTCTGTCGATAGGGGCTGACAGCTCGAGGGGGTGCCATTCCCATCAAGGGTGGTTGACCAGGAGTCTCTCCTGCTCTTACCACCAGCCATTGGCGTGTATGGAAGGATGTTGTACTCAAATTGTTTGACCGCGTTACAAACGCATCTTCCTTGGCCACCTGGGGTGAGATGCAAATCCAAAACCTCTGGCTCAGAGACTGGGGCGATGCCCACTGCACCACAAGACCGGGGCCATGGGAGGTGTTTGTTTTCTCTCTGACTTGTTAATGATCAGGCTTCTGCACTGTCTTCCCAAACACAGTGATGTTCACCGCCCCTCTCTGATAACTCACTCTGCCCCAACATGTCCCCAGATAAATAGTTCCTCCTGGAGATTTCTCTCGATAAAGCAAGATATTGCAAAAAATATATAAACCCTACCCTGTAAAGTCTGGAGGAACTAGCTGCCTTGCAGTACTGTGTGATTGATTGCGCAGTCAGGCTGTGTTAACAGGCTTTTATATTGGAATTAAAATCCCCTGCTTGCTGCTCAGAGCTGTGTCTCCATCTGACTACCTGGTGTGAGCTAGATGTCAATCTCATTAATGTCTCTGGGGCTGGTGCCCACATTTCACCCAATCACCACACCCCTGCCCTGCTCAAGGAATTTTCTCCAACTACACCTCAAGCAGCAGAGAGAGAGAGAAAAAACACACTAGGATTGCAGGGTCTGTTTTAAATAAAAATAACAACAGACGCTGGAGTAATGGCTCATAACTCCAAAGCAGAAATCAAATGAAGTCACTCATCATTCACATACTGATGTGCAGCGGACGTGATAACCAGCGCTCCCCCCCCATTCCCCTTTGTCCCACATGTGCCTTTAGTGCAGACCAATCTCATACATTTCCCAGCCTGTGCCAGCTGTCATCTGTATTCTCATTATTTATGGCCAATAATAAACAAAGCGTGCCCCGTGGCACAACACAGTCAGTGCCAAGAAGCCGTTCTCAACTTGCCTGGAAATATTGAGATTAGAGGTATGGATAAGGCAAAGTGGCTCAGGGAAAATGGATCTCGCAGTCTCATCTCTTGGCTTTATCAGCATTCATTGGCCTCAGAAATCAGTGAGGTAGCTGAAGGGAGCAGTAATTACAGCGCAGGAGTCAATGTCTGTATGTGTTGTTATCACAAAGAATCTTTTGTCCCGCTCACAATAATAAACAAATCATGCTGAACACATTAAATATTCAGGACGTATACAATACAGGGTGGTGTTGGAAAGATGGATTGGCTTGTTAAACGGCTGTTGAATGTGAACTCTGGTGGAGAATGTGGAGTTCTGGAACTGGCTCTCTAAAACCCTATTCCTCTCCATCCCCCTCTCACCTTCCTTTATATCTATCTGCATGAACATGTTACCCTAATGTCTCCTGACGTGGGGTCTAATACACAAAGCACCTTGGATGCTATATAAATGCAGACTGTCGTATGGGGAGGGACAGATGATGATGATATGTCATATGCTCCCTACAGTGCAGAAGGAGGCCATTCAGCCCATTGAGTCTGCACTGACCACAATCCCTCCCAGGCCCTATTCCTGTAACACTAAATATTTACCCTGCTAATCCCCCTGACTCTAGGGTCAATTTAGCATGGTTGATCAACGTAACATGCACATTTTTGGCCTGTGGGAGGAAACTGGAGCACCCAGAGGAAACTCACGCAGACATGGGACGAATGTGTAAACTCCGCACAGACAGTGACCCAAGGCCGGAATTGAACCTGGGTCCCGGGTGCTCTGAGGCAGTAGTGCTAACCACTTATCCACAGAATTCTCAAACTTGGTCTGGACACCATCTATCCAGGAACCCTCCAACACCACCCCTAATGTTACCTCACAGCCTCACAGCAGTTAGTGCTGCTGCCTCACAGTGCCAGGGACCCGGGTTTGATTCTGGCCTTGGGTGACTGCCTGTGTGGAGTTTGTACGTTGTCCCCGTGTCTGTCTGGGTTTTCTCCGGGTGCTCCAGTTTCTTCCCACGGTCCAAAGATGGTGGATTGAATTGTCCCTCAATTCAATCCACCATCCAAATGTGTACGTTAGGGAGATTAGCAGGATTAGTACGTGGGGTTTCATGGATAGTGTGGGGGGAGGGGCTGTGTCAGAGAGTTGGTGCAGACTCAATGGGCTGAATGGCCTCTTTCTGCACTGGAGGGATTCTACGATTCTTTGATACTAATGCAGGGTCCTTAAGAATTCTCCATTCTTTCTCTACATCCTAGCTATGACTGTAACACTACATTCTATGTTTTCTCCTTTCTTTCTCTATGAACGGTATGTATAACACGCAAGAAACAATACTTTTCACTGTATGTTAATACATGTGACAATAATAAATCAAATCAAATTCCATATTGTCTTTGTACTTGCTCACTCACATACTGCTGGTATAACTGAGGACATTGGAGTTGATTTTGGGTGGCACAGTGACACAATGGTTAGCACTGCTGCCTCAGAGCACCAGGGACCCGAGTTCAATTCCGGCTTCAGGTCACTGTCTGTGCAGAGTCTGCATGTTCTCCCCATGTCTGCGTGGGTTTTCTCCAGGTGCTCCGGCTTCCTTTCCACATGTCCAAAGATGTGTGGGTTAGGTAGATTAGCCATGATAAATTGTCCTTTAATGTCAGAGGGACGAGCTAGGGTAAATGCATCGGGGTTATGGGTTAGGGCCTGGGTGGGATTGTGGTCGGTGCAGACTTGATGGGCCAAATAGCTTCTTTCCACACTGTAGGATTCTATGATTCCATAATTTTGTTCTGCGTTGGCTGTTGTTGAGCTCAGTTTTGGCCTATCAAAGGATGTAATAAGATGGGGAGGGATTGGTCTAGTGGCATTATCGCTAAGCTATTCATCCAGAAACCCAACTAATCTTTTGGGATTCCGGGTTCGAATGGTGGAATTTGAATTCAATTTAAAAAAAATCTGGAATTAAGAATCTACTGATGACCATGAAACTATTGTCGATTGTCAGGAAAAAATCATCTGGCTCATGATATCCTTTGGGAAAGGAAATCTGCCATCCTTACCTGGCCTGGCTGACATATAACTCCAGACCCCCTGAATTGTGGTTGACTCTTCAATGCCCTCGGGAAACTAGGGCTGGGCGACAAATGCTGGCCAGCCAGTGATGTGCATGTCCCATGAATGAATCAACAAAAAATGTCATTGGAAGTTTTGTTGGGAAGCTGTTGGAAATTCTTCACAATCCCAAGCGCAATGTCGTGTGGTGTACCTGACAATAGACTTCCAAACTTTCTGATCATAGCAACAGTGAACGTTCTGACAGCTGGATTTCTGGTCAAGTCAGTCTCTATTAGTCTCTTACTTTCTCCCACTAATCCTTCTTGTGGTTGATGAGACACCCCAATCCTCCAGCGTGAATAACAGGTTTGAAAAAGCCCCATTTGTCTTCTTTTGTTATCATTTAAGAGTTCTCTTGTTCTTCTGGCCTCGTTCAGCACCTCTTTGTTCATTTCACCCAGTTTACCCTTAGGATCTTTCTCAAACAAAAGCGGTTCATTTTCTTTTCTCCCTCTTCCCCAGTGCTCCAAGTTTTATATCCGTAATTCATCACTGACCAGACACAACATTCCCGTACACAGATTCTCATTTCAAGGTTCAAGCTGACCTTTCTTAGAATGTTGCTTCATTTTGTAAAACCAATTTTGGTTTGTCCCAATCCTTTTTCCAATTTGAGTGCCGTTTTGACATTGGATTTTATTGAGCTTCCCAGGTAGTTGAATTGATTGACGCATTCTAATTTCCTTCCATTTGTTGTGTTCTTGCACACTGGAATGTCCTTCCTCTTTGTCAATACTGCAGTGAACATTCTCTTGCTGCCAAGTTTAAGCTGTATTTACTACTATCCTTTGCCACTAAGAACAAAAAAAAAGCGAAGAACAGTACAGCACAGAAACAGGCCCCCTTCAGCCCTCCAAGCCTGCGCCGCCAACATTTACCTATCTAAACCAACTGCTTCCTCGCCTGTTTATATGTCTATCCAGATAAATCTTAAATGTCGCTATAACATGTCAGCCACATCCACCTGATTTGGCAATGTATTCCAGGCCCCCACCACCCTCTGTGTGAAAAGCCTTCCCTGCACATCTCCACTACACGTTCCTACTTTTACCTTGGACTTATGCCCCTTTGTAATTGTCATTTCTGCCCTGGGAAAAAGCTTCCAACTGTTCACCTTATCTATACCCCTCATAATTTGATAAACTTCTATCAGGTCGCCCCCTCAGCCTCCATCTTTCCAGAGAGAACAATCCCAATTTATTCGATCTCTTCTCATAGCTAATACCCTGCGTATCAGGCAACATCCTGGTAAAATAAGACACCGACATGGTGCTGTCATGGAACTTGGCAGCTCCTCATTGGGGAATTGAACCCCGATCTCCCACGTGACAGGTCGTATTGATGTTGAGATCTTTTGTTGGAATTGTGACACTTGCATCTTCTTGTTCTGTCCCTGAGGATCAGAACTACCAATTATTATTAATGCAAAAGACTTCAGATACGGCTCTTATAGACCTCAGAGTGGAACTTTAGCTGATAATGAAGGAGAGATCAATAGGTATAAAAATTATATTAAACTACATTATTAAACACTTTCACATTAACATTCTTCATGGGTGTATATTGTTTGTTAGCTGTCTTTTTTTTTAAACTGTAAATTATTGATTTCAACAAGTGGAAAGTATTTATACACCTTATTAAAATACTTAAATTAGCCTCCTGGGATCAAATTTGTTTTCAATTGTGTCATATCTCTATTAAAACATGGACTGAGTGAGCTTGAGATTAACCGGATTTGGGGTTGAGACTTGTAAATTTTTTATAACATTACACCCAACTCAAATCTGCCTGTTTTTGATAGTTAAAGATTCCTCTCTTTGAATGGGCAATCAAATGTGATCCTTGTCAGTGCCAGTCATTTAGGCAATCAGTGAAGGCATACTTAATTGGGGAAATCACCATGTCCAATGCCCTGTGAACTGTTCCTCAGGAAGGGAAGGGTCAGCCAAGGGACCGGTGTCAACTTCTTGATACGGTCATAGGCTGAGGTTTAAAGAACTAGTTGTCTCTCAAACAATGTGAAGAATCAGATCAAAGAATGTCAGAGCATCAGCTCAAACATATAATTGCCTTGAACTCATTTTGGATTCTTTTTGTAGCTTGTTAAAGTTTTTTTTTTGTGAAGTTATCCTGGAACTGAGTCGCGGAACGGCAGCTCAAGGCTCAGGTTGCAAATTTACAGCTGGAAAGGTGATGGACAGTTTGAATTTTGATTTCTCTTTTTAAAGCGATCTGTCGGGATTGAGGATGACTTGCTTTCGCTTCAGTTAGACGGGTTCTGAGATGGTTGCTGATAAGTCCAATGTGCTATCTGCAGACTCTGTCAGATGCTGGGCAGGTGATAGGTGAAGGGTAGGGAAGATGGGTTGTTTTTACAGCTGTGTGCATTCCCTCCGACATCATTACTTTGCTTCTGTTTTTCCCCAGTGAAATCTCTCAATGTGTTTGGTGCCTTCCCAAAATGACATTCTTGAGTTTGATTGTCACAAACCAGGGTCTCCTTTATTCATTAGAACATAAGAACATTAGAACTAGGAGCAGGAGTAGGTCTTCTGGCCCCTTGAGCCTGCTCCACCATTCAAAAAAAATGGCTGATCTTTTCGTGGACTCTGCTCCATTTACCCGCCCGCTCACCATAACCCTTAATTCCTTTACTGTTCAAAAATTTATCCATCCTTGTCTTAAAAACATTCAATGAGGTAGTCTCAACTGCTTTGTTGGGCAGGGAATTCCATAAATTCACAACCCTTTATGTGAAGAAGTTCCTCCTCAACTCAGGACTAAATCTGATTCCTCTTATTTTGAGGCTATGCCCCCTGCTTCTCGTTTCACCCACCAGTGGAAACAACTTCCCTGCTTCTGTCTTATCTATTCCCTTCATAATCTTACATGTTTCTATAAGATTTCCCCTCATTCTTCTGAATTCCATTGAGTATAGCCCCAGTCTACTCAATTGCTTCTCATAAGCCAACCCTCTCAGCTCGGGAGTCAATTAATGGGATGTGAGTCTTGTTGGCGAGGCCAGCACTTATTGGCCACCCTGAATTGCCTTTGTAATGATCTTCCTTCTTGGGCCACTGCCATCCATGTGACGTGGGTACACCTACAGTGTTGCTGGGGAGGGAATTGGTGGAGTTGTTTCATCACTTCAAGGATGTTTTGAAGACATCCGTAAAGTATTTCCATTGTCCTCCTGGGAGTCTCCTGTGAGACCAAGTTCTGAGTAGATGTGACAAAGGATAATCTAGACTCAAAACATTCGCTCTACTTTCTCTCCACAGATGATGACAGACCTGCTGAGATTTTCCAACATTTTTCTGTTTTTATTTCAGATTCTAGCATCTGCAGTATTTTGTGTTTATTTTTCTGAGTCGATCTATTGGTTCAAGGGGCTAGTATAAGGCTCATAAAATCTTTTTTTTATCTTTAGTTTTAAGGACCAGATCAGGAACTCCAAGGTATATTGTGAAGTTAGTGAAGACCCCATCTATTTTTGATTTTGGCACGGATGAATACGAGGTGTTCCACTCCAAGTGTGGTTCGAATGATCCACTAGGAAGCTTTTATTAAAACAATCTTTATTTAACAACATAGTTAAAATATAACAAAGAAGAATTAGCATAACTTTTATCAACTGAAATACTTAAACATGACAAGGTATAATACTCATTACTCGCTATCTCTAAAGTTCCAATTTAAGCAATATCCCAATAGATGTAAACCCCTCTTCAGAATCATTTGACAAGCACTGTAATCAGAGTTGAAGTATAAACATAATTTTCACCAGAGACATGATACAAAATACAATTCTTAACGGCATTGTATCATCATGTTATTATTTCATGGGATGTGGGCATCACTGGCAGAGACAGCATTTGTTGTTCTCCTCTAATTACCCTTGAACAGAACATTTCCAAGGCAGTTAACACTACACATCTGGAGTTACTTTTCGATCTTACCAGGTAAGGATGGCAGATTTCCTTCCCTGAAAAGCATTAGTGAACCAGAGGACAATTGATGATTGTTTCAAGGACACCATTCCTTCAAGTAGCTTTCAACTCCAGATTTATTCATTGAGTTTAAATTCCACCAGCTGCTATGATGGGATTTGAACTCATGTCCCCAGAACATGATCACGATGCCACCATTGTCTCCATGTCCTGGTTCACGTCCTGTCCAGTGAAGGTGGTTTTGAGCGATTGGCATCTTGATGCTGGGCTTGTTGGCTTGGGAGAGGACACTGCCGTTGGATCTCCATTCTTGGTGGTACCTCTCTGGTGCTTTGAAGTCGGTGCTTGGAGAACTTCAGCAGGAAATCTGACAGTGTTCTTTCAGCAGAAGTCTCTCCACCAGACTCACAAAATGATACAAGACTGAAGGTGACTTTTCACTCATCATGCCTGTGCCTCTTTATTGAAACAGATTTCCAATTAGTCCCAGCTCTCTTTCACCAGATGGCTGCAAATTATTTTCCATTGAGTTTTTATCCAATTCCCTTTTGAAAGTTGTGATTAAATCTTTGATTTGATTTGATTTATAATTGCCACATGTATTCGGATACAGCGAAAAGTATTGTTTCTTGCATGTTGTACAGGCAAAGCATACAGTTCATAGAGTACATAGGGGAGAAGGAAAAGGAAAGAGTATTGAATGTAGTGTTACAGTCATAGGTAGGGTGTAGAGAAAGAGCAGCTTAATGAATAGTAGGTCCATTCAAAAGTCTGATGGCAGCAGAGAAAAGGTTGTTCTTGAGTTGGTCCGTTATATCTTTTCCCCAACGGAAGAAGATGGAAGAGAGAATGTCCTGGGTGCGTGGGTTCCTTAATTATGCTGGCTGCTTTTCCGAGGCAGCGGGAAGTGTAGACAGTGCCAATGGATGGGAGGCTAGTTTGAGTAATGGACTGGGCTATATTCATGACCCTTTGTAGCTTCTTGTGGTCTTGGACAGAGCAGGAGCCCATACCAAGCTGTGATACAACCAGAAAGAATGTTTTCTATGGTGCATCTGTAAAAGTTGGTGAAAGCTGTAGTGTAGAACCTGCTTCCGTTGCTCTTTAGGACAGCACATTCCTGATCATAACAACTCACCGAGTATAAATACATTTCCACATGCTGCCCCCGATTCTCTTGTCAATCACATTATATTTCTGGGTTCCAGTTACTGACCCTTTGGCCACTGTAAACAGTTTCTCCTTACTTAAACAAAACCCTTCAAGCTATCTATCACCTCCGTGCCAGTCCCCCTCTCCCCCCCCCGACTTTGTCTGTTGCAACGAGACACTGAAAAGCTCTCTTTTTACCATGACAACATGCAGTCCTGTGGTCAGAGTAGTGGAAATGAATTGGTTCAAACCTAGTGACTTGTGAGGGAAAAGTTGTTGGATTGTCATAAAGCCAACTGGTTCAATAATATCCTTCAGGGAAGGGATATATCATCCCCCAGAAAAGCAACTGCAGCTCTGTATGATTCATCGGGGCTTGAGCGATCTCCCAGCTTCTCTCAACATCAAAATGGGTCACAGAAGAATTTCCCAAATTTCTTTCACAGAACAAAGAACAGTACAGCTCAGGAACAGGTCCTTCGGCTCTTCAAGACTGCACCAATCATGGTGCCTGACTGAACTAAAACCATATGCACTCACAGAGTCCGTATCCTTCCATCCCCATCCTATTCATGCATTCATCTAGTTGCCCCTTAAATGTTGCTATGGTATCTGCTCCCACCACCTCCCCGAGCAGCACGATCCAGACATTCACCACCCTCTGTGTAAAAAACCTGCCACGCACATCTCCTCTAAACTTTTACCCACACACCTTAAACCAATGTCCCCTAGTATTTGCCTTTTCTACCCTAACATCTGACTATCCACTCTGTCCACACCACTCATAATCTTGTAAACCTTTATCAGGTCCCTCTCCCCTCAACCTCCATCATCCCAGTGAGAACAAATCGGATTTATCTAACCTCTCCTCACAGCCAGTACCCTCCAGAACAGGCAACATCCTTTTAAACTTCTTCTGAACCTTCTCCAAACCATCCACATCTTCCTGGTAGTGTGGCAATGTACTCAATATTCCACATGAGACCTAACTAAGGTTCCATACAGCTGCAGCATGACTTGCCAATTTTTGTACTCAATGCCTCAAACAATGAAGGGAAGTATGCTATCCGCCTTCTTGACTCGCTTATTCACCTGCGTTGCCTCTTTACCGAGTGATCAGTGGACATGTATACCCAGATTTTGCTGCCTGTCAATACTCCTGAGGGTTCTACCATTTACTGTATAATTCGTACATGCATTGGACCTTCCAAAATGCATTACTTCACACTTGTCCTTTTTAAACTCCATCTGCCAAGTCTCCAAGTGGTGTATATCTTGCTGTATCCTCTGATAATTATCTCACCACTAATTGTCATGGATCCTTATCTGTTTTCTGACCTCTCTCAGGAGGTTACATTGGGTTTTGTGGGCTGTGAGCAGTGTGTGTGTTAAATCTCTGAGTAAAGTAACGTGTCACAACACCAGGTTAAAGTCCAACAGTTTATTTGGTTGCACAAGCCACAAGCTTTCGGAGCGCTGCCCCTTCATTGGGTGAATGAGACTTCTGTTCACAAACAGGGCATATAAAGAAACAAACTCAATTTACAAAACAATGATTGGAATGCGAGTCTTTACAGATTTTCAAGTCTTAAAAGGTACAGACGATGTGAATGGAGAAAGCGTAAAGCACAGGTTAAAGAGATGTGTATTGTCTCCAGCCAGGACATTTAGTGAGATTTTGCGAGCCCAGGCAAGTCGTGGAAGTTACAGATAGTGTGACATGAACCCAAGATCCCAGTTGAGGCCATCCTCATGTGCGTGGAACTTGGCTATCAGTCTCTGCTCAGCAATTCTGCATTGTCGTGACAGTCATGGGCATTTAGCCTCTGACCTTCGGGTAAGTGTTCTCCAAGGCGGCTTTCATGACACAAGACAACACAGAACCGTTGAGCAGAAACTGATAGCCAAGTTCTGCACACAAGAGATGGCCTCAGAGCGTTGGTTAAGCCACAGCTGGAGGACTGTTTGCAGTTCTGGCCACCTCACCATAGGAAAGATGTGACTGCACTATAGGGGGTACAGAGGACATTCACCTGGATGTTGCATGGGTTGGAGCACGTGAGTTATACAGAGAGACTAGATAGACTTGGATTGTTTTCTCTGGAGCAGAGATGACTGAGGGGGAACGTGACTGATGTGCCTAAGATGCCTAAGACAAGGTGAGTAAGAATCAGCTGTTCCTTTTGGTAAAGGGGCCAATAATGAGGGGGCAGAGTTTTAAGATGAGGGGCAGCAGATTCAGAGGGGATTTGAGAAAAAAAATTCCCTCAGTGTGTGGTGGGAATTTGGAATGAACTGTCTGGGGAAGTAGTGGAGGCCGGAAATGTTATGACCCTTAAAATATATTTGGATGAGTACTTGAAATATCACAACATTCAAGGTTGCCACGAAGGCACAATGGTTACCACTGCAGCCTGGAAACACCAGGATCCCAGGTTCAATTCTGGCCTTGGGTCATTGCCTGCACCGAGTTTGCACATTCTCCCCGTGTCTGCATGGGTTTCCTCCGGGTGCTCCAGTTTCCTCCCACACTCCAAAGATTTGCAAGTTGGGTTGAATTGACCCTGGTGTCAGGGGGATTAGCAGGATGGGGTTATGGGAATATGGCCTGGGTGGGATTGTGGTCAGTACAGACTCGATAGGCTGACTGGCCTCCTTCTGTACGGCAGGGATTCTATGATTCTTCTACGATACGGGACAAGTGCAGGTGGGCTCGTAGTCAGTGCAGACTCGACGGGCTGAGTGGTCTCCTTCTGCACTGCAGCGGCTCTATGATTCGAATACAGTGACCTCTCATTTCTCTGACCTCCAGAAAATAGAGACCCGTTACAACCTAAACAGTAAGTTTGCTTTTCCTCCTGTGGCTCCGGTTTACAAATACTTTGGCTCTGAGAAAATACAGTTGAATTGATTTGCTGACAAGTTGCAAGCAACAATTAAGTCAGGACACAGGTGGGTTGAAATGGTTGTGTGCATTGTATTAGCAAAAGATGCACTCATTAACCGGAAACAGCTTTTTCACTGAATACATTAAAATGGGTCAAAAATCATCATCTGTAGGAATCACACATCAGCAATTAAGAGATCAAATGGAACACTAAGTTATATCGTCAAGTCAGCAGGTATGACCGAGGTTTCTCCAATCTCATTAAAATGAGTTATCACCAGCATTGTAATCATACAACCTGAGCCTTTAAATTCAGGGTTTTGTAGTAAAATCCTTTTCTTGTGTTGTCAGGTCCACGTTGCGCCGTTGCATTCTCGAACATCCCTCAAACCCACAAGCCAGTGTTCCCTTCAAAATGTTGTGCATTAATTTATGTTGCGTGGACGCGCACTCACGTCATTAAACGCGGAATAATGCTGCGCGGTGACTTCCTGATGGTGTGCGGCTGTGTGTAAAATTGTCTAAATGGGGCCCCTCTCTCCTCCTTCAAGGCGCTCCTTGAAGCCTCGCTCTCTGACCAGGCAGTCTCGCCCGCCATTCCATCCCCTGACGTAGCTGTGTGTTGAGTTTTGTATGACAAACTCCCCTGCCACTCTCCCTTGGGGAATGTGACTACGTCAAAGGCGCTATGTGAATGCAGGGTGTGATGGTCACAAATGGAAAAACCCAAGCTTTGGAAATCAGTGTAAAGAAAATGATCTTCAAAGCATCCATTAAATATGGTAAGTTTTGAAAGGAGACAGCTGAGAGAGAATCTCAGAGAAGTCTATTCTGGCTTGTGTATCCCACAGGCCTTCCAGTCCCTGCACCTGCATCTTTTCTTGAAAGATTCTTTAAAGAGGAGGTGCTTTTGGCTGGATCTCTTAATATCTCCTTTGGTGTGGAAGCTGTTTTTAGGAGCGTTGGAGACATGGCCATTCAGCCCGTCGAGTCTGCTCTGCTATCTAATAAATCACAATGGATTTGAGCCTCTGTTCCCATTTTCCTACTTTTGTATCATTCAATCCATAGAATCCTACAGTGCAGAAAGAGGTTATTCGGCTCATCAACTCTACACCAAACACTATCCCACCCAGGCCCTATTCCCATAATCCCATTTATTTACCCTAGTTCACCCCCCCCCGATACCAAGGGTAAATTTAACATAGCCAATGCATGTATCCTGCATATCTTTGGACTGTGCGAGGAAACCAGAGCACCCAGAGGAAACCCACGCAGACACAGGGAGAACGTGCAAACTCCAGACAGACAGTGACCCAAATCGGGAATCAAATCCGGGTCCCTGGCGCTGTGGGGCAGCTGTGCACACAGTGGCACAGTGGTTAGAACTGCTGCTTCACAGCACCAAGGACCTGGGTTCAATTCCCAGCTTGGGTCACAGTCTGTGTGGAGTTTGTATGTTCTCCCCGTGTCGGCATGGGTTTCCTCCAGTTTCTATTTCAGATTCCAGTATCTACAAGTATTTTACTTTTATCTGAATAGAGTTGATATGGAGAAATTATTCCCACTCGTGAAAGGACCGAGAGGGCACAGATTTTAAATATTGGGCAAAAGAAGTAAAAGCGACTCGAGAAAAAATGCTTTCGCACATCGAGGTCAAGACCTGGCATGCACTTCCTGAGCGTGTGGTGGAATTCTGCCCAATTAAGGTGTTGAAAAGGGATTTGGGCTGGCATCTAAAAAAAGAGGAATCTGCGGAGAGAAGAACAGCAATGGGAGAACAGTTCATTCAGGGAGCTGGTACAAACATAAAGGGCCAAATGGCCTCTCTCTGCATAGTAACAATTCTATGATTCACTGAATGTTTCATGTTTGATGATCTACTAATTAGTTTGAGTGGAAACCCGAGAAGGATTTTGGGAGGATCCATATCCAAAACGGATAACATTGATGCCAAGGTCACGGACTGCTCAGAAACTTTCTCCAACCATCTCAAACAGGACAGGTTAATCCCGAGAAGCAAATAAGATGGCAGGACAAGTAGATAAAATAAAATGTATTTATTAGTGTCATAAGCAGGCTCACATTAACACTACAGTGAAGTTATTGGGAAAATCCCCAAGTCGCCACACTCCGGCGCCTGTTCGGGTACACTGAGGGAGAATTTAACATGGCCAATGCACCCAACCAGCACGTACTGTAGGAGGAAACCCACGCAGACACGGGGGCAACATACTGACTCCACACAGACAATGACCCAAACCAGGAATCAAGCAGTGCTGTTGATGTTGTCTACATGGGCTTTAGCAAGGCCTTTGACAAGGTACCATATAGTAGGTTGTTGGCATAAGGTTAAATCTCACAGGATCCAGGGTGAAGTAGCTAAATGGATATAAAATTGGCTTGATGACAGAGGAATGAGGGTGGTTGTAGAGGGTTGTTTTTCAAACTGGAGGCCTGTGACCAATGCTGTGCCGCAGGGATCGGTGTTGTGTCCACTGTTATTTGTCATTTATATTAGTGATTTGGATGAGAATTTAGTAGACATGGTTAGTAAGTTTGCAGATGATGCCAAGGTTGGTGGCATAGTGGACACTGAAGGAGGTTATCTGGGATTGCAACAGAACCTTGAGCAATTGGGCCAATGGGCTGACGAATGGCAGATGGAGTTAAATTCTGATAAATGTGAGGTATTGCATTTTGGTCAATTGAACCAGGGCAGGACTTATTCAGTTAATGATAGGGCACTGGGGAGAGTTGTTGAACAAAGAAATCTCGGTGTACAGGTTCATAGCTCCTTGAATGTGGAGTCACAGATGAACAAAGTGGTGAAGAAGGTAGAACATAGAACATAGAACATAGAACATTACAGCGCAGAACAGGCACTTCGGCCCACGATGTTGCGCCGACCAGCTTTTAAAAAAAAACAACACTAACCCACTAATCTAAACCAATCCCATTTCGTCCATAAACCTATCCACAGATCTCTTAAACGCCCCCAAACTAGGCGCATTTACAACTGCAGCAGGCAGGGCATTCCAGTCCCTCACCACCCTCTGGGTAAAGAACCTACCCCTGACATCAGTCCTATAACTACCCCCCCTTAATTTAAAGCCGTGCCCCCTCGTGCTAGCTTTCTCCATCCTAGGAAAAAGGCTATCACTATCCACCCTGTCTAAACCTCTAATCATCTTATATGTTTCAATAAGGTCCCCTCTTAGCCGCCTTCTTTCCAGCGAAAACAACCCCAAATCTCTCAGCCTCTCCTCGTAGGATCTCCCTTCCATACCAGGCAACATCCTGGTAAACCTCCTCTGCACCCTCTCCAAAGCCTCTACATCCTTCCTGTAATGTGGGGACCAGAACTGCACACAGTACTCCAAGTGCGGCCGCACCAGAGTTGTGTACAGTTGCATCATGACGCTGCGACTCCTAAATTCAATCCCCCTACCAATATACGCCAAGACACCGTATGCCTTCTTAACAACCTTATCTACTTGATTCCCAACTTTCAGGGATCTATGTACACATACACCTAGATCCCTCTGCTCCTCCACACTATTCAAAGTCCTCCCGTTAGCCCTATACTCAACACATCTGTTTCAGATGTATTCAGCATGCTTCGTTTCATCAGTCAGAGCATTGAATACAGGAGTTGGGAGTTGTTGAAGTTAAACAAGATATTGGTAAGGCCACACTTGGAATACTGTGTACGGTTCTGGTCACCCTATTATAGAAAGGATATTTTTCAACTAGAAAGAGTGCAGAAAAGATTTACGAGGATTCTTTCAGGACTTGATGATTTGACTTATAAGGGGAGGCTGGATAGGCTGGGACTTTTTTCTCTGGAGCGTAGGAGGCTGAGTGGTGATCTCATAGAGGTCTATATAAAATTGAATATAATTGAATATAATTGAATATAATATATAATTGAATATAAAAGTAGGGAGGTCTTGCTGCGGCTATATAGGGCATTGGTGAGGCCGCAGCTGGAGTACTGTGTGCAGTTTTGGGCGCCGTACTTATGCAAGGATATTTTGGCCTTGGAGGGAGTGCAGAGGAGGTTTACTAGGCTGATGCCGGAGTTGAGGGGGTTGAGCTATGAGGAGAGGCTGAATAAACTAGGCTTGTACTCGTTAGAGTTTAGAAGAATGAGGGGAGATCTCATTGAGACGTATAAGATGATGAATGGGATGGATAGGATAGAGGTGGAGAGACTCTTCCCGCTCAGAAAGGACAGTAGGACTAGGGGGCACAGCCTCAAGATAAAGGGGGGGCGGTTTAGAACGGAGTTGAGGAAGAACTTCTTCACTCAAAGGGTGGTGAATCTCTGGAATTCTCTGCCCGTTGAGGTGGTGGAGGCTGCCTCGCTAAATATTTTTAAGACGCGGGTTGATGGGTTTTTGATGAGAGAGGGGATTAAGGGTTATGGGGAGAGGGTGGGAATGTGGAACTGAGCCACGACAGATCAGCCATGATCTTATTGAATGGCGGGGCAGGCTCGAAGGGCCAGATGGCCTACTCCTGCTCCTATTTCTTATGTTCTTATGTTCTTATATAAGAGCACTATAATAGGGGCACAGATCAGCTAAATAGTCAATATCTTTTCCCAAAGATAGGGGAGTCAAAAAGTAGAAGGCACAGTTTCAGGTGAGAGGGGAGAGATAGAAAAGTGTCCAGAGGGACAATTTTTTCACACAGAGGGTAGTTAGTGCCTGGAACAAGCTGCCAGAGGCAGTGGTAGAGGCAGATACAATTTTGTCTTTTAAAAAGCATTGAGACAGTTACATGGGTAAGATGGCTATAGAGGGACTCGGGCCAAATGTGGGCAATTGGGATTAGCTTGGGGGTTGAAGAAGGATGGCATGAGCAAGTTGGGCTGAAGGCCCTATTTCCATGCTGTAAAACTGTGAGCAGCAGTGATAACCACCAGATGTAGTTTTAAGCAGCTCAAGCGCATGTTCAGGACCACTGGCATTATACATTGCATCATACAATGATTGGTCAAAGGCAGAAAGGAGTAGGGTTGCTATTTTATTTATTCACAGGATTTGGGTATTATGCCAAGAGTAAATTTATTACCAAGTTGGAAGGTGGTGAGTTACAATTCAATTAGCTGGATTTTCATTTGGATTTTATAGTTTTTGATGTCAACGAATTACTTACATTACCAAGGATCTGGAGCCAGGTCAGGTGAGGACGGCAGAATTTCTTCCCTAAATAGCATGAGTGAACCTGCTGGGTTATTACACAGCCACTATCGCTGAAACTAGATTTATAATTCCACATCTATTAACTGATTTTAAACCTCACCTGTCCCATGGTCGGCTTTGAATCCATGTTCCCAGAGCACTATCCTGGGCCTCTGGATCATTAGTCCAGCGACAATTCCATTACACCACTGTCTCCTCCACAGAACTGCTGAACCAGATTGGCTCAGTGGCATGTTTCTTCCAGGTTTATCTCACTGATCTCCATCATGCTGAATATTTTTACATTTGGTTTTATTTACTCTCAACTTTGACAAGGTACCACACGGTAGGTTGTTGCACAAGGTTAAATCTCATGGTATCCAGGGTGAGGTATCTAAATGGATACAAAATTGGCTTCTTGACAGAAGCCAGAGGGTGGTTTTTCAAACTGGAGGCCTATGACCAGCATTGAACCTCAGGGATCAGTACTGGGCCCACCGTTATTTGTCATTTATATTAATGATTTGGATGTGAATATAGGAGGCATGGTTAGTAACTTTGCAAATGACACCAAGACTGGTGGTATAGTGGACAGTGAAGAAAGTTATCTCCGATTGCAACGGGATCTTGATCAATTGGGCCAGTGGGCTGACAAATGGCAGATGGAGTTTAATTTAGACAAATGCGAGGTGATGCATTTTGGTAGACTGAACCAAGGCAGGACTTACTCAGTTAATGGTAAGGTACTGGGGAAAATTACAGAACAAAGAGATCTAGGGGTACATATTCATAACTCCTTGAAAGTCAGTCACAGGTGGACAGAATGGTGAAGAAGGCATTCGGCATGCTTGGATTCATCGGTCAGAACATTGAATACAGGAGTTGGGATGTCTTGTTGAAGATGTACAAGACATTGGTAAGGCCACACTTGGAATACTGAGTGCAATTCTGGTCACCCTGTTATAGAAAGAATATTATTAAACTAGAAAGAGCAGAAAAGATTTACTAGGATGCTACTGGGAGTTGATGGTTTGAGTTATAAGGAGAGGCTGAATAGACTGGGACTTTTTTCTCTGGAGCGTAGGAGGCTGAGGGGTGAGTTTGTAGAGGTCTATAAAATAATGAGGGGCATAGACAAGGTAGACAGTCAATATCATTTCCCAAAGGTAGGGTAGTCTAAAACTAGAGGGCATAGGTTTAAGATGAGAGGGAAGGGATACAAAAGTGTCCAGGGGGGCAATTTTTTTCACACTGAGGGTGGTGAGTGTCTGGAACAAGCTGCCAGAGGTAGTAGTAGAGGTGGGTACAATTTTGTCTTTTAAAAAACATTTAGATAGTTACATGGGTAAGATGGGTATAGAAGGATATGGGCCAAATGCGAGCAATTGGAATTATCTTAGGGTTTTTTTAAAAAAAGGGGGCATGGACAAATTGGGCTGAAGGGCCTGTTTCCATACTGTAAACCTCTATGCTTTATGAGATGTGGGTGTCATTGACTGGGCCAGCATATATTACCCATTCCGTAATGGCCTTAAGAAGGTGACAGTGAGCTGTCCTCTTGAACTCGCTGCAGTCCACGTGATGTAGGTACACCCACAGTGCTGTTAGGGAGGGAGTTACAGTATTTTGATCCGGCGACAGTGAAGGAATGGCGATTTATTTCCAAATGAGGATGGTGAGTGGCTTGGAGGGGAACTTGATGTGGCGGTGTTCCCATACATCTTCAGCCCATGTCCTTCTAGGTGGTAGAGGTTTGGAAGTTGCCGTCAAAGGAACCTTGATGAGTCAGTGCAGTGTGTCTTGTAGACGATAGACAATGCTGCCTCTGTGTGTCAGTGGTGGGGAGGGTGAACGTTGTGGATGAGGCGTTCATCAAGTGGGCAGCTTTCTCCAGGATTGTGTGGAGCTTATTGAGTGTTGTTGGAGCTGTCCACAAGGGAACTATTTTGACAGACAATTTCCTTGGTGTTCAATGTTTAAGCATATCATTTATAAATACTTTTAGACTACAATTTTGTGACAGAAACTTCTCAAAAGGAATGATACCTTGGAGACCAATGTTGTACAGTGCGAATCTAAACCCAAGAATGATACATTCCCAGCAACACAAATGAATGCTTCAAACCCACTCCCCCGCAACCCGATTCCACTGAAAAGAGTTGCCGAAACTTTTCATTACGCACTCATCAAGACTGACACAAGAATGACAAATTTCAAACAGTCACAAATTATCCTTTAGCCAAGGACAAATGTGGACGTTGTTCTGTGTACTCACATTCTTACTAAATACAGACCCTGTCACGTTTCATACACGTGATGGCAATGCTTGAATGCTGAACACATCTCTCGGTTTGTCTTGTCCCATCTGTAGTATTTTATTGCTTAACTTGAAGGGCAAAAGTGGATTCATGACGCGTTGCTTCTCTGACAATTTATGTTGCATTTCAAATGCTGCAATTGCTAATCTGTACTGACAGAAGTGAACCAACAGAGACTGCAGATTCAGGACAAATATGTGAGATAGATCTTGGCAGTGACAGATTTCATAAGCAACAGCAGAACTCTGTGTGGTCAGGCAGACTTGTGACTGTTTATAACCCTTTCTCACACCCAAACCAACCTTACCTGCCTGAGTACAAAAGGAAAACAGCAAGAAGACTGGAGATTTGAAGGTAAAACTCCAGAAATGCTTAGCAGGTCAGTCAGCATAGATGGAGAAGAAACAAAGTTAATCTTTCAGATCAAGAAACTTTAATCAGAGTGGAAGATGTTGGAGTTATAATGGGTCTTCTGCAAGTGCAGCACCTGGGAATTAACCAATGCGATATTATTTTAAAGTTTATTTTGTTAGTGTCACAAGTAGGCTGACATTAACACTGCAATGAAGTTAAGGTGAAACCCCCCCGAGCCGCCACACCCCGGTACTCGTTCAGTTACACCGAGGGAGAATTTAGCATGGCCAATAACCAGCACGTCTTTCAGGCGGTGGGAGGAAACCGGAGCACCCGGGGGAAACCCACACAGACACGAGGAGAACAATGCAGACTCCGCACAGTGTCCCAAGCCAGAAATCAAATCCAGGTCCCTGGCATTGTGAAGCAGCAGTGTTGACCACTGTGCCGCTGTGTATGTGTATAGACTCATGGGTGGAAACTTCCCCATCACAGGAATCATAGCAGGTGAGGGGCAGACCATGGAAAGGTCCATTGTCCTTAGCGGAATTATCAAACTTTGGGGTGAGCGTGGCCAGAATAACATGAGGTAACTTGAACACTGGGTTTTTTTATTGGAGGTGTGCACCGTTCCACAGTCAGGTCTAAGACTGCGCAACCGGGTCCCAAACTGGGAGGAGCTAATCCCCCAGGGGTCACCTGACCTGCACTCTTAAAGAGGCAATGCGCACCCCAAACTCCAACATACATCATCCACATATATCACACCCATGTTGCTTTTGGGTGACAAAAAAATGTTTATTATGGTATGTCTAGTTTACCATCAGCTCAATGGTGTCTGAGGTGACGAGTGGAGAAATTAGGTACCTCCTGTGAGAGAGTTCAGTGGGCAGGTTAAGTCACGTGCCCCCTGCAGGTTGTGGGGCTCCCAATCACAGTCACAGTTCGAGTCATCCCTCAGGGAGGAGTGTGGGGGCTGCACCATCCTTGCCCTGTACAGATTGGATTGAGCCCTGTTCACTGCCAAGTGAGAGGGACCAGAGTTCAATGCTTGGCTCAGTGAGGAGGATTTTTTTATTTCTGCTGTTTGCATCCCACTGTTCCATCCATCGGGAAATTGGTTTGTGTTGTTCTGTTTTCCACCCCCTATTAGTTATAAATAAATACACCTACCACCCAAAATGTTGGAGCTTCATCCAATGCGCTTCTTACATCTTTGGTGCACCGTGGTCAGCACTACTGCCTCACAGCACCAAGGACCCGTGTTCAATTCCTGCCTCAGGTGACTGTCTGTGTGGATTTTGCACGTTCTCCCTGTGTCTGCATGGGTTTCCTCCGGGTGCTCCGATTTCCTCCCAAGATGTGCAGGTTAGGTGGATTGGCCATGATAAATTGGCCCGTTGCGCCAGGGGGATTGGCAGGGTGGATCCATGAGGTTGTGGGGATGGGGCCTGGGTGGGATAGTGCTCGCTGTAGGATGGGCTGGGTGGCCTTTTTCTGCACTGTGAGAATTCCATAATTATTTCCATTGTAGAGACACATGGGTTAGGCTGATTGGCCATACTAAATTGTACCTTATGTTAGGGGGGATTAGTTTTGGGGATAGGATCTGGGTGGGATTGTGGTCGGTGTAGACTTGATGGGCTGTTGGCCTCCTTCTGCACTGTAGGGATTCTATAATTATATGATGCATGTGGCTGGTGGACTGATAGACCGATAGGCTTTTACCCAGCTCATGACTGCAGTGTGATAGTGAATGTAGCGACCCAGGAAATACATATTCATACAACAATTAACCCCTCGCTCTTTCTGAACAATATAACAGTGTGAGATTAGTCTTATGAATATTAGCTGCTGCTTCATGGAATACTGATATGCTTTTAAGCACTTTCGAGGTGGATTTTTCAACCTTTTATTCATAAATAGGTCACTATTCTTGATTTTTTTCTATCTAATGGATCTTCATAGCACCACAGTGAATGACAGGGGTGTGGAATAATTGCGAGACAGCAGAATCATTCAGCAGGCAGGACTTAAATATTTTTCACACTGTTGTTAGGGGCCAGTTCAGAATCTCCAACATTTATTGTGAAGTTAGCCTAGACCCCAAATATTTTTGATTTTGGTATTTGTGTGAGCATAAGATGTTTCACTGTAGATGTGATTCTGTTGGCCCACTGGGAAGCTTTTATCAAAACAGACTTTACTTAACAACACAGTTTAACTGCAGCAAAAAGAATTGGCGCAACTTTTACCAATTGAGATACTGAAACAGGACAGGCTATAATTCTGAACTGCCAGCTGATCTCGATTGGTTCCAATTTAAGCACTATTCCTCATAGATATAAACACCTCTTCCAAATCAATTAGCAAACAACAGGTTTACACGTTGGTATGTAGTCCTCAAATCTTCAGAACACCTCTGAAGAGAGATACCTACTTTCTAGCAGGTCCCAGTCTTACAGCCTCTAGAAAGAAAGAGAGAGAGAGAAGAAGAGCTACTGCTCCTTGCATATCCAAGCAGAAATTGCCTGCTTGCCTCTCTGTAAGCCTAGCACCTCTCATTAACACATGGCTCTCTCTTGTCAATCAACCCAATTAATCCGCACTCTGAAACCCCAGGCTTCAATCCAAAAAATAAACAAAACCACATTAGCTCAGATTAAAACAAACACCCTGGGATCAATTATGCTTCTACATGTGGGCTACCTGGAGCAGACAGCTTGGCGCCATAATCAAAGCTGAAGTTTAAACAATTCTCTTCACAAGAAACATGGTATAAATACATTTTTTAAAGGCACAGTATCGTCACACTGTCCTTGTAGTTTGAGCTTCAACTTGCACACAGTCTCTCTCTGATGACAGAGGGACTATGAGACAGAGCTGTCTTCTGCAGTTGGGTAGACTCGGGCCATTGTTGTAGTGGGGAATGTTCTGGTGTGCCCCTCCTGAGGAAAGCAAGTTGACCTCCATGGCCTCAATAGTTTTTGGGAGGACAGAATTCCGATTTAAAATCACGAGCTGAAACTTTGGGCAGAATTTAACTGAGCCAGCTGGAGAGAGCATAACGGCAGATGGACTGAGAGGATTGTGTGGGAATACGCACATTGCATTCCTGACTTGGGGCAAACTATTGCCAATTCAGTTGGTGTGGGAAGTGCATGGTGTGTGAACCTTGCTTGCTGGAGGCAAGATGTCAGTTATGCCCATTAATGAGCCATTTGACCCCAATTATCACTCTAAGGAATTTAGTGATGACTCAGGGGTTTGGTAGGAATTGCATCATTCTTCCTTGATTCCTGTAGGGTCTCCAGCAATCTCTGGTAGGTTTTAATGTGGCTTTATAAGGGAGTTATTTGGGCAGCACGGTGGCACAGTGGTTAGTGCTGCTGCCTCACAGCACCAGGGACCTGGGCTCGATTTCCGGCTTGGATCACTGTCTGTGCAGTTTGCACACTCCTCCGGGTGCTCGAGTTTCCCCCCTCAGTCCAAAGATGTGCAGGTTAGATAGATCGGCCAAGCTAAATTGCCCCTTAGTGTCCCAAGATGTGTAGTTTGGGGGGGATTAGAAGGGTAAAATACATGGGGTTACTGGGATAGGACAGAGAGGTCAGCCTGGGTAAGATGCTGTGTCAGGGTTGTGAACGTAACCCAATCCATCACGTAAACCAGCCTCCATCCATTGGCTCTATCTACACATCCCGCTGCCTCGACAAAGCAGCCGGCATAATCAAGGACCCCGCTCACCCCAAACGTTCTCTCTTCCACCTTCTTCCATCGGGAAAAGATACAAAAGTCTGAGGTCACGTACCGACCGACTTAAGAACAGCTTCTTTCCTGGCTGCCATCAGGCTTTTGAATGGACCTGTCTCGCATTAAGTTGATCTTTCTCTACATCCTAGCTATTACTGTAACGCTACATTCAGCACCCTCTCCTTTCCTTCTCTGTGAACAGTATGCTTTGTCTGTATAGCGCACAAGAAACATTACTTTTCGTTGCATGTTAAGACATTTGACAATAATAAATCAAATCAAAGATCTTGTCTGACAAATCTCTGCTGACTGTCTTTCCTCAGCTCTGATGAAGGGCCATCCAGAGTCAAAATGTTGGCTCTACTCTTTGTCCTCAGCTGCTGTCAGACCTGCTGAGTTTCTCCAGCATTTTCTGTTTTTGCCTCAGTTTAGTGTCTGATCTGAAAGATGGCATTCCCTCCGCACTGCACTGGAATACGCACCTCGTTTCCTTTTGTCTGGTAAGGGGACTTGAACCTACAATTTTCTGCTGCAGAAAGGCAAGAATGTAAGCCAGGAAGCCACTTAACAGCCAGGCAACATCTGTGAACATTGCTCTGTATGTACCCGAAGTTACGCTAAGCAGCAATACTAACAAACTGCAGCTGCGCTTTGCCTGGAACCTGGACTCCAGAAGAATCCCCAGTGAAGGCTGTGACAGCTAATTCTATCTTTAACCCAGCCTGGACGGTTTAATCAGCGAGCACGGGGCAAAGGTTGAAAGGACGACCACAAGAAACAGAGCACAGTCTTATTTTCCTGCACCTTTTTTAGGTTTCATTGCCCTTGTGTTAAAAATGACAGCGAGTCTGCCTCTCCACCCTTGTGAAAATCTGGAGCTGAGCTGAGGACAGAATCCATCTGGATAGAATGTTTACTTTTGAAAGATATTGCAAATGTAGGAATGTTGTTGTGCCCTGATGGAATGCAGGCCACATAAATAGAGAGCGCTGGTGGGATTGAGACTCGCTCTTGTTCCAGTTAGTGGTTTAATGAAACTGCTCACTCAGTACAATTGGAACAGGCAAGGAGCCAAAGCAGCATGGAGCCATGTGCTGTCTTAAAGCGGCAATCTCACCACTGTGTCTTGCTGACAAAATGTCCATCCTCTGTGGATGATTGATGGGCGGCACAGTGGCAGAGTGGTTAGCACTGCTGCCTCACAGTGCCAGAGACCCAGGTTCGATTCCCAGCTTGGGTTTGTGTGGAATTTGCACGTTGGAGTTTGTGTGGAGTTTGCATGTTGTGTGCAGTTTGCAGAATTTCCCTGTGTCTGCGTGGCTTTTCTCCGAGTGCTCCGGTTTCCTCCCACAGTCTGAAAGGCGTATTTGTTAAGTGCATGCTAAGTTCTCCCTTAGCGTACACGAACAGTCCCGAGTGTGGCAACTAAGATATTTTCACAGTAACTTCATTGCAGTGTTAATGTGAGCCTACTTGTGACACTAATACTTAAACTATTTTACCTCATTCACTGCGCTGTTAGAACCATTCTCACCTCCAAGTCTCAAGTCTCACCCCAAATCTTGAGCAGTCGATCTAAGATTATACCCCAATGACAGAGTCAATGGGCTGTCTACTTGGAAAGAAAAATCACACAGAGGGAGTGTCTGCCTCCAGGGTGGAAGCAAAGGATACAATAGCAAGTTTTAAGAGGCACCCGACTGGTACATGAATAGACAGGGAATTAAAGGGACACAGACCACATAGAGACAATAGATCTTTAGTTTAGAAAGGTGTCCTGTGTTGGTGCAGGCTTGGTGGGCTGAAGGGCTTGTTCCTGTGCTGTAGCGTTCATTGTTCTTTGATCTCATGGCACTATCTATCAAGGAACTGGAGGATTTTCCCTGGTGTCCTGGCCATTATTTATCCCTCTGCCAACACCACCAAAATATCCCGTCTTTGCAAAAGCAAAATGCTGCAGCTGCTGAGAATCTGAAATAAAAACAAACAGTGCTGGAAACGCTCAGGCATCATCTGTGGAGAGGGAAGCAGAGTGGGAGCTTCAGGTCCGGGACCTGTCACCAGAATTGGAAAAAGTTCCAAATATTTTCTTCATTCATTCAAGTGATGTGGGAGCCGCTGGGTGGGGCCGCCGTTTATTGTCCTGTCCTAATTGCCCTTGGACTGAGTGGCCTTGCTAGACCACATTCAGGGGGCATTTAAGAATCAATCATTTTGTAGTGAGTGCAATAGATTTTGAGCAAGGGAGGCAGGAGAAGAGGAAAGAAGAACAAATGGAAGATGATATATCTTATGACCGTATGATCCTAAGAGAAGGAGGAAGCCATTTGGTCCCTTGAACCTGGTGGTCCACCATTCAATAAGATGATGGCGGATCTAACTGTGGCCTTCACATTAATAGCATGTTAATTATAATGTTAAGAAACACAGGTTAATGAAGTACTTCTAACATTGACTTCCAAACCTATGTCCGCAACAGGGTGCCCTTGGAGAGGGATCATATGGCGACCACTGGCTTGCTTGGGGCCTCCCATAGACACCATGGGGGCTGGAGTATTTAATTCCACCCTCCCATCCCAATCACCCCCACCTCCCTCTCCCCCAGCCTCTCTCCCCTCCCCTCACCCCTAAACAATATTTTAATTTGATTCAGTAACATTCATCTGAACTTCTCCATGGATTACAGAGCTGCTTAGGAGCTGGTACTTGAAATTACTTTGATGACTTCCTAATTTGACCTTTTGTGCATTTAATTCAGGCCCAGAAGAACAAGAGGGATCTTGACAGGTACACGAACAGGCAGGGAATAGAGACATACGGGCTGTGGAGAGGCAGAAGGTCTTTAGCTTAGAAAGGCCTCACGTGGTGGCACAGGCTTGGTGGGCTGAAGGGTCTGTTCCTGCGCTGTACTTCTCCTCATTCTCTTTGTCCTTTGTTCTAAACGGAGACCACCTTCCATGAGCATTGGGCGTTGTGGGGGCTGGACTGCATCAATCGGCCCCCGAAGCAACATTATGCTTTAGTTTATTCAGTTGCCTTTCACTCCTTACCCTTTTGTTACGGCACCCCCCTTCAACGGGCTGTCAACTTGGCAACTCAGTTAATTTGATTCATTTCTCTGGTTAATTTCACAGTTGTTCAAAAGAGTGCAAGGAGAGGCTGATGGGTCACTGAGGTGGTGCGGAGGAAGTAGACATATATACTGCTGCATTCTGGGAATCAGCCTGAGGCTGAGAAAAGCATTAGTGCCTCAATTCCTATTTCACCCAGAGGGCTTGGGATTTCCTGCCTACTCCACATCAGCCTTGACTTCCTTCTGAGTCAAAAGTCTATTGAATTTCACCTTGAATACATTAAGTAACCTATTCCCCCAACTACACATTGGGGAAGGGAGTTCCAAAGACCCCCAGAAAGAAAAAAAATCTTCATCCAAAATGGAAGACATCTTATTTTTAAACGCCTGGTTCTCGATTCCCCCAATGAGGGGAAACATTCCCTCAGCATTTACCCTGTCAAGTCTGCTCAGAATCCTATATCTTTCGGTCAGATTGCCTCTCATTCTTCTCAACTCCAGTGAGTGTAGGTCCAGCTCGTTCTGCTTTTCCTAAATGGCCAGCTCCCTCATCCCACAGATCAGCCCCATGAAGACAGCCTGAACTGTTGCCAATGCAAGTACGCTCCTTCCTGAATAAAAAGAGACCAAAAACTGCATGCAATACTCCAGGTGTGGTCTCGCCCACATTCTTATAAAATAAAAGTGAAATACTGCGGATGCTGGAATCTGAAACAGAAACAGAAAATGTTATAAAATCTAAACAGGTCTGACAGCGCCTGTGGGGAGGGAATCAAGCCAATGTTGTGAGTCTGGATGACCCTTTGTCAGAGCTCACCAATGTCCTGTACAGTTGTAGCAAGACCTCCTTACTGTTATACTCTACCCCCTCCCTCATGCAAGAAAAGGCCAAAAGAAATGGTCACTGATCGGGTGGAGGGCAGAGGAGATTAAATGACAGAAGTTTTCATGGCGCAAGTTCTTAGGGAGTGGTAATGGGACAAGTAAAGGAACAAGCGATGCCTCCGGAGAAGGTGTGAATGGCACCGTCGTGAACAGCTGCTGTCCAGAAGCAAAGAGAGGGAAATAAGAGAGAAACAACAAGAAAAAACAAACCAGCTAAAAAAAAAGCAGGAAAGAGGTTACACTCTGAAATTGAACAATGTTGAGTCTCAAACTCTAAAGAATCCAAATGAAATGTTTTCTAATTGATTGCTAACTGTGGGAACTTGCTTTGTGCTTTAAGCTGCTTTATTCCCACAATCATAACAGTGATTACAGTCTAATTGGTTATAAAATGCTTTTTGACAGCCCAAAGCTGCGAAAGGCACTATAGAAATTCAATCTTTTTCATCGCCCCCATTTGCCTTTTTTTGCCTGTCTCAGCAAAGCCATCAACATTGTTTCTGTTCGTTTCACGATTGCTCACATCGCAGAGGGGGAGATTTTTGTTCTTCTTTATCTAACTTGCTGACTCTCCAGAGCCTGTCCACCATAAAGATTAAAATCAGGAGTGTGATGGAACACTCCCTACTTGCCTGGATGAGGGCAACTTCAGCAACACTCAAGAAGCTCAACACCATCCAGGACAAAGCAGCCCACTTGACTGTGTTACCCCAAATGAGGGCGACAAAGGTGACACAGTGGTTAGTTAGCGCTGCTGCCTCACAGCGCCAGGGACGCAAGTTCAATTCCAACCTCAGGTCACTGTCTGTGTGGAGTTTGCACATTCCCCTCGTGTCTGTGTGGGTTTCCTCTGGGTGCTCTGGTTTCCTCCCACAGTCCAAAGATGTGCGGGTTGGGTTGATTGGCCATGCTAAATTGTCAGGGGGGCTAGCAGGGCAAATATGTGGTGTTACAGGGATGGGGTCTGTGTGGTATTGTGGTCGATGCAGACTCAATGGACCAAATGGCCTCCTTCCGCACTGTATGGTTCTATGAGGACTCGACCTATCTCTTATCCCAAGCTTTTGGTCACCTGTCCAGATTTCGGAACTGGCTCTGGACATTTTAAAACATGAAAAGCATTACATAAATACAATTTCTTTGTGTTGTTGTTAGATTGTTATCTCTCCTGTACACATTTCCAGCAATTTCATGAAATGACTTCTCCCTTCCAAACATCCAGCTACTCTTTCTGTGCTGTGCTAACTCCGTTGGTTGTCCAACATGTCCACCCCTGTGGAGGGTGCCTGTCCCATGACAAATAGGAAAAGGAGCAGACTTTTTATTATCTTGAAGTTTAATTATCAGTGTCATAGGTAGGCTTACATTAACACTGCAATGAAGTTACCGTGACAATCCCCTAGTCGCCACACTCCAGCACCTATTCGGGTACACTGAGGGAGAATTTAGCACAGCCAATGCACCTAAGAGCCCATCCTTCAGACTGTGGGAGGACACCAGAGCACACGGAGGAAACCCATGCAGACGTGGGGAGAATGCACAAATTCCGCACAGTGACCCAAACCAGGAACTGAACCCAGGCCCCTGGCACTATGAGGCAGCAGTGCTGACCATTGTGCCACCGTGCCTCCCCTTTTCTCTCTAAGTGAGAGAAAAGTTGATGAAGTGAAGGTGGAAATGCATAAGGGATGGGAGTGAGAGAGAGAGAGAGAGCATGGGGGAGAGTGAATTAAAAGCTCAGGCACACATATGTGGATGGGGTGAGGAGGAGGTTGGGGGGGGGGGTGCGGTGGAATGGAGAGAAATGCAGAATGTTCTGCAATTGCAAAGCTGAATAAGCAAATCAACTGCCAAAGGTTGCGAAAGGGCATTTCCTCCCTTCCCTCAAATGCGCTCGGTTCAGGAAAGAAGAAAAATGTTAATATAAACAGATGAAGGTCCATCTGGAACCCAGTCCAGAATCGTGTGTTATTTTTAAATTGAATTCCCAAAGTGAACGTGGCAAAGCAGCCAAACTTAAAGGAGACTGGATTAGAATCAATGGGCTTGGACAGAAGAATCTAATTATATTGGCATGCTGCTGCGGAGGCTGAGGGAGGCAAGATGAGAGGATCTTGCTGTCATCTCTATAAATGTGGAAAATGTCTGGTGCGTTGTTGAGTTGTGGGCTCCCGTTTGATGCGTGGTCTCTGCTCAGTTAGTCAAGGTGTCTTCAATCAGACGTTAGCACTCCGCGAGGTTGGGAGCAGGGATTTATAAAATCAACAAGTGCGTGTGTGTGGTGTGAATTTGCGAGTGTGTGTGTGTGTGTTGAGTGTGTCTGTGTGCGCGTGAGACACATGAATGAAAACATCTTGAAACTCTTCCGACAGATAGTTCCGAGGCAGTGGGATTCACGCCTGGGTTGATGGTACAGGCTGAAACTGTTAGCAACACGTGAGATTAAACTGGAAAGTCAGATCAAGGGAATGCGGTGAGTGTGGTATCAAGATGTTAGTGTGACCAGGACTCTCAGTAAACATAAGAACATAAGAAATAGGAGCAGGAGTAGGCCAGCTAGCCCCTCGAGCCTGCCCCGCCATTCAATAAGATCATGGCTGATCTGAAGTGGATCAGTTCCACTTTCCCGCTTTCTCCCCATACCCCTTAATCTGGCTATCAGAAACCTATCTGCCCGTGACTTAAATATATTTAGCGAGGTAGCCTCCACCACTTCAACGGGCAGAGAATTCCAGAGATTCACCACCCTTTGAGTGAAGAAGTTCCTCCTCAACTCTGATCTAAACTGCACCCCCCCCACCCTTATCTTGAGGCCGTGCCCTCTAGTCCTGCTGTCCTTTCTAAGCGGGAAGAATCTCTCTACCTCTACCCTATCCATCCCCTTCATTATCTTCATGAAACCTTGCTGCTGTTCCCATTGGTGGGACTTTACGGTCTTGCTGATGGCGCACCCCCACCCGGGATTCCTGGTGGTGTGGGGTGGGTTCAATGGAAAATTCCGTTGACAATGGTTGGACAATGGATGGGTGCCACCATCCACAAGAAGCCCACCGCTTCCCACGGTGCTGAAACGTACTGCAGAGGGAGAGGAAAATCCTGCTCCATATGTTTGTGTTGAGGGTAGAATGTAGCATGGACATTTTGCCAAATCGCCTATTTGCAAAGCTGTAAGTCCAGTGGGCTTCACTCTGACCTTTGACTCTGAAGGCTCATGGGTTCATGAGGTGGACTAATTGAAGGGGGCTGACAGGGTAGCTGTTTGGAAAATGGTTTCCCTGTCTGGGAGTCTCGGACATGGGATCGGCGTGTCAGAATAAGGGATGGGCCATTTAGGATTGAGATGTGGAGAAATTTCTTCAGATCGTTACAGCAATGTAGAACGGCTCCCCTCTCGCTCCACCTTTTGGTTGACCTCAGCAGTGGGTGTTCTAAAAAGAATTTGCGTGTCAATTTGTTGAGTGTTTCACCATTTAATTCCTGCGACTACTTACACAGGCAGGTTTCCCTGTAAACTTGTTTAAAACAAAAAGGTAGTAGCATTTGTTCTACAGATGAGTAAGGAGAGAACAGAGCTGACATTTCGAGTCTAGCTAACCCTTTGTAAAAGCTTTGACTTGAAACATCAGCTCTTTTCTCTCCTTACAGATGCGGCCAGACCTGCTGAGATTTTCCAGCATTTTGTCTTTTGGTTTCAGATTCCTGCATTCGCAGTAATTTGATTTTATTCTACAGATGGTGGCCTCGTGATAATGACACGAGACAAGTAATCCAGAGACTCAGGCTAGTGGTTCAGGCTCATGAGTCAAATCCCATTGTGGTAGCTGGGGGAATTTATATTCAGTTACTTAAAGTAAATCTGGAATTGAAAGCTAGTCTAAGCAATATCGATCTGCCAATTGTTGTAAAATCCCGTCTGGTTCACTAATGCACTTCAGGGAAGGAAATCTGTCACCCTTGCTGGGTCTGGCCCACATGTGACTCCAGGGCCACGTAGCTAACTCTTAACTGCCCTCTGACATGTTGTGAGATTCTTTGGCCTCCCCTCAGCATTTTTCTTGGCAGTGGGAGAAGTGGGTGCATTCTTCATTAATGGCATTAATAATATGTTCCTAATGCTCTCCATGGGAATTGGTATTGAAGCCACCCCAAGCTGCCAGGGAACCCGCGACAGGGCGTGTGGCACCGGGACATGGAGTTGGGGGTAGGGTGTTAGCGTGGATAGAGGACTGGTTGTCAAATAGGAGGCAGAGAGTGGGGGTCAATGGGTGCTATTCGGATTGGCGGATGGTGACTAGTGGAGTGCCCCAGGGGTTGGTGCTGGGGCCTCAGCTATTTACCATTTATATAGATGATCTGGAGGAGGGAACCGAGTGTAGGGTGTCGAAATTTGCTGATGACACCAAAATTGGTGGAATGGCAAATTGCGCGGAGGGTGTGGAGAGTCTACAGAAGGATCCAGATAGGCTGGGCGCATGGGCCAGGAACTGGCAAATGGAATTTAATGTTGGCAAGTGTGAGGTAGTCCACTTTGGTAGGAATAATGGTAGGAAGGATTATTACTTACGTGGCGAAAAACTGCAGCAGGCGACGGTGCAGAGGGACCTCGGGGTCCTTGTGCATGAGTCGCAAAAACCCAGCTTGCAGGTGCAGCAGGTGGTCAGGAAGGCAAATGGGATGCTGGCCTTCATAGCGAGGGGGATTGAATATAAAAGTGGGGAGGTCTTGCTGCGGCTATGTAGGGCATTGGTGAGGCCGCAGCTGGAGTACTGTGTGCAGTTTTGGGCGCCGTACTTACGCAAGGATATTTTGGCCTTGGAGGGAGTGCAGAGGAGGTTTACTAGGTTGATACCGGAGTTGAGGGGGTTGAGCTATGAGGAGAGGCTGAATAAACTAGGCTTGTACTCGTTAGAGTTTAGAAGAATGAGGGGAGATCTCATTGAGACGTATAAGATGATGAATGGGATGGATAGGATAGAGGTGGAGAGACTCTTCCCGCTCAGAAAGGACAGTAGGACTAGGGGGCACAGCCTCAAGATAAGGGGGGGGGACAGTTTAGAACGGAGTTGAGGAAGAATTCCTTCACTCAAAGGGTGGTGAATCTCTGGAATTCTCTGCCCGTTGAAGTGGTGGAGGCTACCTCGCTCAATATTTTTAAGACGCGGGTTGATGGGTTTTTGATAAGAGAGGAGATTAAGGGTTATGGGGAGAGGGCGGGAATGTGGAACTGAGCCACGACAGATCAGCCATGATCTTATTGAATGGCGGGGCAGGCTCGAAGGGCCGGATGGCCTACTCCTGCTCCTATTTCTTATGTTCTTATGACACCACCAGACCAGAAAATCCGCCACAAACAGCAGGAGAACTCAGCCATGGCCCAGCAAGTCACTCTGTTCAAGGATAATTAGGGATGGGCAACAAACACTAAGGGAACTCAGCTAAGGGAACTTTGGGGCAGCACGGTGACACAGTGGTCAGTACTGCTGCCTCAGAGCACTGGGGGTGTGGGTTTGATTCCCAGCTTGGGTCACTGTCCATGTGCAGTTTGCATGTTCTCTCCGTATCTACGTGGGTTTCTTCCAGGTGCTCCAATTTCCTCCCATAATCTAAAGATGTGCGGGTTAGGTGAACTGGCCACGCTCAATTGCCCCTTAGTGTCGGGGGACTAGCTAGGGTAAATGCATGAGGTGATGGAGATAGGGTCTAGGTGAGACTCGGTAGGCTGAATGGCCTCATTCTACACTGCAGAATTCTGTGACTCAAGGAGCAGGGAAGATGGAGTTGAGGCAGAAGGTCCATCACAAACATGTTGAATGGTGGAGCAGGTTTGCAAAGACAAGTGAACTCCTCCAGTTCCTGCTTATGATGCTCAAGTTCCACACCAGACGCCCGAACATAAAATCTAGTCTGACACCTCTATCTAGCAGTGAGAAGGTGGTACACTGGCAGAGGTGTCTTTTGGATGATGTGTTAAACCAAGGCACTTTCCAAAGGACATCAAAGTTCCCACAGAGTCAACTTGAAGAAGACCAGGAGTGTTCTCTGCACGTGATCCTGGTCAATATTTACCCCTCAAATAACTTCAGTGAACCAAATTCGTCAAGCAAATTTATTTATTGGTGTCACAAATTTATTTATTGGTTGTTAAGAAGGCATACGGTGTCTTGGCGTTTATTGGTAGGGGGATTGAATTTAGGAGTCGCAGCGTTATGTTGCAACTGTACACAACTCTGGTGCAGCCGCACTTGGAGTATTGTGTGCAGTTCTGGTCCCCACATTACAGGAAGGATGTGGAGGCTTTGGAGAGGGTGCAGAGGAGGTTTACCAGGATGTTGCCTGGTATGGAGGGGAGGTCCTATGAGGAGAGGCTGAGGGATTTGGGGTTGTTTTCGCTGGAAAGAAGGTGGCTAAGGGGGATCTTATTGAAACATATAAGATGATTAGAGGTTTAGGTAGGGTGGATAGTGATAGCCTTTTTCCTCTGATGGAGAAATCTAGCACGAGGGGGCATGGCTTTAAATTAAGGGGGGGTAGTTATAGGATGGATGTCAGGGGTAGGTTCTTTACCCAGAGGGTGGTGAGGGATTGGAATGCCCTGCCTGCTGCAGTTGTAAATGCGCCTAGTTTGGGGGCGTTTAAGAGATCCGTGGATAGGTTTATGGACGAAAAGGGATTGGTTTAGGTTAGAGGGTCATTGTTTTTTAACTGGTCGGCGCAACATCGTGGGCCGAAGGGCCTGTTCTGCGCTGTAATGTTCTATGTTCTATGTTCTATGTTTGGGTATACTGAGGGAGAATTTAGCGTGGCCAATGCACCTAACCTGCACGTCTTTTGGACTGTGGGAGGAAACCGGAGCACCCAACAAGGAGAGTATACTTACAGACGGAATGTCAAAGGGAAGATCAATGGAAAGGAAATCCACGCAGACACAAGGAGAACGTGCAAACTCCACAGAGACAGTGACCCAAGCCGGGAATCGAACCCAGGCCTGATGCTACTAACCATTCTGCCAGCATGCCGCCCTGGTCGTTGTCTGCTCATTATCTCATAGTTATATCTGGGAGCTTGCTGTGCGCGCAAATCTGACTTTTGCGATTTCTACACTGCAAGAGTCACTACGGTTCTGGTGTATTTCATTGGTTGTAAAGCACAAAGCACCTTGGGATTTTGCGAAGGTGTTACAAAAACACAAGTTTTTCACTTTGGCTCGCAGGTTTGATACGATAGCAAATTAAAGCATAAACAGCAAATGTTGTCACGTTCGCCTGTCACTCTGGGAATGAGCATCCCAGCTGGACATGGCAAATCTAATAGAAGTGGTGCTGAGATATGTCAATCGTTACTTTTTGATCCCCAATCGCTCGTTTAACTCTCATGTGCAGGAAAAAGATAAGGGCACATCAGGTGCCACGCGTGTCGGAAATAGAAACAGCATCAACTGGGAGCCTGAGTCCAGATATTTCTCCAAAGGTGCTGTGCCCACTCGCACGGATCTGCTAATAAATATAGATTGCGCTGTCACATCAAACAGCACGACTGTCCCTTCAATCGCACTCTGCCCTCCCCTCTGCATCGACACTCAGCTGAGATCATCTCTGCTTACACATCAGCTGGAATCCATCTGGATTTACTGCTGGGGTTAGGTCCTGGAAAGCAAAATCACTCCGTCACATGTCAAACTACCCAAAATAATCTCACCGGATGCAAACTCTCCACTTCACCTGCAGACGTCATGCGAGCTTCGAAGAATACTTTTCCAAAACAGCTATCTCTCCAGTTTTGACTGATGGTTAGAGCGGTTAAGGAGCAAACAGCAACAACTTGCATTTTCGTAAACTCTTTGTCATAGAATCATGCAATCCTACAGTGCAGGAAGAAATCATTTGACCCATCGAATCTGCACCAACAACAATCCCATCCAGGCCCTATCTCCATAACCTCAAGCATTTGTCCTAGCTAGCTCCTTTGACACTCAGGGGAAGTTAGCATAGTCAATCCAACAAACCTGCACATGTTTGGACTGTGGGAGGGAAGTGGAGCTCCCAGAGGAAACCCACACAGACACAGGGAGAATGTGCAGACTCCACACCGACGGTAACCCAAGCCAGGAATCGAACCTGGGTCCCTGGTGTTGTAAAGCAGCAGTGCTAACCACAGTGCCAGCCACCACTGGTGGAACAATGCTGATAGAAGATGCATAAGAGGCCAGAATTGGGGAGAATAGATATCTCAGAGGGTCGTAGGGATAGAAGAGTTTATTTATGAATCCTGGGTTTCCTAATCTCAACAGGAAGAGCCTTAGAATGGCATGATCAACCCCAGCATTCCTGGGCTATGAGACATGGTGAACTGCATGAATGCTAATACCTTTTCATTAGCCTGCAGGAGGATATTCAAAGATTCTGCTCAGTTTTCAATTCCCATCGCAAACTTGAACTGAAGGGCAATCAATCATCAAATCATTGAATCCCTACAGAGCAGATTGAGGCTATTGGTCTCTCCGGCAAAGACCACCCCACCCAATCCCTCCCCTCTGTCCTCTCCCAGCAACCGCACACATTTATCATGGCCAATCCACCTAAGCTACATATTTTTATACGCTCAGAGGCAGTTTACCATGGCTCATCCATTAACCTGCACATCTTTGGAGACTAAGTGGCCATTTAGCATGGCCAATCCACCTAACCCGCACATCTTTGGGGAGGAAACCGGAGCAGCTGGACATGGCTCTCACAGACTCGGGAAGAATGTGTGAACTCCGGACAGAAAGTGACCCGAGGTCGGAATTGAACCCGGGTCCCTGATGTCTGTAATAGAGATTTTAAATTGATGAAGCTGTTTTTAGGCAGAGAAGATATTTACACCTGTGTAAGGGACCGGGGGGGATGGGGGGATGGGGGGCTGGGAAACAAAATTAAGGGCCACCAATATAAGAAACATACTAAGAAACACAGTATTAAATTCTGAAGTAACTTCATTACCCAGAGAGTGGTGCAAGGTGGAACTTGCTGCCACAGGAGGCGTTGAGATGAACGATGCAGAAAAAATTAAGGGGGAGCAGATTAGTGCATGAGGGAGATAGAGAGACAGCCAGATAGAATCCATACAGTGCAGAAGGAGGCCATTTGGCCCATCGTGTCTGCACCAACCACAATCCATCCAGGCCCCATTCCCCCTAACGCTACATATTTACCCTGCTAATCCCCCTTACACGATGGGGCACTTTATTATGGCCAATCAACTCAACCCACACATCTTTGGGCTGTGGGAGGAAACCGGAACACCCGGAGGAAACCCACACAGACACGGGAAGAACATGCAAACTCCACACAGGCAGAGACCCGAGGCTAGAGTTGAACCCAGGTCCCTGGCACAGTGAGGCAGCAGTGCTAGCCACTGTGCCACTGTGACACCCCTGGATAGAGTGAAATGAAGAGGAGTAGTGGTAGCTTGATCCTTTTTTTACACTCTCTGTAAAACTTGAGAGAGAGCTGCTCTCTCGGATCACTGTCTGTGTGGAGTTTGCACATTCTCCTTGTGTCTGCGTGGGTTCCCTCCGGGTGCTTCGGTTTCCTCCCACAGTCCAAAGATGAGCAAGTTAGGTTGATTGGCCATGCTAAGAAATTGCCCCTTAGTGTCCAGGAGAGCGGAGGTTAGAGGGATTAGTGGGTATAATATGTAGGGATATGGGAATAGGGCTTGGGTGGGATTGTGTTCGGTGCAGACTCGATGGGCCAAAGGGCCTCTTTCTGCACTGTAGGTTCTATGATTCTATGATCTATGATCTATAAATTCTGTGTAAGTGAACTAAATCACTTCATACAATCATACTATATCTGTACGCTACTCCCACATAATGCAGAGACGGGGCTAGCAATGGGCAACAGTGCAACAATGTTATTATATAATGGAGCAAAGCCCTCACACTATATTTGAAATAAATTTGTATATATAGATCAACATGATTACTTCCTAAAATCTAAAAAACAATAAGGCAAAGAGTTTGAAAAGGCTAAAGCTGTGTTTACATGTAACCCTGAAAATGAACTCTCCAACAGTATCAGAAAAGCTCGTTATCTCTGAAGAGACTCATGACCCCTGTGGCTGCAGAGGTCAAATTCAAAAGGAATTCTACAATGGCCATCTTCACTTCCTAAACCACCAGACTCTATCAGTCGGCGAAGACAAAGGACACTGAAGCCTCCTTTGAAGTTTGTAATGGTTGGAGCATTAACAATCTCAGGAACACAAAGGAATACACATACTTTGTCAAAGCTAAAATGGACAGGTGGGGATCATGTCACTTGACCATCTGGCTGGAGGAACCTGTAACACTGCCTTGCTGTACTGCCAATCAGCCTGATCCTTTCTAACCTACAAGTAACAGCCCAAGACAAGGGCTAGGTCCAGGTGAATGCCATCTACAATAGAAATGTTTGAATTTCTGTACCAGTGTTTACAAGATTAGTGCGATCCATGTGCCTATTCCATTGTGGAATTAATCTCAACTGGAAAAATTAATTATCCAGCATCACCTTGCCAACCTCTCTGTAGGAATATGCCACTGAACTTTGACTCTGGACTCACGTGAGATAATAATTCTTTACTCTGTGGCCACTGTCCGGTAAATCTTTCTTTCTCTTTTCCCCCACTTTATTGCATAGGTGAAAAGGAGGCAATGTTAAGATCTTCCTCTTGCGTTTGAGTGAGTGAATAAACTAACCCTCTGAGTTTACTGTACCTCTACCCCACCTGAGTTTGTTGTGGGGTTGTGAAAAATTCCAGTGCTTGTAGAGGAGGAAGTCAATATCGAAACACTTTCCCGTTTACAGACGGGTGTTGAGAGGAGAAATCAGGGCTATTTAAATTAATCCCACTCCGTCCCAGCATCTTGCATCAATAAAGGCTGCCCCAATCTTGGAGACTTGTCTTCCCTTGCCTATCTTGGATCAGAGAGGTTAATATCTTCCAGGCAGGGGGCTGGTTAATAGACTCACGCTGCGTTTGTTCTGTGCTATTTAACACAGTCATTTAACCGTTACATAAAACTAGGCTGACAATTGTGTTAAACAGCAGAGGAGACAGCTCAGTGGGAATCCATTAGCGTGTGTGCTACCAGAGGAAATGAAAGCCCCTGCTTCGCTGTTAGCTGGAGAGATGTTGGATTCATGGTGGCATTCGTGCCTCAGGGTCAGAGTTGCCCGCAGGGTACAGTCAGGAGTATTTAGCGTGCTGTCTACAGTTTCATCTTGAGTCTACGTCAAGATATAAAGGCACTGGAGGATCAAAGGGTCCAGAGGAGGTTCACAAGGATGATCCCTGGAATGAAGTGTTTTGCACATGAGGAACAGTTGAGGATTCTGAGTCTTGTTAGAGTTTAGAAGGATGAGGGGGAATCTTATCGAAACTTACAGGATACTGCGAGGTTTGAAAAGATCCCACTTTCTCTCCATACCTCTTGATCCCTTCAGCTACAAGGGCCACATCCAGCTCCCTCCTGAATGTATCTAACAAACCGGCCTCAACAGCTTTCTGTGGGAGAGAATTCTACAGGTTCACAACTTCTGAGTGAAGACGTTTTCCCTCAACTCAGCCCTGAATGGCTTATCCCTTAACCTTAGACTGTGATCCGAGCTCTGAACATCCCCAACATTGGGAACATTCTTCCCACATCCAGCCTGTCCAGTCCCCTCAGGATTTTATATGTTTCTATGCGATCCCCTCTCATTCTTCTAAATTCCAGTGAGTACAAGCCCAGTCAATCCAGTTTCTCTTCATATGTCAGTCCTGCCGTTCCAGGAATCAGTCTGGTGAACTTTCGCTGGACTCCCTCAATAGCAAGAATGTCCTTCCTCAAACTAGGAGACCAAAACTGCACACGATACTCATAGGTGTGGCCTCACTAAGGCCCTGTATAACTACAGCAAGATTTGAATGCAGGAGGAAGGATGTCTTGTTCTAGTTATGATGTGGAGATCTTCTTGTTCCAGTTATGCAGGGCCTAAATGAGGCCACACTTTTGAGTATTGTGTGTAGTTTTGGTCACCTAGTCCAATACTCAAATCCTCTTGTTTTAAAGGTCTGAATACCATTAGATTTCCTCACTGCCTGTTGCACCCGCATGCCAACCTACAGCGACTGTTCCACCCAGGTCTCTTTGCGTTCCCCTTTCCCTAAACTGCCGCCAGATCCACGGCAAAGTAGTTGACTAACTAACTGGCCACTCCGTTCAAGGGCAATTAGGGATGGGCAACAAATGATCTTGCCAGTGTTGCCCACATCCCATGAAATAATATATTTTTAAACGACTACTAGGAAAGACTCTTTCATTTATTTATGTGATGCAGAAGGACATTAATGAACCAAATGGGTTTTTATGACAATCAATAGTGGCTTTATGGTCATCATTAAACATTTAATTCCAGATTTTTATTGAATTCAAATTTCACCATCTGCCGTGGCGGAATTCAAACCCCTGGACTTTTAGATTACGAGTCCAGCAACGATACTCGTGCGCCACCATTTCCCCTCAACAGAATGTGGCTCCATTCTTGAGAAGTGTCTGGAACAAGCTGCCAGAAGTAGTAGTAGAGGCGGATACAATTTTATATTTTAAAAAGCGTTTAGACATGGGTGTGATGGGTATAGAGGGATATGAGCTAAATGTGGGCAATTGGGACTAGTTTAGGGGTTAGAAAAAAAGGTGGCATGGACAAGTTGGGCCAAAGGGCCTGTTTCCATGCTGTAAACCTCTATGACTCTAAGTGAGAAGGCTAAGAGGTTAACGAAATGTAAAATTACAAAAATGGTTCAGAGTAATAGACATAAAGAAGATGGTGGAATGTTCCACCATCTTCCTCTCACCCCACCCTACACACTTTTCCCAGCCCCTGGCGACACGGTTTGTAACAATTGGAGGCAGGCTCGCTATTCAGTGGGATTTTCCGTTCCCGCCGCTGTCAGCAGGGTTTCCCGTTGTTGCACCCTCCACCGCCAGAGACCCCTGGCTCACCTTTGGCAGGAGCAGAAGATCCCACTGGCAGGAATGTCTGGAAAATCTCCACCAATGTTTCCGCTTCTGGGGAAAACAAGGGGATGGAAATAAAGGACTGAGAGTGATGAATGCTGGGGGTTGGGTGTCAGATCAGGCAACACACCCTGGAGGAGGGTTTCAACACATCAGATTCCGCCACTTTAATGAAGATCCCTCATTATAACATTGCCAGACAGTGGGAAAGATAAGAAGCCACATGGCACACTACAATTGGAACATTTCAGTGACCAGCAGAAGGCTACAATTTGGAGTAGTTGCAGCAAAGTGTGGGAGAAGAATTGTGATGGATTCAGATACTGAGTAGTTGCTGCATAGGGGTGGTATGGTGGCACAGTGGTTAGCACTGCTGCTTCATAGCGCCAGGGACCCAGGTTCAATTCCCAGCTTGGCTCACTGTCTGTGTTTTCTCCACATCTGTGTGGGATTGCTCCAGTTTCCTCCCACAGTCCAAAGACGTGCAGATTAGGTGCATTGGTCATGCCATATTCTCCCTCAATGTACCCAAACAAGTGCCAGAGTGTAGTGAATAGGGGAGTTTCACTGCAGGGTTAATGTCAGCCTGCTTGTGATTAATACGTAAACTTTAACTTAAATTTAATGACCAAATCTTTGATGCTTGGTGGGGGTCAGTCAGGTTTTAGAAAGAGATGGCCTTATCCGGCAATGACAGGTGAAATTCTGCTGCGGACACAAAGGGAGAAATGGCCAGAGATTGTCAAGGAGTCACAACAGGAGCGCTGTGCCATGGTCCTAGGCCCAGTTCAGGAAGTAATCTCACTAATGGTTTAACCAGGCAGGAGGGGTAAGGGCATTTGCAAATTCATCAACATCCTGTTATGCATAGAGCAAAAAACAAAGAAAATTACAGCACAGGAACAGGCCCTTCAGCCCTCTAATCTGGCACCAACCATGCTGCCTGACTTAACTGAAGCCCCCTATCTTCTTGGGGACCAAATCCCTCTATTCCCAGCCTATTCATGTATTTGTTAAATTGCCCTTTAAAAGTCACTATCCTATCTGCTTCCACTACCTCTCCCGGCAGTGAGATCCAGGCACCCACTGCCCTCTGTGTAAAAAACTTGCCTTGTACAATCTTCTTTAAATCTTGCCCCTCAGTCATTAATCATATGTCCCCTAATAATAATTGATTCTTTCACTTTGGGGAAAAAACTTCTACTTATCCAAAAAAGCTTCTGACTAGCCAAAATGCTCCTCTCAGCGCTCACAACAAATACCTCCTCATTCTGCCTTCTCAAAGCTCCTCTCAGTACTCACAGCTATTCACTTAGTAAGTGGACCTATCCTTTCCATCATCACATCTGCATCTACTAATACACTGCACTACACCTTGGTCTAATTTCCTGCCTCTATTTCAGAGCCACTCCCATCAAAGTGCTCCGTCCATCTGGTGAACACATGTCTTCACACTCACTCGTAGGACAGACATTTCTCACAGTTCAGAAGAGAATGCAGAACATGTTTGGAATGTTTTTCAAATGCATTCCAAGCCCACAAGCTCTACCACCTCTGGTCGGAGAAGTCGAGAAATGCCACCACTGCCACCTTCCTCTCCAAGCCACTCACCATCCCAACTTGAAAATGTATTCGCTGTTCCTTCACTGTCGCCAGGTCAAAATCCCCCCTAACAGCACTGTGGGTGTACCTACACCGCATGGACTGCAGTGGCTCAGGAAGGCGGCTCACCACCACCTTCTCAAAGGGGCAATTAGAACCAACAACAACAGCTAGTCTTATCACCGAGGCTCACTGTCTATGAAAAGAATAGCAAAAAATTCACATAGTCACGTTGTTCTATATCTGAAGTCCAACCTGAGACATTCTTCCTAATAATGAGTCTGAATAACTCCACCTTGTAGAAACTAACCTCTCCACAAGCCATTTCCCATCAGAAGGTATGAAAGCAGCTCTGAATGCTGAGTATTTCTTGACGCCTGTATGCCTGGCTTATAATAGATGCCACAAACAGCCTTCCAGACTCTCATCCTTGTTTCAATGGCAACTTCCAGGAAAACTGCACATTCAATGTTCAATTTAAATCATAGAATCCTAGAATCCCTAAAGTGCAGAAAAGGCCATTCAGCCCATTACATTTGTACCAACTCTCCGGCAGAACTTCTTACCAAGGTCCTCTCTGCCACCCTATCCCTGTATCCCACACATTTAGCATGGCCAATCCACCAAACCTGCACACCTTGGGACACTAAGGGGAAATTTAGCATGGTCAATCCACCAAACCGACACATTTTAAGACACTAAAGGGCAATTTAGCATGGCCAATCCACCAAACCACACATTTTAAGACACTAAGGGGCAATTTAGCATGGTCAATCCACCTAACCTGTACATCTTTGGACACTAAGGGACAGTTTAGCACGGCCAATCCACCTAACCTGCACATCACTGTACTGCTGAAGTCCTGGTGAAAAATTAATGTAATTATCAAATTGAATGCAGAAATATTTAAATATTAAAACCAGTTCATCTCTCCAGGATGGGAGTGGTTGAGCACATTCACTGAAACACACCCACGTGAAGCTGGGGGTTTGGGGCCCGTAACAAATGCACTGATATTCCAACTCATTTTGACACCCATCCGAAACAGGTCGCCCCAGCATCCTTTACTATCAAAATCCCCTGTCTAAACAGGGGATTCCCCGAGTCACTACAGTCCGGTGCCCATTTGGGTCAATGTACCTAACAAGCACGTCTTTCAGAATGTGGGAGGAAACCAGAACACACAGAGGAAACCCAAGCAGGCATGGGGAGAATGTGCAAACTTCACATGGACACTCCAAGCTTGGAATCGAACCCATGTCCCTGGCGCTATGAGGCAACAGTGCTAACCATTGTTTACCGTGCTGCCCCTGGAGCAATGATCTCAGGCTGTTATCAGTGAACTTTGAGGTGAAGATAAGCAACTGTCTGAGTACGAGATGGACTGGGTCTCAGAGCCAGCACTGACACTGGTTTGTGAATTCCAAATTGGGTTGCTGGCTGTACTATTTCCTCATAAGGAGCAGAATCAGCCAGTGATCCCGGCAAGTGGTGGACATCTTTCCTCTTTACCTTTTATGGCTGTTGTTTTTTCTTCATTTTTTGCATTTTAATCCTCTCTTTTGTTGCATGTGTAAATATAGCCTCGCTGCTTTGCAGAAACATCCATCCTGTCAAATATTAAGTGATGCCAATCAAACACCATTGAGTTATGGAAATGTACAAATTAAATCTTCAATAACTCTTAGCCCCCTTCACACACAGCCAGTTCCTGCTCTTTTCCCTCATTCACTAAGGTTTTCAACAAATCAGGCTGAAGGATCATAAATTACATCCTTCAGACATTGAGACAATCTTCTCTCCCTCTGTGTTTTTTTATTCATTCGTGGCACATGGGTGACACTGACTGGCCAGCATTTATTGCCCATCCCTAGTTGCCCTTGGAGGGCAGTTATAGAGTCATAGAGATTTACAGCTTTGGCCCAATTTGTCCATGCCACTCGTTTTTTTTAAACCCCGAACTAATCCCAATTGCCGGTATTTGACCCATATCCCTCTGTACACATCTTTGAGAGTTAAGGGTCAACCAGTTAAGAGTCAAGAGTAGATTCCTTACTCAGAGAGTGGTCGGGGTGTGGAATGGACTGCCTGCTGTGATAGTGGAGTCGGACACTTTAGGAACTTTCAAGCGGTTATTGGATAGGCACATGGAGCACACCAGAATATAGGGAGGGGATAGCTTGACCTTGGGATTGGACATAGCTCGGCACAACATTAAGGGCTGAAGGGCCTGTACTGTGCCGTACTGTTTTATGTTTCATACTGCTGTGGATCTGGAGTCACATGTAGGCTTGACCAGGGTGAGAGCAGCAGTAGATTCTTAATCCCAGATCTTTTTTATGGAATTCAAATTCCACCATCTCCTGTGATGGGATTCGAACGTGGGTTGCCAGAACATTAGCTGAGTTTCTGGATTAATAGTCCAGCGATAATACCACTGGACCATTGCTTCCCCACATAGACACTGGAGCACATTTTTCTTCAACAGTACCTTGCAAACTCACAAACATTGCCTCCTGAAAGCTCAAGGGCAGCAGGTAAATGGGAGAACTATCACATCCCTCTCTGTTTTACATGTCATGCTAACTTGGAAAATATGTTGCCATTTCTTCATTTCTTCTGTATCAAATTCCTAAAGTCCCTAAAACACTGAACGAGCAATTTCACCAGATGGATTGCAGTGGTTCAAGGAGGTGACACACTCCCCACCTTCATAAGAGAAGTAGGATAGGATCAACAGTGCAGAAGGAGGCCATTTGGCCCATCGAGTCTGCACTGACCATTATCCCACCCAGGCCCTATCCCCATAGCCTCATGCATTTACCCTAGCTAGTCCCTCTGACACGAAGGGGCAATTTAGCATGACCAATCCATCTAACCCGCACATCTTCGGACTGTGACAGGAAACCGGAGCACCCAGAGGAAACCCACGCAGACACGGGGAGAACGCGCAAACTTCACACAAACAGTGACCCAAGCCAAGAATGATGTGAGGCAGCAGTGCGAACCACTGTGCCACCGTGACAACTAGAAATGGGCAGTAATTCTTAGAATCATAGAAGCTTAAAGTAATAAAACTGTTCAACCCAGTGCGTCTCCATTGGTCTTAGCAGTAATGTCCATATCTCGAGAATGTCTGAGGTCACGTACCAACAGACTCAAGGACAGCTTCTTCCCTGCTGCCATCAGATCTTTGAATGGGCCTACTTTATATTAAATCGATCTTTCGCTACACCCTAACTATGAGTATAACACTACATTCTGCACTCTCTCATTTCCTGTGTATTCTATGAACAGTATGCTTTGTCTCTGTAGCATGCAAGAAGCAATACTTTCCATTGTTTCCCAATGCAAGTGGCAATAATAAATCAAATTAAATCAAACAAAAATGAGTAAAAGAATAACATTAAAATCACTGTATTGGACACTACTTCCACAGAAATGAAGAGATACGTAGTGTGCACCAAGAGGTGAATCAGGATGCACATCATCCTTTCTGCATCAGCCCAGCCCTGAATATTTCTAACAAAAACAGGCAATCGTATCATGTTTTTAACAGAAGTGCTTCATCCGATACTGCCTCAGAGGAGGATGGCCAATCCACCAAACCAGCACGTCTTTCGGACTGTGAGAGGAAACCGGAGAACCCGGAGGAAACGCACCCAGACACGGGGGGGGGGCATGCAAACTCCACACAGTGACCCAAACCAGGAATCAAACCCGGGTCTCTAGTGCTGTGAGGCAGCAGTGCTAACCACTGTGCCACCTACAAATTGAATTTCAGTTCCTTTGACGGGATTTGAACTCACGTCCCCAGAGCATGAGATAGGGCGACTGTCCATTACCACTGCACGATTCTCGCCCTATCCCACTGACTCGGAATTAACAGAGGCAATGAGCACAGGAGTAGAAGAACCAATTTGTGGCTGAGCTGAACCGTTCTATCTGCACTGTCGTTGTGAGGAGATACTGATAGGATTTCCAAATCAGCAGAAGACAATACTTTGCTCTGCTGTGTCGCTAAATTCCCTCGATACTTAATTCAATGCGACACTTGTCTGTCAACAGATTATGTGAAAAGTGTGTTGCCATGTTTTCAGACATACTCTCTATCATTCTGACTTATTCCATGCTTTGGTAGGTCTCAGATACATGTAACTAATAGTTTGGGAGAAGTTTTTTTTTGTCACAGTGACAATCAAGCCATCTCCGCAGGGATTTCACTCTGGAGTAAATGTGACTTCTGACTTAGCTGTCTCCATTCATCTAAGAAGACACATTTTTCATTATTTCTTTTCAAAGCCGTGCAAGCTGACTGCATCTCGTTATGTTTAAAAAAGCAGCACCTCTCAAAGCGACTCATTCTTCCGGGATATGGGAAATTCCTTTATTATTAGCAGTGAGCCTGGGCGTCAGGCATTCACAAGTCTGCTATGAACACACCTGTCACTAGATAGCACCTAACACACCCTCAGTGTGCCCTGTGACTAACAAATTGCTTCCAAAGTGTGGCTATGATGGAACATGTGGCAACCATGTCACGCATAGCAAGATGCCACAAACATGAAATAAATGAATAACCGGGTGGCTTTTTTTTTTAAATGAAATCTGAGATAAGGAGGAATGTTGGTAGGATAGCCATCTCCTTTGTGTTGTGCCTTGAGAGCCTAAGTCATGACTGACTGTGGACAAGTCCCCAGGACCGGATGGAATGCATCCGAGGGTTCTGAAAGAAATGGCGGAGGTGATAGTGGATGCCTTGGTGGTTATTTTCCAGACGTCGCTGGATTCCGGGGAAGTGCCGGAAGATTGGAGAACGACTAATGTTACACCGTTGTTTAAGAAGGGTGCCAGGCAAAAGGCGGGGAATTATAGGCCGGTTAGTTTAACATCTGTGGTAGGTAAAATGTTAGAATCCGTCATTAAGGAGGAAATTGCGAGGCATCTTGAAGGGAATTGCTTGATAGGGCGGACGCAACACGGTTTCATTAAAGGGAAGTCGTGTCTGACAAATTTACTGGAGTTCTATGAGGATGTGTCTAGGGCAGTGGATAGAGGAGAGCCGGTGGATGTGGTCTTTCTGGATTTTCAGAAGGCGTTTGACAAGGTACCTCACAAGAGGTTATTGCAGAAGGTCAGGGGACATGGAGTTGGGGGTAGGGTGTTAGCGTGGATAGAGGATTGGTTGTCAAATAGGAGGCAGAGAGTGGGAGTCAATGGGTGCTATTCGGATTGGCGGTTGGTGACTAGTGGGGTGCCCCAGGGGTCGGTGCTGGGGCCTCAGCTATTTACCATTTATATAGATGATCTGGAGGAGGGAACCGAGTGCAGGGTGTCGAAATTTGCTGATGACACCAAGATTGGGGGAAAGGCAAATTGTGCGGAGGGTGTGGAGAGTCTGCAGAAGGATCTAGATAGGCTGGGTGAATGGGCCAGGAAATGGCAAATGGAATTTAATGTTGGCAAGTGTGAGGTGGTCCACTTTGGTAGGAAGAATGGTAGGAAGGACTATTACTTACGTGGCGAAAAACTGCAGCAGGCGACGGTGCAGAGGGACCTCGGGGTCCTTGTGCATGAGTCGCAAAAACCCAGCTTGCAGGTGCAGCAGGTGGTCAGGAAGGCGAATGGGATGCTGGCCTTCATAGCGAGGGGGATTGAATATAAAAGTAGGGAGGTCTTGCTGCAGCTGTATAGGGCATTGGTGAGGCCGCAGCTGGAGTACTGTGTGCAGTTTTGGGCGCCGCACCTGCGCAAGGATATTTTGGCCCTGGAGGGAGTGCAGAGGAGGTTTACTAGGCTGATACCGGAGTTGAGGGGATTGAGCTATGAGGAGAGGCTGAATAAACTAGGCTTGTACTCGTTAGAGTTTAGAAGAATGAGGGGAGATCTCATTGAGACGTATAAGATGATGAATGGGATGGATAGGATAGAGGTGGAGAGACTCTTCCCGCTCAAAAAAGACAGTAGGACTAGGGGGCACAGCCTCAAGATAAAGGCGGTTTAGAACGGAGTTGAGGAGGAACTTCTTCACTCAAAGGGTGGTGAATCTCTGGAATTCTCTGCCCGTTGAAGTGGTGGAGGCTGCCTCGCTAAATATTTTTAAGAAGCGGGTTGATGGGTTCTTGATAAGACAGGGGATTAAGGGTTATGGGGAGAGGGCGGGAAAGTGGAACTGAGCCACAACAGATCAGCCATGATCTTATTGAATGGCGGGGCAGGCTCGAAGGGCTAGATGGCCTACTCCTGCTCCTATTTCTTATGTTCTTATGACTGGTGTCATCATCCTATATGTCATATATTAGCATATCCCATCTATTAATCTTTTAGACTTCAAATGAAACAGGCTAATAGAAACCATAGAAAATTCCAGCTCAGAAACAGGCCTTTTGGCCCTTCTTGTCTGTGCCGAACCATTTTTTACTTAGTCCCACTGACCTGCACTTGGACCATATCCCTCCACACCCCTCTCATCCACACATCTATCCAAGTTTTTCTTAAATGTTAAAACTGACCCCACATTTACCACTTTATCCGACAGCTCATTCCACACTCCCACCACTCTCTGTGTGAAGAAGCCCCCTTAATATTCCCTTTAAACTTTTCTCCTTTCACCCTTAACCCATGCCCTCTGGTTTTTTTTCTCCCCTAGCCTCAGTGGGAAAAGCCTGCTTGCATTCACTCTATCTATACCCATCAAAATCTTATACACCTCTATCAAATCTCCCCTCATTCTTCTACGCTCCAGGGAATAAATTCCTAACCTATTCAATCTCTCTCTGTAACTCAGCTTCTCAAGTCCCGGCAACATCCTTGTGAACCTTCTCTGCACACTTTCAACCTTATTTACATCCTACCTGTAACTAAGTGGCCAAAACTGTACACAATACTCTAAATTCAGCCTCACCAGTGCCTTATACAATCTGACCATAACACTCCAACTTTTATACTCGAATAATAATTCTAATATTTGATTTATTAGTAGTAATTTGATTTATTAGTAGTGATAACTACTAATAATTTGTGCTTTGCTTCTGAAAGCTGCCAGTTTCTTTGCCTTGCCCGGGAAGTGTACTTAATGGAAACCCCAGGCGAGGCCCACGCTGATATTACAACTCCATTTCCTGAGAGAATGACCAAACGGTTTCCTCGGGTTTCCTCCCACAGTCTGAAGATGTGCAGGTTAGTTGGATTAACTATGGTAAGTTACCCCATAGTCTCCAAAGATACGTAGGTTAGATGAATTACCCATGAGAAATATGAGATGTTGCAGGGTTTTCTTAGAACAGCTTTCACAGACAGACACCAAGACCATTAGCCTGACAAAGCACATAAATCAAACATCTGTAACTGGAAAATGGGAGCGATTCACAGATACAGAAACGAGCTGTACCATGAATTTTTCTCGCTAATTGGATATTATAATGAAGCAAGCGTAAAATGATTGTGATTGGTTTATGCTAATTACTTGTAATGGATTTTGAAAATCTTAATTGCCTTTGTGTGTTGGAAAATGCCACTCTGGCTAGCTACAGGGATGTGAACTGTAGCTTTCCAGGGTCCTTGCTATAACTTGTATTAAAACAGCTGTTTAAGAGAACTCTGTGACTTGGACTGGTTACTTGAAGGGTAAAGTTGTGACCAATTAAAAGGCTGGCATCAAAACCTGCAACAGCACTGAGGGAGAATTTGGCAAGGTCTCTCTTGCACCAAACCAGCACGTCTTTCGGAGTGTGGGAGGAAACCGGAACACTGGAGGAAAACCACGCAGACACAGTGAGAATGCGCAAATTCCACACAGGCAGCCAACTAAGCTGGGAATGGAACCAGGATCCCTGGCACTGTGAAACAGCAGCGCTAACGACTGCACCAGCAGGCAGGGTGGGGAGGTGGTGGGGTGGGCTGGAGGGAAGGTGTGGTGCCGGGTAAGATGCTCTTCTGGAGATTTGGAGCAGACGTGATGGGCCGAATGGCCCCTGTCTGTATTCTATGATTCTGCGGTTGGTGCAGCACGCAGGAAAGGGAGTGTTAATAAAAGACGTGTTCTTCCCCTCTTGTTGGAGATTATGACATGAGTCACTATATTCTGGATAGCATATTATACCCTTCATTCACTTGAGTGAGTTATCAGTTCCCTGGGCACAGACACGCAATTTGTTCCCAGAGAGTTAACACTGATTGCCTTGTGCTAGCCAAGTGATTGTGCTATCTTAACAAACGAGTCCAGAGAAATAGAGAAACTGCAGTTGAGTGCAGTGAGATCCAATGATCTTTGTGTCTAACAAGCAAAGTCGCTGGAGTAAGAGACGCCATTTGCTGTCTACGGGGAAAATAGAACTCGGTAAGTTTGGCAGCATAACTGAAGAGGCATTGTGGGACTTCCTGACTGCGCTCCAGCAGCTTAAACCCCAAAATTGGGAATCCCCCCTTCCCTTTCACTGCAAAAAAAAAGCAACTTATGTTTTACCCTCCACAGGTGTTAACGGTGCTGCTATACCATCACAACCATTCTTCAGGGCGGGTTGTGGTTGTGGGTGGGGGAGGACAGTCCCTGGTTGGTCTCGGTGTCACAGCCTGAAGTGCTTCTCGAGATCGAATGGTCAACGTCTCCGTTTAACCAAGTTGAAGGGTCACATGGACAAGTGCCCAAGGTTTCTGGGAACATGCACAGCAGGAGAGAGAGGAAAAGAGAACATTGGAATAGGAAAGGAAATGGGAACAAAACGCAGACTAATGATACCACTGGCTGTTCTCCAGTGGAAAATTTCTCAGCTGTCTTAAACATGCCACTAACCGCAATCACACATCCAGGCTCACAACACCCGAACACAATATAACACCACGCACACACATACATGTACAATCACACAACCCCACCCACACACAGAAGTCAACGCACAATAACATGCCCCCCACAGACATACACGTGCCAATGCACACAATAAAATGACACCCATATACACATACACACACCAACACACACATGAACACAATCCCTCCTCCACACACATATACACACATGAACACAATCCCCCAAACACACACATGAACACAATCCCCCAAACACACACCAACACACACATGAACACAATCCCTCCTCCACACACCAACACACACACATGAACACAATCCCCCCTCCACACACATATACACACATGAACACAATCCCCCAAACACACATACACACACCAACATACACATGAACACAATCGCCACACACACACACATGTATATGCACAGTCACAGTCACTTTACCATTTCTCATATTAAATTTGACCATTTACTTGATGCAGTTTTCCCGAGATCAGCACTTTCAGGGGTGAAGGAATAAAGAATTGCAACTGCACTTCAACCATCTTCCAGCAGATGAACAACATGATTAAAAGATGGAACCCATTACCACTTTTGTCAGTCTCTCCTAACTAAAAAGCTGGACAGATTGGATTGAGGAACTTCTGTCCTATTGCTGTGAAAAATCATCACAAAAAAAGAACCTGTGCTATGAAACTGGAGAAATGAGATTTCAATGCAGTGCACTGGCTGCAGACTAAGTACAATTTAAAATAGTAATGCACCTCTATTTAAATAGGTGCTAACCCACATAAATTTCACATCAGGAATGAGATAGAGAATTTGGTGAACTGGTACAGCAACAATAACCCCTCCCTCAATATCAACAAAATGAAGATGATTGTCATCGACTTCAGGCAGCGTAAAGGAGAACATGCCCCTGTCTACATCAACAGGGACGAAGTAGAAAGGGTTGAAAACGTCAAGATTTTTGGTGACTACATCACTGACAACCTGTCCTGGTCCCCCCATGCCAACACTATAGTTAAGAAAGCCCACCAACGCCTCTACTTCCTCAGAAGACTAAGAAAATTTGGCATGTTAGCTATGACTCTCACTAACTTTTACAGATGCACCATACAAAGCATTCTTTCTGGTTGCATCACATCTTGGTATGGGCTCCTGCTCTGCCCAAGACCGCAAGAGACTATAAAAGGTCATGAATGTAACCCAATCCATCATGCAAACCAGCCTCCCATCCATTGACTCTGTCTACACTTCCCGCTGCCTCTGGGAAAGCAGCCAGCATAATTAAGGACCCCATGCACTCTGGACATTCTCTATTCCACCATCTTCCATCGGAAAAAGGCACAAAAGTCTGATGTCACGTACCAACCGACGCAAGAACAGCTTCTTCCCTGCTGCTGTCAGACTTTTGAATGGACTTACCTCGCATTAAGTTGATTTTTCTCTACACCTTAGCTATGACTGTAACACTACATTCTGCACCCTCTCCTTCCCTTCATTACTGGGCAGCACGGTGGCACAGTGGTTAGCACTGCTGCCTAACAGCACCAGGGACCTGGGTTTGATTCCCAGCTAGCTTGGGTCACTATCTGCATGGAGTTTGCACGTTCTCCCTGTGCCTGCGTAGGTTTCCACCAGGCGCTCCAGTTTCCTCCCACAGTCCAAAGATGTGCGGGTTAGGTGGATTGAATGTGTTATATTGGCTTTTAGTGTCAGGGGGATTAGCAAGGTAAATATATGGAATTACAGGTATTGGGCTTGGGTGGGATTGTGGTTGGTGCGGACCCGATGGGCCAAATGGCCTCTTCTACACTGTAGGGATTCTATACTTCTTCTCTATGAATGGTATGCTTTTTATAATGTGCAAGAAACAATACTTTTCGCTGTATACTAATACATGTGACAATAAGAAATCAAATCAAAGGACCTTGGAACCTAGGCAACTGAAGACATGACTACTAATGGTGGAGTGATTAAAATTAAGGATGTGAAGACCATAAGACATAGGAGCAGAATTAGGCCACTTGGCCCATTGAGTCTGCTCTGCCATTCAATCATGAGAAAAAAAAATCAACCATGATTTTTCCTTCTGCGGCAAAGAGTTCCACAAATTCCCCACTCTCTGGCTGAAGAAATTCCTTCTCATCTCTGTTTTAAAGGATCATCTCTTTAGCCTGAGGTTGTGCCCCCTGGTTCTAGATTTTCCCACTAGTGGAAACATCCTCTCCACAGCCACTCTATCGAGGCCTTGCAATATCTGGTAAGTTTCAATAAGATCCCCCGCTCATCCTTCTGAACTCCAATGAATACAGACCCAGAGTCCCCAAACATTCCTCATACGACAAGTTCTTCATTCCAGGGATCATTCTTGTGAACCTTCTTGGACTCTTTCCAAGGCCGGTACATCCTTCCTTAGATACGGGGCCCAAAACTGCTCATATTACTCCAAATGGGCTCTGACCAGAGCCTTACACAGCCTCAGAAGTATAGCCTGTATTCTAGCCATCTCGGCATGAATGCTAACACTGCATTTGCCTTCCTATCTGCTGACTGAAGCTGTACGTAAACCTTAAGAGAATTGTGAACACGGACTCCCAAGTCCCTTTGTTCTCTTGATTTCCTAAGCATTTCCCCATTTAGAAAATAGTCTATGCCTCTATTTCTCCTTCCAAAGTGAATAACCTCACACTTTTCCACATTGTATTCCATCTGCCACTTCTTTGCTCACTCTCCTAGCCTGTCCAAGTCTTTCTGCAGCCCCCCTGCTTCCTCAATACTAAAGGGACTAAAGGGACAATCCTTTTAAACAGCGATGTCCTCATATCTTGTACCATCTGCAAACTTGGAACTGAAGACATCGTTGCTTTCTTCCAAATCATTAATGTATATTGTGAAAGGTTGTGGTCCCAGCATTGATCCCTGAGGCACACCACTAGTCACCGGCTGTCATCCTGAAAAAGGAACCCTTTATCTCCACTCTCTGCCTTCTGCCAGTCAACCAATCCACCATCCATGCCAGGATCTTACCCTTAACACCATGGGCTCTTAACTTATTTAACCGTCTCCTTTGCAGCACCTTGTCAAAGGCCTTCTGGAAATCTAAATAAATCACATCCACTGGTTCTCCTTTATCTAACATCCTTGTTACCTCCTCAAAGAACTCTAACCAATTTGTCAGACATGACCTCCCCTTGACAAAGCCGTACTGACTCAATCCTATTTTATCACGCACTTCCAAGTACTCCGCAGTCTCATCTTTTATAATGGACTCTAAAATCTTGCCAATGACTGAAATCAGGATAATTTCCATCTCTTCTTAAACAGTGGTGTTACATTAGCTACTTTCCAGTCCACTGAGACCCTCTCTGCCTCCAGTGATTCCTGAAAGATCACCACCAATGCCTCCACGATTTCCTCAGCTATCTCTTTTAGAACCCTGGGGTGTAGTTCATCTGGACTAGGTGATTTATCAACCTTCAGACTTTTCAGTTTCCCCAGAGCCTTCTCATTAGTGAAGGCCACTACACTTAACTGTGCCCCCTGACTCTCCTGGAGTTCTGACATCCCACTGGTGTCTTCCACAGTGAAGACTGGTGCAAAATAACTATTCAGTTCCGCTGCCATTGCTTTGTTTCCTATTTTTATTTCTCCAGCCTCATTTTCCAATGGTCCAATGTCTATTTTTGTCTCTCTCTTACCTTTCATATACAGAAAAAGGATCTTCCTATCTTCTGTATATTACTAGCTAGCTTATACTCACATTTCATCTTCTCCCCCTTATTGCTTTTTTAGTTGTCTCTGCTCACTTTTAAAGGCTTCCCAAACCTCTGGCTTCCCACTAATCCTTGCCACTTTGTATGCTTTTTCTTTTGCCTTTATGCTATCCTTGTCTTCCCTCATCAGCCATGGATGCCTTGTCCTCCCCGTAGCATGTCTCCACCTCCTGGGGATGATTTTCTGTTCTGCCTCCCGAATAGCCCCTAAAAACTCCTGTCATTGCTATTCCATTATCTTCCCAGCTCCCTTTCCAATCAATTCTGGCCAGCTCCTCCCTCATATATTTGCAGTTACCTTTATTTAATTGTTGTACTGTTACATCTGATTCCAGCTTGTCCCTCTCAAATTGCAAGGTAAATTCTGTCATATTGTGGTCACTGCTCTCTTAACGTTCCTTCATCTTAAGTTTCCTAATCAAGTCTGCCTCATTACAAATCACCAAATCCAGAATTGCCTGTTCCCTAGTAGGCTCTGTCACAAGCTGCTCCAAAAATCCATCTCTTGGATATTTCACAAATTCCTTTTCTTGGGATCCACAACCCACTGAACTTTATAAAAGCAAATTATCATGGATGTTGGAATGTGAAACCAAAAGAGAAGACGCTGGAAAATCTCAGCAGGCGTGGCAGCATCTGTAAGGATAAAAAAGAGCTGATGTTTCAAGTCCAAGTGACACCTTATCAAAGCTAAAAGGCATTGAAGGTGAGAGATATTTATACTGAGGAGGGAGGGAATGAATGAAATATGAGTCGTAGCCACAGAAACCAGGGGAAAAGACTCCTGATGGCTGTCCGCAGAGAGAATGAAGGGTGTGAATGGTCAAATGGCAGAGAAGCTGTAAGTTATGCCAGATGAAGATGTTGGGGGATGGGGTGGGAAGGAAATGGGACAGAGGTAGAATGTAGAAAAGGGGCAGCGGGGGGAGAAAAGGGAAGGGAAAGGGGATGAAGTGGGGGGAAAGAGTGGGGGAAAGAAAAATGAAGAAAGACAATAAAGGAATAAAAGGTAGAGAACAGTAAAAAATTAAGTAAAATAGAATGAAAACAAAGGGGGTTGAGATGGCAAAGCATCTGAAGTTGTTGAACTCAATGCTATAAAGTGACTAACCGGAAGATGACATGCTGTTCCTCCAGTTTGAACATAAGAACATAAGAAATAGGAGCAGGAGTAGGCCATCTAGCCCTTCGAGCCTGCCCCGCCATTCAATAAGATCATGGCTGATCTGTCTTGGCTCAGTTCCACATTCCCACCCTCTCCCCATAACCCTTAATCCCCTCTCTTATCAAAAACCCATCAACCCGCGTCTTAAAAATATTTAGCGAGGCAGCCTCCACCACTTCAACGGGCAGAGAATTCCAGAGATTCACCACCCTTTGAGTGAAGAAGTTCCTCCTCAACTCCGTTCTAAACCGCCTCCCCTTTATCTTGAGGCTGTGCCCCCTAGTCCTACTGTCTTTTTTGAGCGGGAAGAGTCTCTCCACCTCTATCCTATCCATCCCATTCATCATCTTATACGTCTCAATGAGATCTCCCCTCATTCTTCTAAACTCTAACGAGTACAAGCCTAGTTTATTCAGCCTCTCCTCATAGCTCAACCCCCTCAACTCCGGTATCAGCCTAGTAAACCTCCTCTGCACTCCCTCCAAGGCCAAAATATCCTTGCGCAGGTGCGGCGCCCAAAACTGCACACAGTACTCCAGCTGCTGCCTCACCAATGCCCTATACAGCTGCAACAAGACCTCCCTACTTTTATAAAATGCAACCTAACTAACTTTCCCAGTCCACCTACTTATTGAAGTTCCCCCATCATTATTGTAATATTGCCTTTTCTATATGCCTTTCCTATCTCCTGGTTTATTTCCTGCCCACATCCTGATTACTGCTAGGGGGCCTGTACATAACTCCTATCTGGGTCTTTTTACCATTGCGATTAAATTAGGAATGAGAGGAGTGCAGATATCTCGGAGGGTTGTGGGGCTGGAGGACGTTACACGGATAGCGGGGGGCGAGGTCCCAGAAGGATTTTAAACAAGGATGAGGGCTTTATTGTCAAGGTATTGCTTGAACGGGAGCGAAGGTAGGTCAGCGAGCACAGTCCAAACCACAGCACGCTTAAATAATCTTAGCTGTCTCAGAGAGGAAATAATTTTACAGACACTAAAGCTGCGCTCTTGACAGGTCTAGCAGCTATGAGATAATACTCCAGTTACCACCTGTCACTTAAAGACATCAGTGACTAACTAAAACTTCTATAAATAGTGTAATGCTAAGTTACATTGATTGCAGGAGAGGTACAAGTGAGTTGTTTAAGGGAGGTGGACAATTGATGTGACAAAAATGTTTAGTTCCTTTTTCTTAGGAAAAACCTCATTTCTGTGTTTTCTTTCCAAAAGGATAAAAAAAGCTCCTTAATCTGTCTGTCCAATTCTGGATGCGCGGGGTACTTAATTATGCTGGCTGCTTTTCTGAAGCAATGGGAAATGTAAAAAGTGCATGATGGACTGGGCTTCATTCACAATCCTTTTTAGCTTCTTGCGGTCTTGGGCAGAGCAGGAGCCATCCCAAGCTGTGAAGCAGCCAGAAAGAATGTTTTTTATGGTGCATCTATAGAAGCTGGTGAGAGTCGTAAAGTAAAAGTAAAGTTTATTCATTAGTCACAAGTAAGGCTTACATTAACACTGCAAGGAAGTGATATTCCACTAGTTGCCACAGTCTGGTGCCTGTTCGGGTCAATGTACCTTAACCAGCACGTTTTTCAGACTGTGGGAGGAAACCAGAGCACCTGGAGGAAACCCACGCAGACACTGGGAGAACGTGCAGACTCCACACAGACAATGACCCAAGCTGGGAAGCGAACCTGGGTCGCTGGCACTGTGAAGCGCCAATTCTAACCACTGTGACCCCCCACTTGGTATGCCGTAGTGGATATACCAAATTTCCTTAGTCTCCAGAGAAAGTAGAGGTGTTGGTGGGCTTCCCTAACTATAGTGTCAGCACAAGGGGGACTAGAACAAGGTTGTTGGTGATTTCCACAGCTAAAAACTTGAAGCTCTTGACCATTTCAACTTCATCCCCATTGATGTAGATAGGGGCACGTTCTCCACTACACTTCTTGAAGTTCATGACTATCTCCTTCATTTTGTTGACATTGAGGGAGAGATTATTATCATTGCACCAGATTCTCTATCTCTTTCCTGTACTCCATCTTGTCATTGTTTGAGATCCGTCCCACTACAATGGTGTCATCAGAAACTTGAAAATTGAGTTTGGTCACATAGCCACAGCTCTGGAATATAGTCGGGGGCTGAAATCACAGCCTTAGAGGCACTGGTGTTGAGGATAATTGTGGAGGAGATGTTGTTGCCTACCCTTAGTGATTGCGATTTATGAGCTAGGGTGTTCAGGATCCAGTCACAGAGGGAGGAGTTGAGGCCCAGATCATGGAGTTTGGAGATGAATTTTGTAGGAATGTTGGCGTTGAAGGCTAAACTGTAGTAGATAAATAGGAGTCTGACAAAGGTGCCTTTGTTAACTAGCTGTTCCAGGGTTGGGTGCAGGGCCATGGAGGTGGTGTCTGCTGTGGACCTATTGCAACAGTGGGTGAACTATAGCAGATCCAAGCAATCTGGGAGGCCAGAAATGATTCATGCTGTGTCTAACCTTTCAAAGAACTTCACAATGATGGATGTCAGAGCCACCGGACAATAATCATTAAAGCACGCTGCTCGGCATTGCTTTGGTACCGGGATGATGGTCACCTTCTTGAAGCAGATAAGGACCTCAGGTTGTTGTAAAGAGAGATTGAAGATGTTTGCGAATACCCCCCACCCCCCAACAGCTGATCTGTGTAGGATCTGAGTGCTCGTCCAGGTACACCACCTGGGCCAGTCACTTTCCATGGGTTGACCTGCGAGAAGGCTGCTCTGGCACCTGTAATGGTGACCCCAGATACAGGTTTATCTGAAGCTTCCGGGGCGGAGGGCGTGCTCTCTCTGACCTCACTGTGCCCCCGTGCTGCTCAAAAGATTCAACTTTTAAAATATACTTAGATGCCTGTCAAGATCTCTGGGAGATCCTGAAGTTGCGATTGAACATAATAAGAACATAAGAAATAGGAGCAGGAGTAGGCCATCTAGCCCTTCAAGCCTGCCCCACCATTCAATAAGATCATGGCTGATCTGAAGTGGCTCAGTCCCACATTCCCACTTTCTCCCCATAACCCTTAATCCCCTTGTCTGTCAAAAACCTATCTACCTGTGTCTTAAATATATTTAGCGAGGTAGCCTCCATCACTTCAACGGGCAGAGAATTCCAGAGATTCACCACCCTTTGAGTGAAGAAGTTCTTCCTCAACTCTGTTCTAAACTGCCCCCCCCCCCTTATCTTGAGGCTATGCCCTCTAGTCCTGCTGTCCTTTCTGAGCGGGAAGAATCTCTCTACCTCTACCCTATCCATCCCCTTCATTATCTTATATGTACGATATCTGGAGCTCATTGGCGTGATGGAAATGCACATTCCTCCCTTCTGTTATGCTACCAGTGGAATCATCTTAGCTTAAGTTCCCTCAATTATATTGTTGAACTCTGCAGTTGACTTGAATGAAATAAATCTAATTTACTGTTACCCACTCCATTGCCATAATTAAACTGAAGGCTCTGAAATTACATTTCTTCGGGACAATTGCATTTCTCATTGATGATGAGCAACTGTAATCACTGTCTGCATCCAACACCTCAATGAAACATGTGCAGCGTGACAGTTACTGTGTAATTGTTTCTCTGTCCTGAATCTGTGGTGAATCAGATTCTCTCTAATTGCTACACAGACTGTACAGCACAGAAACAGGCATTTGAGCTGGTCAGTGCAAAGGTTTGACATTCACATAAGCCTCCTCCCACGTACTTCATCTCCCACTATCTGCATATTCTTCTAATCCCCTCTCTGTCATGTGCTTACTTATCTTCTCTTGAAATATGTTCTATTCATCTCAGCCACATTTTAAAGCAGTGAGTTGCACCTTCCCACTATTGTCTCAGTAGTTTCTCCCAGATCCCCCTTGGGTCTCTTTGCGAATATCTTACTGTCTGGATTTCTTCACAAGTGGGAAGGTTTTCATTTATCACACACACAGCGTGTCATAACGCTGACCTCTGTCGGGTCACCCCACACACCTCTCTTTTCCTGGAGAAAAGCTGCGTCGGTCTGTATAACATTCCCCTGTATAACATGAGGCGTCTCATTTCTGGTACCACTCCTAGGCATGCACTTCATTGCTGCCTCTCACCCGCGACCCTCCCCCTTACCCCTTGCCCCCCCACTGCTCCTCCTCCCACCCACCACACCCCAACCTGCCCACAGAAACAAAGAAGCCTCGGCCTTTGTCTTGCCAAAGTGACGTTGGCGCTGGACAATGTTTCCAGGTGAGGTAATACAGTTGCTTTGCAGGGTAAAGCTCCCTCAGCTCTGTCCCAACGACTTTGCATTCTACGGGTCGCCCAGTGGTTAGCACTGCTGCGTCACAGTGCCAGGGGCCCAGGTTCAATTCCAGCCTTGGGTGTGATGACGTCTTTGTGGAATTTGCATGTTCTCCTCGTGTCTGGGTGGACTTCCTCTGGGTGTTCTGGTTTCCTCCCAAGCTTCAAAGATCAAAGAACGAAAAAAAAAATTACAACACAGGAACAGGCCTTTTGGCCCTCCAAGATGTGCCGGTTAGGTGGATTGGCTGTGCTAAATGCACAAGTAGGCCTAGTTAAGATGCTCTTCGGAGAATTGGCGAAGATGTGGTCTACTTCTGCACTGGAGGGATGCTATCAGTAAACAGAGAAAGTGTATACTTTTCTTTCTAACACTTTCCAAGGGCGATTAGCAGCCGTTGTTATGTTTCTTCAAGATTGCCACACGATCTCTGTAGCAAGCAATAGCCAAAATGTTCTGTACCATCAGGAGGATGGAGGATGCAGGGCTTAGAAGAGAACTTCAGCAAGATTAATAAACGTTGACCAGCATTCCTCTGTAATGGCGGTTTTCAGGTCAGTGCTTGTCCAGCTAGTTCTGGGTTTATGATAACTCTTCATTTCTGTACACACCCTGTGCTATTGGATTACAGTCGTGTTCAAGCCTCAGCTTTTCCTGTTTGTTGATGTGGCTCAGTTAGTAAGAGTCTTGTCTCGAAATTAGAAGATTGCACATTCCCGCGATGACCCACGGGATACTGAGGGAAACTCTCCCTGCTCTCCTTCAAAATAGTGAAGAGGGGTCTTTCAGATCCATCTGACTGGGGGAAGATTTCAGCTGGAGGACAGTGCCTCTTAAGTGGAGCTCCCTGGCTGGTGCACTTTGAGGATGAGCTTCGATGACTTGCCCAGGCCTGTACAGTGGGATATAAACTCACAACCATGGAGGGTGCGGGGTGTACAAGCTGGTAACATTGTGGCCAATGAGAAGTTTTTGTAGTGGAGGGAGAGAGACTCAGTTCCCCTGGTGAGTGGGTCAATAAGTGGAGGCCAATAGATTTAAAATAATTTGTGATTAAAGATCTAGAGGAGTGATGGGGAGAAATATTTTCACTCAGAGAGCTGTTGGGAGCTGGAACGCTTAACCTGAAACAGCAGTAGAAGCTGATTTCATTAAAGAGAAGTTAACAAGCAGTTGGACAGATGCCTGAGAATGGAGAGGTTACAGGGCTACGGACAGGAAAAACATAACTACTCTGTCAAAGATCCAACATGATGGGCCAAATGGCCCCTGTCATCGGTTCCACAGCCACGTTAGTTTGCATCAGAAACTGATCCAGCAGGATGTCCCACATTCAGGGAAAATAAAAGCGACACAATGTCATGTGAGCACGCATCTTCAAAGGCAAGGCTTGAGGTATTAATTGGAAGACAAACTAACAGGCATTCTTTAAAGCTGCCTAAATGAGACTTTCAATTAAAAAGTAATTAAAACAGCTGGACAAAATGCTTCCAATCCATAAGGATCCCAGTCATACAGTTCTATCAACTAACTCTGCAGGCAATTACTACTCTGGCAATGATTGGAGAAGGATTGTATTTAAGGACAGACAAAGCACTGATAAAGTAAATGATCACCTAACAGGAGTGATGCAATCAGGAAGGATTTATATCCTGTAGCACTTCACTGTGGTGCTTTAATTAGTTCTTGCGTCCAGTAACAATGATCTGAGTGCAAACTGTATCCCTCCCCAACTCAAACCTTGTAAGCTTGACTCAGGGTAACTCTTCCCTTGAGTTTCGAGTCCCAATTTCAGAATGCATAATTTACACAGAAGCTTGAGCATAATGATGAAGGAATGCTGTACTGTGGGATCTATCCTGTGGGATTTATCTTGTGGGATCTGTCTAGTGGAATCTGTTTTGCCTCCTTCTGTGGTCTTTTAATCCAGAAGCCATACCAGACTCTTCACACTGCCAACAGTTGCCTGGTTTTCCGCACTCCTCCAATTCTGTCCTCTTACTTACACTGAATTACATCTCTTTGATTTGATTTATTATTATCATGTGTGTTAGTACACAGCAAAAAGTATTGTTTTTTCACGCATACCATAGACAAAGCATACCATATATAGATAAGGAAAGGAAAGGGTACAGAATGTAACGTAACAGTCACAGCTAAGGTGGAAAGAATGATCAACTTAACACGAGGCAGGTCCATTCAAAAGTCTGACTGGGCAGTGATTGAATTAGACAATTGTTAGGGGGTTTAAAAGAGTTCAAATAAAGTTTTAGAAGCATAGAACGAGAACAAAAGGTAGAATTGGACTCCGTCATTGGCGGCCATATCCTCGGCTGCCTGGACCCTATGCTCTGGAACTCTCTTCCCCGATCCTTGCTAATTCTTCACTTTCCCATAAGCCACTCCTTAAAACCCAGCAGCTTGATCAAGCTTTTGGTGACCTATCTGAACATATCTTAATGTGACAGGGTCAAATTCTGTCCATTGATGCTCCTATGAATTGAGTTGCTATGGTACAATACCTCAAAGGCCCATTGTAAACTCAAGTCATGGCACATAAGAGTGATATAGAAACTCCTTCAGCAATGTCTCCACCGCGTCCTGCAGGTTCATTGGGAGGTCCCTCGAATCAATGTTATCATCCTCCTTGGGATGGGATTCACAAGCAAAGAGCCTGAAAAATGAAGGTTGGTGGCCTAGACTCTATATCCAGATATCTGAAAAATATGTCCCCCACCAGGTCCTGTTTTCTCAACTTTTAAAAGGCCAACATTCCATGGGAAGGTGAAGACATTCTGACGCTCCCCATGAAACACAGCAATGTTGATGTTGATGACTGGGGAACGGTTTCTACTAATTGTTCAAAATGGTGACCAGCTATCCATCAAAGTTCCACTATGTCCTGCGAGATGCTTCCTGGGACACAAAAGTGTCCTTAACGCTGTTTGAGTTCAGGACTGTAGACAGGAGAGTGCTCTATTGTCAAGAATCTGTCAATGAAGACCCACATCAGAAGCTCACCATCCTGGAAAGACACCATCTTTGAACCTAGGGATAATGACCATGACTTTGTTAATCAAGTGAAAGAGGTTAGTAAAATTTGTATGTCAACAGACCTTTGTATGATCCTGTCCCGCCCGCTACGATTCCTGTGGTGGGTGGGATGAGAAAGTTCCATTCTGATTCTCCCAAAGTCCCAGAAAGGTATTGGAATGCTTGGTTATGCTCTCCAGTTACTTCTACGATAAAAGAAAATTCGTACCATTATTGGGAATGGGCGCAGAAGATGTTATTTTTGAGATCAGGTTACAGGTTCCCAACAAATCATTCACAGAATCACAGGATACTACAGTGCAGAAGAGGCCCTTTGGCCCATCAGGTCTGCACCGATGCATGAAAGGCCCTGACCTGCCCACCTGATCCCACTTGCCAGCACTTGGCCCGTAGCCTTGAATGTTATAGTGTACCAAATGCTCATCCAGGTACTTTTTAAAGGATGTGGGGCATCCCGCCTCCACCACCTTCCCAGCAGCGTAGTCCAGGCCCCCTGGATAAAAATGTTTTCCCACAAACTGCCCCCCCCCAAACCTCCCACCCCTCACCTTGACTTGTGTCCCCTCATAATTGACCCTTCAGCTAAGGGGAACGGCAGCTCCCTATCCACTCTGTCCACATGCCCCTCCTAATCTTGAACAGCTCAATCAGGTGGCCCCTCAGTCTTCTCTGCTCCAATGAAGACAATCTAAGCTCACCCACCCTCTCTTTATAACTTAAAAGTTCCATCCCAGGCAGCATCCTGGTGAATCTCCTTTGCATCCCCTCCAGTGTAATCACATCCTTCCAATCATGTGGGATCAGAAATGCACCAAAGTTCTATATAACTCCATTATGACCTCTCTTCTTTTGTAATCTATACACCGATTGATAAAGGTGAGTGTGCCATATGTCCTTTTCACCACCCTATTTACCTGACTTTCCACCTTCAGTGAATTGTCATTGACTATGACAGACAGACAGACAAATGTTTTGCTGTTGTCAGCAGAGCAAAGAGACCCCTTTGGCTTTGCAGACTAGCACAGCCAGCTGTGGGAACGAGGAAAACAGACTCTGGAGTTACATCTGCAGCCGCCGAGGGAATCCAGGAGATTTGTCTAGATGTGACTTGTCGGCAAGAATCATCGGGACAGGATGTAGTGCTGTTCCTGATTTGAGAAAACTCTCCAAAAGATGAAGGGAAGGTGCCTGTACCCCACCCAAAAATACTACTTGGCCAAGTCTGGGAACGTGAACCCACTGAAACCTGGGAGCAACTGTGCCCTGTTTGAGTTCAGGACTGTAGATCTATGGGTTGTACGGAACATGATAAGTCTAAAAAGGGAATGTTCCTCTCTGTGGTTGAAAGAACAAGTCATCTAAAAAGAACAGTGTTTAGTCTTTTTTTGTGGTTTAAAACATAAAATCTTGATGTGTTTTTTTTTCAGCGATCAACTGGCTGCTTCTTCAGAGGAAGGGGTCTCTATAACTTTGTAATAAGTGATTGGTAATATAAATATGAATCTTTCATTTTGAATGTATGAATTTATGAATTTATGACTCAGCCCCCCCCCCCCCAAGCCTGCTTCACCATTGAACAAGGTCATGGCTGATCTATTTTTAATCTCAACCCCACATTCATAAGAACATAAGAAATAGGAGCAGGAGTAGGCCATCTCGCCCTTCAAGCCTGCCCCGCCATTCAATAACATCATGGCTGATCTGAAGTGGATCAGTTCCACTTTCCCGCCTGCTCCCCATAACCCTTAATTCCCTTATCGATCAGAAATCTATCTACCCATGACTTAAACAATTACATTCCCATCTACCCCCGATAATCTTTCACCCCCTTGTTAATCAAGAATCTATCTAGCACTGCCTTAAAAATACTCAAAGACTCTGCTTCCACTGCCTTTTGAGGAAGAGAGTTCCAGAAAGTCACAACCCTCTTGAGAGAAAATCATTCTCTTCATTTCTGTCTTAGTTGAGTGACCCTTTATTTTTAAATAAATATTTTTAAATGGATGGTACAGTGGTTAGCGCTGCTGCTTCAGCACGCCAGGGACCTGAGTTCAATTCTCGGTTTGTCTGTGTGGAGCTTGCACGTTCTCCCCGTGTCTGCGTGGGTTTCCTCTGGGTGCTCTGGTTTCCTCCCACAGTCTGAAAGACATGCTGGTTAGGCGCATTTACCCAAACAGGCGCCGGAGTGTGGCAACTTGCAGTAATTTCATTGCAGTGCAGTGTAAGCCTTCCTTGTGACTAATAAATAAACATTAACTCTTAAATAGATTCTCTCACAAAGGGAAACATCCTCTCCACAGCCACCCATCAATACCCCTCAGCATCTTAAAGGTTTTGATCAAGTCGCTTCTTACTTTTCTGAATTCTGATGGATACAAACCTAACTTTTCCAACCTTTCCTCATAAGACAACCCACCCATTCCTAGTAAACCTTCCCTGAACAAATGCATTTACACCTAATGTGTTTACATCATTCCTTAAATAAGGAGACCAATACTGTACACCATGCTCCAGATGTGGTCTCACCAACGCCTTGCACAACTGAAGCATAACATCCTTAACATTTTTTGTTTCAATTCCCCTCACTATAAATGATTAAATTCTATTAGCTTTCCAAATTACTTGCTTTACATGGATACCAACCTTTTGTGATTCATGCTCTAGGACACCCAGATCCCTCTGCAACTTCTCACCCTTTAGATAATAAACTTCTTTTTTATTCTTCCTGCCAAAATGAAAACTTTACTTTTGCCCATCTTATACTTCATTTGCCAGATGTTTGTCCACTCACTTCACCTATTTATGTCCCAATGCAGCCACCTCACAATTTACATTCTGATCTACCTTTGTACTGTCTGCAAATTTGGCAACCATCTCTTCTGTCCCTTCACTAAATAATTTCTCTAAATTGTAAAATGTTACGATCCCTGTGGTATATAACTCAATCACACCCTTCCAAATAGGAAAATACCTATTTATGTCAATTCTCTGCTCCCTGTTAGCTCACCAGTGTCCTATCCATGTCAATATGTTGCCCCTACATCATTTCATTTTCTGCAATAATATTTGATGTGGCATCTTTTCAAATGCTTTCTGGAAACCTAAGTACAGTACATCCATTGGTTCCCCTTTATCCACATGTGACTCCATCAAAGAACTCCAATAAATTGATTAAACACGATTTCCCTTTTACAAAACCACTTTGACTCTGATTGTCTTGAAATACGACGTAAATGGCTTGCCAAAATCGTTAAATCTGGTCTCCCTTTAGCCCAAAACATGGAATAACAAGTCAATAGTGAGGTGGAAATATAAGCAGTGGAAATGTATTTTTTAATTGAAAATTGCATTTGCAAAAAAAGCATGAAAATGAAAGAAATGTATCAATAGGGGGCTTTGGGATGAGCCTGACCGTAGGTTGTTGTTAGTTCAGCCTATTGGGGTTATTGTCCATTGGTATTGCAGCATCGTGTGATTATGGGTGGAATTTTACAGCTTCACTTGGGCAAGACTGGAAACTCCCACCTGGGGTCAACTGAGATCTCTGTTTTCGGACCCTCACCCGTACCGATTCCATGGCGGCAGCGTGGTAGAGTTCCAGCCTCCAGCAGGAAATATCTATTACGAGGGAGGAAGTGCTAGGGCTTTTAGGTAGCGTAAGGACGGATAAAGCTCCGAGGCCTGATGGTATTTATCCCAGGCTGCTTAGGGAGGTGAAAGATGAAATTGCTGGGCCTCTGGTGCAAATTCTTTGTCTCTTCTTTGGACACAGGTGAGGTCCCAGAGGACTGGAGGGTAGCAAATGTGGTACCGCTGTTCAAAAAAGGTAGTAGGGATAACCCTGGAAATTATAGACCGGTGAGTTTGACATCGGTGGTAGGGAAATTAATGGAAAAAATACTTAGGGGTAGGATGTATGAGCATTTGGAGCGTTGCGATCTGATTAGGATACGCAACATGGCTTTGTTAGAGGGAAGTCTTGCCTTACGAATCTGGTGGAATTCTTTGAGGAGGTGACAAAAACGGTTGACGATGGGAGAGCCGTTGATGTCATCTATATGGATTTCAGTAAGGCGTTTGACAAAGTCCCTCATGGTAGGCTGGTAGAAAAGGTTAAGGCGCATGGGATACGAGGCCAGGTAGCTAGGTGGATTGAGAACTGGCTGGGTAATAGGAGACAGAGGGTAGTTGTGGAGGGGACCTTGTCGGGCTGGAGGCCAGTGACCAGTGGTGTGCCGCAGGGCTCAGTACTGGGACCTCTCCTCTTTGTAGTATACATAAATGACTTGGAAGAGAGCGTAGGTGGTGTGATCAGCAAGTTTGCTGATGACACCAAGATGGCAGGGTTGGCGGGTACTGAACTGGATTGTCAGGTGATACAACAGGGTATAGATAGGTTGGTGCATTGGGCAGATAGGTGGCAGATGGAATTTAATCCTAACAAATGCGAGGTGATGCATTTTGGAAGGAATAATGCAGAGAGGAGCTATGTGATAAAAGGTAGACAGATTAGGAGTATAGACATACAGAGGGACCTGGGAGTGCAGGTTCACAAATCCATGAAGGTTGCGTCACAAGTGGAGAAGGTTGTTAGGAAGGCTTATGGAATGTTAGCCTTTTTGGAAGGGGTATAGAGTATAAAAGCTGCCGTCTAATGCTTCAGTTGTACAGAACGTTGGTTAGACCGCATTTGGAGTACTGCGTCCAGTTCTGGTCACCTTACTACCGGAAGGACGTGGAGTCTCTGGAAAGGGTGCAGAGGAGGTTTACCAGGATGTTGCCTGGCATGGAGGGGCTGGGTTACGAGGAAAGGTTGGAGAAACTGGGACTATTCTCCTTGGAAAGATGGAGATTGAGGGGGGACATGATAGAGGTATATAAGATACTGAAGGGAATAGATAGAGTTAATAGTGAGAGACTGCTCCCTAGACTGGGTACAAACACGAGAGGTCATCATTTAAGGGTGAGGGGGGAGAGATATAATTTGGATGTGAGAGGAAGGTTCTTTACGCAGAGAGTTGTTGGGGTCTGGAACGCGCTACCGAGTAGGGTGGTGGAGGCAGGAACGTTGGACTCGTTTAAGGTTCAGTTAGATAGACACATGAGTGAAACGAGGATGGAGGGTTATGGTAGGGGCTATTAAATAAGGTTAGAACCTCGGGAGACACCAGAAAAGCAGGCTTGTAAGATTAACGTTTTTGTCTTTTTATTCCGCAGGTGGAGGTCCACCTCGTGTCAAACGAGGGGCATGCACACGGTGGGTCGTGCGTGGGCTGCTCTTGGAAGTTCCGGGAGTGGCCTAGTACTTCGTGTCGGTGTGTGTGCTTGATCCTGGACCGGTAGACGGGCGCCGCAACAGCTCGGTGACTAGCACTGCTGGCTGTGCAGATACATGGATTTGGGCCTGTGTCTGTGGGAGTTTGCACATTCTCCCTGTGGTTGCGTGGGTTTCCTCCGGGCGCTCCGGTTTCCTCCCACACCCCAAAGATGTGCTCTTAGGCTGATTGGTTTTACCAAATTGACACTATTCTCCCCTGAATCTGGCTAAGTTAGGGGTTCCATTCGTAGACACGCAGGGTAGAATAGGTGTAGGGTGATGCGGCGGCGCGGGCTCGTTGGGCCGAAGGGCCTGTTTCCCGTGCTGGGTTGTTCTTTGTATGTGTGAGGGACTCAATCACACAGTGATTTTGCCATCGCCTCAAAGAGCACAGAAGGTCCCAGTACAAGCAGAAGTGGGTGATTTTAACCTTGACGCTCTGACCTACAGCTTTGAGGTGGGCGGTTTGGAATTAGGAACAGGCAGGGATGACAGGCAAGGAAAAAAAAACAGATGGTCCATCAAGTCACCCCCACACACTGTGATGACTGGATCAGCATGAGTAGACACATTCTGCCCAACCCCCACAACCAGGACCGGATGGAATGCATCCGAGGGTTCTGAAAGAAATGGCGGAGGTGATAGTGGATGCCTTGGTGGTTATTTTCCAGACGTCGCTGGATTCCGGGGAAGTGCTGGATGATTGGAAAACAGCTAATGTTACGCCGTTGTTTAAGAAGGGTGCCAGGCAAAAGGTGGGGAATTATAGGCCGGTTAGTTTAACGTCTGTGGTAGGTAAAATGTTAGAATCCGTCATTAAGGAGGAAATTGCGAGGCATCTTGAAGGGAATTGCTTGATAGAGCAGACACAGCACGGTTTCATTAAAGGGAAGTCGTGTCTGACAAATTTACTGGAGTTCTATGAGGATGTGTCTAGGGCGGTGGATAGAGGAGAGCCGGTGGATGTGGTGTTTCTGGATTTTCAGAAGGCGTTTGACAAAGTATCTCACAAGAGGTTATTGCAGAAGGTCGAGGGACGTGGATTTGGGGGTAGGGTGTTAGCGTGGATAGAGGACTGGTTGTCAAATAGGAGGCAGAGAGTGGGGGTCAACGGGTGCTATTCGGATTGGCGGATGGTGACTAGTGGAGTGCCCCAGGGGTCGGTGCTGGGGCCTCAGCTTTTTACCATTTATATAGATGATCTGGAGGAGGGAACCGAGTGTAGGGTGTCGAAATTTGCTGATGACACCAAGATTGGGGGAACGGCAAATTGTGCGGAAGGTGTGGAGAATCTGCAGAAGGATCTAGATAGGCTGGGAGAATGGGCCAGGAAATGGCAAATGGAATTTAATGTTGGCAAGTGTGAGGTGGTCCACTTTGGTAGGAAGAATGGTAGGAAGGACTATTACTTATGGGGTGAAAAACTGCAGCAGGCGACGGTGCAGAGGGACCTCGGGGTCCTTGTGCATGAGTCGCAAAAACCCAGCTTGCAGGTGCAGCAGGTGGTCAGGAAGGCGAATGGGATGCTGGCCTTCATCGCGAGGGGGATTGAATATAAAAGTAGGGAGGTCTTGCTGCAGCTGTATAGGGCATTGGTGAGGCCGCAGCTGGAGTACTGTGTGCAGTTTTGGGCGCCGCACCTGCGCAAAGATATTTTGGCCTTGGAGGGAGTGCAGAGGAGGTTTACTAGGCTGATACCGGAGTTGAGGGGGTTGAGCTATGAGGAGAGGCTGAATAAACTAGGCTTGTACTCGTTAGAGTTTAGAAGAATGAGGGGAGATCTCATTGAGATGTATAAGATGATGAATGGGATGGATAGGATAGAGGTGGAGAGACTCTTCCCGCTCAAAAAAGACAGTAGGACTAGGGGGCACAGCCTCAAGATAAAGGGGGGGCGGTTTAGAACAGAGTTGAGGAGGAACTTCTTCACTCAAAGGGTGGTGAATCTCTGGAATTCTCTGCCCGTTGAAGTGGTGGAGGCTGCCTCGCTAAATATTTTTAAGACGCGGGTTGATGGGTTTTTGATGAGAGAGGGGATTAAGGGTTATGGGGAGAGGGCGGGAATGTGGAACTGAGCCACGACAGATCAGCCATGATCTTATTGAATGGCGGGGCAGGCTCGAAGGGCTAGATGGCCTACTCCTGCTCCTATTTCTTATGTTCTTATGTTCTTATTTCCTCTTCCACAAGAGAGACAACAAAAGCAGCCAGGACAGACAAGAGGAAAGCACCCTCTGGAAAATCCCTCCACAACATTCCCAGAAGTTCAGGGCCAGTCCAGGTCAAGTGTCAGCAATAAAAATACTTGGCTGTTCACTATGTGGTATGATCCCTGCCCTGGTCTGGAAACTGTCCAACTCTCTCTCAAAAGGCAGTCAGTGCTATACTCCAGAGATTCCCTCCAATCTCTGGGAAATGAACTCTGCCCAACAGTCAGTCTGTTCCCGCTCTCCAACAGTTTAAACTCATGCGCCCTGTCTCTTCCCAATCTGTTAAACTGAAATAATCTGATCAATTAACACGTTATCCAGCCTTTTTCTTATTTCACCGGCCTCCACATTTAGGGTGAAGTTATCTTGTCCTGCCTGACACTGCGTGCGAGGGTGGATCATTGACCGTTGAACTAGGGCAGGATTTTTCTTGTCTTGGGGGGAGTGCAGCCAAAAAAATCCCACTCTGAGTGTCTGGCTCTGGGGAAAGAGATGAGGGGAATTTGGGTGTGGGACTAATTTCTTTCAGAGAACCAGCACAGACATAATGGACCGAATGGCCTTCACTGCACTGTAAGATATTTCGATTCTCTTTTAATTCTTTTGGTGATGAACTTAAAAGCACAAGAATTAGGAGCAAGAGTAGGCCCCAAAGCTTGCTCTGCCATTCAATAAACTCATAGTTAATCCAGTTGTGGCATTAATTTCGAATACATTTCAGCACCCGGACAACCCCCAACTCTCTAGCAGATCTTAAATTTATACCCTCTTATCACTCAGCTCATGTTCTGGGGACTCGGGTTCGAACCCCACCATGGCAGCGTGTGGAATTTGAATTCAATAAAAAAAATCTGGAATTAAGAATCTACGGATGACCATGAAATCATTCTTGATTGTCAGAAAAACCCGTCTGTTCATTAACGTCCTTTTGGGAAGGAATCTGCCGTCCTTACCTGGCCTGGCCTACTGTGATTCCTGAGCCACAGCAATGTGGTTGATTCTCAACTGCTCTTGGACATCTAGGGATGGGTAATAAATGCTGGCCAGCCAGCGATGCCCATGTCCCACAAATGAATAAAAAAATAGTTTCTGCTGATTTGAAATAATTCTTCATCATGTTGAACCCCTTTGATTAGAGATCCCAGTTAACCTTCTCTCCCCACAACTGAAGGCTGCTCCTCTTGGTCTCATCGTGGGAAATCTCTCCTTCATGAGGTGAGACCCTTAAAACTGGGCCTAAATGGCTTTGCAAGTTGAGCTCCAGATTCAACAATTGGAGCAGAACGGTGGCACAGTGGTTAGCACTGCTGCCTCACAGTGCCAGATTTCGATTCCTGACTTGGGTCACTGTCTGTGTGTTGTCCCTGTGTCTGTGTGGGTTTCGTCTGTGTGTTCCGGTTTCCTCCCTCAGTCCAAAAAGACATACTGGTTAGGTGCATTGGCCGTGTTAAATTCTCCCTCAGTGTACCCAAACAGTGTGTGGCGACAAGAGGATTTTCACAGTAACTTCATTGCGGTGTTAATGTAAGCCTACTTGTGACACTAATAAATAAACTTTAAGAATGAAAAGTCAGTAAAAAGGTTTATTGAGGTGTTTGGCTCCATCAGATTGAAAGTGTGTGCGCTGTAGGTTAATAACATGTTACCAGATGTACCTGTGTTGTTAAAAACACGGATTCGCAAACATTTTAATTTATCATTTTTCTAAACAAGCCATTTTTCTTCCAGCCTTTTAGCTAGCTGTAATAAAACATGTTCGATGTAGTACTTTAATTTAAGCTATGATAGATGACCAAGATAAATATGTGTAATCAGTGAACATAATTCCAATTTATCATTAATAAAAAATAAAATAAGGAGGGAAAAGCACACTGCTATAAATTAATGCCTTTTCACTATAATCAATCGTGTTTTGTATGGTGTGAAAGGTGCGGTTGCCTTCTGGGATAGAATCTGTCATATTTATGTGGTTGTGCGTGGAGCAATGTATAGAATATTTTCTGTGTTTGAGGATACTTGTGCTAGGTTTATTGAGGCAATACATTTCCACCTGTATGTTTTCTTTGCAGAATGCAAGCAGTCTGGAAATTAATAACATTTAAGAAACATTGGAATGGGAATAGGCTTTTTTAGAGTCTCCACTTTATTCCATGCTTCAATGAGATCGCAGTTAATCTACGACCCAACTCCATACACCTCCCTTTCTCCAATTTCCCTTAACAACATTGGAACACTTCAGTAGTCACAGGCATTCAGCCTCTGATCTTTGGATAAGCGTTCTCCAAGGCGGCCTTCAAGACACACGAAAACACAGAATTGCCGAGCAGAAGCTGGTGGCCATGTTCCGCACGCCAGAGAACGGCCTCAACCGGGATCTTGGGTTCATGTCACATGTTAAACCCCACCATTTCACCTGAGCTTGCAAAATCCTACTTTAACTGTCCTGTCCTGAGATAATTCTCACCTCTTTAACCTGTGCTTAACCTTGTCTTCACTTGCACTGTCTGTACCTGTCAAGACTTGGTTACCTGAAAAGATTCACATCCCAACCATCATCTTGTAGTTGTGTCTTGGTCTATGTATGCCCTGTTTGTAAAACCCGATCTCTCCACCACCTGGTGAAGAAGCAATGCTCCAAAAGCACGTGATTCCAAATAAACCTGTTGGACTTTAACCTGGTGTTGTGAGACTTCTTAATATTGGTTAACAAGGACCTACTATCACAGACTTAAAATCAGCATTTCAATTAGTATTGGCAAAGTGTTAGAAGGGGAGTCAACAGTGCAATCACGCGGCACTTACTCAACAATTACATACTCAGTAACGCTCAGTTTGGGTTCTGCATGGGCCACTTAACTCTTGACCTCATTACAGCCTTGTTCTGAATACAGACAAAAGATCTTGAACTGGAGATGAGGTGTGAGGGACTTTTCTTGACATCAATGTCGCATTTGATCATCCGTGGCATCAAGGAGCCCTAGCAAAACCAGAGTTCTTAGGAATTGCGGAGGGCGGGGGGAGAAACTCTTTATTGATTGCAGTCATGCCTAGCGTAAAGGAAAATGTGGCTGGAGGTGTCAATCATCTCGGAGCCAGAACATTCAACTTCCATCTTCGTCAAGGAGACTTCATGTCATTTCAATGGCAGCCAAGGATCCATCGACCACTTTGTCAGCAGGTGCGGAGGAACGGGTATGTATGGATTGTTAAGCTGGCGATCACATTCACTCCCAAGGAAGAGTTCCGGCAAAATCAGCTAGAAAAGCCCAAAATGTACAACATCAAAGCACTGCTCAAGGATGGATGTAAGAACAAAGTTCTCCTCAAAGGTCAACAAAGCTTACAGTTCTGAAGTACAATCCTGAACGTGAGCACTCTCACTAGAATGCCCAAACCTAGAAAGACATTTGAAAGGAGTCACCAAAGAAATGCCCAAAGTTCCAGCCATTCTGTCAGGCACATTTCAGACAAGGCAGGGGCAATGCCCTGGAGAAAAAGTGTCTCAATGCACCACCCTGGCACTCTCAGTCCGAAACAGAACATGGGTACCAATTGGTGTCATGTCTCAACAAGGGCAATGGCGGTGAGCGTAATAGGGATTTTTTTAATCATTCGTGGGACATGGGCATCACAGGTTGGTCCATCTCTTGTTGCCTTTAAGGGCAGCATAGTGGCACAGTGGTTAATACTGCTGCCTCACAGCGCCAGGAACCCAGGTTCGATTCCAGCCTCAGATCACTGATTGCGTGAAGCTTGCATGTTCTCCCCTTATCTGCACGTGTTTCCTCTGGGTGCTCTGGTTTCCTCCCACACTCCAAAGGTGTGCGAGTTAGTTTGATTGGCTATGCTAAAATTGCCTCTTCCTGTCAGGGGGATTAGCAGGGTAAATACGTAGAGTTACGGGGATAGGACCTGGGGGAGAAACAGCGGAGAAGCTGAAATTAGAGGGTAAGCTGTGACAGATGAAGATATGGTGGGAGGGGCAAGATGGGTGGGAGAGAGGTAAAATTGAGAAAAGGTGGAAAAGGGAAACAAAAAAGGGAGAAAAGGTAAGAAAATAGGAGATAAAATAGGGGGAAAGAGTGGGGGATGAAACATGAAGAAACACAATAAAGAAATAAAAAGTAAGGGAACAATTAAAAATTAAATAAAATGAAAACAAAGGGGTCGAGGTGGGACGAGCAAATCATCTGAAGTTGTTGAATTCGATATTGAGAGCAGAAGGTTGTAAAATGCCCAGCTGGAAGTTCCTCCGGTTTGCGTTGAGTTTCACTGGAACATTGCAGCAGGCCAAGGACAGACATGTGGGTATGGGAGCAGGACCGTGTGTTAACATGGCAAACAACTTCACCTGCCTGCCTTTGAATCATAACCCTTGATGCCTTTGCCTGACAAAGTGCTGCCCATTTCCATCCTAAACATTTCCCTAACTGTAATTCTAAGGTAATTCCTGTTTGTTCTGGATTACTGTACCAGAGGAAGTAGCTACTCTCAAATCCTTTCATCATTTAAGACATGCTCATAGAACTCAGAGACCTACAGTGCAGAAAGAGGCCCTTTGGCCCATCGAGTCTACACCGATCACAATCCCACCCAGGCCCTACTCCCATACCCCTACACACTATACCCACTAATCTCTCTAACCTATGCATCCTTGGACACTAAGGGGCAATTTCTTAACATGGCCAATCAACCTAACCCGCACATCTTTGGACTGTGGGACGAAACCGGAGCACCCGGAGGAAACCCACGCAGACATGAGGAGAACGTGCAAACTCCACACAGACAGTGACCCGAGCTGGGAATCGAACATGCTGATGAGCTTCTGGACTCAAGGTAGCCTGAGCCAATTTTATGCAACCGATCCTCGTATTTTAACCCTTAAAATCCTAGTTATTAACCTATTGAATGTGAACAGTGTCCCTTCTAAAAGCCAATAAACACTTCCAGAGATGTGTCTAGAATTGAACACAATGTTCCAGATGAGATCAAAACCAGGTCTTCAAGAACTGAAGCATAGCTTTCTCCCCTCTGTATGCCACCTCCCTTGAGATGAAGCTGTCTAGGTTACATTTTCTTTTGCTGTGCATTAGCTTTCAGTGATTGATGTATTTAATTTCCACAGCACGTAGTCTCTCAGCGTGAGGCAAAGATTTGACTTGTTCAGGTCCGGAGTGGATAACCTCAGCATTTCCCTGCACAGAACTCTACCTGTTGTTGTATTGCCCACTCACTCAATCTCTGCACATCCCTTTGCAGCTGCTTCCTGCTGTCCCCCCCCGTCCGCCCCCCCGCACAACTTATTGGGCTCTATTTTGCCATTTTGATTCTAAGCGCTGAGCGGATTTGAAACTGTGAGTGTTTCAGCTCCGAATTTTAGACCCGTTCTCAGGCACCCCCCTGTACATACTCTACGTGCAGAAGTATCAGCAATTCCAAATCGCACTGCACAAGCCTGTGGGTGGGGCTTAAACGCACCCGAAACCCTGCAGCTCTGATTGGTGCCTCCGACTGCGCATGCGCAGAAAAAAAAAATGATAGAATGCTGCTCCCCTGCCACATCACTCTGGGGCCGGATAATGCCTCCCCCTGGCCCCCCGTAGACATGGCCCCAACATTACTGACCCCCTTATCCCACTAGCCCTCCACCACCCAGACCAAATCGCGGCCTCTTCCCCCCACCGATTCCAGGCAGAATGGCTGCGGACCCCCCTTCCCTCCCCCCCTCCCCACTGATCTCAGGCAGAGTGGATGCAGAACCCCTTTCCCCCCCTCACTGATCACAGGCAGAGTGGGTGTGGACCCCTCACCCGCCCCTCCACCGATCCCAGGCAGAGTGGCTGCAATCCCCCCTTCCCTCCCACCGATCTCAGGCAGAGAGCCATCGGCCACTCAGCACTTACTTTCTCACTAACCCTCACTGATGGAGCCCACAAACTGGACTTCTCTGGAGCATGTCTGTTTCGCGCCGATTCCAGATGGGCAAACGTGGTGGTAAAGGGGGGGTAGTGCCAGTAAGTGCAGCTCATTAAGTCAATTTAAATGCATGCAGATGTATTTAAATGGCTGCCGTGACTGCTCTGGGCGTGGTCTCGATTGTGACCATTTTTGGGCCTTGGTAAAGAGGGAGCTGGTGTGTAGGTGGGCGCGGATCACCCAACTTTACCAAGTTTTCACATCGGATAAGGGGGCAACACAATGATAAAACTGGGCCCAGTGTGTGCCCCCGCTGTCCCCCTGAACTACAGATTGGGATATCAAGCTTTCAAATGCTTCTTTCAAGCCCTTCAAGCTATGTCTCGGCTTGGATTTTACAGCCCCCACTGAATGGGCAGGATTTTCCAGCCACGCTCGCCCCCAAAACTGCCTCTGCGCCCATAACTTTGTGGACAGTTGAATACGGCACGGTGGCACAATGGTGAGTGGCAGGGACCCGGGTTTGATTGCAGGGCCACTGCCTGTGTGGAGTTGGCACATTCTCCACGTGTCTGCGTGGGTTTCTCCGGGTACTCCGGTTTCCACCCACTGTCCAAAGATGTCTGGGTTAGATGGATTAGCCATGCTAAATTGCCCTTTATTGTCAAGGGACTAACTCGTGTAAATACATGGGGTTTTGGGGGAAAGGGCCTGGGTTGGGATTATGGTTGGTGCAGACTCGATGGGTCGAATGGCCTCCTTCTTCACTGTAGGGACTCTGTGACTATGAGAATGGGCAAATACTTTCTCACCAATTCTGGTTAAAAAGCAGATAGGAAGTGAAGGGAGGGTACTTCCTTTGGAGGATGCCACACGCACATCAGGGGCAGCCTTCTTCCAAGATTAGACCCACTTTTCCGCCTTAATTCCTAGGAATTAAGGGTTATGGGGAGAAAGCGGGAAAGTGGAACTGATCCACTTCAGATCAGCCATGGTCTTATTGAATGGCGGGGCAGGCTCGAAGGGCTAGATGGCCCACTCCTGCTCCTATTTCTTATGTTCTTGTGCCTTCCTGTGTCCTCCAAAAACCTGAAGACCACTTCCATCTTAACCCTTCCTGGGTTGCCTGAAAATCCCAGACAAACCCGTTTCCAGAATCCACACTGTGTTCCTTGTGGGATGGGCCCAGCACTGAGTTCTTGTTTTGCTGTGAATTCAAGGGTTTCCAGATTGGCCGGCCGCTCTCGCGGATCGGACCTCCGGCACTGAGGAGTGTATAAACGTAGCGGGGCAGCCTTTTTTCTAGTTGGTCAGTAATAAACCCTCACAACCACATCAGTTCAACCCTCAGTGAAAAACTGAATCTTCTGAATGAAACCTCGATCCCTGTTTGCTGTCTCCAACTTCCTAATTAGTTACTAACCCATGTTTTGATTCTTTCATGGGATGTAGACTTTGCTGGCTAGGCCAGCATTTATTACTCATTCCTAATTGTCTTTGAGAAAGTGTTGGTGAGCTGCTGCAGTCCATATGGTGTAGGTACGCCCACAGTGCTGTTAGGGAGGGCGTTCTAGGATTTTGGCCCAGTGACAGTGAAGGAATGGCGATTTATTTCCAAGTAGGGATGGTGAGTATCTCACAGGTGGTGGTGTTCCTGTGTATCTGCTGTCCTTGCCCTTCTAGGTACTAGAGTTGCGTCTTCGGAAGGTGCTGTTGAAAGAGCCTTGGTGAGTTGTTTGCAGGGCATCTTGTAGATGGTACACACTGCTGCCAATGTATACTGGTTTAAAGTTTATTAAGTTTCAAATTTAAAGTTTATTTATTAGTGTCACAAGTAGGCTTACACTAACACTGCAAGGAAGTTACTGTGAAAATCCCCTAGTCGCCACAGTCCAGCGCCTGTTCAGGTACACCGAGAGAGAATTTGGCATGGCCAATGCACCTAACCAGCATGTCTTTGGACTGTGGGAGGAAACCAGAGCACCTGGAGGAAACCCACGCAGACACGGGGAGAATGTGCAGACTCTGTACAGAGGGAATGAATTCTGAATTTGGTGCATGGGTGCCAATCGAGCAAGCTGCTTTGTCCTGGATGGTGTAGAGCTTCTTGAGTGTAGTTAGAGCTGCACTCCTCCAGGCAAGTGAAGAATATTCCATCACACTTCCGACCTGTGCCTTGTAGATGGTGGACACGGTTTGAGGAGTCAGGAAGAGGGTTGGTTACCATGGAATTCCAAATCTCTGACCTTCACCAGCAGCCACAGCATCTATATGGCTGCTCCAGTTTAGCGTGTGGTCAATGGTAACCCTCAGAATGGTGCTAGTGGAGGATTCAACAATGACAATGCCAAGGGGCAAAGTTGGATGCTTTCTTGCTCAAAATTGTCACTGCCTGACACTTGTGTGGCTCAAACATTACTGGCCACTTGTCAGCCCAAGCCTGGATATTATCCAGCTCTTGCTGCATATGGACATGGACTGCTTCAGCATCTGAAGAGTTACAAGTGGCACTAAATATTGTGCAATCATTGGCACCTTATAATGGAAGGAAGGTTACTGATGAAGCAGCTGAAGATGATTGGACCCTGGATACTCCCCTGAGGAACTCCTGTAGCGATGAGCTGGACTGACCTCCAACCATCACACCATCTTTCTTTGTGCCAGGTATGGCTCCAACCAACGGAGAGTTTCCCCCCGATTCCCATTGACTCCAGTTTTGCTGTAGCTCATGATGCCACACTCAATCAAATGCTACCTTGTTGTCAGAGACAGTCACCCTCGCCTTACCTCTTGTGTTCAGCCCTTCTGTAGCAAGGTTAACATCACATGTTGGCCCTTCATTTTTGCCAATACTGAACACCTCCTTAAAATATAATCCCCACCCTCCCCGCACTGCCCCGAAAATGTGAAGCTTGTTCGCAGCTGCAATGCATTGCTGTCTTTCAGCCACCCACAGAGAATGGAGTGGAGGAGGCAGAGTGGTGAACCCTCATTCCCTCACTCAAAAACAGGAAGCAGCATTTTCAACTTTGGATTCCAGATGTTCAGCGCGAGGCCAGTTTGTGAATGGCACCCTCGCGTCGGAGTAACAGAAACAGTAATTGAACAATCGCCTCGATCCTACTTCAACAATCTTCTTCATCTTCATCTCTCTGAAGTTAATGGGTTTCAGCTGTGGACTGGAATCAAAAACTGGAACAGGTCCCTTTGTCTGCGCTCCAAGATTGCAATTCTCATTTATATCCACTGGAAGAGAGAAACCACTGGAATGTACAAAAAAACATTCCATCCTCCACACAGCTTCAATCAAATGCTGTACTTTTTCTTCCTCCTTGTCGTTGGCTTGGCCGGATGTCACAGGGTAAAATGAGACTTTATGTTTCACATTCCCTCCCAGCACCTCGGGAGGGCTGAGGAGCCTCTCACCCATATGGTTGTTGCTAAGACTTACCCTCCCCGCATCCTGGAGGGAGGATATCAATCGACCGACTTCCTGTTTTGCCTCCAAGGTGTAGATCTCAGCTTGCATTTGTATGGCACCCTAGCACGGAATCGTGTCCCGACGCATCTGGCAGATGTGTGAGGAGAGAAAGGTGATGCTGAGGCAAGGGAGGAGAGGGAGATGGAGGCGTCCAGAGAGACAATCCCAGAGTGTGAGGCCGTACTAGTTGAAGCAGTAAGAAGTGTCACAACACCAGGTTAAAGCCCAACAGGTTTATTTGGTGTCACGAGCTTTCAGAGTGCTGCTCCTTCACCAGGTGAGTCAATTTGGTGTTGTGAGACTTCATACTGCGTATGAAGATATGGGATTCCACCCCAATCCAACGTCAGCATCTCCATCTCATAATAGTTGAATGCTAGGATCATAGGAACATAGAAACAAGAAGCAGGGGTAGGCCATTCAGCCCTTCGACTGTGCCCCACCATTCATTTTGATCATGGCTGATCATGGAATTCAATATCCTGATCCCCCTTCCCCCCCCATATCCCTTGACCCCTTCAGCCCCCAGAGCTATATCCAATTCCTCCTTGATATCAGACAATGTTTTGGCCTCAAGATCAAAGTGCGTGTCTGTGTGTGTGGGGAGGGGAGCACGTGGGGTGGGATGTGTATTGTGTGCTGGCTTTGGGGGGAAGCGGGGATGCATCACAGGCCAAGGCTCAGAGAAACGTAAAATTCAGAGAGCTGGACTGGTAAAGCTGGCAGAGGTTACAGAGGTGGGAGAACATAAGAGATAAGAACAGAAGTAAACCATTCAGTCCATCAAGGCTTTTCCGTCAGTTAACACAACCATAGCTGATTTTCTGCTTTAACACCACTTTCCCACCTGCTCCCCATATCAGAGACCAAAAATCTCTTCAGCCCAGCCTGAATAATATTCAGAGATGGAGCTTGTGAAATTCTTTGTGATAAAGAATTCCAAAGGATCACAATCCCTTGATTCTCCCCTTTTCCTCACCATAGTGGGTGAGGGGCAGACCATGGAAAGGTCTATTGACCATGGGTAGGATTTTCCGGGTTCAGGGTGAGCATGGCTGGAAAACCCTACCTCTTGAGTGAAGAAATCATAGTCCGAAATGACTATCCTCTTACCCTACACTCCCCCACCGTCCCGTGTCTTAATTTCCCCCAGACAGCTGGGCCAACCTCTCAGGCCAGGATCTCTGGTCCTGCCAACACTCAATGGACCACCACATCTGCCTGCAGCACTCCCCCCCCCTCCGGCCAGCCTCAGTGTCTAGCTACCCTGTCAAGGCCCTCCGAAATCTGGTACGTGTGCGAGACCATGAAGAAATTCGAATATTTAGGGATCAGGGTTCAATGCCGGCACAGGGGGGGGGTGACTGTGGTTGGCAGAATTTTGGGTGAATGGTGGTGCAGGTTGAATGGCCCTTACTCCTGCTTCTAGTTTCTAAGTAACCTGAAACTTTCTCCCCAAAGAGTGTTGCCAATGCTAGGGGTTAATTGGATTCTGTAAGTGTAAAATCAAGAGGATTTTATAAAGTATGAAAATGGAGCAAAGGTGGAGAGACAGAATTGAGGCGCAGACCAGTTAGGATCTGACTGAATAGCGCAACAGGCTCGAGGGTCTGAATAGCTTCCTCCTCTTCCTGTGAGAATGTGGAGAAGGCTAGGCGGACAGATGGTAGGGGATTGAAGCCGGCATGAGGAACAGTAAACCTCTCTGGCAACAAAGCTAGCTCAAGATGAGGTGAATGATGAAGATAATATTTGAGAAAAGCCACATTTATAGGACACACATGTCTGTGATTCCAATCTTTAAAGTGCTAATGAGCATCTCCAGAATTTAATTTCAGCAACTATTTAACTCAATCTGTGATTGAAAGACAAGATGACATGTGTACAAAATGAGTCAGCTTGAGGCTAGATCAAAGATCAAAAGAATATATTTCCTTCAGAACAGAAGATTCAATCATACTTTACTGTTTAACCACAATAAATCCACTCCAGTAACAACAGCATGTACTTATAAGGTGCCTTTAATATCATAAAACATCTGAAGATATTTCACAACAGTGTTATCAGACAAAACAAATTCAACATCAAGGCAGTAGAGGTGACCTTAAGACAAAGGAACCAAAGGCTTGATCAGAGAAGCAGGCTGGGATAAAGGTAACTGAACGATATAGATCTGGCTCGCATTCCTTCGATTGGGCTCAGCTCATTCATTGGAGCTGGCCATTAGACCATAAGACATAGGTGCAGAATTAGGCCACTCACCCCATCGATTCTGTTCCGCCATTCAATCATGACTGACATTTTTCTCATCCCCATTCTCCTGCCTTTTCCCTACAACCCCTGATCCCCTTATTAATCAAGAACCTATCTATCTCTGTCTTAAAGACACTCAATGACCTGGTCTTCATAGCCATCTGTGGCAAAGAGTTCCATAGATTCACCGTTCTTTGTTTGAAGAAATTCCTCCTGATCTCTGTTTTAAAGGATTGTCCCTTCAGCCTGAGGCTGTGCCGTCTGGTTCTTGTTTTTCCCACCAGTGGAAACATCCTCTCCACATCCACTCTATCCAGTCCTCCCAGTATCCTGTAAGTTTCAATAAGATCCACCCTCATCCCTCTAAACTCCAACGAGTGCAGACCCAGAGTCCTCAACCATTCTTCGTATGACAACCTCTTCATTCCAGAGATTATTCTTGAGAATCTCCCCTGGACCCTTTCCAAGGCCACCACATCCTTTCTTAGATATGGGGCCCAAAACTGCTCACAATATTTCAAATGGGGTCTGATCAGAGCCTTATACAGCTTCAGAAGTACATCCCTGCTCTTGTCGAGAGGGCTAGATTACATGAATATGAGCATTGCATTTGCCTTCCTAACTACCGACTGAGCCTATATGTTAACCTTAAGAGAATCTTGAACAAGGGCTCCCAACTTCGTTTGTGTTTCTGATTTCCTAAACATTTCCCCATTTAGAAAATATACCTCCATTTCTCCTTCCAAGGTGCATAACCTCACACTTTTCCACAGTGTATTCCATCTGCCACTTCTTTGCCCACTCTCCTAACCTGTCCAATCCTTTTGCAGCACCCCACTCCACCGCTTCCTTAATACTGGCTGTCCCACTACATATCTTTGTATCATCTGCAAACTCAGCAACAGTGCCTTCAGTTCCTTCTTCCAAATTGTTAATGTATGTTGTGAAATGTCGTGGTCCCATCACTGACCCCTGAGGCACACCACTAGTCACCGGCTAGGGATAAAGACCCCTTTATCCCCACTCTCTGTCTTCTGCCAGTCAATAAATGTTTTTGAACCAGTAGGCACCAAAGAAACCAATTGACCTGTTACAGGCATAATTGATATCTCTGTTGAAGCATTACTAATGAACTGCTTGTGCCAGAAGGGGTACCCAATATTTGCGGTTCCTGTTAATGCTGTTCTTGTTGAAGGATCTCACACAAGTGCAGAATTACAGCATTCTCCAAGGAACAGAAAAGCCCCTCTAAGATTCGACTGATAATTGTCCAACTTGTTTCATTAAAATTTGGGAATTAGGAACTTCATTGTCGAAGACTGTATGAAGGAGTTAAAGGGGGAGGGATGTAGTGATTGCCTATTTAAGGGCAACACAGCAGAAGAGGGTCACCTGGCTTGAGGGACTAAAGGGAATGAGAGTGGGTAACCATCCCAGGGGGTGGAGTCCTCGCTAATACAGAAGGCAGTCTGAAGACATGTAGGTACTGGGGCAGCTGTTGGACAGACTCATGTAGCTAGGAGTCACCCTCCGCTGGTACAAATGCGTACGCTAGCTCCAAGTGAACAAAATGAAAATTGCATTTTTCAAAACGGTGTACGATATAAGAACCTGGAAAGTAATCATTGTTTAACAATAAGTCTTTATGCCATTCACTTAGGGAAAAAAAAAAGAAGTGTGGTGGGCAAGGTGGTTCACACAGTTGCCTCACAGTGCCAGGGATCCACGTTCAATTGTCAATTTTGGTCACATTCTATGGGGAGTCTGCACGTTCTCCCCGTGTCTGCGTGGGTTTCCTCCGGGTGCTCTGGTTTCCTCCCACAGTCTGAAAAATGCCCTGGTTAGGGTGCATAGACCATGTTAAATTTGCCCTCAGCGTTCCCGAACAGGTATTGGAATGTGGCGGCTAGGGGATTTTCACAGTAGCTTCATTGCAGTGTTAATGTAAGCCTATTGTGACACTAATAAATAAACTATAGAATATCCACCAGAGTTTCCAGTAAACAAATTATGTGAGGTAATATTGTACTCAGATTCTGTTTTGAATTCAATCATCCCATTTTAGGCGTACAATGGTCATAGGATTCAATTTATACTTGGGGAACAATTACGAATGTGTGCAAATTGTGCTGATTTTCCAACGTGCAGCTATGCCTCAAGTTTCTCTGCAAATTTATTTGCATAATAACAACCTTGAATTCTTCCATTAAGCAGAGAATTAAGCTGCGCGATAGGACCTAATTGTTTGTTTTTTGGTTCCCATGAATTAAAAATTATCTTTGATACATTTAAGAACAGTAACTTGGGGCAGTTTTTTTATAAATGCAGCTGAAAATAAGGTATATTATGAAAATTAAGCATTTTAATAAGTAAGCAGTCCATTGGCTGTCAGTGAGCTGATCTTAAATCACTGAAAATGCTTTTAAAATACTATTGAACCATTTGCAAGTTTCATTGCTGTACACTAGTTGGTTCCTCATTAAACTGACTTTAATATTTAAACAGTTTTAAAAGCTGCCGATTTGTATCTTTGATCTGAAAAGTAAAATACAGCTTAATTTGGAGTCACAAATGAAATTTGGAGTCAATAAGTGGGAACTAATCACAGAAACATAAACACAGAAGCCAGAAGCAGGAGAAGGCCATTTGGCCCTTCAAGCCTGCCCCACTGTTCATTATGATCATGGCTGATCATCAGATTTTCCCCCGTTTCCCTTGATCCCTTTAGCGCCAAGAGCTGGATCTAATTTCTTCTTGAAATCACACATTTTGGCCTCATCTGCTTCCTGTGGTAGTGAATTCCACACATTGACCACCCTCTGGGTGGACAAATTTCTCCTCATCTCAGTCCTAAAATGGTTTAACCCTTCTCCTCAAACTCTGACCCCTGATTCTGGACTCCCCATCACCATCAGGAACACGCAATTTGAATCTAATTCAGAATTATTGTTTGTGTCTCTTGTACACAGGAGTGTGTAGTGGCTATTAAATACAGTGCTTGACAGTAAACTTTCCCAGTGTATTCCCTGTCGCGGTGTAGGGAATGCAGCAGCTAGTTTGTCACAACCACGAGATGATAAATATTAACGTATGAGCAGGAGAGAGAACCCTCATTCTTCAAATGGTGTCAAGAGTTCATGTGAACGCTCAATGGATCTTATTAACATCTCATAAAAACCAGAAGCAGGAGGAGGCCATTTGGCCCTTCGAGCCTGCTCTGCCATTCATTTTGATCATGGCTGATCATTAAATCCAATATCCTGATCCCCCTTTCCTCCCATATCCCTTGATCCCTTTAGCCCCAAGAGCGATATCTAATTTTTTTCTTGAAATCAGACAACGTTTTGGCCTCAACTACTTTCTGTAATCGTGAATTCTACACATTCACCCCTCCTCTGGGTGAAGAAACTTTCCTCACCTCAGTTCTAAAAGGTTTATCCCTCATCCTCAAACTATGACCCCTAGTTTTGGGCCCCCCCACCATTGGGAACATTCTTTCTGAATCTATCCCATCCAATCCTGTTAGATTTCTAAAAGTTTCTATGAGATTCCCTTACACTCTCCTGAACTCCAGTGAATATAATCCTAACTGACTGAGTCTCTCCTCATATGAAATCCCTGCCATCCCAGGAATCAGTCTCATAAACCTTCGTTGTGTTTCTTCTACAGCATGGACATCCTTCCCCAGATAAGGACACCAAAACTGTACACAATATTCTAGGTGCAGCCTTGTCTGTACAATTGCGGTAACAATTACGGTGATTAATTCAAGGCAGGGACCGAACAATTTTTGGCCAGAGCCATTTTCCTGCTTTTTCAGTCAGACTACAGATTGCAGAAGCTCAGTTCACGCTCAGTGCCAGCGTTTAAAATTCCTTGATGTTTTACCTTTATTTTCTTGATGTCAGCCAGGGGAACTTAACGGAAATTCTAGCTGAAATATCAATAGAGCAGACAAACCTTCAAAGTTCGCTTTTGTCAACTGAGATAGATGCAGACGCCCTAACCCTGACCTAATTATTTGACAACTATATGCTTGCCCTTTCTCGAACTTGTAAGTAAATATAAGACAGCTTATGTTGAGCTCTGACACTGCTGTGGACTTAGTCAACCTTTGATAGCTTGAGACTTGGAAGTATCGAACTGGTAATGGCTAATGTGAACCAGGAGTAAAGGTCATGAAAGGGGTGACTGTAATAGGCTTTGTCAAGGGCATTGGATGATTATTTTGAACAGGAACAATGTGTGGGGGCTAAGGGGTAAAGGCAGGAGAACGGCACTATGCTAGTCTGGGGAATCGATGTGGACACAATAGACCAAATGGCCCCCCTTCTGCACCGTAACAATTCAGTGACTCTGGGATCGAAAGGGAAATGGTAATGTTGTGGTAACATCCCTGAACTGGTGATCCAGAAGACTACGCTAATGTTCTGGGGACGTGTGTTCAAATCCACCAAAGCAGCTGGTGGAAGTTGAACTTAATTAATCATTGTGGGATTGAAAGTTAGCTTTGGTAAGAGTGATCACAAAACCATCACTGATTGTCTTAAAAATCCTTTTGGTTCACTAATGCCCTTTAGGGATGGAAATCTGCCCTCCTTAGACCGTCTGGCTGACATGTGACTCTGACATCTACAAAGCTGGATTTTCTTGATAAAAGTTGCCATGGTTACAACCAGCTCATATTCCTTTTCAAGTGATTTAATTTTAAATGTCTTTGCTGAGAGTCAAACTCAACTTGCGTTGGCTGATAAATAAAACCGTGTGATAACAGAAGAGGTAGAGGCTGATGTATTGAAATGATGACTAAGGGAAGTGGTGTCTTGCTAAGAGTAGATGTATCATTATGAGTTGTTGGAAAATGGAACTTCCTAGAAAAATAAATCCTGGAATCCGTGGTGGAATTTTTACTGCCACCCTGCGAAGAAGGATCCAGAAACAAATCTTCTGTCAGTTGAGTTTGGATGTAAGTAACATATATATAGCTGCATCCCTTCTCATGCCTCTGTGCTGTGCGTTCTAAGTAATTCTGTCATTTCCAAATGTGACTCCTTGGTGCCGAGGGAGTCAATCAGGCTTTACTGAACTTCAGCCAATCTCTCGTCCCCACCAGACTTGCTTACTTTCATATCAAAGACGTGTGTGCATCTCTTATCTGCCCCAACCCCCCCACCCCCTGACCCACTTGCTGGAATAACGAGCAGGTACAAAGATTTAGCCGTTGAAATGTTTGAATGCTGAGGTTCAAGGTCCGCTGGTTAGGCAGGGTTCAATCCCTCGTGCCATTGTGCTGTGAATTAGAGGGCACAGTCTCAAAATAAGGGGGGGGGGGGGTGCAGTTTAGATCGGAGTTGAGGAGGAACTTCTTCGCTCAAAGGGTGGTGAATCTCTAGAATTCTCTGCCCGTTGAAGTGGTGGAGGCTACCTCGCTAAATATATTTAAGTCACGGGTAGATAGGTTTCTGATAGACAAGGGAATTAAGGGTTATGGGGAGAAAGCGGGAAAGTGGAACTGATCCACTTCAGATCAGCCATGATTTTATTGAATGGCGGGGCAGGCTCGAGGGGCTAGATGGTCTGCTCCTGCTCCTATTTCTTATGTTCTTAATGGGCAGTGAAACTCCACCCAATGGTGTCCAATATCTGATCTTAATTTGCTCAGTAGTACTCAGCCAAGATGGTTTTATCAAGAGTGGGCATAAACAGACATAGAACCAGGGAGGACAAATGTAATTAAGGTACAGAGCAGCCGCGATTGAGGAGAGGCAGTGGTTTAATGGTATTGTCACCGGTTGAGTAATCCAGAGACTCAGGGTAATTCTCTGGGGACCTGGTTTCAAATCCCACCGTGACAGATGGTGAAATTTGAATTCAATAAAAGTCAAAAAAACAAAGTTTAATGATGATCTTGAAACCATTATCAATTGTGATAAAAACCCAACTAGTTCCTTTAAGGAAGGAAATCTGCCATCCTTATCTGGTCTGGCCTACATGTAACTCCAAAGCCACAGCAATGTAGTCACTTGTGTTAAATGCCATCAGGCACGGGCAATAAACACTGTCCCAGCCAGCGACACTGACATTCTGTGAATAAAAGGAAATGTACGGCGAGAGGGGCCGGGCAGTACATGCAAATTGAGGTCAGATATTGGACACCAGTGGGTACGAGAGGCTGAACATTCATCTCACTCCCTCTGACGTGCATCAAGAGTGATTTCACTGCCTTGGAGCTGAAAATGCAGGAAAGTATCGTGATGTTTTGCAGCTCAGTTAAAAAGAGCTGCAGTTGGAAATTGCTAAACAGAGCAGCCTTGTGTTACGAAGATAATGAAATAAATTATTTAAATAAATTAGCTAATTAAAAACCATAGCAGGATACAACACTAATCATAATTTAATTTACATTGAAAATCTAATTATTTGACAAGGGGGTCATTTACAAATGATCACGGATTCACAGTTTGACAGTAGAAATGTATGAGACCTGTATTCACTTTGTTGTGGGGAGAGGGGTGCGAAATTCTCGATGATTTATGGAGAGAATGTAATACATTTAAGGAACACTCAATCAACATGGTTGTAGCATGTATTTCACTGAATCAAGCCTCAGTATGTAACCCTGCTTAGTCCAGTGTGGTACTGGGGGAATGGATTGAGGTGTTGTCCTACCTGTTGTCATTACCTGTGATGTGGACTGCTTGGACACAATGAGGCAGTGTCGTCGGAACAAGAAAGAATCCTTTATTAACAATATTGAACTATGTACTTACTTACAGGGGAGTGTATAGGTATGGAGGGGACCACATACCAGGTCCTTACATATTGCTACTCTTTTGCTAAACTGGCCTTAACTCTAGGTCATGTGCCGTGGTACTCTACTCCGTCCCATGTTAACCCTTTAAGGTACCAGATCCTTCTCTAACACCCGTGTTCCAATGATTCAGGAATATGTTCACAGAATCTTTGAATCCCTACATTGCAGATGGAGGCCATTCAGCCCATTGAGTTTGCACCGACCACAATCTCACCCAGGCCCTACTCCCGTAACCTCACATGTTTACCCTGCTAATCCCCTGGCACTAGGGTGAATTTAGCATGGCCAATCAACCTAACCCACACATCCTTGGACTGTGGGAGGAAACCAGAGCATCTGAAGGAAACCCGCACAGACACAGGGAGAATGTGCAACGTGCAAACTCCACGCAGACAGTGACCCAAGGCTGGAATTGAACCTAGGTCCCTGGCACTACGAGGCAGCAGTGCTAACCACTGTGCCGCTGTGCCGCCCTGGACCAGGGCCACGTTCCAGATTGCCATTAACCCCAAAATCAGCCTTGCAAGGAGGTGCTGAAATTTTAAGGTAATGCCTCCTTGTTCAAGATTCCCTCATCAGAGGAATTAGTTTCCCTCTGCCTCCCCTCCCAACTTTTTATCATCTTTAAGGCCACAGGCAGATGACCTTTTGATTTTGAGAATACAAGCATCATCTTCTTAATTTAACTGTTTTACTGCTGATTTCATTTAGGCTAATCTGTGCTGCAACTTCTTAAGCGCCAACTATTATTCAGTAGAACTCACATCGGACTCGAAACATTAGCTCAGTTATTCTGTCTTAACAGATGTTGCTCGGCCTGCTGTTTTTATTACTATTCCTGGGGTTCATTTCCAGGACATTCCAAATAAGATCAGTAATGTCCAAACTCTGTTTGGGTTTTAAGGAATAAGAGAAAGATGTTTGCATGCATAGATTTGAACAAACAACTACACATTTTTGAAAGAGATGTTCTCTGCACAAAACAGAGTGAAGCTAAACAGGAGTCTGTGAAATGTCCCAATGGCAAATCATGTGACCAGCTCTTAAAGCAATCATACAACCACTTAAATATATAACAGGCTCTAACCAGAGTTTTATTAAAATCTAATGTATTTTTTTCCCACTTTATATTCACCTTAAGATAAAGCCACCATTCCTTTAGCCTGTTTAATTATTTCTTATATTTGCTCTCTGGAAGGCAATGACCTTGTGATATTATCACTGAATTATTAATCAAGAAACTCAGTTAATGTTCTGGGGACCCGGGTTCAAAACCTGCCACAGCAGCCGGTGGAATTTGAATTCGATAAAAAAAAATCTAGAATTAAGAATCTACTGATGACAATGAAACCATTATCGATTGTCGGAAAAACCCATCTGGTTCACTAGCATTCCTTAGGAAAGGAAATCCGCCATCCTTACCTGGTCTGGCCTACATGTGATTCCAGAGCCTCAGCAATGTGGTCGATTCTCAACTGCCCCTGGGCAACTAGGGATGGGCAATAAATGCTGGCCAGCCAGCTATGCCTATGCCCGGTGAATGAATTGAAAGACAATTACTGATTGGATCACTAAATTTCTTTCCTCTTCCACAGTTCCCAACTTGTCAAAATTCAGAAAGTCCTCTGACTTGTCTGCTCTCGGTCCAAATCTTCTCACGTTGCCAAAGTTGAGCACCATCTGCCACAATTTTGTCCACAAACTCAACAAATCAAAGTTCCGCACCCAGCTACTCCACGTAAGTTATGTCAGGGAATTTATCCTGCCTGAAATTAGTATGCAGATTGCAATGCCTGAGCTGTTCTTTCAAAATCTGTGCAAACTTATCTTTGTTTCTGAAGCACATATCACAACGCCCAATATTTTTCAGCACAGCAGAAAAGAAAAGATCAAATATCCTGAAACATGTCAGCAACCTTTAGAATTAAAAGCAAGTGTGCCAACAGGTGAGATATATGCAGAAGAGAAAGCAAGTGGGTGTTAAATGTTAAAGCTGCTATTATGTGCTTGGATTGCATTGTTAACCGAATGATTGATGCAAAACAGTGAAAAAAAACAAAAGAAAAGTCGCCGTGACTGACTGAGACATATATGAGCCTGGGAGAATTTGAAGCCAATCTTCTTGCTCCCTTCAATGGTTTCTGTCAGAGAAATGACAGAAATCTAGCCCGAAAAACCCTCATCACATGAACAAATTAAAAAGCAGAAAGAAGAGACTATGCAAAACAACCTGTATCACCAGCCTCCCATCCATTGACTCTGTCTACACTTCCCACTGCCTCGGCAAAGCAGCCAACATAATTAAGGATCCCACATCTGGCATGTGGGAGGCTTTCAAGTGTAAGGTGATAGGGATTCAGGACCGGCACATTCCTGTCAGGATGAAGGACAAGTATGGCAAGCTTTGGGAACCTTGGATAACGAGAGATATTGTGAGCCTAGTCAAAGAGAAAAAGGAAGCATTTGTCAAAGCTAGGAGGCTGGGAACACACAAAGCAAGTGTGGAATACAAGGAAAGTAGAAAGGAACTTAAGCAAGGAGTAAGGAGAGCTAAAAGGGGTCATGGAAAAGCATTGGCCAGCAGGATTAAGAAATATCCCAAGGATTTTTGCACATATATAAAGAGCAAGAGGGTAGCCAGGGAGAGGGTTGGCTCACTCAATATCAAGGGAGAAAATCTATGTGTGGAGCCAGAGGAATGGATGAGGTATTAAATAAATATTTTGCGTCACTATTCACCAAAGAGAAGGACTTGGTGGATGGGAGTTTGGGAAAGGATGGGTAGATAGTTTGAGTTTGTGACCAGAAAGGGGGAGGTATTGGGGTTCTTGAGAAACATCAAGGTGAACAAGTCTCGAGGGCCTGATGGGATATACCTCAGAATACTAAGAGAGGCAAGGAAATTACTGGGGCCTTGATAGAAATCTTTGCATCATACAGATAGGAAATATATAGTAAATGGCAGAACCCTGAGGAGTATTGATAGGCAGAGGGATCTGGATGTACAGATACACAGGTCAGTGAAAGTGGCGATGCAGGTGGAGAAGGTAGCCAAGAAGGCATACAGCATGCTTGCCCTCATTGGACAGGGCGTTGAGTTTAAAAATTGTCAAGTCATGTTGCTGCTTTATTAAACCTTAGGCCGCACTTGGAATATAGTGTTCAATTCTGGTCACCACACTACCAGAAGGATGTGGAGGCTTTGGAGAGGGTAAGAAATGTTTATCAGGATGTTGCCTGGTATAGAGGGCATTAGCTATGAGGAGAGGTTGGAGAAACTTGGTTCATTCTCACTGGAACGACGGAGGTTGAGGGGAGACCTGATAGAAGTCTACAAGATTATGAGCAACATGGACAGACTGGATAGTCAGAACCTCTTTCCCAGGGTAGAAGAGTCAATTACTAGGGGGAATAGATTTAAGGTGCGAGGGGGAGGTTTTAAAATAGATGTACGAAGCAGATTTTTTACACAGAGGGTGGTGGGTACCAGGAACTCATCCCGGAAAAGGTAGTGGAAGCGGATACGGTAGTGACTTTTAAGGGTCGTCTTGACAAGTACATGAATGAGATGGAATAGAGGGATATGGTCCCCAGAAGCGTAGGGGGTTTTAGCTAAGTCAGGTAGCATGGTCGGTGCAGGCTTGGAGGGCCGAAGGGCCTGTTCCCGTGCTGTAATTTTTTCTGTTCTTTGTTTTTTGTTCACATACCCCATTCATTCTCTCTTCTATCTTCTTCCATTGGGAAAAAAAACGCAAAAGTCTGAGGTCACGTACCAACCGACTCAAGAGCAGCTTCCTCCCTGCTGCTGTCAGACATTAGAATGGACTTACCTCGCATTAAGTTGATCTTTCTCTACACCCTCGCTATGACTGTAACACTACATTCTGCATTCTCTCCTCTCCTTCTCTATGAACAGTATGCTTTGTCTGTATGGTGTGCAAGAAGCAATACTTTTCACTGTACGTTAATACAAATAACAATAATAAATCAAAGCAGATCAAAGCAAATAGCATACAGTGAGAAAAATGTGCGCAGAGATAAAACAGTTTGAAGAATGACACGTTGTAAAGTTCCCAAAAAGACTATCTTTGCTGCGACGGCAAATTCAGGGGACGCACTCACATGACCCCGAAGCTGCGAACATGCAAAATAGGAGCAGAAGGAGGCCATTTGGCCCCTCGAGTCAGCAACACCATTTGATAAGATCATGAATGGTCTGTTTGTGTTTCAAGTTCCACATTCCATCTACCCCGATAACCTTTGATTCCCTTTCCCCACAAGAATATATCGACCTCCATCCTAAAAATATTCAATGATGTCTCCGCCACTACTGTTTTCTGAGGCAGAGTTCCAATATTGCACAACCCTCTGTGAGAAAAGCATTCTCCTCATCTCTGTCTTATTAAGGGTGACTCCTAATTTTAAAATGGTACCACCTTGCTCTGGACTCAGCCACAAGAGAACATAAGAACATAAGAAATAGGAGCAGGAGTAGGCCAACTAGCCCTTCGAGCCTGCCCCGCCATTCAATAAGATCATGGCTGATCTGTCGTGGCTCAGTTCCACATTCCCGACCTCTCCCCATAACCCTTAATCCCCTCTCTTATCAAAAACCCATCAACCCGCTTCTTAAAAATATTTAGCGAGGTAGCCTCCACCACTTCAACGGGCAGAGAATTCCAGAGATTCACCACCCTTTGAGTGAAGAAGTTCCTCCTCAACTCTGTCGTAAACTGCTCCCCCTTTATCTTGAGGCTGTGCCCCCTAGTCCTATTATCCTTTCTGAGCGGGAAGAGTCTCTCCACCTCTATCCTATCCATCCCATTCATCATCTTATACATCTCAATGAGATCTCCCCTCATTCTTCTAAACTCTAACGAGTACAAGCCTAGTTTATTCAGCCTCTCCTCATAGTTCAACCCCCTCAACTCTGGTATCAGCCTAGTAAACCTCCTCTGCACTCCTTCCAAGGCCAAAATATCCTTGCGTAAGTACGGTGCCCAAAACTGCACACAGTACTCCAGCTGCGGCCTCACCAATGCCCTATACAGCCGCAGCAAGACCTCCCTACTTTTATATTCAATCCCCCTCGCTATGAAGGCCAGCATCCCATTCGCCTTCCTGACCACCTGCTGCACCTGCAAGCTGGGTTTTTGCGACTCATGCACAAGGACCCCGAGGTCCCTCTGCACCGTCGCCTGCTGCAGTTTTTCTCCACGTAAGTAATAATCCTTCCTACCATTATTCCTACCAAAGTGGACCACCTCGCACTTGCCAACATTAAATTCCATTTGCCAGTTCCTGGCCCATTCGCCCAGCCTATCTAGATCCTTCTGCAGACTCTCCACACCCTCCGCACAATTTGCCGTTCCCCCAATCTTGGTGTCATCAGCAAATTTCGACACCCTACACTCGGTTCCCTCCTCCAGATCATCTATATAAATGGTAAATAGCTGAGGCCCCAGCACCGACCCCTGGGGCACTCCACTAGTCACCATCCGCCAATCCGAATAGCACCCATTGACCCCCACTCTCTGCCTCCTATTTGACAACCAGTCCTCTATCCACGCTAACACCCTACCCCCAACTCCATGCCCCCTGACCTTCTGCAATAACCTCTTGTGAGGTACCTTGTCAAACGCCTTCTGAAAATCCAGAAAGACCACATCCACCGTCTCTCCTCTATCCACCGCCCTAGACACATCCTCATAGAACTCCAGTAAATTTGTCAGACACGACTTCCCTTTAATGAAACCGTGCTGCGTCTGCTCTATCAAGCAGTTCCCCTCAAGCGTCCACCTTGTCAATACCGTTCAGGATCTTCAACCAGGTCATCCCTTGCTCTTCTAAATTCCAGTGGAAAGAAGCCCAGTCTGTCCTCAGACAACCTACTTATTCCACTGGTGTAATTTTACCACTTTGCCTGCCTCAGAATCAGGGTGGGCGAGGCTCTCAGAACGGAATACTCCTTTGGCATCAGGTAGGATTTTACGAGCCTCGCCTGAGCGAGATTGTAAAATCCCGGTGTACGTTTCAATCTAGTAAACCTCATCTGAACCATCTACAACCCACTTACATCCTTCCTGAAATAAAATAACCAAAACTGCACACAATATTCCAGCTGTGGTCCCATCAATGCCCTGTGTCATGGGCAAGAAGTATATATATTAATAAGCTGGGATTTTTTTTTGAAGTTGTTCTCTTTTCTGTGAAAATGGAACAAATCCTGAGATAACAACAGGTCTCGAGCTGAGCAGTGATGGCCATGGGGATGGTGAGAATATTCTCAGCTCACTCCAAACAAAGGAAATCTTTCATAAGACTTAAATCTGGCAGATGGAGAACAATGTGGAAAAATGAGAAGTTTTCCACTTTGGCAGGAAGAATAAAAAAATCGAGTATCACTTAAATGGAAGCTGGCTATAGAATTCTGAGGTACAGAGGGATCTGGATGTTCTGGTGCATGAGTCATAAAAAGTTAGTGTGCAGGTACATCATGTAATGTAATTAAATTGACTAATGGAATGCTATTCTTTATTCCGAGAGGAGTTCAAATGCTTCAAATTTCATTTCAAATGCACATTAAGTCCTCTGGTTCTACTGTTCTGGGCAAGGTGAGGCAGCTTGGAGATGGTTGACATGACAGTACAGTGCCACAGTGGTTAGCACTACTGCCTTGCAGAGCCAGGGAATCGGGTTCGATTCTGGCCTTGCGTAAGTGTGTGGAGCCTGCACGTTCTTCTCATGTCTGCATGGGCTTGTTCCAGGTGCCCCGGTTTCTTCCCACACTCCAAAGATGAATGGGTTAGATGGATTGACTATGTTAAATTGCCCCTTAGTGTCCCAAGATGTATAGGTTAGATGTATAGGTTGGCAGGATGGTGGTACAGCTTGTACCGCAATCCTACCAACTACCTACCAGTTATCATAGAGTCCCTACACCACAGAAGGAGGCTATTCAGCCCATCAAGTCTGCACTGATCACAATCCCACCCAGGCCCTATCCCCATAACCCCACATATTTACCCTGTTAATCCCTATTCACTAAGGGTCAATCAGCACATCTTTCAGATTGTGGGAGGAAACCGGAACATCTGGAGGAAACCCACGCAGAAATGGAGAAAAGGTGCAAACTCCATGCAGTCAGTGATGTGGGTGTCACGGTGCCATAGTGGTTAGCACTGCTGCCTTACAGCGCCAGGGGCCTGGGTTTGAGTCTGGCCTTGGATCACTGTCTGTATGGAGTTTGTACATTCTCCCCGTGTCTGTGTGGGTTTCCTCTGGTCTCCTCCCACGGTCCAAAGATGTGCGGGTTAAGTGATTGGCCATGGTAAATTCTCTCTCAGTGTACCCCAAACAGGTGCCGGAGCGTGGCAACTAGGGGAGTTTCACAGTAACTTTGACAAAGGGTCAGCTGGACTCGAAACATCATCTCTTTTCTCTCCTTACAGATGCTGCCAGACCTGTTGAGATTTTCCAGCATTTTCTCTTTAGTTTCGGTTTCCAGCATCCGCAGTAATTTGCTTTTATTTTTTTCCACAGTAACTTCATTGCTGTGTGAACGTAAGACAACTTGTGACACTAATAGATAAACCTGAGGCTGGAATCGAACCCGGATCCCTGGCGCTGTGAGGCAGCAGTGCTGACCACTGGGCCACTATGCCACCCCATTCTGCCTTCGTTCTCTTGTCATTTCAATCACTGCAATAGGTTGTTGGTATGGTCCCTTTAAGAAGCTGGAGAAACGGCCAATTTTCAGTGGCCTCCGTTTAATGAGAGATTGATAACACTGACTCTGTGCAGTCTCGACCGTAAAAATCTGATTTAGCTTAAAATCCTGTGTGTGCTTCTGCAACTAAATCTGAGAGTGTCAGGGTTACTGGATGATTTAGTTTTCTCCCGAAGCAGGTGGAAACTGGAGGCCTGAGGATTGTGTGACTTAATTTCCTCAGTGTCTCTTTTTGCAGTTTATTACGTTTAATCAGGCTTGCGATCTGTGTGCTCCATGTCAGGGTGTGCAGCAGTGGATTTGCTTGGAGTGGGACATATAGATTCCTTAAAGCCACAGTCTCTCAAAAATTAAATTGCTGGCCAAGTAGCTCAGGGTTGAGGAGAGGCAAGGAATGTACTGAGCAGATGGAGAACATTTCACAAACTGGTTTTTATTCTAAATGATTGGTAAACCTGTGGAAAGGTCATTATGTATTTATTCAGTCTAAAGTTTATTTTATTACTGTCATAAGTAGGCTTACATTAATACTGCAATGAAGTTACTGTGAAAGTCCCCTAGTTGCCACTCCTGGTGCCTGTTGGGGTGCACTGAGGGAGTATTTAATATGTCTAAAGCACCGAACCAGCGCGTCTTTTGGACTGTGGGAGGAAACCAGAGCACCCGGAGAAAACCCATGCAGACATGGGGAGAATGTACAAACGCCACACAGATTCCAAGCCAGATCTTTTTCTGTCCCTGGCGCTGTGAGGCAGCAGTGCTAACCACTGTGCCACCGTACAGATCTCAGTGCATCCTGCAATCTCCTTTCTCTTTTTGAAATCCATTACACATCCCTGAAAAAGGACACGTGCGTCTTGGACTCATCCACACAGATTGGCCAGAATTCCAATTTTTAAAGGAGCAACAATTTATTCTGCATGAGAAGATGTGACTCATTGGTTGGCAAATGGACTCTGATTGGTCGAGACATTGCCATGAAAAATGCACCAGCGAACAGTCAACTGCCCAAGCTTTTGTTTAAATTTAAACCAGGCATAACATAAGAACATAAGAAATAGGAGCAGGAGTAGGCCATCTAGCCCTTCGAGCCTGCCCAGCCATTCAATAAGATCATGGCTGATCTGTCGTGGCTCAGTTCCACGTTCCCTCCCTCTCCCCATAACCCTTAATCCCCTTGCTTATCAAAAACCCATCAACCCGTGTCTTAAAAATATTTAGCAAGGTAGCCTCCACCACTTCAACGGGCAGAGAATTCCAGAGATTCACCACCCTTTGAGTGAAGAAGTTCCTTCTCAACTCCGTTCTAAACTGCGCCCCCCCCTCTTTATCTTGAGGCTGTGTCCTCTAGTCTTACTGTCCTTTCTGAGTGGGAAGAGCCTCTCCACCTCGGGGAGAGCCTCTCCACCTCATGTTGGTTGCAAATGGTTATGAGGAATGAACCTTTAAACTGACTCATGAAATTCATCGATTCTCTTTGCTTCAATGGGGGTGAAGTAGAAAGGGTCGAGAGCTTCAAGTTTTTAGGTGTCCAGATCACCAACAACCTTCCCTGGTCCCCCAAGGCCGACACTATAGTTAAGAAAGCCCACCAACGCCTCCACTTTCTCAGAAGACTAAGGAAGTTTGGCTTCCTCAGCTACAACTCTCATCAATCTTTACAGAAGCACCATAGAAAGCATTCTTTCTGGTTGTATTACAGCTTGGTATGACTCCTGCTCTGCCCAAGATTGCAAGAAACTGCAAAGTGTCATGAATGAAGCCCAATCCATCACGCAAACCAGCCTCCCATCCATTGACTCTGTCTACACGCTGCCTTGGAATAGCAACCAACACAATTAAGGACCCCACGCACCCCAGACACTCTCTCTTCCACCTTCTTCCATCGGGAAAAAGATACAAAGGTCTGAGCTCACATACCAACTGACACGCTGTGCTATCATGCCGATTAGGGCAGCAGAGTGGCACAGTGGTTAGCACTGCTGCCTCACAGCGCCACGGGTTCACTTCCAGCCTAAGGTCACTGTCTGTGTGGATCTTGCACGTTCTCCCTGTGTCTGCGTGGGTTTCCTCCGGGTGCTCTGGTTTCCTCCCACAGTCCAAAAATATACGGTTAGGTTGACTGGCTGTGGTAAATTGACCCTAATGGCAGGAAGATTAGCAGGATTAATGTGTGGAGGTACAGGAATAGGGCATGGGTGGGCTGCGATCAGTACAGACTCAATGGGCAAAATTGCCTCCTTCTGCACTGCCAAGACCAGCTTCTTCCCTGCTGCCATCAGGCTTTTGAAGGGACCTACCTTGCACTAAGCTGATCTTTATCTACACTCCAGCTATGGCTGTAACACTAGATTCTGCACTCTCTCCTTTCCTTCTGTGTGAACCGTTTGTTTTGTATAGCACCCAGGAAACAATACTTCCACTGTGTCAATAATAAATCAAATCAAAAATCAGATCTTTGTTGTGAATAGTGAGAGGGTTAATGGCAGACTTCAAGAGAACGTAGACAAACTGCTGGACTGGGACAGACACGTGGCAACCGGAACTGAGGGGGAGGGGGAGGGGGCTCAACACAAATCTTTAAAAGGTGACAGGACAAATTGATAAAGCTGTTAAAAAAAAAACAAACAGGGTTTTTGGTTTTAGAGGATGAGACAACGCAGAGAAGGAGTTATCTTAAAACGGTATTAAATGGCTGGGTAGGCATCAACGGTGTCCAATTTCAAGCACGATGTTTTAGGAGGCTCCAGAGGAGCCAGAGGAAATGTAATAGAATGTCTTTCGTGATGGGACACTTCAATTACAGAGTTCCAGGGGGTATCTGGCAGACACAGATCTCAGATAATTAACAGAGGAACCGTGGGCTGTGGGAGACGAGCTACATTTTTTCATGCAGTTGAGTTGCTGGAATCTGGAATGCACTGTCTAAAAAGCAGATTCAATCATCACTTTCAGCAGAGAATAGGAGAAACATTTGATTTGATTTATCTTCACATGTATTGGGATACAGTGAAAAGTATTGTTTCTTGCACGCTCTACACACAAAACATACCATTCATAGAAAACATGGGGAGAAGGAAAGGCGAGGGAGGAACATAAAGTGTTGCAGTCATAGCTAAGGGGGCAGAGAAAGATCAACTTAATGCAAGGTAAATCCATTTGAAAAAAGGAAATTTTGCATGGTTATGGCGAAAGAGCAGGGAATCATTGGAGTCCACTTAAGGAGCTAGCACAGCCATTATGGGCCGATTGGCCTTCTCCTGTGCTGCAAGGCTCTATATTGGAACTAAGGTCTTTGATTCAAGGGGGTGCATGTTGAATAGTGATAGTAGAAGTCATGAAGGTCTCAGGCCTACGCTACTCAGAGCTGCCTGAGTGAACAGCAATCCCTGTGAAGACAATTCTGAAAAGAATAAAAGGAAAGGCTCCTAAAAATATCAATGGGTGTAAAAGCTGAACTGATAGTCTGCAATTAGTCATTTATTAGCCCAGACAGGGCTTACAATTATTCCGTAATGCTGCTACATGGCACATCATTAATGTGAAGCTTCCGTGCAACATTTTTTGATAATTAAACAATGCTGCCTTTATCTGTCTGGTGGAATTTTCCATCCTATTGAAAGCAGTATCAACACTGTCGGGTGCATGGGAGGCCCTTTGTGAGCTTTAGACTTCAATGCTGTTATCTCACTGCTGGTAAGGAGACGGACAGAATATCAGTCACTGCTGTTATCACATGAGGCAGCTGAAAGGCAGTTCTTAAGACATTCTAAAGCATTTGCTTCATAATGATTTGTCCTTAAAGAAAGCAAGCACCTTTCTCAACCACCTATTGAGAGGTTGGTTTTTTTTAAAGAGGCGGACTTCCGTCTATGCAGCATGTCATCGTTCCCTGAGGTTCAGTTTATTAAGTCCAGTAAAGCCAACATGGCAGCCGTTTTTGTGCACTGCAAGACCCATAATAACCTGTCCTGGGAGTGTTTGATGGGAAAGTGTAGAGGGAGCTTTACTCTGTATCTAACCCCATGCTGTACCTGTCCTGGGAGTGTTTGATGGGGGGACAGTGTAGAGGGAGCTTTACTCTGTATCTAACCCCGTGCTGTCCCTGTCCTGGGAGTGTTTGATGGGGGGACAGTGTAGAGGGAGCTTTACTCTGTATCTAACCCCATGCTGTACCTGTCCTGAGAGTGTTTGATGGGGGGACAGTGTAGAGGGAGCTTTACTCTGTATCTAACCCCGTGCTGTACCTGTCCTGAGAGTGTTTGATGGGGGGGACAGTGTAGAGGGAGCTTTACTCTGTATCTAACCCCGTGCTGTCCCTGTCCTGGGAGTGTTTGATGGGGGGGACAGTGTAGAGGGAGCTTTACTCTGTATCTAACCCCGTGCTGTACCTGTCCTGGGAGTGTTTGATGGGGGACAGTGTAGAGGGAGCTTTACTCTGTATCTAACCCCATGCTGTACCTGTCCTGGGAGTGTTTGATGGGGGACAGTGTAGAGGGAGCTTTACTCTGTATCTAACCCCATGCTGTCCCTGTCCTGGGAGTGTTTGATGGGGGGGACAGTGTAGAGGGAGCTTTACTCTGTATCTAACCCCGTGCTGTACCTGTCCTGGGAGTGTTTGATGGAGGACAGTGTAGAGGGAGCTTTACTCTGTATCTAACCCCGTGCTGTACCTGTCCTGGGAGTGTTTGATGGGGGGACAGTGTAGAGGGAGCTTTACTCTGTATCTAACCCCGCGCTGTACCTGTCCTGGGAGTGTTTGCATTTAATAAGGCCCTTTGTTGTGGCATGGTGGCATAGTGGTTAGCACTGCTGCCTCATAGCTCCAGGAACTCAGGTTCAATTCTAGCTTCAGGTCATCCTCTTAGAAGGCTGAGGGGTAATCTTATAGAGACGTATAAGATAATGAAGAGGCTAGATAGAGTAGAGGCAGAGGGATTCTTTCCACTTAGAAAGGAAACAAGAACTAGAGGACACAGCCTCAAAATAAAGGGGGGTCAGTTTAGAACAGAGTTGAGGAGGAACTTCTTCTCTCAGAGGGTGGTGAATCTCTGGAATTCTCTGCCCATTGAAGCGGTGGAAGCTACCTCGTTGAATATGTTTAAGTCAGGGGTAGATAGATTTCTGATCGATAAGGGAATTAAGGGTTATGGGGAGCAGGCAGGTAAGTGGAACTGAACCACTGTCAGATCAGCCATGATCTTATTGAATGGCGGGGCAGGCTCGAAGGGCTAGATGGCCTACTCCTGCTCCTATTTCTTATGTTCTTATGCTGTGTGTGGAGTCTCCATGTCAGCGTGGGTTTCCTCTAGGTGCCCTGGTTTCGTCATCTGGTTAAGTTGATTGGCCGTACTAAATTGCCCCTTAATGTCAGGGGACTAGCTAGGGTAAATGAATAGGATTCTAGGGATAGGGTCTGGGTGGGATTGTGGTTGGATCAGACTCAATGGGCCATATGGCCCCCTTCTACACATATGATTCTATGAACTTGCATTTACAAGGCCCTGTGTTGTGGAAAAATGCCCCAAGATATTTACACATGAAAGAGAGACCAACTTTGTTTTGCTGTAGGTTATCAGAAGAGGGGAGATGGAGGGGTGATGGGGAGGGTGAGAGTGATGGAAGTTTGTTTTAAAGTTTATTTATTAGTGTCACAAGTAGGCTTACATTAACATTGCAATGAAGTTACTGTGAAAATCCCCCAGTTGCCATACTCCGGCACCTGTTCGGGTACACTGAGGGAGAATTTAGCACGGCCAATCCACCTAAACAGCACATCTTTCGACTGTGGAGGAAACCAGAGCGTCCAGAGGAAACCCACACAGACACGGGGAGAATGTGCAAACTCCGTAAAGCCATTCACCCACACTGGGAATCAAACCTGAGTCCCTGGCACTGTGAAGCAGCAGCAGCAATAACCACTGTGCCACCGTGCCACCCATGAGTTTGGGCACTCTTAGCTATTAAATGAGAGGAAGTATTATTGATAAAAGTGCCGTCAAAGTCATACAAAGTTCTTTTCCACATCATTTAACATACATGCAATGCAAGTAGCATAGCTCACATCATTTCAACCCATTAATCTCAAAGTGGCGATACGCAGGGAGGAGGAGTTGAGTACGAGGTGACATTTTGGAATTTAAGAGGAATGAAACCGTGACATTATTGTGTGGAACTCATTGCTCATACTCCCCTCCCTCCTCTCCACAGTTAGTGGCACAACTCTCTGCTTCTGTCACCTTCCTTCCTGAGTGCTCCAGAGTGTCTGAATTTCCCCGTCCTCCCTGGTGGAGCGCCTCGCAACTGCTCGCTATGTTTAAGGCGACTCATAAGCATATGTTACTGTTATCACCAGGAGATTAATGGACTAAGATTGTAATTTCCAGGGGCTAATTACTATTAATTCCTTTAAGTGGGTCAGTTTCCCTGCCTCATTATTCACTGCTTGACTTGTTACCCTGTTAAAGTCACCCCGCCTGACCCTCATTACAAACAAGAGTAATCCCAAGGCTGCCCGCAGTTTTCCATCTTCTAATCACACACCTAGAATAGGATCAATGTTATCTTATCTAAACGAGGAAGGGAGTCAAGCAAGATTCAACACAAAAAAGCAAAAAATTCAAAGTACAAAACCCTTCGCCATACTTCTCTGGGATCCTCCAAAAATACTTCATTCATGGAGCATTTCCTTAAAATATACTGGCTATCGCTGTAGCAATCATTTTGTCCAGGACTCAATCCAGATGCTTGGTTAGTTGACTAGAGGGGAACATTTGTTCAGCTAACAATAAGTTGCAGTTATGTTGCTCATTTGATGTAGTAAAACATCACAAATGTATATGAACAGATAAAACAAACTGATACCACAGATTCTAGTCTAAGTGACCCGTAGTTATTTGGCTCTACCAATTAAGAAAAAAAACTAAAGACATTTAGGGCAACACGGTGGTATTGTGGTTAGCACTGCTGCCTCAGAGTGCCATGGATCCAGGTTTGATTCCAGCCTTGGGTGGCTGTGTGCAGTCTGCACATTCTCCCTGTGTCCGCGTGGGTTTCCTTCCACAGTACAAAGACGTGCAGTTAAGGTGGATTGTCCACGCTAAATTGCCCCTTATTGTCCAAAGATATGTAGGTTAGATGGAATAGCCCTGGGAAATGCTGGAGGTTGGGATAGACAGGGAGGGGAGGGCAGGTGGTTAGAGTCATAGAGTCCTAAAGGGTTACAGCATTGAAAGAGCCCTTTTGGCCCAACTTGTCCATGCTGCCCCTTTTTTTTAACCATTAAGTTAATCTAATTGTCCTCACTTGGCCCATATCCCTCTATACCCATCTTATCCATGTAACTGTCTAAATGCTTTTTAAAAGACAAAATTGTATCTCCCTCTATTACTGTTTCTGGCAGTTCATTCCAGACACTCACCTGTGAGTGAAAAAAATTGCCCCTCTGGACCCTTCTGTATCTCTCCCCTCTCGCCTTAAAACCTACACCCTCTAGTTTTAGGCTCCCCGAGTTAAACTAGGACTGCCCTATCAGGAAGATTCCTTTAAGGGAAAGCAGGGGATGGTGTCAAGAATTGTGACCATTATTGATCCATCAACCAACACTACAAGTACAATTGATCATCTCCTTTCTACTTGTGGGAGCTTGCTGTGCACAAATTGACTGTCACGTTTTCACATTGAAACAGAGGAAGCCAGAATTGTGACGTATGGGGATCCTGGTTGATTGCAGGGTTGCCGGAGGTTAAAGAAATGGGATCAGTGTGAGACCATGGAGGAATTTGAACACGAGGTGGGATCTTTGGAATCAGCCATATTGGATGGAACTGGAATATTTTGTGGGTTTCCTTCATTCATAGAACCATACAGAAGGAGGCCATTCAGCCCATCAAGTCTCTTTGAACATCTTACCTAGGCCCACTCCCCCAGCCTACCCACGCAGCCCTACACATTTATCCCCTAATTCCCCAATCTACACATCTTTGGACACTAAGGGGCAATTTATCATGACCAATCCATCTAACATGCACATTTTTGGCCACTAAGGGACAATTTAGTGTGGCCAATCCATCTAACCTGCACATTTTTCAACACTAAAGGACAATTTAGCATGGCCAATCCACCTAACATACACATCTTTAGAATGTGGGAGGAAACCGGAGAACCCAGAGGAAGCCCACGCGGACACGGGGAGAATGCGCGAACTCCACACAGACAGTCGCCAGAGGCTGGAATTGAACTCGGGTCCCTGGTGTTGCGAGGCAACAGTGCTAAAATACTGTGCCACTGTGCCTACCCATTGTAAAGAAATAAGGAACCAGCTGGATTTTTGAGGTTCTGCATGACCCTTTCTCACAGAATACAGCCAGAGATCACCATTCTGTGGTAACCTGAAGTGAATTTAATTCCACACTCACCCTCTTGGCAATCTGAACACCTTACTCCACCAGCAGTGGGAACCCCACCCCCCCTTCCAGCCGCAGACCTGCAAGTTTCCTAAGGCCTCAGTCTGTGGTAAAATCCGGCTCATTCTCCACAGCAGTCTGTTTTGTTCCCCCATTATTCAATTCAGTTGATTCTACTCATGTAGAATGTTAAAAGGACCTTAAGCACTTAGTTCCCTGAAGGTTTTCAAAAATTAATATGCAGAAAGATAAAAAGAATTACACAAGCAATATTTGACCCACTGGATTCAGATGAGTAATAGATAATGAAAATACTAAGGTCTAGCCATGATTTGCTGTCTCTTTTAAATTTTGTTATCTTGTGGTTGACTTATTTGCAATACATGTTATTAATGCAATTAATGAAGTGACAGAAATGTATTAGTATGAACTGGTGTTATTAAACTACAGAAGGATCTCATTCCCAAATGCACTCTGCCATTTGTGTGCATGGAATGTTAAAGGGAGACCATTTAATACCATTTTTCTCTTTTGAATTCCTCAGCTCAAATTCAATTGTGCGCTCAATCCTTAAATAAAAATGCAAATGAAGTTTTGAGTCATTGGGGTAGATTTCCTTCTGTACAGTCTTGGCCAGATCTGGAGGAATTCTCTGCTGGCTGAAATACTGCTTTTCAGATAGAAAGTTTAAACTGAAGCCCCTTCTGTTCCTTCAGATGGATGTAAAAAGGAAATGACGTGATGTTATTTGAATGGAACACTTAACATTCAAGGATGGTAGGGCCCAGGTTCATGAAGTATTTTCCGACCATAGAATCATCATTTCGGGTGGCATGGTGACACAGTGGTTGGCGCTGCTGCCAGGGACCCGGGTTCAATTCCGGTCTTGGGTCACTGTTTGTGTGGAGTTTGTGCAAACTCCACACGGTGACCCAAGGTTGGTTTTGCATTGGTTTCCTCGCGCACTCCAAAAATGTGCAGGTTAGGTTGATTGGCCATGCTAAATTGACGCTAGTGTCGGGGAGATTGGCAGGGTAAATATGTGGGGTTATGGGAATAGGGCCTGGGTAGGATTCTGCTTGGTGCAGATTCAATGGGCCAAATGGCCTCCTTCCACACTGTAGGGATTCTATGATTCTATAAGACAGGAGATTCATAAGAGCATAAGAAATAGGAGCAGGAGTAGGCCATCCAGCCCCTCGAGCCTGCCCCGCCATTCAATAAGATCATGGCTGATTTGTCGTGTCTCAGTTTCACCCGAAGCTGGAGAATCCCACCCGAGGTCAATGGACCTTTCCATTTCCGCCTTCGCCGCTCCAATTTCCGTGGTGAGTGGAATGGGAAAATTTGCCCTATAGAATCCCTAAGTGCAGAAAGAGGCCATTTGGCCCATTGGGTGTGCACCAACTCCCCACCAGAGCATCCCACCCATCGTAACCTCACGTATTTACCCCAGTAATCCCCCTAACCCACATGTCTTTGCCCTGTGGGGAGGAAACCGGAGCACCCAGAGGAAACCCACGCAGACACGGGGAGAACGTGCAGTCTCCACACAGACGGTCACCCAAGGCCGGAATTGAACCTGGGTAGTTAACTACTGTGGCGCCGTGCCACCCTTGTCCTGCCTCATCTTGGTAAGAGCAATGTGGTAACCCCAAAAGTCTGAAGAAGGAAGCTTTTCTCTCCCTCTATGGCAGCTTTCACAAGCCAATGTCCTGATTTAAGACTGTATTCTGTATAATCAGTGCAAAGGTTTTTTTCCATTGGATGAACTGAATGGAAAGGGGTACATGGTAATATCGAGAGGAATAGATAGGGTGGATTCTCAGAGGCTATTTCCCAGGGTTGAAATGGTCGCTACGAGAGGACACAGGTTTAAGGTGCTGGGGAGCAGGTACAGAGGAGATGTTAGCAGTAAATTTTTCACTCAGAGGGTGGTGAGCGAGTGGAATCGGCTGCCATCGGTGGTCGTAGAGGTGAACTCACTGGGGTCTTTTAAAAGACTTCTGGATGAGTACGTGGGATTTAATGGGATTGGGAGTTACAGATAGTTCTATGGCCTGGTAGGTATGGATATGATCGGCGCAACTTGTAGTGTTCTGTGTCCTATGTAATTCCAAATAGTGACTGTGAATGTAAAGGGTTTTCTTGGTGTTTAATGTTTTTTTTAGGCATGGAGCTGCATTGGAATGGGTTAAGCAAAACTGTGCTAGCTTCCTATCTTAACGTTTAAGGGCACTACATTTTTTTAAACAGAGGCCACAATAAGGAGCCGAGAATCCACTATAAAATGTCAAAACTATGCAGACATTAGCTAGCCCAGTCTGATATGGTAATATCACTCAATCAGGATGAAGTGTCTGCTCTGACTCAGTGGGTGGCATTTATTTCTGAGTCATGAAATCATGGGTTCAAGATCCAATCAGAGCCTAAGTGTATAACGTGGTCTAGTCAGGCAGTCTAGTGCAGGAGAGGGGGAGTGCTACACTGTCAGGCGGTGCTATCATTCTGCTGAGTTATTAGAATCTGTCTGCCCTCTCAGGCAGATCAAAGATCTGAAAACTATTCTAAAGAAGGGCAGGGGAATTTTCCCCTAGAAATAGACTAACAACTATTCCTCAACCAACATCAATAAAAAAAATACACAGATCTGATAGCTAGAGTACTGCGTGCAGTTCTGGCTGCCAAAGAAGGATGCGATTGCTCTGGAGGGGGTGCAGGAGAGATTTATCAGGGTGCTGTCTGGGATGGGGCACCTAAGTTGTAAAGAGAGGTTGGCTGGGCTTAGGTTGCTTTCTTGGGGGAGAGAAGACTGAAGAACATAAGAACATAAGAAATAGGAGCAGGAGTAGGCCATCCAGCCCTTCGAGCCTGCCCCGCCATTCAATAAGATCATGGCTGATCTGTCGTGGCTCAGTTCCACTTTCCCGCCCTCTCCCCATAACCCTTAATCCCCTCTCTTATCAAGAACCCATCAACCCGCTTCTTAAAAATATTTAGCGAGGCAGCCTCCACCACTTCAACGGGCAGAGAATTCCAGAGATTCACCACCCTTTGAGTGAAGAAGTTCCTCCTCAACTCCGTTCTAAACCGCCTCCCCTTTATCTTGAGGTTGTGCCCCCTAGTCCTACTGTCTTTTTTGAGCGGGAAGAGTCTCTCCACCTCTATCCTATCCATCCCATTCATCATCTTATGTGTCTCAATGAGATCTCCCCTCATTCTTCTAAACTCTAACGAGTACAAGCCCAGTTTATTCAGCCTCTCCTCATAGCTCAATCCCCTCAACTCCGGTATCAGACTAGTAAACCTCCTCTGCACTCCCTCCAGGGCCAAAATATCCTTGCGCAGGTGCGGCGCCCAAAACTGCACACAGTACTCCAGCTGCGGCCTCACCAATGCCCTATACAGCTGCTGCAAGACCTCCCTACTTTTATATTCAATCCCCCTCGCTATGAAGGCCAGCATCCCATTTGCCTTCCTGACCACCTGCTGCACCTGCAACCTGATTGAGAGGTACAAGGTTATGAGGGGCATGGACAGAGTGGGCAAGGAGCAGTTATTCCCCTTAGCTGGAGGGTCAGTCACAAGGGGACATAGGCTCAAGGTGAGAGGCGTAGGAGGTTTAGGGGGAACGTGAGGAAAAATATTCTTTATCCAGAGGGTGGTGACAGTCTGGGATGCGCTGCCTGGGAGGTCGGTGGAGGCCGGTTGCCTCACATCCTTTAAAAAGTAACTGGATGAGCACTTGGCATGTTGTAACATTCCAGGCTTGGGGCCAAGTGGTGGTAAATGGGGCTAGGTGGGAGGTCAGGTGTTTCTGGCATGTGCAGACTCAATGGGCCGAAGGGCCTCTTCTGCACTGTACGATTCTATGATCACTGCTGTTTGTGAACCCTTGGTGAACACCAGCTAAATGTTTTTCCTGCATCGTCACAGTGACCATATCAACATATTCACCGAAAATCGCTGTCTTCGTTGGTGGCTGGGATTCTCTGAAGCCGTTGAAAATGAACGGGGTTTTGGCTGGAATACCAAACTCTCCAAACTCACTTGCAGTGGGGTGGGCACGGTCCAGCTCAGAGAATCCTGCCCATTGGCTGTAAAACATCTCGAGATGACCCGAGATTGTGAAAGGTGGGGCTGTCTAAGGGGACAATGGCCTAGCGGTATTATCACTTGACCGTTAAATCCAGAAACTCAAATCGCGTTCCGGGGACCCAGGTTCGAAACCCGCCATGGCAATTTGAATACAACATAAAATGTCTGGAATGGAGAATATTATGACGATCATGAAACAATTGTCGAGGGCAAAAAAAACACCATCTTGTTCACTAACGCCCTTTAAGGAAGGAAGTCTGATGTCCTTACCCGGTCTGGCCTACATGTGACTCCAGAGCCACAGCAATACAGTTGACTCTCGACTGCCCTCAGGCAAGGAGGGATGGGCAATTAAATTCTGGCTAGCCCATGAATATAAAAATGCTACCAGTCTCCTAACAATATGTAAACATTTTCCTTCTAATGCAAGGCTGAAGTGTGTGAGAATGCGTGTATCTGTGAGTCCCTGTTTTACACCATGGGATGGAACTCCATTTTTCTTCTCTCCCGAGTTTTGTTAATGCTGACACATGTCGCCATTCTTTCTCAAGGGGTGGCGGTTTGTTGGTGTAATAACAGAAGACTATAATGGCCTGTGTGGGCCTTGATTACTGCCTAAGTGACAGCTCGGAAAATAAGCAGATGTGAGCATTTAAACTGAAGAGCGGAAAAAAAAAATCTTGATAATTAAACTGATTTTCAGTCAGAATTCTTTTCACATTAGCACTGTTTTGACAAGTACTTTGGGCTTTCACATAAAGATTTACAGCAAATATGGATTTAATAAGTGGTAGGATTAACCCATCTGTGAATCTTGACTCTTTCACAAAGTATCTTTAAAACAAAAATTGTAATTTCAACAGCAATGTTTGTGGGAATCTATTTTGGTCTGTTGATTTTTTTTTAAACATCCATTTCACACCTCCATTATTTTCGTAAGTAATGATTGTTCTCCTTTGACTCCTCCACTGTTGCCTAATTTTCAGATTGTTTATTCGACATCCAGTACTGAATGAGACAAAATTAATCCTCCAATTAAATATTGGGAAGACTGAAGCCACAGTTCTTGGGTTCCTGTTGCAAACTCTGTTCCTGGGTTACCCAACCCCATCCCGCTGTCCATCCACAGTCTGAGAGTTCAGGCAGTCTGTTTGCGGGCCTCGGGGTCACATCTGATCCCAAGTTGAGCTTCCAACCTGACACTTGTCCCATCACTGCGACCGCCGACTCCCATCTCCACAAGATTGTCTGAACTCAGCCCCTGTCTCAGTTCGTTTGTTGCTGAAATCCTCACTTCATTATCTATAGACATTACTACTCCTGCTGGTCTCTCGCATTCTCTCTCCTGTTAATGCGAGGTCACCCACAGCCCTGTCCCATGCCCTGTGTTCATTGTTATATATGAACGTAGGGGGCCTGGGATGAGTACTGCCCCTTTGAGGGTTCGGGTTGTGTGACCCCTGAGGTGGGGCTAGCTCCACCCAGGGTGGGCCCTGGTTCAGTCTAACTCCTGGTTGCAGGGCAGTGCATATCTAGAGTAAAGTGGCCCCAGTGTCCAAGTCAAGATGCCTACTTTGTGGCTCTTCTGCACCTCACCACGATAAGTTCATCCACGATATTCATGACCTACCCTGGCTCCCGGACAAGCAACATCATAGAATCACAGAATTCCTACAATGCAGGAGACCATTCGGCCCATCGAGCCTGTACTGCCAACAATCCAACACATGCCCTTTACCTGCATTTACCCCACGTACTTACCTCGCTAGTTCCCCTGACACTAAAGGGACAATTTAGCATGGCCAGTCAACCTAAACTGCACGTCTTTGGAATATGGGAGGAAACTGGAGCACCCGGAGGAAACCCACGCAGTCACGGGGAGAATGTGCAAATTCCACACAGACAGTGACCCAGGGCCGGAATTGAACCCGGGTCCCCGATGCTGTGAGGCAGCCGCGTTAACCACTGTGCCACCATGCTGCCAGTGACATTAAAATTCTTATCATTGTTTTCAAATCCCTCGCTCCTCCCCATCTCTGTAACCTCCTCCAGCCCCACAACCCTCTGAGATGTCAGCGCTCCTCCAAACCCGGCCTCTTGCACATTCCCAGTTACAATTGCTCTACCAGTGGTGGCCGTACCTTCAGGGGTGTCAGCCCTAGTCTCTGGAGTACCCGCCCTGCACCTCTCCACTCTCTGCCTCGCTTTGCTCCATTTGAGAAGCACCAGGACAATCAGACAGGGACTCTCCGATTTCCCCGTCTCGCTGGGCCTGTGAAGATATTGGTTGTTCCTGTCTGATTTACACCTTTAATAATGGTGCTGCTGATCGGCTAACAGCGAGTCCTGTTGTAAAAAATTGGGCCACAGATTGCTAATATCACACAGTAAGATTTCATCCCAAAGGAAATTAAATAATCGCTTCATTGAGATATGTAAAAAGTTAATAAAAGCAAGATCCTGCAGGTGCTGGAATTTAGCTGGAAACACTCAGCAGGCTGGATTATATGACCTCGCCCATCTTAAAACAGTAAAATCCTGCTCGAGGTCAACGGATCTTTCAATGCTCTGTCCCTCATCCATTTCAGCGGTGGTTGGGCTGGTAAAATTCCGGCTATTATATCAGCAACGCAATTGATGACATCAGCAAAATTAACACGATTGAAAGATCATTGGTCTGAGATTCATATTCTGTTTCTCTCTCCCCGGTGAGTCATGTTGTTGTAATGATATAGAGGCATCTGTAAAGAGTTGTCTGTGGTGTTCCTCTCAGGATCTTGCTTAGGTTCAAAGCCGTACCCTGGAGGTAACAGGATTGAATGACGATGACAAATAATGCGTTGAAACCACAATATTATTGAATAATGATGATGGTAACAATAATAAGATGACAATTATCATTGATAACACATTACTAAAAGGAAAACGCACTTTTTTTACGAATCAGACGAAAAGACAGATTGACCCCAAACTGGTCAGTTCCACAACAGTTCCCTAAATTAAAGTTAAGGTTTATTTCTTAGTCATAAGTGAGGTTTATATTATCACTGCAATGAAGTTACTGTGAAATTCCCCTAGCCGCCACAGTCAGGGTCAATGCACCTAACCAGCACATCTTTCAGAATGTGAGAGGAAAACGGAGCACCCGGAGGAAACCCACGCAGACACGGGGAGAACGTGCAAACTCCATACAGAGTCACCCAAGCCAGGAATCGAACCCAGATCCCTGGCACTGTGAGGCAGCAGTGCTAATTACCGTCCTACCATGTCAGCCCATTGGGGGCATATGTTACTTATTACAGACACGACCAAGCCACTGAAAAACCTTATGGATGGATACGAGGATCAGTCTGTTCCTAGCCCTTCCTCCCATCTCTAGTGCTGGCTATTCCATTATGGCAGTAGCAGCAATTCCTCGAAACACTGTCCCTTTAAGTCAAATTTTTTGGCTCCATTCCAGCCTTCTGAGGTCTGGTACAGAGGTTCTCGCAACAAGTGTCAGTCCTTATCAATTCTCCTCACAGACACCGCAAGGCCAGGCAGACTTTGCAATATCCACATTATTCACACTTCTTCTGATGGCGTTTTCTCATCTGCCATCCTTCAAAAGCAACATCGGTCAATCAAACCTCAGCCTCTGATGTCCATATTAGGTGAGCACCCCAGATAAAGTTACTCATCATCCTGGCACGCAGTCTGAGGGTTACTGAACGCTGTAAGAAACAGGACTAGTCATAAACAAAACAGAACTTATGTTAATATTCTGGTTTGAAAAACAGAAAGTAAAGATGTCGTCAAAATAGCAGCTGTGCGTGGTCAGTGTGAAAAGAAAAACACAGTCTGGGAAAACACATCACTCTGATTATTACTGATTAATTAAGAATCATCATTTCCCTACAGTGCAGAATGAGGCCATTCGGCCCATTGAGTCTGCACTGACTCTCCAACATCTTACCCAAACCCTATAACCCAACCTTGCTAATCCCCCTGACCTATTTATTATTTTCATGGAATGTGGGCTTTGCTGGCTGGACAAGCACTTGCTGTCCACCTTTAGTTGCCCATTTCAGAGGGCAGTTGAGAATCAACCACGTTCATAGAAATCATAGAATCCTACAGTGCAGAAGGAGGCCATTCAGCCCATCGAATCTACACCGACAACAATCCCACCCCATGCTCTTTCCCCACAATCTCATACATTCACCCTGCTAATCTCTAATTTACACATCTTGGGACACTATGGACTATTTAGCTTGGTAAAAAGTCTGACAACACCAGGTTTTAGTCCAACCGATTTATTTGATAGTAAACGCACAAGCTTTCGGGTTAGCCCCTTCGTCAGGTGAATGGAGAGTTCTGGCCTCAGACAGAGCATATAGAGCACAGACTGTTTAGAGATTACTGATTAGAATGCGAATCCTTACACCTAACCTGCTGTTCAAGACCTGAAGTGGCTGACAATGTGAGTGGAAGGAGCACTGATCACAGGTTACAGAGATGTGTATTGTCTCCAGACAGTACAGTAAGTGAGACAATACACATCTCTGTAACCTGTGATCAGTGCTCCTTCCACTCACATTGTCAGCCACTTCAGGTCTTGAACAGCAGGTTAGGTGTAAGGATTCGCATTCTAACCAGTAATCTCTAAACAGCTTTATATGCTCTGTCTGAGGCCAGAACTCTCCATTCACCTGACGAAGGGACTAACCCCGAAAGCTTGTGCGTTTACTATCAAATAAATCAGTTGGACTAAAACCTGGTGTTGTCAGACTTTTTACTGTGTTTACGCCAGTCCAACGCCAGCATACCCACATCATGACTATTTAGCTTGGCCAGTCAATCTAACCTACACATCTTTGGACTGTGGGAAGAAACAGGAGCACTCAGAGGAAACCCACGCAGACATGGAGAGAATGTACAAACTCCACACAGACAGTGACCCGAGCCGGGAATCGAACCCAGATCCCTGGTGCTGTGAAACAGCGGTGCTAATCACTGTGCCACCGTACCATCCCAATAATTGAAAGCATCCAGATTTCCCCCACCTGAAATGCAAAATTTTTTTTTAAATAATGCTTTTTCCTGGTTTCGAACTGGAGACTTTTCGCATGTGATGCGAACGTGATAACACCTACACTACAGAAACAACCATTGCTGTGGCTCTGGAGTCACCTGTAGGCCAGACCAGGTCAGGACAGCAGATTTCTTTCCCTGAAGGACATTAGTGAACCAGATGGATTTTTATAACAATCGACAATTGTTTCCTGGGTATCATTAGACTTTTTAATTCCAGATATATTTTATTGAATTCAAATTTCATCATCTGCTGTGGTGTGACTCAAACCCAAGTCCCCAGAGAATACCGCAATCTCCAGATTACTAGTCCAGCGACAATACCACAATGTCACTGCCTGCCCTATACATCTTGGGCCACTAAGTGGCAATTTAGCATGGCCAACCCACCTAACCTGCAAATCTTTGGATTGTGGGAAGAAATTGGAGCACCCGGAGGAAACCCATGCAGACACGGGGAGAACATGCAAACTCCACACTGACAGTGACCCAAGCCCAGAATTGAAGCCGGGTCATTTTACCCCAGTAAAATGATAGTGTCCATTGCCGCCAGCTGCTTACGAGCATTGCCTGATTTTATGCAGCACGGCTCATTAATATCAAGAGCAAGCAATGATATAATGCAGAGTTAGTTTGCGTGTGTGTCCTTTATGTGATTCCACTGTTGACTATTAAACAAACCACAAAATACAAATTTCCCTTTAACAGCATCATACAATATTGTTAATCTGACAGGAAAATATCCCACTGGTTATTTATAATGTTGCGCAGATGTTAGCACTGATTTCAGTAACTGCTCGAGCCCTCATTAACATGTTCTGCACATTGTTCTATACGGAAACAGTGACAGTAAATTAATATTTGGGGAAAGATTCAATATTTGCAATTTGGATAAATTGCGCAGGATCTTTTCCATTCTGTAAGTGTGGAAGATGGCTTCTCCCTTCCTGGGTGCATGGTGTCACTCAATACATAATTATATCATAGATTGGGTGCTATTGGATTCTATTTTATCAGTAATCTCACAGGGCAGAAAGAACAGATGTCTCTTGAGCAATAAATTGGAACGTTGGACAACATGGGGCTTCACAGTCAGTGAGAATCATTGGAGCCCTCAGGTGTCTTTGTGACACAACTTTTAAGAGGCTTTAGAATAAAGACTGAATTATTCGCAGTTGTATTTCTGTTTTCTTTCTTTCTCTCCCTCTTTGGCTGGAATTTTCTGTTTTCTTTTGACTAAATGTTGGTGGTGTATAACTCACTGCTCTACGTATGGCTAGCTTTTCCCACCATATGTTTTGACAATTGGTCAGAGCAATTCTTGAAGGCGGGTCCCACAACGTCACGCTGGTGGAGCAGCCTCTGAATGAGTCTATCCCCCAGTGATGTTGCCCTGAAAGGTCCCACTGATCGGGAAAACAATAAAAATAAAGAGAGGTTCCCCCACATAGACATATACGGGAACCTACCCCCTCCCATGGACACGCCCCTCCCCAGGGAAATCCCCCCCAATGTACAAGGGGAACCTCACCATGAATATCCTTATTAGGAGCCACCCTTCCCAGCTACTGTCCCATGGCACTGTCCTTTGACATTATCCCATGGGGACAGGGTGCTTTCTGGGCATGATGCCCTCCCCCCAAGGCTCTGTGTGTCCCCCAGTGGAGACCCTTTGCCATGCTCCTCTTTGTCAAAAGCTGTTATTAATCCCACCAACTCAACGTCACGCCGCAGTGGGTAAAATTCTAACATGGGGGGATAATACTGCTAATACTGAAACCTGCTAATGACATTCAAATGTGGAATAATAACATTCCCAACTTTTCTTAGCAGCAACCCCGTCATTGGTGGAAGGAGCAAGGAAAATCGGAATGGAAAATCCCGATGGCATGAAAACCGTTTGGATATTCTTGTTGGATTCTCCATCACCATTCTTACCTGTCGAAAACAGGGGTGAAAAATGTCCTCCTTTGTCTACCTTCCAATCTGTTTACCCTTCGCTGCTTATTTCTTATTGCCCTGCTTTATTTTTTTGCTGAGATATCTGTATCCCTCTTTCCCTCTCTCCCACTGTCCCGCTCTCTTTCTCTATCTCTCACACTTTCTCTCTCTCTGTTTCTTTTTCTCACTCTCTCCCTCTCTCTCCATCCCTCTCTCTCCATCCATCTCTCTATCTCTCTCTGTCGCTTTCTCTTGCTCCCTCTGACTCTGTCTCTCACTCTCCCTGCCTCTTTCTTTCTCTCCCTCTGTCTCTCTCTATATCTCTCTCTGACCTTTTTCTCGCTCTCTCTGTCCCTCTATCTCTGTCTCTCTCTCTGTCTCACTGTCTGTCTCTTTCTCTCTGTCCCTTTCACTCTGTCCCTGTCTCTATCTCTCTTTCCCTGCTTATCTCTCACTCTTGTCTCTCTCTCTTTCTCAGTCCATTGTCGGTGATCCATCTCTCTGAAAGAGTTATGTCCCCTTCCGTTCCAACATTCTCACCTTTTGAACAGAAGAAGATTTTCCTCAAATTCATCTACAGACAATGAAATCCTTTCTCTTTTCAGATATGCAAATCCCTGCAGTGCAAGCTTTGATGCAGTGATGAAAATACAATGGCGTACAGATTACACTGTTCCTCGTATCCTGTGGCTGATGAAGATTGTGATAACTGGTTTGGGGAATTCCATTTTCTTCCTTCAACTTTGAGGTAGAAAAGTTTGGAATCGCAAAACCAATGATCGAGTTCTGATTCCAATATGCGGTGCCTGAACCACCCTGGATCAGGCACACATAACCAGGACAAAATAGATGATAATTACCTCCAGGCAGACAACAATAGAATATCTCTGAGGCAGGCTGTGCCCTTACGGATTAATAAGGAATCACAAGTCTTTAGTCTTCACTGAGCAATTCTTCAACCTTCTTTGACCTCACCAGTGGTTCATATGAATACCTTGCTTGAAGAGAAATTCCTTGCGGAGATGTTGAATTGCGTTTGAATCCTGAGCACTAGCCCGTCGAATCCTCGAAGAAATTTATTGTGTTGAAATGAATTGCCATTGATTGTAAAATTCAATAAAGCCTCGTCTTCTATAAAAACAAAAGTAATTGCATTACCTGGAGCCTTTCCAACCTTGAACCTCTGTGTTTGGCAGCAGAGTGCTACAATCACTGGGTGAGTAATTCAGAGAGCCAGAGGGTAATGCTCTGGGGACCCAGATTTGAATCCCACCACCATGGATGGTGAAATTTGAATTCAGTAAAAGTCTGGAATGATGACCATTGTCGATTTTCCCAAAAATCCGTCCTTACTTTGTCTGGCCCGCACGTGATTCTGGACCCACAGCAATATCATAGATTCATACAGTGAGAAGAGGCCCTTCAGCCCATTGCATCTGCACCAACACGTGAGAAACACCTGACCTCCCACCATTTACCAGCTCTTGACCCACAGTCTGGAATGTTATGGCGTGCCAAGTGCTCATCCAGGTACTTTTTAAAAGACATGAGGCATCCCGCCTGCACCACCTTCCCAAGCAGTGCATTCCGGACTGTCACCACCCTCTGGGTAAAAATGCCTCTCCTCACATATCCCCTAAACCTCCTGCCCCTCACCTTGAACATAGAACACCACAGCACAAACAGGCCCTTCGGCCCATAAGTTGCGCCGATCACATCTATACCTACCAAGCCATAGAACTATCTGTAACTCTCAATCCCACTAAATCCCATGTACTCATCCAGAAGTCTTTTAAAAGATCCCAGCGAGTTCGCCTCTACCACCACCGGAGGCAGCCGATTCCACTCACTCACCACCCTGAGTGAAAAACTTACTCCAACATCTCCTCTGTACTTGCTCCCCAGCACCTTAAATCTGTGTCCTCTCGTAGCGACCATTTCAGCCCTGGGGAATAGCCTCCGAGAATCCACCCTATCCATTCCTCTCAACATCTTATAAACCTCTATCAGGTCGCCTCTCAACCTTCGTCTCTCCAGGAAGAAGAGTCCCAGCTCCCTCAACCTATCTTCATAAGGCATGCCTCCCAATCCAGGCAACATCCTTGCAAATCTCCTCTGTACCCTCTCAACAGCTTCCACATCCTTCCTGTAGTGAGGCGACCAGAACTGCGCACAGTACTCCAAGTGGGGTCTGTCAAGCGTCTTATAAAGTTGCAGCATTACCTCCTGACTCCTAAACTCAATCCCTCGATTAATGAAAGCCAGTACATCATACGCCTTCTCGACCACATCCTCCACCTGCGAGGCCGATTTAAGAGTCCTCTGGACCTGGACCCCAAGATCCTTCTGCTCCTCAACACTGCTGGGAGTCTTACCCTTGACAGTGTACTCCTGCATCCCACTGGTCCTGCCAAAACGGACCACTACACATTTATCCGCGTCGGAAGTCCATCTGCCACTTCTCCGCCCAGTCCTGCATCCTATCTATGTCACGCTCCAACTTCCGACATCCCTCCAGACTATCCACAACACCACCAACCTTTGTATCGTCGGCGAACTTACTAACCCATCCCTCCACTTCCCCATGCAGGTCATTTATGAAATTGGCAAACAGCAAGAGTCCTAGTTCTTGCGTCTCCTCGTGACTGAGTGGTTGACTGTTGTGGTCAGGTTTTGTGACTGACTCATAACTGTCCCTTTGAAATGGCCAAGCAAACCATTCAGTTCAAACCACTCAGATGAGCAATAAATGCTGGTCTAGCCAGTGACAACCACATCCCATCAATGAATAAAAAGGAACATGGGAACATTTAATCCCTCACGCCTGTTCTGCCATTTGATTAATCTATGATCTAACTCCATATATCCGCCCAGCTCCATGTCCCTTGATATCTTTGGTTCTTAGAATCATAGAATCCTACAGTGCAGAAGGAGGCCATTCAAATCTGCACCAACCACAATCCCACCCAGGTCTATCCCCATAACCCCGTGCATTTACCCTAGCTCATCCCCCTGACACTAAAGGGGCAATTTATCCTGGCCAACCCACCTAACCCGCATATTTTTGGACTGTGGGAGGAAACCGGAGCACCCGGAGGAAACCCACGCGGACATGGGGAGAACATGCAGGCTCTGCACAGGCAGTGACCCAAGCTGGGAATTGAACCCAGGTACCTGGCGCAGTGCGACGGCAGTGCTTGCCACTGCACCATCGCCATGCTGCCCATTCTTGGTATGCCTACTCACTTGTTGGTGCTGCTACAGTGGACAGTGTCTAGGCTAAGTACACAGGACTCAGGGTTCATTACCCTGAATGTAACAGCAAGCCAGATTTGCTCATTTCTGGTGTGTTGCTAATTGTGTGAAAAAAAAATGGGCCTGGGAGAGTCATGATGGACCGGATGCTTGTTGCGAGTCCTGCTAAAGGCCTCAGCTGACGTTTTGCGGTCCGCTGTACTTATTGAGCAGTGCAGTAGGCTAGGAGAATCCTGGTCAGAGCGTTTCAGCGTTGGAGTGAGCTCTCATGGGATTGCCTCTGTTTCGATTGAAGGACAATCAACCCAAAATTTTAATTCTATTTCTCTCCAGAAAGTAGTCTCGCAACACCAGGGTAAAGTCCAACAGGTTTGTTCGGAATCACGAGCTTTCGGAGCACTGCTCCTTCATCAGGTCAGTCAAAGGAGCAGCGCTCCAAAAGCTCATGATTCCAAATAAACCTGTTGGACTTTAACCTAATATCGTGAGCTTTCTCAGCGTGGCCACCCCAGTCCAGTGTCAGCATCTCCACATCATCTCTATTCCTCTACACTGATGCTGCCAGTGCTGCTGAGAAAACCCAATATTCATATTTGCCTTCCTTGTTGTTAGCGCGAGCGGGCGAACACGACCACTACGGACTCAGGGTCAAGGTCAACAGCGGTGCAGCTTTATTTTTTTACGTTGATGGAGGTACAGTCAGGACATACAAACCCAACTGTCCCAAAAGCACTCTAAAGACCCGCTGCAACAGGCTACAGTTACACCTGAACTTCGATGCATTGTACAATTCAAAAGCAAATGTTTTATTTACAGTATTCGACTCTGACCATCCCGTTTCGATGTCTTCAAGTATTGTAAAGATGGGTTTAAGTGTGCGTCAATCGTTTCTGCCTGATGGGTTTATTAATGGCCTAGAATCTCCGGGGTTTGAACAATGGGTGTTTGACTGTTCTCAGGAAGTTTGAGGGGCCAGGGAGGCTTCTTTCGTTATGCTAATCTTCAGGTGTCTCCATAGAGGGTTGCTTGATTCGATCAGGGGTGCTGATTTGGTGGCATGGGGGTGTACTTTTTAATTTAGTTCCTATAGGTGCCATGCTGTCCGGTTCCCTTTGTGTGCTAGCCCTCATTTACACGTCCTTGCCTGCTAGACTGTGTCTTTAGCGGGGGGGCTCTGAGTGCAGCTTTAGTCTATTTCCGTTTTGTGTACCCAATTTCATAAAATTTGTTGTCCGATAACACTTGCATTTATTGTGGTCTGTGCTATCTGCTTTATAACGGCACACTGCTCTTTATATTTCCCTCTGCACCAGGGTCTGTGCTTCTGTTTTCCATTTTCGTCCACTATTTCATTGGTGAATCAAACTCTGGTTCTGTATCACGATAAGTTATTTTTTTTGAACACCTCCCAGCGTCCTTCTGTTATTTTATCCGTAAGTGGACTTTCCCACTCGACTGCAGACACAGTTTCTCTCTCATCCCATCAAAACCAGCCTTATCTAAATCTAAATCTTAGCAGAAGGTGTTCTAAATGAGTTTTCTTTTAAAATCAACACATCAATAGTTCAATTTCCCCCACTGTTTATCTCCCACTGCCAGCGAGGATGGAGAATTTGGCACTCAGCATAATCTCTGTTCGCTTCAGTGAGACTGGAGAATCCCGCTGGCGTGAATGGCCAGAGAATTTTTTTTTAATTATTCATCTGTGGGACATGGGTGTGACTGGCTGGCCAACATTTATTGCCCATCCCCAGCTGCCCTTGAACAGAATGACATGGTAGGCCATTTCAGACAATAGTTGAGAATCAACAACGTTGCTGTGGCTTTGTCGTCATATGTAGGCCAGACCCCAAAAGGACGGCAGATTTCCTTTCCTAAAGGACATTAGTGAACCAGTTGACAATTGACAATGATTTCATGGTCACCAGTGCATTCTGAGTTCCAGATACTTTTTTTTATTGAATTTAGATTCCACCATCCGTCATGGCAGGATTTGAACTCAGGTCCCCAGAACATCAGCTGAATTTCTGGATTAAAAGTGGAGCGATAATGCCACCAGGCCGTCACCTCCCTGTATTGTAGCCAACGTTTGATATAATCCTGAATTCAGCAGGAACCTGGCGGAATCCAGAGGTAAATTCACAACTGCTGTGCTTTTTTGAGTGAAAGAAAAAAAACTTTGCAATCACGCTCAGCAATAACCAAAAGCCTTTGCTTTCCGTGGATCAGTCTCAGGATGAGTCAGTGCCGTGAAGGTATCAACGTCTGCAATGGATGACCCCACAATCAGTTACGGGGTGAAAGATCATTTAGATTGTTCTGGGACTTATCAGATTTCTCAGGTAAATCACAAATCAGGAAACTAAAGTGGAAGGGTCAATTATCGATAACCGGACACCGTTTGAATTTGGGCAGGTTTATAGGCCATTTGGTCTCTGTTGTTGATCCATTTGTGGGACGTGGGCGTTGCTGGATGACCAATGTTTAATCCCCATCCCTAGTTGCCCTTGAAAATGTGATGGTTAGCTGCCTCCTTGAATCGCTGCAATCCATGTTCTGAGGGTTGACCCACCAATGCCATGAGAGAGGGAATCATAAGAACATAAGAATTAGGAGCAGGAGTAGGCCATCTAGCCCTTCGAGCCTGCCCCGCCATTCAATAAGATCATGGCTGATCTGTCGTGGCTCAGTTCCACTTTCCCGCCCTCTCCCCATAACCCTTAATCCCCTCTCTTATCAAAAACCCATCAACCCGCGTCTTAAAAATATTTAGCGAGGCAGCCTCCACCACTTCAACGGGCAGAGAATTCCAGAGATTCACCACCCTTTGAGTGAAGAAGTTCCTCCTCAACTCTGTTCTAAACTGCCCCCCCTTTATCTTGAGGCTGTGCCCCCTAGTCCTACTGTCCTTTCTGAGCGGGAAGAGTCTCTCCACCTCTATCCTATCCATCCCATTCATCATCTTATACGCCTCAATGAGATCTCCCCTCATTCTTCTAAACTCTAACAAGTACAAGCCTAGTTTAGACTGCGAAGGAACGGCGATATATTTCCAAGTCAGGATGGTGACTGGTTTGGAGAGAAACCTGCAGATAGGAGTGTCCCCATGTATCTGCAGCCCTTGTCCTTCAAGTTGGTCATGGTCGTGGGGTTTGGAAGGATTTGTCTAAGGATCTTTGGTGAATTGCTGCACTGCATCTTGTGGATAGTACACATTACTCCTGCCCAATAATTTTTCGTGTGCTTATCAACCCTGATGAATTTTGCTTTGCATTTCGGTCACCCAATACAGAGTCAGGCGTGAGGAAATGCCAAGTTAGTTTGATTAAGTTTTTGGATCCCATTGGAATGGGCCCAGATAGGGCCTTGGCTTATCTTCACATTCAAAGACTAAGACAGCTGGGAAACCACAGAAGACTCTTGGATATCTTTGGTCTTTGTCTGGGCATTGAGTTCAAATGCCGGGCCAGCTCCTCACACTGATGCTAACAGCTTCAATTGACATGGATTATTGAATGAAGGAAGGCAAGCTGGCCTTATATTCAGCAACCTCTCAGGAATAACTGAAAGCTCAATTCATCCTCCATTGGCTTCTAAAACAGGATGGAAAGAGCTTTAATAGAACGTAAATTGATTTCATATCTCAATGTGTGTAGTTATTTCCTCTAGAGGCCACTAATCTGAATTTCCTTCTCAATTTTTATGCGACATTTCTCTACGTTACTCAGGATTGAATCTGAACGTTGAGCTGATGGATTCTCTCGGGAACTGTTTCTGCTTTCAGGATTGGAGGCAATCTCCTTGGCCAAAGCCCATTCAAAACACGTACTCTGCTGATCAGTGGCCAGCAGTAGTAGTGCACGGTGATGGAAAGGAGTCAGAGTGACAACACGCTTCGAGAGAAGGTACATGGTTGATTTGTGCATCACACGTGGAATCCTGTCCTTCCCCCATTGTGATTTAGTGCCAAGGGGGGGGCACTTAACCAAGGAGGGTGGCAGTCACTTCTGCCTCCATCCCATTTATATAAGAACATAAGAACTAGGAGCAGGAGTGGGCCATCTGGCCCCTCGAGCCTGCTCCACCATTCAATAAGATCATGGCTGATCTCTTTGTGGACTCAGCTCCACTTACCCAGCTGCTCACTATAACCTTTAATTTCTTTATTGTTCAAAAATTTATCTATCCTTGCCTTAAAAACATTCAGTGAGGTAGCCTCAAATGCTTCACCGGGCAGGGAATTCCACAGATTCACAACCCATTGGGTGAAGAAGTTCCTCCTAAACTCAGACCTAAATCTGCTTCCCCTTATTTTGAGGCTATGCCCCCTAGTTGAAGTCCTGGGGATGCCCATTTAAAGGGCCTCATCACATCACTGCTGGTACTAACACACCAGCCAGCCAAGGGCTCCACAAGTCCCTTACTACTCCTTATGCACTTATGACTGTGTGGCCTAATCCCACTCCAACTCCATTTTCAAGGTTGCTGAGACCTGTTGTGAGTCAGATCCCAAACAGTAACGAGACAGAGTACAGCAAAGAGATGGAGAATCTGGTGAACTGGTGTGGCGACAATAATCTCTCCCTCAATGTCAACAAAACAAAGGAGATAGTCATCGACTTTAGGAAGCAGAGGGGTTGAAGTGGAAATGGCCAATCTTCTAGGTTAGCACTGCTGCCTCACAGGAACCTGGGTTCAATTCCCAGCTTGGGTCACTGTCATGCGGAGTCTGCACGTTCTCCCTGTGTCTGCATGGATTTCCTCTGGGTGCTCCGGTTCCTCCCTCAATTCTGGCCTTGCTCGTCTGTCAATGTAGACCTTGCACATTCTCCCTATGTCTGCATGGGTTTTCTCCAGGTGTTCCGGTTTCTTCCTAAAGACGTGCTGGTTAGATGCATTGGCTATGCTAAATTCTCCCTCAATGTACCCGAACAGGGGCCAGAGTGTGGCGACTAGGGGATTTTCACAGTAGTTTCATTGCAGTGTTAATATAAGCCTACTTGTGACACTAATAAATAAACTTTTATGTCCAACAGACCGTGTTTGTTAGCTGATAGTTTGGGTCCTGTTTTCCTTTAACGCAATGAGAAGTTAAGTCACAGATGTGAAATCAAACAGAAGGGATTAATTTGGGCAATGATTATCACAGGGATGGTAACACTGCAGGTTTTCCAGATAAAAACCTTTGATTAAATCAGAGAATCCCTACAGAGGGAGGACATTTGGCCATTTAAGTCTGTATTGAATCTCTGACAGGACATCCCACCAGACCCTTTCCCATATCTCCTACACATACTTTTAAAAATTCATTTGTGGGCCGTAGGCATTGCTGGCTGGCCCACATTTATTGCCCATAGGCAGTTGAGAGTCAACCACTCTGGAGTCACATGTAGGCCAGACCAGGTAAGGACAGCAGATTTCCTTCCCTAAAGGACATTAGTGAACCAGATGGGTTTTTGTGACAATCAACAACAGTTTCATGGTCATCAGTAGATTCTTAATTCCAGATACTTTTTATTGAATTCCAATTCCACCATCTGCCATAGTGGGATTCAAACCCAGTTCCCTGGAACATTGGCTGACTTTCTGGATTAATCATCTAGTACTAATACCAGTGAGCCATTGTCTTGCCTCAAACTTACCCTGCTAATTCCCTAACATACACATTTAGGGGTATTAAGGGGCAATTTAGCATGGCCAATCCACCTAACCTGCACATTTTTGGAGTGTGGGAGAAAACCCACTCAGACACAGGGAGAACATACAAACCCAACACAGGCATTGAAGCAAGGCTGAAGTTGACCCCAGGTCCCCAGTATTGCGAGGCAGTAGTGTCACCATGCCTCCTTAATGAGGAAAAAATATCTCACATGTCATTTGGCTCAATAGTTTGAACTTTTTGTTTGAGCTTGCCACAAGTACCATTTACCCAGAAGGCTTACTCCAGCTTACAAACCAAAGAAGCATTCTTAATAAAGAAAGCTCATTAATCTGACACTCAAAGCCTCACCCTGGGCCATTCTAAGCCACAGCAGTTTCCTATTTATACTGAGTCAGCTGGTCAGCTGACCACCAGATCATTTTTGTCATTGGTTACATAGTTTACTGGTCAGCTGACCCTTATAACATATTACCATTGGTCATTCTCCAACAGATCCAATGTTGTCATTGGTTACATTCCAACAAGATGGAGTACAGTGTAGGGACTTGTGAAATTATTCACTTTGTGGCAAGAATAGAAAAGCAACATATTTTTCGTAAGGTGAGAAACTTGTACATGGTGATGTTCAAAGAGATGTGGGTGCAACCATACAAGGAACATGGGAAGTTAGCATACAAATACAATAAGAAATGAGAAAGGCAAATGACACATTGGCCTTTTTTGCAAGGGGTTTGGAATATGGAATAAAGAAGTCTGACTACAGTTGTACAGGAATTTGGTGAGACTGCATCTGGAAAGCTGTGTACAGTTTTGATCTTCATGTTTAAGAAATTGTCCAGGATTTGGGGGCTATAAAACCGTAAGACAGAGGGGTCTGGATTTCTGTCCAAAGTTTGGGTTTGATGTGTGCTGAAGATCACTCCTCTCCAAGTCTTTGTCTCTGACCCTAAATGCACTCTCCTTATAGTGCAAAATCACACCTGCGACAATGATTGACACAAACTCCTCTTACTTTTGATTCTATCTCCTCACATCTTGCAACAGCTCCACATCCTGAGGTCATGAGTCCACCAACGTTATGACATGTTTCGATGGGAAGATTCTGACTCATTAACATCCTCAGTGTGGTGAATGATGTTTACCCTAATGAAGCAGTTCTTGGAATTAAGATTTCCAAGAAATTTGGGTGTCCATTCAGGCACCCGGATTATAACACTCAGATCAAATATTACTCATAGCTCATTAGCCTGTGAGTAATATTTACAGTCTACTGTTTGACCACAGGAGTTCCATGATCAAGGAAAGTCATTTAAAATCTTGGATAGGTTTATTTTGTCATCTGATGACTAATATGTTCAAAAGTCACTTTAATTTTTCATGGTTTTTCTTCAAAAAAAAACTTTGAAGTAGTGTTCCTGAGTCCCATGGGATGCTGGGAGGCTTGACCAAAACTTCTGAAAGTTGTCCATGGCAACTCAGTATAAAGACACAAGGCGGCACAGTGATGCCTCACAGCGCCAGGAGCCCAGATTCAATTCCTGGTTCGGGTTGCTGTCTGTGTGGAATTTGCACGTGCTGTTTGTGTCTATGTGGGTTTCCTCCAGGTGCTCTGGTTTCTCCCAGAGTCCAAAAATGTGTGGGTTAGATTGATTGACCATGCTAAATTGACCCTAGTATCAGGGGGATTAACAGGGCAAATGAGGGTTACAGGGATAGGGCCTGGATGGGATTGTGAGCAATACAAACTTGTTGGGATAAATGGCCTTTTTCTGTCCTCTTGGGATTCTATAATTCTATGAAATGGCCTTTACATACAGTACCATCTCTTAAACTTTGAATGTTGGCTTCCTTTAAGTTGACTGTTCTTGCTGAAAGACTGATTACAGCATTGACATTGTCACCCTGAGCAAGACACAACTGGCAGGAGAAGGCCAGCTTACAGATCAAAGTGGCGGACACCTTCTGGAATGGCAAACTAGGAGAAGAATGTCATCAGTATGGGGTCAGCTTCACTGTAAAAAAAACTAATTGGTGGAACATATCAAAGACTGTACCCTCTGGTTCCAGTTTTTCCCATTAGTGGAAACATCCTCTCCTCATCCACTCTATCTTAGCCTCGCAGTATCCTGTAAGTTTCATCCTTCCTCATCCTTCTAAATTCCAATGAGTACGGACAAAGAGTCCTCAACTGTTCCGCATACGATAAGCTCTTCATTCCAGGGATCATTCTTATGAACCTCCTCTGGACCCTTTCCAAGGCACACCCTTCCTTAAATACGGGGCCCAAAACTGCTCACGATACTCCAAATGGGGTCTAATCAGGAATTAACCAATGGACTAAAGAACAGACAGTGGTGGGAGAGACCACCGAAAACTGAGCAACTTGCCAACAGCCATGACGTGAACCTTCTAGGACCTTCCCAACCAAGACATAGCCTTCTTCGACACAAGTGTCCTCAACAACATCTCACAGAGTACTACCTGGCCACCGTCTCAATCCAACCCCAACTCACCATGAAGTTGAAAAAGCCGCCCCACATCTGAAAAACAGCAAGGTCTCTCGTGCAGAGAGGATCCCTGCTGAAGTATTACAATGCGGCGGAGAGGCACTCTTGACAAGAATTCACAACCTCATCATCCTTGCCTAGAAGGAAGGGAGCAAGCTGGGGGGTATCTCAGATGCCTTTATTGTGGCCATCTTCAAGCATAATATCATGGTGGTATTGGAATCACAAGTAGCCTTTTAAATTGAAACACGCATACTCTTTGAACCACTGAAACATCAGCTTAAAGAGTAAAAGCAGCTTGAGGTCATCAAGTGCTGCACAGTCATCACCACAAGTGGCCCTATCATTTTCCCCACTTATACCAAGGACTGAACTGTTATTTTTCAGATGTTAGTCCCGGGTGCAAGGTTCAGCGGAGACGAGCCCTGGATACGGGTGTGTGATTGGTTGAGATCGAGACACCTGATCCCAATTATCCAATTACCTGCTGTATTTTTCAGATTTTGTGTCAGCAGATGATTGTTATAAATGCCGATAGTTAAAAAGCACTTGTCATTAATGTGCACATATTGTGATACTGTTGTATAATATATAGGCTGTGTGAAGAAATGGAAATCCCAATCCCACTATAATTATTGTTAGAATGCAGAACGCTATTTTTTAACCCATCATGGTCAGGTGAGATTATTTAAATTTATTCTTTCACAGGATGTTGGTATAGTTACCAGGCCAGCGTTTATTGCCCATCCCTAATTGGCTTTGAGAAGATGATATAGTGAGCTGTTTCTGGAACCTCTGAAGCCCATGTCATAGAATCATAGATCCGGACTGTGCAGAATGAAGACATTCAGCCCATCGAGTCTGCACTGATCACAATCCCACATAGACATCATCCCCAAAACCCCATGCCCAACCCCAGGGACCTAGCTAGTCCCCCTGACACTAAGGGGCAATTTAGCATGGCCAATCCACCTAACCCGCACATCTTTGGACGGTGGGGGGGAAACCGGAGCACCCGGAGGAAACCCACGCAGACACGGGGAGAATATGTAAACTCCACACAGACAGTGACCCAAGCTAGGAATCGAATCTGGGTCCCTGGCGCTGTGAGGCAGTATTGCTAGTTATTGTTCCACGTGTGGTCTAAGTACAGCCACAGTACTGTCAGGGAAGGAATTCCAGGATTTTGACCTATTTTAGAATAAGAAATGGTGATACATTTCCAAGTCATGATGGTGAATGATTTCAAGGACAACTTACAGGTGCTGGTGTTCCCATGCCTTTGAGGTGTTGTGAATGGTCTTTGGAAGGGGTTGATGAAGGAGTTTCGGAAGGCTGCTGCAGTGAGTCTTGTATGTAGTCGACTGTGTGGCCAAAGTTCATCAGAAGTGAAATGAATGAATTTTGAAAGGTTGGATCTGGTGCCAGTCGAGCGGGGCTGCTTTGTCCTGGGTGGTGTCAAGCTTCTTGAGTGTTGTTGGAGTTGCACCCATTCAGGCAAGTAGGGAATGTTCCTTTGCACTCCTGACTTGTGCCTTGTAGATGGCGGACAGACTTTGGGGAGTCAGGAGGTGAGTTATTTGCCGCAGAATTCCTCGCCTCTTACCTTGCAGTCGCAGATTTATACGGCTAATTCAGTTCAGTTTTTGTTCAGTGGTAATCCTGAGATTGTGGGTAGTGCCAGATGATGCAAATGTACAATGGCTGGAACTTCCCAACCGTTCATGTCAACAGAATATTCCAGTGCGACCGACAGCGCACCCCTGCCATGGGTCCCATAGAAATGTAGAAACATCGAAGATAGGAGCAGGACGAGGCCATTTGGCCCTTCGAACCTGCTCTGCCATTCATTACAATCATGGCTGAACATCCAACTCAATAGTCTAATCCTGCTTTCTCCCCATAACCCTTGATCCCATTCACCCCAAGTGCTATATCCAGCCACCTCTTGAGTACACTCAATGTTTTGACATCAACTACTTCCTGTGGTAATGAATTCCACAGGCTCCCCACTCTTTGGGTAAAGAAATGTCTCCTCACCTCCATCCTAAATGGCCTACCCTGAATCCTCAGACTGTGACCCCTGGTTCTGGACTCTCCCACCTTTGGGAATATCCTCCCTGCATCTCGCCAGTCTAGTCCTGTTAGAATTTTATAAGTCTCTACGAGATCGCCCCCCTCATTCATCTGAACTCCAGTGAAAACAATCCTAACCCAGTCGATCTCTCCTTACACCTAGTCGGTCTCACCATCCCCGGAATCAGCCTGGTAAACCTTCGCTGCACTCCCTCGAGAGCAAGAACATCCTTCCTCAGAAAAGGAGACCAAAACTTCACATAGTACCCTAGGTGTGGCCTCACCAAGGCCCTGTATAATTGCAACAATGCATTCCTGCTCCTGTAATTGAAACCTCTCACAATGAAGGTCAACGTACCATTTGCCTTCTTTACTGCCTGCTACACCTGTACACTTACCCTCAGTGACTGGTGTATAAGGATACCCAGGTCCCTCAGCACACTCCCTTCTCCCAATTTACAGCCATTCAGGTGGTAATCTGTCTTTTTGTTTTCACAGGAAAACCCTTTGATAATACTGGGACCAGAAGATCCCGCGACTGGCCAATGATGAGTCACCTTCCACAGCCATGAAACACGCAATGGATAGTTTCGTAAATCTCACTACTTTTGTTTAATGCATTTATCATAGAATCCTAGAATCCCTACAGTGCAGAAGGGGGCCCATTGAGTATGCATCGACCACAATCCCACCCAGTCCCTATCCCCATAACTCCATGTATTTACCCTGCTAAACCCTCGTCCCCACCCCCCTCGACAGTAGGGTCAATTTAGCATGGCCAATCAACCTAATTCACACAACTTTGGACTCCCATCCTCCTCTCCCCCACCGAACACATCTCAGCAGTCACTGTGGAGAGAGGAGTGTACAAGTTGTCTTCACCAGTGATGGATAGACAGACATAGAAAGATAAGGAGAGATAGACAGAATGTGATAGAAAGAGGTGGGGCAGGAAACTCCGGCCTCCCAGCAGTAACTTTCTCGTGACGAGGAGGCAGCGTGCCAATGTCCGCCGTTGGCATCTTCTGGTCCCACCACAGTCAACGGGATTTCCTATTGACTCCACCCCACACTGCTGAGAAACCCGCAGCAGGGGCGGGCCATCGTGGGTCCCGCCACCAGGAACAGCCAGAAAGTTCCAGCCAATGTCTACATTGGCTCTCGATCAAGCAACATCCTGATTTTAAAATCCTCATCCTTGTTTTGAGATCGCCCTGCTGCCTTGCCCCGCCATCTCTTTGTAATCTTCTCCCGTCCAAGGACCCTGCGCTCCTTCAGCCCTGGCCAATTGGCCGTTCTCCAATTCAATCACCCAACCATTGGTGATCATGTCTTCGTTTGCCTGGACCCAAGATCTGGGAGTCCCTCGCTAAATCTCTCCACCTCCACCTTCTCTTGTCATCTGACATAATAACTCATTCACTGTCTCTGCTCTTGTTTTATATTTTGTTTGCTAATGTACCTGTGAGGTGCCTTGGAATGCTTCATTGTATTATGGGTGGCATAAGGGAGATAGAGAAACAAGTGGTGGGGGCCTGGAATGCACTGCCAAGTGAGGCGATCTAGGCAGATATGTTAGCGACATTTAAGACTTACCTGAATAGACATATGGACATAGAGGGATACAAGCGGGTTGGTCTAGATAGCACTCGGGAGCACAGGTTAAAGGTGCAAGAGGCAAGGTTTAAAGGAGGTGTATGAGGCAAGTTTTTTACACAGAGGGTGGTGCGTGCCTGGAACTCGTTGCCGGGGAGTGAGTGGAATCAGATACCATAGCGACTTTTAAAGGGCATCTTAACAAATACATGAATAGGACGTGAATAGAGGGGTATGGTCCCCAGAAGGGGGTTTTAGTTAAGTCAGGCAGCATGGATGGTGCAGGTTTGGGGGGCCGAAGGGCCTGTTCCTGTGCTGTAATTTTCTTTGTTCTTTGGTAGACAGTCAGGGATGGAAAAAAGGAGAGAAAAAAGACAGACAGTGACAAGTGTGCAGGTTAGATGGATCGGCCATGCTAAATTGCCCCTTAGTGTCCCAAGATGTGTAGGTTGGGGGGATTAGCAGGGTAAATATTTGGGGTTGCAGGGAGCAGGTCTGGATGGGATTGCCTCTCACTGTCAGGGGGGGGGTTACAAGGATAGGATCTGGGTGGGATTGCTGTTGGTGCAGACTTGATGGGCCAAATGGCCTCCTTCTGCACTGTAGGGGTTCCATGATTCTATGAAGGAGGGGGACAGGGACAGGGAGACACGGGGAGAGGGAGATAGAAGGAGGTAGGGGCAGAGACAGCCAGTCAGAAAGTGAGAGCAGAGGGTAGCTGACAGCAAAGGACATTAAATGAAGAATCACTTGTGATAAATCGACACACCAGAACTCAACAATATGGAAGGAGTCCAATAAAACTCATCGAGGCAACAGAACATCGATCAATTGCCAACTCTCATCATCAGTCCTCCACGGATGAGCCAAAACAAGCAGCTATTAAATATTAACCTTTGAAAATGTCTAATTTCAATGGGTTCAAAGGAAATGGCCCAGTTAGATCCAAGAATTCTCAGCTGCCAATGCTTTCTCAACTGAGTTAAACGACTAACATCCTAGCTGTGTGCACAGGATATTAATGCAATCAGAGTGTTGAGTGCACAATGTAGATTCACAACAACCACAAGACCAGGCAGTGAAAGAACCTTACAAACCTGGAGGATGGTTAAATATCAAAAGAAAACAGGACGCAAAACCCCTTTGCTTTTCACCATAACTCCAGGGGAGATTGATCCCACACCCTGCCATTAAATGGCAGAAACCTGTTTTACAATGACTGTAAGTGACAGGAACATGACATCAGTAGAAAGGAAGTGTGTCACGCAATCCAATTTCAGTGGTACTTTTGTTTTCTTTTGTGGAGCGGACACACACAGCTCTGCTGTTGGTGCTTTAGGCTTTATACCTCTGTAAATATACTTTTGCGTGTCTACCCAAACATTTACACCAACAACCTATCCTGTTCCCTCCATGCAGCTGCTTTAATTAAGAAAGCCGGCCAACTCCTCTACTTTCTCAGGAGACTAGAGAAATTTGGCACGCAAGCCACAGCTATCACCAACTGCTACAGATGCACCATAGAAAGCATACTTTCTGGTTGTATCACAGCTTGGTATGGGCTCCTGCTCTGTCCACGACTGCAAGAAACTACAAAGGGTCATGAACGAAGCCCAGTCCATCACTCAAACCAGCCTCCCATTAATTGACTCTGTCTACGCCTTCGGCTGCCTGGGGAAAAGCAGCCGGTCTAATCGAGCGCCCCATGCACCACGGACATTCTCTCTTCTATCTTCTTCTGTCGGGAAAAAAGATACAAAAGTCTGAGATCATGCATCAGCTGACACAAAAACAACTTCTTCCTTGCTGACTTTTGAATGGACATACCTTGCATTAAGTTGATCTTTCTGTGAACTACTGTGCGCAGTTCTGGTCGCCTCACTACAAGAAGGATGTGGAAGCTATTGAGAGGGTGCAGAGGAGATTTACAAGGATGTTGCCTGGATTGGGAGGCATGCCTTATGAGGATAGGTTGAGGGAGCTCGGTCTTTTCTCCCTGGAGAGACGAAGGTTGAGAGGCGACTGATAGAGGTTTATAAGATGTTGAGAGGTATAGGTAGGGTGGATTCTCGGAGGCTATTTCCCAGGGCTGAAATGGTCACTACGAGAGGACACAGGTTTAAGGTGCTGGGGAGCAGGTACAGAGGAGATGTCAGGGGTAAGTTTTTCACTCAAGAGGGTGGTGAGTGAGTGGAATCGGCTGCCATCGGTGGTCAGAGAGGTGAACTTGTTGGGGTCTTTTAAGAGACTTCTGGATGAGTACGTGGGATTTAATGGGATTGGGAGTTATAGATAGGCCTGGTAGGTAGGGGTATAATCAGCGCAACTTGTGGGCCGAAGGGCCTGTTTGTGCTGTGGTGTTTTCTGTGTTCTATGTTTCATCTTTAAAGGAGATGCGCGAGGCAGATTTTTTACGCAGAGATTGGTGGTCGCTTGGAACCCGCTGCTGGGGGAGGTAGTGGACAGTAATAACTTTTAAGGGGTGTCTTGACAAATACATGAATAGGATGAGAATAGAGGGATATGGTCCCCGGGAGGGTAGAGGGTTTTAGTTCAGTTGGGCAGTATGGTCAGTGAAGGCTAGGAGGGCCGAAGGGCCTGTTCCTGTGCTGGAATTTTCTTTGTTCTTTCTCTACACCCTAGCTATGGCTGTAACACTACATTCTGCACCCTCTCTGTTCCTTCCTATTCTTCGTCTGTATAGCTTGCAAGAAACAAAACTGTGAGGATTTCTAACCTGAATTCATAAGAGAGAGAATTACATTCAACCCCACGTTTCACAAGCTCAGTACATCCAAAACTACTCTTCAGCAAGTACTTCAAAAGTGTGGTCACTGTTGTAAGGTGGGAAATTAAGCAGTCAATTTCTGTACAGCAAGATCCCAATATCCGCGACATGCTAATGACCGGATCACCTGGTTTTTAATGATGTTGGCCAGGAGTTAAATATTGCCCAATGTGCGGGGAAGATCTCCATGCGTCTGTGCAAATTGGACCCTGGGGTCTTTTCTATTTATTCCAGAACAAACAAAGTCCTTGTTCAACCAAGGTTCTGCAGAAGTTTAACATAATTGAATTATTTTCTTCTGAAAATAAACTCCCGTGCTTCAAAAACATTCAGAGAAATGTAACAGAAGGAAGCCATTTGGCTCATACAGCTGGTATTACTCTATTGGGAGACCGATCCTATTGGTCCCCCTCTCCTGATCTTTCACCATCGAAACACTGCTATTGTTTCCTTATTTGTACAATTCATAGAAATCATGGAATCCATACAGTGCGGAAGAAGGCCATTCAGCCCATCAAGCCTGCACCGACAGCAATCCCACCCAGGCCCTAACCCCCAAACCCCACATATTTACCCTGCTAATCCCTCTAACTTAAACACCCTGGGGCACTAAGGGGCAATTTAGCATGGCCATCAACCTAATCCGCACTTCGTTGGACTGTGGGAGAAAACTGGAGCACCCGGACGAAACCCACACAGAAACGGGGAGAAGGTGCAAGCTCCACAATGACAGTGTCCCATTTGGAAAGTTAAAATCAAGTCTGCTCCTGCTGCACTTTCAGGCAGATTTTAATAACTCAGTGTGTTCAACAAATCTCCATCCTGATGTCACCTCCGGTTCCTTTGCCAGTTTCTGGCTTTGGGATTTCTTGCGGCTTTGTTGAAGAGTTTCAGTTTCTAACGGTTGGTCAGTGACCCCTGCTGGGCAGGCTTTGCATGTTGGAAGTTTGGACACACACCAATCAGGCTTTGCTGGAGAGGTTCTTTTCCGTCAACGACATGATATGAATGCAATGAGTAGAACATGCTGGAAAGTCTCAGCGGCTCTGGCAGCATCTGTAGGGAGAGAAAGTCGAGCTAATGTTTCTTCCCCTCGCCTCTCTCCCAGTCAGCTCCCTCCATGACATCCTGGTCCACACCTCCATCACGTCCAACTCCCCATCCCCTTCCCACAGCACCTGCCCTTGCAGTCATTGAAGGTGCAACACCTGCCCCTTTACTTCTGGTCACTTTCACCTGCACTTCCTTCGATCTGGACTGTTGTATTCCCTGCTCCTAGGATGGTTTCCTCTACACTGGGACGACAAAGCACAAACTGGGTGAGCGATTGGCCGAACACTTTCTCTCAGTCTGCAACTATGACCCCCCCCAACCTTCCGGCTGCATGCTACTTGAACTCAGCATCTTGCTCTCATGGCCACACGTCCACCCTTGACCTTGTGGGCGGGCACGGTAGCACAGTGGTTAGCACTGCTGTTTCACAGTGGCACGGACCCGAGTTCGATTCCCGGCTCAGGTCATTGTCGGTGTGGAGTTTGCACATTCTCCCCATGTCTGCATGGGGTTTCCTCCGGGTGCTCCGACTTCCTCCAACAGTCTAAAAGACGTGTCGGTTAGGCGCGTCGACCCGAATAGGCACTGGACTGTGGCGACTAGGGGAATTTCACAGTAACTTCATTGCAGTGTTAATGTAAGCCTTACTTGTGACTAAAATATTAACTTTAACTTTAAAACTTTGACCTGTTGCAATGTTCCAGTGAAGCTCAATGAAAGCTGGAGGAGCGGCACCTCACCTTCTGATCTGGCACGGTTTCAGCCCTCAGGCCTCCACACTGAGTCCAACAATTTTACACTGTGACCTTTCTCCTCCATATTAACCACACTTTTTAAATCATCCCATACATTTATTGTCTTAATGCAATAAATCTCCCTTCCCTCTCTCTCCCCCCCTCCAACACCGGGCCACCTATCTGTCTTTTGTCCTTAATTTTCCTCCGTTTTGTTGCGATCTCCCACAATCCCAGTTTAATATCCGACACATTTCTCCCTTTCTTTAACTCTGATGGAGAGCCAAACAGACTCAAAATGTTGGGCGGGATTTTATGACCTCACTCGGGCAACCCCGCCCGAGGCCAACAGAGAATTCCGTTCTGTGAGCCGTGCCCTCCCCAATTCCTGGGCGATCGAGACAGTAAAATCCAGCCGTTAACTCTGCTTTCTCTCGTTAGAGGTGCTGCCTGACCTGTTGCATTTTTCCCAGCGTTTTCTGCTCCCGTTTCAGCATCCGCAGCATCCTTTTTGTTTTCAGTGCTTATGATATAAGTACTAAAAACTTATGATATAAGGTGCATAAGATTTTGATGGATGTAGACAGAGTGACTGCAAGCAGGCTTTTTCCACTGAGGCTAGGGGAGAAAAAGAAAACCAGAGGGCATGGGTTAAGGGTGAAGGGGGAAAAGTTTAACGGGAATATTAGGGGGGGCTTCTTCATGCAGAGAGTGGTGGGAGTGTGGAATGAGCTGCTGGATAAAGTGGTAAATGGGGGGTCACTTTTAACATTTAAGAAAAACTTGGACGGGTTCATGGATGAGAGGGGTGTGGAGGGATATGGTCCAAGTGCAGCTCAATGGGACTAGGCAAAAAATGGTTCGGCACAGACAAGAAGGGCCAAAAGGCCTGTTTCTGAGCTGGAATTTTCTATGGTTTCTACATAAATGCAAGTTGTTGCTGATTTAGTTAAGGTCTCAATGTGGTGACTTTGAACCTTATGCATTTACGCCTTAGCACAAGTCTGGGGATAACGCATTGACGAAAGGATCAGGATAACCGAGACCACACCATCATTCTGAAAGCCAATTTAGATCTCAAATACCAAGTGAATTTTGTGGTTCCTTAACTCGAACATATTCAACGGAGCAGAACATAATTCCTAAGATACTGTATTCTTTGATTCAGTAATTCAACGAGAGAGAGAGAAAGAGAGCTGTAATCGGTGGAGGACTGCAATAGCATTTACTGTGTTATAATGAAGTGGTTTGCATGCAGAATAATGGATCAGTACAGAGTCACCGGTGCATCATTTCTCATGCAGTCACAGGCTATAAGAATGTCCCCTACTCGAAAGTGCTTGAGGGAGCCTCGGTGTTTGTTAAAAGCTGAGAGAGAAGTCCCTCAGCAGACATTGCAAAGCAACGCTTTCATTGTAAATCACAGTCAGATGCAACATCACACTTACATACATCATTCTTCAGCTGAATTCCTCCTTCAATAATTGGAAGAATGGAGAAGTGCAATGATTAAGTATGACAGTAAAGAACCAACCTGATAAATATTTTATCGAGGGTTACGATGTGGCATTTTATGACACAGAAAGAGAGTGGGACAAGTGTCTGGATCGGTAAATGAATAGGGAGGGAATAGAGTGATACAGACCGAGTAAAGGCAGAAGATTTTTTTAGTTTAGTTATGGCATCATGATTGGCACAGGATTGTAGGGCCGTAGGCCTGTTCCTGTGCTGTACTTTTCTTTGTTCTCTGGAACAGGAACAGAACCTTTGGCCCACTAGGCCTGCACCAATCATGTCGTCCTAGCTGGGACGAACGACCTGTATCCCTCTGTACCCCGCCTGTTCACGTGTCTATCCAGGTAATAGCTGTTGAGAGTCAACCACATTGCTGTGGCTCTGGAGTCACATGTAGGCCAGACCAGGTAAGGACGGCAGATTTCCTTCCCGAAAGTACATTAGTGAACCAGATGGATTTTTCCGACAATGATTTCATGGTCATCAGTAGATTCTTGATTCCAGGTAGTTTTCTTAAAGTTGAGCTCAAATTCCACCACCTGTTGTTGCGGGATTCGAAGCCGGGTCCCCAGAACATTAGTTCTGGATTAATAGCCCAGCGATAATACCACGGGGCCATCACCCCCCAAATTATTGTAGATGCTGGAATCTGAAACTGAGAGAGAAAATGCTGGAAACATGCTCTTTGATTTCAAGATTGAAAGATTTAAGTAAAAGGCAGATTAACATTTTGTTTCCCCTTGTTAATGTTATGGCATTTGTTGCATTGGTTTAGTTTATTTGTTAGTGTCACAAGTAAGCTTACATTAACACAGCGAATGTAAGTAAAAATCCCCTCATTGCCGCACTCCAGTGCCTGTTTGGGTGCATGGAGAGAGAATTTTGCATGGCTTATGCTCCTAACCAGCACATCTTCTGGACTGTGGGAGGAGACCGGAGGAGACCCACGTGGACACGGGGAGAAACGTGTAGACTCAACACAGATAGTGACCCAAGCCGGGAATCAGACCCGGATCCCTGGTGCTCGGTATTAAGGAAGTGGGGTTCCCCAGGCGAGGTGTGTCATCCCACCATACATTCCAAAAACAACTTTCACAAAATGGTTTAAAGTTTATTTATTAGTCACAAGTAGGCGTACATTAACACTGCAATGAAGTTACTGTGAAAATCCCCTAGCCGCCACAGTCTGGCACCTGTTTGGGTCAATGCACCTATCCAGCATATCTCTCAGCAAGTGGGAGGAAACCGGAGCACCCGGAGGAAACCCACGCAGACACAGGGAGAATGTGCAAACTCCACACAGACAGTGACCCGAGCCGGGATTCGAATCCAGGTCCATGGCACTGCGAAGCAGCAGTGCTGACCACTGTGCCACTGTGCTGCCCACTTGCCAGCCCTCTGAGCTGGGAGAGCTGAGCTGTTTTGTGGGCTGAACCTTTGTAGATGGGGCAATTTTCCCTCCACCACCTCTCTGTGCTCCGTGCTCCCCTCAGCCAGCTGCTTGAGTTAACCAGTATCTCAGTGTCCTCCTTGGGAGCTGCTGTATTCTCCTCGCCCTCTTTCAAACATTTTCCTGAACTGCTGCTGCTTTTTATAAGATCTTATGACTTAAATTTGAGGAGACTTAGGGAAAATAAAAATAAGGTTGGAAAGTACATCAACAACGAGCTGGCATTGTCCTGTCTGCAGTAATTTAATCTCCAGAGTGACTAACAACTCGTGTTTTGGTCTGATGGAATCCAATGATTGAATTACTGCACAAACTCCCTCCCAGCTGTGTGTTATCTTGTTTTTATAACCAGTGATACAAGAAACAGTAAACCTTATTACCCATGTGACACTCGTTTGGAAATCCATTCATTAGATTTTGTTTTTATTTTATTGTGTTGCATTTGATGACAGATCAAAGCACCAGTTCAGGATGCAACTTTAAACTGATTTACCTTATAGCTGAATTTTAATTTTTATTTGCTACTCAATCTCAAGAACGGGGTCAGCCAAGATGTGGAGCTGGAACCAAGAGGCCCCACTCAGAACAGCATTTCCTTTTTGCGTTGAGTTACAAGGGAAAAGTTTGCATCCTTCTGGCATCTTTTCGCACCTCTTGACAGAAAGTCTCGTGGCACTGTGGGTTCACGTCTCTGTTTCTGAGCCAGAAGCTCCGGGTTTGGAGTCCCAGCCCAAGACTTGATGGTCAAGGAAGGAGCTTTTATAACACAGTCAAGCAGGTTGGGTGCGTCAACCAGCAAATCCTTCCAACACGCCAATAGCCAGTGGGTAAGAGTGAGAGAGACTCCTGGTCAGCCATGCCAGATGTGGAGTGATGCCCCTCAAGCTATAGGTGACAGACTAACAACCTGTGACTAGTGGCTAGCGACCAGGGTGGCACAATTGTGAGCACTGCTGCCTCACATTGCCAAAGTGTCCAAAGAATTGCAGGTTGGGTGGATCGGCCATGCTTAATTGCCACTTAATGTTTAAAAATGTGAAGGTTAGGGGGATTAGGGTGAATGCATGGGGTTTTGGGGATAGGATGGGGTGGGGGGAGAAAGAAGCCAGGGGTGGAGGTGGGGGAGAGGGGGGTGTTGGTGAGGATGGGGTGGGATGAGTTAGATAAGATGCTTTTTCAGAGAGTTAGTGCTGACTTGATGGGCTGAATGGTCTCTTTCTGCACTGTAGGGATTCTGTGATATGTTCCATGAATTATGAACGCCATTGGTGTGGGAAGAATATTGGAATTGGAATCACATTCATCCTTCATCAGCCTGGACATTGAGTTTAAACATTGACAAGTCATGTTGCAGCTTTATAGAACCTTGGTTAGGCTGCACTTGGAATATAATGTTCAGTTCTAGTCATCAGACTACCAGAAGGATGTAGAGGCTTTGGAGAGGGTACAGGAAAGATTTACCAGGATGTTGCCTGGTATGGAGGGCATTAGCTATGAGGAGAGGTTGGAGAAACTTGGTTTGTTCTCACTGGAGGGATGGAGGTTGAGGGGAGACCTGATTGAAGTCCACAAGATTTTGAGGAGCATGGACAGAGTGGATAGTCAGAAGCTTTTTCCCAGGGTGGAAGAGTCAATTACTAGGGGGAGTAGGTTTAAGGTGCGAGGGGCAGGGTTTAAAGGAGATCTACGAGGCAAGTTTTTTTACGCAGAAGGTGGTGGGTGCCTGGAACTCGTTGCTGGGGGAGGTAGTGGAAGCAGATACAGTGGTGACTTTTAAGGGGTGTCTGGACAAGTACATGAATAGGATGGGAATAGTGGGATATGGTCCCCGGAAGAGAAAGGAGTTTTAGTCTAATTGAGCAGCATGGTCAGTGCTTTTGGTGAGATAAACAGAGGGGGTTGAATAAAGTCAGGGAGCCAGTTCACCCCTCCGCAATTTGAGGGTATCCCAGTCAGTAACAAATTGAGTTCCAACTGGTCCCCAGATTTGGGGAACCTCACCTCGGGACCAGACATCAACTCACTGGTGTCTCATCATTAGTGTCAGGGGGATTAGTAAGGAAAATTCATAGGGTTATGGGGTTTGGGCCTGAGTGGGATTGTGGTTGGTGCAGACTTGATGGGCCAAACGGCCTCCTTCTACACTGTAGAGATTCTATCACTCTATATCCTCAGACTGTGACCTCTGTGTCTGGACATCCCCACCATCAGGCACCCCCACAACGCACTTCAAATAATATTTATGTTTTTTTTGGTGTCACGATGTATTTCTTAAGACAATGTTGAATGTTGATTGCCTCAGAGAGGAATCAAACTCTTCTGGGGACTGGGACAGAAGTCCCACAATATGAAAAGAGGATTGGAAACTTGTATGAATGTGTGGTCATTTCTGTTCAAGTGGAAAGCAATCCTGTAATGCATGTCAACCAACATCTTCATTGGTAATGCAAGCAGTATAAAAATATCCACCGTACTCAAGTAGAATGAATCATTCTGAAGTGCGAGAGGCTGTCACTGGAGACAGGCAGGCTGATTGAAGAACCAAACCTCTGATCAAGTTCTTCAATCAAGCTTCCTACCCTTCATTGTAATCTATTGCGAGACTGTGAAAAGCGGATGATAAGCTTAGACTTTCCAACCTTGTAAAGAGACAGATAAGAGGACACCTCGTGTAACATACTTAACTGTATTGAAAAAAAAAGAGACAGGGAATTCATTCTCTCGAACGCGCCGGTGCTGCTGTTGGAAAGGGCTTGGGGAGGTCAAGGTAGTAAAGGGCAGATTTATCGCAGCCACCTTTGTATAACATCTCTGACGTGGTAAAACATCGCAAAGTGCTTTCCAAGGACACAATCAGACAGAAATTGACACCACACCAGAGAATCAGATATTAGATGGGTGAGTGAATGCTTGGTCAAAGGTGTTGGATTTAACAAGCATTTTAAAAGGGGGAGAGAGGGAGGCTGAAGCACGGTAGAGATTTAGTGAACCTTTGAACCCAGGGTATTCGCACTGGCAGGGCGGAGGAGGGAGCAGGGGATATGCAAGAAGCTGGAGCTGGAAGAATAAATAGGACTTAGAATGGAAGAGGTTAAAAAGTTGCCTTATTACTGTCACAAGTAGGGTTATGTTAACACTGCAATGAAGTTACTGTGAAAATCCCCAAGGCAACACACTCCAGCACCTGCTCGGGTACACTGAGGGAGAATTTATCATGGCCAATGCACCCAACCAGCACGTTTCTCAGACTGTGGGAGAAAACCAGAGCACCCAGACACAGAGAAAACATGCAAACTCCACACAGACAGTGACCCAACCCAGGAATTGAACCCAGGTCCCAAGCGCTATGTAGCAGCAGTGTTAACCACTGTTGCACCGCGCCAGCACTTTCCAAGCAGTGACAGAGAACGGGAGATTGAGATTGCAGAGCTCTCGGAACAAGAATTAACCTCCAGCTCAGGGGGATTGTGATGACGGATAGCTGTGGTCAAAGGATTGGGATGATAGATAATGGTGGGGTAAGCGGTTGGCTTCATAGCTCAGTGGTTAGAACACTGGTCTTATAAAAGCAGCAGTTGCGAGTTCAATTCTTGCTGGAGCCTCAGGTTAAGATTATTTGAATCATCGATAGTCACGGGTGAGGTGCCTGAAGATTGGAGAGCGGCAAATGTTGTGCCTTTGTTTAAGAAGGGCTGCAGGGAAATGCTTGGGAACTACAGGCTAGTAAGCCTCACATCTGTGATGGTTAAGCTGTTGGAAGACATTTTGAGAGACAGGATCTTCAGGCATGTATACACGTAAGGACTGATTAGGGACAGTCAGCATGTGAGTGGAAAATCATGTCTCACAAATTTGATTGAGGTTTTTGAAGGGGTAGCCAAGAAGTATATGATGGTAGTGCAGTTGATGTTGTCTGCATGGCCTTTAGCAAGACCTTTGACAAGGTACCACATGGTAGGTTGTTGCATAAAGTTAAATCTCACGGGATCCAGGGTGAGGTATATAAGTGGACACAAAATTGGCTTCTTGACAGAAGCCAGAGGGTGGTTGTAGAGGGTTGTTTTTCAACTGGAGCCCTGTGACCAGCGGTGTGCCTCAGGGATCAGTGCTGGGTCCACTGCTATTTGTCGTTTATATTAATGATTTGGATGAGAATATAGAAGACATGGATAGTAAGTTTGCAGATGATGCCAAGATTGGTGGCATAGTGTACAGTGAAGAATGTTATCTCCAGTTGCAACAGGATCTTGATAAATTGGGCCAATGGGCTGACGAATAGCAGGTGGAATTTAATTTGTAGAAATGTGAGGTGATGCGTTTTGGTAGACTGAACCAGGGCAGGATTTAGTCAGTTAATGGTAGGGCATTGGGGACCGTTACAGAACAAAGAAATCTAGAGGTACATGTTCATAGGTCCTTGAAAGTGGAGTCACAGGTGGACAGATTGGTGAAGAAGGCATTCAGCATGCTTGGTTTCATTGGTCAGGACACTGAATACAGGAGTAGGGATGTCTTGCTGAAGTTGTACAAGACATTGGTGAAGCCACACTTGGAATACTGTGTACAGTCCCGGTCACCCTATTATAGAAAGGATATCATTGAACTAGAAAGAGTGCAAAAAAGATTTACTAGGATGCTACCAGGACTTGATGGATTGAGTTATAAGGAGAGGCTGGATAGACTGGGACATTTTTCTCTGGAGCGTAGAAGGCCAAGGGGTGATCTTATAGAGGTCTATAAAATAATGAGGGACACAGATTAGCTAGATAGTCAACATCATTTCCCAAAGGTAGGGGTGTCTAAAACTAGAGGGCTTAGGTTTAAGGTGAGAGGCGAGAGATTCAAAAGTGTTCAGAGGGGCAATTTTTTCACACAGAGGGTGGTGAGTGTCTGGAACAAGCTGCCAGAAGTAGTAGTAGAGATGGGTACAATTTAGTCTTTTAAAAAGCATTTAGATAGTTACATGGGTGAAAAGGATATAGAAGAATATGGGCCAAACACATGCAATTGGGATTAGCTTAGGGGTTTAAGAAAAAAGGCGGCATGGACAAGTTGGGCCAAAGGGATTGCTTCCATGACTCTATGGGAAGGATAAAGTTGTCATGGGTGAGTTTATCATGTTCATGTCAAGACATTGGCCAACGCTATATTTGATTCCTGAGTGAAAAAATATATTAATTATTCGGTCACTGAGAATAGACTCCTTAAGCTTAGTTTGCAGTCTGACCTGATATCTTTACCTGGTATTCTGTTAATAATTTGCAATCTATCTACAGGTCGCACAGCAAATTACAGTGGCACCCCACAATATCGCAACCATCATTAGCTAGACTGGCAAGGGCAACAGAAGTATGGGAACACCATCATCTGCAAGTTCCCTATCAAGTCACATGATAAAACTGGCAGCATGGTGGCACAGTGGTGAGCCTCACAGCACCAGGGACCTGAGTTCAATTCCCAGCTTGGGTCACTGTCCATGTGGAGTTTGCACGTTCTCCCCATTTCTGCATGGGTTTCCTCCGGTTTCCTCCCACAGTCCAAAGATACAGGTCCGATTGATTGGCCACGCTAAATTGAACCCAGTGTCAGGGGGTCTAGCTAGAATAAATGAGGTTATGGGGTAGAATGTGGGTGGGGTTGAGGTTGGTGGAGACTTGATGGGCCAAATGGCCTCCTTCTGCACTGTAGGGATACTATGAAAACAATTGAATCCATACAGTGTGGACAGAGGCCATTTGGCCCATCAGGTCTGCACCAACTTTCTGTAAGAGCACCTCACCCAGGCCCACCCTGTCAACACACATTTCCCTTGGCTCATCTACCTAACCATTTTTTGATCTGATTTAGTATTGCCATATGTATTAGGATACAGTGAATAGTATCGTAACCTACACATCTTGGGACACTAAGGGGCAACTTACCATGGACAAACCTGCACATCTTTGGAGTGTGAGAGGAAACTGCAGCAAATGAGGAAACCCATGCAGACACGGGGAGAACGTGCAGACTCCACACAGACAGGAATCGAACCCGGGTATCTGGCGCTGTGAGGCAGCATTGCTGACCACTGTGTCACCGTGCTGCCCACACACCAAACGATTTGGAACGATATTATAATTCCTTCACTGTCATTGCGTAAAATCCTGGAATTCCTTCTCTAACAGCACTGTGGGTGCGCCTACACCACATAGGCTGCAGTGGTTGAAGAAGGTGGCTCACCACTACCTTCTATAAATGCTGGACCTGATGAATTGCGACACTCACGTTTTCAATAGGACTTGAAAAAAAAAAGCTAACAACACATTTGACTGTCCAAAGGCCCCTTTGAGGGGGATCGCCACGTAATCCGGTGAAGCACGGTTTCTCTCTGAAGGCAGAGATCAAAGTTACCAACCTGGCTGCTATGAAAACTGCTAAATGCTCCATCTGTCTCTGAGCGCAAACGTTACACTTTAGACTTTTGCAGCATCATTATATGTCAGCCTGTTAGACAGCTTTTCCCCATTTGGTTCCCTGCTGGGGCCGGTTCTGTGTAGCCTACTTTTTTGTCAAAGAGAAGAAGTTTCCAGGGAAATCAGTAGTTTATGGGAAATTGTCAATTTCACTGGGAGAGGTCAAAGGTTAGATGATGAAGTGTAAGGAGACAGTTGCACTGCTGCAAAATTAGTTGTGGGGGTGAGGGGGTCAGGGGGGTGTTTGGAAGGGGTGGTGGTGAGTTGGGGGTAGGGGGTTTTGCAAAAGGGGGGTAGTGGGCATCTTAAGGGCAGTACTGGGGATTTGTTCAATATTTTCCATGTAGAGTCATAGAGTCATAGGTGTTTATAGCATGGAAACAGGCCCTTCAGCCCAACTTGTCCATGCTGCCCTTTTTTTAAACCCCTAGGCTAATTCCAATCACCCGCATTTGCCCCATATCCCTCTGTACCCATCTTACCGATGTAACTAACTAAGTGCTTTTTAAAAGGCACAATTGTACCTGCCTCCACTACTACCTCTGGCAACTCGTTCCAGACACTCACTACCCTCTGTGTGAAAGAATTGCCCCTCTGGACACTTCGTATCTCTCCCCTTTGCCTTAAACCTATGCCCTCTGGTTTTAGACTCCCCTACCTTTGGGAAAAGATATTGACTATCTAGCTGATCTATGCTCCTCATTATCTTATAGACCTCTATAAGATATCCCCTCAGCCTCCTACACTCCAGAGAAAAAAGTCCCAGTCTATCCAGCCTCTCTTTATAACTCAAACCATCAAGTCCCGTTAACATCCTAGTCAATCTTTTTTGCACTCTTTCTAGCCTAGTAATATCTTTTCTATAATAGAATGACCAGAAGTGTACACAGTATTCCAAGTGTGGTCTTACCAATGTCTTGTACAACTTCAACAAGACGTCCCAACTCATGTGTTCAGTATTCTGACCAATGAAACCATGCACGCTGAATGTCTTCTTCACCACTCTGTCCAGCTGTGACTCCATTTTCAAGGAGCTATGATTCAGGGATTCACCAAGCTGAGGTGGCCAGTGGCTCATACAGATAGAAACAGAAAGTTGCAGAGGGACATTGGGAGATTAAATGAGTTGGGCAAATCTCAGTTCATTGTAGGGCCCTGGGAGATCTGCTGGATGCAAAACCTGTGTTTATATTATTTTCAGAAGACCTTCTCCCTGGTGACCTGGATAATACCTTGTACCCCAACCATCACCACATCAACACAGGCTATCCGGTTATTATTACATGGCTCTTGAGAAACATAGAAAATAGGAGAAGGGGTACAATTCAGCTCATCGAGCCCACCTCACCATTCCATGTGATCATGGCTGATCCTCTATCTCAACACCATACTCCAGCTCTCTCCCAATTTCCCTTGAAACCTTCAGTGTCTAGGAATCTATCTATTCCCTTCTTGAAAACATTGAGTGACTTGGCCTCTCTGCAATCCATGGTAGAGAATTCCACGTTGAAATGAGCAAAGAAATTTCTTCTCATCTCAATCCCAAATAGGCCACCCAATATCCTGAGACTGTGAACCCCTTGTTCCAGACCCCCAAGCCAGGAGTAACAGTATCCTTGCATTCAATCTGTCCAGACCTTCATAATTTTATACATTTCAATTAAGTCCCTTCTCATTCCCCTAAACTCCAGTGAATATATATCAGTCAATCCAATCTAAAGTTTTAAAGCTTAATTATTAGCGTCACAGTAGGCTTACATTAACACTGCAATGAAGTTACTGTGAATATCCCCCAGCTGTCACACTCCGCCACCTGTTCGGGTACACTGAGGGAGAATTTAGCATGGTCAATCCAACCAACCAGCACATCTTTTCGATTGTGAGAGCACCCGGAGGAAACCCACACAGACATGGAGAGAATGTGCAAACTCCGCACAGACAGTGACTCAAGCCAGGAATCGAATCCGTGCCCCGGCACTCTGAGGGAGCTAAGAGCTGTGTCACCATGCCATTGCATGGCAATGCTACAATATGACAACCCTGCCACCCTAGGAATCAGCCTTGTGAACTTTCTGGTGAACCTGTTTGTGGGAGCTTGCTGTGCACAAATTGTCTCGCTCCATTACGACAATGCCTGCACTTCCAAAGCGCTTCATTGGCTGTAAAATATCTTTGACACGTCCTGACGTGGCACAAGGTGCTACAGAAAAACAAGTTATTTCTTTCTTCATCATAGAATCCCTACAGTGCAGAAGGAGGCCATTCAGCCCATTGAATCTGCACTGACCACAGTCTCACCCAGGCCGTTTTCCCATCAACCCATAAATTGCTAATTCCCCTGACACCAAGGAACAACTGAGCACAGTTTATCGACTGAACCCGCACATCTTTGAACTGTGGGAGGAAACCAGAGCACCTGGAGGAAGCCCACGCAGACACGGGGAGAATGTGCAAACTCCACACAGACAGTGACCCGAGGCGAGAATTGTACCTGAGTCCCTGGCGTTGTGAGGCAGCAGTGCTAACCACTGTGCCGCCCCCTTCTCCTTGGAAAAAGGGTGAGAGACAGAATTGTTCCTAAATGTCAAGAAGGAGGATAGTGCGATTAAGCAGTCATGCAGATGCCTTTAAAGGTAGTGGGCAGGTGTGAAAAAAAAGGGGCTACTGGAATCTCAGCCTGACTCACAAAGGAACAGAAATAAACAAGGCTTGGGAAGTAATGCTACTGTTATTTGAAGGTCTGTTTAGACCTCACTAGGAAAGCTGTGTTCAATTATTGACACCGCACTCCAGGCAAGATACATTGGCCTTTGAAGGGATGCAGCACAGATCCAGGAGAACAATAGTGAGGCTAAAAATGTTGGATTAAGAGAGGTTGCCTAGACTACACAGGCATTCCTTTCTGTGTGTGGAAAATTAAGTGGTGATCTAATCGAGGTTTTCAATATGATCAAAGGATTTCAAAGGGAGGCAGAGAGGAATTATTTTCTCCAATGGGAGGGATCCAAGAGAAAGAGGCATGAATTTACAATTAGAGTGGACCGTTGACAGGTAATGGGTGGGGTTTTCCGGCTGTACACACCCCCAGGACCGGAAATTCCCGCCCGAGGTCAATGGACTTTACATAGTCCATTGAATTTTTGTCATGATTCCCAAAAGGGGGTGGGATGGGAAAATTTGGAAATAATTTTGCCACAAGAGGTAGTGGAATTCTTGGATTTCTAGAACTCTCTCCATTGCTTTCCCAACTGAGATGTTGCTCAGGGCAACCAGTGTAGGTCAGTGAGGGTAGGCACTGATAGTTAAGAGGATTTACTTGTCTAATGAGGAAAATTCCTTAATGCTTCTAGCAAACTTTCAATCGGTGCATCTTATCGGCATGGTGGCACTGTGGTTAGCGCCGTTGCTTCACAGCGCCAGGGACCCACGTTCGATTCCCGGCTTGGGTCACTGTCTGTCTGCATATTTTCCCCGTGTCTGCGTGGGTTTCCTCCAGGTGCTTTGGATTCTGCCCACAGTCCAAGAATGTGCTGGTTAGGTGAATTGGTCATGACAAATTCTCCTTCAGTGTCCCCAGACAGGCGCCGGAGTGTGGTGACTAGGGGATTTTCACAGTAGCTTCATTGTAGTGTTAATGTAAGCCTAATTGTGACACTAATAAATAAACTTCATCATCACAAACTCGGGATGATGTATTGGTTTTAGCAGAATGAGCTTCTGGTTAACTTATGTACACCAGCAAGGCATGGACCATTTATCAGAATGCACTGAGAGCGCTGGAGAACTTCAGTCAGCAAATGCCTCCGCCGCACACTCTGCGTCTCTTGGGAAGATTCTGGAACAAATGCTAGTGTCCATCTTGAATCTAGCTCCCCAAACAATCAGGCAAAACAGCCGAAAAATCAACTTTGATGCACTGGCCTCTGTGTCTGCCTGAGCAAAAGTGGTCTCCCTGTCACATCCTGTGCTCGTAACCCTCAACTGGCCAATGTCCCACTTGGAGCAGGAGAAAGAGGACATGCTAGATAGTGAGGAAGAGTGTCTTAGTTTACAGGGGGACTTGGACAGGTTGCAGAGCTGGGCCGAGAGGTGGCGGATGGAGTTTAATGTGAAAAAGTGTGAGGTAATTCACTTTGGTAGGAATAACAGATGTGTGGAGTATAGGGCTAACGGTAGCACTCTGAATAGTGTGGATGAACAGAGGGATCTAGGTGTATGTGTACATAGATCCCTGAAAGTTGGGAATCAAGTAGATAGGGTTGTTAGGAAGGCATACGGTGTCTTGGTGTTTATTGGTAGGGGGATTGAATTTAGGAGCCGCAGCGTCATGTTGCAACTGTACAAGACTCTGGTGCGGCCGCACTTGGAGTATTGTGTGCAGTTCTGGTCCCCACATTATAGGAAGGATGTGGAGGCTTTGGAGAAGGTGCAGAGGAGGTTTACCAGGATGTTGCCTGGTATGGAGGGGAGGTCCTATGAGGAGAGACTGAGGGATTTGAGGTTGTTTTCGTTAGAAAGAAGGCGGCTAAGAGGGGACCTTATTGAAACATATAAGATGATTAGAGGTTTAGATAGGGTGGACAGTGATAGTCTTTTTCCTCGGATGGAGAAAGCTAGCACAAGGGGGCATAGCTTTAAATTAAGGGGTGGTAGTTATAGGACGGATGTCAGAGGTAGGTTCTTTACCCAGAGGGTGGTGAGGGATTGGAATGCCCTGCCTGCTGCAGTTGTAAATGCGCCGAGTTTGGGGGCATTTAAGAGATCTGTGGATAGGTTTATGGATGGAAAGGGTTTGGTTTAGGTTAGTGGGTCATTGCTTTTTAACTGGTCAGCGCAACATCGTGGGCCGAAGGGCCTGTTCTGCGCTGTAAGGTTCTATTTTCTATGTTCTATGCTACCAGAAAGATATGGAGGCTTTGGAGAGGGTCAAGGCCCAGGTCAGAAATGCACAGCTCAGAGCAGACGTCAGTCGAAATTCTCCGACAGCATATGTCCCACCACCGCTCCTGAGTGAACGGAGAATTTGGCACTCAGCCCTGACTCCATTCACCGCAGCGGGACTGGAGAAAAACAGCCGTGGGCAAGATCAAAGAACCCCAACCCTCATCCTTGAACCGAGGGACAGCCAGTGTTAAAAGTTAAAGTTAAAGGTTATTTATTAGTCACAAGTAAAGTTTACATTAACACGACAATGAAGTTACTGTGAAGGTTCCCCAGTCGTAACACTCCGGCGTCTGTTCGGGTACACTGAGGGAGAATTTAGCGTGGGCAATGCACCTAACCAGTACATCTTTCAGACAGTGGGAGGAAACTGGGAGAACCCGGAGGAATCACACCCAGACACGGGGAGAACATGCAGACCTCGCACAGACAGTGATCCAAGCCGGGAATTGAACTCAGGTCCCTGGCGCTGTGAGATAGTAAGAAGTCTCACAACATCAGGTTAAAGTCCTGCCAGTTTATTTGATAGCTGTGAGATAGCAGCGCCAACCACTGTACTGTTGTGCCGTGTGTGAAGTGTACTGTCCACTGACACCCTACCACTCTTTCAACTTACAGACCTTACTTCCGCAGTGCTTCCTATTAGATTGAACTTCTTGCTCCACTCCCTCAATGCACCCTCATGTACGGTTAAAGCACTCAATATTTAATAGATTAGATTGAAGGGGGTTGTGCTTGGCAAGCTTGTAAGCCGTACCATTTCTCCAGAGCCCTGCAGGACAGATGTCAGACTATCCGATAGCAAATTGGATTCTCTTGTTAAGTTGCTCCATTATTGGACAGCATGAAGACCGAGCTGCTAATCTTCATCAAGGGAGCAGAATGAGGAAATGTCGAGGGAAAGAAGTAAAGCTTTTTAAAGACCAGAAACAATTAGATTACACGCTGGTAAGTAATACAGAGCCCGATGACACAATCCACTGCCTGACTCTCCCCCGAGATTCAGAAAGCCCCTGTGTGCTCCACAACCTTAATCTCGGAAGAATCCTAACCTTATTACCGTCTGAAATCGCATCTGGGCTGGGCGCACAAAACTCCAGCTCGAGACGGAAGCTCAGATGAAATGGATTTTTCAAAGGGTGACCTTTAACCTCTCGAGCAGTTAGTGACCCCTGCGTGTCTCCAGATGGTGCCAACGTCACCATGAGGCTGCCAAAGTATTTCACCCGTTATCACCTCAACCTGGATCAGAAAGGGAGAATTCAGACAGGGTGAAATTGCAACCTTCCAGCAGCCTCCTCGTAAACTTTGAAAAACCTGTGTGTCCTTGAAGATGATATCTGGGAGCCAGTGGTACAGAGAATGATGGAAGTTTCAGTAGTACCTGGGAGTGAGTTACAGGCTGGAATCTAAACCTGCTTCACCTAAAATTGAAAAAAAAATAGTCTGCTCCTTCGTCAGGTGAGTGGAGATGAAGGAGTAGTGCTCCGAAAGCTCACGATTCCAAATAAATCTGTTGGACTTTAACCTGGTAAAGTTTATTTATTAGTCACAAGTAGGCTTACATTAACATCGCAATGAAGTTACTGTGAATAGCCCCCAGTTACCACCTGTTCAGGTAAACTGAGAATTCAGCACGGCCAATGCATCTAACCAGCATGTCTTTTGGATCTGGGAGGAAACCGGAGCATGCGGGGGAAACCCATGCAGACATGGGGAGAACATGCAAACTCTGCACAGGCAGTGACCCAAGCCGTGAATCGGACCCAGGTCCCTGGCGCTGTGAGGCAGCAGTGCTAATCACTGTGGCACCGTGCCAGTTGGTATTGTGAGACTTCTGACTGTGCCACCCTAGTCCAATGCTGTCTTCTCCATGACTTTAAGAAAGTGTATTTATACAGCACCTTTCACAATCACTGGATGTCTCAAAGTTGTTTCCTGCCAACAAAATACTTCTTGAAGTATATAACAGAATTTTAATGTCCCACCCATCACAGAAATCGTAGCTGGTGGGACACAGATCCACGCGCAGATGCATTGATCTCAGGTGGGATTTTCCAGTCTTGGGGCGAGCATGGCCAGCAAATCCGCCCCTCCCCTCCCCCATCCCACCCCCCACCTTTCCCCCATGGTTGTAATGATAACAAAGTTATCACTGACATCAGGTTTGAGCACAGCAAGGTTCCACAAACAACAACAATCAAATAGAGCATTTGTTTCTGGTGCTGGTCGCAGGGTAAATGATTGACTCACAAAACTGGGAGGGTGAACCCGCTCTTCTTCACACCATTTAGGGTTTTTTTTTCGCATCTGCTTGAGAGGGCGGACCAGGCTTCATTTTAACATCACACCTGTGTGGCAGCACCTCCGAGAGTGTAGCACCCGCTTAATTCTGCAGCTGAGTGTAAACCTGGGGCATACGCTCAGGTGTCTAGAACAAGCTTTGATCTACTCACCCTCTGATGAGAATGCTGCCGAGTGTTAGGGGGGCATGGTGGCAGAATGGTTAGCACTGCTACCTCACTCTTTGGATGAGTTAACTCTTTTTTTGTAAACGTGTTTAATTATATATAATGCACAGGAAGTAAAAGAAAGTTTTTTTTAACAACTTGCTATGACAAACTGTTAATTCCAGTAAAAATATCTTCACACATAACAAATCTTATAAGGCTTCTAAGGATCAACATTGCATCGGTGTGATGCTTGAAGTTTGGATAAATAACACAGCTTAAAATGCAGAGCAAAATCCAAATAAACTTTAGTTGAAACCCATTACAGATATTGCAAATCCACCTAAAGTTAATTTATTATTTATTAGTCACAAGTAGGCTTACGTTAACCTAATGTTGTGAGACTACTTACTGTGCCAACCCAGTCCAATGCTGGCAACACCACATCATGGCTACCACCGATAATGCAAACTGCCGGCTCAAAGTGGAGAAGATCTCCAAACAGACCCTGCATATTGACACAGACACCAAGTTTCGATCTTGTAATTGAGTTTGTGTCGATATTTGCCCCGTTTGTGAAACAAATCCTGCACCTACCTGAGTAGCGCTCCGAAAGCTTGTGCTACCAAATAAACCTGTTTGACTTTAACCTGGTGTTGTGAGGTTACTGACCGCGCCTACCCCAATCCAATGCTGGCAACTCCACATCATTAATACCACAATGAAGTTACTGTGAAAATCCTCTAGTCACTAAACTCCAATACCTGTTCAGGTACATTGTGTCATCGTGCTAAATTCTCTCTCAATGGTTAGCATTGCTGCCTCACAGTGCCAGGGACCCGGGTTTGATTCCCAGCTTGGGTCACTGTCTGTGCAGAGTCTGCATGTTCTCCCCACGTCTGTGTGGGTTTCCTCCGGACACTCCGGTTTCTTCCCACAGTCTGAAAGGTGTGCTGATTAGGTGCTTTGGCTACGCTAATTTCTTCCTCGGTGTACATGAACAGGCACCAGAGTGTGGCAACTAGGGGATTTTCACAGTAACTTAATTGCAGTGTTAATATAAGCCTACTTGTGACACTAATAAATAAACTTTGCCACCGTACCAATTTAGGTGGATTTGCAGTATCTGTAACAAATTTCAGCAAAAGTTCATTTGGAATTTGCTGTGTATTTTAAGCTGTATTTATCCCAATTTTAAGAGTCTCCCTGATGCAATGTTGATCCTTAGAAGCCTCTTAAGATATCAGGTGAAATGAGTTCTACATTTACCGTGGGAAGTATGCAACGTGGCTAGTTTAAGTGCTTTAGAAAATGGTAATCCTTAAAATGACATATGGAAGCCTCTTGTAAGCTGATGTGAACTATCTCCCTGATAGTTATTGCAGGATCCAGTGCAGATTGAAAATCTGGAATCAGGTTCCACCACCGCTCATACATCAGACTTTTAGCTTAGCTTCTTAAAATCACTGAAGTTCCTTTGAGACTTTGACGTAGGCACGGAGATCATGGCAGAAGAGTCAGGTTACGTTCAAAATGTACAATTAATATGACCAAACCGTCCCCCATCCTCCCCATTCCCCTCCCCCTTCCCATCCCTCTCCTCCTCCCTGTCCCGTCCTCTCCTCCTTCCCCTCCCCTCCCCTCCCTCTTTCCCTTCCCCTTCCCCTCCCGCTCCCCCCTCCCTCCCCTCCCCCTTTCCTCCCCCTTCCCCCCCCTTCCCCCCTCTTTCCCTCTTCTTCTTCCCTCACCTCTCCTTCCCCTCCATTTCCCCTCTCCCTCCCCCTCCCTCTTTCCCTCCCCCTCCCCTTCTTGTCCCTTCCCTCCTCCTCCGCCATCACTTCCCCTTTCCCCTTCCCTCCCCTTCCCGTCCCTCTCCCCTTCCCTTCCCCTCCCCCTCCCATCTCCCTCCCGCTCCCTTTCCCCTCCCCCTCCCTCTTTCCCTCCCCTTCCCCTCCTTGTCGCTTCCCTCTACCTCTCCCTCCACCGCCCCCTCCCCTTTCCCCTTCCCTCCCCTCCCCTTCCCCTCCCCCTCCCCTTCCCACCCCCCTCCCCTCCCGTTCCCCTTTTCTCTTCCCTTCCCCTCCCCCTCCCATCTCCCTCCCACCTCTACTCCTCCTCTCTCCCCCCTCTTCCTCCCTCCCTCCCTCTCCCTCCCTCCCATCCGTTCCTTCTCCCTCCTTACATTCCTCCCTCCTCAGTCACAGAGACCGCAGAACCGTTACGTTAAAGAGACAAAATACATTTTAATGCAGGAACTTTGAAAAGATGAGGCGATTAATGAACAGCTGCTAAAATACAGTGTTTAGTGCAATGTTAACGTGGCATTAACATTTTGAATTTAAAACATTTTTGTTAATAAATATTTTCCATTAAACTTTACAAAATTCTAAAAATGCTTTATTGAAATGTCAACAGTTAAATATGAGCTAATTATAAATGAAGTAAACAAGGGAATCGAATACTAATGATAAACACATGGTGGCTTAGATGTTCCACGGCGTAAGATGTGAACTCTCCTTTGCTCAGCTTCATGTAATAAAGATCTCAATCACAGTCTGCGATGTTCTGACCTGCTTTCTTCCCAATCACATGTTCAGTTTCCATATTTCAAGTGGAAACACGCAAACACTTATAAGCATGCTACACGTAACGTGATATAATAACATAATGCAGATTTAAATCATTTCACAGATTTAGAACAAATAAAACCTCTCTTCATTCAAATAATGCTCATCTTCAACCCATCGAAATAAAATTAAATATTACGCTTTAAATGCGCCAATCACAATAGGTTTAACTGTTTAAAGGGCCACACAGTGGTTGGCACTGCTGCCTCACAGCGCCAGGGAATCTGGCTCAATCCCAGTCCTGGGTCACTGTCTGTGCGGAGTTTGGACGTTCTCTCCATGTCTGTGTAGGTTTCCTTCGGGTGCTCCGGCTTCCTCCCACAGTCCAAAGTTGTGCAGGTTAGGTTGATTGACCATGCTAAATTGACCCTTATTGTCAGGGAAATTAGGAAGGTAAATATGTGGGACTGCCGGGCTGGGACCTGGGTGGGATTGTTGTCAGTGCAGGCTTGATGGGCCAAATGGCCTCCTTCTGCACTATAGATTCTAAATAGCAAAAACTAAACCAAAAAAATAAGTCAGGGAATCCTTTAGATCGCTCTGCCTTCACTTTGAAAGTGTTGCTTTAACGCTCTTATTGAACATTTGCTGTCTGGCCCCATCATAAGAGAGTGTGGCTAGAGTCCTCCTGCACCATGCTAGGGCCTGCGGAGATTGTCCTGTTGATGGCCGAAGGCTGATGCTCCCATCGGAAGCTGGATCGTGATTTTTCAGTTGGGTAACTTTGCAACAAGTTCAACTGTTTTTGGCAGCTCGTGTCTTTCCCTTCCACTAACTGGAAATTATGGGTAAATATCTCTCTCGCTCCCCTGTTCTCAATTTCAAAGCCCTGTCTCTGTTACATTGTGGAATCCATCACAGAAATTGAAAATTACGATTGAAAGGAACCCAAGTGCAATAGGGTCACAGAGTCATAGAGGTTTACAGCATGGAAACAGGCCCTTTGGCCCAACTTGTCCATGCTGCCCTTTTTCTTCAACCCCAAACCTAGTCCCAATTGCCCACATTTGGCCCATATCCCTCTATACCCATTTTACCATGTAACTGTCTAAAGAACATAAGAACATAAGAAATAGGAGCAGGAGTAGGCCATCCAGCCCTTCGAGCCTGCCCCGCCATTCAATAAGATCATGGCTGATCTGTCGCTGCTCAGTTCCACTTTCCCGCCCTCTCCCCATAACCCTTAATCCCCTCTCCTATCAAAAACCCATCAACCCGCGTCTTAAAAATATTTAGCGAGGCAGCCTCCACCACTTCAATGGGCAGAGAATTCCAGAGATTCGCCACCCTTTGAGTGAAGAAGTTCCTCCTCAACTCCGTTCTAAACCACCCCCCTTTTATCTTGAGGCTGTGCCCCCTAGTCCTACTGTCTTTTTGGAGCGGGAAGAGTCTTTCCACCTCTATCCTATCCATCCCATTCATCATCTTATACGTCTCAATGAGATCTCCCCTCATTCTTCTAAACTTTAACGAGTACAAGCCTAGTTTATTCAGCCTCTCCTCATAGCTCAACCCCCTCAACTCCGGTATCAGCCTAGTAAACCTCCTCTGCACTCCCTCCAAGGCCAAAATATCCTTGCGCAGGTGCGGCGCCCAAAACTGTACACAGTACTCCAGCTGCGGCCTCACCAATGCCCTATACAGCTGCAGCAAGACCTCCCTACTTTTATATTCAATCCCCCTCGCTATGAAGGCCAGCATCCCATTTGCCTTCCTGACCACCTGCTGCACCTGCAAGCTGGGTTTTTGCGACTCATGCACAAGGACCCCGAGGTCCCTCTGCACCGTCGCCTGCTGCAGTTTTTCGCCCCATAAGTAATAGTCCTTCCTACCATTCTTCCTACCAAAGTGGACCACCTCACACTTGCCAACATTAAATTCCATTTGCCATTTCCTGGCCCATTCGCCCAGCCTATCTAGATCCTTCTGCAGACTCTCCACACCCTCCACTACCTCTTGTTCCAAACACTCACCACCCTCTATGTGAAAAAATTCCCCTCTGGGCACTTTTGTATCTCTCCCCTCTCACCTTAAACCTATGCCCTCTAGTTTTAGACTCCCCTACCTTTGGGATGAGTTATTGACTATCTAGCTGATTCATACCCCTTATTAATGGTATTGATCTTAAGAAAAGATGGATTGTGGGTTAAAAGAGACTGGGCGGGATTCTCTGGCCACATTCGCCTCAAAACTAGAGTATCCCGTTCCAGGTCAATGGACATGGTCCGGCCCCCACCCACTACAATTCCCCGTGGCGGGCTGGATGGGAGAATTCCAGCCACTACCTACAGAAATTACAATTTATTTGACCTCAACAAACAGGAATTTTAAGACCACCATGGAAAAAAATCCCTACCTCTGCCATGGAAGTACTCATAAAGAGTCAACTCTATATTTTTTGCTCTTTATCTTTGAATCATCATTTCTGTTATTTATTTGTGGGGCATGGGTGTTGCTGGCTAGGCCAGCATTTATTACCCATCCCTCGTTGCCCTTGAGAAGGTGGTGGTGAGCTGGTTTCTTGAATCACTGCAGCCCATGTGCTGTGGGTTGACCCACAATGCTGTTAGGGAGGGAATTCCAGCATTTTGACCCAGTGACTGCGAAGAAATGGTGATATATTTCCAAGTCAGGATGGTGAGTGGCTTGGAGTGGGACTTGCAGGTCATGGTATTCCCATTTATCTGCAGACCTTGTTCTTTTAGGTGGAAAAGGTCATGGGTTTGGGAGGTGCTGTCTAAGGATCTTTGGTGCAGTGTATTTTGTAGATAGTACACACTGTTGCTACGGATTGAACGTTTGTAGATATGCTGCCAATCAAGTGGGGCTGCTTTGTCCTGGATGGTTTTGAGCTTCTTGAGTGTTGTTGGAGCTGCACCCACCCAGGCAAGTGGGGAGTGTTCCATCACACTCCTGACTTGGAGATGGTGGGCAGGCCTTGGGGAGTCAGGAGGTGAGTTACTCACTGCAGTATTCCAAGCCTCTGACTGCTCTTATAGCCACTGATCCAAAGATAACCTCCACTGCTGTATGCTGTGTAATTTTGTATACGTGTTTGTACATTGTGAAGGTCGGGATATTTATTTATGTTTTGAAATGTCTTTATATATCTACTCGCTGGTGAGATAGTTAAACACTCACACATTTGTGTTTGAACTTAAGAAAGCTGAGTTTGTTGCAATTAGCATGTTGATGGTTTAGTGCAGACGCGGAGTGAATACTTTCATCCTTCTAAATTGCAACATTTTTAATAATGTTATGAGCAAACAAAATGTGGGAAGAAGGTTGGACAATAAGCCTTGAGTTCTTATTGGTCTAGCCACCTCCAGCTAGATGCATCCCTGGAAGTATTATCGAATCACTCTGTCATAGATACATAGAATCCCCACAGTGTAGAGGGAGACCATTCAGCCCATCGAGTCTGCACTGACCACAATCCCAGCCAGACCCTATTCCTGTAATCCCTCATAACAGTGGTGAGCACTGCTGCCTCACAGGGCCAGGGACCTGGGTTCGATTCTCGGCTTGGATCACTGTCTGTGTGGAGTTTGCATGTTCTCCCTGTGTCTGCGTGGGTTTTTCTGGGTGCTCTGGTTTCCTCTGGAAGATGTGCTGGTTAGGTGCATTGACCCAAGCAGGTTCCAGACTGTGGCGACGAGGGGAATTTCACAGTAACTTCATTGCAGTGTTAACATAAGCCTTATTTGTGACTAATCAATTAAATTTAGTTTTTAGTCTGCCTGACACTAGGGCAATGCCAATAAACCGAACCTACACATCTTTGGACTGTGGGAGGAAACTGGAACACCCGGAGGAAACCCACGCAAACACGAGGAGAACATGCAGACTCGACACAATGACCCAACATTGGAATTGATCCTGGGTCCCTGGCACTGTGAGGCAGCAGTGCTAACCACTGTGCCACCGTGCCACCCTCTTGGACCACCCCATTCACCCTCACACTCCTGCGTTTGGTCAACTCAAAATGTCCGCCTTTGTGGCACCCCGTGGCCAATCAGACTCTTCGCAGTCCGATTGGATGATCCTTGGCCGTCAGTCAAACAGATTTTCGTTCACCTGTTTGAAGATATTGTAACTGATGAAGAAAGTCTTCAAAGAGAGAGAAAAATAAAACACTTTCTAAAAAAAAATATTTTCTATGTTCTTCCTGGCCTTGCATATTGCAGTGACCCTGGAGCATTTAATTTCTGAAAGCTTTGGAGCTATTCAGCCCAGCTATCCAACTGCAACCCTCATTACGGGAGGCACAGTAGCACAGTGGTTAGCACTGCTGCTTCACAGCTCCAGGGACCTGGGTTCGATTCCCAGCTCGGGTCACTGTCTGTGTGGAGTTTGCACATTCTCCTTGTGTCTGCATGGGTTTCCTCCGGGTGCTCTGGTTTCCCCCCATAGTCTGAAGATGTCCGGGTCAGGTTGATTGGGCATGCTAAAATTGTCCCTTAATATACTAGGATGTTTAGGTTAGAGAGGTGAGCAGGTAAAATATGTAGGGATATGGGGGTAGGGCCTCGGTGGGATTGTGGTCGGTGCAAACTTGTTGGGGCAAATGGCCTCTTTCTGCACTGTAGAGTTCTATGATTCTATGAATGTGCAGCTGAGGTTTCGGGACACAAGGTGTACTGCGATTGTTGAAACTGTTGTGAGAGAGCTGCCTTCTTGTATGACCAGGAGAAAATATTTGTGCGAGGCAATTTAATCAGGGTAGATTTTCAAAGGGTCGGACAGAGTAGGGGCCATGAGTTTCAAATTATTTTGTCAGACAGCCAGGGGAGATGAGAGGAACAGAGGGACAGAGGGGAGGGAAGTCGAAATGTCTGGCATAAAAGGAAGTATTCATTTCTTTCTTGACAAAGGACTTCATTCTGAATAAAGGTCCTTGCTTTTTCCTTGGTTGAGATCATTCTCATTAGTTGCGCCTGACTTTAATTTAATCCACTCATAAGGAGCTGGATGGAGTCAGAACAGGGCTAAGAAAAATGAATTATGCATAATTATATTTTTTGTCCTGCTCCCTCCTTTTTTAATCGAGTCAAATAATAAGTGACTCTGGGATTCAGGCTGTATTCATCCTTCAAAATATTAGATTTAATAAAGAAACTGACAACAGGGCCAAGAGATACTCACTTGGAAAAGGTGTAGAAGATATTACTGAGAACGATACTGGGGGTGAGGAGCTTGACGTTAAACAGACAGGCTGGAGAAACTGGGATTATTCTCCATAGAAAAGAGAGAAGGTAAAGGGAGATTTAATAGGCCTGGAGGGCATCGTTAGAGATAATTAGGAGAGACAGTTTCCATGGCAGAAAGGGCACTAACCAAAGAACACAAATCTAGTGAAGCAGGGTCAATGGGCAGGATCTTGAGGCCACACTCTCCATACTGGGATTGAACAAAGAACAGTACAGCACAGGCATAGGCCCTTCGTCCCTTGAAGCCTGCTCCGATCACATTGTCCTATCAAGACCAACTGCCTGTACCCCTCTATTCCCCATCTGTACATTTGTCTATCCAGATAAGTCTTAAGTGTCACTCACATGTCTGCCTCAACCACCTCACTTGGCAGTGCGTTCCAGGCCCCCACCACCCCCTGTGCAAAAACTTTCCCCCACACATCTCCTCTATACCTTTCCCCCCTTCTTATCTTGAACTTGCGCCCCCTGGTAATTGTCATTTCTGTCCTTGGAAAAAGCTTCCAACTGTCCACCCTATCCATACCCCTCATAATTTTATGAACTTCTATCAAGTCACCTCGTCTTTCCAGAGAGAACAATCCCAGTTTCTTTGATCTCTCCCGACTGCTAGTACCATCCTGATGAGCCTTTTCCGAGCTTCTGCAAAGGTCATTGGTGGCCCATTCTCAAAATGCAGGGAGACTCAGAAAATGCAATTAGTGTTGGTGAGTTTCCGAGTTCCGATCTTGAAGTGGTGTGAAATGTCACAGGACCCTAGGAAGCACACTTTAATACACTGGGATCTCATCAGTGAGCGCTACCTCTTGGGACTTCCCTCCTCACCGCATATTCAGCAGGCGCCAGTGTGGCAACGCCATTTACACAGCTCGACAGAAATGTGAACCTGGCACCTTCACCTCCGAGGAGGATTCTGCAGGTGAGCACTCAGGCAGCCAGCACCCTCCTGGGTGTTCACTACGCAGGGGGAGCTTAAGAGGATGTAGGGGAGTCAGAGAAGTTCAACTCAGGGCCAGGGGATTGTGGGGAAGGCTTCCAGAATTGCCATTTTGGGGAGAGGGTTTGGGGGGGGTCACCTGCAGGTCTTACCTTCCATTCATAGAGTCATAGAATCATAAAGATTTGCAGCATGGAAACAGGCCCTTTGGCCCAACTTGTCCATGCCGCCTTTTTTTTTAAGCAGGAAGCTAGTCCCAATTGCCCACGTTTGGCCCATATCCCTCTATACCCATCTTACCCATGTAACTGTCTAAAAGCTTTTTAGAAACATAGAAACACAGAAAAACTACAACACAAACAGGCCCTTCAGCCCACAAGTTGTGTCGAACATGTCCCTACCTACTAGGCTTACCTATAACCCTGTATCTTATTAAGTTCCATGTACTTATCCAAAAGTCTCTTAAAAGACCCTATCGAATCCACCTCCACCACCGCTGACGGCAGCCGATTCCACACACCCACCACCCTCTGAGTGAAAAACTTACCCCTGACATCTCCTCTGTACCTACTCCCCAGCACCTTTAGCCTGCGTCCTCTTGTAGCAACCATTTCAGCCCTGGGAAATAGCCTCTCAGAATCCACTCAATCAATACCTCTCAACATCTTATACACCTCTATCAGGTCGCCTCTCATCCTTCATCTCTCCAAGGAGAAAAGACCAAGCTCTCTCAAGCTATCCTCATAAGGCATGCCACCCAATCCAGGCAACATCCTTGTAAATCTCCTCTGCACCCTTTCTATGGCTTCCGCATCCTTCCTGTAATGGGGTGACCAGAACTGAGCACAGAACTCCAAGTTTTTAAAAGACAAAACTGTCTGGCAGCTCATTCCAGCCACTCACCACTCAAGTCAGGTTGCCTCTTGCTTTAAAGTGGTTGGGAAGGCTGCTATGCAGGAGGCAGTTATTCCTATGTCCTCCTTCCTGGGTTCCTGTCCATATCACAGCTGAAGGAGTGCCTTCCCTTAGGCGGGACTTGTAAGAGGGTGGGAGGGCTTGAAAACAAGAGGCTCAGCACAGGGGGTGACTGTGAGTTAGGCGGGTGGGATCCCATGAGAGGCCAGGCTATCAATGGCCAGGGGTGTTTGTGTGTCACAGTGGATCTTCATGGAAGGATGTTTAACTCTGCACCTCTTGTGACCTGGGAGAAACAGGGTGCCTTCTAAGAATGAGCCGGATATACTAATTGTTGGCCTTGCATGATTCAGTCGTGCCTTGTCTGCCACACTTAGCTCAACACCCTTATCTTACCAGTGGTTATACCATTTAGCGCTGTGCAGCCAAACATCACTGCCATTTAGTGGAGGCCAACTGTTAACCCTTTGCCACCCCAATGTTTCAAGCATCGAGCTAACATTCCTAGAAAGGCTGCTGTGTCGCGCAGGTAACACTGACATGCCTCCCATGCAAGGCCTGATGGCGAGATCCATGATGGGATGCATTGGCTGAGACATATGTCCCCACCTCAATTCTTGGTCCAACAGGATCGACAGGGACTCAGCCCTGGTTTCATACCCAGCCACCTGACGAAGGGTTAGGCTGTCCTGAAAGCTTGCGGCTTTTGCTACAAATAAATATGTTTGGACTTCAAACTGGTGTTGTGGGATTCCTTTCTGTTTTGCCCCAATCCAACCCCGGCATCTCCACATCATTCGTACCCAACCTTGCCAGACGCGTATGGCCCGTGTGTGGGAAAACAGCACCAGAATGGCTGTGCAGTATCTCAGCATTGAGTAGCTTATTGATATGGTGAGATGAGCAGGCGACACCAATGAGGGGAGAAAGAGGATAGAGGGGTAAGAGAAGGAAGGATGAAATGAGGTAATTAAGGCTGAAGGAGGCTCACCTTGAGCACAGAGATCCACAACCATCAAATGGGCTGAATGACCTGATTCTGTGCCCGCGTTATATATAGTTCTGCAGCATGGACTGCGTTGAAATAACTCGTTGTTGCTGAGAGTTCACAGAAGAGACAATGTTTTCAATCGAAAATCTTCAGCCTGACATGAGGTAAAAATCAATGTTTGTGTCACATAAATTAGTTACTGAAATTCATTAGGGAGTCTTTCTATTATGGTTCGTAATCACTTAGCCATGGGGAAATTACTCAAGGACTGTTAGAAATGTTTCAGACAGTCTTATGCTGCAACGCAAGTGGGCTAAGTATGAAGGGGAAGGTTCTTAAATTGTCCCCAGTTGTAACTCATGTGTTAAACTGTCGTCGAGGTCTTTGGGGACAGCTGGGGGTGGGGATAGGGGTGTGGAGGGGGGATGGATGTCTGTTTGTGAAAACACTCAATGGTTTGAAGTCTTACCCAGAGGGAGTGTGTGTCAGAAATTCAATGTGAGGCAGTTCCCGCACGGACAGGCGGCAGGACGTATGTATTTCTTTGGTATTCATTCATGGGACAAGGGCGTCACTGCTGGACCAACATTTATTGCCTGTCCCTAGTTGCCTGAGGGCAGTTGAGAGGCAACCACATTGCTGTGGCCCCTCTGGAGACACACATAGGCCAGACCAGGTAAGGACGGCAAATTTTCTTCCCTAAAGGACGTTAGTGAAGCAAATGGGATTTCCCGACAATCGACGATGGTTTAATGGTCAGCTAGCTCTGACGAAGGGTCACCCAGACTCGAAACGTTGGCTCTATTCTCTCCCCACAGATGCTATCAGACCCGCTGAGATGTTCCAGCATTTTCTGTCTCTGAACTACAAACCCACAATGAGCCCAAATACACCAGTTGCCCCTTTAATGATATTTCAGATCGTTTAAGAAGGCTGATGAATTATCTCTGTAAACTCCTCCATCCTTTCAACTCATTACGATCTCCTGGTTCTTCTCTAATTCTTGTTTCTCACCAATTTTAATCACTTTGTTGTGGTGGTCTACAGCTACATAGGTTCCAAACTGTAGCATTCCCTCCCTAAACCTCCCCCCGCCCCATTGTTTAAGTCACTATTTTAAAGATGTCCCTTGTACCAGGTTTTTCGTCTTAATGTGGGCTTTGGGGTTTAACCCTGTGAAGTGCTTCAGAATATTCCATTACATTCCTGGCACTGGATGAATGTGAACATATGAATATATGAATTAGGAGCAGGAGTAGACCACTCAGCCCCTCGAGTCTCTTCCACCAGTCAATAAGATCATGATTGTTCTGATTGTGGATCAATCCCACATTCCACCTACCCCCCAGTAACTTTGTCATTGGTCAAGGATCTATTCCCGATGGTGGAGGAGTCCAGAACCAGGGGTCAGAGTCTGAGGATTCGGGTAGACCATTTAGGACTGAGGTGAGGAGACATTTCTTCACCCAAAGAGTGGTGAGCCTGTGAAATTCATTATCACAGGAGGCCAAAACATTGAATGTATTCAAGAGGTGGCTGGATATAGAACTTGGGGCGACTGGAATCAGAGGTTATAGGGAGAAAGCAAGATTAGGCCATCGAGTTGGATGATTAGCAATGATCGTGATGAATGGCAGAGCAGGCTCGAAGGGCTGAATGGCCTCCTCCTGCTCCTATCTTCTATGTTCCTATCTACCTCTTCCTTAGAAACATTCAATGATGCTTCCTCCTCTACTCCTTGGGAAAGAGAGCTCCAAAGATGCACAACCCTCAGAGAGAAAAACTTTCTTCTCTCTTATTTGTTCAAGGGATGTGGATGTCTCGGGCAGAGCCAGCGTTTATTGCCCATCCCTAACTGCCCTCCATTTCGGAGGGAAATTCAGAGTCAGCCACATTGCTGTGGGTCTGGAGGCTAACACTGTCCCTGAGTTCCAGCCTCTCCCACAAAACGGAACATCCTTTCAGCAACTACCCTTTCAAGTCCCCTCAAAATTTGTTATACTTCAGTAAGGTCACCTCTCGTTCTCCTGAATTCCAATGGATACAGATCCTGCCTGACTAACCTTTCCTGGGAAGAAAACGCCACCCTCCGAAATATCAGTCGAGTGAATCTTCTCTGAACTGCTTCGAACATATTTCTATCCCCGGTAGGTAAGTAATCAAAAGAATTTAACTGACTTCAGGGCACCATATGTGAGCAGCACGATGGCACGGTGGTTAGCACTGCTGACTCACAGTGCCAGGGGCCCGGGTTCGATTCCCGGCTCGGGTCACCGCCGGTGTGGAATCTGCACATTCTCCACGTGTCTGCATGGGTTTCCTCTGGGTGCTCCTCCCAGAGTCCAAAAGACGTGCTGGTTAGCTGCATTGTCTGTGCTAAATTCCCCCTCAATCTACTCGAACAAGTGCCGGAGTGCGGCGACTAGGGGATCTTCACAGTAACTCCGTTGCGGTGTTAATGTGAGCCTATTTGTAAGACTAATAAATAAACTTAACTTAAACATTGACATGCTGGTGAAAGATATTGATGTGTAAGAGTTGAAATTTAACACAGGCGAGGTGAGAAGTGACATATCTTGTTAAGAACAATGAAGAAAAATAATACAATTCAAATGGTGCAACATTAAAGGGCGTGATGACAGAAAGACCTTCTACGTGTCAACACAAAACTTTGCAAAAACCAGTGGGATCCTTGGCTTTATTAACAGAGAACAAAAGCAACCTTTGTAAAACATGTATCAGGTCTCAGCTGGAGATTGAATTCAATTCTGGGCACCACACCTAAGGAAACATGTCAAGATTGGATAGAATTCAGAAGCAATATACTGGAATAGTGCTGGGGATGAGGGACTCCAGTTATGTGGAGAAACAGGGTTATCTTCTTTAAGCAGAGAAGGTTACAAAAAGATTCCGTAGCGGTGTTCACAATCTTGTATGTTTTTGAAAAAAGGAGAAACTGCTTCCAGTCAGTAACCGGAGGATACAGATTTAGTTGAGTGACAAATGTTTCTGCTTCTGATCTGGAGTGTGCCCCTTGAAAGAGTACACAGGGAGAGAATTTAGCATGGCCAATGCTGCTAACCAGCACACCTTTCAGACTCTGGAAGGAAACCAGAGCACCTGGAGACATGGGGGAAATGTGCAGGCTCCACACAAGCCGGGAATTGAACCTGGGTCCCTGGAGCTGTGAGGCAGCGGTGTCACTGTGCCACCCACACATGAAGCCCTGAAGTCAGCTAAATCCTCCTGGATACTTACCGACCGAGGATATAAATATATTAGAAGCAGTTGAGAGAAGATGCACTCAACTTGCAAAAGGAAATGGGGCAAATGCTTCAAATTCTTCAACAGGGCCACAAGGGAAAAGCAAGGGATTGGGATTTGTGACGATGCTTGCACTTTAGGGGAAAGTCTGTATTTTGCTTCTGTGAACTGTCCTTTTAATTCCAGTGTGAAAACAGGGAGTATTCATAAAAGAGTATAATTGAAATTCCTAGCAAGCATTTTAGTTCCAAGATATTCTCGTGTGACCTTGGATTGCTTTTGGAATATAAGTTAAAAGGCAATGGTAAATAGACAGCTAATTGGAAATCAAATTGTAGCCAGTCTGAGAACCTGCAGTTCAGAAGTTCAGATGAATGAGGGGGGATCTCATAGAGATTAATACAATTCTAACAGGACTAGACAGGGCCGATGCAGGAAGAATGTTCCCAGTGGTGCGGGAGTCTCAAACCAGGGGTCACAGTCTGAGGATTCAGGGCAGACTATTCAGGATGGAGATGAGGAGACATTTCTTCACCCCAAAAATGGTGAGCCTGTGGAATTCATTACCACAGGAAGTAGTTGATGCCAAAACTTTGAATGTATTCAAGAGGTGGCTGGATATAGCACTTGGGGTGAGTGGGATTAAAGGTTATTGGGAGAAAGCAGGATTAGGCTATTGAGTTGGACAATCAGCCATAATTGTGATGAATGGTGGAGCAGGCTCGAAGGGTTAAATGGCCTCCTCAACCTCCTATCTTCTATGTTTCTATGTTCAGATCCTGATGAAAAAGTAATGGAGAGATCTCTGAGAATGGAGCAGGAACTGTCTTATGGTGTGTGTTATACAGTTGGAAAAGACAGAAGGCTGAAGATAGTGAGAGTAGAGAATATGGATTGCTCAAGGCCCTATTGCTGCTATTGCAGTTTTGCCAGAGCCAACCCCAGCATTTAAAACGTATGCCAAAGGAATCTCTGGGGACGACTGTGAACCTAACAAAGAAGGTTCTTCAGCAAGTGCGTTATTTGGTCCTTGACCATATCTGGGAACATTGGATGCAATGTGGCAATATGGCTGCCGGGGAAAGTTACTCAAGGAAGATTTCCATTGGCAGGGATTTTCCAGTCTTCCTTTGGCGGGTTTCTGATGACAGAGGTAGCTTCCCATTGGGATCCTATCCTGCCAAATTCAACGGTCATTTTCATTGCTCACCAGCTGCGCCGCAGGGGAACCCACGGCAGGGGGTCACCTTCGCCGGGACTGTAAGTTCTCACCAGTGGGAAGAGCTGGAAAATCCCAGCCATTGAGTGGGAAGTTAAAGATCCTGCACAATGGAAGCCATGTTGGAAAGTCTATGAAATTACAAATAGTGCCAAATGTGTGCAGGAATTGAGTGCTTATAACAATGTGAGGCATATCTTGGTTGTACTGACTATTTCAGCTTTTGAGATGGAATTTACCTTTCCATTTGAAGTATCGTGGGCTTGGACCTCGGTATGAATTATATTGTAAATGGCAGAATCCTTCGGAACATTAACATACAGAGGGACCTGGGTGTACAGGTTCACAGTTCCCGAAAAGTGACAACACCGGTGACCAAGGTAATTAAGGCGTGCTTGCCTTCATCAGCCGGGGCATTGAGTACAAGAGTTAGGAAATCATATTGCAGCTATATAAAACCTTGGTTAGGCAGCATTTGGAGTATTGCATGCAGTTCTGATCATCACACTATCAGAAGGATGTGAAAGCTTCGGACAGAGCGCAAGGTAGGTTCACAAGGATGTTGCCTGGTCTCGAGGATTTTGGCTATACGGAGACGTTGAATACAGTAGGATTGTTTTCACTGGAAAGAGAGAGGCTGAGGGGAGGCCTGATAGAAGTCTACAATATCGTGAGAGGCATTGGCAGAGGCTTTTTCCAAGGTTGGAAGTGTCAATTACGAGTGGCCATGGGTTCAAGGCGAGAAGGGGAACATTTAAGGGAGATGTGCAGGGGACAGTTTTCATGCAGAGAGTGGTGGGTGCCTGGAACGCGCTGCCAGAGGAGATGGTGGAAGCAGGCACATTGGCAACATTCAAGAGGCATCTGGACAGGTGCATGTATAGGGAGGGAATAGACGGATAGGGACCGAGTGAGGGCGGAAGGTTTTTTTTAGTTCAGGCATCATGATCGGCACGGGCTTGGAAGGCCAAAGGGCCTGTTCCTGTTCTGTACCTTTCTTTGCTCTTTGTTAATTAATATTTATGTTCATTTTAATTGGTTGGTTACAGTAAAAATTTTAAAAAAAGAAATCTTATGTATTGGTTTTAAAACCACTGGTGTTGTGAGGATTCCTTTCCTATTGGTCTACATGGGGATCATAAAAGCAAATTACTTTGGATACTGGGATCTGAAATTAAAAGAGACAAAGGGTAATCTGGACTGGAAACATCAGCTCTTTTCTCTCCTTATAGATGTTGCCAGACCTGCTGAGATTTCCCAACATTTTCTCTTTTAGTTTCTGCGGGTATCATAACGGATTAATTGGGGTTGCTCTAATAAAGAGCTAGCACAGGCATGATGGGATGAATGGTCTTACTCTGGATTACACGATTCTATAATCGCAAAGAGCAATTGTTGTTGTTCAATTAATAACACCTTTGAATTCACTGGACAAACAAAACATCTTTGGAGTGATTAGCTAAACAGAGAGCATTAAAATGATAAAATATTTTAAGAAAATGATTAACTGGAACTGTCATTAGTTCAGTCTCTATGTATAGGGAAGGCAATTTCAATTTTATTTAAATAAGCGTGCAATGGCTTTGCAGCTTTGGGAATGGATTAGCGACTGGATCAGTGGAAGAAAATCGACAAATCTCATTAATGGAATGTAAACTCTCCCTCGCTTTCTCTTTCTCTCTTTCTCTCTCTTTCTCTCCATCTCTGTCTCTATTGCTGTCTCTACCTATCTCTCGATCTCTCACTTTCTATCTCTCTCTTTCTCTCTCTATCCCTCTATTTCTCTCATTATCCATCTCTTTCTCTCTCTTTTTCACTCTCTATATCTATCTCTATATCTCTCCTTCTCTATCTCCTTCTCTTTGTCTCTCTCATTCTCTCTCTTTTTTTTTCTCTCTCTCTCACTCTATCTATGTCTCTATTTCTCTCTCTCCATCTATCTCTTTTCTTCCTCTGTATCTCTCTCTTTCTCTCTCTCTATCTCTCATTTTCTCTCTCTCTCTGTCTCTCTCTCTCTTTCTCCCCCTTTCTCTCTCTCCTCTTCCGCCTAACATGGGGATTCAGACTTCTTAAGAGGCATCTTATATTGTCACAAACTCCGGAGTTGTCTGTAGCCAGAGGGATAATTGTTCATTTTCTGAATTTAATCCAATTGAATACAATGTTTAAATCAGACGCTTTATTTCCGTCCCTGCATTCCTTTTAAACTGAGCAGGAATGCTAATTTGTTTTTATAGAGAATAGATCCAGTCGGATTGTGGCAGAGAAAATATTTTCTCTGGCGGGGGGTTGTCAGGAAAGTGGGCCTAATCTGAAGAATGCAAATCTTGCAGTGAGATTGGGAAGCACTGTTAACAAAGACTAAGGGAAAACTAGAACTCCTTCCTCTGAGAGACTGTGGATGCTGGGTTTGAGTGAATTTATGTTTGGAAAGGGTATGAAGGAATATGGATTAAGCTTGACTAATCGGAGAGTTGAGGCTGGATCAGCCATGATCAGAGTGGCAGAAAAGGCTCTAGGGTTCAGTGACTGATTTCTATTGTGTTTCTATTAATATATCAGCACTGAGTAAAGTCCAGTTAGACCATCGAATTGGTTAGCACAGTGGTTAGCATTGCTGCCTCACAGCGCCAGGGACCTTGGTTTCTCGGCTTTACCACTGTCTGTGTGGAGGTTGCACATTCTCCCCGTGTCTGCGTGGGTTTCCTCTGGGTGCTCTGGTTTCCTCCCACGCTCCAAAGATGTGCGGGTTAGGTGCATTGACCCAAACAGATGCCGGAGTGTGGCAACGAGGGGGTCTTCAGAGTAACTTCGTTATGGTGTTCATGTAAGCCTGACTTGCGACTAATAAATAAAGTTTTATTTTTATTGTGTTCTTTATTTGTACTGGTTCTTTTCTCCACCTGTTCCACTTGATTAACTTTCCTCATATCGAAGAGCTCACCGTATTGCACACAGGTGGCCTGCTGTCCTTGTTGGAGGCCTTGTGGCACAATGGGTAGCTCCCTCACCTCTAAACCAAAAGCTCTGTGTTCAAGTCCAGTGCCAGGACTTGTTGGCCAGAGGAGTATGGGAGTGAAGATAAGCTAACAACAGTTACTTTCCCTGCAGACTCAGTGTTGACTGGCTGTGGCCAGGTTGGTCAGTCAGTTTGCCTGTGCACACGAGAGGGTGGACAGTGAGAGCCTTTTTCCTCGGATGGTGATGGCTAACATGAGGGGACATAGCTTTAAATTAAGGGGTGGTAATTATAGGACAGATATCAGAGGTACGTTCTTTACACAGAGGGTAGTAAGGGTGTAGAATGCCCTGCCTGCAGCAGTAGTGGACTCGCCAACTTTAAGGGTGTTCAAATGGCCATTGGATAGACATATGGATAACATTGGAATAGTTTAGGTTAGAGGGTCATTAGATTGGTTCCACTGGTCGGCGCAACATCGAGGGCCGAAGGGCCTGTACTGCGCTGGAATGTTCTATGAGACAGGAATCACTGCAGAGTAACCAGAAACAGTAAGAGGGGGTTCAGAGGAGGTTCACTAGGATATTACCTGGGATGGAGCATTTGAGCCGTAAGAAAAACTGGATGGGCTTGGATCGTTTTCTCTAGAGCAGAGAAGGCTGAGGGGGAACATGATTGAGGTGTATAAGATTAAGAGGGGTATAAAAGAACAAAGAAACAAAGAACAAAGAACAACCCAGCACGGGAAACAGGCCCTTCGGCCCAACGAGCCCGCGCCGCCGCATCACCCTACACCTATTCTACCCTGCATGTCTACGAATGGAACCCTACTCAGTCAGATTCAGGGAAGAAATAGTGTCAATTTGGTAGAAACCGATTAGCCTAAGAGCACATCTTTGGGGTGTGGGAGGAAACCGGAGCGCCCGGAGGAAACCCACGCAACCACAGGGAGAATGCGCAAACTCCCACAGACACAGGCCCAAATCCATGTGTCTGCACAGCCAGCAGTGCTAGTCACCGAGCTGTTGCGGCGCCCGTCTACCGGTCCAGGATCAAGCACACACACCGACATGAAGTACTAGGCCACTCCTGGACTTCCAAGAGCAGCCCACGCACAACCTGCCGTGTGCATGCCCCTCGTTTGACACGAGGTGGACCTCCACCTGTGGAATAAAGACAAAAAATATTAATCATACAGCCTGCCTTTCCGGTGTCTCCCGAGGTTTAACCCTATTTAATAGCCCCTACCATATCCCTCCATTCTCGTTTCACTCATGTACCTATCTAACTGCATCTTAAACGAGTCCAACATTCCTGCCTCCACCACCCTACTCGGTAGCGCATTCCAGACCCCCACAACTCTCTGCGTAAAGAACCTTCTTCTCACCTCCAAATTATACCTCCCCCCCCTCACCCTTAAATGATGACCTCTCGTGTTCGTACCCAGTCTAGGGAGCAGTCTCTCACTATTAACTCTATCTATTCCCTTCAGTATCTTATATACTTCTATCATGTCCCCTCTCAATCTCCTTCTTTCCAAGGAGAATAGTCCCAGTTTCTTCAATCTCTCCTCGTAACCCAGTCCCCCCATGCCAGGCAACATCCTGGTAAACCTCCTCTGCACCCTTTCCAGAGACTCCACGTCCTTCCGGTAGTAAGGTGACCAGAACTGGACGCAGTACTCCAAATGCGGTCTAACCAATGTTCTGTACAACTGAAGCATTAGACGGCAGCTTTTATACTCTATGCCCCTTCCTATAAAGGCTAACATCCCATAAGCCTTCCTAACAACCTTCTCCACTTGTGACACAACCTTCATGGATTTGTGAACCTGCACTCCCAGGTCCCTCTGTATGTCTATACTCCTAATCGGCCTACCTTTTATCACATAGCTCCTCTCTGCATTATTCCGTCCAAAATGCATCACCTCGCATTTGTCAGGATTAAATACCATCTGCCACATATCTGCCCACTGCACCAACCTATCTATATCCTGTTGTATCACCTGACAATCCAGTTCCGTACCCGCCAACCCTGCCATCTTGGTGTCATCAGCAAACTTGCTGATCACACCACCTACGCCCTCTTCCAAGTCATTTATGTAGACTACAAAGAGGAGAGGTCCCAGTACTGAGCCCTGCGGAACACCACTGGTCACTGGCCTCCAGCCCGACAAGGTCCCCTCCACAACTACCCTCTGTCTCCTATTTCCCAGCCAGTTCTCAATCCACCTAGCTACCTGGCCTCGTATCCCATGCGCCTTAACCTTTTCTACCAGCCTACCGTGAGGGACTTTGTCAAACGCCTTACTGAAATCCATATAGATGACATCAACGGCTCTCCCATCGTCAACCGTTTTTGTCACCTCCTCAAAGAATTCCACCAGATTCGTAAGGCAAGACCTCCCTCTAACAAAGCCATGTTGCGTATCCCTAATCAGATCGCAACACTCCAAATGCTCATACATCCTAGCCCTAAGTATTTTTTCCATTAACTTCCCTACCACCGACGTCAAACTCACCGGCCTATAATTCCCAGGGTTATCCCTACTACCTTTTTTGAACAACGGGACCACATTTGCTACCCTCCAGTCTTCTGGGACCTCACCTGTGTCCAAAGAAGAGACAAAGATGTGCGCCAGAGGCCCAGCAATTTCATCTTTCGCCTCCCTAAGCAGCCTGGGATAAATACCATCAGGCCCCGGAGCTTTATCCGTCCTCACGCTACCTAAAAGCCCTAGCACTTCCTCTCTCGTAATAACTATATCCTGCAACTGAACCTCCGCTCCCTCCAAGAGACCGCACGATTCCGAACCCCTCTCCTTCGTGAATACCGACGCAAAGTATTCATTCAGGAGCTCCCCCATTCCCTCCGACTCAATACACAACTCTCCACTCTTGTCCCTAAGAGGACCAATTTTCCCTCTAACTACTCTCTTGCCTCTAATATAGGAATAAAATGCCTTAGGATTTTCCTTAATCCTACCAGCCAAAGCCATCTCATGCCCTCTCTTCGCCCTTCTAATTCCCCTTTTTAGCTCCCTCCTACTCTCTCTATATTCCTCCAGCGCACTCTCCGTACCCATTTGTTTTGACCTAACATACGCCTCCCTCTTCTTCCTGACCAAGTCTTCAATATCCCCTGTAATCCACGGCTCTCTAATCCTACCTTTCCCATCCTTCCGCTTAACCGGAACATACCTCCCCTGCAACCATTTCATTTTGTCCCTAAAAGCCTCCCACTTGCCAACCGTGGACTTGCCAGCTAACAGTCCCTCCCAGTGTCCTGCAGCTCCCTCCTAATCCTGCTATAGCTCGCCTTTCCCCAGTTCAGCACACTCCCGTTCGGCCGGCACTCGTCCCTTTCCATTTTTATCCTAAAGTAGACGGACTTGTGGTCACTGTTCGCCACATGTTCGCCTACCTCTACCTCACCCACCTGCCCCGGCTCGTTTCCCAACACTAAATCCAGTATAGCCCCTCCCCTAGTCGGGCTAGTTACATACTGCTCCAGCGACCCTTCCATAACACATTTCACAAACTCCTCTCCCTCCGTACCCCCAGCTCTAGGCCCCCTCCAATTCACTCCGGGAAAATTAAAATCACCCACTACAACCACTCTATTCTTCCTGCACCTGTCCAAAATGCCCCTGCAAATGCCTTCCTCCACTGACTTTGGGCTGTTGGGTGGCCTATAGTACACCCCTAGCAGTGTGATCTCTCCCTTTTTATTCCTCAACTCCACCCACAGCGACTCAATCCCTATAAGAACATAAGAACATAAGAAATAGGAGCAGGAGTAGGCCATCTAGCCCTTCGAGCCTGCCCCGCCATTCAATAAGATCATGGCTGATCTGTTGTGGCTCAGTTCCACTTTCCCGCCCTCTCCCCATAACCCTTAATCCCCTCTCTTATCAAGAACCCATCAACCCGCTTCTTAAAAATATTTAGCGAGGCAGCCTCCACCACTTCAACGGGCAGAGAATTCCAGAGATTCACCACCCTTTGAGTGAAGAAGTTCCTCCTCAACTCCGTTCTAAACCGCCTCCCCTTTATCTTGAGGCAGTGCCCCCTAGTCCTACTGTCTTTTTTGAGCGGGAAGAGTCTCTCCACCTCTATCCTATCCATCCCATTCATCATCTTATACGTCTCAATGAGATCTCCCCTCATTCTTCTAAACTCTAACGAGTACAAGCCTAGTTTATTCAGCCTCTCCTCATAGCTCAATCCCCTCAACTCCGGTATCAGCCTAGTAAACCTCCTCTGCACTCCCTCCAGGGCCAAAATATCCTTGCGCAGGTGCGGCGCCCAAAACTGCACACAGTACTCCAGCTGCGGCCTCACCAATGCCCTATCCCTGGTTAGGAGTGAAAGTAATAGGGTAATTGTTATGGGGGATTTTAACTTTACTAACATTGATTGGAATTGCTATAGCTCTAGCTCGTTAGAGGGGTCAGTTTTTGTTCAAAGTGTGCAGGAAGGTTTTTTGACTCAATATGTAGATAGGCCAACTAGAGGTGAGGCTATATTGGACTTGGTGCTGGGAAATGAGCCAGACCAGGTGCTAGACTTGGAAGTTGGTGTGCTTTTTGGTGATAGTGACCACAATTCGGTTACGTTCACCTTAGTGATGGAAAGGGATAGGCATGAACCTCGGGTCAGTAGTTTTAGCTGGGGGAAGGGTAATTATGAGGCCATTAGGAGAGAATTAGGAAGCATTGGTTGGACTAGGAGATTACAGGGACTAGGAACGTCTGAAATGTGGAGTTTTTTCAAGGAGCAGCTACTGTGGGTCTGTGATAGGTATGTCCCTGTCAGGCAAGGAGGAATTGGTAGGGCTAGGGAACCGTGGTGCACAAAAAAAGTTGATTTGTTGGTTAGGAAGAAGAAGGAGGCTTATGTTCGGATGAGGCTTGAGGGCTCGGGTAGTGCAGTAGAAAGCTTTAGATTGGCTAGGAGGGAGTTGAAGAGGGAGTTAAGAAGGGCTAGAAGAGGGCATGAGATGACTTTGGCTGATAGGATTAAGGAGAATCCTAAGGCGTTCTATAGGTATGTCAAGAACAGAAGGTTGGTTAGGGCAAGATTAGGGCCAGTTACAGACAGTAGGGGGAAGTTGTGTGTGGAACCGGAAGAGATTGGAGAGGCATTGAACCATTATTTCTCTTCGGTGTTCACGCAGGACGATATGAATGTAGCTGAGGAGGTCACTGGGGTGAAGGGGTGTAAAATAGAAAGTATTGTAGTTGATACAGAGGATGTGTTGGATATTCTAGATGGGTTGAAAATAGATAAGTCCCCTGGTCCAGATGGGATTTACCCTAGGATTCTATGGGAGGCAAGAGAGGTGATTGCAGAGCCACTGGCTCTGATCTTCAGGTCGTCGTTGGTCTCTGGTATAGTACCGGAAGATTGGAGGACAGCGAATGTTGTCCCATTGTTTAAGAAGGGGAGCAGAGACTTCCCTGGGAATTATAGACCAGTGAGTCTTACTTCTGTAGTGGGCAAGGTTTTAGAAAGAATTATTAGGGATAGGATTTATAGTTATTTGGAGAGTAATGAATTGATTAGAGATAGTCAGCATGGTTTTGTAGCGGGAAGGTCGTGCCTTACTAACCTTACTGAGTTCTTTGAGAAGGTGACCAAAGAGGTGGATAGGGGTAAGGCAGTAGATGTGGTATATATGGATTTTAGTAAGGCGTTTGATAAGGTTCACCATGGTATGCTTCTGCAGAAAATGCAGATGTATGGGATTGGTGGTAATTTAGGTACTTGGATCAGGAATTGGTTAGCAGATAGGAGACAGAGGGTGGTGGTTGATGGTAATTATTCATCATGGAGTTCGGTTACGAGTGGTGTGCCTCAGGGATCTGTTTTGGGGCCACTGCTGTTTCTAATCTTTATTAATGATCTGGATGAGGGTATAGTTGGGTGGATTAGTAAGTTTGCTGATGACACCAAAGTCGGAGGTGTGGTAGATTGTGAGGAAGGGTGTCGAAGTTTGCAGGGTGACTTGGACAGGTTGCAGAGCTGGGCCGCGAGGTGGCGGATGGAGTTTAATGCGGAGAAGTGTGAGGTAATCCATTTCGGTAGGAATAACAGATGTGTTGAGTATAGGGCTAACGGGAGGACTTTGAATAGAGTGGAGGAGCAGAGGGATCTAGGTGTATGTGTACATAGATCCCTGAAAGTTGGGAATCAAGTAGATAAGGTTGTTAAGAAGGCGTACGGTGTCTTGGCGTTTATTGGTAGGGGGATTGAATTTAGGAGTCGCAGCGTCATGTTGCAACTGTACACAACTCTGGTGTGGCCGCACTTGGAGTACTGTGTGCAGTTCTGGTCCCCACATTACAGGAAGGATGTGGAGGCTTTGGAGAGGGTGCAGAGGAGGTTTACCAGGATGTTGCCTGGTATGCAGGGGAGGTCCTATGAGGAGAGACTGAGGGATTTGGGGTTGTTTTCACTGGAAAGAAGGCGGCTAAGAGGGGATCTTATAGAAACATATAAGATGATTAGAGGTTTAGATAGGGTGGATGGTGATAGCCTGTTTCCTCGGATGGAGAAATCTAGCACGAGGGGGCATGGCTTTAAATTAAGGGGGGGTAGTTATAGGACGGATGTCAGGGGCAGGTTCTTTACCCAGAGGGTGGTGAGGGACTGGAATGCCCTGCCTGCTGCAGTTGTAAATGCGCCTAGTTTGGGGGCGTTTAAGAGATTGGTGGATAGGTTTATGGACGAAAAGGGATTGGTTTAGATTAGTGGGTCAATGTTTTTTTTTAAAAATAAGACTGGTCGGCGCAACATTATGGGCCGAAGGGCCTGTTCCGCGCTGTAATGTTCTATGTTCTATGTTCTATACAGCTGCAGCAAGACCTCCCTACTTTTATATTCAATCCCCCTCGCTATGAAGCCCCCTCGCTATCTCTTCCATATCGTCCTCCCTCTGCACTACTGTGATGTTTTCCTTGACTAACAGTGCCACCCCTTCACCTCTCTTCAACCCTCCTCTGTCACACCTAAAACACCTGTACCCAGGAACATTCAGCTGCCAGTCCTGCCCTTCCCGTAACCACGTCTCCGTTACAGCCACCACATCTAACTGCCTCACAAACATCAAGGCCCTAAGCTCATCCGTTTTCCCTGCCACACTCCTAGCATTGAAACAGACACAGTTCAACCCACAAGTGTCCCTCGGAACCACCTTCTCCCTTATAATTTTCCTTTCACCCGACTCTCTCCCAGCCACCTCCCCACCCCCCCTCCCTATTAGTTTAAATCATTCCTGAACACCCCAGCTAACAGGGTGAGTAGGAAGCAGCTGTTCCCCTTTATTGAGGGGTCAATCATGAGAGGGGCATAGTTTTAGCATAAGGGGCAGGAAATTCAAAGGGGATTTTGAGAGAAAAAAAATATCGCTCAGAGGTAGTAGAAATCTGGAATGAGCTGCCCAGGAAGTAGTAGAGGTTGGAAACCTTACAACCTTCAAAAAATATTTGGATGAGCCCTTGAAATATCATCACATTCAAGTTTATGTTATTTATTTATTAGTCACAAGTAAGGCTTACATTAACACTGCAATGAAATTAGTCCTCTAGCCACCACAATCTGGTTTCTGTCTGGGTCAATGTGCCTAACCAGCATGTCCATCGGACTGTGGGAGGAAACCGGAGCACCCGGAGGAAACCCACACAGACACGGGGAGAACATGCAAACTCCACACAGATAGTGACCCAAGCCAGGAATTGAACCCGGGTCCCTGGCACCATGAGACAGCACTGCTAACCACTGCACCACTGTGCCACTGTGCGAAAGGATATGGGACAAGTGCTCGAAAATGGAATTAGTGCGCCTTTAGTGGTAAAGACTATTGGTGCAGAGTCGATGGGCCGAAAGGCCTTTTCTGTGCTGTACAATTCTGTGACTCTATCAGTGGGATGGGGGTGGGTGAGGTGCACAGAATGACATTTCTCCATTGGCCTCAGGCATAGTCTTACAAGCATCGGGCGAGCGAGGTCGTGAAATATCAGCCTACGACTCTATGTTGTACCTCCCTAATACATCAACAGTCTGAGCAATAGTGCAAACTGCAATGTCCCATTCTTTCTGGCTGAGATAAGCACAGATTGAATCGAAAGCATTCTGGACCATTATGTGTTTGTAATGCTTTAAGAGACAGAGCAGCTTTTGGTTTTCAGTTTGAGCTACTTTTTGATGGTGGAATGCGTTCTTGAGACTCTGATTCACTCACATCTGGGTTTCTTTATTGCATGTTTATTAATAGCGCCGTGTTTTGATGATCTGCATGTTTTGCCTTAATTTAATCAGTGACATGCGGCAAGTAAGTTACTCATTTCAGCGATCTCTTCGAATTACACTGAACCTTCAACCATTCGGCACAACAGTTCCATAATGGTGTTTACGAAACACCTCCCATCCACCCCCCTTCATCTAACCACATCAACGGATCCTTCTATTCCCTTCTTCTTGATGTGTTTACCCAGCTTTCCCTTTGCCCTACTCCTGTCAGCCATTCCCTGTGAGTTCCACATTCTCGCCACTCTCGGGGTAAGGACACTTCTCCTGAATCCCTTATTGGATTTATTGGTGCCGGCACGGTGGTGCTGTGGTTAGCACTGCTGCTTCGCAGTGCCAGGAACCTGGGTTCCATTCCGGCCTCAGGTGATTGTCGGTGTGGAGTTTGCAGATTCTATGCGTGGGTTTCCTCCGGGTGCTCCGATTTCCTCCCTAAGAGGTGTGGGTTAGATGGATTGGCCATGACAAATTGCCTCTTAGTGTAAGACGGACTAGCAGGATAAATACGGGGGTGGGACCTGGGTGGAATTGTTAGTGGCGCAGGCCTAATCTAGGGCCAAATGGCCTCTTTGTGCACTGGAGGGATTCTGAATTATAATTTTGGTCTCTGGTCCCATCTCACCTCTAAATTGAAATATCTTATTTACCTCAACTCTATATACCCTTTCATGGACTTCTAGATCTCTATTCATCTACAGTTCAGTCCAGCAGCATTCCACTGGGGTACAGAGAGCCCACTCTCAGCGTAAAATCCAGTCAGCAGTCTTGCGTGCCAAGCCCCTCGCAGCTTTAACAGATCTCCCTGCCCCACCAGAGTAAGTCTTCCAGTGTCCTTTTAAGTAAAGCCCTCTTCGCCCCAATCTTATGAGCTTCCTTGAGTAGACTTCCACTGGCCACGTCTCTTCAAAATAGCAATGTGTTCTCACCAGAACTCTGCTCAGTGGTTAATATCCCCCAAAGCAGCACTTTCCTTTTGTCCACCATTGCCGTTGACGTTCTGGGTTTGCTTTTCCAGATCTCTCCACCTCGGTGAGGCTGCCTCCTCCTTTGTGTCCAGGTGTTGAAACTTGCAATGAGCTTTGATCTGTTGCTCTGTCCCCTATGGAAAAGAAGACCACATGGACATGTGAGGGATCCTGTGTATGCTTAGCCCTGTTTGCTTCAGTCTATGCAAAGACTTCATTATAAGATATTTCTGCCTATGTACAATTACAGTTAAATGCTAGGCTGTAGGGGTTAATTAACTCTGCTAAGCTGGACAATTGGAGCTAACTTGACTATAGGTACAATCAGAAGGCAGGATGAGTCAGCTAAAAAAATTGACTGCATTCCTGAAGGGTGCACAGTGCAGGCAAACAACAGTTTCCCATAATAGCAGCAGCGAGGATTGTTTCTCTCGATGGAGACATCATGTGAAAAACACTACCAATAACAAGATAAGGATTGAAATATATTTTTGTTTTCGAGCATTTTCAGTTTAGTTCAGTTCAGTTCTTAGATGAGAGGGCCTGTCTGAGAAGACAGTCTTCAAGTTCACTTTTCCGCTTCTGTCGTGTTAATTCTTTAAGTACTTTTCAATAAAAGATAACCATTTTAAACCTCACACCAGTGCTGTCCCCTTGTCTCTTCAAGTGAATGAATGGACTCAACAGCATGTTTCTGGACAAATTTCATTGGAGGCCCCTGACCCAGACTACTCAATTTTACCTTGAATTTAAGGAGACAGTTTAAAACATAACTGTCTTATAAATTCCAGCATTCATAACAGTTCTAGTAAATCCCTTCTTCATCCTCTCCAAGGCCTTAATATCTTTCTGATGCCAAGTGACATGAAATGGTCACAATACTCAAGGTGATGCCCAGCTGGCTGTAAGGATTAAGTTGTCAGTTTTAAGATCAATTGGCTGTTGGGCTGATGAGTTTTTGTGTTCATTTGTGGGACGTGGGCATTGCTGGTTGGCCAGCTTGTGTTGCTCATCCCTAACTGCCCTGCAATTCAGAGAGGGCCTTTGAGAGCCAACCACGTTGCTATGGCTCTGGAGTCACATGTAGGCCAGACCAGGTAAGGACGACAGATTTCCTTCCCATTTGTGAGCCAGATGGGTTTTTCCAACAATCGACAATGGTTTCATGGTCATCTGTAGATTTTTAATTCCAGATATTTTTTATTGAATTTGAATTCCACCAGCTTCTGTGGTGGGGTTCGAACCCAGGTCTCCATTAGCTGAGTTTCCTGGATTAATAGTCCAGTGATGGTACCACAAGGCCATCACCTTCCCCAGTGTAATGCATTCATTGAAATGTATCCACCCAGTGTTGATAATGAGATAAGACATGAGGCAAAAAAATATTGTTGATGGTCACAGAAAGAAAGAAGTCAATGAAGAAGAATTAGAAGTTCACATTTCAGAAGCACCATTCATGACCTGTGAACAACCCAAATGTACAAAGTCCACATACAAGGCCAGAATCCAACTCTGCTCTCTGGTGCTGTAAGGCAGCAGTGCTAACCGCTGTGCCATCATGCTATAGCAAGGAAGTCTACTTTGTTCAGGCTATGGGATACTAAGGCAGATGCTGGGTGCTGAGTTCACATACGCAAAGAACATTTATTAGATAAGGCTGGTTACAAGGCCACAACTCATTGAGGTCAGACATGTTTCAGGCAACCTTGGGGCTGGGGCCCTGTGAGTATCGGATCTCTTTGAGGAAAACTGGATTGAATGTTCGAAGTTGGGAAGGACGTAGATCCGTCGGGAGAGTAGGGCAGTGGGAATAGCTTTGCATTCCTCAGACTGAAGTCCCGGACAGGCAGCCTGACCGGAATTCCCCGACCTCACCCACAGCTGGGATTCGCCAATCCTGCTGCTATGCACGGAGATTTCTCCAATCAAATTCTCCATTCCCACTGGCAACGGCAGTGGGGCGTGCGAGAGGCAACTGGAGCACTCTGACCGATGTATCAAACAGGCGCCTTCTGTGGAATAAATTTTTATCCTTCTGAGGGATAGGCTTCCTAGTGAGGTAAATGCCTCAGAATTATTTAAGGGACTTTTGGCACAGGGAAATTGTTGCAGTCTATTTGGATGAATAAACTGATAGTAGTCTTTTAAATTATGAAGGGGTTCAATTAGATAGATACGGAGAAACCATTTCCACTTGTGGCTGTATCCAGAACAAGGTGGCATTAATATAAGATAACCACTTACAGATCAAATAAAGAATTTAGCAGGAATAGCTTAATGCAGAGAGTAGTGAGAATTTGGAATTCACCGACACATGGAATGGTTGAAGCAGAAAACATTTATGAATTTAATGCAAGGTTTGATGTTTATCACAGAATCCTGATAGTGCAGAAGGAGGCCATTCTGCCCATCGAGTCTGCACCGACCACAATCCCACCCAGGCCCTATCCCCATGGCCCCCACATATTCACCCTGCTAATCCACCTGACGGTAAGGGGGCAATTTAGCGTGGCCAATGCACCGAACCCTCACATCTTTGGGACTGTGGGAGGAAACCGGAGCACCCGGAGGAAACCCACGCAGACACGGGGAGGATGTGCAGACTCCACACAGGCAGTGGTCCAGGCCGGAATTGAACCTGGGTCCCTGGCGCTGTGAGGCAGCAGTGCTAACCACCGTGTCGCGTTTTTGTGAGAGGAAGAAGGGGAATGGAAGGGTCCGGGAGTATGGTGGAGTGGGGGTTGGGGAGTGGTGGGGGGAGGTGCATAAGGAGGCCTGTGTGGTATAATTGGGTTAATTGGCCGGGTTTCAGTGTTGTCAATTCCTCACGATTCCGATTTTTTAAAAGTGTCTGTCTCCTTGAGAAACCGTAGAGAATCTCGATGGTGCTATTGGCAGGAAAACTCACCATATGTTCAGGCCTTTAAAGAAAAAAATGCAATTTCATGAGTTTCACGCCACATTCGTAATGGCCTGTGACAGATCCACAGACCCCACCACAACTTAATCGCTGCAATCAGCAGGATGCTCCGTCAAAGCACCTTCCCGGTCCTTGTTCCAGGTCTAGTTGTGAAGATGGCTGTCAGGCAGACCGCACTCTGCTTCACCAAGGGAGTCCTCAGCAACCTCCAGGAGTTTGGGGGGGGGTGCGGAGGTCAGGCAGAGGTGGGAGACCCCCCCCCCAAGCTTCAATCGAATTGCTGTCTTACCATCAAGGTGGCACCTGCACCTGGCAGGCTAAGCCATAAGCCTGGGTGCCCGCTCACCTCATAAAATGCACAGGGCTTGAAAGGAGTTAATAACTTTTGCCATGCAGCCAAGATTATTCTGCCTCCCTCTACACTCCTAAACATGACCCTCGCACCTCCACGGTGATCTCTCACCTGACCACCTCACGGGGTTTCAGCACTTGTCATTCAGCCCGACCCTCCCCCCATCGTCTGCCACCCCTCACATGCCCTGCCCTTTATCTCTGCCTCGGCCTGACATGGTGGCACAGTGATTAGCACTCCTGACTCACGGTGCCAGAGACCAGGGTTCGATCCCAGCCTTGGGTAATTGTCTGCATGGAGTTGGCACATCCTCCCCGTGTCTGTATGGGGCGAATGGGATCAAAAGTTATGGGGAGAAAACAGGGTTAGGCTATTGAGTTGGATGATCAGCCCTGATTGTGATGAATGGCAGAGCAGGCTCGAAGGGCCAAATGGCCTTCCCCTGCTCCTATCTTCCATGTTTCTATGCCTGTACCCCTCACATCTCTGCTTGCACTCACCCCCCAGGCATGACAGGCTTCATCACCATCTGACCTGGCACATACATGCCTACGCTCTCCCTCCCCACCTGTCTCATTGCAGAAGACACTCAAACACCACTGGGCATGAGTGGGTACAGCCTGCCAGTGTCATGCCCAAGCTGAGATCCCACACAGCCTTTGGGGAGAGAGATCTTGAGTTCACCAGCGAGGAGAAGGACTGCAGAGGGTCAGGTAGGAGCAAGAGATACAAGTGGTAACACATCCAGCCATGGTGTAAGTCTCACACGAGTGATTTTACCCCATCAGTGTTTCCCTGTCCCACAACAATGCCATCTTATTTCCATTGCAAGTCAGTCAGCAGACCAACTGCACCACCTTCACGGCCCCTGGACACCACAGACCCTGCCAGTAGTGCAGAAGTGTCACGGTTACCACCCGCACCCTCCAGCAGTGCAGATACTCACACCTCAGTAGGATCCCATAATCATTCCCTGGTGGGGGAGAAGCGGGGGGGTGGGGGGGGGGGGGGTGGGGGGTGAGGGTGGGGCGGTGGGGGGGGGGGGGGGGGGTTCCGTTGCCACTCTGCTCGCAATCGGTGGGAGGGAGCGGAAGGAGGGAGGCGGGTCGGATTGTTCTTTGGTGGGGGGGGGGGGGGTGGGGGGCGGGGAGGGGGGGTTCCGCTGCCAGTCTGCGTGCAATTGGTGGGGGAGAGGGGGGAGGAAGGGAGTGAGTCAGATGGCTTTCTGGTGGGGGGGGGGGAGGGAGGAGGGAGCCAGGTTGAGGCATTCTCTGGTCGGGAGACGGTGGGGGGGGGTGTTCGTTACCACACTGTGTGCGATCGGTGGGGGGTGGAAAGGAGGGCAGGAGGCGCTAATCAGTCTGGGTAGTGGGGGAATCGGGGGGGGGGGGGGGGGGATAAGGGAGACGGTAATGTTGTGAGGGTGGTGCAATGTCTGTGGGGTCAGGGGAGGGGGAGGCATTACCTGGCCCAGGAGCGATGTGGCAGGGGGGGCATTTTTCAAATTTGTTTTTCTGCGCATGCGCAGTTGGAGGCTCCGATCAGTGCTGCAGGCTTTCAGGCACATTAAGCCCCATCCACAGGCTTCAGCTGCTTTTTTTTTCAGGCAGAGTGTGTATGGGAGTGCCTGAGAACGGGTTTACAATTCGGATCTGAAACACCCCCAGATTCAGCACTTAGAATCAAAATGGTAAAATCGGGCCAAAATCTCCCCAGCTAGGAAACCCCCCCAAGAAAGCTCTCCAACACACACACAGACACACACACACTTCGACATTCACTCCAGCCCCCAGAAACACATGAACTCCCAACTTAACAGCCTCCTGCCCCGAACACAAACCACCTCATCGACCACCTCCACCAACCATCTAAAATACAGCAGAGCATCCAATCACCTTAATTTCCTCTTCCCCCACCCTCACAACACCACCCCCCCCCCCTTTTCTCCCCCCAACAAAGAGAGAACCCCTCCAGTCACCACCCCACACAAAAATAAAACTAACGGGAGTAGTAATATATATATAAAAAGGAAAAGACACAGAAGCTAAGAAGGGAGCAGGGCAAAATTTAAGGGCAAGGCTTCACCGGGGAGGGCAACAGGGGTTGGATGTGAGCTGAAAGAAAAGAGCACAAACCAAAGTGGGCAAGTCCTCTCTCTGACTGACCCCAAAAACCTTTTTCAGAACACAAATGCAAATTGAGTTAAACTTTTGCCTCGTTTCTAATACGAATATAAATTATTTGAACTATCACTGTTTCCAAACGCCTCTGTAAGAATTCAATTTGCAAAGTCACTTCTTAAATTAGCTTTACACAAACAAATAGGCTCAGCCCTTTCATTAATATCCCTGACTGATATTTTTTCATTCATAAAACTGTCCGGATCGCAAATTGCATCATCAGCCGCCATCAATGATTGATCTGCCCCAGGATCTCTCATAATTTTGATTTCTTTACTGAGATTGTTGGAGAAACGAGGGAACATTTCTCCCTTTCAATATAAATATCCAAAACCTCTAATAATCTGTCTTCCTTCACCAAGCACTCAAATTATTATGGAGACTGTCTTTAACCACACCCCTCTTTCTCTTAGATTCTCAGGGAACACATTTCACCTGTCCCACTGCTGCAGTTTTAATAACCATTTCTTTTACTGGGGCGACCTTTCCTCCGACTGTAATTGGACTCCCATTTACACAGTCATAGAATCATAGAAGCTTACAGCATGGCAACAGGCCCTTCAGCCCAACTTGCCCATGCTGCTCTTTTTGTTAACCACTAAGCTAATCTCAATTGGACTTGCATTAAGTTGAGGTTTCCCTACACCCTAGCTATGACTGTAACACTACATTCTGCACTCTTTCCTTCTCTATGAGCGGTATGTTTTGTCTGTATAGAGCGCAAGACAGAATACTTTTCATTGTGTGTTAATACATGTAACAATAATAAATCAAAACAAATCAAATCAACAGGGCGTGGTTTCTATTCCTGCTCCTATTTATTGTGACTTCACTCGGAACAGGGACCTTTTCCCAAGCCTCTGGCCCTACCCTCCCTGAAGACGTGCATACTTCATCCTCATCTCTTGCTGATGGTCTCCCAGTTCTTCCCATCAAATAGGTTGCTGATCTGTCCAGCTGTGGGTGGGTCAGCTGCTTTGAGTGGACAAATCCTCAACCTCTCCAGGTCCCCTCGCACTGTTTTAGGTCTCATGCACTCTCTCCTTTACAATCCAAACCAAAGCGCAGGAACATAAAACAGAAGGAGTTTGAGAAGACGCCACTTTATTCATTTTATTCATTGATTTGATTTGATTTGATTTGATTATTATTGTCACATGTGTTAGTATACAATGAAAAGTATTGCTTGCACACTATACAAAGCACACCATTCGCGGAGAAGGAAAGCGTGTAGAATGTAGTGTTACATTCATAGCTAGGGTGTAGAGAAAGATCAACTTAATGTGAGATAGATCCATTCAAAAGTCTGACAGCAGCAGGGGAAAAGCTGTTTTTGTGTTGTTTGGTATGTGACCTCAGACTTTGGTATCTTTTTCCTGCTGGAAGAAGGTGGAAGAGAGAATGTCTGGGGTGTGCGGGGTCCTTGATTATGCTGGCTGCTTTTCCAAGGCAGCGAGAAGTGGAGACGGTGTCAGTGGGTGGGAGGCTGGTTTTGTGATGCACTGGGTTTAATTCACAACTCTTTGTAGTTTCTTGCAGTCTTGGACAGAGCAGGAGCCCATACCAAGCTGTGATACAACCAGGAAGAATGCTGTCTATCATGTATTTGTAGACGTTGATGAGAGCTGTATCAGATATGCCCAATTTCCTTTGTCCCTTGAGAAAGTAGAGCTGTTGGTGGGCTTTCTTAACTATAATGTCAGCATGGGGGACCAGGACAGGTTGTTGATGATCTGAACACCTAAAAACCTGAAAGTCTCAACTATTTCTGGATAATAAGGTCACCTATGTCAGACTCTTATTTATTGACTACAGCTCAGCCTTCAACACTATTATTCTCATAAAACTCACCTCTAAACTCCGTGGCCTAGGCCTCGGTACCTCCCTCTGCAACTGGATCCTGAATTTCCTCACTCACAGACCACAATCAGTAAAGATAGGCAACAAAACCTTCTCCATAATCATCCTTAACACCGGTGCCCCACAAGGCTGTGTTCTCAGCCCCCTACTATACTCCTTATACACCTATGACTGTGTGGCCTGTGTGGAATTCCCCTCCATTCGATTTTCAAGTTTGCTGATGACATCACCGTAGTGGGTTGGATCTTCATGCCCTCCACTACGCTTCCTGAAGTCGATGGCTATCTCCTTTGTTTTGTTGACATTGAGGGAGAGATCCATAGAATCATAGAAACCCAACAGTGCAGAAGGAGGCCATTTGGCCCATCGGATCTGCATCGACCACAATTCCCATCCTGGCCCCATCTCCACAACGCCATTCATTTACCCAAGCTAGTCTCTCTGACACTAAGGGACAACTTATAGATTCATAGAATCCCTACAGTACAGAAGGAGGCCATTTGGCCCAATGAGTCTGCAGTGACCACAATCCTCTCCAGGCCCTATCCCCATAATCCCATGCATTTACTCTAACTAGCCTGCCCGCGACTAAGGGACAATTTATTGATTCATAGAATCCCTATAGTGCAGAAGGAGGCCATTCGGTCCATCGAGCCTGCACTGACATAAGAACATAAGAAATAGGAGCAGGAGTAGACCATCTAGTCCCTCGAGCCTGCCCCGCCATTCAATAAGATCATGGCTTATCTGATGGTGGTTCGGTTCCACTTACCCGCCTACTCCCCATAACCCTGAATTCCCTTATTGGTCAAAAATCTATCTATCTGCAACTTAAACACATTTAACGAGGTAGCCTCCACTGCTTCAATAGGTAGAGAATTCCAAAGATTCACCACCCTCTGGGAGAAGAAGTTCCTCCTCAACTCTGTTCTAAATTGACTCCCCTGTATTTGAGGCTGTGCCCTCTAGTTCTTGTTTCATTTCGAAGAGGAAATAATCTCACTGCTTCTACCCTGTCTAGCCCCTTCATTATCTTATTTGTCTCTATAAGATCTCCCCCCAGCCTTCTAAACTCCAATGAGTACAGGCCCTGTCTTTTCAATATCTCCTCATAAGCCAACCCCCTCATCTCTGGAATCAACCTGGTGAACCTTCTTTGTACCCCCTCCAAAGCTAATATATCCTTCCTTAAATAAGGGGACCAAAATTGTACACGGTACTCTAGGTACAGCCTCACCAGTACCTTGTACAGTTGCAGCAAGACCTCCCTGCTTTTATACTCCATCCCTCTCACGATAAAGGTCAACATTCCATTCGCCTTCTTGATCACCTGCTGTACATGCAAACTGAGTTTTTGTGATTCATGCGCAAGGACCCCCAGGTCCCTCTGCACAATAGCATGTTGTAATTTTTCATTATTTAAATAATAGCCCATTTTACTATTATTCCTTCCAAAGAGGATAACCTCACAATTGCCAACATCATACTCCATCTGCCAGACCCTTGCCCACTCACTTAGCCAACCCAAATCTCTCTGCAGACTTTCCACGTCCTCCACGCAATTCGCTTTCCCACTCATCTTTGTGTCATCTGCAAACTTTGTTACCTACACTCGGTCCCCTCCTCCAGGTTGCTGATGTATATGGTAAACAGTTGAGGCCCCAGCACCGATCCCTACAGCACGCCACTAGTCACCAACTGCCAACCAGAAAAGCACCCTTTATTCCGACTCTCTGTTTCCTGTTGGATAGCCAATCCTCAATCCACACTAACACTTTACCCCAACTCTGTGTACCTTTATCTTATGCGGCAACCTTTTGTGAGCCCCCTTATCGAATGCCTTCTGGAAATCTAAATACATCACATCCGCCGGTTCCCCTCTGTCAACCGCACTCGTTATATCTTCAGGAAAATCCAGTAAATTTGTCAAACACAACTTTCTCTTTGTGAATCCATGCTGCGTCTGCTTGATTGAGCTGATTGATTTAGCTGTCGGAACCGAATTCGAGCATCAAGGCACTTGAGTGGATGTGAGGGACATGGAGCGACGGAGGAACATAAGAACATAAGAACATAAGAAATAGGAGCAGGAGTAGGCCATCTAGCCCTTCGAGCCTGCCCCGCCATTCAATAAGATCATGGCTGATCTGTTGTGGCTCAGTTCCACTTTCCCGCCCTCTCCCCATAACCCTTAATCCCCTCTCTTATCAAGAACCCATCAACCCGCTTCTTAAAAATATTTAGCGAGGCAGCCTCCACCACTTCAACGGGCAGAGAATTCCAGAGATTCACCACCCTTTGAGTGAAGAAGTTCCTCCTCAACTCCGTTCTAAACCGCCTCCCCTTTATCTTGAGGCTGTGCCCCCTAGTCCTACTGTCTTTTTTGAGCGGGAAGAGTCTCTCCACCTCTATCCTATCCATCCCATTCATCATCTTATACGCCTCAATGAGATCTCCCCTCATTCTTCTAAACTCTAACGAGTACAAGCCTAGTTTATTCAGCCTCTCCTCATAGCTCAATCCCCTCAACTCCGGTATCAGCCTAGTAAACCTCCTCTGCACTCCCTCCAGGGCCAAAATATCCTTGCGCAGGTGCGGTGCCCAAAACTGCACACAGTACTCCAGCTGCGGCCTCACCAATGCCCTATACAGCTGCAGCAAGACCTCCCTACTTTTATATTCAATCCCCCTCGCTATGAAGGCCAGCATCCCATTCGCCTTCCTGACCACCTGCTGCACCTGCAAGCTGGGTTTTTGCGACTCATGCACAAGGACCAAGGAGGCGGAGAAGGGAATAAATAACTCACAGTTGTAGAAATAAAAACATAATTCTGGCAGTTGAGGTACCTGATGGGAATGAGTGGAAATATCACAGGGAAGGCAACCGGAGTTTGGTTGTTTCCCACATCCAGCATTGTCAAGTATTGCGTTTCCTGAGCACAATCCCCTCCAAGCCCTGTCCCCGTAACCCCATGCATTTACTCTAACTAGCCCCCCTGACACTAAGGGGCAATTTAGCATGGCCAACGCACCTAACCTGCAAATCTTTGGACTGTGGGAGGAAACCGGAGCACTGGGAGGAAACCCACGCAGACATGGGGAGAATGTGCAGATTCCATACACACACAGTGACCTGAGCTGGGAATCGAACCTGGGTCCCTGGCATTCTGCGGCAGCAGTGCTAACCACTGTGCCACCGTGCCGCCCTTATTCTGGCGAGGCCAACAAATTGTTCTTGAGGTGCTGATGAGTGATTTTCCTGGAGGACTGCAGTACATGTGGTGCGACGCTGCTGGGAAGAGAAATGTAGGTTTTTTTCAAACACAGAGACAGTGAAGGAAGAAGAAAACAGTTCGGAATGGGGAGTGAATTGAAGGGGAATGTGAGAAGTGGTGATGCAGCCCTGGACATCCTGAGCAATGGAGATTGTGCCTTTGGGTGGTTCGGTTGAGAAAGCTGTAGCTTTGGGTTGAACAGAGAAGCGGTTCAGACGGGAAAAGCTGATTGAAAAATCACTTGTGTGAGGTATGCAATTCTCGCACAGTTGCTATCCTGTCAGAACTGGAATGATGGATACACAAGGGAGGGAGGGAGGAACATGCGATGCATCATAGGTTAGATCAGTGAAATTCAGCAAGGGAGCTGAGGAAGACCAGAGGCAATATTTAAACATCCCAGAGGACCCACTTTACAGCAGAGAAGACAGCAAGGAACAGATGCAGAGAGCAAAGCGAGTACAACCTATCACTGATCCACCAGTACACTATTGTCCCTGCCCTGTTTTGTATTTACTGGCAGCATTGCAGAGTGACAGGTGAGTGTTTATATACAAAACAAAGAACTACAGATCCAAAAATAAAGCTTACCTCCTTTCAAATCGACTAATCCCCAAACCTCTTGCCCCACCAGCTTGCCAACCTTGCAGAATTCAGCTGGCATCTCCAGAAACCGAAGATTAATCTCCTAGATGCTGCTGTAAGCAACATCCCAGGCAGCAAATTCAAGAAGCTGTTAAGAATTGATGTCCTCTTTGAAATGTTCTTCTCTGTTTTAGTTATAATGCGTTGGAGATAACAAAATGATTGCGAGAGCTAAGAGATTGAACTAAAGAAATTTGGCACGTCAGCTACAACTCTCACCAACTTTTACAGATGGACCATAGAAAGCATCCTCTCTGGTTGTACCACAGCTTGGCATGGCTCCTGCTCCGTCTGCAAGGCTGCAAGGAACTACTAAAGGTTGTGAATGTAGCTCAATCCATCACGCAAACCAACCTCCTATCCATTGACTCAGTCTGCACTTCCCACTGCCTTGGCAAAGCAGCCAGCATAATTAAGGATCCCATGCACCCCTACCTAACATTCTCTCTTCACCTTCAAAAGTCTGAGGTCATGCACCAACCGACTCAAGAACAGCTTCTTCCCTGCTGCTGGCAGGCTTTCGAATGGACTTACCTTGCATTAAGTTGATCTTTCTCTACACCCTCGCTATGACGGTAACACTACATTCTGCACTTTCTCCTTTCCTTCTCTATGAATGGTATATTTTGTCTGTACGGCATGCAAGAAACAATAATTTTCACTGTATGCTAATACATGTGAGAATAATAAATCAAATCAAATCAAATCGAGCTCACATTTTAATTGCCTTTAAGCTGAGATACAGGATTCACAAATTATAATTGTGTTTTTCTGACTGAGATGAGGAGAAATTTCTTCACCCAGAGAGTGATGAGCCTGGGGAATTCCACTATCGGTGAAAGCGGTTGAGGCCGACACATTTTCTGTGGAATTCTACCACCCTGCCTGCCACGGAATCAAAGCAGGCGAGGGGCGGACAATAGAAATGTCCATTGACCGCGGGTGGGATTTTCTGGCCTCATTCGAGCAAGGCTGTAATATCCCATCCTTTATGTTGGCAAGAAGCAGATATAACACTTGAGGCAAAGGGGATCAAAGGATATGGGGGAAGGTGGGATCAGGCTTTTGACTTGGATGATCATAGCGAATGGCGGAGCAGGCTCGAAGAGCTAAATGGCCTTATCCTGCTCCTATTGTCTATGTTTCTCTGTTTCCACGGTGGTACAGTGGTTAGCGCTGCTGCTTCACAGCCCCAGGGACTTGGATTTGATTCCCGGCTTGGGTCACTGTCTGTGTGCAGTTTGCACATTCTCCCCGTGTCTGCGTGGGTTTCCTCCGGGTGCTCCGGTTTCCTCCCACATAGATGTGTGGGCTAGGTTGATTGGCCGTGCTAAAATTAGTGTCCTGAGATGTGTAGGTTAGCGGGTAAATATGTAGGGATATGGGGGTAGGGCCTGGATAGGATTGTGTTCAGTACAGACTCGAGGGGCCAAATGTCCTCTTTCTGCACTGTAGGGTTTCTATGATTCTATGTTTCTATATGACATCACATTTACAACCCAGCCCAAAATATTTATGCCAATAATGATGCTTCACATGCCTCAAAATGGGACCAATAGCCTCATTGCACCAACATCAATTCCTCTTTTGAAACTAACCCAATGAAGGGTGTGGTTACAAATGGGAGCATCTGTCACAAGAATTAACATGTCAAAAATAGTCTGTGTGCCCCAGGGATCTATTTGCTGCTTCATCAGTCCTGACTGATCACAGGGCATGAATGATTCAAGGTGATGGATTTTACACTGAGTGGAAAATACATTTGAGAATTTGAATCCAGTTATTTAAAGAAAAAAGATGTGGAAATGAAAAGCTGGTATCAGTAAAAGTGACCGTGAAGCTGCTGGAACGTCAGGAACATCTGACTGGTCCTTTAAGGAAGGAAGCCTGTCATCCTTTCCCCGTCTGGCCAATATGTGATGCCAACACTTACTTACCCTCTTGGCAAGATACTCATTCGCAATGAGCCATTATCAGCTGCTGAGTACAAAGGCTCACAGCCACCTTCTCGGGGCAGCTCAGGGAAGGGCAATAAAGTCATAGAATCAGAGATGTTTACAGCATGGAAACAGGCCCTTCGGCCCAACTTGTCCATGCTGCCCCTTCTATTAAACCCTGAAGCTAGTCCCAATTGGCCGAATTTGGCCCATATCCCGCCTTATAACCATCTTACCTATATAACTGTCTAAATGCTTTTTAACAAATGGCAGTCTTGCTAGTGACACCAAATGAATGAACCAAATGAAATTAAATGAAGAACTGGATGCCTTTAGAACCACTCTGAGTGGATTTTAAAGTCACCTGGAGTCTCTAACCAAGGCTGAATGATCAGGACCGGACCATGTCAGCATATTTGAAAGTCTCCCAATGACTCCTTACCACACACTGGACAGGATACTCAGCCGGGGCAATGTGATAATAACCCAAAGATGTCTTTTATTTAATAGTTATGTTGACTGACAGATAAACATTCACCTGACAAAGAGGGGAACCTCGAAAGCTTGTGGGTTCACTATCAAATAAATCGGTTGGACTTAAACCTGGTGTTGTCAGACTTCTTACTAGATAAACACTGGCCAGGACACCAGAGAGAATTTCCCACTCTTCTGTGAAATAATGCCTTTCACATCCACCTGAGGTGGCAGATAAAAGATTCCAGTTTAACGTCGCACCTAAATCGGCATCTCTGACAGGGCTGCCTTCCCTCAGCCCTGCACTACTCCATCGGACAACTATCCTCAAATTGGAGTTCAAGATGGGCCAAGTGGCCTGGCCCTGCTCCCATTTCTTTGTTCCTGTTTTCAGCTTGGACGGTAAAGATCCCATGGTTAAATGTTGCAAACCCCAGGCTGGGATTTTACCTGCACGCACGCCCGACGTTGGTGAGATCCCCCAACTCCACCCCTCCACCGCCGAGGCCAACAGACAATGCCGTTCTGCTAGCCTCGCCCACTGTGAAATCGGGACGGGCATGCCGGTAAAATCAGGGCCACGGTCTCTACCAACAAGATGAACAATGTGATGCAGACCCGTGGGAAGTTCACCTCTAAGTCACTCACTAGCCTGACTTGGAAATACCGTTCCCTATCTGCACCATGGGTGTGCCTACACCACAAGGGCTGCAACAGTTTCAGAAGGCAGCTCACCTCCACCTTCTCTGAGGGCAATTAGGGATGGGCAATAAATGTTGGTCCGGCCAGCGACACCCTCGTCACGCAAACGAATCAAAGTAACCTCAAAAATAAATAGACAAGACCGAAAAAGGAAAGAAAGTGCTGAAAAGATGCAGCACGTTGAAGGGAAAATACACCTTTTAATGTGTTTATATTTTTTATTTATTTGTCACGAGTAACTCCACATCCAGCACTGCAATGAAGTTACTGTGAAAATCCTCTAGTCGCCACACTCCAGAGCCTGTACGGGTACACTGAGGGAGAGTTTAGCACGGCCAATGTACCTAACTGCACTTTGTTTGGGCTGTGGAAGGAAGCCAGAGCACATTTCTGGGTAGCACGATGGCTAGCACTGCCGCTTCACAGTGCCAGGACCAAAGCGCCTAACTAGCACATCTTTCGGACTGTGAGAGGAAACCGGAGCACCCGGAGCAAACCCACGCAGACACGGGGAGAGCGTGCAGATTCCGCACTGACAGTGACCCAGAGCCAGGAATTGAGCTCAGGCCCCTGGCGTTGTGAGGCAGCAGCAGTGCTAACCACTGTGGCACCGTGTACCCATGTCGCTATTGATATTGGGATAAGATGTGGTTGCTTGATACCAAAACCTGCGCACAGTGTTTCTGCCTGGATGTGGAATGGTTAAACTATATCTCAGCTTCCTAACAACCTTAACCTTAATTACTGAAACAAATCCATTTCGGTTTGCCTCATCTATTGACTCATGTATAAAAGGGGATGAAATGAATGCAGATTCATACAGACTTTGATTTTTTAAATTATTTTAAAATTAAGTAAACAATACACGAAGTTCAAAGCAACCAATCTAGGTACAGGCACAACTCAATAATATCCTTCTCCACTGACTGCCAGATATGAGGTCCAGATGTGGTGATGTATGATAATGTGACAACACAAGACAAATGAATGATTCTGGTTTAATATTAAGCAAATATTCATAAAAGCCAATGGAAATGATCAAAGCGGAACGCGTCATAGAGATAAGGCAAGCCATGATCTCCCCCTTCTGTGTGAATCAGCTTCCTTGGATTACTGTTCATCGCATTTTGAAAGGCTTCACAGCTTTCTATCTTTGGTATCCTAACCTCATGGAAACGGGAATTAAAAAGGGGAAGAAGTGGGCAGAACGGTGGCACAGTGGATAACAGTGCTGCCTCACAGTACCAGGGACCCAGGTTTGATTCCGGCCTTGAGTTACTGTCTGTGTGGAGTCTGCACCTTCTCCCCATGTCTGCGTGGGTTTCCTCCGGGTGCTCCAGTTTCCTACCACAGTTTGAAAGATGTGCTGGTTAGGTTCATTGACCTGAACAGGTGCTGGACAGTGGTGACTAGGGGAATTTCACAGTATCTTCATTGCAGTGTTAATGTAAGCCTTATGTGCGACTAATGAATAAACATTACTGCAATTTTTTGCAGTGCCAAGGACCCAGGTTCGATTCTGGCCTTGGGTCACTGTCTGTGTGAAGTCTGCATGTTCACCTTGTGTCTGGGTAAGTTTTCTGTTTTAGAATCCCTACAGTGCAGAAGAATTCCATTCGGCCCATCGAGTCAGCACCGATCACAATCCCACCCAGGCCCTATTCTCATATCCCCTCATATTTACTCTGCTAGTTCCCTTGACACTAGTGTTAATTTAAATGGCTGATCTATCTAACTCGCACATCTTTTGGACTGTGGGAGGAAACTAGAACACCCAGAGGAAATCCACGCAGACATGGGGAGAACGTGCAAACTCCACACAGGTAGTGACCTGAGGCCACTACATTTGTTACATTTGTTCCGCGTTCTCTTGGCTTTAGGAGTTTAAGCGGTGTTCCAAATTTTAAAAAGATTTCATCAACAAAATAATACAAAAATCTGGGTATATTACCCAAGGCGAAAACTGCTGTTGCTTTAATAAGGTAAACCCACACGACATCTCAAACTCATTTCCACTCTGCTGTGAACCCGGGTCCCTGGAGTTGTGAGGCAGCAGTGCTAACCAGCGTGCCGCTACGCTGCCCAAGAATGTGCTCTGGTTTCCTCCCACAGTCTGAGAGACTCATGTACCCAAACAGGCGCCAGAGTATGGTGACTAAGGGGTTTTCACAGTAACTTGATTGCAGTGTTAATGTAAGCCTCCTTGTGACACTAAGAAAATGAATAAACTGATATATATTGGTTAAAGGGATTAGGGGAGTTGTGTTATGTGGTAAACCTGAGTAGGTTTGGTGCAGATTCGATGGGCCGAATGGTCTCCTTCTGCACTGTAGGTTTTCTATGATTCTAAGTGATGCTTTGATTGTATTGAATTTTGATTAAATTCTCATCTGGAGTACTGTGCTCTGTTCTGCGCACGGCCTCTCAGGAACCATATACTGGCCATGGAAGGGGAATAGTTTAGATTTATCAGAATCCCAATGGGGGCTTAGATTATAAGGTTGATTACATTTGTTGTGCATTCTCTTGGCTTTAGGAGTTTAGGCAGTGTTTCAAATTTTAAAAAAGATTTCATCAATAAAATAACACAAAAATCTGGGAATATTACCCAAGGCAAAAACTTCTGTTGCTTTAATAAGGTAAACCCACACGACATCTCAAACTCATTTCCACTCTGCTGGGGATGTCCAAGGACAGGGTTTTCTTGTCCTTCCCACTCTCAGGATCTTCCGGTCCAGCTGAAGGAGGAAGCAGCAGGAAGGTCGAAATGCCGTGGTCATCAACAGGGCAGGAAAATCCCAGCGGGGATCAATGGCAAGCCACTCGGAGTGGGTGGAGGGGTGGGGGAGGGGGAGGGGGGGCGGTTGGGGCCACAAAATATCATGCACCAAGACTTTAGAACAAGACTGATTTTTTGCATCATCTCTCAGCCCAGAGCTATGTCACAGAAGTCTTCCTCAAACAGCCGGCACCAAATCAACTCAACGTCTCTCCATCTTCAATTCATTGTCCTCAGACCTTGTCTGAGCTCAACTTTCCCAAAATGTAAAAGTCATTTCTGTTTCTATCTTGCCTCTGCTTTCGGGTCAGTAAAGTGTTACCCTCTTCTGTTTACCCATTCGGACTCCTGTAAGATGCAAAATGTTTCTTGTCATCTCTGATATTCAAAAATAAAAGCTCAACTTTTAGAACAAAGAACAAAGAACAGTACAGCACAGGAACAGGCCATTCGGCCCTCCAAGCCTGCGCCGATCACATTGTCCTGTCTAGACTAAACCGCCTGTACCCTTCTATTCCCTTTGTGTTCATATGTCTATCCAGATAAGTCTTAAATATTGCTAATATGTCTACCTCAACCATCTCACTTGGCAGTGCATTCCAGGCCACCTATATATATATATATATAAATTTCAAATGTTAGATCCAATCTAATGTACCTCAAACCTACCATAATACGTCCCATTGCAAATGCACAAATCTAACACCTTAATCCTCTCACATCACTAATCTCCCAGACGACCTACGTCTATTAAACTTTCCTCAACATAATTAAATAATCTAACACGGACTTTTAATCAGTTAGTGACTTTTAAGGGGCACGTTGACAAATACATGAATAGGATGAGAATAGAGGGATATGGTGCCCAGAAGCACGGGGAGTTTTAGTTGAGTTGGGTAGCATGGTCAGTGCGGGCTTGGAGGGCCGAAGGGCCTGTTCCGGCACTGTTCTTTGTTCTTTGTCCTAACACACACATAAGCACGCGTGCACACACACGCACTCAAGCATGCGCGCACACACACGCACTCAAGCATACACACACACACACACACACACACACGCATTCAAGCGCGCATATGCACATACGCGCACACACACACACACACACACACACACACACACACACACACACACACACACACGCATTCAAGCGCGCATATGCACATACGCGCACACACACACACACACACACACACACACACACACACACACACACACACACACACTTTTTTCCTCGACTGTATGAAAAGAACACCCATTCTCATACATTTATCCTGATTTATATTACAGGTTAGATGCCTTTTGAGAGAGGGGTGGTCCCTGACCCAGTCAGAAACAAGGTCAGCTCTCATTTGAAGGACCTACTGTACTTACTTGAGAAAAGATATACTGACACTGGAGCGGGTGCAGAGAGGATTCATTCGGTTGTTTCTGGAGTTGAGAGGGTTGGCTTTATGAATCTAATGAAAATTCTGTTATAGGCTTGGTGGGCTGACTGGTGTTCCTGTGTTCTTTGTTTTGTACCTTTTCTCTTTCACCCTTCTTCCTTTCATTTTTTTAAATCTATTTGTTCAAGAGATGTGGATGTCAGCGATGAAGCCAGCATTTATTGCCCATCCCTAATTGCCCTTGAGAAGGTGGTGGTGAGTTGCCTTCCTGGGCCGCTGCAGTCCATGTGGAAGAGCCTGGAACTCTATGAGCAGCATTCATCGCCTGAGGACTTTCAAAAATGCCTTACAGCCCTTTATGTTTTTATTAAATTCTTTGACTGGGTATGTCAAACTGAGTAGACTGGGGCAATACTCATTGGAATTCAGAAGAATGAGGGGAGATCTTATAGAAACATACAGAATTATGAAGTGAATAGGTAAGATAGAAGCAGGGAGATTGTTTTCACTGGCAGGTGAAACTAGAACTAGGGGGCATAGCCTCAAAATAAGGGGGAGCAGATTTAGGACTGAGTTGAGGAGGAATTTCTTCGCCCAAATGGTTGTGAATCTGTGGAATTCCCTGCCCAGTGAAGCAGTTGAGGCTTCCTCATTGAATGATTTTAAGGCAAAGATAGATACATTTTTGAACAGTAAAGAAATTAAGAGTTACGGTGAGCGGGTGGGTAAGTGGAGCTGAGTCCACGAAAAGATCAGCCATGATCTTATTGAATGGCAAAGCAGGCTCGAGGGGCTGAATGGCCTACTCCTGCTCCTTGTTCTTATGTTCTTATTACTAAATTAGCGTCACCTTGCAATCTAGCAGCTGGATAAAGAGGCCCATTGTTCTTTGAGTAAAAAGACGACTGTCAATAGTGTACAACTCCGTTGTGTCCTAACATCACAAGTAAATGTTGTCCCCTGGTCCTACTTGTTGCAATAATAAGATCACATCAGATATTCTAATTCCTTCAAATCCAGGTTAATGGATTGGCCATGATAGATGCATGAGGTTATGGGGATGAGGTGGGGGGATGGGTCTGGGTAGTCAGTGTAGACTCTACACTACAGATCCTCCTTTTGCACTGTAGGGATTCTATGGATTCATTATCTGATACAGCTGGATCAAATTGTCTCGAATTCTCTGATGGTCTAAAATACAGAGACTCAGCTCACGGAGCCCAGTTTGATAATTTGAGTGTTTTAGTTAGAAATTAATTATTTGGTTCTGCTCTGCCCACTATTGTAAGTGTCCCGTTGGCCGAAGGCTGCTTTTCTACATGAACGCACCTCAAGCATGAGACGGTGGAGCTGTGGCAATGACCAGAAACCCAGTGAACCTGATAAGAGCTTGTGGATTCCAATCCCACCGTGGCAACTGGTAGAAATTAAATCCAATAAATAAAAAAAAAACACTGGAATTGAAAGCTAGTCTCAGTAATGGCAAGAATAATGCCATCATCAATTGCCAAGAAAACCCATCTGGTTGACCACTGCCCTTTCGGTAAGACAATTCGCTGTCCTTACCATAGTGGTGTGGCTGATTCTCAACCGCCATTTGAAATGGCCGAGTGAGACACTCAGTTCAAGAGCAATTAAGAATGGGTAACACATTCTGGCCTTGCCAGTGGCACGCATATCCAATCAAAGAATTAATAAAAACATGAAGGGCCATAAAGCATTTTTGAAGGTCCTCAAGTGATGAATGCAGCTCATAGAGTTCCAGCCTCTTCCACATGGACTGCAGCGGTTCAAGAAGGCAGCTCACCACCCCCTTCTCAAGGGCAATTAGGGATGGGCAAGAAGTGCTGGCTTCATCGCTGACATCCACATCTCTTGAACAAATAGATTTAAAAAAATGAAAGAAAGAAGGGTGGAAGAGAAAAGGTACAAAACAAAGAACGCAGGAACACCCGTCAGCCCACCAAGCCTATAACAGAACTTTCACTAGAATCATTATTGAACATAAGAACATAAGAAATAGGAGCAGGAGTAGGCCATCTAGCCCTTCGAGCCTGCTCCGCCATTCAATAAGATCATGGCTGATCTGTCGTGGCTCAGTTCCACTTTCCCGCCCTCTCCCCATAACCCTTAATCCCCTCTCTCATCAAAAACCCATCAACCCGCGTCTTAAAAATATTTAGCGAGGCAGCCTCCACCACTTCAACGGGCAGAGAATTCCAGAGATTCACCACCCTTTGAGTGAAGAAGTTCCTCCTGAACTCCGTTCTAAACCGCCCCCCCTTTATCTTGAGGCAGTGCCCCCTAGTCCTACTGTCCTTTCTGAGCGGGAAGAGTCTCTCCACCTCTATCCTATCCATCCCATTCATCATCTTATACGTCTCAATGAGATCTCCCCTCATTCTTCTAAGCTCTAACGAGTACAAGCCTAGTTTATTCAGCCTCTCCTCATAGCTCAACCCCCTCAACTCCGGTATCAGCCTAGTGAACCTCCTCTGCACTCCCTCCAAGGCCAAAATATCCTTGCGTAAGTGCGGCGCCCAAAACTGCACACAGTACTCCAGCTGCGGCCTCACCAATGCCCTATACAGCTGCAGCAAGACCTCCCTACTTTTATATTCAATCCCCCTCGCTATGAAGGCCAGCATCCCATTCGCCTTCCTGACCACCTGCTGCACCTGCAAGCTGGGTTTTTGCGACTCATGCACAAGGACCCCGAGGTCCCTCTGCACCGTCGCCTGCTGCAGTTTTTCGCCACGTAAGTAATAGTCCTTCCTACCATTCTTCCTACCAAAGTGGACCACCTCGCACTTGCCAACATTAAATTCCATTTGTCAGTTCCTGGCTCATTCGCCCAGCCTGTCTAGATCCTTCTGCAGACTCTCCACACCCTACAGTGGAATCCCTACAGTGCAGAATGAGGCCATTCAGCCCATCGAGCCTGCATTAACAACAATCCTATCCAAGCCTTAGCCCTGTATTTATCTTGCTAGTCCCCCTGACACTAAGGGCCAATTTAGTATGGCCAATCAACCAAACCTGCACATTTTTAGAGTGTGGGGGAAACCAAAGCACCCAGAGGAAACCCACGCAGACACGGGGAGAACATGCAAAGTCCACACAGACTGCCATCCAAGGCCAGAATTGAACCTGGGTCCCTGGCGCTGTGAGGCAGCAGTGCTAACCACTGTGCCAATATGCCTCCCTTACAGTTCATGATTAATCTGTAACAACTCCATTCTGTATCCTTAATGTACTTGGCTGGTGAAAATCTTGGAAAACTAGACAGAAGGAATTAAAGGAAATGAAGTAGTAATGAGCCAAGTTGTTTTCCCAGAAATATCTTCTCCGGAAATCCCTCAACCCTGGTTTTTGGCTCCGATAGTACCAAGTAGCATTTTCTGGAATTGGAGTCCTCAGTGACATGTAATCCACCCACTAAGTGAATTCCAGTCAAGCCGAGAAATTCTGTGGGTGTAATTTTCCAATTTCAGGATGCCAATACGAGATCACATTCACTGGAAGCACCAGAGTAAAGCTCAGAAAGGGGCTGAATCTTCATCTTGTGACCGTCCGGTTGAAAAAAAAGACATCTGCAAAATTTCTAAATATTCTCTCCTGACAGGAAAGCCTCCTCTCTGATTTTGGGAAGTAATGTCTCAAGTGCGTGCAAGATCTACCACAGAAGAGAAAGCAGATCAACTTCACTCAGGAATGTTGAAGATGAAGGAAATCTTGCATTTACAGGGGACCTTTCACAGCTTCAACATATCTCAAAAAGCTTCACGGCTTTTCTGAAGTTCAGTCACCATCGCAATTCTAGACGTGTGACAGCTGCTGAGTGCACAGCAAGATAAATGTGTAGTCGTCCATTTTGGCAGAACCAACGGGATGAAGGAGTACACTATCAAGGGCAGAAGTCTGAGTAGTGTTGAGGAGCAGAAGGATCTTGGGGTCCGGGTCCACAGGACTCTTAAATCGGCCTCGCAGGTGGAGGTGGTGGTCAAGAAGGCGTATGGTGTACTGGCCTTCATTAATCGAGGGATTGAGTTTAGGAGTCGGGAGGTAATGCTGGAACTTTATAAGACCCTTGTCAGGCCTCATTTGGAGTATTGTGCGCAGTTCTGGTCGCCTCACTATAGGAAGGATGTAGAAGCTATTGAAAGGGTGCAGAGGAGATTTACAAGGATGTTGCCTGGACTGGGAGGCATGCCTTATGAAGTTAGGTTGAGGGAGCTGGGACTCTTTTCCCTGGAGAGACGAAGGTTGAGAGGTGACCTGATAGAAGTTTACAAAATGTTGAGAGGAATAGATAGGGTGGACTCTCAGAGGCTATTTCCCCGGTTTGAAATGGTCGCTACGAGAGGACACAGATTTAAGGTGCGGGGAGGGAGGTTCAGAAGTGATGTTAGGGGTAAGTTTTTCACTCAGAGGGTGGTGAGTGAATGGAATCGGCTGCCGTCAGTGGTGGTGGAGGCGAACTCGCTGGGGTCTTTTAAAAGACTTCTGGATGAGTATATGGGGTTTAATGAGATTGAGGGTTATAGATAGGTCTGTAGGTTGGTAGGTGATGATGTGATCGGCGCAACTTGTGGGCCGAAGGGCCTGTTTGTGCTGTAGTGTTCTATGTTCTATGTTCTATGTTCTAAGATCCCAGAAGCACCAATGTGATCATGGCCAGATATACTATTTTGGTAAATTGATTAAGTGCTAATCATCGGGCAGTGAGAATTCCCTAACTCTTCTTCAAATAAGGCTCAGGTTGGTGCTTGAAGGCATATTCATCGGCAGGCAGAATTGATGGCCTTTGTTGAACTCTTGCCATGGTAATCAGTGAGGTAGCCTTGTCCTCTCTGAAGTCACCCAAAAATGGTTTGTGGTCAGAAATGATGGTGTCCACCATGTAAGTACCAGTAGAATTTTTTGATGCCAAAGACTAATGGTAGTCTTCCTTCTCAATTTGTGACTAGCCTTTTTCAGCCACTGAGAGGGCCCTTGACACATAACCTAATAACCTTCCAGAGTTGTCATCCATCTCATGGGGCAATACCGCACTAAAACCACGTAGAGAGGCATCACAGGTCTTTAGATGGGTCAAATGTACCAACAGGTTTGAGGAATATAGCAATTGCTTTACTCTGTTGAAAGCTTCCTCCTGGGGAACCTTCCAAGACCAACAATGGTATTCCTTTAGGGGGCCAATGCCATCAATGAGTTTGGTAAGAAAAATTGTTCATATTAGTTTACCATCCTCAACAAATGGTTTAAATTTGGTTGTTTTTTGTGGGGCAGCCTTTATCATCTTGACCTTATCTTCCACAGGATATAGTCCATGTGCATCTACATGGCGCCCCAGGTAGGGTCACCTCAGTGGCTTGAATTGTACACTTCTCTTTCTTGAGGTAAACTTCTGCCTCTTGAAATCTCTTTAAACCTTCTCAAAGTTTGCTGGATGCTCAGCCTCTACTGACCCAGTTATAAGGACATCATCAAGTTATACTCCAACCCGTGGTAGCCATTGTAACAGACTCTTTATTGTACTTTGAAATATTGCACAATCGGATGGCACGCCAAAAGGTGGGTACATGTACTGGAATAGGCCTTTCTGTATAATTTTTCATGACACACACCCAGAAGTGGCAGCTACTTCAAGTTGCTGGTGCGTGTGACTCTAATCCAGCATTGTGTAAGGCTGACTTCTGCCAACTTTGCACACAGATCTTCAATTCAAGGGATTTGATATTTATCCCGCTTGGTCACCTGATTAACCGTTAGCTTACATAATCACCACAAATACGGATAGTCTTATCCAGCTTCAGTAGAATCATAGAATCCCTACTGTGCAAAAGGAGGCCATTCAGCCCATCAAGTCTGCACTGACCACAATCCACCCAGACTGTATTCCCATAATGCCACAGCAGCTGTATAGGGCATTGGTGAGGCCGCAGCTGGAGTACTGTGTGCAGTTTTGGGCGCCGTACTTACGCAAGGATATTTTGGCCTTGGAGGGAGTGCAGAGGAGGTTTACTAGGCTGATGCCGGAGTTGAGGGGGTTGAGCTATGAGGAGAGGCTGAATAAATTAGGCTTGTACTCGTTAGAGTTTAGAAGAATGAGGGGAGATCTCATTGAGACGTATAAGATGATGAATGGGATGGATAGGATAGAGGTGGAGAGACTCTTCCCGCTCAAAAAAGACAGTAGGACTAGGGGGCACAGCCTCAAGATAAAGGGGGGTGCGGTTTAGAACGGAGTTGAGGAGGAACTTCTTCACTCAAAGGGTGGTGAATCTCTGGAATTCTCTGCCCGTTGAGGTGGTGGAGGCTACCTCGCTAAATATATTTAAGACGCGGGTTGATGGGTTTTTGATAAGTGAGGGGATTAAGGGTTATGGGGAGAGGGCGGGAATGTGGAACTGAGCCACGACAGATCAGCCATGATCTTATTGAATGGCGGGGCAGGCTCGAAGGGCTAGATGGCCTACTCCTGCTCCTATTTCTTATGTTCTTATGTTCTAATCCCCCTGATACAAGGGTCAATTTTGCATGGTCAATCAGCCTAACCCGCACATCTCTGGACTGAGACTCTAGGTGCTGCCCATTCTGAGAATTGAACTGGTTGGATAATGCCAAGTTCTTCCAACCTGCTTAATTCAGATTCCACTTTCTCCCATAAAGCATATGGTATTGGTCTTGCATGAAAGAATCGGGGACTCACCTCTGGGCCATCATAAATCTCATCTTGTAGTTCTTTGATTTTGCTGAATTTACGACAGAAGTTGCTCTTGTATTTTGTTCTCATTTCGGGCAGACCCACCTGAAAAACCTCAGCCCAATTCAACTTGATTTCCTTCAGCCAATCGCTGCCATGAAGGCTTGGTCTGACACCTGTCATTATGATGAGTGGAAGCTGGAGAAACAGTTGCCTGTACAGGTACCGTTGTGGCGCACTTTATTTCCCAGCAAGTCTTCAACTCAGCAGAAATTGTCTTCGAGTTCAATGGTTGGATTCCCACTCTTAGACACTGAAATGTATGCTTACCCATCACAGTGGCTGATGCATCTTAAGAGGCTACACATTTACCCAGTAATAGGGTCTATCTGGCCTGTTTTAGTTTGATGTGGAGATGTTGGTGTTAGACTGGGGTGGACACAGTGAGAAGTCTCACAACACCAGGTTAAAGATTTATTTGGTATCATGAACTTTCAGAGTGCTGCTTCCCTCTCACCTGATGAAGGAGCAGTGCTCCGAAAGCTTGTGATACCAAATAAACCTGTTACACTTTAACCTGTTGTTGTGAGACTTCTTACTGTTTTGTTTTGGTGAATACCTGAATCACTGATGCCAGACACTCCCACATTGTATACTGCTAACATCTGGGTTGATCGATTACTCCATGCTCTTGACTTAGCCCTGCACTGCTTTATCACATGTCCTCTTTTGTGACAATAACCACTCTCAGCCCCCTGAAACTCACATGTTCCAGGTGTGTAGTTATCTCCATATCAGTAGCATTCCAGTTGAAGCATTACTGGCTGATTACCCGTTCTATGTCTTGTTGTTTGGTTAGTGGATGAAATTGTTACCCTCTTCAGGGCTGCTTCAGCAGTTTTGACGTCACTGTTGACTACAGGCTTTCACCCTAACAACACCATATTGTGCTCTCTGCAACTCTTGTGCACCTTTTCATTGCAGCACTTATGTCACCCTCTGAAGCAATATGCATTGACTAACATTGCTGTTCATGCCACAGACTAACCTATCTCACAACATAGCATTTAGGGTGGCTCCAAAATAACAATACTTGAATAATTGCTTCAGCAATGTAGGTCACAGTCAGTTCACCTGGACTCTCTTCCTCGAATTAAATTTGAATCTCTGGATTATGACTAATGGTTGAGGTTGCAATTGAGCCATTACTAAATCCACAAGCTCACTTAGTGAGGTGAGCTGAGCGCTGGAAGACGGCGAATAAGGTTGTAAGTCAGAGTTTGTCAAACACTTAGGGGAATTGCTTTATGTTTGGTGTGCTTCCCCATTTTGTTTCCTTGGAAATTATGTCCAAGGCACTCGACATATTGGCTAGAATTATACCGACAAGCCCGCCCCGCAATTGGGGCAGGTGAGGCTCACAGTACGGAATTCTCCATTGGCTGCGGGTGGGGTTTTACGAGCCTCACCTGAAACGAGGTCATAAAATACCGCCATTGTGACCAATCCCCCACAGAGGAGCCACATGAGTCAATTCCCTCAGAGACGGGCATTCTCGTCAGCACTCCTTTTCAGACTAAAACAGGATACTCACAGATGTGGGGCCAGAACATGTGATAAAGCAGTGCAGAGCTAAGTCAAGATCATGGATCAATCAATGAACCCAGATGTTAGCAGTATACAATGTGGAAGTGTCTGGCATCATAGAATCATAGAGACCCTACAGTACAGAAAGAGGCCCTTCGGCCCATCGAGTCTGCACCAAACACAATCCCACCCAGGCCCTACCCCCATATCCCTACATATAATACCCACCAATCCCTCTAACCTACACATCTCTGGACACTAAGGGGCAATTTCTTAGCATGGTCAATCAACCTAACCCGCATATCTTTGGACTGTGGGAGGAAACCTGAGTATCCGGAGGAAACCCACGCAGACACAAGGAGAATGTGCAAACTCCACACAGACAGTGACCCGAGCCGGGAATCGAACCCAGGACCCTGGAGCTGTGGAGCAGCAGTGCTAACTGCTGTGCTACCGTGCCACCCTAGATTCTGGTATTCATTCTCAGTTCAAGTTAAATCCATAAGAAGTCTCACAACACCAAATTAAAGTCCAACAGGTTTATTTGGTATCACGAACTTTTGGAGCAACGCCAGGTGAGTGGGGAGCAGTGCTCCGAGAGCTTGTGATACCAAATAAACCTGTTGAACTTTAACCTGGTGTTGTGAGACTTCTTCTAATCAGGATACTTTATCCTCACTGCCAGATATGAAGATGCACTGTCACAATCTTCATTAGGTATTTATTAACGAAAAGAAAGCTGCCTTGTGGCTGTAGCTAACTCCCAAAATATCTCTGCTGAAGAAAATTCCACCCACTGAGGTGATTTGCCACTTTGAGTATGCCTGGTCACGTAGCCCATGTGACTCTTACTCTGCTGTGTTGTCTTTAAAGGGACAATCACCACAAGGGGTGAATGGGACAGATCCACTAAAGGTCTGTAATAGGCACAATGGGTCGAATGGCCTCCCTTTGTGGCGTAACATTCCATAATTGATATCAGTCAGGATGTTGGAAGAGAAAGGAAAAACAGAGACATGCGAGGGACTGACTAGCTTGTGAAAGATTGAGCTCACACACAAGTTGGTGAAGTAATTCTGGATTATTGATGATTGGTTGAAGCATTGTGAACTGGGAGGATGAGAGTGCAGAACTTCAAATGGACAAAGACAAATGTACGGGATGGGTGGACAAGTGGCAGAGAACATTTGATGCATAGAATTGTGAAATGATTCATTTTAGTAGGAGGAATACAAAAAGACAACATGAAATAAATATAATTCTAAAGGGCGCACAGGAACAGAAGGACCTGCATGTATCTGTCCATAAGTCACTGGAGGTGGGAGGACAGGTGCAGAACATGGTTAACAAATTATACATTATCCTACAGACTTTAGTTTGAAAGGCATAGAGTATGAAAGCAAGGAGTTTTTGTTAAACTTATATAAAATGAAGATTTGAGTTGAGCAGTGAGTCATGAGCTGTCTTTTTTAAATTCATTCAGAGGATATGGGCGTCGCTGGAGAGGTCAGCATTTATTGCTCATTCCCAATTGCCCCTTGAAGAAGGTGGTGGTGAGTTGCCTTCTTGAACTGAACAAAGAACAAAGAACAACCCAGCACGGGAAACAGGCCCTTCGACCCAACGAGCCCGCGCCGCCGCATCCTCCTACACCTACCCTGCCCTGCGTGTCTGCGAGTGGAACCCCTAACTTAGCCAGATCCAGGGGAGAATAGTGTCAATTTAGTAAACCAATCAGGCACATCTTTGGGGTGTGGGAGGAAACCGGAGCGCCCGGAGGAAACCCACGCAACCACAGGGAGAATGCGCAAACTCCCACAGACACAGGCCCAAATCCATGTATCTGCACAGCTAGCAGTGCTAGTCACCGAGCTGTTGCTGCGCCCGTCTACCGGTCCAGGATCAAGCACACACACCGACACGAAGTACTAGGCCACTCCCGGAACCTCCAAGAGCAGCCCACGCACGACCCACCGTGTGCATGCCCCTCGTTTGACAACAAGGTGGACCTCCACCTGTGGAATAAAAAGACAAAAACGTTAACATATAAGTCTGCATTTCCGGTGTCTCCTGAGGCTCTGACCCTATTTAATACCCCCTACTATAACCCTCCATCCTTGTTTCGCTCATGTGTCTATCTAAGTAAACCTTAAACAAGTCCAACGTTCCTGCCTCCACCACCCTACTCGGTAGCGCGTTCCATACCCCCACAACCCTCTGCGTGAAGAACCTTCCTCTCACATCCAAATTATACCTCTCCCCCCTCACCCTTAGATCATGACCTCTCGTAATTGTACCCAGTCTAGGGAGCAGCCTCTCACTATTGACTCTATCTATTCCCTTCAGTATCTTATATACCTCCATCATGTCTCCCCTCAACCTCCGTCTTTCCAAGGAGAAAAGTCCCAGTTTCTCCAACCTTTCCTCGTAACTCAGTCCTTCAGACTCTGTGATGTAGGTACACCTACAGTGCTGTTAGGAAGCTAATTCCAGAGCTTTGACTTAACGACAGTGAAGGAATGGTGATATGATTCCAAGTCAGGATGGTGAGTGACTTGGAGGGGAACTTGCAGGTAGTGGTGTTCCCAGGTCTATGCTGCCCTTGTCCTTCTGGATGGAAATGGCCCTGGGTTTGGAAGGTGCAGCCTAAGGAGCCTTGGTGAGTTCCTGCAGTGAATCTTTAGATGATACACATGGCTGCCACTGTGAATCAGTGATGGAGGGAATAAATGTTTGTGGATGGGGTGCCAGTCGAGCAGGTCTGCTTTGTCCTGGGTGGTGTCAAGCTTCTTGAGTGTTGTTGGAGCTGAACCCATCCAGGCAAGTGGAGATATTCCATCACACTTCAGACTTGTGCCTTGTGGACAAGCTTTGGGGAGTGAGGAAGTGAGTTACTCGCCACAGGATTCTTAATCTCTGACCTGCGCTTGTACTTGCAGTCCGTATCCTTCCATTACCATCTATTTACCCCTGCAATCATATCTGCTCCCGCGACCTCCCCCAAGCAGTGCGTTCCATTCATTCACCACCCTCTGTGTAAAAAGTTTGCCTCACACATCTCCTCTAAATTTTTCCCCATGCACCTTAAACCTAGTCCCCAAATATTTGACTTTTCTACCCTAGGGAAAGAGCATCCGACTATCTATTCTGTCCATGCCACTCATAATCTTGCAAACCTCTATCAGGTCACCCCTGAACCTCCATCGTTCCAGTGAGAACAAACCCAGTTTATCCAACCCTCTCCTCACATCTAATACCCTCCAGACCAGACAACATCCAAGCAAACTTCTGCTTTGGCAAAGGGTCGTCTGGACTGGAAACATCAACTGTTTTCTCTCCTCAGACATGCTGAGATTTTCCAACTAGCTAACAGCCTCGTAAAACGTGGACTATACAAATTCTTTGATGAGGAAGTAATCTCATAGTTTCAAATGTTTTTTTTTCTAATGTAAATGCTCTCGCACTGAAATAATAGCATTCACTTATATAAGACCTTGAATGTAATAACATGCCTCAAGGCACTTCAGAAGGGAAAAAAAAAATGACTGAGTGAATTTGGAAGATTAAGAGGATCCGGTTAAAGAGAAATGTTTTTGAGGAGGATTTTGAATACACGAGGAAATCTTCAGGGTACAGATGTTTAAGGAAGGAGTTCGAATGCTACGAAGTTAGCATTTCATTACAAGGCTGTTCAAAAGAAGCATAAACACACATTCACGCTCAAGCGCTCACTTATCAATCTCACACTGCTACAGGTTTAAGGTTGACATTCTCATCATCGTCTTTGGATGAGGCACGGTTATAATTAAATCTCTTTTGATGTTAGGCTCCAGCTCAAGGAAGGTGTTTGTCTCAGACACCTGGTGCCTACTGCCTTTTCCTTTCTAAATCCCTGGTAGGTATCGTCTGGGGGTTTGAGCTTGCATTCGCATCTGGTGGTCGTGATGTGGTTATTTCCGTGCCAGCAGCCATACAAGCTCTTTTTTTTCCGAGAGCTTCGGATGTCGTGAATGTTCAAGCTCAGTGCTTGGGGTTTTGAAGAACTTGCTTTTCATTGTCTGCTGTGAACAGAGTTTCCCAGCTGCCAGGGGGGCTCGCTACACAAATCTTCACAACACGGTGGCACAGTGGTTAGCACTGCTGTTCCACAGTGCCAACGTCCCGGGTTCGATTCCCGGCTTGGGTCACTGTCTGTGTGCACGTTTTGTCTGTATCTGCGAGGGTTTCCCCTGGGTGCTCCAATCTCCTCCCACAGTCTGAAAGACTTCTTGCAAATTCTCTAATTCTCCCTTTTACTCTCATTCTATGCTTCTAAAACTCATTCAAACTCCTCTAAACTTTCTTACCATCCCTTAATTCAATGATGGCTGTAATACTGCATTCTGCACCCTTCCTTTCCTTCTCTAGGAACGGTATGTTTTGTCTGTATAGTGTGCAAGAAACAATGCTTTTCACTGTTATGTTAATACATGTGACAATAATAAATCAAATCAAATTAAATCAACTTGTCCTGGTTGGAATTCTAGCACTCATCCAGATTAGAAAACATGTTTGTATACTTCCTGTCAACAGATAGTGTCTTGACAGCAGGGCCTCCCAGGGGCCTTTTAGTATGTCAACAATTTTCCCTCAGGTGTCCTGTTTCTCCACACTGCAAATATACTGAGCCAAGCTTTACTGTTGTACCAACTTGGCTCCCTCTTTTAAAAGTTGGGGGTTTTTCTATTCTTTCTCATTTTCTTGTTTTGGTTCCCTCTGCACCCTTCCTATCTCTCCATTGCCTGTTAGAAATACAAGGTAGCAGTTTATTTTGAGTGAGGGGTCTGCGTATTAATTCATAGTCTTTATCCAGCACGGCTGCCTGTCTCGCTTTGGAGACTCTTTGTTCCTCCATCTGGATCCCTATGAGGTGACGATGCCGACATTGGACTGGAGTGATCACCTGATGAAGGATGGCTGGATGTTAATTGGGTTTGTGTACTTGTTGGATTTGGGTATGATGTGGGTTTGTATACTTGGCTCAGCTAAATATCAGGTGGGTTTGTGCTTTGGGTAGGTTTGTGTACTGGGTAGGTTTGTGTTTTGGGTGGGCTTGTGTACTGGGTGGATTTGTGTTTTGGGCGGGTTTGTGTACTGGGTGGGTTTGCGTACTGGATGGGTTTGTGTTTTGGGTAGGTTTGTGTACTGGGTGGGTTTGTGTACTGGGTGGGTTTGTGTACTGGGTGGGTTTGTGTTTTGGCTGGGTTTGTGTACTGGGTGGGTTTGTGTTTCGGGTGGGTTTGTGTACTGGGTGGGTTTGTGTACTGGGTGAGTTTATGTACTGGGTGGGTTTGTGTACTGGGTGGGTTTGCGTTTTGGGTGGGTTTATGTACTGGGTGGGTTTGTATTTTGGGTTGGTTTGTGTTCTGGCTGGGTTTGTGTACTGGGTGGGTATGTGTTTTGGGTGGGTGTGTTATACTGAGTTGGTTTGTGTTTTGGGTCGTTTTGTATAAATTGGTTTGTTTGTGAATCGGTTAATTTTGTTTACGGGGTTTGGTGCAAGTAGCATGTCTATGTAAATGGCAGGTTTGTGTATTGTCTGGGCTTGGGTATTGGTTGGGCTTGTGTACTGGGTGGGTGTGTGTACTGGGTGAGTGTGTGTACTGGGTGGGTGTGTGTACTGGGTGGGTGTGTGTACTGGGTGAATGTGTGTACTGGGTGGGTGTGTGTACTGGGTGGGTGTGCATACCAGGTGGGTGTTTGTACTGGGTGGGTGTGTGCATTGGTTGTGTGTGTGTACTGTGTCAGTGTGTGTACTGAGTAGGTTTGTGTACTGGGTGGGTGTGTGTACTGGGTGTGTGTGTGTGTGTACTGGGGTGCGTGTGTACTGGGTGTGTGTGTGTGTACTGGGTGTGCGTGTGTACTGGGTGAGTTTGTGTACGTTTGTTGCTTACTTGGATCTGAAGTAGTGATACGTTAGAAATTAGATTTGTTTCTTTTTACATTTAAAGTTTGTAAACTGTGTTATGAATAAAGTCTGTTGTGATAAAAAAAAGACCTCTAATTTGTCAGTGGAATCACTCCCAAGGTGAAGCATCCTTTCCTCATATTAATGACCTCTAGGGAAGGAAGTCTTCTGTCCTTACCTGGTCTGGCCTACAAGTGACTCCAGAACAACAGCAATGTGGTCGACTCATAAATATCCCAGCAAGCCACTTAGTCCAAGATTGAGGCAATTGGGGATAGGACAATAAATTCTGGCTCAGCCAGCGATGCACATGTCCCATGTAAGGATAAAAAATATTAGGGACAATCCCCCAAAAGAAACTAAGGCTGGAATTGGGGTGGGCGAGGCTTGCAGAGTGGAAATTTCTGATTGCCTCAGGTGGGAATTTACAATTTGACCCGAGTGAGGTCCTAAAATCCTGCCCTAAGTATTGAATTTGCATAAAAACCTGAATAAATCACATTGTTTCTTTTCAGCGGAAGCTTCAGAATGAATCTCCCACACTCTGTGCATTGCAGACTGCACTAGTGTGAACCACGCTAACAATCAGGGAGCGGGGCCTATTCCCGCCGGAGAGGTCAGGAGCATAGTGCTGAGTGGGCCACTGCGCATGTGCTGATCTGTCAGCGCTGAGATTGGTGTACGCGTAGCGGCCCCGCGCTGCCGGCCCCCCGATCACTGGCCAGCTCAGTCTCTGGCCAGCCCTGCAGCCCCCACATCGATGGCCCTGTGACCCCTTCCGCCCCAACCACAACCCAGTCGTTAGCCCCCCAGATATGCTCGGGCCAGCCTCGACCCCTCCCTCAAACCCCGATCTTCCGATCCCTCCCAATTTCCCCCCCACCAATCCCGCCCTCCCACTGACAGCCCTAACCACAACCCACCCCCGACCCCCCCCTCCCCCCTCCTCCGCCAGGAAATCCCAAAAACCCTGGTAGACCGACACCCCCACCCTGATGGCCAGCTCCGATCACTGGCCTCCCTCCCTCCCTCCACTTGCAGAGTGGCAGCAGGACCACCCCCACCATCACCCCCTTGATCTTCTCCCCTGAGGCCCCATCCCTATGAGATCCTGTCCCCTGGTGCTGCCCCGTGCCCAGTGGGCAGTGTCAAGGTACCCCCCCCGGGCATTGGCACTTTGCCCCTTGGGCAGTGCCAAGGGGCCCAGGCTGGCACTGCCAAGGTGACAATGCCCAGGGGGGAGGCACCCATCCCCTCCCCCCCCCCCCCCCCCCCGATGCTTGACGCTCTGCGGGGGACCTCAATCGCCCCCCCTCACTCCAACGGGTTGGGCAACCAGCTGCCCACAAGTGGGGAGTTATACTAAATCCTGCTGGAGTGATATACTCCTGGGGAGTGGGGGAGTGGGGGGGTCGTTGGGGTGGCAGAGGCTAGCGGGCCCGAAAACCTCAGTCCTGGGGCTACTAATGCCATCCAAATCAGATTTAAATTACACGTTGAGTTAATTGGGTAGCGGATTTCTGGCATGGAGCTAACAGCTCCGGGAATCCTCCAGCGGAAGGTGTGCAGGGGGCCTCCGCTTGAGTCTCTAATAGGAACACAAATAGGATTACAGGGATGAATAAGTATCCTGAAATTAATTTACATAATCTAGAGGAATTTATTTATCAATGCATATTCAAATGAAAACTTGATTCTTTTTGAAGAGAGTAGGGAAAACTCAGAAGTAGCACAGCCGGATGGGAGAATCAGCCCCCATTTAATCAGGCATTGGTCACAGCCTAGCCTGTAAAATGCTGAAAATACCATGATACATTGTGACCGCCTGAAGACAATCTATATTCACTTCCTAAAACGTGGCTTTAAAACTTGTAACGACTGCCAGCCTGTACTGGGCACAACATTCCCGGTTTTACTTTGCCGGTGAAATTCCAGGACCAACACCTCAAAGCGTGGAACTGTATTTGCGCCATCTGGGTTTTGAGTGGTGGCTCTGATTTGAGCGTCAGTCTGTGAATGTTCCATCACAGTCAAATTAAGTGGTTTGATAAAGGCAGAGAGAGAGCGCAGAAATTCAGACACGTGTGGTCTAAATAGAGTTTGAGTCCAACTATGAATGTCTAGAGGGGTTGTGGGTCCAGGGAGGGCTGAAGGATCACATACACAAATCTCGGAAGATGGCAGAAAAAGTGGATAACATTTTTTAATTCATTCATGGGACATGGTTGGCCAGCGTTTATTGCTATAGGAGGGCAGTTGAGAGTCAACCACATTGCTATGGCTCTGGAATCACATGTAGGCCAGACTGGGTAAGGACAGCAGATTTACTTCCCTAAAGGACATTGTTGAACCAAATGGGTTTCTTTCTGACTATCAACAATAGTTTCATGGTCATTCGTAGATTCTTGAGTCCAGATTTTTTTTATTGAATTCAAATTCCACCACCTGCTGTATGTGGGATTCAAACACGGATCCCCAGAACATTAGTTCAGTTTCTGGATCAATGGTGTAGCGATAATACCACAAGGTCATCACTTTGAAGCAGAACGGAGTTTCAGAAGAAGCACACAATATCCTTGGCTAGATAAACCAAACAAAAGGGTACAATAAAAGGTGAGCTCTGATGAAGAGTCAACCAGACTTGAAACACACCTGATGAAGGAGCAGCCAGTTCGAACAGCTAGTGGTGTTTGCTACAAATAAACCTGTTGGACTCCAACCCGGTGTTGTGAGACTTCTTACTGTGTTTACCCCAGTCCAACGTCAGCATCTCCGCATCTGTTCTCTCTGCACAGACTGGACGAGATTTTCCAGCATTTTCTGTTTGTGCTGTGAACAGAGTACCATAATTTTGGAAGTTTTGCTAAACTCACTGCTGATGGCTCAGCAACATTGCCATCCATTCTGGGCACCACGTTTTTGAGCGGATGCCAAGGACTCGGAGAGGGTGCAGGAGGTGTTTGTCAAAGATTGGGCCACAGATGAGGGATTTCAGGAACGTGGGGAAACGACAATGTTCTCCACGGAGCAAAGAAGATTAAAAGGAGATTTAATGGAGATATTCAAGATTATGATGGTTTTTGAAAAAGCAAATAAGGAGGAATAGTTCCCACTGGAAGCCGGTAAAGTGGAAAGGGGCTGGTGAGTTTGGGCACTCAGAGTCATTTGGTCCCAGTAACGATAGACAGGAACTCTGACAGAGCATGCTGTTCACTCCTCTGAAGCCAGGCACTCAATGTCATTTATATTAGAAAGCAGCCTCTGAAGACTTTCTCCAAAGTGTTACAATATAAATAGTAAGAGGTCATTGGAAGTAGAATGAAATCCCTGAAGAATGCAAACAAGGTTGTAAGTGAAACAAACTAAAAATAGTTAACATACTAAATGATGTTAGTATTCACCAGAGGGGACATTAGTACCGTGCATGATGTCACCGAAGGATTTAGGAATAAACCAAATGAATTTAACCAGCTAAAGTGAGTTCAAAAAACAGATAACCCCAAGAGGCCAAGCCACAAATGGCCTTGGAAGGAAAGTGACACTCCTTATGAAATTGATGAGGAGTTGGCAAAGAGCTCAAACAAGTTGATGAATGCGAGAAGGGTCAATTGGATTGGAAACAAGCCAGACTGTTGATTGATTAAATTTTGAGAGCCAAGAGTTTGGATGAATGGACATCGATCTGAAACATTAACACCACTTCTCTCTTCCCAGGTGCCGCCTGGCCTGCTGGACACTTCCAATAATTCCTGTTGATATATTGGATTTCTGGCTTCCAACAGAATTCTGTTTTAGCCATCAATAAGAAATGGATTGGATTCATTCGGAACAAACCTGAGGATTATCTAATGAAAACTGTTCATCTATTCTTGGCAATAAAATGAAACAAAACTTTCTCCAACTTGCAAATCAAAGAAAAAGGTTTAATAAAGAAACTTCATTACTCCAACACTTGAGGCCTCACCCTGGGCCATTCCAAACCCCCGCAAACCCCAGCAGCTTCTTACTTATACTGAGTCAGCTGATCAGAAAGTAAAGTTAAACTTAAAGGTTATTTAATAGTCACAGATAGGCTTACATTAACACTGCAATGAAGTTACTGTGACAATCCCCTAGTCACCACACTCCAGCGCCAGTTTGAGAGGAACACCGAGGGAGAATTTAGCATGGCCAGTTCACCTTATCTGCACATCTTTGGAGTGTGGGAGGAAACCGGAGCACCTGGAGGAAACTCACGCAGACATTGGGAGAACGTGCAGACTGTGACCCAAGGCGGGAATCGAACCCAGGTCCATGTTATTGTAAGCCAGTAGTGCAAACCACTGTGCCTTTGTGCCATGCTGACCATTGATTACATAGTTTACTGGGTCAACTGACCCTTACAGCACATTACCGTTGGTCATACTACAACAGATCCAATGTTATCATTGGTTACATTCCAACAAAAATGAAGGAAGATTTTAAAATTGTATTTATTTGGTATTTCCCATAATTTTGAGACATCCCAAGCTGCTTTGCAGCTATTGATGTTTTGTTTTCTTATTTTGGTCACTTATGTCAGAAAAGTGGCAAACGCTGACCATAAGACATAGGAGCAGAATTAGGCCACTCAGTCCATCGAGTCTGCTCCGCCATTCAATCATGGCTGATATTTTTCTATCCGCATTCTCCTGTCTTTTTCACATGATCTCTGATCCTCTTATTAATCAAGAATCTATCTATCTCTGACTTAAAGAACATAAGAGCATAAGAAATAGGAGCAGGAGTAGGCCATCTAGCCCTTCGAGCCTGCCCCGCCATTCAATAAGATCATGGCTGATCTGTCGTGATTCAGTTCCACTTTCCCGCCCTCTCCCCATAACCCTTAATCCCCTCGCTTATCAAAAACCCATCAACCCACGTCTTAAAAATATTTAGCGAGGTAGCCTCCACCACTTCAACGGGCAGAGAATTCCAGAGATTCACCACCCTTTGAGTGAAGAAGTTCTTCCTCAACTCCGTTCTAAACCGCCCCCTCTTTATCTTGAGGCTGTGCCCCCTAGTCCTACTGTCTTTTTTGAGCGGGAAGAGTCTCTCCACCTCTATCCTATCCATCCCATTCATCATCTTATGTGTCTCAATGAGATCTCCCCTCATTCTTCTAAACTCTAACGAGTACAAGCCTAGTTTATTCAGCCTCTCCTCATAGCTCAACCCCCTCAACTCCGGCATCAGCCTAGTAAACCTCCTCTGCACTCCCTCCAAGGCCAAAATATCCTTGCGTAAGTGCGGCAACCAAAACTGCAGACAGTAGTCCAGCTGCGGCCTCACCAATGCCCTATACAGCTACAGCAAGACCTCCCTACTTTTATATTCAATCCCCCTCGCTATGAAGGCCAGCATCCCATTAGCCTTCCTGACCGACACTCAGTGGTCTGGCCTCCACAGCCTTCTGCGGCAAAGAGTTCCACAGATTCACCACTCTCTGGCTGAAGAACTTCCTTCTTGTCTCTGTTTTAAAGGATCACCCCTTCAGCCTGAGGTTGTGCCCTCTGGTTCTAGTTTTTCCTACTAGTGGAAACATCCTCTCCATTTCCACTCTATCCAGGCCTCACAGTATCCTGTAAGTTTCAATAAATTCCCCTGTCATCCTTCTAAACTCCAACGAGTACAGACCCAGAATCCTCAACTGTTCCTCATTTGACAAGCTCTTCATTCCAGGGATCATTTTTGTGAACCTCCTCTGGAGCCTTTCCAAGGCCGGCACATCCTGATGTGCAATGATTCTCCATAAACAGCAATGTGAACATTTTTTGAAAATTTATTTGTGGAGCATGGTCAGACAGCATTTATTGCCCATCCCTAGTTGCCCTTGAGAGTCAACCACATTGCAGTGGCTCTGGAGTCACATGTAAACCAGACCAGGTAAGGGCAGCAGATTTCCTTCCTTAAAGGACATTAGTGAACCAGATTGGTTTTTTTGATGATTGACAATGGTCTTATGGTCATCAGTAGATTCTTAATTCCAGATTTTTTTTACTTATTGAATTCAAATTTCACCATCTGCTGTGGTGGGATTCGAACCCAGGTCTCCAGAACATGGGCAGAGTTCCCGGATGAATATGTAGCGATAATGCCACTAGGCTGTGAGTGGGCAAGAGTGAGTACTGGGGGAGAGGTTGGAGGTGATTGTTCCAGGAGGGGGGAGTACCGGGAGAGGGAGGGTGTATCAAATGGTTCAAGATTGGACGTTAAATCTTGTGAGAAGGTTGTAGAGAGGAAAGGGGTGCTGGACAGCTAGTTGGGGGGTGGGGTATAGTTGCAGGGAATGAGGTCCTCTGAGGTTTGGTGGGTGCATGAGGGAAATCCTATATGGCATTGTGTGAGGTGTGTGATGGTTATGGGATGGTGGGGAGTTGGGGGGTTGAATTGTGATGTGGTGGTTGTGAGGGTTAAGTGTTAGTCAAGTATCCATTAGAGGATTCTGGGGAAGTCAGTGTAATAGTTATCCAGAAGCTGGAAGTAGTTTTAACTACTGAAACCTTTTCTGGGTAACAAACACTGTAAAGCAGTCAAAACCATCTTAGGTTTGAGATTTAAATCACATTTGTAGGTGTTTCCCAGTACAAGGAAATTGCCAATTGGAAGCTTAATCTTTCTGGGCCATTGCCATGCAAACTTTTACCTTTGAACTTCTGGGCGAGGAGTTGCATCTTTGGGGTATGTCCAGAGACAGTGTGCTGGAACTTGGAAGTTACAGGGCATCTTGATCATGTCTTTGTCATAGTCAGAGTGGGCGAGGGTTCATTATTGATCAACTCACTGGACTGAACTCCATAATGCATTGTCAAGATAGTGCCACAGGTTTGGTTCTCAGCTAACTTCACAATATACCTTGGAGTTTCTGATCTGGTCCCTAGAGGTCCATGCTGCCCTTTATGCAATCCTCTTCCCACACTTGAAATATTCCTCTCAGTGGCATCACATCAGGACATCAGAAACAAACAAGATGCTGATGTAACGTTGGTGGCAGGTCACATGACTAAGTTAAGTAAGAGCGTTCTGGAAGGAGGAGAAACTCCAGCCTTGTGATCGGTCTAAATGTGTCAATGCTTGCTGTAAATGAAGGATAACGGTTTCAGGAAAGTACAGACTTGGGCATCATACTTTAGGGGAACAGACCAGCCCAAAACCCCCATCTAGACCCCAAACACACAGCAAAGCAGAGAGTTGTACATTCAAGCCACTCTCTGGCTTAGAAGAGCCTCCTAAACTCCTCACTGTATTGTGTTAGTAACTATCTTTTATATGTATATAGCCCGGAGATCGACTGGAGCAGAGAGGAAGAGAAAGAGAGACAACAAAACTGATAGAGAAAGAGAGAAACTCTGATAGAAACAGAAAGAGTGAGAGAGCCAAACCTGATGAATTAAATTAAGCATCATTTTGTTAGAGTAGCAGTTTACCATTTTGTTCACATTTTATTCCAATTTGCAAAGTTCATCGATGCTGAGGGCAGTCCATTGCATGTTAAATCCCTGTCATGTTTTATATCATTCATGCAGCTAATTCTCCTCTGTAATTACACACACATGATAAGTGAAGCCTGATGAATAATATTTAATAAGATGCTCTTCATCCAAATATAAAAAAAGCAAAGTGCTAAATGTTTTTATTCTGTCACACAGTCATTAAGCCTTCTCTTCCTCTTACAACAATCGATGACTGGCATCACTCAAGCGCTGCATCTCTTTATCTTGGGGTGTGGGAGTCGCTGGCTAGGCCAGCATGTATCCCCCATCCTGAACTGCCTTCGAGAAGGTGGTGGTGAGCTGCTTTCTTGAACTGCTGCAGTCCATTTGATGTAGGTACACATATAGTACTGTTAGGAAGGGAGTCCCAGAATTTTGGCACAGCGCCCACGATGAATATTCAAATCAGGAAGGTGTTTGAAGGAAAACTTGGAGAAGGCAGAGTTCCCATATGCTTACCACCTCTCTTCTTCTAAGCAGCAGAAGGTGCAGGTTTGGAAGATGCGATTGAAGAGACCTTGGCCATTTATCTCAGCTTTGCCACTGGCCTGAACCTGGGTATTTTTCATTCACGCAAAGCTGAATCCTTACCACAGACTTCTTAGTTTAGGACTAAGTGGATCAGCATTCTATCCAGGTCACAAAACCAATTTATGAAGAAAGGACCATCAGTGTTACGAACATTGGGTCTGCCTTGTTGTCCAACAAGGGGCATACACGTGGTGGGTCGTGCGAGGGCTGCTCTTGGATGTGGCTTCGAGAGTTGCCTAGTGCTTCACGTCGTTAGTGTACGCTTAAACTGGACCAACTGACGGGCAACATGACAGCTCAGTGACTATCACTGTTTGCTGTGCAGATACATGGATTTGGGCCCATGTCTGCGGGAATTTGCACATTCTCCCCGTGATTGCGTGGGTTTTCTCTGGGTGCTCCGGTTTCCTCCCACACCCCAAAAACGTGCTCTTAGGCTGATTGGTGTAACAAATTGTCCCTAAATTAGTCTTCCCTCAATCTTCCCCAATAGGCGTAGACAAAGGTCATGGGTAGAGGAGGGCACTCAATGTTAAAATGGCAGCGCGGGCGCGTTGGGCCAAAGGGTCTGTTTCCCATGCTGTTTTGTTCTTTGTTCTATAAGAAATAGGTGTAGGAATGGGCCACGCTGCCTTTGGAACCTGTTCCCTCATTCAATATGATTATAGCTGATCTGAAACTGGTATCCACTTTCACATCTGACCCCTGTGTTGTTTGATCCCTTGGGGTTGTTTAAAAAATCCATCATTCTCAGGCTTAAGTGCACTCAAAAATTGAAAACTCTCTACAGTAGAGAATTTCAAAGATTCCCAACCCTCTGAGTGAAGAGCATTTTTCTTGTCTCAGTTGCAAGTGATCCCTTGTCCTGAGAGCAAATCCCCAACTTCTGGTCTTTCAAACTTGCCCTCGAAGAAAGGTTGAACAGCTTGGGCCTTTTCTAAGAATGAGAGGTGGTCTTACTGAAACATATAAAATCCTGTTGGACTTAGTAGGTTGGAGAGCAGGAGTGGGGTTTTCCAGTGATTCCCAATAGTGGGATCTCCTGGTTTTGCTGACGGTGAGCTCCCCTAGTGCAGGTTCCCTAATGGCCCAGGGTGCAAACAATGGGAAAGACCATTAGACCATTTGATATAGGAGCAGATTTAGGCAATTCAGCCCATTGAGTCTGCTTTGCCATTCAACCATGGCTGATATTTTTTCTACCCCATTCTCCCGCCTCTTCCCCTTAGCTTTTGATTCCCTTACCAATACAGAACATGCCTTAAATACACTCAATGACCTGACCTCTGCGGTGATGAATTCCACAGATTCCTCACCCTCTGGCTGAAGAAATTCCTCCTCATCTTCGTTCCACAGAGTTGTCCCTTTCCTCTGAGGTTATGCCCTCGGATCCAGTCTGCACTGGTCCGCTTTTAATCCCTTCAGTTTTCAAAGTACTTTTTCTCTAGTGATCAAGATTGTTTAAGAGTTCTTCCCTCTCACTTTGTGGGATGACCTTGTGCCTTCCATTGTGAAGACAGATACTTACCTATTGACAGCGATGGGGGCAGACTATCCCACCAGCGACCAATAGTGGTCTGTCTCCACCACTGCAGCATACACCATGAGTATGTTTCGTCTGTGGGGAAAGAGTAGAACTCGGGAACACAGTTTAAGCTTAAGAGGCCTCCTTTTTAACAGCGGTGAAAAGAATTGTTTTCTCTCAGAGAGTCATTAGTCTGTGGACTGATATTCCTCGGAAAGCGTTGGATCATTGAATTTGTTCAAGGCAGAGTTAAATAGAGAGAGAAGAGAGCCAAGGGTGAGGGGGAAAGGCAGGAAAGTGAAGCTAAGACCAAAATCAGATCAGCCACAATCTTATTGAAGGGTGGCATGGTGGCACAGTGGTTAGCACTGCTGCCACACAGCATCAGGGGCACGGGTTCAATTCCCAGCTTGGGTCACTGCCTGTGTGGAGTTTGCACATTCTCCCCATGTCTCTGTGGGTTTTCTCCGAGCGCTCCAGTTTCTTCCCACAATCCAAAGATGTGTGGGTTGGATTGATTGGTCATTCTAAATGGATCCCAGTGCCAGGGGGATAAGCAGGGTAAATGCATGAGGTTACGGGAATACGGCTTGGGTGGCTTGTGTCCGGTACAGACTCAATGGGCTGAATGGCCTCCTTCTGTGCTGTGGGGATTCTATGAATGGTGGTCAAGGCCATAGAGTCGACACCTGCTTCTGAGTTCCATGTTTCGATGTTGGTTTATCTTGATTTATTTGCACTGGACCATCACTGAGCAGCGTCAAGGACAAGGGTGACACAGGATCTAATCCACTCACTCGATTAAATATTTAACCCCAGCTTTGCCCCCAGGGATTGGGCACAGCGGCTTTGAAATGACAAGAGGGGGGAGAAAACAGAAGGATATTCAAATCCATGATAGTAGCTGTGTTAAAGCTGGGAGCACTCTCATCTCGGAGACAGAAAGTCTTAGTCCTGCTTGAGAGATTTGAGCAGATAATCAAAATGATTATCATTCAGGATATGTAGCAGTCAACCTCTCGTAAATAGCATTATGATCACGACCAGGACAAGGCAGTGTGTTTGATTGGCACCACTTTAAGCATTCACTCCTCCACCACTGATGCACAGTGGCAGTAATGTGTAACATCTACAAGGTACACGGCAGCAATTTGCCAAGGCTCCTTTGACAGCACCTTCCGAACCCATGACCTTCACCACCCAGAAAGACAAAAGCAGCAGGCGCTCAGGAAAAATACCCCTGCAAGTTCCCTCTCGGCTTGAAATCATATCATCGTTCCTCCACTGTTGTTGAGTTAAAATACTGGAACTCCCTCCCTTACAGCAGTGTGGGTTCAGCTACACCACAGGGACTGCAGCCGTTGAAGGAGCCACCTCACCACCACCTTCTGAAGGGCAGTTATGATTGGGCCAGACATGCTGACCTTCCCATTGACACTCACACCTGGGAATTAATAGTAACAAAGACCTGACAACTTGCTTTACAGATCTTGCTTTGTACATTAGACCATAAGATCATACGATATTGGAGCAGAATTAGGCCATTTGGCCCATTGAGTCTGCTCTGCCGTTCAATCATGGCTGTTACGTTCCTCAACCCCATTCTCCCAACTTTTCCACATAATCTTTGACCCCCTTAACAATCAAGAACCTATCTACCTCCGTCTTAAATACACTTAGTGACCTGGCTCCTCTGTGACAATGAATTCCATAGATTCACCATCCTCTGGCTGAAGAAATTCCTCTTCATCTCGGTTCTAAAGGGTCGTCCCTTTACTCTGAAGCTGTGCCCTCAGCTCCTAGTCTCTCAGACTAATGGAAACATCTTCCCCACATCCACTCCATTCAGGCCTTTCAGTTTTCTGTAGAATTCAATGAGATTCCCCCTCATCCTCCTAAACTCTATTGAGTACAAACCCAGAATCCTCAAACACTCCTCATATATCAAGCTCTTCATTATTGATCAAAGGTTACACATTAATTAAGACACTTGTGGAAACTGTGCTGTTCTTCTTCTTCAGAATATTGTGGTGGGAACTTCCACATTGACCTAAATGAGATGACGGGGCCCGTGTTTAACATCTGATCCACAAGACAGCACCTCCAACAATGCTGTGGTCCCACAGTGCTACAGCAACCATTGAGTTGAAGTGCGGCGGGGGGGGCCCACAACCTTCAGACCTGGGGTCGTTCACCTCTGACGAAAGTTCACCTAGGCTTGAAACGTTGGCCCCATCCTCTCTCCACAGATGCTGTCAGGGCTGCTGAGGTTTCCCAGCAATTTTTCGAGAACATAGAACATAGAAAAACTACAGCACAAACAGGCCCTTCGGCCCACAAGTTGCGCCGATGGTATCCACACCTACTAGGCTTACCTATGTCCCTGTTGCTGTGATTGGCACCGCCTGAGGCAAGGCAGGGTTTACGTGAACGGGTTAACAGCTCAGATCAGATGGAGGGAAGAGGAACGGTTCAAACATGCTAATATCAGCAGCGGTGGTGCTCAGAATCTTCTCCCTGAGATCACTGGGCTTGCCGCTGTGACAGGGCTTGCATTTCTCTGAACCAAACTGATATGATGAAAAGATGTGCTTTTGATCTCAGGCTGAAGGCAGATTAAATAACGGCTTGGGAAATGAAGAGGGTTGGACGAGGAAGCGATGCTGCGGTCAAGGTCATCGTAATACTCCATTACATATGCTTCACTACTCCAGACAGGAGAGTCTCTGCAGTGGGACTTATTAAAACATTTTATTAATTTAAGGGGAAGTCGAGCTAGACTGTTGTCTGACGTATTAAATTCTTTAACCCGGTGAACAGATCTCTGCTTTCTTAATTGCAGCAGCCCATTGAGGTTAATAAATCAGACATATTGGATCCTTCCATTTGATCTTCCGATCCTACGGGATGTTCAGGAGAACCAAAGGAAAACCTGACACACACATACACGCACACAGCGCTGCCAGCCCAGCACTTAATGAGATGCTACAGTATTAAAGTAGAGGTTTCTCCTGGGCATTATTTCCTTGCCAAATTTCTACCCTTCAGTAAGTTGTGGGTTCAAAGACCCATTACAGAGACTTAAGCTGAAAATCCATGCTGACACTTCAGTTCTGCATTGCTAGCGTTAAGTGGATGGGCTCTGGAGAAAGGAGATTGAGTGATTATGGCGGAGAGCTGGGTGTTGATGGATCGGAAAGAGACAGGACAGTCGAGCCAAGAAACATAAGAGCAGGATCGTAGAATCTCTACAGTGCAGAAAAGGCCATTCCGCCCTTTGAGTCTGCATCGACTCCCATAAAGTATTTTACCCAGGCCCCCTCCCCTCCTCCCCCCATGCTATCCTCGTAACCCCACACATTCCCTTAGCTAATTCACCTAACCTACACATTTTTGGGATGCTAAGAGGCAATTTCAACATGGCCAATCCACTTAACCTGCACATCTTTGGAGTGTGGGAGAAAACCGGAGCACACAGACAAAACCCATGCAGACACAGGGAGAACATACAAATTCCACACAGTCACCCAACACTGGATTTGAATCTAGGTACCTGGCAGTGCTAACCACTGTGCACCTGTGTACCATTCAACCCATGTTTCACCACTCTATTACCAGTAGTTCACATAGGATTGCATGTAACATAAAGATTGTAACCTGAATTCAGTACCTTACACCACTCGGCCACACTATCATATGATTGGGGGTTGGTTAGCTCATTTGGCTGGATAGCTGGTTTTTGGGGTACAGCAATGCCATCAGCGTGGGTTCAATTCCCCTACCGGCTGAGGTTTTTCATGAGGCCCTGCCTTCTAAACCTTGCCCCTAGCCTGAGGTGTGGTGACCCTTTGGGAGGAAACCCATGCAGACATGGAGAGAACATGTGGATTCTGTGCAGATAGTGACCTGGGGCTGGAATCGAACCCAGGCCCCTGGCTCTATGAGGCAGCGGTTCTAACCACTGTGCCACCATGCCACCCTTCCAAACACACCACCTCCACCAGCTCAAAGGGCAGCAGATGGGAGCACGTTCACCCTTGCCCCACCCTTCATTGAATGGAATAAAGTGACATTAAGTGATGTTAGATAACTTATATCATTGTACTATGTATAATGTACATCATGTATAATATCATAAAGTTATATGAATCAATTACAGCCCTTTTATTCATTTATTTTTTATTTTCTTTACATTTGTACTTTGAAAAGCTTCCGTGTTTTTTTTGGTTTACGAAAGTGTCGATAACGGCATGTAAATCAACAGATCGAAGCGGGTCTGATTCAAAGTGCATGAGTGCCAGATGACTAAGGTTCTCATCGCTCATTGTTGAGCGCAAATAGATTTTGATCCTCTTCAGTGCCAAAAATGAACGGTCACCTGAACAGTTAGTGATCATTAAGGACAGATAAATTCTAAAGCAAATGTGTGTATTTGGATACACCTCGTGCAGTCGATCTCTTGCCAGATACATGCCAGTGACGGTGACATCATCATCGGATGAATGTACTTCTGAAAGTGGACGAGCTCTTTGACAAAAGTCAAGTCAAAGTCACCCTGATAAACTTGTATGAGGGCATTTGCTGTCTTTTTAAGTGCATCGACATCAATATTGCAAATATTTATTTGCATGTAGTACAAGCCCGGGAGTGAAGCTCCCCTATTTATAGGATTTGTTACATTAATTCACCCACGGGGCATAGTTATGAAAACTTATTCATCCTTAGAAGGGTTAAACCAATTTTTTTTGCTCTCGGGCCCCCCTCCCTTCCGAGTCCCTAAGCTTAAACCTCATTGTTATTCCGCCACTGGGTGAACCTACAGCACATGGCCTGCAGCAGTTTAAGACTGTGGTTTACCACCAGGTCCTCAAGGGATATCAGGCTGGGTATCAAACCCCAGCCTTGCCAGCGACACTCGCATCCCACAACATAATTTTTATACAGTGCTGGATGCTCATGGGGGTCGTGGTCATGTAAATTACTACCTTCCCCCTGTTCAAGTTCTTTTATCTCTCGGCCTTTTGGAAATGGCAGTGGACATTGCTACGGAAGCGACTGTACCCAGTGCCAAGCTAATTCCCAGGGCACAGTTTATAAGACCAGTCATTTTTCACCCACGATTCCAGTTCAAAGCACATTGCCATGACACTGTCAGTGTTAAACCTGCATTACTAATTGTTTACAATGCACAGAGGAGACCCAGTTCTCACTGTACTGACACGGCGTGCTCTCGACATTGAAATGTTATCTGACAATATTTAGAATGGGAATGATAAGTGACTTGCTTTTTGTACGTATGGGGACAATGCACACAATGCACCCTTTGGCTAATGACAGAGATGCATGTTGAAGTACAGAGAGTGGAGTTGAGTCAGAGGTTGACTGCTGCAATTAATTAGAAGAGAATTCACAGCAAAGAGCGAAAAAAAACCTCAACCCTTTGATGTGTGTCACTGAATTAGAACACCTTCCTTTGCTTCCTAAGCCTAAGTTCAAATCCTGCTCATGCATGCAAGGTAAAAGTCTCTTTTCACGTCCAGAAAGAGTCATAAATAAAATATAAAATGGTTAGCGAGTGAAAGATCTACCCTCTTCGGAATTATCTTTGATTATTCTAAAAGCGATATGTGTTCACGCTGTTTTCAGCCTTGTTAAATAGCCCAAAGTGTTTCGCGGGGGTGTTGCCAAACAGAAAAATGATGCTATTGACTTCAACAACAAAATAACATCAGGGCTGGGGTGTGGGGGAGGAGGCTTGTTGCGGTAAAGGGGGGGAATCAAAATTGGCCAGTCCACTGTATCCGGTTATACAGCAGCAAAACTGAAAGCTCCACCTTAACTTCCTTTTCCAGGAGGAAAGAAGGATCTTGCTGTGGTCTTGCTATGTTCTATGTTCTAAAGTTCCTCTGCTGGCTTCAAGGCCCATTTATAGGAATACGGTAGCGTGATGGCATAGTGGTTAGCAGTGCCGCTTCACAGCGCCAGGGACCCGGGTTCTACTCTGGTCTCCGGTCACTGACGTGTAGAGTTTGCACATTCTCCTGGTGTCTGCGTGGGTTTCCTTCGGGTGCTCAGGTTTCCTCCCACAGTCCAAAGATGTGCGGGTTAGGTTGATTGGCCATGCTAAATTGATCCTCACGTTAGGGGATTAGCAGGGTAAATATGTAGAGTTACGGGAATAGGGTCTGGCTGTGATTGTGGTCAGTGCAGGCTTGCTGGGCTGAATGGCCTCTTTCTACATTGTAGGTATTCTATGATATTACTACCTCAAGATGTCCTGAAACATGTTTCAGTGATTGTAATCCTTTTGTAGTTTAGTCATTGCGGTGATGTAAGAAATGTGGCAGAGAATTTACAAAGGGCAAGCTCCCACTAACATTTCAATGCGGTAATCTGTTTTCGTGGTATAAGCTGAAGGATAATTATTGGTTGGGCCATAGCTGGGACATCCATTGCCCTTCGAATAGCACCATGAGGAGACTGGGAATCTCAGTTTACACTCTCACAGTGAGGTGGTACCTTCCTCAGTACAATGCTTCCTCACGATGATGCATTCAGTTCACTGGATTGGGTCTTGAAATGATTATCTTCTACCTCGGGGGAAGTTGTGCAGGATATGCATGGTAAGCAGTTTTGCTCTCCACTTCTTATAGAATCATGGAATCATAGAATCCTACAGTGCAGGAGGAGTCCCTTCTGCCCATCAAGCCTGCACCACCCAGGCCCTATCCCCATAACCTCATGCATTTACCCTATTAGCCCGCCTAACACTAAAGGCCAATTTAGCATGGTCAATCTACCTAACCCACACACCTTTGGATTGCGGGAGGAAACCAGAGCACCCAGAGGAAACCCCCGCAGATATGGGGAGAACGTGCAAACTTCACACAGACAGTGACTCGGGCCAGGAATCAAACCGGGGTCCCTGGCACTGTGAGATAGCGGTGCTAACCACTGTGCCACCCCTGAAAAGGTCGGGGGGTGAGGCACATTGTGTAGCATCCCTGTCTCTGACCCAGAAGCTCTGGGTTCAAGACTCATTGCAAGATTGGTACGATCTAAGCTTATGTTATAACTGGACGGGAAGATCCCTGAATGGAATTCGGACTCAGAAGACCATAATTTTTATGTTAAATAAACTTAGAGAAACATATCACAGGGTCACTCGTTAGTTCTAACAACAAAAGAAAATTCAAATACTGAAAAATCTCAGCAGGCCTGAGAGCATCTGTGGAGAGAGCATCGAGCCAACGTTTCAAGTCTGGATGACCCTTCATCAGAGCTAAGAGCTAAAACTCCTTTACTCCTTTTAACAAATACACACAGATTTTAAGATTATCACAGGTTACACCGTACATCTTAATCTTCAATGACCTCATTAACACACAGACTCATTAACACACAGCACATAAGACAATGATGGTTAAATACACTGTCCACTTTGAGACTCAAATGAAGTCTCTTCAGAATCCCCTCAGGTGATTATCGTATGAGAAATTCTGAACTCCTCTCCCAAAATATGCTTCTCTCACAACGCTGCTTTCCCTCAGTGGGTTGCATTCTGAAATCCAGTCCAGGTTTTACAAATGGCACTTTCAAATAAAGCCTCCATTCCATTTTTTTTGCAGTGAATCCAGTCCAGGGGTTTACACCAAACTCTTGACTGCTGTGCACTCTATTCACAATTGCTTTAACACTTGATGACCAGATTTTCATTAAAATTCCATCAGATGTTTCATCTGCCTTTGAAGCCTATGGTCTCATTAACTCAAAATGCTTACATTAACACTGCAGTGAAGTCACTGTGAAATTCCCCCAGTCATCACTCTCCGGTGCCTCTTCAGTTCAATGCGTCTAACCCACACGTCTTTCAGACTGTGGGAGAAAACCGGAGCACCCGGAGGAAACCCATGTAGACACGGGGAGAATGTGCAAAATCCATACAGACGGTGACCCAAGCCAGGAATCGAACCCAGGTCTCTGGCAGCAGTACTAACCACTGTGCCTCTCCTATTTTGCAGTAACTTCATTGCAGTGCAATGTAAGCCTTACTTGTGAATAATAAATAAACTTCTTACTTTAGTTTATTCTTCCTTGAATTCTTCTCAACAATACTTTGGTTTCTGTTCTCCTAACTTCAGCTATCTTTAAATACTCTCTTTGACCCAATTCCTTCTTCCTCTGGATTGCATCTTGTTCCTCAGGAAACTGCCGTCTTTGTAATTCCCTTGTCCTGTCCGGTTGCTCTGGCAGAGCTGTGAGCTGCTCACTCTTCAGTGACCTGTATTCGATTACTCTCGTTTCCAGTTAAAACTAAGAATAAAGAAAGGTGGTTTGCTGTTGCTAAGCAATGCTTTGCTTCTATTTATTCTTCATGCTATAGCCCCTCTGAAGCACAATGGAATGCCAGTTGGAATTGAAACCAACACCTACACATACAAACACCTTTATCCAGCATGAATCTAACTATAGATCTTTAACCTTTCAGGCACAGAAACATTAAATTAAACCCACCTAAAATTATGCCTTATTGCTAATGTTTACAAATGCAAATTAAAATCCGTTTGAACTACCTTCATATTCCTAACAGGGGGAAACTCAGAGGAAATTCTATGGGCTGATTCCTGGGAATAGGTTGTGGTCTGAAGAGGAAAGGTTGAGTAGATTGGGCCGTCACTCTTTGGAGTTTGAAAGGATGAGAGGTGATCTTATTGTAACACATAAGGTTCTTGGGAGGGGGGACTTGATAGGGGAGGTGCTGGTGGAATTTTTCCCCGAGTGAGGTAATCTAGGACTGAAGGACATTTTTGCCAAGCAAGGTTTCACCTTTTAACACAGGGATGTGGAAGAATTTCTTCTCTCAGATATCTGTGTTCATCCACAGTTCTCTGAAAGTGGAAGGGTGTGGGGAAACAGAATGGGTAAAAAAGTATATGGGACACTTGCCTTTATCAATCGAGGCATAGATCGAGGCTACAGCTAGATTACTGTAAGGCCACATTATCGGAAGAATGTGATTGCGCTGGAGTGAGTGCAGAGGAGATTCACCAGGGTGCTGCCTGGGATGGAGCATTTAGTTATGAACAGAGGTTGGAAAGGCTTAGGTTGTTTTCATTGGAGCAGAGAAGACTGAGAGGCAACCTGATCGAGGTTTACAAGATTACGAGGAGCGTGGATAGAGTGGATAAGGAGCAGCTGTTCCCCTTAGTTGAAGGGTCAGTCACAGTGGATCATAGGTTCAAGGTGAGGGGTAGGGGGTTTGGGGAGGGGGATGGGAGGAAAAACTTTTTAATTCAGAGGGTGGTGAGGGTCTGGAATGTGCTGCCTGGGACGGTGGTGGAGGTGGGATGCCTCACATCCTTTAAAAAGTATCTGGATGAGCACTTGGCATATCATAACATTCAAGGCCATGGGCCAAGTGCTGGTAAATGGGAGTAGGTTGGAGTTTAGGTGTTTCAAATGTGGCAGTGTGGACTCAAGGGGCCAAAGGGCCTCTTCTGCAATGTATGATTCTAAGAGAGGGCTAATAATAATTTTCTTCCCCTTGAGGTTGGGTCTTTTGTGGCTTAATTAAAGAGATTTTTGATCTACAAGGAAACAGAAGGCTTTGGGGGACAGGCAGGAAAGTAGAGTTGGGATCACGGTCAGATCAGCCATGATCGTAATAAATGGTTGACAAGGCTGAAAGGCCCAAACAAACTACTCCCGCTCCTACATCTCACATCACTACCAGTGACAATGTGAACAACAATGAGCAACCTAAGCTTCTGTGTGGGTAAAGGATGGAGGATAACCTTACTGCTGCGTGCAGTGGCATTGTTAATGTGTGCAAAAGAAATGTTCTTTATGAATTAATTGCATGAAAGACCAGCGAAAGAGAGGGCTTTATCTGGAGTTTGATTCCGGGGGCTCATTGACGATGAGACGTGGTAACCTAAGGAAAAGGTTTCTCTGCTTATTATTATTATTAAAATGAATTTAAAACATGGACAAAAATAAATTAAACCTGGTGCATTCCATAAATATAAGTCTTCAGCATGCCTCTGCACCCCTCATCCTGCCCTGCATACACCTCTCCCCCACTCCCCTGCACCCACCCCCCCGTCCCCCATCCATACCCCTCCCCACACCCCCACTCTCACTCCCAGAACTCAGTGACCATACCTAAGGAAGGAAGTGCTGGCCTTGGAAAGGGCTGACAACACCAGGTTTTAGTCCAACCTATTTATTTGATAATATACTCAGAAGCTTTCGGGTTAGTCCCTTCGTCAGGTGAATGGAGAGTTCTGGCCTCAGACAGAGCATATAAAGCACAGACAGTGCTTTATATGCTCTGTCTGAGGCCAGAACTCTCCATTCACCTGACGAAGGGACTAACCCGAAAGCTTGTGAGTATATTATCAAATAAATAGGTTGGACTAAAACCTGGTGTTGTCAGACTTTTCACTGTGTTTACGCCAGTCCAACGCCGGCATAGCCACATCTTGGAAAGGGACCAGAGGAGGTTCACAAGAATGATCCCTGGAATGAAGAGCTTGTTGTATGAGGAACGGCTGAGGACTCTGGCTTTGTACTCGTTGGAGTTTAGAAGGATGAGGGGGGATCTTATTGAAACTTACAGGATACTGCGAGACCTGAGTAGAGTGGGCGTGGACTGGGTGTTTCCAATAGTTGTAAAAACTAGACCCAGAGGGCACAGCCTCAGCCGAAAGGGATGATCCTTTAAAACAGAGATGAGAAGGAATTTCTTCAGCCAGGGAGTGGTGAATCTGTGGAACTCTTTGCCACGGAAGGCTGTGGAGGCCAGGTCATTGAGTGTCTTTAAGGCAGAGATGAATAGGTTCTTGATTAATAAGGGGACCAGGGGTTAAAGGGAAAAGGCAGGAGAATGGGGGTAAGAAAAATATCGGCCATGATTGAATGGCGGAGATTCAATGGGCCGAGTGGCCTAATTCTGCTCCTCTGTCTTATGGTCTTACGGACTAGACCATTAAAATTGCTGCATTATCAGGCAGCTGGAATATTCATTCAATTAATTTGTACATTTATGAACAAATTCTTATCACCTTGATCCACATCAGGTGAAACAGATTAGATTATAATGACAGTTTTTTTATCATTGAGTTGATGCTCGTTATAATTAAATAAATTCCTCTCCCTTAAGATGACAACATTCTCTAATTCCAGTACCCATCAGAAGAACATGAAACACTGTTAAATATTTGAGGGCAATTGTAATAATTCAGTTGTAAAGGGACGGTGTTCCATTGCACAAAGTAAAAATTAAAGTAAGGCAAAACCACAAGCCTGTGGTGAACACATACAGGCTCCAACCGGGGGCGTGAGAATAGTGGACCCGCTCGGGAGCCTGCTTTAGAAAGGGCTTGGGATATGAGTCCCACCTTGTGAGGTCATTTGAAACCACCCGAGGAATTTGTATTCGACCTGAAAGCAGTTGGGGGACTCAAGTTAAGTCTCATCTGACTGCCAGCAACTCCGACAAATCAGTATCAGGGTGCTGGAGTCTCTTCAACTTACAGTCTGCTGAGTGAGAAGCGAAAATATTCTCCGGTGAACCATAGCTGACTAATGGCGCCATTCATTGGGATATCCAGAGGCGAAGAAACTTTGTGCGAACGACAGGACCAATTGGTGAAATGAATTTTCTTATTTTTGATTGAGGTGTCTGAGCAGAGATTGGGATTAATGCTCATTAATGAATGGAGGATAAAACTCCTTGGAATGTTGTACAGATAGCTGAGGCCCAATCTGCAGAACTCGTACTTATGAGTTAGAAAATTTGAGGCCACAAGTTTCACTCCAGAATTTGAGCACATGGAGCTTGAATTTCCATGAGGTTTGTTCCAATTGTTAATAATCTTGGAAGATAATCAGTGGAACATCTTGGGGAAATAGTGTTTGGCCAATTCCCTCATGTGAAGGGATCTTATCAAGGATTGTAACAAGAGATAGACTAGGATCTGTACAGAGACAGTCTAGAGCTAGTTTGGAGCCAGACCAGAGACAACCTGGACTCAGGCAAGAGACAGTCCAGTGACAGAGTTCAGATAATTAACTAAAGATAGCTTTGCAATGAAATGAAATGTCGCCACAGTCCCAGGGGCTACTCTTCCTTCTGCAGGGGAGAGCTGAATATAGAACATAGAACATTACAGCGCAGAACAGGCCCTTCGGCCCACGATGTTGCGCAGACCAGTTAAAAAACAATGACCCTCAAACCTAAACCAATCCCTTTCCATCCATAAACCTATCCACGGATCTCTTAAACGCCCCCAAACTAGGCACATTTACAACTGCAGCAGGCAGGGCATTCCAATCCCTCACCACCCTCTGGGTAAAGAACCTACCCCTGACATCCATCCTATAACTACCTCCCCTTAATTTAAAGCCATGCCCCCTCGTACTAGCTTTCTCCATCCGAGGAAAAAGGCTATCACTGTCCACCCTATCTAAACCTCTAATCATCTTATATGTTTCAGTAAGATCCCCTCTTAGCCGCCTTCTTTCTAGCGAAAACAACCCCAAATCCCTCAGTCTCTCCTCATAGGACCTCCCCTCCATACCAGGCAACATCCTGGTAAACCTCCTCTGCACCCTCTCCAAAGCCTCCACATCCTTCCTATAATGTGGGGACCAGAACTGCACACAATACTCCAAGTGCTGCCGCACCAGAGTTGTGTACAGTTGCAACATGATGCTGCGACTCCTAAATTCAATCCCCCTACCAATAAACGCCAAGACACCGTATGCCTTCTTAACAACCTTATCTACTTGATTCCCAACTTTCAGGGATCAATGTACACGTACACCTAGATCCCTCTGTTCATCCACACTATTCAGAGTCCTCCCGTTAGCCCTATACTCGACACATCTGTTATTCCTACACACATCTGTTATTCCTACCCTCCCCTTAATTTAAAGAAGGCCCCGCCTTCTCAACCTTGCCTCATGTCTGAGGTATGGTGATCCTGAGGATGAACCTGAGGATACCTCAGACAAGAGGCAAGGTTGAGAAGGCGGGGCCTTCATGAATAACCTCAGCAGGTACGGGAAACAAGCCCGTGCTGTTGGCATCGCTCTATATCATGAGCCAGCCGTCCAGCCAACTGAGTGACATCTGAAGAGTATAACGAATAAGAATGCCAAAGCAAAAGACCAGCAAATGTGCATCATTGTTTAGCCAATGATATGGAAGACAATTGGCAGAATTGCACAGTAATTCTATACTCCCTAACTTCTCCTAACCCATCAATGCTATAGTGAGGAGTACAGGGGTGCCTCCTTTTTTGAAGTACTTTACCAATGCATGTGTGATTTTTTTTTGGATAGGTAAAGATGCCATTGGCATGTCTTGAGGATGAGCAGCAAAGTTCTTGAGACTTCAAGGTCAACAATCCTAAATCGAAAAAATCTACACATGCATTTCATTGCCGATTGTGGGATCATGCTCTGCATTAAGTAGCCGTCACACTTGCCTGACAATAGTCATTGCAGCTCTGTGAATGTTTTCTGAGAAACATAATTAGATGCTGCATGATCACGAATAAGTCTGACAATACCAGGTTAAAGTCCAACAGGTTTATTTGGAATCACGAGTTGTTGGAGTGCTGCTCCTTTATCAGGTGATGAAGGAGCAGTGCTCCAAAAGCTCGTGATTCCACATAACCCTGTTGGACGTTAACCTGGTGTTGTGAGACTTGTTATTGTGCCCACCCCAGTCCAATGCCGGCATCTCCACATGATAAGGAATTTTTGACAGACAAGGGAATGAAGGGTTATGGGGAGGAAGCAGGAAAATGGAACTGATCCACTTCAGATCAGCCATGATCTTATTGAATGACGGGGCAGGCTGGAAGGGCTAGATGGCCTACTCCTGCTCCTATTTCTTATGTTCTTAAGGAATAAAGGGAGGAAGGATTGAAGGAGGGACTGAAGAGAGGGATGGAGGGAGGGAAAAAGGAATGCAGCACCTTTCAAAAATTCACAATGTCCCCAAATGATAAACATTCAATGAAGCAATTTTGAAGGGTAGCAATTGCTTCATTGTAAGAAATGTAACAACGAATTTGCACAAAATCAATGCCCCACAAACAGTGGTTTGTTAATAGCCAGATAATTTATGTTAATGATATTAATTGGGAGATAAATATTGACCAGTAAACTGAGATGAACTCCATAACCCTTATTTGTGGCTGTTGTCTACCTTGACTTGAGAAAGGCAGACAAAGCCTTTGTCTCTGAAAGACAGCACTTCTGACAGTGTAGCTTTCCCTTGGTACAGCACAGAGCATGTCAGCTTCAGTAATGTGCTCAATTTCATACATTGGTAAGATATAGGAGCAGGATTAGACCATTCAGCCCATCAAGTCCACTCTGCCATTCGATAAAAGCAAATTACTGCGGATGCTGGAATCTGAAACCAAAAGAGAAAACGCTGGAAAATTTCAGCAGGTCTGGCAGCATCTGGAAGGAGAGAAAAGAGCTGATGTATTGAGTCCAGATGACCCTTTGTCAAAGCTAAAAGTCATAGAAAATGGGAGATATTTATACTGCAGGGGGAGGGAATGAAAGATAAGTCATAGTCATGGAAACCAGGGGAAAAGACTGCTAAAGGCTGTTCATAGAGACAATAAAGGGTGTGAATGGCCCAATGACAGAGAAGCTGTAAGCTATAACAGATGAAGATGTGGGGGACAGGGGTGCGGGTGAGGGAAGATGGGACAGAGGTAAAATGTAGAAAAGGAATGAAAGATGAGTCATAGAAATTCGATCATAATGGATATGCTCCTCATGGGTCTTTTAAAAGACTTCTGGATGAGTATATGGGGTTTTATGGGATTGGGGGTTATAGATAGGTGTTGATGTGATCGGCGCAACTCGTGGGCCGAAGGGCCTGTTTGTGCTGTAGTGTTCTATGTTCTATGTTCTATGTTCTATCCCCATTTTCCTGTCTTTCCCCCTTAACCTTTCAACCCATTACCAATTGAAAATCTGTCCAACTCCTCTTTAAATCTGGAGGGTAAGGCTCAAAGCCACAATCTTCATGCCTGCGCTGTATCAGCCAAGGTGCGAGGTGAACAGCCTGAATGTGAGATGGCTGAACTCATAATTACAAAACAGTAAATCACGGACATTCAAATCAACAAATGGTGCACTGGATCTGCCATTTTCCTACATGCTCTCATTGAATGAGGCTCCTCTTCATGCAGGAAGACGGCAGAGCTCTACTTTATAATATCTTTCAGAAGCATACAGCAAGATCAGAGCTAAGGAATAACAGATGAGGTACCGTGTGAACCCAGCAAAACATTTCACACCGTCATGGGAAGTCTTTGAGCAGTTTCAAGGCTGGAAACATTTTAGGTGAATCTGGAAGCCATTTGATTACAGATTTGAACAAGTTCTTTTTAAACTGCACATTCATTGCAGCTGCTATATTTCTACACATTCTGACCATTAGAAAGAAATTAAGAAGCAAATCCAAGATTGCAAGTTCTTAAGTGCGAAGAAATTGGTGAGTTAAAATTACATTTATTAGTCACAAGTAGACTTACATTCCACTGCAATGAAGTTAATGTGAAAGTCCTCTCATTTCCAAACTCTGGGTACACTATGGGAGAATTTAGCACGGCCAATGCACCTAACCAGCACGTCTTTCGGACTGTGGGAGGAAACCGGAGCAACTGGAGGAAACCCACGCAGACACAGGGAGAGCATGCAGACTCCGCACAGACAGTGGCCCAAGCCAGGAATTGAAGCCAGGTCCCTGGGCTGTGAGGCAGCAGTGCTAACCACTGTGCCACTGTGCCACTCTGCATTTTCCTTTCTCGCTCACAATGGGTCCCACCACAGATGAGACCGAAGGTTCCACCCTATGAGAAAGATCTAATCATAGAGAGAAACACAGGAAAGATGTGAAACAGAAACATACTTTCCATGTTTCTGTTAAATTAGATAAAGCTCTTGGGGTTAAAGTGATCAAGGAATATGGTACGAGGGGAGGCAAGATCAGGATATTGAATTTGAGGATCAGCCAGGATCAAAATGAATGGCAGAGCAGGCTCGAAGGGCCAAATGGCCTCCTCCTGCTTCTAATTTCTAAGTTTCTATGAAATTAAGAGAGTAATAGATACGGGTGAAGGGTGACAGAGAAAGGGAGGCAAACTAAACACGACAGGATCTGTGAATGATCCAATTTGTCCAAATGAACAAAGGTGAAGACTGCAGAGGCTGGAAATCTGAAAAGAAAATTGAAAATGCTGGAAATGGACTGTCTGGCACCATGTATGACATAAAGTAACAGGGGACAAAATCTTTCGGCCCCATTCACTCGCCGCAGGAATCGTCCAGTCCTACTGAACGACAGCAGACTTTTGGCTGGGCTGTGGTGGGTCCCGCCACGGTGGGGTTGCAAAAATCCCGGGCAGAGTTCATAATTCAGCTCAGAGGCCTCTCACTCTGAATCCTTCAGCAGAGTCTGAAGGTTAGTCAGTAGCCCTGCTGCGAAGGACATTTAAGGGCCAAGTGATGGCCAAGTGGTACTAACCCTAGCCTATTAATCCAAGAATTTAGCTAATGTTCTGGGGACCCAGGTTAGAGTCCCATCACGGTAGATGATGGAATATGATTTCAATTAAAAAAAAACCTGGAGTTAAGAACCTACAGATGTCCGTGAAAGCATTGTCGATTGTGGGAAAAAAACCCATCTGCTTCACTCATGCCCTTTATGAAGGAAATCTGCCGTCCTTACCCGGTCTGGCCTACATGTGATTCCAGAGCCACAGCAATGTGGTTGACTCTCAACTGCCCTCCAAGGGCAGCTAGGGATGGGCAATGAATGCTGGCCAGCCAGCGCCACCCATGTCCCACAAATGAATAAAAAAAGTTTGCATTTCAAGAGATTTTAAAACAGGAATCAGGCAGTCCAACTTCTGCAGAAATGAAGTTGGAGAGCAGAGAAAGAGTGTGAACGCATTCAGAACACCTCAATGAACTTTCTAGACATTGATTTCTTTTTAATCAGATATTGTCCCCGTGTATCTCACTGATGATATTGCCGGGAAACTTTCATACTTCAATCTACAGCTCCTTTAATAAAACCTCCCTTTTCATCTGATACTGCAAAGAGATATTAGCTCTAAACGACATTGACTCTATCCATTCTAATCATGAAAAAAAACACACAGATTTAAACCATTTTCTAAACTCTTGCCCACCACCTTCCCCCCTCTCCTGTTGAATCCGGGATGTCACGGAGGAATATTGAAACCTAACAAAGAGAAAAATGTTACTGAAATGAAATTGTATGAAATGCAGATTCGTTAATCGTAACCTGGCATGGCAGCCTTGTGGGATTATTTTTCTGAACTATCTTTCTATGGGTGTGAAACACTCCTTAAATAATTCATGAATATCATCTATTCCAGACAAGTACATCATCCATTATCATTACTATTTATTATCATGAGCACGGAGATAAATTTTGTCCGAGACCAACCATTGCCTCAGATGGAGAAAACATTTTGCATGTTTGAAATTCATCTTGAAAGAAACTCATGTCTTTCGATAGTACATCAGCATGCCTGAAAGTGCTGTACAACCAAACAAGTGTAGTCACTGCTGTAATGTAGAAAGCAAATTATCCCACAGCAAACTCTCACTGACTACAATTTGAAAACACAAGGATAATATTTATTAGTTACTTTCATTAAGGGATCACTATTAGTGAGGATATTCTTCAAACTAAAGCAATGTATCCCTGATATGTCCACCCACCCAGTCTGCAGTGACTCTCTGATAGAGTATCTTACCCAGGCCCTCTCCCCCACCCTATCACTGTAACTCCATTTATTTTTATTTGATTTATTATTGTCACGTGTTTTAGCATACAGCGAAAAGTATGTTTTTTGTACGCTACACAGACAGAGCATACCATTCATGAGAAGGAAAGGAGAGAGTGCAGAATGTAGTGTTGCGGTCATAGCTAGGGTGTAGAGAAACATTATCTTAGTGCGAGGTAGGTCCATTCAAAAGTCTAAAGGCAGCAGGGAAGAAGCTGTTTTTGAGTCAGTTGGCACGCGATCTCAGACTTTTGTATCTTTTACCTTACGGAAGATGAACATTTACCATGGCCAACCCATCTAACCTGCACATCTTGGGACACCAAGGGACAATTTAGCATGGTCAACCCACCTAACCCACACATTTTTAACCACCAAGGGGCAATTCAGCATGGCCAATTAACCTAACCCACACATCTTTGGGGCATGGGAAGAAAGTGGAGCACCCAAAAGAAACCCAAGCAGACATGGAGAGCATGTGAAAACTCCACACAGATAGTGACCTGAGGCCAGAATTGAATGATGTGGAGATGCCGGCGTTGGACTGGGGTAAACACAGCAAGAAGTCTGACAACACCAGGTTTAAGTCTAACCGATTTATTTGATAGTAAACTCACAAGCTTTCGATGTTTACCTCTTCGTCAGGTGAATGGCTGAGGCCAGAACTCTCCATTCACCTGACGAAGAGGCAAACCTCGAAAGCTTGTGAGTTTACTATCTAATAAATCGGTTGAACTTTAACCTGGTGTTGTCAGACTTCTTACTGCCAGAATTGAACCCAGGTCCCTGGCACTGTGAGACAGCAGTGCTAACCACTGCGCTACAATGTCAACCCAATAGCTCGCTGCTGCATTTGAATGGCAGGTTCTTGATGATCAATGTCAACTTGACAACCAATCAGCATCTCTTTATCGTGCAATATAAATTGAATACATTGATACTATAATTAAAAAACCCACTAACACATCTACTCTCTCAGGAGACTAAGGAAATTTGGCATGTCTGCTACAACTCTCACCAACTTCTACTGATGGATCATAGCAGACAGTCCTTCTGGTTGTATCACAGCTTAGTTTGGCTCCTGCTCTGCCCAAGACTGCACAAAACTACAAAGGCTTGTGAATGTAGCCCAGTACATCACGCAAACCAGCCTCTCATCCATCGACTCCTCCTACACTTCCCACTGCCTCAGGGAAGCAGCCACCAGAATCAGCGACCTCAAGAACCCCAGATTTCAACCTTCTTCCATTGGGAAAGAAATACAAAAGTCTGAGAACACGTACTAACTGACTCAAGAACAGCTTCTTCCCTGCTGCCATCAGACTCTGAGGGCCTTATTTTAAGTTAATCTTTCTCTACACCCTAGCCATGATTGTAACACTATACCCTGTACTCTCTCTTTTCATTCTCCCCAATGTACTCTATGCATGGTATGTTTTATCTCTATAGTGCACAAGAAACAATACTTTTCACTGTATCCCAATACATATGACAGTAATAAATCAAATCAAATCAATAGATTCTAAAGCATTTGGAGCTGATGAGAAAGCTTTGAAATGCAGTGCTGCAGCAAATACATTGAACATAAGAACATAAGAAATAGGAGCAGGAGTAGGCCATCTAGCCCTTCGAGCCTGCCCCGCCATTCAATAAGATCATGGCTGATCTGTCGTGGCTCAGTTCCATATTCCCGCCCTCTCCCCATAACCCTCAATCCCCTCTCTTATCAAAAACCCATCAACCCGTGTCTTAAAAATATTTAGCGAGGTAGCCTCCACCACTTCAACGGGCAGAGAATTCCAGAGATTCACCACCCTTTGAGTGAAGAAATTCTTCCTCAACTCCGTTCTAAACCGCCCCCCCTTTATCTTGAGGCTGTGCCCCCTAGTCCTACTGTCCTTTCTAAGCGGGAAGAGTCTCTCCACCTCTATCCTATCCATCCCATTCATCATCTTATACGTCTCAATGAGATCTCCCTCATTCTTCTAAACTCTAACGAGTACAAGCCTAGTTTATTCAGCCTCTCCTCATAGCTCAACCCCCTCAACTCCGGCATCAGCCTAGTAAACCTCCTCTGCACTCCCTCCAAGGCCAAAATATCCTTGCGTAAGTACGGCGCCCAAAACTGCACACAGTACTCCAGCTGCGGCCTCACCAATGCCCTATACAGCTGCAGCAAGACCTCCCTACTTTTATATTCAATCCCCCTCACTATGAAGGCCAGCATCCCATTTGCCTTCCTGACCACCTGCTGCACCTGCAGGCTGGGTTTTTGCGACTTATGCACAAGGACCCCGAGGTCCCTCTGCACCGTCGCCTGCTGCAGTTTTTCGCCACGTAAGTAATAATCCTTCCTACCATTATTCCTACCAAAGTGGACCACCTCGCACTTGCCAACATTAAATTCCATTTGCCAGTTCCTGGCCCATTCACCCAGCCTATCTAAATCCTTCTGTAGACTCTCCACACCCTCCGCACAATTTGCCGTTCCACCAATCTTGGTGTCATCAGCAAATTTCGACACCATACACTCGGTTCCCTCCTCCAGATCATCTATATAAATACGTCAACTAGTTTATTGAATAAGATTCTAAACAGCAACCTAATTGATAATGGATAGATAATTAATTTGTTGGTGATGTTGATTGAGGGATAAATATTGACTGCAACATCAGAAAGAATTCCTTTGCTCTCCTTCAGGGAAAATGCCATGGGACCTTTTATCTCAGAGAGCAGATGGGCCCTTGGCATACTGGATCATCCAAAACATTTCCTCAGTGGGAGTTTTTCCCTAGATCTTGGGCTTAAGGCTCTGGAGTTCATAGAATCCCTATAAAAGGAGGCCATTAGACCCATTGAGTCTGCACCAATCACAATCCCACACAGGCCCTATTCCAGTAACCCCACACATTTACCCTGCTAATTCCCCTGACACTAAGGTTAATTTGGCATGGCCAATCAAGCTAACCTGCACATCCTTAGAGTACAGGAGGAAACTGGAACACCTGGAGGAAACCCACACAGACATGGGGAGAAGGTGCAAACTCCACACAGACAGTGACCCGAGGCCGGAATTTAACCTGACTCCCTGGCACTGTGAGGCAGCAGTGCTAACCACTGTGCTACCATGCCGCCCCAATAACTCCCTGCTGCATTTGAATGGCAGCTTCTTGATGATCAGTGTCAACTTGACAACCAATCAGCACCCCTTTTTCATGCAATATAAACTGAATAAAGTGACACTATGATTAAGAAAGCCCACTAACACATCTACTTTCTCAGGAGACTAAGGAAATTCAGCATGTTTGCTACAAGTCACACCAACTTCCACTATTGCACCATAGAAAGCATTCTTTCTGGTTGTATCACAGCCTGGTATGGCTCCTGCTCTGCCCAAGACCACAAGAAACCACAAAGAGTTGAGAATGAAGCCCAATCCATTGCTCAAACCAGCCTCCCACCCATTAACACTGTCTACATTTCCCGCTGCCTCGGCAAAGCAGCCAACATAACTAAGGATTAAAGCAAATTACTGCAGATGCTGGAATCTGAAACCAAAAGAGAAAAAGCTGGAAAATCTCAGTGGGTCTGGCAGCATCTGTAAGGAGAGAAAAGAGCTGACGTTTCGAGTCCAGATGACCGTTTGTCAAAGCTAAAAGACATCGAAAGCATAGTCAAGAATGCCACACACGTTGGTCAGACTCTCTTTTCCCTTTTTCTGTCAGGAAAAAGATACAAAAGTCTGAGATCACGGACCAACCAACTCAAAAACAGCTTCTTCACCGCTACCATGAGGCTTTTGAATGGACCTACCTCACATTAAGTTGATCTTTCTCTACATCCTATAACTGTAATACCATATTCTTCACTCTCACCTTTCTTTCTCTTTGAATGGTATGCTTTGTCTGTAAAACAAGAAACAATACTTTTCATTGTATACTAATACAAGTGACAATTATAAATCAAATCAAAAGTCAAATCAAATCGTTGTTCTCTTTGAAATTTGGTATTCTTGCATTTGTCCTGATGAGTGCAAGATGAAAAGCTTCGATAGCATCTCTCTTTGTTCAGGTTCTATACTGCCAAGTACAGTCAGTGCATCGTGCACCTTCTCGGCTCACTGTCTACCTCGACAGTAAGTGAAGTAGACAGACTGGCCTTCTGGAGCAGGGGGTCCTGAGACACACCAGAACATGTTTAAAATGGAGGTGCCCAGGGATGGAGCAAACCATCTTCTGATGAGACGGAAAGTTGAGAAAGAAAGAACGTCAAGATTGCAACAAAGCGGGTAGAAAAGAGAAGTATAAATACTTTAAATAACATTGAGGGAGACAGGAGTAAGGAGAGCCTGGGAGGGATGTGGTCAGGGTTGGTATGACTGGCCAGAGGAATATAGGAAGTTCGAAACGTAAGAACAGGAGTATGTCATTCAATCCGTGAGTCTGTTCCACAGCTCAGCTAGACCACAGCTAGTTTGTATCTTCTCTCCATCCCCCTGCCTCTGTTCCCTAAATTTTGAGACCCTTTAACAAAAAACTACCTTCCCTCTTGTGAAACTTTGTGATAATTTTAGGCATTAGAACAGGATCGAGTGAGGTTAAGACCCCTGTGATTCTGTGCATTCAGCAATCTGTTCAATTACTTAAGGGTCAGAAGGTAACCAAAGTAATTTAAGCTCTTCCATGCATGCTACACTTTCCACATGTTATGTCTCAAATTATTTGTCTTATATTTGTAAGTGGTTCTTGCCGATCGTAGAAAATATATAGCTCCAACACAAAGGAACATTGCTGTTAGAATTCCTGCAGTGCAGAAAGAGACCATTTGGTCCATCGAGACTGTGGAAGCTAACTGGAACAAACCCATGCAGGCTACAGTGACCCAAGGCTAGAATTGAACCCGGGTCCTTGGAGGTGTGAGGCAGCAGTGCTAACCATTGTGCCACCGTTCCACATACTGACCAAGAAATTAATTGTCCTCGATGACCCTTCTGTCACTGTCATTATCACCTAGAAAATACATAGCTTTGTTTACATACTGACTTGATGAAAATTACTTACCTTAACTTACGTGATCCATAATTTTATTATTCAATGTGATTCTTTATTAAGCCTTATTCACAGCAGTGAGCTGGCCTCACCTGACAACATTCTCAAAGTGATAAGGCTGTGGGCTCATGTCCCACTCCAGAAAGTTGAGCTTTAAATCCATGGTGAATCTCCCAGCACAGTACATACTAAATGCTATATTGTCAGAGGTGCCATCTGTCAGATGAGGTATGAAACCAAAGTCCCCTGTCCTCTCAGATAGACATACAAGATCTGCTCTGACGAAGGGTCATCTGGATTTGAAACATTGCCTCTAACCTCTCTCCACAGATGCTGTCAGACCTGCTGAGGTTTTTCCATCATTTTCTGTTTTTGTTTCAGGTTCCAGTACCCGCAGTATTCTGCTTTTGTTTGGACATACAAGATTCTGTTATTTTGACGAAGATTTGGTGAGTCCTCCCTTCTGTGCAGGTCAATACTTCCCCATTAAATAGTGTTGTTAAAGCTGATTATTTCCACTTGGAATGGAAACAAGAACTAGAGGGCACAGCCTCAAAATAAGGGGGAGTCAATTTAGAACAGAGTTGAGGAGGAACCTCTTCTCTCAGAGGGTGGTGAATCTTTGGAATTCTCTGCCTATTGAAGCAGTGGAGGCCACCTCGTTAAATGTGTTTAAGTCACAGGTAGATAGATTTTTGAACAATAAGGGAATTAAGGGTTATGGGGAGCGGGCAGGTGGGTGGAGCTGAAAACTGTCAGATCAGCCATGGTCTTATTGAATGGCGGGGCAGGCTAGGTGGCCTAGTCCTGCTCCTGTTTCTTATGTTCTTATGATTGTCAGGCCATTCATTTCATTGCATAGTTTGGGACCAAGCTTGCAGATTGAATGCTGTGTTTCTGGTATTACAACAATAATCACATTTTAGAAGTATATCACTGGCGGTGGAACATATTGGAGAAGCCTGAGGTCTTGAATTACGTTATAGGAATGTGAGCCTTCTCTTGTTTCTCCTCTCATCATCCAAGCAGCATGAGCTGGATTCAATCATAGCCCCTCACAGCACAGAGGGAAATGTTGTAACCACTTGTGCCACCCAATCCCTCTGATTTTTTTCTGTAATATATTTCAGCAGAAATTCTCTCTGAATTGAATGAAGCCATTACAAGGAGGATCAGATCTCTTTTCATTATCTCCAGTGGCTCAAGATGGTTGGGAGCGTAGCCCTTGCATTATTCCAACAGAAGATGAATGGGAAAGCATTCTGTTCAAACAATTGATGAAAGAAAAACAGGGCGAGGAATCAGGACAATTGCTTCCTCTGCTGCTCTGTTTAGCTGAGATGAATAATGTGCCAGATTTTTCTGCATCTAACAGTGCCTGCCTTTTGTAAGAACTGCCCCAGCACCCAGCAGCTCAGGATAAATCTTTGCCCAGTAAATTGCAGGCTGATCACATCACAATCTGGCAAAAGAACACTGAACAAATACAGAAAGCAAGAAGGTACCTTCTCAGACAAAAACAGAAGAAGTCTGACAACACCAGGATAAAGTCCAACAGATTCACCTGGAATCACAAGCTCACAGAGCGCTGCTTCTTCATCAGGTGAGTGGTGAGGTAGGTTTCACGGCATTTATACAAGCACAGACACAACCAGCCTCCCATCCATTGGCTGTGTCTACACTACCTGCTGCCTCAGCAAAGTAGCCAGCATAATTAAGGACCCCATGCATCCCAGACATTCTCTCTTCCACCTTCTTCCTTCAGGAAAAAGATACAAAAGTCTGAGGTCACATGCCAACTGACTCAAGAACAGCTTCTTCCCTGTTGCTGCCAGACTTTTGAATGGACTTACCTTGCATTAAGTTGATCTTTCTCTACATCCTTGCTATGAGTGTAACACTACATTCTGCACTGTCTCGTTTCCTTCTCTATGAATGGTATGTTTTTTCTGTATAGCGCGCAAGAAACAATACTTTTCACTGTATGTTAATACATGTAACAATAGTAAATCAAATCAAATGAAAATTGCAAGAAAATGGTTGGAATGCAAGTCTTTTACAGGTACAGGCAGTGTGAGTGTAGCGAGGGATAATCATAGGTTAAAAAGGTTCACTCACACAGCCTGTACCTGCAAAGACTTGACCTAATCATTGTAGGGTGATGTAGCTTGCAGGTCCTAATGTTGATGCACTCACTAGAATGTCCAAACCTGAGAAAGTATGTGGAAGGTATGGACTTTGACATGCATCAAGCAAATGCCCAGCATTTCATCCATTCTGCAAGGCATGTAGCAAAATGCATCATCATCAACAGCAGCAGTTCGCTGGAGGCAACATTGATACAGCTACAAAAAATCTATCCAAACAATCACACACAACAGGTACCTCCAAGCAGCAAGAGTGACTGTCCAGGATCTCAGCAGGAACGTACACATGAGTGCAGTGAACACCTATTTCACACCATTATTCCTGCATGAGGTGCAGATTACCAACACAGTGTTGGGAGTGTTTCCCAACATTCAAATCATGTGTCCTAACAAATTGGGAAGCATTCATTATTGGCCAAAATAGAACAAAGAACAAAGAATGAAGAAAATTACAGCACAGGAACAGGCCCTTCGGCCCTCCAAGTCTGCACCAACACACGCTGCCCGACTGTACTAAAACCCACTACCTTTCCAGGGACCATACCCCTCTATTCCCATCTCATTCACATATTTGTCAAGACGTCCCTTCGTATATGAATGACCTCCAGGTACCCATCAAAAAATCTGCTTCGTACACCTCTTTTAAACCTTGCCCCTCACAGCTATGCCCCCTAGTAATTGACTCTTCTACCCTGGGAAAAAGCTTCTGACTATCCACTCTGTCCATACCTCTCATAATCTTGTAGACGTCCATCAGGTCTCCCCTCAACCTCCGTCCCATTCACCTGGCGAAGGGGCAAACCCCGAAAGCTTGCCAGTTTACTATCAAATAAGTCGGTTGGACTTAAACCTGGTGTTGTCAGACTTCTTATTGCGTTTACCCCAGTCCAATGCTGGCATCTCCACATCATTTCCTCTGAGTGCCCTGGTTTCCTTCCACAGCCCAAAGATGGGTGGGTTAGGTGGATTCGCCATGCTAAATTGCCCCTTAGTGTCAGGTAAATAGAGTAAAGGGTAAAAGGGCCTCTTCTGCACAGTACAATTCTATGAAATATGTGGGCTTACAGGGATAGAGCCTAGGTTGGATTGTTGTTGGTGCAGACTCGATGGGCCAAATGTCCTCCTTCTGCAATGTTGGGGCGCTATGATTCTACGATATTCCACCAGTTGCGAGTGCAAACTTCTTCCTGTGGTTTTGATGCCAAGCAGAGTTATTGGTCAGTACACCTTGTGGGGAAGTCCCAAGAGCTTACTACATTTCAGGCAATAGGCTTTCAATGCTTCCCTTTGGGCTATCTGTTAGCCAGGATCCCTTTCAAGCTCACATGAACCACATTACATGCACTGTACCGAGAAGCGTGGATATCACAGATGATATAGCTGTTGTGGAAAGATCAAATCAAGTACAGGCTCATAATTTACATTTACTGATGCGAGCAGCACATAAAGAGGGATTGATTCTTGACTGTCTGAAATGTGACACCAATGTGCAGCAGATAAATTTCTTTGGTTCTGTATATTTGAGTGCTGGTATATATCCTTATCCAAGTAAATTAGAGATGTTTAAACCATGCCAACACTCTAAGATAAGGAAGATCTTCAAAGATGCCCGGGTCGCTTTAATTTCTTGTTATATTAATACATTCTTAATATATTCACAGTTTCACTCAAAAGTCTTCATCGCTGAGGGAATTGTTGAGAAAAGAAATGAGTTTCCTGTGGCACAAAGAGCACCGATACCCCTTTGATGCAGTCATTATCAGAAACACTGGCTTTGCAACCTGACAATCTTCGGCAGACAATTATCCTGCAAATAGATGCATCGTGGAAAGGTCAAGGAAACTAACAAAAAGCATTAAAAAATGTTGCATTCACTTCAAAAAAATCTTTGGAACACAATCAAACTGTTCCCACATCAATCAGGAAACATTAGTCTTGCTGTTTGGAATTGTGTGTTTTTATACCTATTCATCTGACTTCATTGTAGACAACCATAAGTTTTAAAGTTTATTTATTCATTGTCACTAGTAGGCTTACGTTAACACTGCAATGATGTTGCTGCATAAATCTCCCAGTCGCCACACTCCAGCACCTGTTCAGGTACACTTTAAGGGAAGTTTGCATGGCCAATGCACTTCATGTCTTTCGGACTGTGAGAGGAAGCCGGAGCAGCCAGAGGAAATCCACACAGACACAGCGAGAACATGCAAACTTCAACAGTCAGTGACCCAAGGTCAGAATCGTACCCAGATGTTTGAAGCTGTGAGGTAGCAGTGCTAACCATTGCCACCGTGCCGCCAGTAATCCTATTGAATCTTGGACAAGTTCCCAAAAGCAATTAGGAACATCCGAAAATGACAACCTGCCAGTTACCATCACAGAAGTTGTGTATACAAATAGATTACCTTTACACTTCAGAGCAGAGTAGGTCAACCTAGGCCAGTGAGTGGGCTGCATGGGTTGGCCCCCTTCATCTCACTGAGTCGCAAGATTGAAATCGGGCTTGTTCACTAACCGAGACCCTATGAATAAGATTAAATACATTTAATGCACACCAAATATTTTGTAATAAATTACAGAAAATGCTTAAAAATCTCTATAAAAACAGAATATCATCAACTTCAAATGGAAAAGTAAAATAGATATTTAAGCTTTGGAAACAGAGGGAGCGCACAGCTCTCACAGTCAATGTTGTGAGAACTTCCATCTAGAAGATCAAGGGCGGCAGATACATGGGAACATTTGCAAGTTCCTCTCCAAGCCACTCACCATCCTGACTTGGAAATATATCTCCATTCCTTCGCAGTCACTGGGTCAAAATCCTGGAATTCCCTACTGAACGGGATTGGACTGCAACAATTCAAGAAGGTGGCTCACCACCACCTCCTCAAGAGCCACGAAGGATGGGCAATAAATGCTGGCCAGCCAGCGATGCCCGTGTCCCCATGCATGAATAAAAAAATCAGCGCGTACCTTCTCCACTTGTCCTTGCTTTACGTGCAAATCATTTCAGTTACACCAGTAGGAAAAGAACTCGGCAGACAGGGATCAGCGAATGTGGCAACTCTGCGTGTAGCCAACTGTCAGCAAAATGTCTCATGGGGCCGCACTCAGAACTCAGGTGCAGGTTGCCCAGCACTGACTTAGAGACTCATAGATCCTCAGTTCAATGCAGCTATGTAATGGTGAGTAAAAATGTATTACAAGTAATTATACTCTCTTGGAATGGGGAGAAAGTATCTTTAGAAGGAAAAGGGAATGTCATGGCACAGTGGTTATCACCTGCTGCCTGGCAGCACCAGGGACCTGGGTTCGATTCGCAGCTTGGGTCACTGTCTATGCGGAGTCTGCATCTTCTTCCCGTGAGTTTCCTCCAGGTGCTCCGGTTTCCTCCCACAGTCTGAAAGACGTGCTAGTTAGGTGCATTGGTCATGCTAAATTCTCCCACAGTGTACCCAAACAGGCACCAGAGTGTGGCAACTGTGGGGTTTTCACAGTAACTTCATTACAGTGTTAATGTATGCCTACTTGTGACACTAACAAAATAGGCTTTAAAAGAACATTGTAGCACGTCTTTCAGAATATGAGTGTGTATCTGTATGCATCACTAGAAGGATAATGATGTCTGCATTGCACGTTTCGGTTTTAATTTCACTTTTATTCCAAGCAACAGAGCCGATAACACAGCTCCTGGTGTCCCCCAGATACTAAACAAGGTAAGAATATAGCTCACCTAAATAAATGAATCCCACAAAATGTTAATCCAATCCTGTCTGAGTGATAGGTGTCTCAAATCTTAGACAGCAAATCAATTCAAGGGCAGATATCATTATTAAAACATGACACTTTACTAGCAGAGAGTTACCTTTGAAGTATCAGCACTGCTGCCAATTAATAAACCCAGCAGCCGTGGCACATAGAGTCAAACTTCTGCCCATTGAGAAGAATGATCATTGATTTGGGGTTGTGGTTGATGGAGGAATGTCAGCTCAGTTGGCTGGGACAGCTGGTTTGTGACGCAGAGCGATGCCATCAGTGTGGGTTCAATTCCTGTACCAACTGAGGTTATTCAAACAGGCCCTGTCTTCTCAACCTTGTCCCTCATCTGAGGTGTGGTGATCCTCGGGTTAAATCACCACTAGTCAACTTTTACCCCTTTGAGGTAAGAACAGCCCATGGTCATCTGGTGCTATGGCAATACTGGGAGATCTTTCCAGCTCTTCAAACCGTGCCATTAAATCCACGTGGACAGGCAGACGTACTCTCGTTTAAATTGGCGCTCCCACATGACTACACTGAGGTAGTCACCTGGATAACAAGTTCAAGTTTAGAAGTGGGGCTTGAAAAAAGTAAAGATTTTGTATTTTGTCAAGGTCACCATGGTATTTGAAATATATTCACTATTGCGCTATAGAATCACAGTAACCAATTTATCAACAACAAGTTCTCAAAAATAGCAGACATTGTCCAAATCATCTGCTATATTTTACTGAGCTCACTGAGGGATGAATATTAACCTGAACACCAGCAATAATCCCACAGCTTTACTCCAAAACAGTGCTATGGATTTCCTCCTGGATGTATTTCAGTGGCTGTAAATGTCTTCAAACATCCTGAGGGCATGAAAACCTCCAGAAAACCAAATCCTCTTTTTCTTATTCATCCATTATGTCCTACAAATGATTCGCCTTCATAACACAAGGGTGGCACAGTGGTTAGCACTTCTGCTTCACAGCGCCAGGGACCCATGTTCGATTCCCAACTTGGGTCACTGTCTGTGCGGAGACAGTTTGCATGTTTTCCCCGTGCCTGCGTGGGTTTCCTCTGGGTGCTCTGGTTTCATCCCACAGTCCAAAAGATGGGCTGGTTAGCTGCACTGACCGTGCTAAATTCTCCCTCAGTGTACCCAAACAGGCACCAGAGGAAGGCGACTAGAGAATTTTCACAGTAACTTCATTGCAGTGTTAATGAAAGCCTAGTTGTTACACTAATACATCACCTTAAATGTTGAGATTTTTTTTGATCCTGAGAGCAAGAAGAATGATGAAGTCGCACGAATGGGGATACTGTTTGGGCTAAAATACTTTCTCACGAGTCATTGGGAAGATTATGCAAACAATTATAGTTGAAAAGGCAGGCAACCTTATGGTGCAGTGGCTAGTGTCCCTATATCTGAGCCAGAAGCTCTGGGTTTGAGTCCCACTCCAGAACTTAATGGCAAAGTAACGTGCATTCGTCAAACAGGTTAAGTATCAAAGAACACTGAACAAAGAACAAGGAAAATTGCAGCACAGGAACAGGCCCTTCAGCCCTCCAAACCTGCACCGACCATGGTCCCCGTTTGAACTAACCCCCCCCCCCCCCAACCTTATCCATATCCCTCAATTCCCATCCTATTCATGCATTTGTCAAGACGCCCCTTACAAGTCATCTGCAAATCCACCCAAACACGCCAATGGCTGGCAGCAAGAGTGTGAGAGACTCCTGGTCAGCCATACTTGATGTGGAATGGCGCCCTCTCGGGCTATAAGCCCCTAGTGACAGACTCGCAACCTGTTCTAGGGATAACTAGTTGTGGAAATGGATGAACGTCTGCCTTACTGCACCACTTGGTGCAGGAAGAAAATAGAGAAAAATAGAATAGAAAAGCCAATACTCTGAGATAAGGGCACATCCGCTTGAACGCTGTGAGGGCAGTCTGCATCATTGACAGTGCAATGTTCCCAGTACTGCACTCAAGATTAAGTCTCTGGAGTGGGACTTGAACCCATGACCTTCAGTCTCAGGTGGCAAACCTCAGGAGGCTATGAATTTTCCCTCATTGAATAAATTCAAAACAGGAATCAGAGTTTTGGATGCTGATAGAATCAGGGGATATGGGGATCAGGAAGAGGTCACAGATCAGTCATGATCTTATTGGGAAAGTAGGCTCGAGGGACAGTGTGTCCCTTAATTTGTTTCAGTCTGCTCTGATTCCATTGCTTATGTTGAGAATATACAGAAATGGATATTCAGAATCGGGGACTAGTAGTTGAGTCATAGAATCTCTATAGTGCAGAAGGAGGCCATTTGGCCCATCAAGTCTGCACCAACCACAATTCCACCTAGTTCCCATAACACTATGCATTTACTCTATCTAGTCCTCTAGAGGACAATTTATCATGGCCAATCCACCTCACCCACATATCTTTGAACTGTGGGGGGAAAGCGGAGCACTTGAAGGAAACCCACGCAGAAATGGGGAGAATGTGCAAACTCCACACAGACAGTGATCTGAGCTGGGAATCGAACCCGGGTCCCTGGTGCTGTGAGGCAGCAGTGCTGACCACTGTGCCATCATGCCGCCCTGAGTTTCACCATACCAATGAAACAAATGCTCCTTTTAAATAAAAAGAAACGAAGGGTGGAATTTTTGCGACCGGCCCACCATGGGAATCATAGCAGGTGGGACATGGACCATACAAAAGTCCGTTGACCTCAGGTGGGATTTTCCAGCTTTGGGGTGAGCGCGGCTGGCAAATCCCACCTGCAAAGTTGACGTAAGGAAAATCTTCTCCTGAATAAGCAAGTAAGTAGGAGCTGTATAGGGCATTGGTGAGGCCGCAGCTGGAGTACTGTGTGCAGTTTTGGGTGCCGTACTTACGCAAGGATATTTTGGCCTTGGAGGGAGTGCAGAGGAGGTTTACTAGGCTGATGCCGGAGTTGAGGGGGTTGAGCTATAAGGAGAGGCTGAATAAACTAGGCTTGTACTCGTTAGAGTTTAGAAGAATGAGGGGAGATCTCATTGAGATGTATAAGATGATGAATGGGATGGATAGGATAGAGGTGGAGAGACTCTTCCTGCACAGAAAGGACAGTAGGACTAGGGGGCACAGCCTCAAGATAAAGGGGGGGCGGTTTAGAACGGAGTTGAGGAGGAACCTCTTCACTCAAAGGGTGGTGAATCTCTGGAATTCTCTGCCCGTTGAAGTAGTGGAGGCTACCTCGCTAAATATTTTTAAGACGCGGGTTGATGGGTTTTTGATAAGCGAGGGGATTAAGGGTTATGGGGAGAGGGCGGGAATGTGGAACTGAGACACGACAGATCAGCCATGATCTTATTGAATGGCGGGGCAGGCTCGAGGGGCCAGATGGCCTACTCCTGCTCTTATTTCTTATGTTCTTATGTTCTGAGACACATTGAGAGTCTGGGGGAGGCAGGGTCTTTAGTGGCTTTCAAGAAGGAATTGGACCATCACCTGAAGGGAATGGTTTCTAGCGCTGCAGGGAAAGGGTGTGGGGCTGGCTCAGCATCTCTTGCAGAGGGCTAGCACAGGCACACAAGGCCGAGTGGCCTTCCTGTGCTGCAACTGTCCCAATTCTGTGAACATTTTGTGGGTAGGGTTTAAAAATAATGTGGTAAAAACCAGCACTGGGGAGGTCAGGGGTTCTGGCAGGAATTCTCCAACCTCGGAATTCTCCAATCCCACTGCAGCGAGTGGAGATTGGGATGAGCATCAAATTCTCCGTTCTCACCGTCAGCGGTGATGGGGCATGTCGTATCGGAGAATTCCAGCTCCTGTTTTCAATGCGGAAGAGAAAAAACAGATGTTGTGATTTTTCTTTTGTAATGAAGAAGAATAGAGGTTTGGAATGGCGCGCAAAGATCTTCAAAAGTGAGGCCACTGTGAGGAGAAGAGGAACTTTATGAATAATCTGAGCTCATTTCAGAAACTCGGCAATTCCTAGAACCAGACCAGTGCTCATTACCTTCCATTCGCAATGTCCCATGAAATAGACGGTAATTTCTCTAATCTCGGTCTGAATCCCATTTCCCATAGCAGTACAAAAATGAGTCAGTCTTGAATAGCTTCCTTCCTCATGTTGAAACATGCTCACAAACCATGCAATGTGGTTTGTATCGCAAGAGAGTCTCGAGGGATTGCAGAAAATGGACACTTCTGAATAGCTTTTTTTCTCCCTGCAGAATCCTTGGATGCAATATTCAAACGCAGGAACAGCCCAGAAACAATTTCATTTGATGTTCTGCATCACTATTTCTGTTGTTAGATTCATCGCAAAGGGAAGCGAAAAAAACAAATGCACGAAGTTAAAATGTTTCCGATTAATTCCTGGGATATGGCCATCACTGGAAAGATCTGGCATTTATTGCCTGGTTGCCCTTGAGAAGGTGATTCTTGTACCATTGCCATCCATGCAGTGAAGGTACTCTCTCAGTACTATCAGGGTCAGTTCTAGGATTCTGACTGAGTGGCTATGAAGGAACGGCCAATACACCTCTTAGCCAGGATAGGAAGTTCATTTTGTTCCCATAAACCTGCTGCCCTCTCATCTTGGGTAGTAGATGTTGTGGGATTAGAAGTAAAGCCTTTGCTGTTGTGCTTCTGGTGGATGATGTACACTGTTGCTTCCTTGCTCCAGAGATGGAGGAAGTGAATGCTTAGGATCCCAAAAGAGAAAATGCTGGAAAATCTCAGTAGGTCTGGCAGCATCTGGAAGGAGAGAAAGGAGCTGAAGTTTCGAGTCCAGATGACCCTTTGTCAAAGGCGGCACGGTAGCACAGTGGTTAGCACTGCTACTTCACAGCTCCAGGGACTTGGGTTCAATTCCCAACTTGGGTCACTGTCTGTATGGAGTTTGCACATTCTCCTATTGTCTGCCTGGGTTTCCTCCGGGTGCTCTGGTTTCTTCCTACAGTCCAAAGTTGTGCGGGTAAGGTTGATTGGCCATGATAAAATTGCCCCTTAGTGTCCTGAGATGTGTAGGTTAGAGGGATTAGTGGGTAAAATATGTAAGGATATGGGGGTAGAGTCTGGGTGTGTTTGTGGTCAGTACAGAATTGATGGGCCGAAGGACCTCTTTCTTCATTGTAGCGTTCTATAAAGTCCAGCTTTGACAAAGGGTCATCTGGACTTGAAACATCAGCTCTTTTCTCTCCTTACAGATGCTGTCAGACCTGCTGAGATTTTCCAGCATTTTCTCTTTTGGTTTCAGATTTTTGTCATCCACAATAATTTCCTTTTATTGAATGTTTAGGGTGATAGATAAGGTGCCAAAGAAGAAGATTGCTTGGGGAACTGTATAGCGCCAAGCCTTAAAAGATGGAAGAAGGCCATTTAGCCCATCGTGTCCCCATCCGGTGATCAAGCAACCAGTATTTCATGTTTGGAATAATTTTGCCTTATATCTCCCAGTCTCCAGATAACCAGAGACAAAACACGGTCCCCAAGACAGGGCAGGTGATGGCTTAGTGATATTATCGCTTGACATTTAATCCAGAAACTCAACTAATATTCTGGGGACCCAAGTTCGAATCCTGCCACAGCAGATGGTGGAATTTGAATTCAGTAAAAAAAATCTGGAATTAAGAATCTACTGATGAACTTGGAACTATTGTCAATTGTTAGAAAAACCCATCTGGTTCACTAATGCCCTTTAGGGAAGGAAATCTGCTGTCCTTACCTGGTCTGGCCTACATGTGACTCCAGAGCTACAGCAATGTGGTTGACTCTCAACTGTCCTCCAAGGGCAACTAGGGGTGTGAAATAAATGCTGCCAGCCTGTGACACCCATGTCCCATGAATGAATAAATAAAAATTGTGGTACAGATCCTCACAAGTCCCAATGTATGTGACCCTGGGAATTGCCCAGGAAGTTTGACTTCCCGATGGCCAATTCCTCTGCTCCTGCGACCCTCCAAAAGATCTTCAGCCCTGAGTTTGGATCACCAATTTTTAAAGTTCTGATGTACTTACCTAGATAGTTACTTTGGAAATGTTAGATTAAAATGTAGTTTAACAGCTGGGTATCTATACAACTGAACAGCCCCCACACCACCAGTCATTCACACTGACTCCCCCAACTCCCACCTTGACTGCATCCATCCAGCCCCACAACAAGACCTGACTTGACCTCATTCACTACATCCTCCCCCACCCACCAATTCAACCTCCCCCTGACTCCTCTCCTAACTCCTGAGTCGCACCCCGCCCCCCCAACCTGACTTGACCCGGTCTCACCACCCTACCTGGCTGCCGTCCAATCCCTGAACCTTAAACCTTTACTCACCCTACTTTTCACCCCCTTACACACCCTTACACACTTGTCCACCCCACGCTTTTACCCACTTAACTCACCCACCCTGCCCCACTTACATGTCCTACGCCCTTACGAACTTACCTTCTCTCCTGAATTTTTCAAAAAAAGTTTTGGGACATTTCAACCTTTTACTGACCTGAATACAGCTGATGCAACAAAAAAACTTTCCATGTATCTCCTTCCCAGGTTTTTCCTGTGCTGTGTGAGTTCGGCTGGAACATCCGCCTGAGCTTTGCCCAGAAAAATCGAAGAAAGCTAAGTGGTTTGTTTTTGGTGTGATCAGGGTCAAAATTGGGGTTATGATCCAAAATGGAAGACTTGAATGTTGGGAGAAATTGGTAAGTTTGTTTCCTTGGCTTGCAGAGTTTATGTGTATTAAGCTGTAATGCTGTTACTGGATAAGAGATGTATTTCAGGAAGAGACAAATTCCTGGAATATTAATCCTGGAACAGAAATTCAACAACCAGGGACCGAATTTCCTGGAACTCAGAAGGTGCCAGCAAATCTTTGGCCCCATCCCCATAACTCCACGTATTTACCCTGCTAATCCCCTGACAGTAAGGGGTAATTGGCCACGGCTAATCCATCTGACGTGTACACCTTTGTAGTGTGGGAAGAAACCGGAGCAGCAGAATGAAACTCTTGCAAACATGGGGTGGAATGGAGGCACAGTGGTTAGCATTGCTGTCTCACAGTGCCAGGGACCTGGGTTTGATTTCCAGCTTGGGTCACTGCCTGTGTGGAGTCTGCATGGGTTTCCTCTGGGTGCGCTGGTTTCCTTCCACAGTCCAAAGATGTATGTGCTAGGTTTATTGGCCATGCTAAATTGCCCCTTGGTGTGACGAGGATTAGCAAGGATAAATACGTGGGGTTATGAGGAGAGGGCCTGGGGAGGATTGTGGTCGATGCAGATTCAATGGGCCAAATGGCCTTTTTGTCTGCACTGTAGAATTCTACGGTCCACATAGTCATCCAAGGCTGGAATCGGACCTGGGTCCCTGGCGCTGTGTGGCACCAGTGCTAACCACTTTGCCACCAGGCCGGCTCCTGATTGAGGTGAGGTAAGTGGCAAGCTGATGCCCATATCTTTAAATCTAAGGTCAATATTTTTTGTTAAGCAAAGGTATTGAGGGATATGGGCCAAGGGCAGATACATGGAATTAGGCCACAGATCAGTCATGGTCTGATTAAATGGCAGAACAGACTTGATGGGCTGAACGGCCCACTCCTGTTCCAAGATTCTTACATTCCTATGTTCCTACTGGGGAGCCAAGGAGTCGGGAATGTTTGGGTAGGTCGGGAGGTATTTAGAGGGTCAGTACTTGGGTGATGTGGGAGAGGTTTGAATGGAGAGTCAGAGTGGTCAGCACGAGCGATGAGGGGGTGGTGGTGGGGTCATGTGTACAGTTACCCAGGCGTTAGGCTTGGATTTGTCCTGCCGACATTTCCTGGATAATTCTCCAGGGAAGTAAGTCGGAATCTTTGGAAGGTCCTAAATTTCCCATCGGAAGTTCAAGCCTCCCAGGAAGCCTTGTGGAGTCTGTGTGATGGAACGTCTGAGGGGTTCCTTAGCAGATCTTGTGAAGTACGTCCAGTATCTGACTATTCAGATACCGGAAGATCTGGAACTTTGCTCTCTTTGTTTCACTATCTCTTTGTATCACCTCACACTTTCCAGGGTTAAATTCTATCTGCCACTTACCTGCGCATTTGCCCATCCCATCTACATCTTCCTGTAGCCGACACCACTGTAAACCTCTGTAAACCAACTGGCCATTCTTTGTCATCCTCAAACTTACTGACCTCACTTGGCCACCTATGATATTTATATTCTCTGGGACATCTCCCCAGTTTCAAAGTCTGTGACCTCTTCAATCTCATGTTGATTCAAACTCTCGGAGCTCTCCTCTCTTTCTCTGCTCCTGTGGATTATTGTTCTGCTGACTGGACTATCCTCGTTAACAGATTCATCACTTCTTCTATAACTCCTTATTAGGTCAATCTTGAGGAGCTCCTCTCTCTTTGTGATTATCATTGATTTTATCTCTTGCCACCTAATTTCAATCAATATTCCAAAACTTGCCTGATTTACTTCATCAAGTATCTCCTTTTAATCTTGCTTTTAGATCTGCAATCAGTGCTCCATTGTCACCATACCTGAGAATGTTTATCAACTTTCCATTGATTTTCAACTGACTTCAAAGTCTTCCAGTTTTTTTGCGATAATGACACAAAGTAAGTATGTTAAGCAAGCCCGCTGACAGACACATCTCTGCTGAACCATTACTTTTAACTCTTTATCATAGAACCCCGGAGGAGGCCATTTAGCCCATTGAACCTGCACCGACAACATTCCCACCCAGCCCCTATCCCCGTGACCCAATGTATTTACCCTGCTAATCCCACTAATCTACACATCTTGGGACACTAAGGAGCAATTTATCACAGCCAATCAACCTAACCCACGCATCTTTGGACTGTGGAGGAAACCGGAGCACCCGGAGGAAACCCACGCAGACACGGGGAGAATGTGCAAACTCCACACAGACAGTGAGCCAAGGCTGGAATTGAACCCGGGTCCCTGGTGCTGTGAGGCGGCAGTGCTAACCACTGTGCCACTGTGCTGCCATCACTTGCTATGGATTAATACTGGATTGCTTTTGATTACTATGGATTACTGCTGCCAGAAGTGTCTTTAAAACTCCCAAAAGCCGATCTATCTAAATCACTCGCCATCCTGACTTTATTCCCGAGTTCATTCGTGGGATGTGGTATTGCTGCCTGAGCAATATTGGTAATTGGTCTAGCGGTACAAGATGGTTTCCTTCAACTTGGACAGCTGCAATGTGCGTGGCAGATGTGCGTTGGCTCTATTTCTGGACAGTTAATTCCAAGGTGTTGGCCCAGCAGTGATGAAGGAATTAAGATATATTTCCAAATCGGGATTGCGTAACTTGGTGCTCCCATGCACCTGCTGCCCCTGTTCTTTGAGGTCATTGAAGCTGTACTCTTGGGAGGAGGTGTTGAAAGATCCTTTCGGTTTTCTGCAGTGCATCTTGCACTTGGCCATACATTAGCTGTTTCTCTATTGTTGTTGGGTCAACATCCTGAAACTCTGGGTGAGATTTTCCAGCCCTTCTCGTCCCAAGATCAGAAAATGCCACCTGATGTCAACGGACCTTTCTGTGGTCCCCCCACCCCCTACAAACCCCACCCACCCTCTCCTCACAGACACTCCTCCCCACCCCGCTATGATTCCCATGGGATGGGCGGAACGTAAAGTGCGCTTTTGTGTCTAACAGGACTGGACTACTACGGTTCAAGGTTAAAAGCCCACCAGCTTCACCGCATTACCTCTGGATGGGCAATAAAAGGGGTAAGTGATGAGAGAAGGAGTTTGCACGTTCTCCTCGTGTCTGCGTGGGTTTCCTCCTGGTACTCCAGTTTCCTCCCACAGTCCAAAGATGTGCGGGTTAGGTTGATTGGCCAGGCTAAGAAATTGCCCCTTATGTCCAGGGATGTGTAGGTTACAGGGATTAGTGGGTATAATATGTAGGGATATGGGGGTAGGGCCTGGGTGGGATTGTGTTCAGTGCAGACTCAATGGGCTGAAGGGCCTCTTTCTGCACTGTAAGGTTCTATGGTTCCTGTGGTTTCCCCTCATGGGGAAGTCTCAGTCCAGAGAGCATGGTCTCAGAATAAAAGGGGTGCCAATTTAAGACTGGAATTCTTCTCTCTGAGGCTTGTGAGTCTTTGAGACTCGTTGCCACAGAGACCTGAGGGGGAAGAGGCCACTGAGAGAACTTTCCAGCCACGGAAATTGTCAGGGGCTGGGTGTGGACCATGCAAAAGTCCGTTCAGCTGGGCAGCATTTTCCAGTTCCGAGGTGAGTGCGGTGGGAAAATCCCCCTCCCCCCCTTTGTGTATATTTAAGGATGAGATAGATATATTTTTGATTAGTAAAGGGATCAAGGCTTTACAGGAGAAGAGCAGGATGTGAGGAATGCCAAATTAGCCGTGATCCTATAGAACGGTGAAGCAGGTTGAAGGGCCGAACGGCCTACTCCAGTTCCTATTTCTTAAGGTCTTATTGAACCAGGTTTGAGGTGGCATGGCGGTACGGTGGTTAGCACTGCTGCCTCACAGGGCTGGGGCCCAGGTTCGATTCCTGGTTTGGATCACTGTCTATGTGGAGTAAGCACATTCTCCCGGTGCCTGTGTGCATTTCCTCCGGGTTACCGAGACACGAGAGAATTGCAAGTTTAAAGAGCTTTTGCAACCTCGATGACGTCCCACAACACTTAATAGCTAATTCAGTAATTCTTAAAGTGAGATCAGTGTCGTAAAATAGGAAACAGAGTTATCATCATTGAATCCCGAAAGTGCAGAAGGAGGCCATTTGGCCCATTGAGTCTGCACCGACTCTCCGACAGGCCCTATACCTGCAAACCCACATATTTGCCCCAGCTAAACACCATGGGACACTAAGGGACAATTTAGCATGACCAATCCACTGAACCTGCCCATCACTGGAGTGTGGGAGGAAACCAGAGCACCCAGAGGAAACACACGCAGACACGGGGAGAACGTTCAAAGTCCACACAGACGGTAACCCGACGGCAGAATTGAACCCGGGTCCCTGGTACTGTGAGGCAGCAGTGCTAACCGTTAACAATCATACAAAACGGACGTATTTCCCACATTATTACTAGTGCCCCTAATCCACATGCTGTAATATCTGTCTGTAGGGGAGGGAGAGGCGGTGAGGGTGGGGGGTGCTGCTTTTGAAAAGTGGCAGCAGTGACAAGTGGGAGATTCTCCAGAGGCACAGAGAAACAGCTGGTGGGAAAGATTCCTCTGTTATTGATGCGTAGGAAGAGAAGTTGGGGAATTTGGAAGCGGCGAGGAGTTGGTAAGAGGTGAGTGATATGCTTACAAATCGGAATTCCTGATTCTGCACAATTTAAATAAAGGATCACTTCAGGGAGGATTATTTCCTGGTCCTCTTTCATCCTGGATGAAGCAACTTGCAGCCATTAACAACTGTAGCATTCACTAATGCCTCTATCTCAGTGTCGTGCTGCTTGCAAACAATCTGTTGTTAGATTTGAGCAGCAGAGTGCTTCATTAAAATACCATCATCCCAAACGCCTTCTGTATCTTGTAATTCTAAATGGGAAGCCATGCTGTTTAACAGTTTGTTTATTACAGTTAAATTTTCAGGACTGGCAGCGAGCTGTTGTCACGCGGAAGCCAGTCAGAGCTGGAATCGCAGAACCCCTACGGCGCAGAAGGAGGCCATCCTGCCCATCAAGTCTGCACCCACCACAATCCCACCCAGGCCCTATTCCCCGTAACCCCCCCCCCCCACATTCACCCTGCTAATCCCTCTGACACGAGGGTGCATTTATCATGGCCAATCAACCCAACCCGCACGCCTCTGGGAGGGAACCGGAGCAGCCGGAGGAAACCCGCACCGACATGGGGGGAACATGCCAACTCCACACCGACAGTGACCCAAGGCCAGAACTGAACTCGGGTCCCTGGTGCCGTGAGACAGCAGCGCTAACCACTGTGCTACCTAACTGTGGATTTGGTAGATTGGCCATGCTAAATTATCCCTTGGTGGGATATTACAAGCCTCAGGTAGGTGAAATGGTGAAATTCCGGCATATATCAGAGGTCTAGGCTTGTTAGGCCAAATGGTCTTCTCTGTGCTGTAGAGATTCTACAATTCTGCGATCCTGCCCTTGAACCTGCTCAGTTATTCAACACCAAAGCAGCTCCAATTATATATTATGAGCACCTCTTATCCCAGAGTGCTACAACACTTTCATGCAGCTTATGGTTTAGTTCTGCAGAAAGTGGACTAGGAACACTTCTGTGGAAGTGGGAAACCTTCCATTATTTAAATTTTGACACAGAGCTTGGGTGTTATTGAAGAAAAGGCGGGATAAAATAGGCCACATTCCGCGACTGAGATTGATAACAAAGAGGAATTAAAACAATAGAGTTGATCCGGATCAGCCAGGATCGGATTGAAAAGCAGGACAGGTTAGAGGGGCTGAACGACCTCCTCCTGTCCCTGCGCCGCGCTGATTGGAGTTGAGACACCATTAGTGTTTATTCTTTTCACACAGATACAACCCACGCCGGACTTTATAGATCTGAAGGGTCATATTTGGAATTCTGTCCATGACTTTGCTTCAGAGAGCTGTGCTGCCCTCTGGAGACAGTTTGGGATTTACACCGTATGGTGGGAGAGGGGAATTTAGGGAGATAATTAAAAGAGAGTGTTGTAATGGGAGATCAGCAATTCCAGAAGTTTTTGGATAGACTTTGAAGTACTCTTAAATAAATAAACATCCAACTAAAATGAGCGGATTGTCTCTTAGTTAAAAAGTTGTGGGATCAATCCTCACTCCAGGGAATTCAATGAGTGGCACAGTAATTAGCACTGCAATCTCACAGTGCCAGGGAGCCAGGCTCAATTCCAGTCTCAGGTCACTGTCTGCGTGGAATTCTCCCTGTGCCTGCATGGGATTCCTCCGAGTGCTCCGGTTTCCTCCCACACGCCAAAGATGTTCAGGTTAGGTTGACTGGCCGTGCTAAATTTGGTGTTAACAAATTGTCCCTAAATTAGTCGTCCCTCAATCTGGTTACGGTTCCTTTATTGTGGGATCCAATAGGCGTAGGCAAAGGTCATGGGTAGAAGAGAGCACTCACAAAGTTAAAATGGCGGCGCGGGCTCGTTGGGCCGAAGGGCCTGTTTCTCGTGCTGTGTTGTTCTTTGTTCTTTGATCTTTGCTCTAAAAATTGTTCCATCGTGCCAGGGGGATTGGACAGGGTAAATATGTGGGGTTATGGGGATAGGCCTGGGTGGGATTGGCTCGTTGGGTTGCAATTATATTTTGAAAGTTGAATTCATTCGAGCGCCTCAGGATTCTGATCAGTTCTCAGCAAGATTCTCTCAGTGGGAAACTACCAGTTTCCATTCCCGCTTCCCAATTAGGAGCCTAATTTGAGAAATCCTGAATCAATAATTTAACGTAAAAGGGAATTGTGAGAAACAGGAAGATGATGGGATGAAGTCATTGCAATTGGCCTGAATCTAAAGCAGATGAAATTACACTAATTTCTCGACTGTTATTCGTTTCCGTGCCTACCCTTTGTGATGTTAGAGGCAGGAATTTCCCGCCATGCCGGAGAACCCTGCCTGAGGTCAACAGATATTTGCATGGGAATCGTACTGGCTGGGAGAGGAAAATTCCGCCCAATGTCTTTCCTTCAATACCTGAATTGTGCACTGAATTCCTGTAAAGGAGAAACTGACCGAGAGCTTACGAGTTAACTGTGGGCCCGTCCACCAGTCAGTCAGTTGGACGACCCTGCTGCACTGGTCATCGAAGCCCTAATTGCATCTTGCTCTGACCAGCCAATTATTTGCTTGTCGTCACGGTTTCCACTCCTCTCAGCGAGGACGTCCCACCCCCAAAAGCTGACGGCCAATCAGAGGGTTGGCAGACCTTCATTCCCAGTATAATCACTGGGAGTGGTGGCCATTACTGGGAGTGCACCAATCACAGAGCAGCGGCTACCAAGGGCCCATAAGAGCTCAGATGTGGATTGCAAGGGCGCGGGGGGAGGTGGGGTGGGGGACGGGTTGGAATTGTCCAATTCGGGATGACGTTTGCCACTAGGGTGCAGGAGATCTCTGCGTGGGCTGCAAGATTTCCAATTTGGAGGGTCAACCCCTCCAAGCCCTCAGGGAGGCCAAGAAAGCATATCTGTCACTCTCCACGCATGGTGAGGTGCTCACCTGCCTCTGGAAAAATACCCACAGGGGCAGGATAGGGCCTGTAAATTGACATTAAGAGCCTCAATTGACTAAGGCCAGTGGGCCATCTGCCATGTTCCCACCACTGGTAATATCTCAGAAGCAGTGGGAGGGCGACAGGTATGGCACCCCCATCTCCCGCCATCTGGAGAGGGTGCAGAGGAGGTTTACCAGGATGTTGCCTGGTATGGAGGGGAGGTCCTATGAGGAGAGACTGAGGGATTTGGGGTTGTTTTCATTAGAAAGAAGGCAGCTAAGAGGGGACCTTATTGAAACAGATAAGATGATTAGAGGTTTAGATAGGGTGGACAGTGATAGCCTTTTTCCTCGGTTGGAGAAAGCTAGCACGAGGGGGCATAGCTTTAAATTAAGGGGTGGTAGTTATAGGACGGATGTCAGAGGGAGGTTCTTTACCCAGAGGGTGGTGAGGGATTGGAATGCCCTGCCTGCTGCAGTTGTAAATGCGCCTAGTTTGGGGGCGTTTAAGAGATCCGTGGATAGGTTTATGGATGGAAAGGGATTGGTTTAGATTAGAGGGTCATTGCTTTTTTAATTGGTCGGCGCAACATCGTGGGCCGAAGGGCCTGTTCTGCGCTGTAATGTTCTATGTATGTTCTATGTATGTTATTCAATTTTATGCCACTCAACCTCATAGCCCACTTTTCATGAACCCCTATGATCCCAGTAAGTATTTTTTTCCACTGGCGAGGGGATCAATAACTGAGGCACGCAGATTTAAGAAAAATGAGTTAAGGCCAGTGAACCAGCGGGGAGAAGAGAATGAGCTTTCTGTACGCTTCCAGTTGTCATGACCTGGAACGTGCTGCCTGAAAGGGTTGTGGAAGCAAATGTAAATGTCACAAGGGCATTGGATACGAACTTGAAATGGGAAAATCTGTAAGAAAAATCTGCTGGAGACTCCGTAGCTCAGTGAAGCAGTTTACAACCATCTGAACTCATCTGGAACATAATCTTCCTCCAATTCCTTTTCACATTCCAGTGTTGACGGTGGTTCTGCTGTTCCCGCTCACAACTTCTCTCAGCTAATCTTTTATTCCTTTACCTCTCCAATGATCATCCTCTTTTGCCTTTCACTATCGCAAAAACATAGAAATGCCGTGCTTATCATCCAATCAATAGCCTGACACCGCCCCCACCCCCCCCCTCCCCATATCCTTTGATCACCTTTGCCCCAAGACTGATATCTAACTCCTTCGTAAACACGGAACGTTTCGGCCTCAACTGCTTCCTGTGGTAAACAGTTCCATTGACTCACCACTTTCTGGGTGGAGAAATTTCTCCTCATTTCAGTAGTAAAAGGCTTATTCTGTATCCACAGACTGTGACCCCTGGTTCTGAACACACCCACCATGGGGATCATCCTACCTGTATCTATCCTGTCTAATCTTACTGGACCAAACCATTCTCTATCAATCTCAATGCAATACCCCCAATCCCATGAGCTTTAATTTTACATGCTAATCTCTTAAGTGGGACTTTATCAAAAGCCTTCTGAAAGTCCAAATAAATTACAACTATTGGCTCCCCCGTCAAGTCTACTAGTTATACCCTTGAAGCATTCCAGTCGATTTATCAAGCATGATTTTCCTTTCATAAGTGCATGCTGGCTCTGTCCAACTATTCCTTAATCACTCCAGCTCTCTATCACACACCTTTTTCACTCTGCCCTCTATCCTGCATTTGTTCAAAGCCTGCCATATCTCCAACTTGAAACTTTGATAAGAATCTATTGACCTCGAGTCATAGAGGTTTACAGCATGGAAACAGAGCCTTAGGCCCAACTTGTCTATGCCTTTTTTTTTAACCACTTAGCTAGTCCCAATTGCCCATGTTTGGCCCATATCCCTGTGTACCCATCTTACCCATGTAACTGTCTAAATGTTTTCTAAAAGACAAAATTGTACCCGCCTCTACAGCTACCTCTGGCAGCTTGTTTTAGACACTTATCACTCGCTGTGTGAAAAAATTGTCCCTCTGGACCCTTCTGTATCTCTCCCCTCTCATCTTAAACCTATGCCCTCTGGTTTTAGTTTCCCCTACCTTTGGGAAAAGATGTTGACAAACTGATCTATGCCCCTCATTATTTGTTAGACTTCTATAAGATAATTCTTACGTCTCCTACTCTCCAGGGAAGAAAAGTCCCAGTCTATCCAACCTCTCCTTATAACCAAACCATCAAGTCCTGTTAGCATCCTAGTGAATCTTTTCTGCACTTTTTTCTAATTTAATAATGTTCTTTCTACAATAGGGTGACCAGAACTGTAGACAGTATTATAAGTGTGGCCTTACCAATGTCTTGTACAAATTCAGCAAGATGTCCCACCTCCTGTATTCCATGTTCTGGCCAATGAAACCATGCATGCCGAATGCCTTCTTCACCAATCTGTTCATCTGTGACTCCACTTTCAAGGAGCTGTGAACCTGTATCCTTAGATCCCTTTGTTCTGTAACTCTCCCTAATGTCCTACCATTAACTGAGTAATTCCTGCCCTGGTTTGATCTGCCTAAAACATCTATTTCTGTTTCTGTCACTCTTCATGGATGCTGTTGACCCACTGATTATTTCCAGAAGCATTGATTTTTACTTTAAGGGGCTCACCAAATTTCAAGATGAATTCTTACTCCCAATGGAGAGAAAACACTCCAGCCCATGTTAGCCGGAGATGATTTGTGACCTGATGGGTGATGGGTACACCATGCTTTGCAGGGACAAGTTTTGGGCCTGTGGTTCCTAAAGTTGTTGATCTTTGGAGTTTCTCGCACTTTGTGCTTTGGGTCTGTTGGAAATTAATTGATGCGGATTGACCCTGGAGGTTACTAAGCAACTCTCTTCTCATTGATTGGGAAAATAGTAGAAGGCTAACTCGGTGGGCCTTGATCTTTCATTGTCAAACACTTCTTACATCTGCTTTCTACTCAGTGAAGAATTCATTCACTGAGGTGGAGCAATTTGACATTTGAATCCTAATGTTGAGTAAAAAAAATGAGTTGAATGTGACAATTTGACAGGATTTAGATAAGCATTGTACACTTGATAATGGACAACCTTGGCTACACCAAAGATGATTGATTCCATTCTTGTTCCATATTCTCCTTTGCAACCGCAAAATACAGGGAAACTATTTGTATTTTATTGAAGGTAATTACAAGAACATTGTGGCCTTTCCAGCAGAGTAGAAAATTGTTTACATGGTTTAGCTCCATAGCTTTCTATCTCATCACTGTTGGCAAGCTGTAAGTCTTGCAATTCTTTCAACCCAACACACCCTAAACACTGGCACAAGTATTCCAGTGACACAATCTGCAAAAGCGACACTAAAGATTCTTGATCTCATTTATGCAAGATGTGAGATGCCGGCATTGGACTGGGGTGGGCACAATAAGAAGTCTTGCAACACCAGGTTGAAGTCCAACAGGTCTATTTGGAATCACGAGCTTTCGGAGTGCTGCTCCTTCATCAGGCGAGTGGAGGGTTAGGTTTCACAAACATGGCGTATATAGACAAAGACACAGTTGCAAGATAATGGTTGGACTGCAATCTTTTCAGGCAATCAAGTCTTTATGGGTACAGACAGTGCAAGTGGAGAGAGGGATAATCACAAGTGAAAGAGGCCCACTCGCATTGTCTGTACCTGAAAAGACTTGATTACCTGAAAAGACTCAAATTCCAAGCATTATCTTGTCTTTGTCTATATATGTCGCATTTGTGAAACCTACCTCTCCACTCACCTGATAAAGGGGCAGTGCTCCAAAAGCTCATGATATCAAATAAACCTGTTGGACTTTAACCTGGTGTTGGGAGACTTCTTACTGTGCCCACTCATGCAGGGTACAGGAAGGCTTACTGAAACAAAGCTCAAACCTTGTTTCTGTTTCAGTTATGAGTTGAGGTGTTCTGGGCACCACAGTGTAGAAAGGATGCCAAGGCACTGAGGGGGTAAAAATGACATTTGCTCGCCTGGCACTAAGAAGCTGCTAGAGTTGTCCACCTGAGAGCAGAGGAGGTTGTGGAGAGATTTGGTAGAGGTGTTTAAAATAATGAAAAGGATTTTGATCTAACAAATAGGAAGAAACTAGCAGTGGGGCAGCAATCTAGGCAACTCTGCCCAAGACTGTGAAGAGGTACAAAAGGTTGTGAATGTGGTCTAATCCAAACCAGTCTCCCATCCATTAACTCTGTCTACACTTCCCCCTGTCTCGGCAAAGCAGCCAGCATAATTAAGAACCCCACGCACCCCGGACATTCTCTCTTCCACCTTCTTCCTTCGGGAAAAGGATACAAAAGTCTGAGGTCATGCACTAACCGACTCAAGAACAGCTTCTTTCCTGCTGTTGAATGGACTTACCTTGCATTAAGCTGATCTTTCTCTACACACTAGCTATGACTGTAACACTACATTCTGCACTCCTTTTCTATGAACGGTATGTTTTGTCTGTGTAGCGCACTAGAAACAATACTTTTCACTGCGTGTTAACATATATGACAATAATAAATCAAATCAAATCAAATCAATCTGAGTGGCATGATGGCACAGTAGTTCACACTGTTGCCTCACAGCACCAGGGGTCAATTCCCGGCTTGGGTGACTGTGTGGAGTTTGCATGTTTTCCCGGTGTTTGTACAGGTTTCCTCCACTTGCTCCGGTTTCTCCCAAAGTCCGAAAGATGTGCTGGTTGGGTGCACTGGCTGTGCTAAATTCTCTCTCAGTGTAGCCAAACAGGTGCAGGAGTGTAGCGACTAGGGAATTTTGACAGTAAACTCATTGCAGAGTTAACGTAAGCCTACATGTGATGCTAATAAATAAACTTAAACTGCGGACACTGAATCATAGTGATTGGTAAAAGACGCAAAAGGAAATGTTAAGAAATTGCATTTTTTATGTAGCAATTTGCTGCGATTTTGCTTCTACAATGTGAGATAGAAGCTAAAAATAATTCAATAAAAAAATTAAGCTGAAGTTTTTAAGAAATGCTGCACAATTGGAGTTGGGGGTGGTGGGGAGATGTGTGCGTGTGTGTGCGCGTGTGTGTGTGTGTATGTGTGTGTGGGGGTTGGGGGGGGGGTGGAATGGAGAGATAGAGAAGGAACGTGGCCAATAGCACATCACTTTCAAAGTGGCAGAACGCACGTCCACAGCGGCGGGACGGAAGATTCCCAACCGTGGGTAAGGTTAGTGAATTCCAGCCAACGCGCTGAATGCCCTCCTTTTGTGCTGGGGGATTCTAGCAGCTGAGTTTCCCAGGCACAATGGACCAGTTTGTGTTGTCCATCCCTAATTGCCCTTGAAGCGAGTGGCTTGCCGGGTCATTTTTTAGAGAGACATTTATGAGTTCAACCACATTGCTATGGATCTGGCGTCACTTAACAGACCTTATGTTGGCCACGCATAAGGGATAAAGTCAATCCAAATAAGTATCGACTTTCACAATAAATGTGCCTTTTTAAAATTTTAGATGATATTTAATTTTAAGGGGTTGATTAAAAAAATAGCATAAAAGAAAAGTGAAAGCAGATTGCTGGCAGTAGTTTTCTGAAATTATGTTTTGGGGAATATTGCAAAGGGAGTTTTTGGTGGTGACTCCGGTATAGATTGTTCTAAGCTGCAAACAATTACAATCCCACACTATAAATAAATGAACCAAAGCAGCGTACTGCAGGCAGAGTACACGTCTAACGCTGTGCATCAGTCAACAAAACTATTGGTTTGTGATGTCAGTCCTTGACAGATATAGGATGGGACAGGGCGAATGCTGAGAGTGTGCTCGCAGTGTGGGGCCTCATTAAACGTGAGCAGTGAGAATCTGCCCTGCTATCTGAGGACATAATTTTCACCTCAAGCCTGTATCTAGTGACACTCCGAGCCAGGGGCAGGATCACAGGAAAATACGCCTGTGTGTAAGCGCGCATATATCCTTCAAGATGTGTACATCCTTTACTTATTCATTCACGGGATGTGGGCATCATTGGCACTGACTGCCCATCCTTTATTGCCCTTGAAAAAAAGGTGGTCATCTGCTTTACTCAGCTGCCACAGCCTATGTGGTGCAGGTACACCCACAATACTGCTGTACATTTCAGTTTATGTGTGCGCAAACCCACGTATGCATGTCTGAGTGAGTTTTAAGTTTATTTATCAGCGTTACAAGTACGCTTACGTTGACACTGCAATGAAGTTACTGTGAAAATCCCCCCCCCCCCCCCCCCCCCCCCCACCCCCCACCCCCGTCGCCACACTCTGGTGCCTGTTGGGATACCCTGAGTGAGAATTTAGCACGGACAATGAACCTAACCAGCACGTCATTTTGATGGTGGGAGGAAACCGGAGCACCCAGAGAACATCCATGCAGACACAGGGGGAATGCGCAGGCTCCGCACAGCTACTCAAGGCTGGAGTTGAAGCCGGGTTCCAAATGCTGTGAGGTGCTAAACACTGTGCCACCATGCCATCCTGTGAGTAAGGTATGTGCATTGTATGTGCACTTGTGTGTGTGGTTGTGAATGTATAAATGTATATCCGCATGTGTGTACGTATTTTTTGGTGAGGGTAGAGAAGTGGATGTTGTCCACATGGACTTCAATAAGGCCTCTGACAAGGTCCCTCATAGCAGACTGGTGCAGAAGGCGAAATCTCATGGGATCAGAGGTGAGCTGGCAAGGTGGGTACAAAATTGACTCGGTTAAAGAAAACAGTGGTAGCAGTGGAAGGGTGCATTTCTGAATGGAGAGCTGTGACAAGTAGCGTTCCTCAGGGATCAGTGCCGGGACCTTTGCTGTTTATAACATATATAAATAATTTGGAGGAAAATGTAACTGGTTTGATTAGTAAGTTTGTGGACTACGCAAAGGTTGGTGGATTTGTGAATAGCGATGAGGAACATCAGAGGATACAATAAGATATAGATCAGTTGGAGACTTGGGCAGAGAGATCACAGATGGAGTTTAATGCAGACAAACATGAGGTAATTTTGGAAGGTCTAATACAGATAGGAAATATACAATAAATGGCAGAACCCATAAGAGTATTCATAGGCAAAGGAATCTGGGTGTATAGGTACACAGGTCACTGAAAGTGGCAATGCAGGTGGAGAAGGCATTCAAGAAGTCTTGTTTGCCCTCATCAGTCAGGGCATTGAGTTTAAAAATTGGCAAGTCACGTTGCAGCTTTATAGAACCTTAATTAAGCTGCACTTATAACATAGGGTTCAATTCTGGTCGCCCAACTACCGGAAGGATGTGGAGGCTTTGGAGAGGGTGCAGAAAAAAATTATCAGGATGTTGCCTGGTATTAATTATGAGGAGAGGTTGGAGAATCTTGGTTTGTTGTCACTGGAACAATGGAGATTGAGTGGTGACCTGATAGATGTCTACAAGATTATGAGAGGCATGGACAGAGTGGATAGTCAGAAGCTTTTTCCCAGGGTGGAAGAGTCAATTACTAGGGGCACAAGTATAAGGTGCAAGAGGCAAGGTTTAAAGGAGATGTAAGAGGCAGATTCTTTATACGGAAGGTAGTGGGTGCCTGGAACTCATTGCCAGAGGAGATAATGGAAGTGGATACAGTAGTGAATTTTAAGGGGCATCTTGACAGATACATGAATGGGATGGGAATGGAGGGATATGGTCCCCAGAAGGGTTGGAAGTTTTAATTAAGTCAGGCAGCATGGTTGGTGCAGACTTGGAGGGTCAAAGGACGTGTCCCAGTGCAATAATTTTCTTTGTTCTTTGTTCTGTGTGTGCCCACTTGTATGTGTATGTGGGCCTATATGAGGATTCACGTGTGCTCATGTGCACCTACATATTGCCGTGTGTGTATATTGTCCAAATGTGCATTTGCATCGTGCCTGTGAATGTTCATCTTTGGATGGAATGAGTTAAGTTCACAAGGGGGATAGTTGTTAGTTCTAGTACTTTGCGAGAATTAGTTGAATGCTTTTGTATGTTTGCTGCCTCTAGCAAATCAATACTGAAGTGTTTCTAACAAGGCAATCTTTCCAGAGAATATTTATTGGACCACTTTAAAGGCTGTCACTAAATCAAACCTCAACCCACCCAAGTTCCATTTAACTTCCCAATGCATCAGATCCCATCTGGATTTTGCCGATTACAGTCAATCATAGGTCTCTCAACATTGGACAAAAAAAACGATCCTGATTTTACAAGCTTGGGGCATTATGTTGTGATGATCTTATTGTACAAACTGACCAAGTTTTTACTTCTCATTGCCCTAGCGTGACTTTGACCTGACTCTGAATCTGAGTTAGCGGCTGGGATTTTCCGGCTGCACTCGCCCCAAGGTCAGGAAATCCCGTCCGAGGACAATGGACTTCTGCACGGTCCGCGTCCTGCCGGCTACAATTCCCCGCGGTGGATGGGACGGTAAAATTCTGCTCAACGTCTGCATTTAAATGGCCAGTCAAGGCACCGCGGATGAGAAGCAGAGAGCACAGATTCAAGGTCATTGGCGACAGCACCAATGGCAAGGCGAGTTGAAACTATTTCGCACAGTGGGTGGCTTCGAATCTGGAATGTGCTGCCCGGGTGTGTGGCGGAGGCCAGTTCAATTGAGGCATTGGAGAGGAAATGGGATCGTTGCCTGAAAAGGAAAAATGTACGAAGCTCTGGGAGAAACGTCACGGGCGTGGCGCTAAATAAATTGCTGCTGCATGGTGGGATTGTTGTTGGCGCAGACCCGATGGGCTGAATGGCCTCCTTCTGCATCAGGGATTCTGTGATTCTACGGGCCAGATTTTACCATCAAGGTTCATCAAGTTTTCAGGCGTGAAAACTTGGGTAAAATTGGGCGTGAGGTGAGTAGTGCGACCCGTGCCCGCCTCCGCACCGGTTCCCCTTTTACCAAGGACCAAAAATGGACACCATTGGGACCGCGCCCAAAACAGGCACAACGCCAATTTAAATGCATTTGTATCCATTTAATGGGCTGCATGCCCAAACTTTGCCGGCATTTCCCACTTTACCATCACGTTCGCCCGTCCAGATTTGGCACGAAACAGGTACGGTCCACAAAGGTCCGATTCGGGCAGTCCAGCTTCTGAGGAGGTAAATTCAGAGCTTCCATTGGCTCTCTGACTCAGATCGGGGGGTGGGGGGAGGGATGATTTGGTCAGTTGGCTGTCTGGTGGAGGGGGGGGAGCGAGGTGGGTCAGATGGCATCCTGATGGGGAGAGGGATAGGGGAGCCCACTGCCACTCTGCTTGTGATCGGTGAGGGCAAAGGAGGCAGGGGGGGCATAGTCTGGATAATGGAGGGCCGGGGGATAAGGGGGGTCAGTAATGTTGTGGGGGTGGGACAATGTCTGTTGGGGCCGGGGGGAAGAATTACCTGGGCCAGAAGCGATGTGGCAGAGGAGCGATTTTCTGGAGGGTTTTTTTGCACGTGCATAGTTGGAGGTTCTGATCGGAGTTACATGGTTTTGGGTGTGATAAGCCCCGCCACAGGCTTCTGCTGCGTGATTCAGAATCGATGATATTTTTTCAGGCAGAGTGAGAAGGGGGAGACACCAGAGAATGGGTCTAAAAGTCAGATCTGAATTACTCTCAGTTTCAAGGCTGCCCAGCATATAGAATCAGAATGGTAAAATAGGGCCCTATAATTCTAGAGAGAGCGCAACAAAGGCTCACAAGATAAGTTCCATGGATCAGAAAATTGTCAGGTAGAGATTGGGTTGATGGAATCAATATTCTGTGGAATTTAGAGCTTAGAAGAATGGGGGTTGGTGTGATCTCAGTGATTGTAGGTGCTTTATAAGAAGGCTCGATGAATTGCTGCAGTGCATCTTCTCGATGCTGCAACGGTGCACGAGTGATGGAGGGAGTGCAAGTTTGAGGTGGTGTTGCCGTAGTGACCCAGAGGCCTGCTTTGTTCTGGGAGGTGTCGAGCTTCTTGGGTTTTCTTGAAGCTGCACCCATCCAAACAAGTGGAAAATATTCCATCACCCTCCTGACTTAGATCATAGATCATAGAAACCCTACAGTGCAGAAAGAGGCCCTTCGGCCCATCGAGTCTGCACCGAACACAATCCCACCCAGGCCCCTACATATTATACCCACTAATCCCTCTAACCTCCACTACCCTTGTATTAATTTTTTATTTAATTTATTTAATTGTATTAATTAATTAACAAGTAAGAGGCAATTTCTTAGCATGGCCAATCAACCTAACCCACACATCTTTGGACTGTGGGAGGAAATCGGAGCACCCGGGGGAAACCCACATAGACATGAGGAGATTGTGCAAACTCCGCACAGACAGTGACCCGAGCCGAGAATCAAACCCAGGACCCTAGAGCTGTGAAGCAGCAATGCTAACTGCTGTGCTACCATGCCAACCTTGTGCCTTGTAGATGATGCGCAGGCTTTGGGGAGTCAGGAAGTGAATTGTTTGCCGCAGAATTCCCTGCCTCGCACCTGCTGTTGTAGCCACACATTTATGTGGTGGGACCAGTTCACTTTCTGGCCCTCAGGCTGTTGATGGCTGGGGGATTTAGCAGTGACAGTGTCATTTATTAGATTGTTAGTATCAGTTAACTAATATCCTGTAGCCATTCAGCAATAGTGACAAAGATAAGCCCAGTAGACAAGCCAAATCTTTATTTAAACTTGTTATTTATTTCCTCCTTTGATTCGGCAACATGTTTCAGAGTACAGGGAGGGCACCAATTTACCTTGGAATATATTAGTGTCATCCTTTTATTGGTATTTCACACTATCAAATGTTTCCTCACATAAATTAGGACTCTCTGATCTCCTGCAACCAGTTCACCATCACCTTGGACTCTGGAAGGAGCTATTCCCCGTTACATCTCCAGCTATAGAAATTTGACTTGATGTAGAGTCATAGAGGCTTACAGCATGGAAACAGGCCCTTCGGCCCAACTTGTCCATGCCGCCCTTTTTTTTAAACCCCTAAGCTAATCCCAATTGCCCACATTTAGCCCATATCCATCTTTACCCATCTTACCCATGTAAATGTCTAAGTGCATTTAAAAGACAAAATTGTTCCTGCCTCTACTACTATCTCTGGCAGCATGTTCCAGACACTCACCATCCTCTGTGTGAAAAAATTGACCCTCTGGACACTTTTGTATCTCTCCCCTCTCACCTTAAACCTATGCCCTCTAGTTTAAGACTCCCCTATCTTTAGGAAAAGATATTGACTACCTAGTTGATCTGTGCCACTCATTATTTTATAGACCTCTTTAAGACCACCCCTCAGCCTCCTACGCTCCAGAGAAAAAAATCCAAATTATCCAGCTTCTCCTTATAACTCAATCCATCAAGTCCCGGTAGCATCCCATTAAATCTTTTCTGCACTGTTTCTAGCTTAATAATATCCTTTCTTTCATAGGGTGACTAGAACTGTACATAGTATTCTAAGTGCCCTTATCAAAGCCTTGTACAACTTCAACAAATACCTCAACTCCTGATTTCAATGTTCTGACCGATGAAACCAAGCATGCCGAATACCTTCTTCACCACTCTGTCCACCTGTGACTACACTTTCAAGGAGCTATGAACACTTACTCCTAGATCTCTTTGTTCTGTAACTGTCCCCAAAGCCCTCCCATTAACTGAGTAAGTTTGCCCTGGTTCAATCTACCAAAATGCATCACCTCGCATTTGTCTAAATTAAACTCCATCTGCCATTTGTCAGCCCACTGGCCCAATTGATCAAGATCCCGTTGCAATTGGAGATAACTTTCTTCACCAATCGTGGTGTCATCCGCAAACTTGCTAACCATGCCTCCTATATTCTCATCCAAATCATTAATATAAATGGCAAATAACAGTGGACCCAGCACCGATCCCTGAGACACACCGCTGGTCACAGGCCCCCAGTTTGAAAAACAATTGTCTACAACCACCCTTTTGCATTCATTTAGATCCCTCACCTTGGATCCCATGGGATTTAACTTTACGCAACAACCTACCATGCGGTAGATAGACCTTGTCAAGGTCTTGTTAAAGTCCATGCAGACAACATCAACTGCACTGACCTCATCAACCTTCTTGGTTACCTCTTCAAAAAACTCAATCAAATTTGTGAGACATGATTTTCAGCTTACTGTCCATGCTGACTGTCCCCAGTCAGTCCTTGCATCTCTAAATGCCTGTAGATCCTGTCTCTCAAAGTACCTTCCAACAATTTACCCACCACAGATGTGAGGCTCACTGGGCTGTAGTTCCCAGGTGTTTCCCTGCAGCCCTTTTTAAACGAAGGCACAACATTTGCCACTCTCCAATCTTCAGGCACCTCACCCGTGACTATCGAAGATCCAAATATCTCAGCTAGGGGACCCGCAATTTTGTCCCTAGACTTCCATAGTGTCCTGGGATACACTTAATCAGCTGTCAGGGATTTATCTACCTCGGTGTGCTTTAAGACCTCCTTCTCTGTAATATGCACTTTCCTCAAGACATCACTATTTATTTCCCCAAGTCCCCTAACATCTATGCTTTTCTCAATAGTAAATACTGATGAGAAATATTCATTTAGGATCTCACCCATCTCTTGTGGATCCGCACATAGATGACCTTGTTCATCCTTAAGAGGCCCTACTCTCTTCCTTGTTACTCTTTTTCCTTTTATATATTTGTAGAAATCCTTTGGATTCTCATTTGATTTGATTATATTTGATTTTGATTTGATTTATTATTGTCACATGTATTGGTATACAGTGAAAAGTATTGTTTCTTGTGTGCTATATAGACAAAGCATACCGTTCACAGAGAAGGAAAGGAGACGGTGCAGAATGTAATGCTACAGTGATAGCTAGGGTGTAGGGAAAGATCAACTTAATGCAAGGTAGGTTCATTCAAGTGTCTGATGGCAACAGGGAAGAAGCTGCTCTTGAGTTGGGAAATGAAATAGAGTGCAAAAAATACTCCCTGAGGTTGAAGTGATAAATGGTTCGCAATCAGCACAGAGGTTAGCACTGCTGCCTCACGGCGCCAGGGACCCGGGTTCGATTCTTGGCTTGGGTGACTGTCTGTGTGGAGTCTGCACGTTCTCCCCATGTCTGCTTGGGTTTCCTCCAAGTGCTCTGGTTTCTTCCTACAGTTCAAAGGTCTGCAGGTTAGGTGGATGGGGCGTGCTAAATTGCCCATTAGTTTGTAGGCTCGATGGATTAGCCTTGGTAAATCTATGGCGTTACAGGGGTAGGGTGGGAGAGAGGGCCTGGGTAAGATACTTTACTGCAAAATTGGTGCAGACTCGATGTGCCGAATAGCCTCTTCTACTCTGTAGGGATTCTCTGATATTAGAATCATAGAATCATAGAAAAACTACAGCACAAACAGGCCCTTCAGCCCACAAGTTGAGCTGATCTTACCTCTACCTACTAGGCTCACCTATAACCCTCAATCCTATTAAGTCCCATGTACTCATCCAGAAGTCTTTTAAAAGACCCCAGCGAGTTCGCCTCTACCACCGCTGACGGCAGCTGATTCCACTCACCCACCACCCTCTGAGTGAAAAGCTTACCCCTGACATCTCCTCTGTACCTACTCCCCAGCACCTTAAACCTGTGTCCTCTTGTGGCCACCATTTCAGCCCTGGGGAAAAGCCCCTGAGAATCCACCCGATCCATACCTCTCAACATCTTATACACCTCTAAAAGGTCACCTCCCATCCTTCGTCTCTCTAAGGAGAAAAGGTCGAGCTCCCTCAACCTATCCTCGTAAGGCTTGCCGCCCAATCCAGGTAACATCCTTGTAAATCTCCTCTGCGCCCTTTCAATGGCTTCCACATCCTTCCTGTATTGAGATGACCAGAACTGAGCACAGTCCACCAAGTGGGGCCTGACCATTATTAATGAGCAGCCTGGTTTATGAAGTTCCCTCCTTAGTGAAATTGTGCTTGTCTGGGTGATTCCCACCTCCCGCACCTTCTCCTCAGGTGTTCCTGTCTATTCTACTCTATTGGAGTATCTTTGGAGGCAGTACAAAGGAGGCTTACTAAGATGTTCCTGGATGTGGAGAGACTGCCAAATGCTGAAAGATTGAATAGGTTGGGTCTGTCTCCTTGGAGTTTAGAAGAATGAAAGGTGATATGATTGACAACTTGAAGGATTTTTCAGAGGTTCAACAGGGCCAATGTTGGGAGATGTTTCCACTCATGAGAGAGTGTAAGACCAGAGGGCATAGTCACAGAATAAGGGGGTTTGAGGAAGAGGATTTGAGGAAGATTTTTTTCTTTCAAAGAGTGTAGAATCTTTGGAATTCTTTATCCAGGAAGCTGTGATGGCCAAGTCCTTGGACATTTCCAAGGCTGAGGTTGATAAGTTTCAGCAGGGAGATTAATGGTTGCAGTAAGAATGCAGGAAAGTGCTCATAGTGAGCATCAGATCAACCATGGTCTTATTAAATGGTGGAGCAGGGCTGAATGGCCTCCCCTGAACCTATTTCTTATTGTTAAGCCAGAGCTGCTCTCGATGTATAAATACGAGCCTTTCTTTCTTTTTTTTTAGCGTGCTTTGTTTTCTTTCCCTTTCTTTCTTCCATTTTGCCATAAGTGTACTAACATCTCATAGCAAATGGATCCTGGAACTTTCTGATCTGAACACGCCAACACCAGACTAACTGGTCAGTGTTTGAGGATTCTTGATGATGCCATTTGCCCTTTCATGTTGGTTGTAACTGACTCATTTTTAACCTGTGGTGAAGGGTCAGGGGCGAAGAGAAGTTCAGTGTAATATTGAATGCCGATTGCTAAGATTGGTTACACATGAAAGACTTGACTTTTAACCATCGCCTTAAATCAATTACAGGGTAACCTAAAACCCAACAGTCTCAACTTTGTGGCCCTGTTTTTATTGAAAGTCACATTGTAACATCATCCTCCAGTTCATAAGAACCATTTTATTTTAATTAAAAAGTATAAATACTGACCTCTATCCCCTACTGAAGTGTTTGGTTTCAAAATTTCATTTCCTTAATGTCTCTCAGGTAATCACTGGTGGAGGCCCCAGAAAAGGATATTCCAGACATTCTTTTCTGCTGTAATGTGTAAAATAAAAGTTTGGTCTATAATGGAGAGCTACTTTATTCCTGGGAGTTTAATCAGGACGTTTCTCATCTCAAAGCTGAGAGGAAACCTCAAGATCTCTTTCCCGAAAAGACTTTGGATGCTGGCTCAATTTTCAAGACAGATATCAATGATTTTGTTTGTGGGGAAGGTTACCATCTCATCCAGGAAGTTTTGTGGCACAATGGGTAGGGTCCCCGCCTCTGAGCTGGGAGTTGAGTGTTCGCGTTCCATTCCAAGACTTGATGGTCAAGGAAGGTGCATTCAGGATGACAATGTCAGCTTGCAAAATCCTTCCAAACACACCCGTGTCTGACAGAAAGAGTGTGAGAGATGTCTGGTCAGCCACATTGGCACCTCCTCAAGGTATAAATCCCTGATGACAGACTGGGGACTTGTTACAGGAATAACTAGCTGTAGAAACACATAAAAGTCTGGTTTAGTGCCCCAGCAAGGAACTACAAAAGGTCGTGAATGTAGCCCAATCCATCACACAAGGCCAACCACTGACACTGTCTATACTTCCCGCAGCCTTGGAAAAGCAGCCAGCATAATCAACAACCCCACACACCCTGGACTTCCTCTCTTCACCTTCTTTCATCGGGAAAAAAGATACAAAAGTCTGAGGTCACGTACCAACCAACTGAAGAACAGCTTCTTCCCTGCAATCAGACTTTTGAGTGGACTTACCTCGCACAAAGTTAATCTGTCCCTACACCCTAGCTATGATTGTAACAGGGTATTCTGCATTCTCTTCTTTCCTTCTCTGTGAATGGTACCTTTTGTATAGGTTGCAAGGAACAATACTTTTCACTGTATCCCTAATACAGTCTTAAAAATGACAATACCTTGTCGGACCCCACTTGGAGTACTGTGCACAGTTCTGGTCGCCTCACTACAGGAAGGATGTGGAAGCTATTGAGAGGGTGCAGAGGAGATTTACAAGGATGTTGCCTGGATTGGGAGGCATGCCTTATGAAGGTAGGTTGAGGGAGCTAGGTCTCTTCCCACTGGAGAGACGAAGGTTGAGAGGCGACCTGGCAGGGTTTTATAAAATGTTAAGAGGAATAGATGGAGTGGATTCTCTGAGGCTGAAATGGTTGCTACGAGAGGACACCGGTTTAAGGTGCTGGGAAGCAAGTACAGTGGAGATGTCAGGGGTAAGTTTTTCACTCAGAGGGTGGTGAGTGAGTGGAATCGGCTGCCGTCAGTGGCGGTAGAGGTAAACTCACTGGGGTCTTTTAAAAGACATCTGGATGAGTATATGGGATCTAATGGGATTGGGAGTTACAGGTAGTTCTATTGCTTGGTAGGTATAGATGTGATCGGCGCAACTTGTGGGCTGAAGGGCCTGTTTGTGCTGCAGTGTTCTATGTTCTAATACGTGTGACAATAATAAACCAAATCAAATCACTTGGTACAGGAAGAGAAGTGGAATCATAGGATCTGGGGTAAGTGAGGCAGGTATATAGATTTACATGATCTGAATGGATGGACTCATAAATCTCCCATTTCTTCCTGTTTTCACCACAGGCATTCAACTAGAACTTCCCTGTCACAGAGCATGCTTAAAACCAACATACAGGAGAAACTTCCACTGCGCTGCTGTCTTGAAATCAGGCTCTAGTAATTAAGAGACAGTTTGCTAACCTACTGTGCCACCCTGTTGCAATCCTGACTTTTCCACGCAAATGAATGCAAAACAAAGGATAGCACAGATACATTTAAGAAGTTAAATAATAAATTAAATAAATATTCCCAAATGTTTTTGTCCACGGATCATTTCGGCAGGGCTAAAGATCCTGAGGACCACCTACTTGTCCCACTCTTCATGTTTACTTTTACAAGAACTTATAAATATTTCACTGTTTTTTCACGATTACATTGAATAAATTTATGTGCATTAATTTTTTAATAAAATATCATAAGTAAATTATTAATTAATGCCAGAAGCAAAAGTATAAGTCTTTTCATATTATAGGAAAACAGTGCCATAGAGTAGTAATGTCACTGGGCTGGTAATTCAGAGGACCGACTACAATGCTGTGGGGACATGGGTTCAAATCCTACCACGGCAGCTGACAGAATTTCAATTCAACTCATAAAAACATCTGGGATTGAAAGCTGGCCTCAATAATGGTGGCCAGGGTGAAATCAGAGGGTATCTCATAGAAACCTATAAAATTCCAACAGGACGAGACAGGGTAGATGCAGGGAGGATGTTCCCAATGGTGGGGGGAGTCCAGAACCAGGGGTCACAGTCTGAGGATACAGGGTACGTGGTATTGGGCAGAGATGAGGATTTTCTTCACCCAGAGAGGTCAGGCCTGGGGAAGTCATTACCACAGAATGTAAAAAACATTGAACGTTTTCAAGAAGCAGTAAGATATAGCACTTGAGGTGTAGGGGATCAAAGGATATAGAGGGAAGGCGGGATCAAGCTACTGAGCTGGATGACTATCTATGATCATAGTCAATGGCGGAGCAGGCTCGAAGGGCCAATTGGCCTCCTCCTGCTCCTATTTTCTTTGTTTCTATGCGTATTGAATCAGGCTGTAATGTGTGGTGGCTCCAAAGCTTCGCATGACTCCATTGATGGGGTAGGCACCAGTGAGAGAACCTGCCAAACCAGGCAAAAGGACGGGAAATTCCACGCTGGCAGCCATTTTGAGATGCTTGCCGCATTCCCATTGTGGCAAAACTGGATATTCCAAGCATTTCTGAAAATCCAATCATTTTAATCGAAGTTGAAGATAAGAAACTAATTATCAAACATATTTCATTCAAGGAATGGCAATTCATGATAAGGACAAAATTACAGAGTTCGGAGGGGAAGTAGACAGTCTTAATCCAAACTATTGGTCAGTTAGTGTCCAAGTTCCAGGCTTCGATAATATTATTAAAATTAAAAGAGCTTCTCAGTCTTCGATAGAGCAGTGGATGATAAAACTGTGACAGTCTTTCCTGAGTTGAAGATCATTCCTTTGCAGAAGCTTCTTCCCAGGGTCCTTTGAAGGAACAACAAATTCCTCAGGGTGTGCTGAGTTCTCCTCCTCCAAATCCAGAAGACGCAAAGGTCGATTTCTTCAGTCTTCTCTTTCGGATCAATCTTCCATTGAAAAGTCTCATTGTCCTTTTCAGCTCAATCGTCCTGAAACCTACACTCCGCTTCCCAACAATGATGCTAAAATGCTGCCCGTTCTGCAGTTAATGGTGTCCCACCAGGTGTAGAGGAACACTCGTGTATCTCCAATATATCTTCCTCAAGGGCTGAGAGGGCTGAGGGAGATTGGATTCCCTGGGACTGCACCTTGAGGAAGAAAGAATGGAGCCTACGCAGTCCGCTGGGGCAGAGAATTGAAAAGATTCACAACGATAATTAAAGCAAATCACCAAGGCTCCTTCAACAGCACCTTTCCACCTGTGATGTTAACCTGCAAGGAGGACAAGGGAAACAGTTTCTTGGGAACACCACTGCCTGGACATTCCCCTCCAAGTCATTCACCACCCTGATATGGAAATATTCCTTCTCTGTCGCTGGGTCAAGGTTCAGGATTTCCCTCCCTATCCACACTTTGGGTGTACCGACATCACAAGGACTGCAGTGAAGGTACTTACCATTTTCTCAAGGGGCATTTTGTGATGGGCAATAACTGTTGGTCTACCCACCGATGCCCACATCCCATGAACGAATATTGAAAAGGACTCATTTTGGAACAAGGAGTGGAGTGACATTTCCCCTACATGGCCACAATACTTCTGTTTTAACCCCATTTTTAAGGGCAGCAGTGAAATTATAGAATAACAGATCCGGAACTGAGTTTGTGTTGACTCTCTTAGGAAAACCTTCCAGCTGGTGTCACTCTCCCAGATTTTCCCATAGCCCTGTACACTTTTCCCTTAACGTACTCATTCCCTTTTGAATACCTCAGTTGGCGGGTGCTGTGGGATTGCTGTAAGCCGGAGGTCTAGGGCTGCTGGAGGTCATTCACTGCTAATTTACCACCTTCAAGAATGACTTGCATTTATGTAACCCCTTTAACAGAGGAAGATGTCCCAAAGAGGCATTGTGAATAAAAATTGACACTAAACCAAACATCGGGTTTATCCGCCAACTCCGCCTCACTCCCACCCCCACCCACAGTATGTTACCCCGTGGCTCGCCATTGACTGACGGTGGGAGTTTCTCGCCCTGTCAAAGCCAATGGCCATTTACATTGCTTGCCAGCTGTGTCACCGGGAAATCTGTCACCTTCCATAGAACAGGAAGAGCTGGAAAACCCCATCCAAAGGGGGTGATGCTGGCGTGGGCCTCTGAAATCTTTGTAATGGAAAGAGTTACTAAAGAGCACCTTAAAGGAGAGGGAGATGGAGACAAGAGCGGATAAAATGCCTCAGAGGCTTCTCGCAACTACGGGACGTGTTGTTCACTCTATGCTTCTTTGAGATATTTCAGGCCATTTCTTTTTTGTTCAGCATCTACTTTAGATACTAACAACTAATGAGGCAACAGACAACTGTCAGCAACTGGATGAGATTAATTTGGAAAGCTACGTGTATCCACTTTCCCTTTTCCTGCAAGGGGATTTTGCTTTTAGCTGAGTAAAGCCTGGGGCTTGTTGTTCCATTATGTAATTGCTAAGTGTAAGGAAGCTTTTGGCTTGCTGCTTTCTTTGACTCCACAAGATCATAATTAGATTAAAAACATTTATCTCTGTGAGTTTGAGGCACTCAGTTCATCCCATAACTCAGGAATACGGCCGAGTCTTTTGTTACACTGACATCCACCATCTGATGTGAAACAACTTCCTCCGGATAAATATGTGGACGTATTGCGATAGACCCCTGCTACAAACTCCATTCCCTCATCGCTGACTCCCTCCCTTCTTCTCCTCAATGCCAGTGGCTGAACCAGTGACTTTAGTGTCCTATTATACACTGAATTGAGCTTTTTTTCCCCGTTTAATCTTTGAGGGGTATGGGTATTTGAGGGACAGGGAAGGCTATGTGTTGCCCACCCCTAATTGCCCTTGAACTGAGCGTTATATGAGGCCATTTTCGATGGCTGTGGGTCTGGAGCCACATGTAGGCTAGGCCAGGTAAGGGTGGCAGATTTCCTTCCCTGAAGGACATTTGTGAGTTCTTACAACAGTTAATGATAGTCCACCATTACTGAATCTAGCTTTATATTCCAAATTTTACTAATCAAATTAAAAATCCACCGGTTGCCTTGATGAGATTTGAACCCAGAGATTAGGGGACTTATCAGCCCGGTGACATTTCCACCAAATCACCATTTCACCCCCTTCTGAGCCCATATCCTCTCTCAGCAACTGTCTACATCCACCTCAGTAACATTGCATATCCTGGAATAAACATTGCAATATAAAAAAATAGAGGCAGGAGTAGGCCCTGCAGTATCTCGAGCCTGGTCTACCTTTCAACAAGATTGTAGGCAATATTCTGCCCCAACTTCACTTTCTAGCCCACTATCCCATGATTCTCTGAAATATCATAATGTCAACCTAAAGATCATCCAATTTCCCCTGGGGTAGAGAATGCACAAATTCACAATCCTTTCCGTTAAAACATTTCTCCATCTCTATCCTAAATTACCGTCCTCTTATTCCGAAAGTTTCTTTCTGTGTTTCTAGATTCCCCAGCCAATAATCTCTCTGCCTCAATCTGTCAAATCTCGTCAGAATCTCAGATGTTTCAATGAGATCACCTCTCATGTCTCTGAGCTTGAGAGGACATCATCCCAATATGCACAGCCTCTCATCATGACCAGGAAAGGATGGGGTGGGGTAGAGAAAGAAGACGAGGCGGGGGTGTGATGCAGGAGGACCAGAGAGGATGAGGGAAAGTAGGAGGTTGGGGTGAGAACGTTGAGGAGTTGTGAGATGCTATCTAGGCAGGGGTGGGTGGAGGAGGCAGGGAGGTGAAGGAAGGGGGAAAGAGGAGGTGGAAGTTGGAGAAGGGAGGGAGAGTAGGTAGGGTGGGGAGGAAGCAGAGGAGGTGAGGGTGACAGGAGGTGGGGTTGAGGAGGTGGGCATGCAGGTGGAGGGGATGTAGGGATTGTGTGGAAATAACAGGAGGAAGAGGTGGGGGATTAGGGAAAGGAGTGGGTGATGTGAGGGAGGGTAGAGGCAATGTTCAGAATTGAGGGGAGGAGGGAGGTTGGGGATAATTCATCAGGTTGTTTAGTTTCTATATTCCATATGGGAGTCAGCAATAATTGCTATATCATTGATTGAAATCATATCAGGACTCTCTGCCAGCCCAAACTGCAGCCAGCTATGGGAGGTGGAGAGGAAGTGGAGAATATTGGGCAGTTTCAAGCAGTCACTCCTGGGATATTAAAAGCAGATAAATGGGAGGGGAGGCAGAGAGCACTCAGAGGCATTCAGCTCCTCAAGATAGATCAGTTTAATAACATGGCACAAATATATTTTATGTTGCCCGGAATAGCTAGAATGCTTCTTACACTCAATCCTGGGCACAGCACCTTCAGAAGGATATATTGGTCTTGAACAAAGCAGACTGCCTGTTTACTAATGAGAACTGGGCTCCAATGGTTAAGTTATGAAGAGAGAGGATATAAGGATGCATTCCTCAGAATTTAGAAACTTATGGAGTGATTTGATCAAGGCTTTCAAGATAATAAAGGGATCAGAGAAAAGTTTAAAGTTTATTTATTAGGCACAAGTAAGGCTAACGTTAACACTACAACGAAATTACTGTGAAATTCCCCTTGTTGCCACAGTCGGGGTCAATGCACCTAACCAGCCTGTCTTTCAGACTGTGAGAGGAAACCAGAGCACCAGAGGAAACCCACGCTGCCAGAGGGAGAAGATGCAAACACCACACAGACCATGACCCAAGCCGGGAATCGAACCCATGTCCCTGGCGCTGTGAGGTAACAGTGCTAGCTGCTGTGCCACCGTGCCACTCATAGAGGGTAGATCCATAGATTAATGAGAGAGGATCTCATAGAGACTTATAAAATTCTAACAGGGCTGGACGGGGTAGATGCAGGTGCGACTGTCCAGAGCCAGCCGTCACAGTCTGAGGCATCTTTGGGCATGAAGGGACAATTTATCATGGCCAATCCACCTAAACTGCGCATCTTTGGACTTCCTTTTCCTTTGCACATGTGTATCCCAGTCCCTTTTGAAAAGTACCACTGGAGCTGCTTCCACTGCATTCTCTGGCAATACAATCCAGACCACAACAACTCGCTGCATTCAGAAATAAAAAAAAACTCTCCCCACTTTCCTCCTAATCTGTTAGTTTTAAATGTGTCTGTGAATCACAGTATGCAGAACATTGTTGGAATGTGCAAAGAGTTTATCTGCTTGATGATTGTACACAGTAATTTCTGCGGTAAAATGTTACAGCAAGTTCTCTCCATTCCCCTAGTGTGAAGAAGCTTAAGAATGGAGGGGGATCTTAGAAAATCATTCTCTTGCACTCATTAGAGAGGCTTTGATAATTCACTGGTGAATTCATTACTTGTAAATTATGTAATCTTTCTGATATATAGAATCACTGTACTCTGCCTGGCCTCCGTATATCACACCCCAGGGCCTTAGGGTACAACTTAATAGAGATTACTTCTGTAAGATGATTGGCTTGACTTCAATGTAAAATAATGTGATGGGATCCATTAAAGTGATTTACAAAAATTGCAAAATTATAAAAATACAACCATTTATTTCTCTATTTGTTACCACTGAACGTCACAAACCAAAATTTGGCAGACTTATGGAATTAAACAAGGCCATTATGTGTCAGGTGATGAAGCCATCATTGATTGATACGAGTGTGAGAATTATAATGGAATGAAGAAGGATGAAAGAAAATAGCCTGAAGGAATGAGAAGTAGAAAGCACAGAAGGTAGCATCCTGGATGATTGGATGGAATGTAACAAATGGAGTGGTGGCTCAGTGGTTAGTACTGCTGCGTCACAGCACCAGGGACCCAGGTTCAACTCCCAGCTTGGATGACTGTGTGGAGTTTGCATGTTCTCCTCATGTCTGTGTGGGTTTCCTCCAAGTTCTCCAGTTTCCACCTACATTCCAAAGGTGTGCAGGGAAGATGGATTGGCCATGTTAAATTGCCCCTCCGTCACAAGATGTGTAACTTAGGAGGATCAGTGGCGTAAATACGTGGAGTTATGAGGATATAGCCAGGGTGAGATGCTTTGTGAGAGTCAGTGATGCCTTGATGGACCAATTGGCTTCCTTCTACACAGTAAGGATTCTATGGTTTGATATTTTGAAGTAAAATTTTCCATCTGAGGAGGAGATTTTCACTGTTTTCTCTTATTCAGCTGTGGGACATGGGTGTCGCTGGCTGGCCAGCATTTATTGCCCATCCCTGGTTGCCCTTGGAGGACAGTCGAGAGTCAACCACATTGCTGTGGCTCTGGAGTCACATGTAGGCCAGACTGGGTAAGGACAGCAGATTTCCTTCCCTAAAGGGCATTAGTGAACCAGATGGGTTTTTCCGACAATCGACAATGGTTTCATGGTCATCAGTAGACTCTTAATTCCAGATATTTTTTATTGAATTCAAATTCCATACGAACATGGAATCCATGCTGGGATTTGAACCCGGATCCCCAGGATATTAACTAAGTTTCTTGATTAAATTTAATGGGTTGACATGTCTGATCTGAGGTTGCTTGGACCTCTCTTCAAAATCCTTTTCAAGAAAAGAGTCTTAAGGGGTGTCTGGACAAACATATGAATAGAATGGGAATAGCGGGATATGGTCCCCGGAAGAGTAGAGGGTTTTAATTCAGTCAGGCAGCATAGTTGGTGTAGGCTTGAAGGGCCTGTTCCTGAGCTGTAATTTTCTTTGTTCTTTGCTCTTTGATTAATATTCTTGTGGTAATACCACTAGGCCATCGCTTCCCCGAGGCGATGTGTAGAGATCCAATGAGAACATAAGAACATAAGAACATAAGAAATAGGAGCAGGAGTAGGCCATCTAGCTCTTCGAGCCTGCCCCGCCATTCAATAAGATCATGGCTGATCTGTTGTGGCTCAGTTCCACTTTCCCGCCCTCTCCCCATAACCCTTAATCCCCTCTCTTATCAAGAACCCATCAACCCGCTTCTTAAAAATATTTAGCGAGGCAGCCTCCACCACTTCAACGGGCAGAGAATTCCAGAGATTCACCACCCTTTGAGTGAAGAAGTTCCTCCTCAACTCCGTTCTAAACCGCCTCCCCTTTATCTTGAGGCTGTGCCCCCTAGTCGTACTGTCTTTTTTGAGCGGGAAGAGTCTCTCCACCTCTATCCTATCCATCCCATTCATCATCTTATTCAGGGCTCTGAATCAAAAGACTGTGGGTTCATATCCCATTCCAGAGAGTTGAACATCTAATACCAGCTGGTACTCCTGGTGCAGGTCTGGGGGAGGACAATAACTGTTGAAGGTGGCATATTTTGCATGAAATTTGGAGACAAAGCCTTGTTTGTTTTCTCGGGGAGCAGGGGCACGATTTTGAAGAAGAGTGGTAAGGCTCTCCTCAATTTCCTGGTAGAAATCTATTGCCCAATCAACACGACAAAAAAACTAATTTCCCCGGCAATTGTCACATCACTGTTTATGGGAGCTTGCTGTGCACAAATTGGCTGTTGTGTTGCTTACATTACAGCAGTGACTGCACTTCAGCAAATGCTGAAGTGCAGTCCAGTGGGACATCTTAAAGCCCAGTGGGACATCTTGAATTCCTAAAAGGTCCCATACAAAGAAAACTTCCTCCTTCCCTACCTTGAGATGCAAATGGAACCTGATGTCCTCTGTGAACTGAAAATCCACTGGGCAGCATTGGCTTGGTCCAAATCCACAGGTATTGTTCACAAATAAATAGGGTGACACAGTGGTTAGCACTGCTGCCTCATAGCGCCAGGGACCTGGGTTCAATTTTGGCCATGGCTGACTGTGCGGAATTCGTACCATCTCCCCATGTCTGTGTGGGTTTCCTCTGGGTACTCTGGTTTCCTCCCACAGCCCAAAGGTGTATAGATTAGATAGCTTGGCCACACTAAATTGCCCCTTTGTGTCCCAAGATATCTAGGTTAGCTGGAATAGCCATGGCAAATGTGTGGGGCTACAGGGATAGGGCAGGGGAAAGTGCGTGGGTAAGGTACTTTGTCAGAGAAAGTTAGTGCAGTGTGGATGGGCTGAATGGCCTCCTTCTGCACTGTATGGAATCTATGGAAAATGTCTTTTGTTCCTCACTGGATGTTCAGATGAAGCTTGCCAAAGCCCTGAATTGAGGAATGAGTCTCAGAGAGTTAACTGCACAAAACCAATTATATTTGTCACCCACACAGATGCAACACCATCCATTTATAATCAGATCTAAATGAATTACTAAGTGCTAATACTCTTTTAATCCTATTGTGTCATTAGATTTTAATTTTTTTTTATTCGCTTTGACCCCTCAGGGGAAAATTCCATGTTTGCTCTCAAACAAGAGGAAACGATTTTGACCTGATATATTGTTAGGTGCATGCATGGACTTCTAAGCATTTCTAATTAAATATAAATGAATTACTAACTCAAACACATAGTTTTAACCGTGTTCTGTCATTACGCATATTTGGGGAGCTTTAGCCTGCAGGAATCAGCTCTGCCTCAGCCAGAGAATCTCCCGTCACTTATCAAGGATCAGCTTATTAAAACTCAGCTGTAAATTACTTCAACAGGATGGAGGACGTGCTTCCTATCACTGTAGACCTCAGCTGGGATATTATATCCAATTCTGGGCAACACACTTCAGAATGAAGGTCAAGGCCTGAGGAGGAGTAGAGGAGATCTGTTCGAATGGTATCCGAATGATAAGGTACTTCAGCCAAGAGGGTGAGACTGAAGAAGCCTACAGCACCTCCTAGAACAGGAGTGGCACAGTGGCACAGTTGTTAGCCTTGCTGCTTCAGTGACAGGCACTCACGCTCAACGCCAACCTCTGGTGAAGGCGGCACGGTGGCACAGTGGTTAGCTCTGCTGCCTCACAGTGTCAGGGACTCAGGTTCAATTTGGCCTTTGGTGAGGGTGGAATGGTGGCAAAAAGGCTAGCCCTGCTGCCTCATAATGCCAGGGACCTGGCATTAAGTTCCAGCCTCTGGTGAAGGCGGCACAGTGTTTAGCGCTGCTGCCTCACAGCACCAAGCACCTGGGTTCAATTCTCGCCTTGAGTCACTGTCTGTCTGGAGTCTACACGTTCTCCCTATGTCTGCGTGGGTTTCCTCTGGGTGCTCTGGTTTCCTCCCACTGCCCAAAGACATGCAGGTTGGATTGATTGGCCATGCTACATTTGCCCCTTAGCGCAGGGGCATTAGCAGAGTAAATACTTATGGTTATCAGGATAGGGCCTAGATGGGATCATTGTCAGTGCAGACTCGATGGGCTGAATGGCCTCCCTCTAGGCTGTGAGGGTTTTATGATTCTAAGTTAATGGGAAAGTAAACAGAGGCATTGAAAAATGATGAAGGATGTTGATAGACGGAGGTGATGGTGTAGCAGTGTTGCCCCTGAACTAATAATCCAGAGACCTAGGGTAATACTCTGGACTTGAATCCCACCCTTTAAATTGTGGAATTTGAGTCCAAGTCTACTGACGTCCATGAACCCATTGTTGATTGTCGTAAAAACCCATCTGGTTCGCTAATGCCCTTTAGGGAAGGAAATCTGCCACCCTTACCTAGTCTGGCCTATTTGTGACTCCAGATCCACAGCAATGTGGTTGATTTTTAACTGCCCTCTGAAATGGCAGAGCAATGAAGGGCAATTAGGGATGGGCAATAAATATTCGCCCTGCCAATGATGCCCATATCCTGTAAATTAACTTAAAGAAAAAAGAGCAACTGTGTCGACAGATAGGAAGATCAGTTACCAGAGGGCAGATTTCAGCGATGGATGAAAGGACCAGGATTGGGATGAGGGCAAAATTCCTTTGCAGAGAGACTTATTGAGCTGGAAGGAGCTGCCTGAAAGGGAGTTGGAAGCAGATTCAATAATAACTTCCAAAAGGGAACTTGATAAATACGCGAAGAGAACAAATTTGCAGGGTGATGGAAAACAGCTAAATGGATAACTCCTTCAAAGAGGCAGCACAGGCATGATGGGCTGAGTGGTCTCTTTTCACAGCTCAGAACTCAACTTTCTGCGGTGGATGACACACCCTATGGATGAAGTCGTTTTGTGCCTGCATAACTTCCCACATCCTGCAGGATGCACATTTCACATGGTGAGCTGCATTGACTTGACCTCCTCTTGGGAAATAAGGTGACAGAAGTGTTAGTGAGGGATCACTTTGGGACCAATGACCATAATTCTATTGGTTTTAAGATCACAATGGACAGTGATAGGTCTGACCCGAAAGTTAAAATTCTAAATTGGAACAAGGCCAATTTTGATGGTATCAGGCAGGAACTTTCAAAAGTTAATTGAGAGAATCTGTGGGAAGGCAAAGGGACTTCTGGTAAGTGGCATGCTTTCAAAAGTGTGTTAACCAGAGTTCAGGGTAAACACATTCCTCTTAGAGTGCAGGGCAAATCTGGCAGAAGTCAGGAACCCTGGATGACTCGGGTTACCGAGGCCCTGGTCAAGAAGAAGAAAGAGGCACATGACGTGCATGGGCAGTTGGGATCAAGTGAATCTCTTGAAGAGTATAGGGGGTGTAGGAGTAGAGTTAAGAGAGAAATCAGGAGGGCAAAAAGAGGACACAAAATTGTTTTGGCAGATAAGACAAAGGAGAATCCAAAGAACTTCTACAAACACATAAAGGACAAAAGAGTAACAAGGGAGAGAGTAAGGCTTTTTAAGGATCAACAAGGTCATCAATGTACAGATCCACAAGAGATAGGTGAGGTCTGAAATGAATATTATTCATCAGTATTTGCTGTTGAGAAAAGCATGCATGTTAGGGAAGTTGGGGAAATAAATAGTGTTGTCTTAAGGAGTGTATATACTACAGAGAAGGAGGTGTTGGAAGTCTTAAGGCGCATCAAGGTAGATAAATCCCTGATGAAGTGTATCCCAGGATGTTGTGGGAGGCTAGGGAGGAAATTGCGGATCCCCTAGCCGAGATATTTGAATCAACAATAATCACGGGTGAGGTGCCTGAAGACTGGAGGGTGGCGAATGTTGTGCCTTTGTTTAAAAAAGGGCTACGGGGAAAAGCTTGGGAACTACAGGCCAATGAGCCTCACATCTGTGGTGGGTAAATTGTCGGAAGGTATTTTGAGAGACAGTATTTATAGGCATTTAGAGCTGCAAGGACGATGGGGGACAGTCAGCATGGCTTTGTGAGTGGAAAATCATGTCTCACAAATTTGATTGAGTTTTTTGAAGGGGTAACCAAGAAGGTAGATGAGGGTAGTGCAATTGATGTTATTTACATGGACTTTAGCAAGGCCTTTGACAAGATACTGCACAGTAGGTTGTTGCAGAAAGTTAAATCTCACGGGATCCAGGTATCTAAATGGATGCCAAATTGGCTTTTTGACAGAAGCCAGAGGGCAGTTGTAAAGAGTTGGTTTTCAAACTGGAGGCCTGCGACCAGCACTGTGCATCCCTAGTGCTGGGCCCACTGTTATTTGTCATTAATATCAATGATTTGGATGAGAATATAGGGGGCATGGTTAGTAAGTTTGCAGATGACACCAGGATTGGTGGCATAGTGGACAGTGGAGAAAGTTATCTCCAATTGCAACAGGATCCTGATCAATTAGGCTAGTGGGCTGACAAATGGCCGATGGAGTTTAATTTAGACAAATGCGAGATGATGCATCTTGGTAGATTGAACCAGGGCAGGACTTACTCAGTTAATGGTAGGGCACTGGGGAGGATATAGAACAAAGAGATCCAGAGGTACATGTTCATAGCTCCTTGAAAGTGGAGTCACAGCTAGTCAGAGTGGTGAAGAAGGCATTTGGTATGCTTGGTTTCATCAGTCAGAACATTGAATACAGGAGTTCGGACGTCTTGTTGAAGTTGTACAAAACATTTGTGAGGTCACACTTAGAATGTGTGCAATCCTGGTCACCCTATTACAGAAAGAATATTATTAAACTAGAAAGCATGCAGAAAAGATTTACTAGGATGCTACCGGGACTTGCTGGATTGAGTTATAAGGAGAGGCTGGATAGACTGGGACTTTTTTCTCTGGAGCATAGGAGGCTAAGGAGTGGTCTTAGAGAGGTCTATAAAATAATGAGGGGCATAGACATGGTGGATAGTCAATATCTTTTCCCAAAGGTAGGGTAGACTAAAACTAGAGGGCATAGGTTTAAGGTGAGAGGAGTGAGATACAAAAGTGTCCAGAGGGGTAAGTTTTTCACACAGCAGGTGGTGAGTGTCTGGAACAAGCTGCCAGAGGTAGTAGTAGAGGTGGGTACAATTTTATCTTTTTAAAAGCATTTAGATAGTTACATGGGTACGATGGGTATAGGGGGATATGGGCCAAATGCGGGCAATTGGAATTAGCTTAGGGGTTTCAAAAAAAAGGGTGGCATGAACAAGTTGGGCCAAAGGGCCTGTTTCCATGCTGTAAACTTCTATAACTCTAAACTCTAAACTCTAAAGTGTTTATTACAGTAGGGCATGTTATAATAATTCAATTGTCATTCACTAATTGTTTCCTCTGTGCTGAGTCTGAAAAGGCCTTTACATCTCAATCAATCAATAGGACTCCTTTTGACGTCACTTTTAGATTTTATCTGTAAACTTCCTGCTGTCTCTCTCTGCTGCTTTATAGGTTGCCTTTCACTTTGAACTCCTGCTGCTTTATGGGCTCTTCCTCTATCTCTCTCCAAACTCCTACTGCTTTATGGACTGTTTCTTTTACCAAACTCCCACTGCTTTGTGATACTTCTGGAGATGATTTTTATTAATCAGCTTGAGATGAGAACAATTGGTCAGCGTGGTGTCACCAAACTAGATCACCATTTTTGGCTCAAACTGTGGAAGAAGCTGGATCGTTTTGCTGAAACGATGGCTGGAACCCATTTCTCACTCATGGCACACTAATAATCGATTTCCTTGTTGAAATGTGTTGCTTGACTCTCGTTTTTCACCTCGCAAGTTGAGATTGTTGTTGACGATTGACTATTTATGAGGTAATAATGGGAAGGAGTGTGTTGTCCAGTCTGCAAATGTTAATAAACCTCAGACAGCATAATTATTGAGGTAATAACATATCAAATGGAGTTCTCAACTTTCTCTCTTGAAGAGCTATAACTTCAGAGAGCTGCATGAGTAGGGTTTCGAGAAGATGCAGACAAAGCTACTCACACAATATCATGATGAACCTTGCTCTCTGGAATTTTAAAAGAATGTTTCAAGGATTGTACGAATCTTTTCGCTAAACTATTGGTTGATAGATGATAAGGAATGGAGTTTATGTGCTGAATGCCTTTGATTTTGAGATAACCCCCAAGCTCTTGTCATCAATCTGTTCTGGTTTACCATCTCCCCCTTCAACGCTGGGAAAGTCGACGCCCTTTTAAATATGGTGTTCCAATACGATGGCAGGGAGTGTGTCGTACAGCCCCCACTCCGCCATGAGAAACATCAATAAACCCCAGGCTGCATAATTAATGAGATTGGGATCGTGCAACATATGGTGTATTCACACTAGCCTCCATGGCTGGAGGTTCCCTCCAGCCCCCAACTTAGTCTTAAAGTGGAAAATTAAACCATTTGTATATTTTCCTCAACTCGATAACAAAGACTTAACTCAACCTCTCAGATTTGGACTTCCCAGTCCGAAGAAAAATCCCTTTCAAAATTATTCAAATTAGAACGATCTCAAACAATTTCCATTTTTTTTAATGCACACACTGTTTAACAAGTAAATGTTCAGAATTCTATTGTGTTTTGAATTAATACCTCATAAATAATTCTCAGACAAACCACTGGACTAAAATGAGCAAAATATCCAAAAACCACGTCCCCTAATTGCCAATTTGTTGCACACATTTGATACAGGAGCTACATTTATAATCACTCATCAGTTCAAAACTATTCACCATAAACAGCACTTGGAGGAACCAATTACTTGCATGTTCAACCAGGTTACCCAAGTTAACAGACGTTTGTTTTCACACAGTTCTGGAGTGTTCGTGAAGGTATTCTTAATGATAATGCATAAGACCAGTCAAGTGTTACCATAAAATGGTACTGGTTCTCTCTGTGCTACATCCTAAGCAACTTACGTAGATATATAGAAGATAGGAGCAGGAGGAGGCCATTTGATCCTTTGAGCCTGCTCCACCATTCGTCACGATCATGGCTGATTGTCCAACTCAATAGCTTAAGCCTGCTTTTTCCCCATAACCTTTGATCCCATTCACCCCAAGTGCTATATCCAGCTGCTTCTCGAACGCATTCAATGTTTTAGCATCAACTATTTCCTGTGGTAATGAATTCAACAGGCTCGCCACTCTTCGGGTAAAGAAATGTCCCCTCATCTCCGTCCTTAATGGTCTATCCTGAATGCTGAGACGGTGACCATTGGTTCTGGACTCCCCCTGCATCTCCTGTCTAGTCCTGTTAGAATTTTATAAGTCTCTATGAGATACCTACTCGGTTGCCTGAAAAGGGGAACATGAGAACATAAGTAGTAGGAGCAGGAGTAGGCCATCTAGCCCCTCGAGCCTGCCCCGCCATTCAATAAGATCATGGCTGATCTGAAGTGGCTCAGTTCCATTTTCCCGCTTTCTCCCCATAACCCTTAATTCCCTTGCCTACCAAAAACCTATCTACCCGTGACTTAAATATATTTGCGAGGTAGCTTCCACCACTTCAACGGGCAGAGAATTCCAGAGATTCACCACCCTTTGAGTGAAGAAGTTCCTCCTCAACTTTATATTGCTTCTACTGCCTCTGTAGTTCTATGTAAACTTTGTCCTGTAAGAAAGAAGGGGGAACGTCACTGGATATGTTATAGTGAGTTTTGGTGATGTACTGCTATAGTTGGATGGATGGAGCTATGTAGAAGCCACCAGCAGTTGTTCTGACATTGCCAGCATTGCAGTCAGGTCCTTGGACCAGAATCCTGGAATTCACATCTCTGGTTACCTGCTCCCACTATGTTTAGGGAGGTATGGAGGGCAGCATGGTGGCACAGTGGTCAGCACTGCAGCCTTGCAGCATCAGAGATTTGCTTTCGAATCTGGCCTTGACTCACCGTCTGTGTGGAGTTTGCACATCCTTCTGCCTTTTCCCACTTGCCTCGTTCTACCATTGGCAGCTGTTCCATTGAGCTGTTGAGGCCTTCAGCCCTGGAATTCCCTCCCTAAATCTCTCCACCTTTCTCTAGATCCTACCTCACCTTCTTCAAGACATTGATAAAATCCACCTCTTTGACCAAATGTTTGCCCCCACCGCGAGGTCTCTTCTTTAGCTCAAAATCAATGTTTTGATTTACGTTGCTGTGAAGTGTTTTTGGATATTTTATGTTAAAGATCATAGAATCCTACAGTGCAGAAAGAGGCCATTTGGCCCTTTGAGCCTGTACTGACAACAATCTCATCCAGGCCCTATCCTCATATTTACGCCATGTATTTACCCTGCTAATCCCCCTGACACTAAGGGGCAGTTTATCATGGCCAGTCAACCTAACCCACCATCTTTGGACTGTGGGAGTAAACCAGAGCACCCAGAGGAAACCCACACAGACACTGGGAGAATGTACAAATTCAACACAGGCATTGACCCGAATCGAACCCGTGTCCCTGGCACTGTGAGGCAGCAGTGTTAACCGCTGTGCCATCATGTCACCTTAATGTTGTTCTTGCCGATGAAAGCCAGGGCAGGATTTTATGACCTCGCTTGTCCCTAACTGTACAATCGTGCCCGAGGTCAATGGATCTTCCAATGCTCCGCCCCTCGCCCACTCCGATTCCTGTGACGGGCAGGACAGTAAAATTCCGACCAGTGATTCAGATCCAGTTTTATTTTTGCACACAATCATCTCAGAATGGGCCACTTTACCACGTGGAGGCCAAGGTTACCAACACTCCATGATTCCCCTGGATTCTCCAAGAATTGTAGGTTCTCCAGGACATTGCTGTGGGCAGGAGATAAGGGCATTTTTTTTTAAGTTTTAATTTTCTTTTAACACTCTTGTTTATTAGTTACTTAAATATTGCGAAATAAAAGGTTGCCTGGTTGTGAATTGAAATTCTCAGCGCTAAAGCCTGTGGAGGCCAATTCACTGAATATATTCAAGAAAGAGATAGGTCATCCTTTCGATCTTAATGTCATCCGGGGCTATGGTGTTGAGATAGAGGATCAGCCATGATCATACTGAATGGCGGGGCAGAATCAAAGGGCCTAATGGCCTATTCCCATTCCTAGTTTCGATGTTAAGAATCATCTAATTGGATAAGGAAGAGCCTGCTCCTCTTTCTGATTGGTCTCAAAATGCAAGAGGTCTGCAGAACCATGTCCTACCCGAGCCAATGAAAGATGGTTCTAGCTCTTGGATGTCAACCTTCTCAGCCCCAGGACCTTGCTGCAGGAATGTCTCAGGGCAACTCCTTAGGCCTGGCCACCTTCCACTGCCTCATCAATGACATCCAAAGCTCAGAACTTGGGAAATTAGCTTGTTGCACAATGTTTAGTTCCACACACAACTCCTCAGATAATGAAACGGTTTGTCTTCACATCCAGTAAGACCTGGATAACATACAGCCTTGATCTGATGAGTGGTAAATGTCATCTGTGCTACGTAAATGCTATGCAATGTCCAAAGATGTGCAGGTTAGGTGAACTGGCAAGGATAAAATTTCCCCTCAGTGTCCCAAAATGTGTATGTTAGATTGATTAGCCATAGTAAATGTGTGGAATTATGGGGACAGGGTGGAGGAGAGGGTCTGGGTAAGCTACTCAGTTAGAGAGTTGGTGCAGACTCAATGGGCCAAATGGCCTCCTTCTGCACTCTGGGGATTCTATGATTCTATGATTTCCATTGAAAGACAATCTTATTGTTGATGAATCGTACATCATCCACTTTGGAAGCAAAAGCAAGAAGGCAGATGACTACCCAAATGGCTATAAATTGGAAGAATAAGTGAAGCTCCAACAACACTCAAGTAGCTTGACACTATCCAGAACAAAACTTCCCACTTTAATGGCCCACCATCCATCTCAAGCACTTATTCCCTCCACCACTGATGTACAGTGGTTTCAACGTGTACCATATAGAAAATCCACTGCAGCAACTCGCCAAGACTCCTTCAAAAGCAACTACCAATTCTACAACCTCTACCTCTGACAAGGACAAGGGCAGCAGGTGCATTGGTACTGCTCCTCCTGCAAGTTCTCCTCAGACCCAGTTTCCTTCATGTCACAGGCCACCCTAACTTGAAAATATATCAATCCTTCTTCACGGTTGCTGGGTCAAAGACCGAGAACTCTCCCCAAGTCGCTGTACCTGCACCAAATGGAGTGTAGAGTTCAAGGAGGTGGCCCAACATTATCTTCCCAAGGGCTATGAGGGATGGGCAATTAATGTTGACTCACCAATGATGTCTACAGCCCATGAACAAAAACAAAATTGATGTCCATTGATATGAATCTTAAACCGTGATTATTAAAGTCTCACATCATTAAACTTGTTGGCAATGTTGAAGGTGTAACATGGAGAGCTGGTGAGTAGCTTATTCTTAGACTGGAGGATGGTATACGGTGGAGTTCCCCAGATTTCTGTACTGGGAGCACTGCTGTCTTTGAGATTCATGACTTCTTGTCGAAACAAGTCTGTGAATTCCCAACGAACTGAAAATGAATTTCATCATTCAGATTAAACCAAGTGTGGGACTCTTGTTTCCCGGGGAGTTGCTTGCTGGATGATAAAATGAACTCCATGTGAAAACAACCTGTATTCCTGAGGCCCAGGACAATGTGCCTTCTCGAGATTAGATCTTGCTAAGTAAGCATGTTCTAAGCTCCCAGCGGCTTATTGTTTGATTGAACAGCTGAGATAGACTGGGTCCTTTTCCCCCTGGAGTGTAGGAGGCTTAGGGGTGATCTTATAGACGTTGATAAAGTAATGAGGGGCACAGATCAGCCAGACAGTGAACACATTTTCCCAAAGGTAGGGGGATCTAAAACTAGAGGGCATAGGTTTAAGGTGAAAGGGGAGAGACACAAAAGTGTCCAGAGGGGCAATTTTTTTCATACAGAGGGTTGTGAGTATTTGGAACAAGCTACCAGAGATAGTAGGAGAGGCAGGTACAATTTTGTCTTTTAAAAAAACATTTAGACAGTTACATAGTACGATGGGTATAGAGGGATATGGGCCAAACGTGGGCAATTGGGACTAGTGTACGAAGGCCTGTTTCCATGCTGTAAACCTCTATGCCCCTATGTTACTCACTCTAAGAGGTCTTAACTCATTGCTGTTACAGGGGTGTTAAAGTTCTATTGATACTCGTGTTCCCCCTGTCAAGGCTAAAATTAGAGAAAGAAAAGATATGATGTGAGGTTTCCTATGGAAAATACAAAACATGTGAATATCAGGTTTCCCTGTGAAATGTGGAGGCCCCCAGGATGGTGATTGGGAATTGTAGTGGAGGACTGCATATCCCCCCCCCCATAATTAGGTTTTGGATTAAAGTTTTGGAACAAGTTCTCATGCTAAATTTGAGCCCTTATCTACATGTTTAGCACAAGCTTCTGTAAGTAGGTGTTCCACTCAAACAGGAGGTTAAAATCCCGATTCGGTGAGAAGCTAGCAGGATCGAAGTTGAGGTGAGTGACAGGCCTCATTTTAACTATCCTGCCTACCCAGCTTGCACCAGTTTTTTTCTGGGGACCTGGATTCGAATCCCGCCAGAGCATTAGCTGAATTTCTGGATTAATAGTCTAGCAATAATACCATTAGGCCATCGCATTACAACAATGGCTACAAAATTAACGTTCCACGGGATAGCATAACGTTATGAAGCAGCTAAAGAATGCAAGTCCTCTCAGATCGTCTATTGGCGGCACAGCGGCACAGCGACTAGCACTGCTGCCTTACGGCACCGGGGGCCCAGGTTTGATTCCTGGCTCGGGTGACTGTTTGCATGGAGACTGCACCTTCTTCCCATGTCTGCGTGGGTTTCCTCCGGGTGCTCCGGCTCCCTGCCAGAGTCCAAAGATGTGTGAGTTAGGGTTGATTGGCTATGCTAAGTTGCCCGTAGTGTCAGGGAACTAGCAGAGTAAGAAAGTGAGGTTATGGGGGTAGGACCTGAGTGGGATTGTGATCAGTGCAGGCTCGATGGGCCCAATGGCCCCCTTCTGCACTGTAGGGCATCTATGACCCTGTGAGTCAGAGCTTCCTAACTGTGTATAACGTATTAATGTTTCAGCAACATATCTAAGCTCCCAGGAATACATGTCTCACTGACATTATTCAGAATGCATTCCATGGCTCTGGTGATTCTTAAACCAGTGAGCAGCAGTCATGTGATCACAGGCAAAAACAAAAAATACAATCCATTCCCCATGTCCTTTCACACAATCCCATCTTCATCTCAATCAGGGGCTACACATCTATCTTCCGCTCGCTCCTTATTCGAGAGGACGCCCTGTGTCATTCAGCAGTCCGATGCCTGCATTTGACTTAATAACATAGCCCCTGACATTACCAGCCCTGTCAGCTTTGATCAGCTCCTGTCTCACTCTCAGTCAGCTACAGCTGAGCCCAGTGAAAATCTCATCTCGCGCCGCACTCTGCCAGGGGAAGGAGCCATCACCCTGGATGTGAGACTTGAATGTAAAGCAGGGCTGCGACTTCAGTCTGTGGCCAGCCGTACCCAAGCTCTGAGCTGCCTTAAAGGCTCCCTTCCCCTGCGGCCTTACCTGCTTACTGAAACCTCAGGGTGCGTAACCGCACACTAATAAACATATTCACCGACTGCCTGGTTGATGCTGACTTGATTGGCACCAAAAACCAGTTTCAGTAAATAGTCTCTCCACCATCACCGCACTGAATTAATTTACTGCTTTGCACTGGGGTGGCACGGTAGCACAGTGGGTTAGCACTGCTGCTTCACAGCTCCAGGAACCCGGGTTCAATTCCCGGCCCGGGTCACTGTCTGTGCGGAGTTTGCACATTCTCCTCATGTCTGTGTGGGTTTCCTTCAGGTGCTCTGGTTTTCCCCTGCAGTCCAAAGATGTGCGGGTTAGGTAGATTGGCCATGCTAAAATTACCCCTTAATGTCCTGAGATGCGTAGGTGAGAGGGATTCGTGGATAAAATATGTCAGGATATAAGGGTAGGGCCTGGGTGGGATTGTGGTCGGTGCAGACTCGATGGGCTGAATGGCCTCTTTTTGTACTATAGGAATTGTATGAAATTACTGTCACACATATCAACATACAATGAAAAGTATTGTTCCTTGCACGGGATACAGACAAAGCATACCGTACGTGGATTACATAGGAGAGCAGTAAAGGACAGAGTGCAGATGTAATTTTACAGTCATAGCTAGGGTATAGCGAAAGATCAACTTAATACAAGATAGATCCATTCGAAAGTCTGATGGCAGCAGGGAAGAAGCTGTTCTTGAGTCGGTCAGTACGTGATCTCAGGCTTTTGTATCCTTTTCTTGACAGAAGAAGGCGGAAGAGAGAATGTCCGGGGTGCATGAGGTCCTTAATTATGATGGCTGCTTTTCCCGAAACAGCTGAAAGTGTAGACAGGGTCAATGGATGGGAAGCTAGTTTGGCTGATGGAATGGTAGCAGTGTGTACTATCTACAAAGGTGCATTGCAGCAACTCAACAACCCTTCTTCAAGAGCATCTTTCAAAGCCCTGAACTGTGCCAGCTAAGACAGCAAGGGCAATGGGTTCATGAGAATTCCTGGGGCCTATAGTTTGTTGAGCGCTCCCATAGTGAACCAATCGTCACATTCCCTTGATCTAAATCTGGTGTATACATTGTTGACATGCAAGTATTTGATTTGATGGCAGGGATGGGGTTGATTTCAATGTACGGGCCCAAGAATAAGGGGCAGATATATTCTAATAATGTTACTGATATTGAATGGCCAGCACTGATCTCACCATTACTGTCCTATCTGTGTTGAAATTTAATATCTTTGTAACGTTTATATTCCATGTTTTCAATCCTTTTTCCCCAACTCAGTCTTTGTATCTTCCTCAACCATGTTCTGGGATTTAACATCTAAAGTTTCGAGACACCTTCTTCACTGCTTCTTCACTCATCTCATTTTCTCTTCTCACCCTTAACCTGAACTTCTCCTATTATCATCGCTTTTCACCTTCGATAATGGCTACTTTTATTGATGCAGCATCTTAGACATTAAAGAACTTCAAAGGAGTTTTATCATTGAAACTGTGGCACCGACGCACACAAGATGATATTAGGGTCGGCGACCAAAGGCTGGGTCAGGGAGATAATTTTAAGTAACATCTTGAAGACGAAGGGAGAGGTAGAGAGTTGAAGAAATTTAGGAAGGGAAATTCCAGATCTTAGCATCCCATTAGCAGAAGGCCTGGCCTCCATTGGTGAAATAATGTGAATCAGGGATTCTCACCTATTGATGGCACAGTGAACAGTGATTAGCATTGTTGCCAGGGACCCAGGTTTGATTGCCGGCTTGGGTCACTGTCTGTGCGGAATTTGCACATTCTCCCCATGTCTGCGTGGGTTTCCTCCGGGTGCTGTGGCTTCCCCCCACACTCCAAAGATGTGCGGATCAGGTAAATGGGCCGTACTAAATTGTCTCTTAGTGTAAGGAAGACTAGTTAGGGTAAATGCATGGGGTTATGAGGATGCCCCCAGTTGGGATTGTGGTCGGTGCAGGCTCGATGGGCCGCATGGCCTCCTTCTGCACTGTAGGGATTCTATAATTCTATAAGGGGCAAGAATCATGTGAGCCCAGGCACCTTGAATGGCTGAAGGGCTGGGAGATCGGGTGGGTTTGGAGCCATGGGGGGATTTGAACACAAAGATTAGACATTGAAAACTCTTTTGCGAGAGTTCTTGCTTAACATTGCACTGAGTGATGGGGAGAGCGGAAGAGGATTGTAGTCAGCTCAACGGTAATGAAACTGAGACAGATGACTCATCCATCTTCCATGTGAATTCTGGAACTGAAGAAGTCTTCGATAGATTTTTCTCAAACGCTGATCAGTTGGAACTTGATTGCGTGTGTTGTTGTGGAATCAGCTGTCAACGGGGTGCTTTTAGAACCAACACTATTGCAGTTGGAAAATGCAATGAAGCATGGAGTGGAGGTAGTTTGGATTTATTCCTACGCTTTGCTCCGAGCCTTCAACATACCCTGTCTAAATGGTCCATTGTGCTGCCTGCTGCAATCCTCTTAAACTGAGTAAAGTGTTTAAACAAACGGGGACAAAAAGCATCCAATTATTTATAATACACGGAATTACGGAGTATTTAAAGTACATCCACTCAGTCTGGTTGGTCTCCTTCCTCCCCTTCACCTCATTGGGTGGCATGGCGGCGCAGTGATGAGTATTGCTGCCTCACAGCACCAGGGACCTGGGTTCAATTCCAGCCTCGGGCCACTGTCTATGTGCAGTTTGCACATTCTCCCCGTGCCTGCATGGGTTTCTGCCGGGGCCTCTTGTTTCCTCCCACGCTCCAAAGATGCGTGGCACAGGTTGATTGGACGTGCTAAATTGACCCTGGTGTCAGGTAAATATATGGGTTTTTGGGGATAGAGTCTGAGTGGGGTTGTGGTTGGTGCAGGCTCGATGGGCCAAATGGCCTCCTTCTGCACTGTAGGGATTCTATAATTTCCCACAAATGCAACACTGCTATTTACCTCATGTATTCCATTTGACAGTAACATCCACATTCTCCCCATTCACATTCCGGTTTCTTTCCACACTCCAAAGATATGCAGGTTATGTTGATTGGCAATGCTAAATTTCCCCTTAGTGCAAGGATAAACACACGTTGTTCTGGGGATGGGGCCTCGGTGGGATTGCAAGTGGTTTCTGCTTGTGTGAATTGGGGCGATGTTTGCAAGGCAGATTAGCGGAACCACAACATAGCACCTGAAGCCGTTCGAAAGAGGGAGCAGTATAGTCAGAGGAATCATAGAATCCCTACAGTGCAGAAGAGGCCATTCAGCCTATCGAGTCTGCACTGACTGTCTTACCAATAACAAGAATCTTACCCAGGCTCTCTCTCCCACCCTACCTCCTAAACTGCACACATTTCCCATAGCCAATTCACCCAACCTACTCACCTTGGGACACTAGGGAGCAATTTAGCATGGCCAATCCACCTAATCTGCCCAACTTTGGACTGGATACAACTTTTTTCAGCTGCTGTTGGGAGTTCTGAAGTCAGCATTGCCTGCCCAGTGCCAAAGGTCATTTATTTATTTGTCACAAGTAAGGCTTACATTAACACTACAAGGCAGTTACTGTGAAATTCCCCTAGTCGCTATATTCTGGCATGCATTTGGGTCAATGCACCTAACCAGCACATCTTTCAAACTGTGGGAGGAAACCAGAGCACCCGGAGGAAAGCCCACACAGACATGGGGAGGACGCACAAGCTCCACACAGATAATGACCCAAAGCCGGGAATCAGGCCCAGATCCCTGGCGCTGTGAGGTGTCGATAGTAGTCATGATGTGGACGTGCCAGCGTTGGACTGGGGTAAACACAGTAAAAAGTCTGACAACACCAGGTTTTAGTCCAACCGATTTATTTGATAGTAAACTCACAAGCTTTTGAGGGGACTCCCTCTTTGTCAGGTGAGGCAGCAGTGCTAACCACTGTGCTCCTGCGACATCTCCTCAAAGCTGGAGCTGAACTTGGAGTGTGGGTGGGAAGGATTCAGTTGCAGCGACCTGCGTAGGTACTAACAACTTAAGCTGCATGAGGAACAACGTTATGCAAAAGGACCATGAGGAGTTCGGGTTCCAATTAAAAAGCAAGACTTCAAAAGTAACAATCTCTGGATCACTAACCGAGACACATGCAAATTAACAAGGGGTCAAACAGATCAGTAAGCTAAGTGCGTCATTCGGAGAGGGAAAAGAAGGCTTGATTCAAGGATTCTGGTGCTGATACTGAGTAAAGAGGGAACTGTTGCTTGAAGCAGACTTCACTGAAATTGGGCTGTGATCAGTGACCTGGTGAATTCTATCACTTGGAATGCAGATGGAACTTTAAATTTGATAGGGAAGGGAAAGGTTAAAATGATGGAATACTCATGAAACCAAAGAGAAATGTAATGTCACGGAGCAGGGTAAAGATAAACAGAGCCTGATAGGAAAGTGCAAAGCGTTTAGCAGCAATAGTGCATCAGCGAACGAGGTAAAATCAGGAGAAATGTGGTTAAACAGTTAAAATTCAGGACACTTTATCTGAATGCATGAAGCATTCACAAGAATACAGAGGAATTAATGGCACAAATAGTGACAAATGGTTTTGATCTGACGGATATCACAGTGATGCGGTGACTCATTTTCGTAATAAGGTATTCCACAGTATTCGACATTTCCGAAAGGCAGATGGGATGGAAAGGGAGGTTAGCAGCCCTCGTAATGGAGGCTGACACGAGGAAAGTGAGCACGAAAGGAGCTGGGCACCAAAAGAAAGGAAGCAGGAGTGGAACTCGGTCCTGAGAGGAGAACCCAATGCTCAGAGCAGTATGAAAGAGCAGTGAGGTAAGGGCTAATCCACTTACCTTCTCGGTGGAGGAAAATGGAAGATAAATCAGTGGTAGCACCGCGACAGACAGCTCCGTTCCGAGGTAACATCATAGAAAGTGACGTGGGGCCAACGGGAGCAACTGATTTGTGACTAAGTCCTGGTGGGAATTTTCATTATTAAATATTACAATATTAAATTGTAATTTATTGTTTAAGAAAGTGCAGAGACTTATTTGATTTTTTAAAAAATGTTCTGAAGTTTTCAATTTAAACGGTTGGTCATGGCAGGAAATCTCAAAACGGTGGTATGCTCCTCCTGCTCAATGTGGGAAGCTGGGCACATTTCCAGTGCCCAGGACCAACATGTATACCAGTTGCGTGTCCAGCTGCAGCTCTTGCAAGCTGGAGTTTCAGAGCTGGAATGGCAGCTGAGAAACTGTGGAGCATCGATGCATCTGAGAGCATCATAGATAGCACATTTAGAGAGGTGGTCACACCACAGTTGAAGGGACTTGAGGGAAGAAGGGAATGGGTTACCACTCGGCAATCCAAGAGAAGCAGACAGATAGTCAGGACTCCCCTGGGATCTTGCTTACAAATTGGTGCACGGTGGCACAGTGGTTGGCACTGCTGCCCCACAGTGCCAGGAACCAGGGTTCGATTCCCGGCTTGGGCCACTGTTTGTGTGGAGTTTGCACGTTCTCCCCGTGTCTGCGCGGGTTTCCTCCAGGTGCTCTGGTTTCCTCCCACTGTCCGAAAGATGTGTTGGTTAGGTGCAGGAGTGTGGTGACTAGGGGATTTTCACAATAATTTCATTGCAGTGTTAATGTAATCTTTATTTGTGACTAATAAATAAATAAACTTTCATTTTGGAGGCTGATGAGGGTGCTGGTTCTTCCAGAGAGCATTGACAGAGCCAAGCTTCTGGCATCACAAGCAGTGTGGCTACACAGGATGGCAATAGGGAATTCTATAGTCAAGGCTGCAGTGGCTATTAATGTGACACAGTAAAAAGTCTGACAACACCAGGTTTTAGTCCAACCGATTTATTTGATAGTAAACGCACAAGCTTTCGAGGTTTCCCTCTTCATCAGGTGAATGGAGAGTTCTGGCCTCAGACAGAGCATATAAAGCACAGACAGTTTAGAGATTACTGATTAGAATGCGAATCTTTACACCTAACCTGCTGTTCAAGTCCTAAAGTGGCTGACAATGTGAGTGGAAGGAGCACTGATCACAGGTTACAGAGATGTGTATTGTCTCCAGACAGCACAGTGAGTGAGGTTTTGCAAACCCAGGCAAGTCACGGGGGTTACAGATAGTGCGACATGAACCCAAGGTCCCTGTTGAGACCATCCTCATGTGTGCGGAACTTGGCTATCAGTCTCTGTTCAGCGACTCTGCGCTACCATGTGTCGTGAAGGCCGCCTTGGAGAATGCTTACCCGAAGGTCAGAGGCTGAATGCCCGTGACCACTGAAGTGTTCGCCAACAGGAAGGGAACAGTCTTGCCTGGTGACTGTCGAGCGATGTTCATTCATCCGTTGTCGTAGCATCTGCATGGTCTCCCCAATGTACCATGCTTCGGGACATCCTTTCTTGCAACGTATCAGGTAGACAATGTTGGCCGAGTTGCAAGAGTATTTACCGTGTACCTGGTGGATGGTATTCTCATGTGTGATGATGGTATCCATGTCGATGATCCGGCATGTCTTGCAGAGGTTGCTGTGGCAGGGTTGTGTGGTATTGTGGTCACTGTTCTCCTGAAGACTGGGTAGTTTGCTGCGAACAATGGTCTGTTTGAGGTTGTGTGGTTGTCTGAAGGCAAGAAGTGGGGGAGTGGGGATGGCCCTGGCGAGGTGTTCATCTTCATCAATGATATGTTGAAGACTCTGGAGAAGATGTCGTAGCTTCTCCGCTCCGGGGAAATACTGGACGACGAAGGGTACTCTGTCCACTGTGTCCTGTGTTTGTCTTCTGAGGAGATCGGCGCGATTTTTCGCTGTGGCGCATTGGAACTGTCGATCTATGAGTCGAGCGCCATATCCTGTTCTTATGAGGGCACCTTTCAGTGTCTGGAGGTGTCTGTCACGATCCTCCTCATCTGAGCAAATCCTGTGTATACAGAGGGCTTGTCCATAGGGAATGGCTTCTTTAACATGTTTAGGGTGGAAACTGGAGAAGTGGAGCATTGTGAGATTGTCTGTGGGCTTGCGGTACAGTGAGGTGCTGAGGTGACCGTCCTTAATGGAGATGCGTGTGTCCAAGAATGCAACTGAATGGGACACTCCTGCCTGGTGATTGTCGAACAGTGTCCATTCATCCGTTGTCATAGTGTCTGCATGGTCACACCACTGTACCATGCCTCGGGACATCCTTTCCTGCAGCGTATCAGGTAGACAACATTGACCGAGTCGCAAGTGTTTGTACCATGGTCGGTTTGAGGTTGTGTGTTTGCTTCAAGGCAAGTAGCAGGTATGTGGGCATGGCCTTGGCGAGATGTTAGTCTTCATTGATAATGTGTTGGAGGCTCCAAAAAAGATGTTGTAGCTCCTCTGCTCCAGGGAAGTAATGGACAACAAAGGGTACTCTGTCCATCATGTCCCATGTTTCTCTTCTGAGGAGGTCCGTGTGGTTCCTCGATGTGGCTCATGGAACTGTCAATCAATGAGTGAAGCACCAGATCCTCTCCTTCTTGGGCTTGCAAAATCTCACTAACTATCCTGGCTGGAGACAATACACACCTCTTTAACCTGTGCTTAACCCTCTCTCCATTCACATTGTCTGCACCCATAAAGACTTGATTACCTGTTAAGTATCACATTCCAACCATTATCTTGTAACTGAGTCTGTGTCTATATATGTCCTATTTGTGAACCTAACTCTGCACTACGAGCAGTGTTCCAAAAGCTCGTGCTGCCAAATAAATTTTTTGGACTTTAACCTGGTATTGTGAGACTTCTTACTGCGCCTACCCCAGTCCAATACCAGCATCTCCACATCAAAGTATTGGAGGTACCAGCAGACTTAAAAATGGACAAACCTCCAGGTTCTTATGAATTGTGTCCCAGGCTGTCATAGGAGGCAAGGGAAGAGATTGCAGGGGCTCTGACCCAGATTTTTAATTCTCTCTGGCCATGCAGAAGGTCATGATGTGGAGATGCCGACGTTAGACTGGGGTAAACACAGTAAGAAGCCTGACAACACCAGGTTTAAGTCCAACTGATTGATAGTAAGCTCACAAGCTCTCAGGGTTTGCCCCTTCGTCAGGCGAATGGAGAGTTCTGGCCTCAGGCAGAGCATATAACAGCACAGACAGTTTACAGATTACTGATTAGAATGCATTAACCTATGCATATGCTCTTTCCACTCACATTGTCAGCATCTTTACGACTTGAATAGCAGGTTAGTTGTAAAGACTCGCATTCTAATCAGTAATCTGTAAACTATCTGTGCTGTTATGTGCTCTGTCTGAGGACAGAACTCTCCATTCACCTGATGAAGGGGCAAATTCTGAAAGCTTGTGAGTTTGCTATCAAATAAATTGGTTGGACTTAAACCTGGTGTTGTCAGACTTCTTACAAGCAGAAGGTTTCAGAGGACCGGAGAACACCTAATGTGGCTCAGCTGTTTAAAAAGAGTTATAGAGGTGAGCCAGAGAACTACACACAAGTGAGTCTCACAAATGTGGTAGGGAGATAATTGGAAAAGATTCTGAAGGAGAAAATCTATCTCTATTTGGAGAGGCAAAGCTTGATCAGGGACAGTCGGCATGGCTCGACCAGAGGGAGGCCATGCCTAACAAATCTGATTGAACCTTTTGAAGAGGTGGCAGGTGTGTAGGTGAGAGTAGTGCTGTTGATGCAGTTTATATGGATTTCAGCAAAGCCTTTGACTAGGTCCCACATGGGAGACTTATAAAAAAGGCAAATGCACATGGGGTACAGGGTAATTTGATAAGGTGGGCTCAAAATCAACTGAGCTATAGGGGATGGAGGCAGGGCGCAGTGGTTAACACTGCTGCCTCACAAAACCAGAGACCCGGGTTTGATTCCAGGCTTGGGTCACTGTCTGTGCCGAGTCTGCACGTTCTCCCGCATAGGTTTCCTTCAGGTGCTCCAGTTTCCTCCCACTGTCTAAAAGACATGCTGGTTAGGTACATTGGCCAGTCTAAATTCTCCCTCAGTGTACCAGAACAGAGTGTGATGACTGGAGGATTTTCACAGTAACTTCATTGCAGTGTTAATGTAAGCTTACTTGTGACACTGACTTATAAACTTATGACAGAAGACAGCTTTAATGACTGGAAGCCAGTGTCCAGTGGCATACCACGGGGATTTGTTTTGGTTCCCCCATTATATGTCATTTATAATGAGGTGACCAGAACTGATCACAATACTCCAAATGTGGTCTCGCCAACATCCGGTATAGTTGCAGCATAACCCCACGGCTCTTAAACTCAAACACTCTGTTAAGAAACACTAACACACCACAAGCCTTCTTCACGGCTCTATCCACTTGAGTGGCAACCTTCAAAGATCTGTGGATATGAACCCCAAGATCTCTCTGTTCCTCCACATTCCTCAAAAAATTCTTGACTGGGGAGTCGATTACCAGAAGGCATCCAGGATCAGGAAACAACTGCTTCGAACTGAGAAGAGGAGAACTCAGAGAGCTGTGAATCTCTGGAATTCTTTACCCAAGGGCAGTGAATGTTCAGTCGTTGAGTACATTCAGGACTGAGGTTGGCTGATTGTTAGGCTCTTAGAGAATCCAGATCTAGGAATCAAGCAAAGAACAAAGAACAATACAGCACAGGAACAGGGCCTGCGACCCTCCAAGCTTGTGCCGTTCATGAGCCCAACTAGACCATTTGTTTGTATCCCTCTATTCCCAGTCTGTTCATGTGGCTATCTAGATAAGTCTTAAACGATCCCAGAATGTCCGCCTCAACCACCTTACTTGGCACGCGAACTTGGATTTGAGCTAGCATATCCACTGCAATCTATCTAAAGGTGGACTCAGCTTTATGGCCTATTCTCGTTCTTATCCCTTCTGTTTGCAATTATCTCTCTATTTAAGATCTCTCCAATTGTTCTCCTCATTTTTCTGGCTGATAACAGTGCCTGGGAAATGAAGCTTTAACTCCTGGACACTCGGTGGTAAATCTTGGTGTGCTCTCATCCAATAAACTTTCCAAGCTGCATGGGTGCCCGGCTGTGCAGCAGCCCAGGACATGCCATAGAATGCAAGGAACAGGCCGCGGGCATCCAAATTCTCTTTTAAGATGCACGCAGCCAAGCAAGAGAAGCTGCGTAACAATTAGAAGGAGCATTGTTGACGACCCTGGCAGTCGCAAGGCCAATAATCCTCGAACAATGCAGTGATTTTCAAGGTGAATATCCTCCATCATCACAGAGCGAGCTGTATAAAGAGGGAGAGGAATGGGGAGCCGGGGGGGGGCAGGGGGTGGGAGAGGGGTTGGGGGGGGGGGGGGTACGTGGCGCAAATTGTGTTTCAAATACCGACAGGGCCAGCAACAAAAAAAGATAAGAAGAGGACACTAATTATGGCAGAGACTAACGCTCCGAGGAGTTTGATTAATTCCCTTCCCTAGATCGCTGTCAGCCGTGTGAGCATCTGCGCATTGTTTCAAAGTCGCAAACAAAAAAAAGAATTCTGGACGACCTGTTGTCGCTGCCTGTTCGGTTTCTGAGTTATGTTTGTCCCTATGTTCGTACAAAGTGTTGAGCTGTTTTCTCAGACAATCCATTAATAAATCAACGACAACAGAAGTCTCCCTCCCTTTTGGCTGTGAGGCTGCAGCCGTTGCTAGGCAACTCTATAACATCTCGGCTATAAGGAGTGGAATTAACTGATCCACTGTTGGCTCCAGGAGCAAGGGTGCCACGGAGGGAAAAGAGCAGAAAATAGCGCCCAGCGATTCTCCATCACTACAATATTACACTTTAGTCTCTCGCCCCTGTGTGGCAAATTCACGTTGACCTGCGTCAGGTTGATGCCTGACAAAGGAGCAGCGCTCCGAAAGTTCGTGATTCCAAATAAACCTGTTGGACTTTATCCTGGTGTTGTGAAACTTCTTATTGTGTCAGATTATTCAGACTGAGTTGTCCTTGAGTGGCACGGTGGCGCAGCGGTTAGCATTGCTGCCTCACAGCACCGGGGACCCGGGTTCAATTCCTGGCTTGGGTCACTGCCTTTGCGGAGTTTATACATTCCCCTCATGTCTGCGTGCGTTTACTCCGGGTGCTCCGGTTTCCTCCCACAGTCAGAAAGATGTGCCGATTAGGTGCATTGGCCATGCTAAATTCTCCCTCACCGTAACCCGAACAGACATTGTAGTGTGGCAACTGGGGGATTTTCACAGTAACTTCATTGCAGCGTTAATGTAAGCCTACTTGTGACGCTGATAAATAAACTTAAAACTCACTCCGATGAGCACCCACTTGGACATGCGTGCATGGGCGTGCACATTTGGCCCTCTGAGCCTGCTCCGCCATTCATTTTGATCACGGTTGATCATCCAACTCAATAGTCTGATCTCGCCTCTCCCCATATCCTGTGATCCCCTTCGTCCCAAGTGATATATCTAACTGTTATTTAAAAGAATTCAATGTTTTGGCCTCAACTACTTTCTGTGGTAGCAAATTCCACAGCTGACCGCTCTCTGGGTGAAGAAATTTCTTCTTTTCTCTGTCCTACCCTGTATCCTCAGTCTGTGACATCCTCAGAACATCCTTCTTGCATCTACCCTGCCAGTCCTGTTAGAATTTTATTTGTTTCTATGAGATCTCCTTCCTCATTCTTCTGAACTCCCATGAATACAATCTTAACCGACTCAATCTCCCCTCATATATCAATCGTGCTATCCCAGGAATCAGTGTGGTAAATCTTCTTTTTATTCATTTGTGGGACATGGGCATTGCTGGCTGGTCAACATTTATTGGGCATTCCTACTTGCCCTTGGAGGGCAGTTGAGAGCCAACCACATTATTGTGGCTCTGGAGTCACATGTTGACCAGACCAGGTGAGGATGGCAGATTTCCTTCCCTAAAGGACATTAGTGAACCAATTAGTGGGTTTTTCCAACAATTGATAATGGTTTCATTGTCATCAGTCAATTCTTAATTCCAGCTATTACTTTTATTGAATTCAAATTCCACCATCTGCCATGGTGGGATTCGAGCCTGGGTCCCCAGAACATTAGCTGAGTTAATAGCCTAGCGATAACGCCACTAGGCCATCACCTCCTCTGTACTCCCTCTATAGCAAGAACATCTTTCCTTAGATAAGAACATCAAAACTGCATACAATGTTCTGGGTGTGACCTCACCAAGGCACCTGTATAACAGCAACAAGGCATTACTGCTCCCATAGCTCTTTACAGCTAATTTAATAGTGTGAAAGTGTAGTCACTATTGTAATTTTGGAAAACGCAGCAGGCAGTTTGTGCGCATCCACAGACAGGATTGTGAAACAATCAGTTTTTCAGCGATTGAAGTGTGGATAGAGAAAGAATGGTTACAACAATAATTTAGCGGTAATGGCAATAGTGGCTTTGAAATGGTGTTTCTGACTGAGAATGAAGCATGCTGGGATTTTTGGTCAACTTATGGATTGAAAGCAGATGCAGGTCGTAAAGAGGCTTTGGTCTGGGAGCTGTGATCCGAAGCTTCCTGTGTTGCTCAGATCAGGGAAGTTGCTCACATTGACCCAGTCATTGTGTCTCTGATTTTTATGTCTGTTATATGTATGGAATATGCAGTTTGAGCTAAGTGTAATGGCATTGTTCAAAAGTAATTTCATTGTTTGTTCGAGACATGTGATCAATTTCTGGTTGCACGATTGGCTGGATGACAGAGAAGCTTCCGGAAGCGAGTGGAGAATTGTGGATAAAAAGACATGTGAGCCCTTTGTTTGGCAGCAATTACTCGAAGAGACCAATCTTCTCAGGAAGATGTTTACCTTGAAGGGTGCTTCAAAGAACAAGAAGATAGATTTTACATCGAGGGTATTTCTTGGCCGAGGTTTTCCCTAACTATTTTCTGTTAAATAATGAAAGTTGACATTTAGTTAAAGTTGATCTTCAGTTGGAGTTAAAGTGCAGTTTAAGAGTTAAAGTTCAGTTGAAAGTTGATGTTGAGTTAGTTTTAAGGTGCAGTGAAGTGTTAACTTTATATTTAAGTTGGTACTCAAAGTGTTAAATAATTGAAAAACTGTCCTTGTTTGTCTCATTAAATTGGAACGCTTGGAAGATGTTTAAAATTAAAGCTGTACAACGGAGGAATAAGTATTGGGTAGGATATCAGGGAGAAGCCCCATGATCCTCTTTAGAATAGCGCCGGGGATTGTCTACATCCACTCGAGGGGGTTAGACAGGACCTCAGCGACATTGGATCTGAACTCACAACCGTATGACTCAGATGTTTACAGGCCGTGCACTCTGAGCTAAGCCTGGACACGTTGGTGCCTTTATTCAACATCTCATTCATGAAATGGCAGCTCCGATAGAGCAGGAGTTGAGTGTAGCCTGGGTTCTGTGCTCAAGTGCTGGAGCCATCAACAACGCTCCTCGACTTGTAACTCTGATACACCACCTAGTGGGCTCCATATAAATAGAGCCAAAGGTTCCTGTCCTGCCTTGTCCCACTCAAAGTGGTCGAGGGAACAACTGAGGGAAATAAAATAATTGATGAAATTTTGCAGGGTCTGGGGCAGCGGGGTTGACAGAGTGCTGTGTTGGGGGAAGAAGGGGACAGCAGAGTGGGAAGGGGGGGAATATTTAGTGATGCTTGAGGTGAGGTGGGGGTGTTGGCGAAAGGTTTATGCGACAGATGATTTGGAATGGGGTCCAGCTTTGATACAAACCGGTCCAGTTTTAAACAGCAGAACAAACTCAAATAGACAAATCAATAGAGTAAAAGTGAAGCTGTTGCCCACTCAGCATCAGCCCTGAGATGACGTGTCTATTTACAGAACTATAAAAAGAGGTCGATTTATTGAATGCTTCTGCCTCCATCGGTCTTACTCAGTACTTTTTTTTTGTCCTGAGTCAGATCTTGGAAGCTCCCCTTGCTCTGGGTAATGAGGGATGGGAAAATGGCACTGCCACTGTGAGTGTGCCTACACCCCGGGGTCCGCATTAACAACACGCTGCAGTGCGAAATGCAGGCAGACAACAAGCCTTCTGAACATGCAGAGAAAAGTGAGGCACAGTGGTTAGCGCTGCTATTTCACAGTGCCGGGGTCCCGTGTACACTTCTGGCCTTGGGTCAGTGTGTGTGTGGAGTTTGCAATTCTCCCCGTGTCTACGTGGGTTTCCTCTGGGTGGTCCGGTTTCCTCCCACACTCCAAAGATGTTTTTGATTTGATTTGATTTGATTTATTACTGTTACATGTATTCGCATACGGTGAAAAATATTGTTTCTTGTGCGTTATACAGACAAAGCATACCGTTCAGTGCGAAGGAGAGTGTGCAGAATGCAGTGTAACAGTCACAGCTAGGGTGTCAAGAAAGATCAACTTAATGTGAGGTAGGTCCATTCAAAAGTCTGGCAGCAGTAGGGAAGAAGCTGTATTTCAGTCAATTGGTAGATGACTTCAGATTTTTGTATCTTTTTCCCGACGGAAGAAGGTGGAAGGGAGTACGTCTGGGATGCATAGGGTCATTGATGTGTATGATAGATGGATTGGCCATGCTCATTGCCCATTAGTGTCCCAGGATGTGCAGGTTAGGTGGATTGGCCATGCTAAATTGCATGTTAGTGTCCCAGGATGTGCAGGTTAGGTGGATTGGCCACGATAATTGTGTGGCATCATGGGGAAAGGGCAGGGGTATGGGTAAGATGCTTTGACGGAGATTCCATGCAGGCTCGTTCGGCCGAATGGCCTCCTTCTGCACTCCAGGAATTCAACCCTACTTTTGCAGTTCTTCCTGCACTGACCTGCTAATCCTTTTCCTTTCTGGAACTCCTTTTTGAAAGTTCCCATTGTTTCAGCGCCTTTTCATCCAGAGATCGCTGGCTGAACGACAGAACACTTTCTCATTTTTGCCCCTGCTTCCTCAGCCAATCGGATTGAATTCATGCCCTTTGAGCATCAGCCCTGCTCCGTAGGAAACACTTTCTCTTTATTTACTCCTTCAAAACAGCAGCCGTCTCAAAGTGCTCACTCTGCAGCACAATGAGGCAGCATAGATGACAAGATTACCTGAAGTAAACTGTGTCCAATGGGGAAAGATATCTCTGTACAAATCATTGACTCATGGAATCCCTACAGTGCAGAAGAAGCCATTCAGCCCACTGCGTCTGCACCAGCCCTCTGAGTATCCTGCCCAGGCCCTCTCTGCCACCCTATTCCCGTAACCCCGTACATTTCCCATTGTCAATCCATCTAACCCACACACCTTGGGAAACAAAGGGACAATTTACCATGGCCAATCCACCTAACATCATGATTTTGTAAGTCTAACATTTAGACAATTAAAGAATATTTATGAAATGCGAACTATTCGAGAAATTGGAAATAAAGGTAGATATAAAATTACGGAATTTTTGAGGAGCAGTAGATGGTCAGAGAATACATGGAATCCCAACAATGTAGAAGGGGGCTATTCGGTCCATTGTGCCTGAACCTACACTAATCCCATCCAGGCTCTATTCCCATAATCCCATGTATTTATGCTGCTAATCCCATTGACACTAATGGGCCATTTAACATTGCTCATCAACCTAACCAGCACATGTGGGAGGAAACCGGAGTGGCCGGAGAAAATTTTGACAGTCCATCAGTTTAAAGAGGATACTCAACTAACAGGAACCTATCAAATTTGAGTGTTGTTGACAACATCAGACCAATCTTGGTGCAGGAAAGCTGATTAGGTCATCAGAGTTATACAGAGGAACTCAACTGCCTGCCTGCAGTTCAACTGAAGAGCTGCCACCTCTCAACACCCAGAGAAACAGCAGCTCCCTGCCAGCTTAAAATATCTCTTAAGAAAACTCTCTATCTATCTAACAAAGGGTACCACATCAGAAAGAGCTTACAGACAACAGAATCGACAGAAGAAGTCCAAAAGTTTTCCAAAGCCACAGACCTGGTTGTATGCTTTATTGAGAGTGACTAAATTGTGCTTTATTTTCGGTAATGAATGGACCTTGTACTTATTTGAACAGCATTTCAGGAGGATCTTACTTCAATCCGCATGTGTAGTTAAAGTTCCTGATTGGTTAAATAAATAACTTGTTAATTATTCACTTAAAGTGAGTGTCAGGTCTTTCTGTTAATGAACCTATAAACATTTATGAGGAATAGTTCACACTTTCCCAAACACTTTTAACAGATTATAAAGCAAAGTATTTGGGGCTTCTCAAAAGGGGATCAACCTCTGCGTTATAAAGTAAAAGTTAATTTATTAGTCATAAGTAAGGCTTACATTAATACTGCAATGAAGTTACTGTGAAATTCCCCTAGTTGCCACACTCCAGCGCCTGTTCAGGTCAATGCACCCAAACAACATGTCTTTCAGACTGTGGGAGGAAACCGGCGTATCCGGGAAGAAAATGCAAACTCCGCACAGACAATGACCCAAGCTGGGAATCAAACCCAGGTCCCTGGCACTGTGAGGCCGCAGTGCTAACCATTGTGCCACCGTGCTGCCCTGGAGGAAATTATAAAAACAATATCTGCAAGTCCATCACATTCTTGACTTGTGAGTTTGTAGATGGTGGACAGGCTTTATCAGGCGGTGAGTCACTGTCACGGAATCCCCAGTCTCTGGCCTGCTCCTGTAGCCACAGTTTTGATACGTCTGATCAAGTTCAGCTTCCGGTCAATGATAACTTCCAGGATATTTATGGTGGGGGATCTGTGCTGGCAATTCCATTGGCTATCATGGGTAGTTTGTTAGGGTTAATTCCCTGGCACTCGTGCGGCAGGAGCGTAACTTGTCACGTGTCCACCCCAAACTTGAAAGTTGTCCAGGACTTGCTGCGTGTGAACATGGACTGCTTCAGAATCAGAGGAGTTAGAAATAGTGTAGAACGTTGTGCAATCATCCCCATTTCTGACCTTGTAAGTAATATCACAACGTCAGGTTAAAGTCCGACAGGTTTATTTGGTGGCACCAGCTTTCGGAGCGCTGCCCTTTCATCAGGTGAATTGGTGGGGGGGAGGCATATGGGAAGGGTGTAGGGGATAAGAGTTGGGGGGGGGGCTGCTGCTGGTTGGGGCATCGCTTTCACTTTTTTTTCAGCTATGAGACAAAAGATATAAAGGAGGAAGGCGCTGTCGGAGCTGATGGCCTCCATGCCAATATTCCCATCCACTCCGCCGGAAGATGGGAAAATTCCGCCCTCTGTTTTTGTCCTTCTGCTCCAGTGAAGCTGAGTGAAAGCTCAGGAGCAGAACCTCATCTCTGCTGTGGGCATTTCTCTGACTTCAGCACTGACATTAATCACTACCGTTTACTCAGAGTTAAGCTGACACTGCAGTCACTGCTAGCAATTGGAAATGGCTATGATTATGAGCAAAGGCATTCACAGTGCATTTCTCAACAATACAAGGATTATTCCAGCAATTAAACCCTGACTTGTAGCAATTTTCCCCATGCAAGGTGGTTGAGCTGCTCCAATATCTGAGAGACTGCGTCAGACTTGGCCTAACTCAATCAGACAATATTTTTGACATAGTTGTGGTGGCAACACACTCAATATATTTGCCAGTGACAACCATTAGTCTGCAAAACAGAACTGTGGTCTCATCAGATTCCTAAATCAGAAGAATATGAAAGAAATAGGAATGAGCTATAAGCTCCCTCCCACTCCCATCTGTTCCAACATTCAACGAGATCATGGCTGATCTGATAATGGACTCAACTCAACTTTCCTGCCACCCCCTACGCTCTTCCCCCAAGAACTCTTGAGTCTCTCATCAATCAGAACCCACTCCAATTCAGCCTTGAGTTTCTTCAACGACCCGCCCTTCTCTGTTCCCTGGCACCGAGGATTTCAAAGATTAACATCCACCTGAGAAAATAAATTCCCTCCTCATCCCTGTCTTAAATGAGAGAGCTCCTTATTGTGAAATTATGCCCCCTAGTTCTTGACTCCCACACAATGGAAAACATCAGTCAAAGTTTTCCTGTCTCTCCACTGCAAGAACCGCAGCGGGTGAGAGAGAAAATTTGGTGGATTATCCAAAGGTCTGTTGAACTTGGGTGGGAATCTCCAGTCTCGGGGCATGCAGCCGGAGGATCCTGTCCTGTCAAGGTCCCCACAAAATCTTCCGTCTTTCATTATGATCGCCTCTCAGTCTTCTAAATTTCAATGAGTGTGGGCCCAACCTGGTCAGCCTTTCCTCATGAGATGACCCCTTCATCCCAGGAATTAGCCTAGTGAACCTTATAGAATCCATACAATGGAGGCCATTCAGCCCATCGAGTCTGTGCCAACCACAATCCCACCCCGACCCTATTCTGGTAACCCCACATATTTACCCTGCTAATCCCCCCGACACTGGGGCCAATTTTGCACGGCCAATCAACTTAACCCACATATCTCTGAACTGTTTCTAAAGCAATGTATCCCTATTTAAATGACGTGACCAAAACAGATTTCACTTGTTGCAATCTCAGCACTGCCCTGTTGATCTATCTCAACTCCATCTTCTCACATTATTCATATATTCATTAGTTCCTTTCTTCGGGGGTGTGCTGTTCTATGGTTCCATATTTTGAGATGATCCATATTTTTAAATGATTGTATAAGACCATAAGACATAGGAGCAGAATTAGGCCACTCAGCCCATCATGTCTGCTCCGCCATTCAATCTCATCCCCATTCTCCCGCCTTTTCCCCAGAACCCCTGATCCCCTTATTAATCAAGAACCTATCTATCCCTGTCTTAAAGAAACTCAATGACCTGGCCTCCACAGCCTTCTGCAGCAAGGAGTTCCATAGATTCACCATCTCTGGCTGAAGAAATTCCTCCTCATCTCTGTTCTAAAGGATTGTCCCTTTAGCCTGAAGTTGTGCCCTCTGGTTCTTGTTTTTCCTACTAATGAAAACATCCTCTCCACATCCACTCTATCCAGGCCCTGCAGGATCCGGTAAGTTTCAATAAGATTCCCCCTCATCCTTCTAAACTCCAACAAGTACAGACTCAGAATCCTCAAGTGTTCCTCATATGACAAGATCTTCATTCCAGGGATCATTCTTGTGAACCCCCTCTGGACCCTTTCCATGGCCAGCACATCCTTCTTTAGGTATGGGTCCAAAACTGCTCACAATACTCCAAATGGGATTCTTATTGACTCAATGTGACGGTGCACTTCACACTCCATTCCCTTGTGAGTGAACATCCAATTCTCTAACGTTGGTTATGCTGCAGTTTATCATTTGTGACTGAGGCAATCAGGTTAGCAGCATGAGAGTGAACAGACCTGAGTGTGTAAGGTAAGAACACACAGCTCAGGATGGGGCGTCTAGTGGCCCATCACCAACAACATTTATGTAGTACCATTAATGTAGTAACATGTCCCAATTACATCGCAGCAGTGTTACCAAACAACAGTTGACAATGAGTTACATGAGAAAATTTTAGCTCAAGTATCCAAAACCCTGGTCAAAAAGATAGATTCTAAAGCAGTGCTTCCCAAATCTTGCTGTGACCCTATTTTAATGTTTCACATTTAGAATAGAATCTTGGTGAGACCCCAGAGTGAAAATTGGGAGTGATTGAGGGGGACAGAATTCTTGGATGCAAAGAGGGGAGATACAAGTCTAAAAGAACAAGTAATACATTTACCATTTTGCAGCATCTATTGGCATCAGGAATCAGGTCTCAGATTCATTGGATTAGGCCACACCCACTGGAAAATGAATAGACCACGTGTAAAGGAGCAGATGATGAAATATGAATTCAATAAAAAAAATTAAGGATCTAATGGTAAATGTGAACACAGTAAGAAGTCTCACAACACTAGTTTAACAAGTTTCTTTGGAATCATGAAAGAGTTGCTCCGCCATCAGGTGTTGGACTTTAACCTGGTGTTGTGAGACTTCATACTGTGCCCATCCCAGTGCAATGCCAGTATCTCCACATCATGGTGACCATGAAACCATTATTGTAAAAATTCACCTGTCTCGCTAATGAACTTAGGGAAGGAAATCGGCTGTCTTACCCTGGTCTGGCCTACCTGTGACTGCAGATCCACAGCAATGTGGTTAACTCTGAAATGGCCAAACGAGTCACTCATGGGCAACTAAGGATGGGCAACAGCGACACCCACATCCAATGCATTAATAAAGAAACAAATCATTGTCTTGGAACTTGTGCCCCCAAATTCTTACCCAGTTTAGCAACTCACCTTTTTAAGGATGGTGAGTGAGAGAATTTGAGCAGTTTGAGGAGGAATTGCAGAGCTTGGGGCCAAAACAACTGAAGATATAGCCATCAATGCCTCCATCTACTTCAAAGGGACAAAGTGGAAAGGGTCAAGATCTTCAAGTGTTTGTTTAGGCGTCCAGATCACCAACAATCTGTCCTGGCTCCCCCATGCCGACACTATAGTTACGAAAGCCCATCAATGCCTCTACTTTCTCAGAAGACTAAGGAAATTTGGCATGTCAGCTACGATGCTCACCAACTTTTACAGATGCACCATAGAAAGCATTCTTTCTGGTTGTATCACAGCTTGGTATGGCTCCTGCTCTGCCCAACACCGCAAGGAATTACAAAAGGTCATGAATGTAGCCCAATCCATCACGCAAACCAGCCTCCCATCCATTGACACTATCTATACTTCCCACTGTCTTGGCAACGCATGGTAGTACGGTGGTTAGCACTGCTGCTCCACAGCACCAGGGACCCAGATTCGATTCCCGCTTGGTTCACAGTTTGTGTGGAGTTTGCACATTCTTCCCATGTCAGCGTGGGTTTCCTCCCACAGTCTGAAAGATGGGCTGGTTAGGTTCATTGACCTGAACAGGCGCCGGAGTATGGCGACTAGGGGAATTTCACAATAAAGTAACTTCATTGCACTGTCAATATAAACCTTACCTGTGACTAATAAATAAATAAACTTTAACATAATTAAGGAGCCCAGGCAGCCCAGGCACTCACGTTTCCACCTTTTTCCGTCGGGAAAAAGATACAGAAGTCTGAAGTCATGTATCAACTGACTCAAGAATAGTTTCTTCTCTGCTGCCATCAGACTTTTGAATGGACTTACCTTGCATTGAGTTGACCTTTCTCTACACCGTAGCTATGACTGTAATACTATACTCTACACTGTCTACTTCCTTTCTCTCTGAACAGTATGCTTTGTCTGTCTAGCGTGCAAGAAACAATACTTTTCACTGTATGTTAATACATGTGACAATAATAAATCAAATCAAATCAAATCAAATCAATGATGGAGTGATGAAAATTGGTGACAAACAAGAGGCCGGGATTTGAGAGATCTCAGGAAGATGTAGAGCAGGTTCCAGTGATGAGGCATGGGCAAGGCCTGGAGCGATTTGGAAGCAAGGGGAAGATTTCTATAATCTTGGATGAGCTTACCTCAAAATGCTCCATAAGACAGCGTCAAAATTTCCAACTAGCTCAGCAGAGCAAGACCAAGTTATCAATCTTAGCTATGAAGCAGTTAATGTTTTAAAGCCACAAAACTTGATCATTCCAAAAGCACTCCACAAATTGCTGTATTTTCCAAACATTGTGGTTTAATCATTAAAACATGATTTAAGGTTCCTGGCAGGCCTGTTACTGATTACTCTTTGCACGAGTATAAGTTTAACCAGAACTCTTTATGTGGTGAAAAGATTTTTTCCTTTATATAAATTGCTGGGTTTTAAAAAATGTTAAAGTAGACAGGCAGGCTATTTGAACTCCAATTTTTGAAACTAATGCTGTTTTTTCTTTTGCTAAAACCGAATATCTGAGCAACACAATTGAGTGGAATTTGGAAGAGTGAGAGAGGATCTCATAGAAAGTTATAAAATTCTAACATGCCCGGACAGGGTAGATTCAGAAAGAATGTTCCCAATGGTGGGGGAGCCCAGAACTTGGGGTCACAGTTTGAGGATAAGGAGTAAACCTTTTAGAACTGAGGTGAGGAGAAATTTCTTCACCCAGAGGGTGGTGAATCTGTAGAATTCACTACCACAGAAAGTAATTAAGGACAAAAAGTTGTCTGATTTCAAGAAGAAATTAGATATAGTGTAAGGAAATTTGTACTCAATATGTAAGCATGTTAGTACTTAGAGAATTTGTACTGAACAATTGTACCTAAACTGGGTATGAAATACGGAATCACGGATAGTATTAGAGTGTCTTCCTTGAAGTAGAATTAGGATGGGTAAGTAGAATTGGGATGGGTAATCAAGTATAGCTGATTTGTAACCTAATATAATCAAGTGTAGCAAATGTGATCAGAGCAGGAGACCCAGAGAAGTAGTATAGCAGTTACTTATTAGCAAATGCAAACAGCAGTCACTTGGGGAGACAATGGGTACTATACAGCTGTCCAGCTTAATATATGATCGTAACAAGCAAGAAAGAATAAAGTGAGCATGTTTTTCTTCACATTCGGCCTAAGTCAGCTAAACCACTATTGTTGTACAAGCAGAGTCGTAAAGATAAGGGCAAAGGATGTAACTACCATGGTTTCGAGAGGAAAAGAGACGTAACAATGGGTGACCAATCTCAAGCAAGGTAAATAAGGGGTCAGTACAGAAACAATGGTGGCTAAACGAGGTCGCATTGTAAAGACAAGATAAGAATCTTGAGATATGGAGCTGAAATGTGCATAAAAAGACTGTAAGCCGAGGGCTCTGTGGAGTGTTCCGGACCTCCCGGCTTTATTTCTCTTGTACTGGAAAATAAAGTCTACTGCTTGGAGGATTACAACTCAGACTCTCTGTTTCAATCGGGTTAAATAAGTTGTCGTCTTGGGGAACCACGACAATAGCTCTTGGGCTAAAGGGATCAAGCAATATGGGATGAAGTGGGGGGGGTCAGGATATTGAATTCAATGATCAGCCATGATCAAAATGAATGGTGGCTTCAGGCTCAAAGGTTCGAAAAGCCTACCCCTGCTTCCAATTTCTCTTTTTCTGAGTGGTTCAGTTTCCAAATGTAAGTTAAAGGGAAAGATCCGTTCGGATTGCGTCTTTGTCTTGGTCAAGAACTCTATAAATAGGCTCTATAAATAAACTTAGCTTTGTCCAAAGGGTCTGCTGCCTCTGAAGAAGCTCACGCTGATTTCCCTTCACCCATCACCATGGTGATAACTGATCCAAGTTGTCTTCTGCCTCAGCAACGCCACAACTTTAAAGTTCTCATATAACATTTAAGCAAAATACTATGGATGCTCGAAATCTTAAAATAGAAACAGACAACACCTGAAAGACTCAGCAGGTCTGGCAGCACCTGTGGAGAGAGATACAAGAGTTAAAACTTTCAGTCCGTGTGACAATTCTTCAGAATGGAGAAAGAAGGAGGAATGGAAAGGATTTTATATTGTTGGGGAAGGGGGTGGAACAGGGGGAGCATAATAGGCAGGCGGGAGGTCAGAAAAATTTGACAAAGATGTTATAATCTCTAGAATCCCTAGAGTTCAGAAGGAGGCCATTTAGCCCATCGATATCAGCGTAACTTGTGGGCCAAAGGGCCTGTTTGTGCTGTAGTGTTCTATGAGTCTGCACCGATAACAATCCCACCCAGGCCCTATTGCCAAAATGGCACATATTTACCCTGTTTGTCCCGCTGACAAGAATGGGCAATTTAGCATGGCCAATCAACTTAACCCACGCATCTTTGGTCTGTAGGAGGAAACCGGAGCACCTGGGGGAAACCCACACAGACATGAGGAGAACGTGCAAACTCCACACAGACAATCACCCGAGGCTGGAATTGAACCCAGGTCCCTGGTGCTGTGAGGCAGCAGTGCTAACCACTGTGCCACTGTTATGGGCACAAGACAAAGGGAGTGTTAATGGTAATGTTAATAAACAAAAGAAGATGCTGATAGTGGCAGAGGGATAAGATAGCAGAATGAGTTAATAGCAGATCAAGGGTCAACACTGAAGAACAAGTGACAGACAGCACTTTGGGCGGAGAGTTTTAGGCAAAAAAATGAATTTAAAAGAGATTGAAATGGAGGTGAGAGTTCAGGGACTAAAGTTGTTGAACCCAAAGGTAAGTCCAGAAGGATGTAACAAGCCTCATCAGAGGAGGAGGTGTTGTTCCTCCAGTTTGCCTTAGGGTTTCATTGGAACATTGAAGCAGGATAGAAATGTGAGCATGAGAGCCAGATGATGAGTTGAATTGGCAAGCGACATGAAGATTATGATTGTGGACTAATCAAAGATGGTCACAGAGTGGTCACCCAGTCTGTGTTTAGTCCTCACATTTAATATAACTATTCTTGCTTTCAAATTCCTTCAGGACCTTGCCTGTCTTTATGCCTGTAACTTCCTCCAGCACTGCAACCCTCCAAGATCTTTTCATCATCCAATTCTACCCTTGTGCACTTTTCCCATTTTAATTGTCCTGCCATTGCTGGATGTGCCTTCAGTTATCTATGTGCTCTAAGCTCTAGAATTTCCTCACTAAACATCTCTACTCCCCCCTTCTCTGGTGAGGTGTCAATTAATACCTAGGTTTTTGATCATTCTGTTGCAATATGTCCCTCTGTGGCTTGATGCCAAATCTTGATTGAAAACTGTTCCCCAGAGCATGTTGTAAGTTTTGATGACATTTTAGTTGCTATGTAAATGCTAGTTCTTTTTGCCATGAAAGTAGTAGCTATAGAATATACATGCCGACGCTAAAAGTTGTACACCTTTTAAAATGATGTGGATTCAAATGGGGAGTACGTGATTAAGACATAAAAACATAGAAACTAGAAGCTAGAGGAGGCCATTCAGACTGTCCATCCTGCTCCGCCATTCATTCTGATCATGGCTGATCATTGAATTCAATGTCCTGATCCCCCTCTTCCCACCGTATCCCTTGATCCCTTTAGCCCCAAGAGCTAGATTTAATTTCTTCCAGAAATCAGACAACATTTTGGTCTCGACTACATTCTGTGGTAGCAAATTCCACTCATTCATCATCCTCCAGATGGAATACAATGTTGGCAAGTGTGAGGTGGTCCGCTTTGGTAGGAATAATGGTAGGAAGGACTACTACTCACAGGGCGAAAAGCTGCAGCATGCGACGGTGCAGAGGGACCTGGGGGTCCTTGTGCATGAGTCGCAAAAACCCAGCCTGCAGGTGCAGCAGGTGGTCAGGAAGGCGAATGGGATGCTGGCCTTCATAGCGAGGGGGATTGAATATAAAAGTAGGGAGGTCTTGCTGCAACTGTACAGGGCACTGGTGAGGCCGCAGCTGGAGTACTGTGTGCAGTTTTGGTCCCGCACTTGCGCAAGGATATTTTGGCCTTGGAGGGAGTGCAGAGGAGGTTCACTAGGCTAATACCAGAATTGAAGGGATTGAGCTATGAAGAGAGGTTGAATAGACTGGGCCTGTACTCGTTGGAGTTTAGAAGGATGAGGGGGGATCTTATTGAGACGTATAAGATGATGAAAGGGATGGATAGGGTAGAGGTGGAGAGGTTCTTCCCGCTCAGAAAGGGCAGCAGGACTAGAGGGCACGGCCTCAAGATAAGTTGCGGGGTGGGGGGGGGGGGTGCAGTTTAGAACAGAGTTAAGGAGGAACTTCTTCACTCAAAGGGTGGTGAATCTCTGAAATTCTCTGCCTGTTGAAGTGGTGGAGGCTACCTCTCTAAATATATTTAAGACGCAGGTAGATAGGTTTTTGGTAGGCAAGGGGATTAAGGGTTATGGGGAGAAAGCGGGAAAGTGGAACTGAGCCACTTCAGATCAGCCATGATCTTATTGAATGGCGGGGCAGGCTCGAAGGGCGAGATGGCTTACTCCTGCTCCTAATTCTTATGTTCTTATGTTCTTAAATTTCTCCTCACCTTAGTTCTAAAAGTTTCTATGAGATTTCCTCTCAGTTTTCTAAGCTCCAGTGAATGTAATCCTAATCAACATAGTCTGTCCTCATATGACAGACCTGCCATCCCAGGAATCAGCCTGGTAAACCTTCGCTATACTCTCTCAATAGCAAGGACATCCTTCCTCAGATAAGGACACCAAAACTGCAGACAGTATTCCAGATGTGGCCTAACCACCACTCACTACAATTGCAGCAAAATATCCCTATCCTGATACTCAAATCCTCTTGCTACGAAGGCCAACATATCATTCTTGCCTGCTGTACCTGCACGCTTACTTTCAGTAACTGATTCATGAGGACTCTGAGGTCTCATTGGGTCTCCACCTCTCTCAATTTACACCTTCTCAAGTAATAATCTGTCTTCCTATTATTGCTACCAAAGTGGATAACCTCACATTTATACACGTTATACTACATGTGCCATACAGATGCCCACACGCTCACCTTGTCCAAATCCAGTCAGAAGCATTTCTGCACCCTCCTACTCTCCCACCCAACTTTGTATCTTCTGCAAATCTGGAGATAATACGTTCGGTTCCCTCTTCCAAATCATTAATATATAATATGAGCTGTTGGGTCTTAGCACAGATCCGTGTGGAACCCCACGAGTCACTGACTGCCAATCAGAAAAGGCTGAAACTTTACTGTCATACTGTGGACAGGCTGTAATGTTAGATGTACTCTTTCACGTAAGGCTACAGAAGATGCTGTCTTACCTCTCAGTTTGCTGACTGGAGCTTAGTCTTCCTTGGCATTTTCTCATGGTTCTCTTTCCACAGGCTATTTCCCGACTCTTACAGCTGTTTCACGTCCTGGTTTTAATTCCCCTCTTGTAATGGAAACCTGGCTGGGTTGGGATCCATGTAGGGGTGGACAGCACAGTGCAGCAAGGTTCCCTCCATTGATCCTGCTCATCATGTCCTGATCAGGTTCGATTGTGCTATTTTAGTCAAAAATTTGAGCTGATTCATGGACTCATCCCTGAACAGAGCTGTCAAGAGGACAACCATGGACCAGAAGTTATCCAAACGGTAAGTAATCACCTCCGCCATTGAGAGTGGGTCAAAGTAATGGGCCATAATTACCTCAGGGGCAATCGAATTGCCACTCCATAACCAATTACCCGCACAAAATTTCAACCAACCTTCTTGACTCAGACCAGATGAGCTTCAGAGAGCTCAGGAATTTCTGGGGTCCAACGTCAAAGTCTGAAAGAATTAGAGTGAAGGAGGACATGCACAATGTTTGGGGCACTGGCTGTCCAAAAACAGGTGAGTCCCTTTGCAAATAACAGGCCAGGGAGAGGTGAATGCTGATGTGGGAGTGGGGGAGAGGTGGGGAGGAGGTTGAGGGGTGACAGTGTCAGACATTGAGTGGGATGGGTCAAACATAGAGGGGGTGGGGAATCATACAGGAGGGGTGAATAGGAGTGGGGGAGGAATCGAGGTTGGGTATCAGCGAGATTGGTGGGCCAGACATCAGAGGGGGTAGGTTGGGTTGGACATGCTGAAGGTTGGTGCTGGGTTGGGAATGGGCAGGGTCGCGGTTGGGGTGGGCTTTGTTCAGGTCAGGTCATGGGGGTGATCGGGGGAGACTAATCAAGTCAGGTCAGGGAGGAGATCTAACCAGATTGGGGTAGTTAGGGCATCTGGATTCTCGTGCAGATTAGGAATCAGGGTTAGGAACTATTGTGGAGTCTGTTTATCGGCAGAGCAGGGGCAGGGGATGTGTAAGGAAATGTATGTGAGGACAATGGTGTGGAGGGGGTTTTGTGCATGGACAGGTCTGTGTGTTTAAAATAGTTACACTGAAGTTAGAAGAGACTTTATATCTTTCAACTTTTTAGATTAATTATTAATGTAGCACTAACAGAATTATCCAAAGTTAGTGACTTCAATCACTTTGTTGGATGGTTCCCAGCACAGCTGGGATTGTCCTGGGGAAGTTAGTGCTTCTGGGCAATTCATAGAATCCATAAAACCTCTACAGTGCAGAAGGTGGCCAATCAGCCCATCAAGTCTGCACCAACCACAATCCCACCCAGGCTCTATTCCTGTCATCCCACAATCTTTCTAACCCCTTGACACTCAGGCCAATTTAGCATGGTCAATCAGCCTAACCTGCACATCTGTGGGAGGAAACCGGGGCACCTGGAGGAAACCCAAGCAGACATGGAGAAAAAATGCAGACTCCACACAGACAGAGACTGGAATTTAACCTGTGTCCCTGGTGCTGTGAGCTAGCAATGTTAACCACTGTTTGGATGTAAACCCTTACCGAGGGACCTCTGAGAGGGATTCCTCATCACATCTTTGAGGTACCCCCTCAAATCCGGCAGGGGGTTACGTTACATTTTGCTCCTGTTTGTTATTTTGTTCGTCTGTAAACAACGTGCCTGAAAAGCTACTGGGTGATTTCAATGAAACTTGGTACATAGGTACAGTATGAACATGGAAGAACTGATTAGTTTGTTTTTTGTGAAGATGTGGTTCAGATTCTGGATTTTTGAAAATGCTTAGTTAACATTAGGACCAATATGAACATTGATTTCTTCTTAAAATATTGTTGATTGTTTTGGGATGCTGTGAACTGTCTCAGCTTCTGTGGTGACATCTTAAAAAGATGTCAAAATGTGGGCAGAGTTTTCAGGGCAGGTTATTGGATGCAGGTTAGTTCTGAAGCCTCCTCATTGAGATGGAAGTTCTTAATTAATTTTTTTTAGCTTTGTAGTTACAGACCATCAACGAGTTAGGCTAAGGGCTTTAGAAAAGAGTTGGGTAAATGTAATAATGTTGATTTAACACAGCATGGTGGAGATATGTACTCCACTAACCACCCTTTACAATTCTGATGGTTATAAGATTGTTATACTTTGGGACTCTATATATAACTTAAAGTAAAGTATGACCTGTTCTGAAGCCTGCCTGACAGCAATGCTGGGTGGCTTGATTGCTGAAGATTAAACTGACCCGATTGTTTTACTGAGAGGAAGGCACAAGATGTTTCCATTTGGAGCGAATGACGGAAGCCTGTGTATAAATAGTAGATAGCCTGTGTATCTCCAAAGTCCCAGAAAATGGCTGGTTGCAAACAGTTGTGCTTTAAACTGTCCATTCAATTTCACAATAGAATGGCTTTGAGTTCTAAATAATGAGTTCTAAATAATGGGGACCTTATTGAAACATATAAGATGATTAGAGGTTTAGACAGGGTAGATAGTGATAGCCTTTTTCCTAGGATGGAGAAAGCTAGCACGAGGGGGCACGACTTTAAATTAAGGGGGGGTAGTTATAGGACTGATGTCAGGGGTAGGTTCTTTACCCAGAGGGTGGTGAGGGACTGGAATGCCCTGCCAGCTGCAGTTGTAAATGCGCCTAGTTTGGGGGCGTTTAAGGGATCTGTGGATAGGTTTATGGACGAAATGGGATTGGTTTAGATTAGTGGGTTAGTGTTGTTGTTTTTTTTTAAAAGCTGGTCGGCGCAACATCGTGGGCCGAAGGGCCTGTTCTGCGCTGTAATGTTCTATGTTCTATGTTCTATGACTAATCCACACTTCGACCTGGACACAAGGCTATGTGATTCACAATGGCACCGTAATGAGCTTTGAGATAGGAGCACTTTCCGAAAATATCACTAAATATCATAGAACCCTACAGTGCAGAAAGAGGCCCTTCGGCCCATCAAGTCCGCACCGACCACAATCCCGCCCAGGCCCTACCCCCCCCATATCCTGACATACTTTACCCACTAATCCCTCTAACCTATCACAGATAGGTTCATCTTCCATACACAGGGAGGGAGGGAACAGCTAGAGGCTAAATATTTCTCTGATTTGATTTATTATTGTCACATGTATTAACATACAGTGAAAAGTATTGTTTCTTGCGCGCTATACAGACAAAGCGTACTGTTCATTGAGAAGGAAAGGAAAGGATGCAGAATGTAATGTTACATTCATGGTGAGGGAAAGATCAGCTTAATGTGAGGTAGGTCCATTCAAATGTCTGATGACAGCAGGGAGAAAGCTGTTGTTGAGTCAGTTAGCGCATGTCCTCAGGATTTTATATCTTTTCCCAGATGGAAGAAGGGGGGAAGAGAGAATGTGATTGAGGTTCTTGATTATGCTGGCTGCTTTTCCAAGGCTGCAGGAAGTGTAGACATTGTCAATGGATAGGAGGCTCGTTTGAGCAATAGTCTGGGCTTCGTTCATGCCCTTTCTAGTTTATTGCAGCCTTGGGCAGAGCGGGATCCATAGCAAGCTGTGATAGAACCGGAAAGAATGGTCCCCCCAGGATATTGGTGGGAGCTCATACTTAGGTAGTAAATATGACAAGTTTGACAAATTTGATGGTTAACCTAAGATGCTAATTGCTAATTAGAATTAATAGGCGAACATAATTAAGTATACAGTTTGACACGCAAAGTTAAAAACATGGCTGCAGTGTTGGAATCACTGCCAGGATGCCAAGTGTGAACAATACAACCTAGAATCACTTGTTGTTGAAAGCATGCCAGACAGCTGTTGTTTCTAGACCGTCAGAAACCCAAACAAGGTTATCCTAAAATTTGATAATCAGTTGTTTCCTCTGAAGAACAAAAGTCTGTTTTCATCCCTGCTGATGTTTTCTTGAAATGAGGGACTATTAGCTCAGACACTTTTGTCAGCCATCTTCTCAGACCAAGATAGAGCCTCGGCCTAGTTCTGGATTCCCTGTGTTTCAGACAAAGAAACTTCAAAATCTTCAGCAATGAGATTGGATTCCAGGTACAATGATCTTTAATCAATATTTGTTTGTCTATCCAAAAACTGCTGCCTACAGTGAATTAAAAATGCATGAATCTCAAACATTATTAGTTTGTATAAGTAACTTTAGTTACCATCTGTGCTCATCACAAGTTGTAATCTGTAATCATTTTTAAAAATACATATGTATCGTAGAATCTACAGTTCAGAAGGAGGCCATTTGGCCCTTTGAGCCTGCACCGACAAAAATACGACCCAGGCCCCATCCCTACATATTGACTCTCCTAACCCCCCGGAAGCTAAGACACAATTTATCACGGGCAATCAAACTAACCCACACATCTTTGGAGTGTGGGAGGAAATCGGAGCACCCGGAGGAAACCCACACAGACACAGGGAGGACATGCAAACTCCACTCAGACAGTCACCTGAGGCTGGAATTGAACCCAGGTCTCTGGCACTGTGAGGCAGCAGTGCTAACCACTGTGCCACCATGCCACCCAAGTAAGTACATACAAATTGTAGTCTATCTCCTCATCGGCCCAAGCATATAAAAGCAATATCCTAAGACTCTGTGTTCGAACCCCAACAGGTAATATCGGGAAATTTGATAATGGTTTATTCTGCTGTAATATAACTCTGAATGTGTTCCAGCCTCAGGCTATTTGGTTGGAATAGAAGCTAATGTCGGGGGTTGGGGAACTCCTTTTAATTCCGGACTCAGGCTATGGCTGACACAGCAGCCTGTATTTCATTAATGATCTGATTTTTTTTTTCAGTTGAGATGCTAAGCTAGCAAGAAATTTGAGGCAATAGATTTACCTTGCCAGGGGGATAAAGATAATAGAGGTATGAACAAAAACTCCATATTCTCCCACTGCTAAAAGGAAGCTGGAAGATTTGTCTAGCTTTAGCTCGAGAGAGAAGGCTCCAGAAAAAACTCATGCTGTGAAAGATAGTTCTGGAGTAATTCAGGCTGGGAAAGAAAAGGATTGGAAGTAAACCCTCTAGAGCTAAGAATCATTTTGGACTGATTTTGGGAAGATTGAATGTCTCCTTAACATATTCCTAATAGTAAGTTCCACTGATTGTGTTAAACACTCTGTGCTATAAGTTAAAGCATAATTTGTTTTCAAAAATAATATTTGGTCAATGGTGCTTGTAATCTCTTTGTTACAGTAAGTGTCTTAAAATGTGAAACCTTGTCGTGTTATCTGTTCAGCTGTTAATTAGCAGTCTAAATTTCTTTCCTTAAAATGATTGCTCTCTGGAGGGATTGTGACGCTTGTTAAATTTACTTGCAGGCCAGAAAGAATGCATATTCGAATCCCTGGTAAGAATCAGCTGCGGATTAGTGAGTAGTACTTTTACCCCTGAGTCAGAGGTTGTGGGTTAAAGCATAACTCCAGTGGCCTGAACACAAAATCTAGGCGGGCACACTTTTTATTCAGTGTTGAGGGAGTTCTTTAAAAAAAAAATTAATGCGATGTGGGCATTGCTGGGTGGGCCAGCATTGAAACAAAGAACAAAGAAAAGCATTCGGAATAAAGTGGATGAGCTGGTGGCGCAGATCAGCACCACCATGGATATGATCTGGTGGCCATTACAGAGACGTGGCTGCAAGGTGACAGGGACTGGGAGCTGAATGTTCAGGGGTATCAAGTGTTTAGGAAGGATAGGCAGAAGGAAAAAGGGGGGGGGCGTAGCTCTGCTGATTAAGGATAGCATCAGGGTGGTAGTAAGGGATGATATAGGAACCAAAGAGCAGAAAGTGGAATCGTTGTGGATGGAGATTAGGAACAGCAAAAGGAGGAAGACGCTGGTGGGTGTCGTCTATAGGCCCCCCAATAATGATCTGGAGGTGGGGCGGTCTGTTAACGCACAAATAAGTGCGGCGTGCAGGAATGGGACGGCGATAATTATGGGGAATTTCAATCTACATATTGATTGGTCGACCCATGTTGGACGCGGTGGGCTTGAGGAGGAGTTCTTGGACTGCTGCCGGGATAGTTTCCTTGAACAGTGTGTGTTGGAGCTGACAAGGGAGCGAGCTATCTTGGATCTGGTGCTATGTAATGAGGCGGGTAGAATTAGGGACCTTGTGGTGAAGGATCCTGTTGGGAAGAGTGATCATTGTATGGTGGAGTTTCTGATGCAGATGGAGGAGGAGAAAGTGGGTTCCCGGACATGTGTCCTTTGTTTGAACAGAGGGGAGTACGGTAGGATGAGAGAGGAATTAGCGAATGTTGATTGGGGGAGCGCGTTGGAAGGTAGGTCTGCTGAGGAACAGTGGAGGATCTTTAAGGAGATCTTTCTTGGTGCTCAGCAGAAATTTATTCCGATGGTTAAAAAGGATCGTAGGAGGAGAGATAATCAGCTGTGGATAACGAAGGAGGTGAAGGAAAGTGTTAAATTAAAAGCGGATGCGTTTAGAGTAGCTAAGAGTAGTGGGCGAGAAGAGGATTGGGAGAGGTTTAAATGTCAACAAAGAATGACAAAGAAGTTGATAAAGAAGGGTAGGATAAACTATAAGAACATAAGAACATAAGAAATAGGAGCAGGAGTAGGCCATCTAGCCCTTCGAGCCTGCCCCGCCATTCAATAAGATCATGGCTGATCTGTCGTGGCTCAGTTCCACATTCCCGCCCTCTCCCCATAACCCTTAATCCCCTCTCTTATCAAAAACCCATCAACCCGCGTCTTAAAAATATTTAGCGAGGCAGCCTCCAGCACTTCAACGGGCAGAGAATTCCAGAGATTCACCACCCTTTGAGTGAAGAAGTTCTTCCTCAACTCCGTTCTAAACCGCCCCCCCCTTTATCTTGAGGCTGTGCCCCCTAGTCCTACTGTCTTTTTTGAGCGGGAAGAGTCTCTCCACCTCTATCCTATCCATCCCATTCATCATCTTATACGTCTCAATGAGATCTCCCCTCATTCTTCTAAACTCTAACGAGTACAAGCCTAGTTTATTCAGCCTCTCCTCATAGCTCAACCCCCTCAACGCCGGCATCAGCCTAGTAAACCTCCTCTGCACTCCCTCCAAGGCCAAAATATCCTTGCGCAGGTGCAGCACCCAAAACTGCACACAGTACTCCAGCTGCGGCCTCACCAATGCCCTATACAGCTGCAGCAAGACCTCCCTACTTTTATATTCAATCCCCCTCGCTATGAAAGCCAGCATCCCATTCGCCTTCCTGACCACCTGCTGCACCTGCAAGCTGGGTTTTTGCGACTCATGCGCAAGGACCCCGAGGTCCCTCTGCACCGTCGCCTGCTGCAGTTTTTCGCCACGTAAGTAATAGTCCTTCCTACCATTATTCCTACCAAAGTGGACCACCTCACACTTGCCAACATTAAATTCCATTTGCCATTTCCTGGCCCATTCGCCCAGCCTATCTAGATCCTTCTGCAGACTCTCCACACCCTCCGCACAATTTGCCGTTCCCCCAATCTTGGTGTCATCAGCAAATTTTGACACCCTACACTCGGTTCCCTCCTCCAGATCATCTATATAAATGGTAAAAAGCTGAGGCCCCAGCACCGACCCCTGGGGCACTCCAGTAGTGAAGCTGGGCTAGCGCTTAATATAAAAAAGGATAGCAAGAGTTTTTATAAATATATAAAAAGGAAGAGGCTGGCTAGGGTGAACGTTGGACCCTTAGAGGATGAGAGGGGAGACTTAATGGTAGGGGATGGGGATATGGCTGAGGCCTTGAATAACTTTTTTGTTTCGGTCTTCACAGAGGAGGACGTGAATAATTTGCCGGTGTTAACGATGGAAAGATGGTAGGAGTGGAGGGCCTGAATGACATTATTGTTACTAGAGAGGCAGTGCTCGACAGACTGGAGGGGCTGATTGTGGACAAGTCCCCAGGACCAGATGGAATGCATCCAAGGGTTCTGAAAGAAGTGGCGGAGGTGATAGTGGATGCCTTGGTGATTATTTTCCAAACCTCGCTGGATTCCGGGGAAGTGCTGGAAGATTGGAAAATGGCTAATGTTACACCGTTGTTTAAGAAGGGTGGCAGGCAAAAGGCAGGGAATTATAGGCCGGTTAGTTTAACGTCTGTTGTAGGTAAAATGTTAGAATCCGTGATCAAGGAGAAAATAGCGAGGCATCTTGAGGAGAACTGTTTGATAGAGCAGACGCAGCACGGCTTCGTTAGGGGGAAGTCGTGTCTGACGAATTTATTGGAGTTCTATGAGGATGTGTCTAGGGCGGTGGATAGAGGAGAGCCGGTGGATGTGGTCTTTCTTGATTTTCAGAAGGCGTTTGATAAGGTGCCTCACAAGAGGTTATTACAGAAGGTCGGGGGCATGGAGTTGGGGGTAGGGTGTTAGCGTGGATAGAGGATTGGCTGTCAAATAGGAGGCAGAGTGGGGGTCAATGGGTGCTATTCGGATTGGTGGTTGGTGACTAGTGGAGTGCCCCAGGGGTCGGTGCTGGGGCCTCAGCTATTTACCATTTATATAGATGATCTGGAGGAGGGAACCGAGTGTATGGTGTCGAAATTTGCTGATGACACCAAGATTGGGGGAACGGCAAATTGTGCGGAGGGTGTGGAGAGTCTGCAGAGGGATCTAGATAGGCTGGGCGAATGGGCCAGGAACTGGCAAATGGAATTTAATGTTGGCAAATGTGAGGTTGTCCACTTTGGTAGGAATAATGGTAGGAAGGACTATTACTTACATGGTGAAAAACTGCAGCATGCGACGGTGCAGAGGGACCTCGGGTTCCTTGTGCATGAGTCGCAAAATCCCAGCTTACAGGTGCAGCAGGTGGTCAGGAAGGCAAATGGGATGCTGGCCTTCATAGCGAGGGGGATTGAATATAAAAGTAGGGAGGTCTTGCTGCAGCTGTATAAGGCACTGGTGAGGCCGCAGCTGGAGTACTGTGTGCAGTTTTGGGCGCCGCACTTATGCAAGGATATTTTGGCCTTGGAGGGAGTGCAGAGGAGGTTTACTAGGCTGATACCAGAGTTGAGGAGGTTGAACTATGAGGAGAGGCTGAATAAACTAGGCTTGTACTCGTTAGAGTTTAGAAGAATGAGGGGAGATCTCATTGAGACGTATAAGATGTTGAATGGGATGGATAGGATAGAGGGAGAGAGATTCTTCCCGCTTAGAAAGGACAGTAGGACTAAAGGGCACAGCCTCAAGATAAAGGGGGTGCAGTTTAGAACGGAGTTGAGGAGGAACTTCTTCACTCAAAGGGTGGTGAATCTCTGGAATTCTCTGCCCGTTGAAGTGGTGGAGACTGCCTCGCTAAATATTTTTAAGACGCGGGTTGATAGGTTTTTGATAAGCGAGGGGATTAAGGGTTATGGGGAGAGGGCGGGAATGTGGAACTGAGCCACGACAGATCAGCCATGATCTTATTGAATGGCGGGGCAGGCTTGAGGGGCTAGATGGCCTACTCCTGCTCCTATTTCTTATGTTCTTATGAAAAGTACAGCGCAGGAACAGGCCCTTTGGCCCTCCAAGCTTGTGCCAATCATGATGCCCTAACTAATCTAAAGGAAAAACCTTCTGCCCTCACCTGGTCTGTATCTCTCTATTCTCTCCCTCTTCATGTACTCACCCAGATGCCTCTTAATTGTTGCCAAAGTGCCTGTTCCCACCATCTCCCCTGGCAGTGTGCTCCAGGTACCCACCTCTCCCTGTGTGAAAAACTTTCCCCCCACATCTCACAGAAACTTCCTCCCTCTCATCTTGAACCTGTCCCCCTTGTAATTGACACTTCCACCCTAGGAAAAAGCCTCTGACTATCCACCCTGTCTGTGCCTCTCATTACTTTTTAGACCCCAATCAGATCTCCCCCTCAGCCTCTGTCTTTCCAGCGAAAGCAATCCTAGTTCATTCAATCTCTCCTCATAGCCAACACCCTTGAGACCAGGAAACATCCTGGTTAACCTTCCTTTCACTACCTCCAAAGTTTCCACATCCTTCAAGTAGTGTGGTGACCAGAACTGCACTCAATACTCCAACTGGGGACACGCAAAGGTTTTCTCTAGCTGCGACATGATTTCCCAACTCTTGTACTCAATGCATTGATTGTCCATTCCTAATTGAGAAGGCGGTGGTTAGCTTCCTTCTTGAACCACAGCAGTTCCTGTGGTATGTATACAGCCACGGTGCTGTTAGGGAGGAAGTTTCATGATTTTGACCCAGCAATGATGAAGGAACGACGATGTATTTCCCAATCAGGATGGTGATGGCTCGGGGGGGGGAACTTGCAGGTGGTGGTGTTCCCAGGTGCTGTTGAGTACAGCGCTGCCAGTGATGCTTTTAGATGTTAAACCGAAGACCTGTGTGGCATCTCAGGTGGATACAAGTGATTGTATGACACAGTTTGAAAGAGGAGCAGATATGTTCTCCACAGTATCTTGAAAAACATTATCCTTCAAACGTCATTACTAATACACAGATTACCTGGGAGTTATCACAGCACTGTTTTTGGGAGGTTACTGTGTGCATATTAACTGTTGCATTTCTTACATTACAGCAGTGACTAGGTGCTGACATCAAGTGGGACGTCATTGGTTGTAAAGCACTTTGATACATCCTGGGGTCACAGTGAGTGCTGTGAAGACACAATGCCTCTCAGCGCCAGGGACCTGGGTTCGATTCCCAGCTTGGGTCACTGCCGGTGCGGAGTCTGCATGTTCTCCCCGTGTCTGCATGGGTTTCCTTCGAGTGCACCGGTTTCCTCCCACTGTCCCAAAGATGCGCTGGTTAGATGCATTAGCCGTGCTAAATTTTCCTTCAGTGTACCCGAACAGGCGTTGGAGTGTGGTGACAAGGGGATTTTCATAGTAACTTTGTTGCGGTGTGAACGTGAGCCTTACTTGTGACACTAATAAATAAATAAAAATGCAAATCCTTCCTATCCTCTTTCCGTTTAATCATGGGTTTTAATTTGGTGCTGATTGCAAATTGTGACAGCGGCCCAGAATTGACTATTTTCTGAGCAGCAACTGGCCACAGTGAATGTCCCCTGTATCCAAGAGTTTCAGTGTGTGTGCGTATGGGGGGGATGGAGAGAGAGGAATACAGTCACAGTCACCAGGAGTTGAGTCAGGAATAGAGTCTTTTTTATAACAGTAAATGGAAGTTTGTGCGTTTTGAGTGCAACAGCGCAACTTGATGCTATTTCCTTCAAATGTCTGGGCTGATGAGGGAGCATCAACGAATACTCTGATCAAACATTGACAATATCATAAAACATTGAAAAGTGCTTCACAGGGGGCAATGAGACAGACAAGAGTCTTGGCAACAAGCCACGTTCAATGAGACGTAAGGCACTGAAGCAAGAAGATGGGTTGGCAGGAGTCTCTTAAAGGAGGGAGAGAGGTTGACAGAGGTTGGAGGCAGCTGGGTGGCACTGTGTTTAACTCCACTGCCCCACAGCCCCAGGGACCTGGATTCGATTCCCGGCCTGGGTCACTGTCTATGTGGAGTCTGTACGCCCCCCCTTCGTGTCTGGTTGGGTTTCCTCCGGGTGCTCTGGTTTCCACCCACAGTCTAAAGGTGCGCGGGTTAGGTGGATTGGCCATGCTAAATTGCCCCTTAGTGTCAAGATAAATATGTGGGGTTATGGACATAGAGTCTGGGTGGGATTGTTGCCGGTGTAAGCTGGATGGGCCAAATGGCCTCCTACTGCACTGTAGGGATTCTGTGATCTTAGTTCTAGGGAGGGAATCCCAAAACTTGAGGCTCACCCAGCTGAAAAAGTAAAAGAAAAGTTAAAGTTTATTTATTAGTCACAAGTTAGGCTTACATTAACACTGCAATGAAGTTACTGTGAAACTCACCTAGTTGCCACACTCCAGTGCCTGTTGGGTCAATGCGCCTAACCAGCACTGCTTCCAGTCACAGCCAACAGGAAGATAGATAGATTTTTGAACAGTAAAGAAATTGAGGGCTGTGGTGAGCGGACGAGCAAGTGAACCTGAGCCCACGAAAAGATCAGCCACAATCTTATTGAATGGCGGAGCAGGCTAGAGAGGCCAGATGGTGTACTCCTGCTCCTAGTTCTTATGCACTGATGGTGGAGTGAAAGAAATCTGTGACGCCTGAGAGAGGACAGAGCTGGAGGAGCACAGAGATGCCAGAATTTTGGCATTGTTTCTTCACTGTTGCTTTACATCAGTGGTGGGGGGCTGGCAGGGGAGCAGGGGAAGGAGGAGGAGGAGGTGTTGGGGGACAGGGGGATGCAGGGCGGGTCTCATGAATTGTAAACAACAGATTAGACTCTATAATGAACTGACACCATAAGTGAACCGAGCAGTTTGAAGCATTAGTGGTCTATCTACTCGATGTATATCATCTGTGATGTCTCTAGCACAATGTTGTATCTATGAGCTGCCCTTGGGCGACAAACCAACTCTGTGCAAGCTTCAAAGCTTAACTGACTGCATAAAAATCCTTAATGAATGGAATTACAGAATATAGGCAGCCACAAAAAAGCATTACATTTGCAAAGTACCTACTGAATAAACCAGAGGATTAGCCACCTGGCAGCTACAGTGACAAGGACTGGAGTGATTTATTCCCAGGTCTGTTTCATTTCATTTTCTCTCCCTGCATCAACCCTTTCACCCCATGATCAGACAGAGAGTGAATTTTGAGCCACAAATGAACACATGGCCCCAGGCTGGAGCTCTCTCTCTCAAGAAGAAAAAGGAAGGCAGAGAAACAATTTCATAATAAAAATATAAAAAGTAAAATGCTGCGGATGCTGGAATCTGAAACAAGAACAGAAAATGTCGGAAAATCTCAGCGGACCTGACAGCATCTTTGGGGTGAGAACAGAGCCAACATTTCGAGTCAGGGTGACCAAGTGCAGCACAGTGGTTAGCATTGCTGTCTCACAGCGCGAGGGACCTGGGTTCAATTCCAGCCTTTGGTAACTGTCTGTGTGGAGTTTGCAAGTTCTCCCCATGTCTGCATGGATTTTCTCCAACTGCTCCACAGTCCAAAGGTGTGCAGGTGAAGTGTATTGGCCATGCTAAATTGACCATTAGTGTCCCAAGATGAGCCAGTTAGATGGATTAGCCATGATGAATGTGTGGGGTTACGAAGAGAGGGCAGGAAGAGAGGGCGTGAGTAAGAAACTCTGTCAGATGGTCAGTGCAGACTCGATGGGCCAAATGGTCTCTTCTGTACTCTAGAGATTTGATGATTCTATGAAATATTGGCTATATTCTCTCTCCCACAGATGCTGTCAGACCTGCTAAAATTTTCCAGCATTTTCTATTTTTGAAACAATCTAATAGTGCTGTGTAAAATTATAATTGGATTCAAGAAGAGAGACACAACAAAGATATTTCAGGAGTCTATGGGCAGAATTTTCCAATACAGTCGTATCGTCACAGAGATACACAACCTGCACATCTTTTGACCATAGGAGGAAACTAGAGCACCTGGAGGAAACCCACACTGACATGTTAAAAGCATGCAAACTCCACGCATGGAGCGACCCAAAGCCGGAATCGAACCTGGGTCCCTGGAGATGTGAGGCAGCAGTGCTGACCATTGTGCCACTGTGCCACCCATATCCCTCTCAACCTCTCCTATCCATGTGCATGTCCAAATGCGTTTTGAATGTTGTAAATGCAATCAGTTTCAAAGTGGGTTTCCTCCGGGTGCTCTGGTTTCCTCCCACAGTCCAAAAGATGTGCGGGTTAGGTGGATTGTGGATTATGCGCAGGGAGAATCACACTGAGGCCTGATGATTATTCAGTGAGTGGAGAGATGTGGGTGCAGCGGCGGTGGTGGTGGTTGTGGTGGTGGGGGGAGTGTGGGGGGGTGGGCGGGTTGGGTGGTACAGTGAAGGGGGGGGGTGAAGCAAGAGTGGGGGTGAGGCAACGGCAGGGGGCAGTGCCGGTGGATAGACTCACAAGTAAGATGTTGATGTACCTAAATGAGGTTCCCCACCTTCTCTGGTGAGATTCTCATTGCGTCAGCAGCAAGTGGTCTGAAAAATCAGAAAACATGAACTTGGTGGCAAGAATCACGTTTCCTGATTCTTGCTGGATCACCCATTCTGACTGACAGTCATCAAAAACTGAAAATTACCCCCCCCACTAGAGAAAGAGAGAATGCTTCCCAAATCCAGAAGCAAGAAGGCAACTGGTTGTCCTCAAACTCTGACAATTTCAATTTGATGTGAACCCAGACACCAGAAGTTCGAGCTCTTTCTGATGCCTTTTGTCTCTGCACAGATCAGGATGGAGTCTGTTGTCCGGAGGTCACAGTTGTGTATTCCCAGTGTAAGGTTGTAGTCAACTGCGAGGAATTCTTACGTATCAGACTGCCCTCTCCTTGAAAGATATCACAAACAACTATCAACAACTGACAAGAAGGAATGGCTTCAGCCATACACCCCAAATCAGAAATTTAACTCAGCCCAATAGTTTAGCGTCAGGTTTAGGAATTGGAATTTTCATTCGTATTCAAGAATTGTCTTTCCAAACAAGACACAACAAGAAAGCTGATTTCAGGCACATTGTACTTCTGCAAATAACATTACTGGAATTAGTTCTGGCAAACCAGTTCGAGGGATCATGGGAATAGGTTGGAGGCTTTTATTATTGCAACCTGTGTCACACACAAGCGACCCTTCCAACTCTTAAGTGACTGCAGCACCATTCCAAAATGTCAATTATTGCTTAATTCAACGTCATTTCAGATTAGGAGGAATGTCTCGAACAGCGCCTAAGAAAAACAACACAACGGTCTTGGTTAAATGAAATTCTTTTAGCATTGAAATGTGCTGTTTATTTGAGGAAACAGGAACATAGAAAAAGAACTTGGCTATTTAGTCCCCCAACAACCCCCCACCCCCCCCAACCCCCCGTTCTGACATTTATTAGAACATCTCTCAACTGCATCTTATCTCTATTCATAGCCCCCGAATACCTTTGCTTTGCAAGAATCTATCAGTCTGAGCTTTAAAATGTGAAATTCAGCCTTCCAAATGAAATTTCCTGGATGAGAGAGAGTTGCAGGTTTCCACTACTCTTTGTGTGAAGAAATGCTTCTTGACATCAACTATTATCCTCGTTCTAATTTTTAATTTTTTTTTTATTCATTCATGGGACAGGGGCATCGCTGGTTGGCCAACATTTATTGCCCATCGCTAACTGCCCTTGGAGACCAGTGGAGAGTCAACCACATTGCTGTGGCTCGGGAGTCACATGTATGCCAGGCCGGGTAAGGATGGCAGATTTCCTTCCCTAAAGGATATTAATGAACCAGACAGGTTTATCCAACAATCAATAATGGTTTTACGGTCATCAGTAGATTCTTAACTCCAGTCCAAAGACGTACGGGTTAGGTTGATTGGCCATGCTAAGAAATTGCCCCTTAGTATCCAGGGATGTGTAGGTTAGAGGGATTAGTGGGTATAATATGTAGGGATATGGGGGTAGTGCCTGGGTGGGATTGTGTTTGGTGCAGATTCGATGGGCCGAAGGGCCTCTTTCTGCACTGTAGGGTTCTATGATTCTAGATTTTTATTGAATTCAAATTTCACCATCTGCCATGGTGGGATTCTAACCCGGGTCCTCTTAAGAATTAGCTGAGTATCTGGATTAATAATTTAGTGGTAAGACCACTTGACCATCACCTCCCCCTGGTTTAAGTTTATTTATTACTGTCTCAAGTAGGCTTACATTAACACTGCAATGAAGTTACAGCGAAAATCCCCAAGTCACCACACTCCGGCCCCTATTCGGGTACGCTGAAGGAGAATTTACCATGGCCAATGCACCCTAACCAGCTCGTCTTTCGGATTGTGGGAGGAAACGGGAGCACCCGGACGAAACCCACGCAGATACGGGGACAAGGTGCAGACTCCGCACAGACGGTGACCCAAGCAAGGAATCGAACCCAGGCTCCTGGTGCTGTGAGGCAGCAGTGCTAACCACTGTGCCACCGTGCTGGCCTCTTTGTATTCAAACCCTCTTGAGATAAAAGCCAACATGCCATCAGTGTTTTTAATTTTAAGGCGGAAAGCCAATGTCAAAGGATGGAAATTTGCGCATGGCTTCACACTGACACTGCACACCTTTCAATCGCTGAGAAATAGGTCATTCAGAAAGTATGATCCTATCTCCCAGCCTCAGAATTTCTCCATAAAATTCCCAAGGACTTGGTTTCACGGTGAGTGAATCAGAATGATTTTTTTTTGTTGGTGAAACGACTGATAAATCTGCAACCTGCGACTGTATTGTACGAGCAAAATATTTCCTCCTGCAGCTAATAAAAGGCACCATCACGAGGTGACACAAGAAGATCTTTCAGGAGCTTGATATCAGCAAGCATTTCTCCACATAAAGGGTAACACAAATCTGGAGCTCTATTCTCCACAACCAAAAGGAGATTGTTAAGCCTGTCATTCAATTGAAAATGTTAAAACTGAGATTGGTAGTTTTCATTCAGCAATAGTATTCGTTCCCAGCCAGACAGAGCGAAGATACAAATCAGCCTGTGTGGAATTAAATGATAGAATAGGATGGAGGGCTGAATGGTCTCTGCCTGCTCCAGACTTCCTCGGCAGTCTCTGAGGGTCAAGGATGACTCAGAATCATAGAATGGTAGAATCAGTACAGTGCAGGAGGAGGCCATTTGGCCCATTGAGTCTGACCGACCACAATCCCACCCAGGCCCTGTCCCCGTCACGTACCCTGCTAATCCCTCTGGTCAATTTAGCATGGCCAATCAACCCAACCCGCACATCTTTGGAGTGTGGGAGGAAACTGAAGCAACAAGGGGAAACCCACGCCGACACTGTAAACTCCGCTGGCGCGCATATAATTCTCTAAATTTGCACCCCTTTATTGTGGAGTCCAAGAGGCATAGACAAAAGTCATCGGTAGAAGAAGGATTGGAGTGAGGCACTCACTGAATGTGAGAATGGGCGGCGCGGGCTTGTAGGGCCAGAGGGCCTGTTTCCTGTGCTGCGTTGTTCTTTGCTCTTTGTTTGTCCACGCAGACACTGACCCGGGGCAGATTCAAACACGGGCCCTTAGCTCTGTGAGGTAGCGGTGCTAGCCGCTGTGCCACTGTGCCACTGTGCCGTGACGTTCTTCCACTTCGGGGCGGGTGGGTGCCGCGGTGGGTGAATAGTCCAATCCTGGAGCTGCAGACTGTGCCACAGGTTCGGCGGGTGGTGTTTGATGAGGGGGTTGGGAAGGGGTGGGTGGGTGAGACGTTCAGGATTCTGCGCTCCCTTTCCTCTGTTTACGCTTGGCCTCCCAGTGAAGCCCGAGGTGATTGGCACCTTCGCAGATGCTTCTTCTCCAGTTTGTGCAGAGCTCAGAGTAGAGGGCTTGTTTCAGGAGTCCTGTGCCAGGCATGCGGAGAGCTTGACCCTCCCATCACACTGGTCGAGTGTGACCGGTGCTTCGATGCTGGGAATTCTGCCCTGGGAGAGGGCACTCACATTGGTACGTCTATCTTGCCAGCGGATCTGCAGGATTTTGTGGAGGCAACATTGATAATATCCCTACAGGAACTCGGGATGTCTGCTGTATATTGTCCATGTCTCTGCTGCAAACAGGAGAGTGGGGACCTTGGCTGTTCTGTACACCATGAGCTTGTTGCTGAATTTGAGGTCTCAATCTCGGAACGCTCTGTTCCTCAGGCGCCTGAGGACCGGCACATTGGAATCGATGCTGAATCCCATCGTCAATGCCTGCCCGCCCTGAGAGGAGGCTCCCAGGGAATGGGAAATGATCCACATTGCCAGAGGCTCACCAGGGATCCAGTTTTGTGTGGCAGGAGTGGGCTAGTAGAGAACCAGGGGATGATACGCCCATCCCACTGCGCTAATATTTAACACAGCAGGCCGGGAGTTTCTCGCATTGGGCGATTCGCAGGGTTTGCGCGTACGTTCCCAATCCGACATTGTCTCCCAGTGCCGGATTTCCGGCCTTGTTAGCTCTGTACTGGAAATCAACGGGGAGGCTCAAAAACCATTTAAATGGTAATTTTAATAGAATTTAAATATAATTACTGGGCCCAGGGCTGAAGTCTCGGGATCCGCTCGGATCAGCCCCACACCAGAGTATTTCACTCCAGTCGGGTTTACAATAACTTCCCACTTTGGGAAATTTGCAGCCTGACCCCAGTGAAGTTGGGGGCAATCGGGGCCCCCAGGGGATTGGGTACTGGGAGGAGGGATGGCCCCTGGGCACCTTCACAGTGTCAGGGAGCCAATGCCCAGGGGGAGCCTTGGCACTGCCCATCGGGCAGAGGGCAGTGCCAAGGGAGCAGGGCCTGATGGGGGTGGGACCTGGTGGGGATGAGAGTCCGCTGCCACTCTCCATAGGGATCGGTGGGGGAAGGGGGGAGGCCAGCGACCGGGGCAGGCTGGGTGGGGGATGCGGGGGTGGTCGGCTTGCTGGGGGGGTTCGGGACTGCAGGGAGGGGGGTTCGGGACTGCGGGGTTGAGGAATGGGGAGAGAGGGGGGTTGGAGATCAGGGCGGACCTGGGGGAGGGTTGCAGGGCTGGGTCGAGAATGGTCGTGGGGCCAGCAATCAGGCGGTGGGGGGCGGTGGTGGGGTGATGGAGAGGGGTGGGGGGAGGGGGGCTGGGGGGGGGGGGGGGTGGGGGGGGTGCGCAGTGGGCCGGTGAAGCGGGAGGTTGTGGGGCTGGCCAGCAATTGAGCTGAGCAGCAATCAGGAGGATGGCAGTGCGGAGTAGCTGCACATGCGCTGACCTCAGTGCTGACAGATCGGTGCACGTGCAATGGCCCACTCAGCTCTATGCTGCCCGCCTCTCCAGTGGGAATCAGCCCCATCCACTGGATTTTAATGGTATTGCACACAGCGTGGGGGATTCTTCTCTGAACTCCCTCCGAGAAAAACAGCATAAATTACTTCAATTTTCATACAAATTTGGCAATGAGAATTTTCTTGGGAGAATTCGGGCCCCTTTGTTTTCTGGGTGTTTAGTCAGAGGCCCATTCTCTCATCTGCCTGGGGGAAGCTGTTGATGATGGTTTGTAGACTCAGGGCGGAGCTCTTCAGCTACTGGGTAGAGGCAGTTGAGGAGGATTCTTGCAATGAACTTTCCCAGGGCGCAGAGTCAGGAAATCCCTCTGTAATTTCTATAGACGGACCTGCCTCCTTTCTTGAAGAGGGTTACAATTTTTTTTATTCATTTGTGGGACATGGGCGTCACTAGCTGGCCAGCATTTGTTGCCCATCCCTAGCTGTCTGAGGGACCCCCCCCCTCTACTCCCCACCAGGCCCCACCCCACTCAGGCCCCATTGCTGTGGCTCTGGAGTCACATCCTAGGCCAGAGCGGGTAAGGATGGCAGATTTCTTTCCCTGAAGGGCATTAGTGAACCAGATTGGCTTTTCCAACAATTGACAATAGTTTCACGGCCATCAGTAGATTCTCAATTCCGGGTTTTTTTTTTATTGAATTCAAATTTCACCATTTGCCATGGTGGGATTCGAACCCGGGTCCCCAGAACATTAGTTGAGTTTCTGGATTAACAGCCTGGTGATAATACCTTTAGGCCTTGCCTCCCCAGGATAGTGAATTCTACACATTCACCACCCTCTGGATGAAGAAATTTCTCCTCACCTCAGTCCTAAAAGGTTGCCCCCTCCTTATCCTTAAACTATGACCCCTTGTTCTGGACTCCCCGAACATCGGGACATTAGTAAAACAGGTTAGTCGGTGGTCAGTCCAGGGTTCACCAGCTTTGGCCGTGGTGTGGATGATGTGGGCATTTTCGCTGTCCCTTGCTTGGATGATGATTTTGTCGATGAGTTGCCAGTGTTTGGAGCGAGGGTGTTGTCATGAGCTCCTCTGCTTGTCCCTCTGGCAGAACAGGATGTTCGTTCTGTCCAGGTCATGTTCTTGACATTTTGTCAGGAGGAGGATTCCATTGGTGTTTGGGTTTCACCACACCTTCCCTGAGTGACACACCTTCCCTGAGTGACACACCTTCCCTGCTCTAACACACCTTCCCTGAGTGACACACCTTCCCTGCCTGACACACCTTCCCTGCTCTAACACACCTTCCCTGAGTGACACACCTTCCCTGAGTGACACACCTTCCCTGAGTGACACACCTTCCCTGCTCTAACACACCTTCCCTGCCTAACACACCTTCCCTGAGTGACACACCTTCCCTGAGTGACACACCTTCCCTGCCTGACACACCTTCCCTGCTCTAACACACCTTCCCTGAGTGACACACCTTCCCTGAGTGACACACCTTCCCTGCTCTAACACACCTTCCCTGAGTGACACACCTTCCCTGAGTGACACACCTTCCCTGCTCTAACACACCTTCCCTGCCTAACACACCTTCCCTGAGTGACACACCTTCCCTGAGTGACACACCTTCCCTGCCTGACACACCTTCCCTGCTCTAACACACCTTCCCTGAGTGACACACCTTCCCTGAGTGACACACCTTCCCTGCCTAACAAACCTTCCCTGCTCTAACACACCTTCCCTGAGTGACACACCTTCCCTGAGTGACACACCTTCCCTGCTCTAACACACCTTCCCTGAGTGACACACCTTCCCTGAGTGACACACCTTCCCTGCTCTAACACACCTTCCCTGAGTGACACACCTTCCCTGAGTGACACACCTTCCCTGCTCTAACACACCTTCCCTGCCTAACACACCTTCCCTGAGTGACACACCTTCCCTGAGTGACACACCTTCCCTGCCTAACACACCTTCCCTGCCTAACACACCTTCCCTGCCTAACACGCCTTCCCTGAGTGACACACCTTCCCTGCCTAACACACCTTCCCTGCCTAACACGACTTTCCAAAGGTTTGCGTCCCTCCCAACTCTCACATTGAAGTCACCGAGGAGAATCAGCTTGTCTCTCTTTGGGATGCAGGACAAGCGATTAGTTGAAACTGAAATCTCTTTGTCTTATCCGTTGCATCCAAGGTTGGGCCGTCAGCAGGGATGGTTGTGATGTGCTGATTCAGAGACAGGGTGAGCCATAAGGTCATGAGGTGCTCACTCACCCCATAGGGTGGTGGCGGGGGAGGGGGTGGGTGGGTGGCATTTATTAAGATGTCCAAACATTTTGTTTTTGTATGGCAAACCCAACCCTGCAGAGACAACGCTCATCTTTTGGTTTGCCTTTCCAGAAGTAGGTCTACCAGCCACCACCCACCAGTCTCACTGAGCATGGTGGTGTCAGTGTTGTGGTACCAGAGTTCCCGGGCGGCAGTGTGACACTCAACTCTGTCGCTATTGGGGCTGCCCATAAGAGTCCTGACATTCCAGGTCCTGAAATTTATTTGGGTGGGTAGCGTGGGATGGGGTGGGGTGGGGTGGAAGACACCAGTACATGGATTCTTTCAATGGGGGAGTGGTTGTTACACACCAGCCACCATACTGTGGCTGAATGGTCTGCAGTTTTAACTCTTAACAGGCTAAAAAGATCTTCAATTAAGCAATCCTGGTTTTTGGTTAAAGATGTTTTAGTCACTCTGTTGGAATTTCTTGTGGCCAGTTGCCTAGAATTTGTCAAAGGACAGAAGGTGTCAGATTCAACAGCTTGTCCTTGGCAGGGAAGAGTTCTGTACAGACTTTTGGAGCCAGTGTTCCTTGTCTGGGCATTGGAAATTAAACAAAATGCACTTAAGGGGTCTAGAGTTACCTCTGTCACTATTCTGCCTGCATTTGATTGGCCTAACCAAATGATGCAATTGGAGTTTCTGGTCAATTCATTGGCTGAATGACAGAGAATCTTCTGGAAGTGAGAAGAATTGTGGATAAAGAGATACACAAGCCTTTGTCTGTCAACGATAACTCGAACAGACCAATGATCGCAAGAAGAAGCGGACCCTGAAGGATGCTTCAGCGAATAAGAAGATAGATTCCACATCAAGATATTTCTTGGCCAAGGTTTTTCTAAACTCGGGTGTGTCTATTTTCAGTTAAATAATTGAAGTTGATGTTCAATTAGAGTTGAATTTCGGTGAAAAGTTAATGATTTACAACTGTTTATGTTTGAGTTGGTACCAGAAGTGTTAAATAAAGAAATAATTGAATTACTGTCCTTGTTGGTCTCATTAAACTGGAATGCTTGGAAGGTGTTTAAATTAATGTTGTATAACAATGATCCCAGTGGAGTGAGGACTTGGCCCGGGGTGGGGAAATCCGAGATGATTGGAGATCAGGCTCTGCAGTAGGCTGGAGACTGAACAGTTCCATTGTTGCTATGAATGATCTTTGGCTTGTTGACAAGATCCGTGACCAATGGTAGGTTATTTTTTGGATGCAAGTTAATAGAGGATTACTCCAACTTCATTTCACTCTCTACAATAAGCAATCTTCAGTGAATATTAAGTCACAGCAATTGTGTGATTATTCAACCATATTAATATCAGTTAGTAATTTGCAATGGTGCATTTCAATACAACTTACTGTATTCCATTAAATGTCTGTAAGTAATTAAAAAAAGTTTCTCCAGTGACTCAGTTGTGGTATTTTAACTCCTTCCCCTGAATTCAAATGGCCATTATGAGTTTTCTCACTTACCTACTCCATTCTCCATGGCCTGGCATGGTGATGCCAGCTTGAGTCACTGTGTGAAGGCTGCATGTTCTCCCCATGTCTGCATAGGTTTCCTCTGGATGCTCCAGTTTCCTCCCATAGCCCAAAAGATGTGTTGGTTAGGTGCATTGGCCATGCTAAATTCTCCCTCAGTGCAACCCAATCAGCACCAAAGTGTGGCAAATGGGGGATTTTCACAGTAACTTCATGGCAGTGTTAATGCAGGCCTACTTGTGATACTGATAAATAAACTTTAAAATTCCTGTCCCTTTTTGGGGCAAATGGGATCAAAGGTTATGGGGAGAAAGCAGGATTAGGCTATTGAGTTGAACAATCAGATTGTGATGAATGGAGAGTGGAACAGGCCTGAAGGGCCAAATGGCCTCCTGTTGCTCCTATCACCTTTGTTTCTATGTTTTTCCGAGCAATAGCCATCCCAAGGTAACAGTGCCTTCCCTACTCTAGCAAGTCGTGCGCTACTAAGACAGCTACACATATAAACAGCATCCAACCCACTTTCATTCTGCACATAACTGGAGTGAGGATGGTAGGAATAAATAAGTTCAACATAATGAAAACATCTCAAGAGGCTTCACAAGAAATCTGACACGTGGCCACATAAGGAGACGTGAGAACAGGTTGTGAGAAGCTTGGTCAAAGCAGTCGATTTAAGGACCATCTTAAAAGAGAGGAGAGGGAGATGGGCAAATTTCTGCGCACATTTGCAGTCCTCCGTTAGCCCGGTTTCTGAAAGGTTACATTCTACTCAGCTCTCTCTCTGCCTCTCTCTCTCAAGGGGCTTTATTTAATTTGTGAGACCCCTTGCAATGATAACCATTGACCGGATTTTTCACCCAGCCTATAACTGGAGGCCACCTTCCCGGAAAGGCTTCTCCCTCTCCGTCTCTCTGATCTGTTGGAGTGTTTGTCAGTCGCACTAGTCTTGCTGATATCATTCCCATGGCTGTTACTCTTTCTACGCTCCAGAGCCGCTGCTGATTAAAAGTAGCAAACTCGCCAAGCAAGCCTTTGGACCATTTAACGCAAGCTTTCCCTTGTAATTGCCAAATGATTCAAGCTGAACATTTCACTTACCTCTGGGAGGACTGCATTTGTCCCCTGCAGTTTTTCTTCCCCCCTCTGATCTTACAGAGTTGCTGAGTCCGGTCAGGGTGAAATCCTGACAGCCCTCTTCAAGCCTGTTGGACTTTAACCTGGTGTTGTGAGACTTCTTACTGTGTTTACCCCAGTCCAACTCCAGCATCGTCACATCATTACTACCATCGAGACCACAAACTGCCGGCTCCAAGTGGAGAGGATCTCCAAGAAGATTGCGCATATCGACACAGGCATCAAGTTTCTACAATGATGCAAGAAAGCAGACAAGGTACCGAAAGGACTACAGCTCACGAACACACTCAGGTCAACTTATAACACAGACTACGCTGAGAGACTTTGCCGTCGCACCTCTCTCACATTCCTTAACCACCTCATACACCAACTCTACAGCAAACGCACATCCTGGAAACCAAGATAGAGTCCATATTCTCAACTCGAACTCAGGACACATACCGGCTTCAAAACTCTGCCAACCAGATGAGACAAAGGAACAACGCCATCTACATGCACACTGAGAACAGGAAACTTGAAAAACTCGGCATCACCACCATCAGCAACCAAGCCTCTCCCGGTACTGCAGTAGAAAACAGTAGCACCGCGGGGAAGTCCATTGTCAACTTGTCGGACTACACACTTCAACCAGATGCAATCGAAGTTCTCAGCTGAGGGCTCAATTTCTGCCCCACCACCAAAATAGACCCCATCAGTCTCACAGCGGACACAGGCAAATTCATCAGGCGAATGAGGCTGTGTGAGTTCTTCCACAAACCCCAATAGGCCCACAGCGAACACAATGAGACAGCCGATGAACTGGAACAGCCGACAGAGAGATCCACAGTGCATCAACTGAAGAGGAAAGAGTCGAATTGGAATCCTCCGGAAGGCCACTGCCCTTGACTTGACATGTATGCCCAAGCTGTCAGGAGGTGCATCAACACCGGGTTAATGAGCCACACTCACAAGACTGCCCCAAACATTACCCAAGCACAACGCAACACCATCCATGCTCTCAAGACCAACCACAACATTGTCATCAAACCAATAGACAAAGGAGGGGCCATTGTCCAACTGACCAGAACAGATTACTGCAAAGAAGTGTACCGACAACTGAACACTACAGACAGTTAACCGCAGATCCGACCAAAGAACACACCCATCAACTCAACAGACAGATCAAGACCTCTAATCCAGACCTTCAGAGCACCCTTCACATTCTCATCCCACATACTCCCCACGTTGGAGATCTCTACTGCCTCCCAAAGATACACAAGGCAAACACGCCCGGCTGTCCCATTATATCGGGCAATGGGACCCTGCGCGAGAACCTCTCCAGTTACGTCGAGGGCATCCTGAAACCCATTGTAGAAAAAACCCCTAGCTTTTGTCGTGACACTACAAACTTCCTACAGAAACTCAGCACACATGGAGTAGTTGAACCAGAAACACTCCTCGTCATAATGGATGTCTTGGCACTCTACACCAGCATCACCCACGACGATGGCATTGCTGCATCTGCCTCAGTAATCAATGCCAACAACTGCCAGTTTCCAGATGCAATTTTACAACTCATCTGCTTCATTCTGGACCACAATTCTTCACTTTCAGTAACCAGTTTTTCATCCAGACACACGGAACAGCCATGTGGACCAAATTTGCACTTGAATATGCCAACATCTTCATGCACAGATTCGAACAAGACCTCTTCACTGCACAGGACCTTCAAACGATGCTATACACTAGATACATCGATGACATTTTCTTCCTTTGGACTCATGGTGAACAATACCTGAAACAACTATATGATGATATCAACAAGTTCCATCCCACCACCAGACACACCATGGACTACTCTCCTAAATCGGTTACATTCTTGGACACACGCGTCTCCATCAAGGACAGTCACCTCAGCACCTCACTGTACCATAAGAACATAAGAACATAAGAAATAGGAGCAGGAGTAGGCCATCTAGTCCTTCGAGCCTGCCCCGCCATTCAATAAGGTCATGGCTGATCTGTCGTGTCTCAGTTCCACCTTCCCGCCCTCTCCCCATAACCCTTAACCCCCTTGCTTATCAAAAACCTATCAACCCGTGTCTTAAATATATTTAGCGAGGCAGCCTCCACCACTTCAACGGGCAGAGAATTCCAGAGATTCACCACCCTTTGAGTGAAGAAGTTCCTCCTCAACTCCGTTCTAAACTGCCCCCTCTTTATCTTAAGGCTGTGCCCCCTAGTCCTACTGTTCTTTCTGAGCGGGAAGAGTCTCTCCACCTCTATCTTATCCATCCCATTCATCATCTTAAACGTCTCAATGAGATCTCCCCTCATTCTTCTAAACTCCAACGAGTACAAGCCTAGTTTATTCAGCCTCTCCTCATAGTTCAACCCCCTCAACTCCGGTATCAGCCTAGTAAACCTCCTCTGCACTCCCTCCAAGGCCAAAATATCCTTGCGCAAGTGCGGTGACCAAAACTGCACACAGTACTCCAGCTGCGGCCTCACCAGTGCCCTGTACAGTTGCAGCAAGACCTCCCTACTTTTATATTCAATCCACCTCGCTATGAAGGCCAGCATCCCATTCGCCTTCCTGACCACCTGCTGCACCTGCAGGCTGGGTTTTTGCGACTCATGCACAAGGACCCCGAGGTCCCTCTGCACCGTCGCCTGCTGCAGTTTTTCACCATGTAAGTAATAGTCCTTCCTACCATTATTCCTACCAAAGTGGACCTCACACTTGCCAACATTAAATTCCATTTGCCAGTTCCTGGCCCATTCGCCCAGCCTATCTAGATCCTTCTGCAGACTCTCCACACCCTCCGCACAATTTGCCGTTCCACCAATCTTGGTGTCATCAGAAAATTTCGACACCCTACACTCGGTTCCCTCCTCCAGATCATCTATATAAATGGTAAAAAGCTGAGGCCCCAGCACCGGCCCCTGGGGGACTCCACTAGTCACCATCCGCCAATCTGAATAGCACCCATTGACCCCCACTCTCTGCCTCCTATTTGACAACCAATCCTCTATCCACGCTAACACCCTACCCCCAACTCCATGCCCCCTGACCTTCTGCAATAACCTCTTGTGCACCACAAGCCCATTGATAATCTCATGATGCTCCACTTCTCCAGCTTCCACCCTAAACACGTTAAAGAAGCCATTCCCGTATGGACAAGCTCTCCATATACACAGGATCTGCTCAGATGAGGAGGATCGCAACATATACCTTCAGACGTTGAAAGATGCTCTCATAAGAACAGGATATGGCTCTTGACTTATCGATCGACAGTTCCGACGCGCCACAGTGAAAAACCGCACCGACCTCCTCAGAAGACGAACGCATGACATGGTGGACAGAGGACCCATCGTCGTCCAGTACTTCCCCGGAGCGGAGAAGCTATGATATCTTCTCTGGAGTCTTCGACACGTTATTGATGAAGACGAACATCTCGCCAACGCCATCCCCACACCCCCACTTCTTGCCTTCAAACAAACGCATAACCTCAAACAGACCATTGTCCGCAGCAAACTACCCAGCCTTCAGGAGAACAGTGACCACGACACCGTACAACTCTGCCACAGCAACCTCTGCAAGACGTGCCGGATCATCAACACAGATGCCACCATCTCATGCGAGAACACCATCCACCAGGTACACGGTACATACTCTTGCAATTCAGCCAACATTGTCTACCTGATACGCTGCAGGAAAGGACGTCCCGAGGCATGGTACATTGGGGAGACCATGCAGACGCTATGTTAATGGATGAATGACCACCGCTCGACAATCACCAGGCAAGAGTGTTCTCTTCCTGTTGGGGAACACTTCAGTGGTCACGGGCATTCGGCCTCTGATCTTCAGGTAAGCTTTCTCCAAGGCAGCCTTCACGACACACGACAACGCAGAGTTGCTGAGCAGAGACTGATAGCCAAGTTCCACACACAGGAGGACGGCCTCAACCGGGATATTGGGTTCATGTCACACGATCCGTAACCTCCACGGCTTGTCTGGGTTTGCAAAATTTCACTAACTGTCCTGGCTGGAGACAATACACATCTCTTTCACCTGTGCTAAATGCTCTCTCCACTAATGTTACCTGTACCTTTAAGACTTGATTACCCTGGTAAAGACTCGCATTCTAACCATTATTTTGTAAATTAAGTTTGTGTCTTTATACGGCCTGTTTGTGAACACAACACCTGCTTGCCTGACGAAGGAGCAGTGCTCTGAAAGTTAGTGGATTTTGCTACCAAATAAACCTGTTGGACTTTAACCTGGTGTTGTGAGACTTCTTACTGTGCCATCTTCAAGAGCAGTGCTCAGAGTAATGGTGGACTCTTCAGTATTCATGCATGTCTAAGCTGTCATAGAAATATAGGAACATAGGGATTAGGGGCCTTTGGGACTGCTCCCTCATTCAGTCAGATCATGGCTGATCTCTCCCTGGTCTCAAATCCACCTCCCCACCTGTTCCCCATATCCTTTTAACCTTTCTTTTGAAACCAGAAATATATCTATCTCCTTCTTGAAACCTTTCAATGATTCAGACTCCACTGTGCTCTGGGGCAGCGAGTTCCACAAACTCACCACCCTCTGTGAGAGGTAGTTTCTCCACACCTCGTCCACCGCCTCTCGACCTATACTTGTGACCCTGTCAGTGATTTCAAAGCTCACACATTTTGCAGTCAGATTATGGTTGAAGTGGAATGCTGCTGCCTCCAATCAGCTGTCTTTGCCTGATCCAAGGATCCAAGATGCCTTGACAGCTGGACAACTGCAATGGATGACCGGCAGAGGGAGTTTCGCTGCTTTCCCTCTGTGCCACGTTTGACAAGGGAAATGGTTCATGCCGTGGTGGCTGGCCCCGGAACCAACATACGAGCACCGAACGCATGCTGCTTCACCACACTCTGCAACCTGTCCTGGCTAACTCCACAAGGCTTAGAGAGTGAAGGGGCAACTGCCTCTGTCTCAACACGGGGTGTTGCTGAACACACTCCCCCTACAATCCTACCACACTCCCTCCACAATCCTACCACACTCCCTCCACAATCCTACCACACTCCCTCCACAATCCTACCACACTCCCCCTACAATCCTACCACACTCCCTCCACAATCCTACCACACTCCCTCCACAATCCTACCACACTTCCCCCACAATCCTACCACACTCCCTCCACAATCCTATACCCTCACTCCAAAATCCTACCACCCTCATTTCACAATCCTGCCACCCTCGCTCCATCATCTGCCTTTTCTCGCAGGTGGAAGGGCAAAGTTAAGAAGGTCCTTCAAATAAATACACAGGTTCCTTGCTTTCTAAACCGAGCCAGAGTTTGGAAAGGCCAAGCAGTTGTGTTAAATCTTTACAAATCACTGGTTTGGACCCAGCTAAAGTGTTGGGCTTAGTTCTGGGCACCACACTGTGGAAAGGATGCCAGGACTTTAGAGAGGATGCAGAGACTATTTACAAAGATGATACCAGAGGAGAGGGACTTTATTTCAGCTTAGGCAAGGATATGAGGTTGGCTGAGTGACAGGAAATAGAGTAGTGGTGAACAGTTGTCTTTTTTCCAGACTGGAGAAAGGTGTACAATGGAGTGTGGGCTGATAGTCAGGCCACTGTTATGATAAATGTGCAGGGTTACGGGAGGGGCAGGGTAAGGGGGGGAGCGGTGGGGGCTCTCTTTCGGAGGGTCGGTGCAGACATGATGGGTCAAACAGCCTCCGTCTGCACTGTAGGCTATGGTTCAATGCTCGTAAAGGGACATGGACAGAGTGATGAAATGGGCAGACATGTGGCAGATTAAATTTAATGCAGAGAAGTGATACATCTTCATGATAAGAATGAGGAAAGGTAGCAGAGGGACTTGGTACTTGATGTGCAAAAATCTTCTAATTATTGAAGGTATCAAAGTATGTGGGGTTAGTGCAGGGAGATTTTGTGTTCCAAAGTAGTTTGGGTGAGTCTGCGACATTTTTTCAACATCCAACTTTTCATTTTAATGACTCTGCCCTGGGGACAAGATTTGATGGGTCTCTGAATTATAGGAAAGGTCCCTTTCTTCACACTCCCTAGTGGGTGCCTTGTTTGCTTCTTGTCTTCACCTTGGAAGGCTTATTTAATTTCAAATTGCAAAGTTTCCAATCAACTGAAAGTTTGAGCCCTCTCTTTTTCTAAATCAAAGGATCATAACTTTGTGACACAACCCACTGCAAGGTATATTTTTAATCTCTTTAAACCAGTGCGCTTTGACCTTTCCACCAACACAAACAGTTTCTATCTTGTTTAGCTTTCTCTTGATTTTTAACACTTCTATCAAAACTCCTCTCAACTTTCTCTTCACAAAGAATAATCCCAGGTTCTCCAACCTATCTAGGTTACTGTGATCACTCATTGCTGGAAACATTCTCATCAATCTCTTCTGTACTGTTTGCAAAAGCTTCACATCCTTCCGAAAAGGTGGTATGGTGCCACAGTGGTTATCACTGCTGCCTCACAGTGCCAGAGACCTGAGTTCAATTATAGCTCTGGGTGACTGTCTGTGTAGAGTTTGCACATTCTCCCAGTGTCTGCGTGGGTTTCCTCTGGGTGCTGTGGTTTCCTCCTACATTCCAAAGATGTGCAGGTTAGGTGAATTGGCCATGCCAAATTTCCCCTTGGTGTCCAAAGATAGATGGGTTAACCATGGGGAATGGTTACGGGGAGAGGAAGGGGAGACGGCCTGGGTAAGGTACTCTGTCAGGGAATAGGTGCAGAATCGATGGGCCAAATGGCCTGCTTCTACACTGTAGGGACTCTACAAATCTATGAAAATGCAGTGCCGAGAACTGGACACAATACTCCAGTTGAGGCCAAACCAGTGTTTTATACAGATTCAACTAAACATCTGGCTGTTGTTGTCTTTGTCTCTATTAGCAAAAGTTGGATTTCTTCTGTTTAATCAGTGAGGTGATTCATTTTGGCATGGAGAATATGGAGGGACGATGGCCAGAATCTTCCGACTGTTCACAACAGTGAGATTCTCTGGTCCTGCTGCACTGAAAGTTTGGCTGAGCACCAAACTCTCCATTCTCATTGGTGGCAAGGCATGAACAGCCAGAGAATTCTGGCCAATATAAAATAAATGGTACAGCTTGATAGGGAGTGCAAGATCAGAAGGGCCTGAGTATATTTGTAAATATGTAATTGAAAGTGACAGGACAAGTTGAAAGAGTGGTTAATAAAACATTCAGTATCCTGGGTTCTATAATTAGCAGCATAGAGTACGATAGCAAGCAGATGATGATGAACTTGTCCAAGTTACTCGTTCAGCCTCAGCTGGGTGCTGCACCTTAGGAAGATGGGGAGGCATTGGAAAGAAGGCAGAAAAGATTCATGAGAATGGTACCGGGGTGAGGGATTTCAGTTGTAGATGTTGGAGAGGTTGTGATTCCTATCCCGATAACCATTCCCCGTGGTTAACCCATCTAAGCTGCATATCTTTGGACACCCAGGGAAAATTTGGCATCTTTGGAATGTAGGATGAAACCACAGCACGCAGAGGACACCCATGCAGACAAGGGGAGAATGTGCAAACTCTACACAGACAGTCACCCAGGGCTACAATTGGACTCAGGTCTCTGGCACTGTGAGGCAGCAGTGCTAACCACTGTGGCACCATGCCACCTTTTTGTAAGGATGTGAAGGTTTTGCAAACAGAACAGAAGAGATTGATGAGAATGGTTCTAACAAATGAGGTCTTGCTGCAACTGTACAGGGCACTTTGTTCTTTGTACACTGGTGAGGCCGCAGCTGAAGTATTGTGTGCAGTTTTGATCACCGCACTTGCACAAGGATATTTTGGCCTTGGAGGGAGAGCAGAGGAGGTTCACTAGGCTGATACTGGAGATGAGGGGGTTGGACTATGAAGAAAGACTAAATAGATGGGGTCTGTACTCGGAGTTTAGAAGGATGAGGGGGGATCTTATAGAGACGTATAAGATAATGAAAGGGATGGATAGGGTAGAGATAGAGAGATTCTTCCCGCTCAGAAAGGACAGCAGGAGTAGAGGGCACAGCCTCAAGATAAGGGGGGGGAGGGGCAGTTTAGAACAAAGTTGAGGAGGAACTTCTTCACTCAAAGGGTGGTGAATCTCTGGAATTCTCTGCCCGTTGAAGTGGTGGAGGCTACCTCGCTAAACATATTTAAGTCACGGGTAGATAGGTTTTTGACAGACAAGGGGATTAAGGGTTATGGGGAGAAAGCGGGAAAGTGGAACTGATCCACTTCAGATCATCCATGATCTTATTGACTGACGGCGCAGGCTCGAAGGGCTAGATGGCCTACTCCTGCTCCTAGTTCTTATGTTCTTATGTTCTTATGAGTGATCTCAGTTACTTAGATAGATTGGAGAACCTGGGATTATTAGAGTTGTTGCTGGAGAAGAGAAAGCTGAGATGAGATTTGACAGAGGTATTTAAAATCATGGTGGGGTCTGGGCAGGGTAGATAAGAACGAGAGGACACAGGTTTACATTCATTGGTAAAATAAACAAAAGTGACATGAGGAAAAGCTTTTTCACACAGCGAGCAGCTAAAGTCTGTAATGTACTGGCTGAGGGTGTGGTGAAGGCAGGTTTAACTGAGGTATTCAAAAGGATAGCATGGTGGCACAATGGTTAGCATTGCTGCCTCACAGCGCCAGAGATCTAAGTTCGATTCCCGGCTTGGGTCACTGTCTGTGTGGAGTTTGCACGTTCTCCCTGTGCCTGGGTGGGTTTCCTCCAGGTACTCCAGTTTCCTCCCACAGTCTAAAGCTGTGTGGCTCATGCGGATTGGCTATGCTAAACTGTCTGTTATTTATTGTCAGGGGGATTAGCAGAGTAAATATAAGAGGTTATGGGGATAGGGCTAATGTGGGATTCTGCTCGCTGCAGACACAATGGGTCAAATGACCTCCTCGTGCACTGTAGGGGTTCTATGACATTCGACAGTTATTTGAAGAGGATGGGGAAAAGGTGGAGAAATGACGCTATTTAAATTGCTCATTCGGAGAGCCATTGCAGACACAGTGGACCTCCTGCTGCACTGTAACAATTCTGTGATTCCTGGCCTGCCACCTTCAGGAATTTATTCACCCCCCGCACCCCTCCCTCTCCGCACCCCTTGCAATCTCGCCATCAATGCATCCCTGTTTAGAACGGTGTCAGTTATTTTGTATCACCTCTCCTCATTCTTTCCAACAAAACAAATCACTTCACACTTCTTTGCGTTAAATGTCATCAGCCGCAGGTCTGCTGGTTCTATCTGTCTGTCCACTTGAAGTTGATCACCACCTTTTCCCTGAATACTTCCCACTTTTATGTTATCTGTAAATTTTGAAACCCTGCTTTGTGCACCAGTCGATGCTATTAATACATGTCTGCCACTGTGATTGCAGCGCTGCTTCCCTTCATTTTCTGCACCCCAAATTAGGTTTTGACCTACTGGCTTAGTCTGGCAGACTCAAGGAGGACAATACTTTGCTAGGAGCAAAATAGAGTTTTGAAATTAGCCTGAGGAATGTAGAGATTGAATAAACTGGGATGGTTCTCCCTGGAAAGACAGAGGCTGAGGTGGCCATCTGATAGAAGCTTATAAAATGATGAGGGGTATAGATAGGGTGAACATTTGGAAGCTTTTTCCCAGGGCAGAAATGACAATTACAAGGGGGGGACAAGTTCGAGATGAGAGGGGGAGGTTTTTTACATACAGGGTGGTGGGGGTCTGGAATGCGCTGACAAGTGAAATGGTTGAGACAGACACACTTGCAATATTTAAGACTTATCTACATAAACACATGAACAGACGGGAAACTGAGGGATATAAACGTTTGGTCTAGACAGGATAATGTGATCAGCGTGGGCTTGGAGTTCCGAAAGGCTGTTCCTGTGCTGCACTGTTCTTTGTTGTTTGAACAGCCATAATCTCAATGGGGATAAAATGCTAAAATGAGGTCGTTGCTAACACACCACTGATGTCACACAGCCCATGAAGGATGATGTTAAATAATCCCATGGCAGAGAACGGTTCTTCACATCACTGTTTCCACTCATTTTGTTGGCGGTGACTCAGTAGATAGCGGCCTCTGTCTCGCTCAGAATGTTATGGGTTCATAGACCGACCCCAGAGAGCTCAGCACCAAATCCAGGCTGACAATCACAAGCCATTGCCGAGGGGGACAGAGATGGAATCAATAACCAGAAAGCAGGGTTTGTGCTGGAGACTGAAGATATTGGTTTCCATCTTCCCAATATTTAATTGGAGGAAACTTCTTCTCATCCAGTGCTGGGGAAGAGGTCAACAAGTTTGAGAATTTAGAACCAATTCGAATTAAAGTTAAAGATTGTTTATTTGTGTCACAAGTAAGGCTTACATTAACACTGCAATGAAGTTACTGTGAAGATCCTCTAGTTGCCATACTCCTGTTTAGGTACACTGAGGGAGAATTTAGCATGGCCAATGCACCTAACCAGCACGTCTTTCGGACTGTGAGAGGAAACCGGAGCACCCGGAGGAAACCCACACAGACAAAGGGAGAACATGCAAACTCCAAACAGACAGTGATCCAAGCCAGGAATTGAACCTGGGTTCCTGGCACTGTGAGGCAGCAGTGCTAACCACTGTGCCACCATCAAGAGGAGTGGTAATCCAGTAGATTTGGTTCATACACATAGAAAATGATGTGTTTCGCCAAGGGGCAGCATATTAATAAAAAATAGGAGGAATCCAAGCCTAGATCCTTGGGGGAACTAAGAACATAACAACATAAGAACATAAGAAATAGGAGCAGGAGTAGGCCATCTGGCCCCTCCAGCCTGCCCCGCCATTCAATAAGATCATGGCTGATCTGTCGCTGCTCAGTTCCACATTCCCGCCCTCTCCCCATAACCCTTAATCCCCTCTCTTATCAAAAACCCATCAACCCGCGTCTTAAAAATATTTAGCGAGGCAGCCTCCACCACTTCAACGGGCAGAGAATTCCAGAAATTCACCACCCTTTGAGTGAAGAAGTTCCTCCTCAACTCCGTTCTAAACTGCCCCCCCTTTATCTTGAGGCTGTGCCCCCTAGTCCTACTGTCTTTTTTGAGCGGGAAGAGCCTCTCCACCTCTATCCTATCCATCCCATTCATCATCTTATACGTCTCAATGAGATCTTCCCTCATTCTTCTAAACTCTAACGAGTACAAGCCTAGTTTATTCAGCCTCTCCTCATAGCTCAACCCCCTCAACTCCGGTATCAGCCTAGTAAACCTCCTCTGCACTCCCTCCAAGGCCAAAATATCTTTGCGCAGGTGCGGCGCCCAAAACTGCACACAATACTCCAGCTGCGGCCTCACCAATGCCCTATACAGCTGCAGCAAGACCTCCCTACTTTTATATTCAATCCCCCTCGCTATGAAGGCCAGCATCCCATTCGCCTTCCTGACCACATGCTGCACCTGCAAGCTGGGTTTTTGCGACTCATGCACAAGGACCCCGACGTCCCTCTGCACCGTCGCATGCTGCAGTTTTTCTCCACGTAAGTAATAATCCTTCCTACCATTATTCCTACCAAAGTGGACCACCTCGCACTTGCCAACATTAAATTCCATTTGCCATTTCCTGGCCCATTCGCCCAGCCTATCTAGATCCTTCTGCAGACTCTCCACACCCTCCGCACAATTTGCCGTTCCCCCAATCTTGGTGTCATCAGCAAATTTCGACACCCTACACTCGGTTCCCTCCTCCAGATCATCTATATAAATGGTAAAAAGCTACAAATAGCTGTGCCCAAATGGGAACAGTAATCATTGTTTGTGATGCCGTGGCTACAGTGAGGTAGATACAAATGGAATCAGGTGACAGCAGTCCCACCTGAATGCACAGTGGCTTTGGAGAGAGAATGGTGTGACCGACTGTGTCAATGGCTGCAGACAGATCGAGACAGATGGGGAGGTATTGATTGGAATGCTCTGACCTCGCCCGCAGTTGGGATTCTCCAGTCCCACTGCAGTGAATGAAGATTTGGCTGAGTGCCAAGTTCTCGTGGCAGTGGCAACAGCGTGAACATCCGGAGGCCTTGGAGGGAGTGCAGAGGAGGTTTACTAGGCTGATACCGGAGTTGAGGGGGTTGAGCTATGAGGAGAGGCTGAATAAACTGGGCTTGTACTCGTTAGAGTTTAGAAGAATGAGGGGAGATCTCATTGAGACGTATAAGATGATGAATGGGATGGATAGGATAGAGGTGGAAAGACTCTTCCCGCTCAAAAAAGACAGTAGGACTAGGGGGCACAGCCTCAAGATAAAGGGGGGGCGGTTTAGAATGGAGTTGAGGAGGAACTTCTTCACTCGAAGGGTGGTGAATCTCTGGAATTCTCTGCCCGTTGAAGTGGTGGAGGCTGCCTCGCTAAATATTTTTAAGACGCGGGTTGATGGGTTTTTGATAGGAGAGGGGATTAAAGGTTATGGGGAGAGGGCGGGAATGTGGAACTGAGCCACGACAGATCAGCCATGATCTTACTGAATGGCGGGGCAGGCTCGGAGGGCTAGATGGCCTACTCCTGTTCCTATTTCTTATGTTCTTATGTTTTTGGCATTCTCACAGTCACATTAGATGTCACCTGTGGGTTTGATGAACTGTTTCAGTGCTCTGATAGGGGAGGAAACCTGATTGGAGAGATTCAATCTTTGGGCTTCTAGGAAGGATGGATTTGGTGGCGATAACCTGTTGAAGGATTTTGGAGGGAGATCCAACATGGGTTGTATATTCCCAGGATAGGCAGAATTTGAGATTCCAATTCCAACCCCTGGCTTTGCAGTTTGGGGGTGGTGATGGCCCAGTGGTATTATCACTGGATTATTAATCCAGAAACTCAGCTAATGTTCTGGGGTCTTGGGTTCGAATCCTGCCACGGCAGATAGTGGAATTTGAATCAATAAAAAACATCTGGAATTAAGAATCCACTGATGACCATGAAACCATTGTCAAATGTCGGAAAAACCCATCTGGTTCACTGATTACTTTAGGGAAGGAAATCTGCCGTCCTTATCTGGTCTGGTCTACCTGTGACTCCAGAGCCACAGCAATGTGGTTGACTCTCCATTGCCCTCTGAACAAGGGAAGCCAGAGATGGGCAGTAAATGCTGGCCAGCTAGCTGCACCCATGCCCCATGAATAAAACAAGATTACCAGACTAGTAACTCTTTCTATCTTTCAGCTTAACTTTCTGCAAATGTTGCAATGGGGGGTGGATTTATTTGAAATGTGACGGAAATAGAGGGGGAGATGGGTGAGCTTTGTGTGACATTTTGCAATGCGATGTACTGGCTTTAAAAAGGGAGGTGGATACACACCCAACAAGGGTTATGAGGAAAACGATGTAGGGAGTGGTGGCCACATTGCCAGAAGGATGTGGATGCTTTGGAGAGGGTACAAAAGAGATTTAGAACATAGAACATAGAACATAGAACATAGAACATTACAGCGCGGAACAGGCCCTTCGGCCCACAATGTTGCGCCGACCAGTCTTATTTTAAAAAAAAACATTGACCCACTAATCTAAACCACTCCTTTTTCGTCCATAAACCTATCCACCAATCTCTTAAACGCCCCCAAACTAGGCGCATTTACAACTGCAGCAGGCAGGGCATTCCAGTCCCTCACCACCCTCTGGGTAAAGAACCTGCCCCTGACATCCGTCCTATAACTACCCCCCCTTAATTTAAAGCCATGCCCCCTCGTGCTAGATTTCTCCATCCGAGGAAACAGGCTATCACCATCCACCCTATCTAAACCTCTAATCATCTTATATGTTTCTATAAGATCCCCTCTTAGCCGCCTTCTTTCCAGTGAAAACAACCCCAAATCCCTCAGTCTCTCCTCATAGGACCTCCCCTGCATACCAGGCAACATCCTGGTAAACCTCCTCTGCACCCTCTCCAAAGCCTCCACATCCTTCCTGTAATGTGGGGACCAAAACTGCACACAGTACTCCAAGTGCGGCCGCACCAGAGTTGTGTACAGTTGCAACATGACGCTGCGACTCCTAAATTCAATCCCCCTACCAATAAACGCCAAGACACCGTATGCCTTCTTAACAACCTTATCTACTTGATTCCCAACTTTCAGGGATCTATGTACACATACACCTAGATCCCTCTGCTCCTCCACTCTATTCAAAGTCCTCCCGTTAGCCCTATACTCAACACATCTGTTATTCCTACCGAAATGGATTACCTCACACTTCTCCGCATTAAACTCCATCCGCCACCTCGCGGCCCAGCTCTGCAACCTGTCCAAGTCACCCTGCAAACTTCGACACCCTTCCTCACAATCTACCACACCTCCGACTTTGGTGTCATCAGCAAACTTACTAATCCACCCAACTATACCCTCATCCAGATCATTAATAAAGATTACGAACAGCAGTGGCCCCAAAACAGATCCCTGAGGCACACCACTCGTAACCGAACTCCATGATGAATAATTACCATCAACCACCACCCTCTGTCTCCTATCTGCTAACCAATTCCTGATCCAAGTACCTAAATTACCACCAATCCCATACATCTGCATTTTCTGCAGAAGCATACCATGGTGAACCTTATCAAACGCTTTACTAAAATCCATATATACCACATCTACTGCCTTACCCCTATCCACCTCTTTGGTCACCTTCTCAAAGAACTCAATAAGGTTAGTAAGGCACGACCTTCCCGCTACAAAACCATGCTGACTATCTCTAATCAATTCATTACTCTCCAAATAACTATAAATCCTATCCCTAATAATTCTAGGATAATTTACTAGGATGTTGCCTAGCCTGGAGGATATTAGCTATGAGGAGGGATTGGATAAACTCGTTTTGTTCTCGTTGGAATGATGGAGATTGACGGGTTGACCTGGTAGAGGTTTACAAGATTATGAGTAGCATGGACAGAGTGGATAGTCAGGTGCTCTTTCCTAGGGTAGAAAAGTCAAGGATTAAGGGACACAGGTTTAAGGTGCGTGGGGAAAAGTTTAGAGGAGATGTGCGGGGCAAGTTTTTTACACAGAGGGTGGTGAATATCTGGAACACGCTGCCCGGGGAGGTGGTGGGAGCAGGTACGGTAGTGGCATTTAAGGGGCAAATGCATGAATAGGATGGGAATGGAAGGATAAGGATTCCATAAGTGTATACGCTTTTAGTTTAGGTAGGCATTATGACCGGCGCAGGCTTGGAGGGCCGAAGGGCCTGCCCCTGTGCTGTACTGTTCTTTGAGTGATAAGAATTGGATAGCTCTTTTAGAGAGTCAGCACAAATAGGATGGGCTGAATGGCCTCCTTCTGTGCTGTAAGATTCTGCGAGAAGGGGGCTGGCTGTGTAGTGGGTTAAACCAATGGGGTATTTTTGTATGCTTCAGCACCACTCATACTGATGGAATGAAAACCTTCACTCTCTCCTGGAGCTAATGAATCCGCAGCAAAGCTGCAAACTAGAATTGAGAACTAATTGGCACTAAATTGGCAATCTCGCTCAATCAGTCCTGGGGATAACTGGTGTGGAAAATAGAAAAATGTCAGGCTGATACAGCAAGCATGCTCCTCAGAGGCCGCACTATAATGAGGACAGAACAAAGGGAGATTTTTTTTTTAGCAAACCCTTTTCTAGTGTAACTTGAGAATGCTTGATGTTGGAAATGATTGAAAAAGTTATTCCAGTCTTTGTTGCTGCAACTCGAACACTGCTCAGTGCAAAAACTCACCCTTCACACAGCAATTATATTATGCACATTAACATTTGAGTACTGGGTGTCGGAAGGGGAGGAGGCCATTCAATTCCTCCAGCTAGATCATGGCTGAACTCTATCTTAAATCCATCTACCTGCCTTTGTCAAGTAATCCTTCAATAACTCCTTGAACAAAAATCTACCATCTGTTAAGAACAGGGGGAAAATGAAGATTAAAAAGACAAAGTTAAAACAGAGAGTTGATTAGGGGCTGGCAGCTGGAGAAATGTAACAGTTACTAGGGGGCATAACTTTATGGTTCATGGTGGGAGATATAGGAGGGATGCCCGAGGTAGATTCTTCACTCAGAGAGTGGTTGGGGTGTGGAATACACTGCCTGCTGTGATAGTGGAGTCAGACACTTTAGGAACTTTCAAGCAGTTATTGGATAGGCACATGGAGCACACCAGAATGATGGAGAGTGGGATAGCTTGATCTTGGGTTCGGACATAGCTCAGCACAACATTGAGGGCTGAAGGGCCTGTACTGTGCTGTACTGTTCTAAGTTCTAAGTTCTATGTTCAAATTACTGCGGATGCTGGAATCTGAAACCAAAAGACAAAACACTGGAAAATCTCAGCAGGCCTGGCAGCATCTGTAAGGAGGGAAAAGAGCTGACATTTCGAGTCCAGATGACCCTTTGTCAAAGCCACCGACCACTTTGACCCGCTTTGTCAAAGGGTCATCTGGGCTCGAAACATCAGTTCTTTTCTCTCCTTACAGATGCTGCCAGACCCGCTGAGATTTTCCAGCATTTCCTCTCTTGGAGAAATGAGAAGGTGTGAGTTAGCCTGTCAGTGGGAAATAAGTATTTTACATTTGTAACTGGAGAAAACAATGGGGCTTTAGAAGTGGCAACTCCAAAAGCCGAACTCACAGGGGGATAAACTCAAAGGGGAAGACATTGTATAAGTGTAGAATACTCAGTTCGCAGTGAGCACACGTCCAAAACAGATCCAGAGTGTTTGCAGTTAAGCAGTCAGGTGGAGAGGGGAAGGCAGCCAGAGCGACCCTCATGTTATTTATTCTGAATGTTTGACTCATTTTGCCAGCCTTGGCTTTGTTAGCATCACTTTTCTTCTGAAGGAGCATGTTGAGGTTTTCTGCATCACTTTGGGCCCAAAAATATTATTTGTGTTGTCAGGAGTGAGAGAGGACATTGGTGTAACTGCCTGGTGTTCAATTGGATGTGAAAGAGCAGGGGACCTTCCTGGAGTCTCTGCCCAATGCTCAAAGCTCAACCAAAAAGTTGGATTCATCAACTGTTCCTGCACAGAATAGGCTTCTTGTGCTATATCGTGCCAGGACTCTGTGAACCCCATAGAATCTCTACAGTGCAGAAGGAGGCCATTCAGCCCATCAAGTCTTCACAGACCACAATCCCACTCAGGCCCTACCACCATATATTTACCCTACTAATTCCCCTGACAATAAGGAGAAATTTAGCACTGCCAATCGACCTAACTTGCACATCTTTGGAGCGTGAGAGGAAACTGGAGTACCCGGAGGAAACCCATTCAGACATGGGGAGAACGTGCAAACTCCCCACAGGCAGTGACCCAAGGCTGGAATCAAATCCTGGCGCTGTGAGAACAGCAGTGTGAACAACTGTGTCGCCCATCATTTCCACAAACTCAAGGTCATCCAAAACCTCACTGCTCAGGTTTCGTTCGCCTCTCAGAAGTATAAACAAGACCTCAATTTCAAAATCCTCATTCCTACTTTCAGGTTTTCCCATGGATCAGCCACATTGAGCTGTGGTGAGCTCTAGAATTTCCTCCCCAAATCGCTCAGTTTCACTGTCTCTTTTTCCCTGGTTTTGCTCCTTTGACCAAGCATTGACTCACCTCCCATATTGAGCAGGATTTTCCATACCTCCCAACACGTGTTTGGCAGAGAAGGTCTGCCATTGGCTGGCAGTGGGGCCATTTGGTTCAGCTGCTACTGACAAAGAACAAGGAATAAAGAGCAGTACAGCACAGGAACAGGCCCTTCGGCCCTCCAAACCTGTGCTGATCATGATCCCTGCTCTTGCAGAGCCTCTATCCTTCCATTCCCACCCTGTTCATGTACTTGTCATGGCACTTTTGTATCTGCTCCCACCACCTCCCCTGGCAGCGAGTTCTAGATATTCACCACCCTCTGTGTAAATAAATTGCCTTCCACTTCTCCGCTAAGCTTTTCCCCATGCACCTTAAACCTATGTCCCCTAGTACTTTATGCAGTTTCACGTTTAATGCGCCCCTCACTATTGGGAAACCTATGGTGGGGCTCACCCTCGGTGGGACCGGAAAATCCTGCCGGTGGGAGCGACCGGAAAATCCTGACTAATGGGGGATATTTTCCCATTCTGCCGCTACGAGAATCATAACGTGCGAGGGGTGGGTCAGGAAAGGTGCGTTGGCCTCAGGTAGGATTTTCTGGTTTCGGGGTGAGCGTGTCTGGAAACCCCTGCCCAGTATCTGCGATATCTCCTTCTTTAGTGTAGCATCAAGTTATGCTTGCTCGTGCCCCGGTAAAGCAGCATGACTTTTTTTGACTCCACATTATTTGAAAAACAGCTGAAAAAAATCCATACTTCTAATACCTCCAGACACATCTATTTTAATTCTTTCCTGACTCTGTTCTTCTTCAAGTCTCTGCAAAACATCCAAGATGTTACAACCAATATCCACTCATCCAGCACCTGCCGTGCTCACTGAACTACATTGGTTCAAATCTTTCATACAAATCCTTCATTCAAATATCATTCATATCTTTATAGTCAACCCTGCATGTTCTGCTTTCCCATATTTCTACGAATTCCGACACTCTCTGAATTTTTCCAAATCTAACCTATAGTCCTTATCCCCAATTTGTTTTGCTCCCAATTAAAGGGTCATCCAGACTCAAAACATTGACTCTATTCGCTCTCTCCACAGATGCCACCAGATCTGCTGAGATTTTTCTGGCGTTTTGGTTTGATTTGAAATGATTTATTATTGCCACATGTATTGGTACGCAGTGAAAATTATTGTTTCTTGCGCACTATCCAGACAAAGCATACCGCTCATAGAGAAGGAAAGAAGAGAGTGCAGAATGTAGTGTTACAGTCATTGTTAGAGTGTAGAGAAAGATCAACTTAATGCGAGGTAGGTACATTCAAGAGTCTGACGGCAGCAGGGAAGAAGCTGTTCTTGAATCGGTCGCGTTTTCTGTTTTTACCTCCCTGTCGATTGGCTGTGCCTTTAGCTGCCTCGGCTCTCAGCTCTCAAGCTCCCTCCCTCTTATCTCCCCGACTTGCAGCCCCTTTCATCTACACGTGGCACTCTTCAAAACCCACCTCTTTGACAGATCTGGTGTGCCTCAGCGTCAAATTATCTTGAATTATGTTCCTCTTAAGCGCTTTGGGCGTTCCACTGCATTAAAGACTTTCAATAAAATGGAAGCAGTTAAAAAGGGTGATGGTCCAAAAGCCTTTCTCTCTCCCAGGGGGGAAAGAAAAGTCTCTCCCTCCACTAACAATACAATAAATAAACGACAGTGGAAAGAAATATGCTCAGATTAGCAATTTGAGTCTGTGAGTGCCTGAATTAATGAGACACCCTTCTCACTGGCCAAATGTGCAGTCATTAATTCATGCCATGTTGCCTATAGATAACAAATTAGATTCTGCTATTTACTAATGGCTTATTGAAAAGATCACAATCAGATTCCTTCAGTCTTTCAAAATCATAAATGTCAAACAACATCACAGCGACAAATTCTCCCCTTTTAATATGCATCGGAATAAAGCAGCCTTAAAAGGTTTCTGCTATCACTTCCTGTTAAAGGGCAGTAACTTTCATTTCCAGATTTCCACAATAAAGAAACAAATTACCTGAAAGTGGATGTAAATGGCATGTAATGAATGTTATTGCTTGTAATGGTTAGTATGTAGAGTTCGTTCAGGGAAATTCCGCAGGCAATCGAGAGAGTAAATCTCTCAGATATTTTGTGACTATTTCACCTTGGAGGTGCAATCAAGCCAGCAATCGGTTTATAGTGTGACACACAACACATGCCCAGGAATAGGCTTATTAAACAAAACGTTGAAAGTCTACATATGTGTTAAAGTCAAAGTGTTTCTATCAATTTACGTCAATGAAATTGTGCTAATCGACATCCTGCCTTCGCTTTCTTTGTGAAATTATGAGAAGTGTTGATTGATTTTTATGACTACACAACTGTCATTCAAAATGCTCAAATTTCCCTTTTCTCCATTCTTCATCTCCCCCATCATTCTAAATGAATTGACTTCCACTGAGGAGCTTTCAACCTTTTTCATATGAGTAGCTTTCGTATTAGTAGAAACATGGAAACATAGAACAGTACGGCACAGTACAGGCCCTTCGGCCCTCGATGTTGTGCCGAGCTATGTCCAAACCCAAGATCAAGTTATCCCACTCCCTATCATTCTGGTGTGCTCCATGTGCCTATCCAATAACTGCTTGAAAGTTCCTAAAGTCTCTGACTTCACTATCACAGCAGGCAGTCCATTCCACACCCCAATCACTTAAACATTAAATTGTTTAATTCATTGCCATTTCCCTTCAAGGATTGCCTCCATCACCCCTGAAGAAAGTCTGTTCTTTCCTCCAACAGGATTTCCATTTGCCTCCTCTACCTTGTTCACCTTCGGTTTTTTTTCACCTTTCTCCCATCACTCTGCCCCCTCCGCTCTTGCTCACTCCCCTCCCCACCCCCTTTCCTCTTGCTCCAGACTTATATTTCCCCCTATCCTCAGTTCTGATGAAGGGTCATTGAACTGAAACATGGGATAGGATTTTCTGGCCAAGCTCTCTCTCCCCAAGATCGGAAAATCCCACCCGAGGTTAATGGACCTTTGGCTGGTTTGCATCCTGTCCGCTACAATTCTGCCCATGAACTCTGTCCTACTCTGACAGAGCACCTTCCCCAGATCCTCTCTGCTGCCCTATCCCCGCAAACCCAAGCACTCACCCCACTAAAGACCTGAGCTACACATCTTGAGAGGAAAGTTCCAGATTTGAGTCACTGTCAGTGTGGAGTTTGTACATTCTCTCATGTCTGTGCGGGTTTATTCCAGGGAGTCTGGTTTCCTCCCACAGTCCAAAGATGTGCAGCTTGGATGGATTGACTTTGCTAAATTGCCTCTTAGTGTTTGGGAATGATGATGACAATGGTCATTGCCTGTGCTAAGCTGTGAAGAAAGTGGCATGACAATGCATCAACCATTGAACTACTGGGAGCATCGCAACCCTCCCCAGAATTGTCCGCAAGTCCCTAATATTACTAAGCTACAAGTCACAGTGTGTTCATCCAATGTGATCAGATTTAAAATTAAGCAAAGTACATGCTCCGCTTTCTTCACACAGCCCAAAGGCGTGCAGGTTAGGGTGGATTGGCCATGCTAAATTGACCCTTAGTGTCCAGAGATAAGTAGGTCAGGTAGATTAGCCAGACTAAGCTGCCCCTTAGTGTCCAAAGATATGCAGTTTAGGTGGATTGACCATGGTAAATTGCCTTTAGTGTCTCAAGATGTGTAGGTTAGATGGATTGGCCATGGTAAATTGTTTTTAAGTGCCCAGAGATGTGCAGGTTAGGGTGGATTGGCCATGCTAAATTGACCCTTAGTGCCCAGAGATGTGCAGGTTAGGGTGGATTGGCCATGCTAAATTGACCCTTAGTGTCCAAAGATGTGCAGGTTAAGTGGATTGGTTATGATCAATGCACATGGTTATGTGCATAGGACAAGGGGTGGGAGAGTGACGGCGGCTCTGGAGTAGGCCTGGGTAAGATGCTCTTTGATATGGAGATGCCGGTGTTGGACTGGGGTAAACACAGTAAGAAGTCTGACAACACCAGGTTTAAGTCCAACCGATTTCACCTGACGAAGAGGGAAACCTCAAAAGTTTGTGAGTTTACTACCAAATAAATCGGTTGGACTTAAACCTGGTGTGGTCAGACTTCTTACTTAAGATGCTCTTTTGCAGATTCAATGGGCTGAATGACCTTCTTCTGCATGGTTGGGATTTTATGATTCTATGAATACAAAATTAATATACATCAACAAAAACAAATATCTGTTCCGCTTTTACCTTGGTATTTTATTGCCCAATATTTTTCTTGGCTTAACTTTATGTTTGTCAGCTTCACCATTACCTGTGTTTTAAAATTCATGCCTCTATAAAACATACTTATTAAAACACTAACTATCAATAAATTTGTGTAAGTCTGTTCGTCCTCTTGCTTTGGTTTTATGGTTTAATTAAATTCACTAAAACTTCAATGATTTGTTATTGAGCGCCTGTCTCCAAAATCAGTATTCGCAAAATTTCACAATGTTACTTTTTTAGATGAAGGGGTTTTATATTTTTTAAATTAATTTTCCGGATCTGGGCATCACTGACCAGCTTGGCATTTATTACCCATCTATACTTGTCCAGAAATGTGGGCGCTGAGGTTTTTCTTTCCCTCATTGCTCATAATCGGTGGCAAGGTGGTACGGTGAATAGCACTGCTGCCTCACAGCTCCAGGGACCCGGGTTTGATTCTCGCCTTGGGTCACTGTCAAAGAACAAAGGACAAAGAACAAAAAAAATTACAGCACCCATATCCCTTTGCCTATCAATACTCTTAGGGGGTTCTGCCATTTACTGTATATTTCCTGTCTGTATTAGATCTTCCAAAATGCATTACCTCACATTTATCCGGATTAAACTCCATCTGCCATCTCTCCACCCAAGTCTCCAACTGATCTCTATCCTGCTCTGATGGTCCTCATCGCTATTTGCAAATTCAGCAACCTTTGTGTCGTCCGCAAACTTACTAATCAAATCAGTTACATTTTCTTCCAAATCATTTATATATATGTTACAAACAGCAAAGGTCCCAGCACTGATCCCTGAGGAATGCTACTTGTCACAGCCCTCCATTCAGAAACGCACCCTTCCACTGCTACCCTTTGTCTTCTTTGACCAAGCCAGTTCTGTATCCACCCTGCCAGCTCACCTCTGACCCCATGCGACTTCACCTTCTGCACCAGTCTGCCATGAGGGACCATGTCAAAGGCCTTACTGAAGTCCATGTAGACAACATCCACTTCCCTCCCCTCATCAATCATCTTTGTCACTTCCTCGAAAAACTCGATCAAGCTCGTGAGACACGATCTCTCCTTCACAAAACCATATCTGATGGAGACTGCACATTCTCCCTGTGTCTGCGTGGGTTTCCTCCGAAAGACATGCTGGTTAGGTGCAATGGGCATGCTAAATTCTCTGTCAATGTACTCGAACAGGCACTGGAGTGTTGAGACTAGGAGATTTTCATAGTAACTTCATTGCAGTGTAAGCCTACTTGTGACACTAAGAAATAAACCTCAATTAACCCAATACTCTTGCTGCCCATATTTGAATTTGCATTACATCCCATTCACACATATCACTTTTGGAAATGCCTTAATTTTAACATTTTTTATCCTTGATTTCATAGGAATGTAGGGACAGGAGGAGGCCATTCAGCCCTTCGATTTTCCTCTGCCATTCAATAAGATCTGTGGCCTAACTCCATGTAACTGCCCTAAGCCCATATCCCTTGATGCCCCCTCAATAAAAATGTGTCTATCTCAGACTTAAACCTAACCACAGGGCCAGCATCAATCACTGTTTGAAGAAGAGATTTGTGGACCTCCCCCACTCTTTGTGTGTAGAAATGTTTTCTAACATCTCTCCTGAATGGCTTTGGATCAGCCCTCAAACTTCTTAGTTTGAGAGAGTAAAGGCCTTATTTAGGGTCATAAAGGTTTACAGCATGGAGAGGGACCCTTTGCCCAATTTGTCCGTGCTACCTTTTTTTTAACCATGAAGCTAGCCCCAATTGCCTGCGTTTGGCCCATATCCCTCTATACCCATCTCAGCCATGTAACTATCTAAATGCTTTTTAATTGAGAGTTTACACATTCAATTTCAAATCCTCTTCCTTATGTTTACACCCATCCATGGCCTTGCCCTTCCTTACCTTCATAAGCTTCTCCTTGCTAACGACCCTCCGAGATCTTTGTGCTCCTCCACTTCTGGTCTCTTGAGCATCTCCAATTTCCATCACTCCACCATTGGTGGCCATGCCTTCAGCTGCCTGAGGGCTGCCCAATCTCTGCTCTTAACTTAACCCCTGAAGTCCAAATATCATTCTTGTCAACCTGCATTGAGCTCCATCCAGGGCCAAAACATCCTCCCTAAGGTGTGGTGCCCAAACCTGCTCTCAGTACTCTAAAAGGGTCTAACCAGGGTTTTGTACAATAGCAGCATAACATCTGCATCCCTATACTCCAGCCTCTAGGTATGAAGGCCAGCATTCCATTGGCCTTCTGGACTACATTCAGCACCTGCTTTTGGCATGTTCAGGAGCTAACCACCTGAACCTTAAATCACACTGGACATTCACTGAACTTAGCTTTGTGCCTTCTGAAAAAATACCCTTGGCATTGCCCTTCCCTATCTCTGAAATGTCATCCAGCCCTACAAGCCTTCAATACCTCTGAACTCCTCCAATTCTGGGTCTTGTGGATGTCCAAGTTCAGTTGCTCCAGCACATGGTTGGCCATGTCTTTGGCTTCCTAATCTCCAGAACTCCCTCCCTGAGTCTCTCTCCACACCTCCCCTCCCCTTTAAGATTTTTCTTAACAGTTATTTATTTGACCTATCTCTTGGCCATATCTCCAAATATTTCCTAATATGTTTTGGTGTCAAATTTTATCTGGAAATTGCTCCTGTGAAGTATCTTGGGATATTTTACTTTGCTAAAAAGCCGTGTATCAATAAATTTGTGTTACGGCTCTTCATTCTCTTGCTTTTGTTTTTATGACTCAGTGGAATTCAATGATTTGTCATTGAGTGTCTCTGCATCAGTATTTGTGAAGTTTCATAACATCACTTTCTTAAAATGAATCAGTTGTTTTAACAAATTTATCCCAAGGACCATCTTGCTGAGTCACTTCAAAAGAGCTGTTCCAACTCAACGATATTCTGGGAAGAAAGGATTGGACAGAATAGTAACGCTTCACAGAATCACGGAATTATTACAGTGCAGGAGGAAGCCATTCAGTCCGTCGTGTCTGCACTGGCCCTCCATACGAACATGATGACTTAGTGCCAATCACCTGCCTTTTCCCTGTACCCCCGGCACATTGTTTCTATTCAAATAATCATCGAACTCCCTCTTAAACACCTTGACTGAACCTGCCTCCACCACTCTTCCAGGTGTGGAGAGGAAGGGACTGGCCAACACATGGAGTGGTGTGCGGGAGGGTCTCTTTTTTAGGAATGGACCTGTACAACAGGGGAGGCCTAAACTTTCTGGTGCTTTCACAAGGATAGCAAAAATAATAAACACGTTTGAGCCTCATCTTGTCCCATACCTCAACTCAAGAATAGTTTCTTCCTGATTGCCATCAGACTTTTGAATGGACCTACTTCGCATTAAGTTGATCTTTCTCTACACCCTAGCTATGACTGTAACACTACATTCTGCGCTCTCACTTTTCCTTCCCTGTATGTGTTATTCTTTCTCTGTATAGTGTGCAAGAAACAATACTTTTCTCTGTTTACTAATACATGTGACAATAAATTAAATCAAATCAAAATCTTCCCTTTCACCGGATAAGAGCCACTCTGCTCCCCTGTTTTGTAATATATCTTTAAGGGATTGCAGCATAACATCACTTGGAGGAAGTGTACCATGAGATCTGGTCTCAGTTTCACTTGTGTTTCTAGGCAGAGCATGCACAGGCAGCTCTGTGTCTTTCCGTCCATGTATACACACTCCCTAGTCTGAATAAATGAATCCTCAATGTATTTACCTGATCCATTATGAGTGATTGTTGCCTTTATATCATGATAGAAACACAACACCTCTCAGCCATTACATTGAGAATGTAGTCTGGGGTCTAATGCTGCTGAATACCCTTTAAGAATATCTACCTGTGAAGGTATGGCATTATTGAATGGGAACAATGACTGCAGCTGTTGAGGATGTCTCGAGTTGATAAACTAGCCAATCACTCATATAAGAATAGGCACAGAAAGGTTCATTTGGGGAAAGAAGCCAAAGGCTAAGAGTGACCAGGAGTCAAAGCTCTTTGGACGCTGTTCAAATCTCTGATGTGGAGATGCCGGCGTTGGGTTGGGGTGGGCACAGTAAGTACTTTCACAACACCAAGTTAAAGTCCAACAGGCTTATCTGGTATCACAAGCTTTCGGAGAACCGCTCCTTCATCAGGTGACTCGTTGCTCTGAAAGCTCGTGACTCCAAATAAACCTGTTGGACTTTAACCTGGTGTTGTAAGACTTCTTACTTTTCAAATCTCTGACAATGAAATAGTTAATCCTTGATTCTTAAGCAATGCAGTTTCTGATATTACTATTGCCCCTGAATGATTAATGTTGATATAAATAAACCCATAACTCCATCTGCCATTTCGCAAAAGCTTTTTAATTAAATCACAACATTTGATGACAGTCTTTTATTCTCATGAGGTGCTGAGTGATATAAAAGATTCCGATTGTTATTTTCCAAGCAGTTAAGCGTGAGATATTACCACTGCAGAATGATGGAGCACTAATTAGGCCAATTGATTTAATGTAAATAAACACAGCACATAGCATTATCAGGACCTCTGTCAGTGATTCTGGAACACGCACCTTAACAAATCTTAACAACTCACTTGATTTACCTGATGAGGAGACATGACTGGGAAGAGGTTTGAGCAGATATGTAATGATATCCACCCAGGGAGCCATGATCTTGTAGCAGCAAAGTTTGTCTAATAAGCAAAGACCCAGCTCTTTGCAGTCAACAACAGGGTTCATAGAATCATAGAATCCCTACAGTGCAAAAGGAGGCCATTTGGCCCATCAAGTCTGCACCAACAACAATCCCACCCAAGTCCTATCCCCACTTAGCTACCCTCCTAATCCAGCTAACCTTTCACATCCTGGGACACCAACGGTTAATTTAGCATGTCTAGTCAACCTAATGCGCACATATTTGGACACCGATTCCAGCCATTATCTTGCAATTGTGTCTTTGTCTATATATACTCTGTTTGTGAACCCAATTCTCCACCTAACTGATGAAGGAGCAGCGCTCTGAAAGCTTGTGATACCAAATAAACCTGTTGGACTTTAACCTGGTGTTGTGAGACTTCTTACTGTGTCCACCCCAGTCCAACGTCGGCATCTCTACATCATGGTTACCCATCAGTGTGTTTCCATGCTCCATCTTTGCTCTCTTAATTAGTTTCCTAAGTGCCCCCCCACCCCGCAATAATTCACTCAGGTCTTCACTGATTTGTTCTCTTTGTTCCTGTTAAAGACCTCCCTTTCCTTTCTGATCTCATCCTGAACGTGTGCACAGCAGGTTGGCAATCCAACTGTACACTGAGGGAGTGCTGCACTCCTGGTGGGGCCACCTTTTAGATGAGACCTTAAATTTAGGCCACATCTGCCTTTTCAGGATGGACAGTAAAGAACCCACTGGACTATTTCAAGGGTGAGGGGATGACTTGGCCAATATTTACCCTTCAACCAGCATCACCTGAATAAAGTTTATCGCATCATTACCAAGATGTAAGATCTTGTTGTGACGTTCCCTACAGTAGGGGCAGCACAGTGGTACAGTGCTTAGCACTGCTTCCTCACATTGCCAGGGACCTGGGTTCAACTCCCAGCTTGGGTCACTGTCTGTGCGGAGCCTGCATGTTCTCCCCATGCATGCATGGGTTTCCTCCGGGTGCTCCAGTTTCCTCCCACAGGTGCACTGACCACGCTAAATTCTCCCTTGGTGTACCCGAACAGGCATCGGAGTGTGGTAACTAGGTTATTTTCACAGTAACTTCATTGCAATGTTAATGTAAGCTTACTTGTGACTAATAAATAAACTTTACATGACAGTAAATATGCTTCTAAAGCACTTAACATAGAATCCCTGCAGTGTGGAAAGAGGCCATTTGGCCCATCAAGTCATTACCAACCACACTCCCCACCAGGCACTATTCCCATAACCACACACATTAACACTTCTAATCCCCCTGACACTTGTGTCAATTTTGTATGACCAATCAACCTACCTCACACATTTTTTGGGCAGTGGGAGGAAACTGGAGCGCCCGGAGGCAACCCACACAGACACAGGGAGAATGTGCAAACTCCACACAGAGAGCGACCCAACCAGGAATTGAACCCAGGTCCTTGGTGCTGTGAAGCAGTAGTGTTAACCACTGTGCTACATGGGGCAGCATGAAATGATGAAAGAGGCTGCAGAATGGTCAGTCAGGATGTTTCGTGATCTAGATATTTTCATAATTTTAGATTTAGTTCATATTTATGAGAAGTTGCACGGGACTCACTGCCTCTGTCTACAAGATTTCATTGTATCTTCAGGACTCAAGATTCATCACTGTCACATCATCTAAAAGTTAAACACCACAATTTAAACTGTACACTAATGATGCTGTCAGAGATGAGCAAACTGCAATAACCTCACCAATTACCCACATTGGGAGTGATCTCAGGCAATCTCCTTTACATTGTACTGTTCTGAGCGCCAGCCGAGGCTACAAGTTCAGTCATTTTCCAGAGAGTGGCGAGTACGCGAAGAACATTCAATAAAACATGAGAGTAGAAATACGTAACTGTTTCCTCCACAATCAAGAAACTGATTTCCTGACTCCCTTGTAACCAACAGTGGATGCCGACCATGAGATGGACTCGTACACTGAGGTGTCTGAAGAAGCTGGTCCCAGCAGTTGATGACAAACCTGGAAACTATGTCATGGTAAATATTTGCAACTGAAGTGTAATTTTGACAAGCACCAGTGCTACTTTTGTGTTCTCAGTCAGTCAAACGTTGATGGAGTGGGGCAGGAAAGCTGTTGCTGTGACGCACATCCTCCCTATTTGTCCAGGGGGCTCTTTTCTAGCCCACCTGGCATTGCTGCATTGACAGCTGACGGCAGGTTTCAACAATCAAAAAATGTCCTTCACCGCATGACTGAACGTGTTCGCCACCCCCACTTCAAATTAAAATTTGAATCATTAGAATCATAGGACCCCTACAAATGCAGAAGGAGGCCATTCAGCCCATTGGGTCTGCACCAACAGGGTATCTTACCCATCCTCGTATGCCCACAACTTTACTCAGATAACCCTCCTAACGTACACAGTTGGGGCACTAAGGGGCAATTCAGCATGGCCAATCCACCTAATCTGCATATCTTTGGAGTGTGCATGGAGACTGGAGCATTTGGAGGAAACCCACTCTGGCATGTGGAGAACATGCAAACTCTACACAGTCACCCAAAGTGGAATCGAACCCGGGTCCAAAGAACAAAGAGCGATAAAGCACAGGAACAGGCCTTTCCGCCCACCGAGCCTACACCGATCACTTTGTCCTACCTAGATCAGCCACCTGTATCCATCGATACTCCACCTGTTCATGTGCCTATCCAGATAAGTCTGGGTCCCTGGCGCTGTGAGGCTAATCACTGTGCCACCATGCTGCCATGTGGAGACCAATAAAAAGGAAGAGAGTGAAAGTAGTGCCCACTTTCCATTCTACCATTGAGATTGGTATGCCACATTTAAAATTTCACACATGATCCTCCTCATGACATTCTCTGTCCTCCACAAGCATCTAGAACTTTCACAAGTGCCTCATGTCTTTGATCAACCCGGGTGTCCACATTATCATTACCTTACCTCAATTAAGACTCTTTTCCACATCTATCCCAAAACATCTTGCCCTCGATTTATAAAGGAACTTTCATGCTTTTCTTGTTCATAGTCAGCTACTTACGCTCGAAGCTATTCATGATGCTAATCCAACCCCAAATGTTCTCTGATCTTATCGGACGGTTGAAACCAGGTTCTACACACTAATTAACTTTGTGTTGCAGCGAGCATAATGACTTGACACAGCTTTGAAACACGGCTGTCTGTTGAGTCATAGAGCCACAGAGGTTTACAGCACGGGAACAGGGCCTTCGGCTCAACTTGTCCATGCCACACAGTTTTTACCACTCAGCCAGTCCCAATTGCCCACGTTTGGCCCACATCCCTCCAGGAGTTTTGCTCTCTTTTATGTCATGGGCCTCAAAGGAGTTGGTTACTGTCACAGTCTAGTGTTTATCTGGGAAAAAAATGTCATCAGCTTCTCGCAGGCTAATTTGAAGCATCTTCGAGTAATAGAGTTTTACAGCTCTGAACGAGGCCCTTTGGCCCATCGTGTCTGTGCCTGCCATCAAGCACCTATTTATTCTAATCCCATTTTCCAGCACTTGGTCCATTGCTGTGAATGCCGTGGCATTTCAGGGGCTCATCGAAATGCTTCTTAAATGTTGCGAGGATTCCTGCATCTCCCACCCTTTTAGGCAGTGAGTTCCAGATTCCCACCATCCCCTGGATGAAAAAGCTTTTCCTCACATCTCCTACAAAGCTCCTGCAGCTTCCCTTAAATCTATGCACCCTGGTTATTGACTGCTTTACTGAGGGAAAATTTTCTTCCTATCCACCCTATCTATGTCCCTTATAATCTTGTACACCTCAGATCCCTCCTTAGCCTCCTCTGCTCAAAGGAAAACAGTCCCAGTGTACCTCAGATTGTGTATCTTTTTCCTGATGGAAGAAGGTGAAAGAGAAAATGTCTGGGGTGTGTGGGATCCTTAATTTTGCTGGTTGCTTTGCCAAGGCAGCAGGAAGTGTAGACAGAGTCAATGGATAGGAGGCTAGATTGCGTGATGGATTGGGCTACATTCACAACTTTTGTAAGTTCCTTGCGGTCTTGGGCAGTGCAGGAGTCATTCCAAGCTGTGATATAACCAGAAAGAATTGCTTTCTGTGGTGCATCTGTAAAAGTTGGTGAGAGCCATAGCTAACCTGCCAAATTTCCGAGTCTTCTGAGAAAATAGAGGCATTGGTGGGCTTTCTTAACTATAGCATTGGCATGAGGGGACCAGGACAGGTTGCTGGTGATCTAGACATGTAAAATCTTGAAGCTCTCAACCCTTTCTACTTTGAACCTATTGATGTAGACAGGGGCCTGTTCTCCTTTATGCTTCCTGAAGTTGATGACAATCTCCTTCATTTTATTGACATTGAGGGAGAGCTTATTGTCGCCTCACCAATTCACCAGATTCTCTATCCCATCCCTGTACTCTGTCTCGTCATTGTTTGAGATCTGACCCACTACAGAGGTATCACCAGCAAACTTGAGATTCGAATTGGAGGGGAATTTGGTCACACAGTCATAGGTGTATAAGGAGTATAGTAGGGGGCTGAGAACACAGCCTTGTGGTGCACTGGTGTTGAGGATGATCGTGGAGGGGTGTTGTTGCCTATCCTTACTGATTGCAGTCTGTGAGTTAGGAAGTTCAGGATCTAGATGCAGAGGGAGGTGCCGAGGCCCAGGCCATGGATAGGGCCTAGGTGGGACTGTGGTTGGTGCAGACTTGATGGCCTCCTCCTGCACTGTAGGATTCTATGGTTCTAAATGCTGGCCAGCCAGCATTGCCCATATCCTATAAATTAATTTTAAAAAATTCTGAAAGAGTATCTTACCGGGGCTACTCCTCCATCCCCTTCCCCACACACCTACACATTTATCATAGCAAATCCATTAAACATGCACATCTTGGGATACTAAATTGCCTCTTAGTGTCAAGGGGGAACTAGCCAGTGTAATTACAAGGGTTTATGGGGATAGGGCCTGGGTGGGTTTGTGGCTGGTGCAAACTTGATGGGCTGAATGGCCTTCTTCTGAATGGTAAGATTCTATGATTCTATGATCACCAATAGGAACACCAGTGCAGCTCTTGGCAGCGATCAATAGATCCATGGAGGGCAATTGTTTAAAGATAGAAACCAAGGAAGAAGGAAATACACTGTTTCTTCTTCAGCATTGTAAAAACACTGTTCAGGTGAGGTCAGAATAACCCTGATAGCTCAAAAATGATATGGTGGTAATTGATTTGAATGCACAGGAAATTAGCCAGGCATGGAAGAGGGCAAGTGATCTAATAATACCCATCTCATACCATCATGGAATATTACAATAACCTGAAACTTTCTGCACAATCCACACAGTATAAGGATAAAGCTTATTTTGTTTGTTAGTGTGACAAGTCGTGTTACATTAACACTGCAATGAAGTTATTGTGAAAATCCCCGAGTCGCCACACTCTGGGCACACTGAGGGGGAATTTAACATGACCAAAGCGCTTAACCAGCACGGCTTTCGGACTGTGGGAGGAAACCGGAGCACGCGGAGGAAACCCACGCGGAGAAAACGCAGACTCTGCACAGACAGTGAACAAAGCCAGGAATCGAACCCGGGTTCCTGGCACTGTGAAGCAGCAGGGCTAACCACTGTGCCACCGTGCCAATGTAGGTAACCAATTAGATCACACATATGATGCTTCTTTGCAATTTTAATAGAAAGTTTGAATGTGAGGGACTGATCAATTATCTCCGTTGCATTTCAGATCAGGCAGGACAGATGGAAAATGACAATATTGATCATGTGACTGAAACTGGCAGGACTGGAAATAACCACTCTTTATCTGAAGATTCAGAAAACACTAAAAGAAGCAGCAACAAGAGGCTGTATCATCTTTGTCTTTAAGGATCTGAAGTCTATACGTCTCAAAAGTGTCTCCCAGACTGAGTCCAAAACTCTCAGTCCATCTGTAAAGAAATTCAACCTCCCAGTGCGAAAGTCACAAGTATCTAGCTTTGTGACCTATTGAACATTTATCTCTTTGAGGGAATCTTGCAACAATCCAGAAATCTGACTCCAGCTATTTGAATACATATAAACTACAATCTAAGAGACAAAAAACACCCTATTCCTTAAGGGGCCTGTTAAGTTCCTTAAGCAACTGTTCTGCTATGAACATAACTTGTGAACTAAGGGCCTTACAACTTGTAAAAATAAAACATTTCTCTCTAACTGCACCTTCCTTATCAGTGTGGAATGTATCATTTAGAATTCTGAGTTGCATGTGTGACTATATGACCCTCTTTATTTCAACCCACAAAAGTTTGCTGCTGTTCTTTCTAAATTATCGAGACACTCTGGGGGACCATGCGTATTTTCCTCTCCAAAATAAAACACAATGACTACAGATATAGAGGAGAGGATTTCGGATTTATCTCCCATCCTTAGACTGTAACAGATGCTTGCATCATTTCGTGCTTTCACTCTTTGGACACTAAAAACAATTGAGTTAAGGAACTCTCTAAGCCTTTGAATCCAATTTGACATCTGAGACAATAACTTACTATTTAATGATGTTTCTACACCACAAATTTTAATCTTCTTATGTAACCAGTAAAGTAATGAGAGTTTATGTGGTGAATGTTGTAAGTGCGAATGATTACTAAGCATTATTTCCATGGAAGAGTTTCATGCAAATGAGCAGGAAGAAAGATCAGGAATGAGATTGAAATGAATGATAAATGTATTGGCACATTGAAAGTTTGTGGTTGATTAACTATGTGCTCAGGAATTTTAATGGATTTTATTGCTAGAACAATATAGGAACTTAATGCTAAATTTCTACCATTTTGATACTAATTATGCTCAAGTCTTGCTGTAATGACCCTATGGAGCTGAGTATTTTATATGTATTAACAAGGCATAAACTAGATTAAAGGCTATCAATGTAGAACTGGCTTGGAAAAAAAAACTCTTCTTCAGATTCAATGTATCCTCTTTCCTTTCCCTCCTGGTCCAATAGTACTAATGACTACTGATTAAAAACATAGAAACTAGAAGAAAGAGTAGGCCATTTGGCCCTTCAAGCCTGCTCCACTACTCATTTTGGTTATGGCTGATCATCGAATTCAATAACCTAATCCCCACTTCCTCCCATATCCTTTGATCCCTTTAGCCCCAAGGGCAAGAGCTGCATCTAATTTCTAAACTATATCGAATTGCTTGTGGTTCTCCAAAATGGGAAGTAAGACAGAAATGGCACGGTGGCATACTGGTTAGCACTGCAGCCTCAAAGCATCAGAGACCTGGGTTCGATTCCCAGCTCAAGTGACTGCCTGCACTGAGTTTGCATGTTCTCCCCATGTCTGCCTGAGTTTCCTCTGGGTGCTCCCAGTTTCCTCCTGCTGTCTAAAAGGTGTGCTGTTTAGATGCATTGGCCTTGCTAAGTTTTTCCTTAGTGTATCTGAACAGGTGCTGGACTGTGGCGACGAGGGGATTTTCACAGTAACTTCTTAATATAAGCCGATTTGTAATACGAACAAATAAAACTTTAAGGACAGGAATTTAATTTTCAGAGCGTTTGCCAACAGTGTTACAGACGCAGAAGTGTCATCACTATTGCAGTGAGATCTGGGTTTCCTTATACACCAGTTACTGAAGGTAAGCGTGCAGGTGCAGCAAGCGGTAAAGAAGGCATAAGGTATGTTGGCCTTCACAGTGAGAGGATTCACGCACAGGAGCAGGGACGCTGCAGTTATACAGGTGCCTTGGTGAGGCCACATCTGGAACATCATGTGCAGTTTTGGTCTCCTTACCTGAGGAAGGATGTTCTTGCTCTGGAGGGAATGCAAAGAAGATTGGCCAGGCCGATTCCTGGGATGGCGGGACGGACGTACAAGGGGAGATTGAGTCAGTTTGGATTGTTTTCGCTGCAGTTCAGAAAATTGAGGAGCGGGGGGGTGGAATCTCATAGAAACATATAAAATTCTGACTGGATAAGGCAGGGTAAATGCAAGAAGGATGTTTCCCAATGGTGGAGGTGTCCAGAACCAAGGGTCATAGTGTAAGAATATGGGGTGAACATTTTAGGGCAGATGAGGGGAAATTTCTTCACTCACAGAGTGGTGGTCACCCTGTGGAATTCATTGCCACAGGAAATAGATATTGCACTTGAGACAAAGGGCATCAACAGATATGGGTAAAGAATACAGTTTTGTGAGTTTCAGCCTTGAACTGTGGAATCTATGCATGTTTTGCAGAATCATAGAACCCTACAGTACAGAAAGAGGCCTTTCAGCCCATCGAGTCTGCACTGACCCTCCAAGAGGCCCTATCCCTGTAACTTCATGTATTTTGTCCCACTAATCCCCCTAACCTGCACATTTTGGGACACTAAGGGGATCAATTTAACACAGTCAATTCACCTCACTTGTACATCTTTTACACGGGGATAACACGCAAACACAGTCACTCAAAGCTGGAATTGAATCCCAGTTCCCGGCATTGTAAGGCAACAATGCTGACCACTGTGCCATCGTGTGATCCAGAAAAGAGATGAGACATTGATCTGGGAGGTCTCTTTCACGTGGATTGGATTTTTAGCCTGCGCTCTCAAGATGGAATTCTAAACTTTCATTGTGTCTTAAAAATATCGTTGAAATATATTCAGAGCAGAAGTAGGCCACTCTGCCCCTCATTTGCTCCCCCAATCATTAAGATGATGGCTGATCTGTTTGTGTTGCTGATCCCATATTCCCACTGATCCTATAACCTTTGATTCCCTTGTTGACAATAATCTGTCTGCTTCCATGCTCCTCACTTATCCTTTTCCTTTTCAAGTACCTGAAGAAACTCTTGCTATCTGTTTTTATATCTCTAGTAGAAAGTCTCGCAACACCAGGTTAAAGTCCAACAGGTTTATTTGGTAGCACAAGCCACATCATGTTTACATTTCTAGCCAGCTTTCTCTCATACTTTCTCATTCTTTATTCTGAGCAACTTTTGAGACATTTCCTGTTGCTCTTTAAGAACATAAGAACATAAGAAATAGGAGCAGGAGTAGGCCATCTAGCCCTTCGAGCCTGCCCCGCCATTCAATAAGATCATGGCTGATCTGTTGTGGCTCAGTTCCACTTTCCCGCCCTCTCCCCATAACCCTTAATCCCCTCTCTTATCAAGAACCCATCAACCCGCTTCTTAAAAATATTTAGCGAGGCAGCCTCCACCACTTCAACGGGCAGAGAATTCCAGAGATTCACCACCCTTTGAGTGAAGAAGTTCCTCCTCAACTCCGTTCTAAACCGCCTCCCCTTTATCTTGAGGCTGTGCCCCCTAGTCCTACTGTCTTTTTTGAGCGGGAAGAGTCTCTCCACCTCTACCCTATCCATCCCATTCATCATCTTATACGTCTCAATGAGATCTCCCCTCATTCTTCTAAACTCTAACGAGTACAAGCCCAGTTTATTCAGCCTCTCCTCATAGCTCAATCCCCTCAACTCCGGTATCAGCCTAGTAAACCTCCTCTGCACTCCCTCCAGGGCCAAAATATCCTTGCGCAGGTGCGGCGCCCATCCTGTAAGAAGTCTTACAACGCCAGGTTAAAGTCCAACAGATTTATTTGGTAGCAAAAGCCACTAGCTTTCGGAGCGCTTGCTGCTCCTTCGTCAGGAGAGTGGGAGTTCCATTCACATTTATATTCTGACCAGCCACGGAGTTTTACAGCACAGATAGAAGCCCTTTGGCCCATCGTGCCAATGCTAGCGATCAAGCACCTAACTATTCTAATCGCACTTTCCAGCGCTTGGTCCATAGCCTTGTGGTGCTGTGGGGTTTCAAGTTCTCATCAAAGTTCTAACCTGCCAGTCACCTTTACACCATTATCTGTTTTTTTCTGTAAGTTTGATGCTTTCTCTAACTTCATAAGAGGAGATGTCAGGGGTAAGACTTTCACTCAGAGGATGGTGGGTGGGTAGAATCGACTGCCGTCAGTGGTGGTGGAGGCGAACTCGCTGGGGTCTTTTAAGAGGCTTCTGGGTGCGTACATGGGATTTAATGGGATTGAGGGTTATAGATAGGCCTGGTAGGTAGGGATACGATCAGCGCAATTTGTTCTATGTTCAATAAGTGAACCATGGATGGTGAGCCCACTCCTTAGAATAGTTTAGTGGTTTTGTGTTTGATTCTGGGATTCTGGTCATAAATCTATGCTCACTGTGCTTGACTGATGAAGCCTGAGTGTGACTAAGAACAATGTCAACAGACATCACAGAAGTTACAAGAAGTTGAGCTCTAAGCATTAATGCAAACATTTTGTGATTGCAGAGATATTTTACAACCCTTGTGAATAAATCTGTTGCATATTGAGAAGTGCATTGCTCTGAGAAATAGAAAGTACACAGCAAATACACGGAGGGAGGAGGAGGTTGAATCTGTCCCCCGCACCTAGCGTGATCTATATGTGACTCCAGACCCACAACAGCATGATTAACTGTCCTCTGAAGTACTTCCTTCTGGGGCAACGAGGCAGCAAATGTTGGTTTTGCCAGTGACACCCACATCCCATGAAAGAATAAAGAAACAAAGCCCTTTAAGTCCTAACCAAACCTTGTGACAGGAACCATGCACATTCTTAAAGCTGTATCCCTCTGAGGCTGACAAATAAGAACCTGAATTATCTGAATGTGTGTCTTGCTGTCTCCATTTACAAGATCGACTGAGAGTAGAAGGTACTGAAGAAGCTCACTGATAATGCCTGTTTCGAAGCTTGTTCTCACAGTCGCCATATCGGATGTTTCCTTGGAGACATTCCAGCCATCGGAAATGAGCTGACTGGACGTCACTCTCAGGAGGAATGCGTAAGGCAGGTTGTGATTTCATACAAGAATAGTGCAATGTTGTGAGGCTCTCGGGAGATGCACGTACACGACTTCTATTGATTTTTCTAAGGCTTTCAACAAAGATTTTCATGCATGAGGAAGGCAGAAGCTATGGGAGATTTTATTTGTAATTTATTTATTTGTGAGATATAAATATCAAGGGAAAAGCCGGTATTTATTGCCCATTCCTACGTCCCCTTACACAGGTGGTGTGCGGCATCTTCCTAAAGCACTGTAGTCCACTTGATGAAGCTCAGTGCTCTTCAATAAGGAACTCTGGGATTTTGACCCAACCAACAATGAAAGTTTGGTCAATATATCCCCAAGTCGGGTTGGTGTGTGATTTAGTGGGGAGCTTGCAGGTGGTGGTGCACCTATGCTGCCCTCGTCCGTTGTAAGAGTGGGAGTTGTGGATTTGGAAGAAATGTTTGAAGAGGCTTTGTTGCACCTGGTAGATGGTATACCCCACAGACAGGACCTGCCCCTGGTCGAGTCAGTGAATGGGCAGCTGGTCAAGCAGACTGCATCTCTTGGAATGGTGTTATGCTTCATCAGTGTTATTGGAACCACACTCACCCAGAGAATGAAAGAATGGGATTTCCCGTGGGATGTACCCCATGCTGCTGGGAAACCCACGATAGAGGTGCACTATCGCTAGACATCAACAGCTGGAAAATTCCAGCTAAAGACTTCAGTTGATTCTGAATTACCAGAATAGCTACCCAGGGAATGGTAGAAGGATTAAAACTACCCTGAACCTCTCAGTAACTATACTAACGGTCCCTTGACTTCCACTGAATGCACCACCGCCCCAACTAATTAACCCCCTGATTATCCAAATACCCCCACTCTGAGCTCCCAATTACTCTCAAACAATCCAACTCCATTCTTCAACCTCCCCCCGAACCACAGACCCATCCACATCACCACCCCCCCCACACCTGCCATCCTATCCCCTCACTGACTTTATCTTACACACCTAATCACCTGAATGCGATTACTGTCACTAGAGAGGTAGTGCATGATAGACTAATGGGACTGAAGGTGGACAAGTCCCCAGAACCGGCAGACAAAAGGCAGGGAATTATAGACCGGTTAGTTTAATGTCTGTAGTTGGAAAAATGCTAGAATCCGTCAGCAAAGAAGAAATAGCGAGGCACCTAGAAAAGAATGGTTTGATCGAGCAGACTCAGCATGGATTCGTTAAGGGGAAGTCGTGTTTGACGAATTTATTGGATTTCTATGAGGATGTGAATACTGCAGTAGACAGAGGGGAACCGGTGGATGTGGTGTTCTTAGATTTCCAAAAAGTGTTTGATAAGGTACCTCATAAAAGGTTGCTACAGAAGGTTAGGGTGCACGGAGTTAGGGGTAAGGTGTTAGCGTGGATAGAGGATTGGCTGTCTAATAGGAAGCAGAGAGTTGGTACCAATGGGTGCTATTCTGGTTGGCGGTTGGTGACTAGTAGAGTGCTGCAGGGATCGGTGCTGGGGCCTCAACTATTTACCATTTATATAGATGATCTGGAGGAGGGGGCTGAGTGTAGGGTGACGAAATTTGCTACTGACACGAAGATGAGTGGAAAAGCAAATTGCGCGGAGGGTGTGGAAAGTCTGCAGAGAGATCTGGATAGGCTGAGCGAGTGGGCGAGGACCTGTTAGCAAGTGTCAGGTTATCCACTTTGGCAGAAATAATAGTAGGAGGGATTATTATTTAAAAGGCAAAAAGCTGCAGCATGCTATGGTGCAGAGGGACCTGGGGGTCCTTGTGCATGAGTTGCAAAAACCCAGTCTGCAGGTGCAGCAGGTAATCAAGAAGACGAATGGAATGTTGGCCTTTATAGCGAGGGGGATAGAATATAAAAGCAGGGAGGTCTTGCTGCAACTGTACAGGGCACTGGTGAGGCCATAGCTGGAGTACTGTGTGTAGTTTTGATCGCCGCACTTACGCAAGGATATTTTGGCCTTGGAGGGAGTGCAGAAGAGGTTCACTAGGCTGATACCGGAAATGAGGGGGTTGGACTATGAAGAGAGGCTAAATAGACTGGGTCTGTACTCGTTGGAGTTTAGAAGGATGAGGGGAGGATCTTATAGAGACATATAAGATAATGAAGGGGATGGATAGGGTAGAGGTAGAGAGATTCTTCCTGCTTAGAAAGTTTAGCAGGACTAGAGGGCACAGCCTCAAGGTAAGGGAGGGGACAGTTTAGATCGGAGTTGAGGAGGAACTTCTTCACTCAAAAGGTGGTGAATCTCTGGAATTCTCTGCCTGTTGAAGTAGTGGAGGCTACCTCGCTAAATATATTTAAGTTACGGGTAGATAGGTTTCTGATAGACAAGGGAATTAAAGGTTATGGGGAGAAAGCGGGAGAGTGGAACTGATCCACTTCAGATCAGCCATGATCTTATTGAATGGCGGGGCAGGCTCGAAGGGCTAGATGGCCTACTCCTGCTCATAACTCTTATGTTCTTATAGAAAACCTACGGTGCAGAAGGAGACCATTCAGCCCATCGAGTCTGCATTGACAACCATCCCACCCCAGTCCCATCCCTGCAACCCCACACTGTGCTGTGAAATGAGCGAACAGACGAAATTGGTTGTCCATCTCTGCTGATTTGTATTACCATTGCAGTCAAATTGACGGCCACATTTCCTCCGTTTCAGAGGCACTACACTTGAAAAGTAATTAATGAGCTGTAAAGTGCTTTGGGAGCTGCTGGGGCCATGAAAGGATGTATATGTACATCTTTCGTTAACTTAATTTTGATTAGTTATCAAGGAAATAGATTGCATGTACAAAGCTGATTAAAGCCTGGATAAGACAGTTACACAGGATGTTTAGTCACAATGTGTCAACACTGTTCTTCCAAACAAAAATTTGCATTGTACTCCTTTTAATTTGAATTCTCCCTACATTCACATTTCTTTTGAACACAATAAAATCCACATTTTAATTAGGTTTTTTAATTCAAATGAGAGGATAATTAAGTCTTATGTGCACAGAAATATTCAGATTAATGAGGGGAAGACAGATAATTTTTTTTGACACAGCAAGTTGCGATCTGGAACGCGCTCGCTGAAGGAGGGGTGGCTGCAGATTCAGGAGAAACTTCCCAAAGCGAATTGGGTGAGTATATCAGGTAAAAAGGCAATACAATTGTCGGAAGATGGGAGAATAATAGAGTCTAATTGGACAGTTGTTTTAAAGGGGCAGTGGGCCAAATGACCTCCTTCTGTGCTGTATGATTCTATGATTAGAAAATACTGGTTCATTACATCTCCCCGCATCTCCAATTATCGCAGCAAATGAGGTGAATGACCAGATAATCTATCTTAGTGACGCTGAGTGAGAGAAGTAGGCTCGTGCTCATCCCAGAACACAACGGTGGGATTTTCCATTCCCGCTGACGGGACAGCCCCGGCGAGTGGCGCATTCAACGGCAATCCCGTTGACAGTGGCAGCACCGGAAGATTCAAACGCTGGCCAACTCCTTTCACCAAATGGCTCGGGCACTTCTCTTCATTTACTTGCTCGTGGGATGTGGGCTTCATTGGCTGGGCCAACATTTATTGCCCGGTTATTTAAGAGTCAACCACATTGCTGTGGCTCTGGAGTCACCTGTAGACCAGATGAGGTAAAGATGGCAGATTTCCTTCCCTAATGGTCATTAGTGAACCAGATGGGTTTTTCCGACAATCAGCAATGGTTTCATGGTCACCGTTTGACTTCCAATTCCAGATTTTTACTGAATTCGAATTTCCCTTGTGGGATTTGAACCCAGTTCCCCAGGGCATTACCCTAGGGTAGCTGGTCCAGCAACAATACCACTCTGCCATCACCTTCCCTTCACAGAACTCTTACGACCAGAAGGTATGGGAGCAGAATTAAGGCAATTGGCCCATTGTGTGCCACATAAGATGATGTATGTGATGAAAAGCTTCGTCTCAGGTACGGAGTAAGGCAGGGAAGAGGTAGAGACAGTGACACAGAAGTTTAGGGGGAAAATTTCCAACCTTAGGGCTTTGGCAGGTGAAGATACGGCACTCATTGGTGGAGTGATTAAAATCAGGAATATTCAAGAGGCCAGACTTGGAGGAGTAAAGAGATCCTGGAGGGTTGCTGGACTGGAGGAGATTAAAAAGAGTGGATTGGAGCAGGACAGGTAGATGAGGTTGTCAAGAAGGTACATTGAACCTAAATAAGAGCTGGAAATTTATGTTCAAACTCTATATAACATTAGACACACAGTTAAAGTACTGTGTAGGGTTCTGGTCTCCACATTTCAGGAGGGGGTAAAGAAGATTTATTGACATTTTGCCAGAAATTGAGTTTTTTAAGACTGAATATGTGATTTATTTCAAACGGAGGAGGTTTAGAATTGAAACATAGAAAACTATAAGTGATCCAGACAGAATGGATGGGAATGACTTATTTCCATTTGCGGAGGGGACGACGTTTAAAGCCATCAGCATATGGGTTAGAGGGGAGTTGAGGGTTATCTCTTCACCAAGTGAAAGGAGCAGGTAGGTTTGAAACTCACGGTAGGAATATTTGGTAAAGACAGAAAAGCCCTCATTGCATCTGCAAAATACTTGGACATGGACTTGAAACATTGTCATCTTATGGGTTACGGATCAAGTGCTGGAAAGTAGATTACACTGGATCACTTTTTATGGCTGTCATGGACATGATGGGCTGAATGGCCTCCTTCTGCAGTGTATATTTTTCAATGTTGCCGTGACAGTGGAGAGAGTTTGGAGGAGGAATGTGTAATCAACCTTGTGAGAGGCTGCAGGCAGGTCGAGAAGGACGAGGTAGCATAGTTTATCTTTGTCACAGTCAGGTAGGACATCTTCTGAAACACTATCAGACCTGTCTTGTCATGACAGAGGAATTGAAACAAGGGCTCCAGGGAGAAGTCCCCAGGTTCATTTCAGATTGTGTTGTGGGTTCTTTTAGAATCCCGATAATAAAATCACCGAATCCCTACAGTACAGAGGAGGCCTTTTGGCCCATCGGGTCAGCACCTACCCCCAACAGAGCATCTCACCCACCCCCATAAACTCACACATTTACCCCGCTAATCCCCAAACCTACCCATCTTTGGATACTAAGGGGTAATTTAGCATGGTGAATCTACCAAACCATCACATCTTTGGAATGTGGGATGAAACTAGAACACCTGGAGGAATTTCATGCAGTTATAGAACATAGAACATAGAACATAGAACACTACAGCACAAACAGGCCCTTCGGCCCACAAGTTGCGCCGACCACATCACCTACCAACCTACAGACCTATCTATAACCCTCAATCTCATTAAACCCCATATACTCATCCAGAAGTCTTTTAAAAGACCCCAGCGAGTTCGCCTCCACCACCACTGACGGCAGCCGATTCCATTCACTCACCACCCTCTGAGTGAAAAACTTACCCCTAACATCACTTCTGAACCTCCCTCCCCGCACCTTAAATCTGTGTCCTCTCGTAGCGACCATTTCAAACCGGGGAAATAGCCTCTGAGAGTCCACCCTATCTATTCCTCTCAACATTTTGTAAACTTCTATCAGGTCGCCTCTCAACCTTCGTCTCTCCAGGGAAAAGAGTCCCAGCTCCCTCAACCTAACTTCATAAGGCATGCCTCCCAGTCCAGGCAACATCCTTGTAAATCTCCTCTGCACCCTTTCAATAGCTTCTACATCTTTCCTATAGTGAGGCAACCAGAACTGCGCACAATACTCCAAATGAGGCCTGACAAGGGTCTTATAAAGTTCCAGCATTACCTCCCGACTCCTAAACTCAATCCCTCGATTAATGAAGGCCAGTACACCATACGCCTTCTTGACCACCTCCTCCACCTGCGAGGCCGATTTAAGAGTCCTGTGGACCCGGACCCCAAGATCCTTCTGCTCCTCAACACTACTCAGACTTCTGCCCTTAATAGTGTACTCGTTCATCCCGTTGGTTCTGCCAAAATGGACGACAACACATTTATCCGCGTTGAAGTCCATCTGCCACTTCTCCGCCCAGTCCTGCATCCTATCTATGTCCTGCTGCAACTTTTGCCATCCTTCCAGATCATCCACAACACCACCGACCTTCGTGTCATCAGCGAACTTACTTACCCATCCCTCCACTTCCTCATCCAGGTCATTTATGAAAATGACAAACAACAAGGGTCCCAGAACAGATCCTTGAGGCACTCCGCTGGTGACTGACCTCCATTCAGAAAAAGCCCCATCCACAACCACTCTCTGCCTTCTGCAGGCAAGCCAGTTCTGGATCCACAAGGCCAAAGGCCCTTGGATCCCATGCCCTCTCACCTTCTCAAGAAGTCTTGCATGGGGGACCTTATCAAACGCCTTGCTGAAGTCCATGTACACTACGTCCACGGCACTTCCTTCGTCAATGTGTTCAGTCACATTATCGAAGAACTCAACTAGGCTTGTAAGGCACGACCTGCCCTTGACAAATCCATGCTGACTATTCCTGATCATGTCAAACCTCTCCAAATGTTCGTAAATCTTGTCCCTCAGAAGCCTCTCCATCAGCTTACCAACCACTGAGGTCAGACTCACCGGTCGGTAATTTCCCGGGCTATCTCTGTTCCCTTTCTTAAAAATAGGAACTACATCCGCAATCCTCCAATCCTCTGGAACCTCTCCCGTCTCCATTGATGACGCAAAGATCATCGCCAGGGGCTCTGCAATCTCTTCCCTCGCCTCCCACAGTATCCTGGGGTACATCCCATCTGGTCCCGGCGACTTATCTACCTTGATAGAATTCAAAAGTTCCAACACATCCTCCTCCTTAATATTCACGTACTCAATCCTTTCCATCTGCTGCAAATCCATAACAAAATCTCCCAGATCGGCTTCCACCGTGAATACTGAGGCGAAGTACTCGTTAAGCACCTCCGCCATTTCTTCTGGTTCCACACAAACCTTTCCCCCCTCACCTTTTATCGGTCCTATCCCTTCTCTTCTTATCCTTTTACCTTTCACATATTTATAGAAGGCCTTGGGATTCTCCTTAATCTTACTCGCCAAGGTCTTCTCATGACCCCTTCTGGCTCTCCTAATTTCCCTTTTAAGTTCCCTCCTACAGTCCTTATACTCCTCAAGATCTTTAACATCTCCTAATTCCCTGAACCTCTTGTACACCTTCCTTTTCTTCCTGACTAGGTTCAACACATCCTTTGTGCACCACGGTTCCCTCGACCCACCAAAACCCCCTCGTCTCATCGGAACGTTGTCATTCAGAGCTCCAGACACACATTCCTTGAATATCTGCCACCTTCCTTCGGTACTTTTCCCTAAGAACGCCTCCTTCCAGTTTATTTGTCCGAGTAACTTCCTGACTTCTTCGTATCTCCCCTTACCCCAGACAAATACCTTCCTAGCCTGCCTGATCCTATCTCGTTCCAACGCAATTGTGAAGGAGATAGAATTATGGTCACCATATCCAAGATGCTCTCCTACCGAAAGATCCATCACCTGCCCTGGTTCATTCGCCAGTACCAGGTCAAGTACAGCCTCTCCCCTCGTAGGCTTGTCCACATACTGCGTCAGGAAACCCTCCTGAACACACCTAACAAACTCCTCCCCATCTATACCCCTTACCCTAGGGATATTCCAGTCGATGTTTGGGAAATTGAAGTCTCCCATCACAACAACTCTGTTATTAAAACATCTCTCCAGAATCTGTTTCCCTATTTGCACTTCAACTTCCCTGTCACTATTGGGCGGCCTATAGATTACACCCAGCAAAGTTTTTGACCCTTTGCTGTTCCTAACTTCCACCCACAGAGATTCTGTAGACAATCCCTCCACGACATCCTCTTTCTCTGTAGCCATGACACTATCCCTGATCAACAGTGCCACGCCACCACCCCTTCTGCCACCCTCCCTGTCCTTCCTGAAGCACCTGAAGCCTGGCACCTGAAGTACCCAGTCCTGTCCCTGAGACATCCAAGTCTCCGTAATGGCCACCACATCACAATCCCAAACAGCTATCCACGCCCTAAGCTCATCTACCTTATTCACTATGGGGAGAACATGTAGACTCCGCACAATCGGTCTCCTGAGGCCAGAATTGAACGTGGGTCCCTGGTGCTGTGAGGCAGCAGTGCCACCCATTGTGCCACACTGCCACCATTCACACCAATCTGAATGGGCAAAGCTGGTTTTCAAGTGGAGCATTAATCACGTGAACAAAATGTGGGGTTGTGTGTACCACTCACAATGCACCTCACGCAGTGGTCGGCATTCATGATTTGAGGGTACAGTGGCACAGTGGTTAGCACTGCTGCCTCACAGCGCGAGGGACCCGGGTTCAATTCCAGCCTCGGGACACTGTCTGTGGAGTTTGCACATTCTCCCTGTGTCTGCATGGGTTTCCTCCGCGTGCTCTGGTTCCCTCCCACTGTCCAAAGATGTGTGGGTTAGGTTGATTGGCCATGTTAAATTGTCCCTCAATGTCGGGGGGTTAATTTGAGGGTTCATGGGGATAGGACCTGGGTGAGATTGTAATTGGTACAGACCCGATGGGCTGAACGGTCCCCTTCCACATTCTATGAATTCTATGATTCTGTGGGTCACATTTGGTTCAAGTCCCTCTCTATGACATAGGGGTGGGTGGGTTGAGGTGTGGTAGGAGGATGGAGGGGTGCTGCAGGAGAGATGTAGGAGGTTGAACAAGGTGATCGGTTTTGATGGGGGCTTTAAGTGAATGCAGGGAGGTGTCGGTGAGTGAGGCAGAATTTCAGAGAAAATATTTGCAGCAACTGCAGCAGCAAACAGCTCGAACGTGGAATGGTCTTCACGGCTCATAAGCTCCAAATGACTGCAGTTGTAATGACGGTGAACTGGATTCCAGCTTTCACTGATTGCAGCCAAGAGTCCCTCTACTTGTCAAGGTTCACAGGAACAGGAGGTGGGCCAGTTCCACCATTCAACAGAATCGCAGCTGAGCTGTGGACTAATGCCACCTCGCCTGCCTTTACCCATTTCTCTCAATATCTCAGATTTGAAATCAACAACTAATCTTGCATCAATTTCCATTTTTGAAAGAGTTCCAAATTTCCAACACTCCTTCCTTGAAATGCTTCCAAATTTCACGTTTGGGTGCTGTGGCTTTCATGTTTCGACTATGCCGTCCCCCCGATGCCCCCGCCAACCCCAGAGACAGGGCAGAATTTTGCCGTCCCGTCCATCGCGGAAATCGTAGCGGGCGGGACAGGACCACGCACAGGTCCGTTGATCTCGGACAGGATTTTCTGGTCTTAGGGCAAGCGCAGCCAGAAAATTCCTTCCCAAGCAGTGTACACAATCCCAAAACATGGATTTCTTATAAAACTGGCAACTGTGACAATCTAGTGGCTGTGTGCGTGTGTGTGCGCATGTGTGTGTGTTCGTGTATGTGAGTGCATGTGTGTATGTGTGTGCATGTGTGTGAGTGTGTGTGTGTGTGTATGTGTGTGAGTGTGCGTGTGTGTGTATGTGTGTGTGTATGTGTGTGCACATGCATGTGCGTGTGCGTGTGCGTGTGTGTGTGTGTGTTGTGTCTGTGGCCAGCAATTATTGCCCATCCCTCGTTACCCTGGAGAAGATGGTGATGAGCTGTCTTCTCGAATAGCTGCAGACCCTGTGCTATGGGTTGACCCACAGAGGCTTTAGGGAGGAAATTCCAGGATTTTGACTGCAAATATATTTCCAAGTCAGGATGGTGAGTGGCTTGGAGGGGAACTTGCAGGTGGCGGTGTTCCCATGTATCTGTTGCCCTTGTCCTTCTGGAAGGAAGTGTCATGGGTTTGGAAGATGCTAAGTATCTAAGGTGACTAAGTATCTATGCTGTCTAAGGTGAATTGCTGCAATGCATCTTGCCGATAGTACACACTGCTGCTACTGAGTGCTGGTGGTGGAGAGAGTGGATGTTTGTGGATGTGGTGCCAATCAAGTGGGCTTTTTTGGCCTGGATAGTGTCAAGCTTCTTGAATGTTGTTGGAGCTACACCCATCCAGGCAAATAGGGAGTGTCTCTTACTGGTGATGGTCATTTGTGTAGCGCCAGTGTTGTTTGCCACTTGTCAGTATGGTCCAGATCTTGTTGCATTTGCCACCTACAAGACTGATTCACCTCTGCATGCCCATTGCATTGTGTGAAGTGAGGATCACTAAAAAAATGAACTATCCAGAATTGGTTTTCAACCCATCTACATCCATGAAGGAATAACTCAATGAACTTTGATTCAGGATCTTGGAACCCACATGAAAGACCATTTATTTGCGCTATGGTCTCTGGAAAGTGAAACCGGCATTTCTCTATCCCTCTCTTTACTTCCTGCATGTTGGGTAAAATTACAACATTCCTTTTGCATTTTGAATAAATTAACTCTTGTTAATTCATCCTATTGGATCACAGAAAAACCGAGAGGTCGGGAATTGCTGGTTACATTCACTCCTCCTGTTCAACTGCCCAACAAACACACACCTGCACACATGGGCTGACACAGCATGCAGTACAAACATTCAAATCATCAATGAAGAAACAATCAAATAGGCCTCATCCTTTACGGTTAGCCAGTTTTTATTGTCTTAAAACACCATGCCAAACACGACCATAGGGATCACTCCAGCTGAGTTACTGATGGGGTGTTGGTTAAGAACATGATTGGGCATGATATTTCCCAATTTTGGTGGAGAGGGTGGGGAATAGACAAGCCTCACAGAAGGACAATTATAATTCAAGGGAAACAGACAGTGTTGCAAGTGGAAGTTCAGCCATGGTCAGGAATTTTACAGCAAGGATCGACAGCATGGGTGGCTGGTAAATTTGTGAAGAGGACAGGACAGGTATCTTATGTCATGGAGATACAAGGCTGCCAGCTCAAGAAACATGTAGACCATCTAAGGAAGAGAGTAGGGACGGACTCAAGGGGCCAGCAGGTGATCCTTGCCGTAATATCGAGGATGCCAAGTTTATTTATTGAGATTTCGGTTGAGAATGAGGAACCAGAGCAACCAATGGTTCAGCAGCTATGGGGGGGTGGGGGTGCAACTAGGCCCTGGATTGTGAGCCTGCCTTTTACATCTGTCCAGTCTGGCCCTTTACATTCATAAGAGTCTGCCACAGAACTAATGTGGTGTCCCAGAGTCTGGGAATCCCCACACTGGATAAATCTGTGATGAGCATTTCCAGGATGTATTCCTGTTGCGATGTTTACAAACAAAATCACATGCCTTACTCAACCTGTTCTTTGTTCCTCCATTGGTAAACTCCAGAGGTAAAAGGGAAGGAGTGTGGTAGCGTGGACCCTTTAAGGGAGTGTTGCCTGAGGGCCATGTGATCGGATCAGAACCTATGGACTGTCAAGATGGGAAGATGAGCCAATCAGGAGGAGGATGCATACCCCAGGTCGAGGAAGGTCCAGCAACTGGAGCCAGGTAGGAAATCTGTCCAGTCGTATGGTTAATTCAGTCTGACCTTGTTGTACCTATAATACTTATTGATGGCAATAATGTCTTTGTTTATCCAAGCCACGTCAAGGCACCCTCCATCTATTACAGTAAGGGTTTTTTTTTTCTTTTGTTTTGTTTATCCTTCCTCAATCACTCAGTGCACGCACTGACTAATTAATTTCTCTGTGGTTGTATTTATTGTTCAAACTCAACTCTCTTAATTGTTCACATGACAATTTCAGAGAGAATTGTTCCCTGTGATCATCTCATTAGGGAAAATGAAAGCACATTTGGAAAGTTATGAGAGAAAATAAATAGCGGGCCCAATTACTGAACCCAACTTTGCTGCTCTGTAATAAGAACCAAAGGGAGAAAGTGTTGTGTTGCCCTGTAGAAGGATCACTCAGGTCCGAAACGTTCACTTTGTTTCTCTGCACAATTGCCACCAGACTTGCTGGATTGGCTCTGGCCCACTTGCTGGAGTGGGCCAGGGTGGGATGCTTTGTTGGAGGGTCAGTGCGGAGTCGATAGATCGAATGGCCTCCTTCCCCACTGTATGGTTCTATTTTATGTGAAGGTTCCATTGCACTGTTGAACAACAGCCAATAATTATCCCTCAGTGACCCTCAAGAAACAGATAACCTGATCAGTAGCTCATTACTTTTTGTCGGAACACAAATTATCCGCCGTGTTCCAGTATTCTAAACAGTAACTACAGTTCGAGCTTGCTGGAGTCAGCAAGAAGATGGGCAGATCTGGAATGTGTCTGAACCCCAGCAGCAGAAAAACCATCCCACATTTACTGAACAATGGGAAGGGCCCGTGGCAGTGGAGGGAAATTAGGTTAATTAGAAAGCCATCTGAAAGCAAATACCCCACTTGGATTTAATGGTGGTTCAAGGATTTACAAAACTTCCAAGGGTCTCCGATCCCTTAAAGAGTCACCCATCGAGTTGTATCGGGTTTTGTTAATGGTTTTTCCGGAAATTCCTCATTGCTCAATGAAGGGAGCCAGCATCAGGGAGGCTGGGAGTCATGAATCATCAAATTACTACAGTGCAGTAGGAGGCCATTCAGCCCATCAAGCTGCACAGAACACAATCCCCTCAAGGCCCTATTCACGCTACGCCATGTATCCATCCTCCTATCCCCACTGACACTAAGGGACAATTTAGCATGGCCAAATACCCTAACCCACACATCTTTGGAGTGTGGGAAGAAACCGGAGCACTGGAGAAAATCCACACAGACACGAGGAGAATGTGCAAACTCCACACAGATAGTAACCAGAATTGAACCTGGATCCCTGGCACTGTGAGGCAGCAGTGCCAACCACTGTGCCACTAAGAACCACTTTTTCTGACCCCTCTTCCTCTTCCTTCACCAGCAGCCATTGTGACATAACCTCCACCTTTCCTCCCCGCTTACCTTTCCCCAGATGAGGTGATCCGGCTGGGATTCCCAGTGTGTTACCAGCTCTCAGTGGCGTTCTCAGCAATGGAGAACCGCCAGCCTCTGTTTGGCCAACAGCTCTGGGTTGGGAACCCCTAGGGGTGGTTCGCCCAAAGCCATCCAGGTGAGAGCCTGCTTAATTTGCGATTGCATCAGACCATCCATAAGAACATAAGAACATAAGAAATAAGAGCAGGAGTAGGCCATCTGGCCCTTCGAGCCTGCCCCGCCATTCAGTAAGATCATGGCTGATCTGTCGTGATTCAGTTCCGCTTTCCCGCCCTCTCCCCACAACCCTTAATCCCCTCGCTTATCAAAAACCCATCAACCCGCGTCTTAAAAATATTTAGCGAGGCAGCCTCCACCACTTCAACGGGCAGAGAATTCCAGAGATTCACCACCCTTTGAGTGAAGAAGTTCCTCCTCAACTCCGTTCTAAACCGCCCCCCTTTTATCTTGAGGCTGTGCCCCCTAGTCCTACTGTCTTTTTTGAGCGGGAAGAGTCTCTCCACCTCTATCCTATCCATCCCATTCATCATCTTATACGTCTCAATGAGATCTCCCCTCATTCTTCTAAACTCTAACGAGTACAAGCCCAGTTTATTCAGCCTCTCCTCATAGCTCAACCCCCTCAACTCCGGTATCAGCCTAGTAAACCTCCTCTGCACTCCCTCCAAGGCCAAAATATCTTTGCGCAGGTGCGGCGCCCAAAACTGCACACAATACTCCAGCTGCGGCCTCACCAATGCCCTATACAGCTGCAGCAAGACCTCCCTACTTTTATATTCAATCCCCCTCGCTATGAAGGCCAGCATCCCATTCGCCTTCCTGACCACCTGCTGCACCTGCAGGCTGGGTTTTTGCGACTCATGCACAAGGACCCCGAGGTCGCTCTGCACCGTCGCCTGCTACAGTTTTTCGCCCCGTAAGTAATAGTCCTTCCTACCATTCTTCCTACCAAAGTGGACCACCTCACACTTGCCAACATTAAACTCCATTTGCCATTTCCTGGCCCATTCGCCCAGCCTATCTAGATCCTTCTGCAGACTCTCCACACCCTCCGCACAATTTGCCTTTCCACCAATCTTGGTGTCATCAGCAAATTTCGACCATGGAGAAATAACACAAGAGTTCCCAACCGTTCTCCGACCCGTGGGTGGGAACCCTGTCACTCCCACTAAATTTCATTGGCTGAAAAGCACTATGAGACATTGGGATGGTCACAAAATGTGTTGCGGAGAGGCAAGCCTTTCCTCTTCCTCTCTGAACAACACAGTCCATTTCAACTCACTAGTCATTCAAGCATGTTAGTGCCAGCATGACTTTCTTAAGCCAATATCTTCATCTCAATGTGTGATCTCTTTTAAGTGGAACTGTGAAGACAATGGCAGCAACATTTACAAATGCTTCAATTTTGTCAATTTGGGAAGAGGAAAATCACCCGTGTGGAAATAAAATTAAATCAGCCATGACTTTCCACAGCAAGGCACCCAGGTGTGCACTAATAATTCGTAAAAATGGAATGAAGTCCCCTTTAAAGAGCTAAGTTAAGTCCATTTGAATAGTTTCAGTCCATGCACAATGCTATCAAGAGGCAGCAACACATAGATTTCACACACTGCTGAACACAAATGTGAGCGGCCTGGTATTACACAGGGCTGTTGGACATTATCTGGGGTGATCAGGTTCAGAATCACCTTCGTGTCAGATGGAAATATTTCCAAAACTCCACCAGCCAGAGGGCAGGGAAGGACTTTTTTTTTGATTCCTTGATGAGATATGGGTGTCGCTGCCAAGACCAGCACTTGTTTTTGCCCCTTCCCCATTGCCCTTGAACCTCGGTCATTCGGGGGCAGCACAGTGGGTTAGCACTGCTGCCTCGCAGTGCCAAGGACCCGGGTTCAATTCCCGGCTCACAGTCTGTGTGGAGTTTGTACGTTCCCCTTGTGTCTGCACGGGTTTCCTCCAGGGGCTCCGGTTTCCTCCCACGATCTGAAAGACGTGCTGGTTAGGCGAATTAGTCATGCTAAATTCTCCCTCAGTGTCCCCAAACAGGTGCCAGAGTGTGGCAGCAAAGGGATTTTCACAGTGGCTTCATTGCAGTGCGAATGTTAGCTTATTTCTAAGACTATAGAAGTCAAGCTGTGATACTCAAACTCAAAGGATAATTTTGAGTCAATCACATTGCTGAAGGTTTGGAGCCACATGTGGGCCAGACAAGAGGTATGTTTCTTGTCCCACCTCATGCACTGCCATGGTGGGATTTGAACTCATGACCCTGGAATATGAGCCCAGCTCTCTGGGTTACAAATCCAGTGATATTGGTGCCAAGCCCTGTCTCCAGGTAGGCTATCAGGCCTACTCCACATTCAGGGGACAGAATTTAAGAGGCAGCAGATGTCCCCACATTGTCTTGGACAATGTTGGTGGGAAACCTATCCCGTTCTAGACTGTGGGAGAAAGCAACATTCGCCATTGAGTTGGACAATCAGCCACAATCATGATGAACTTGTTGCCAGGGGAGGTAGTGGAAGCAGATACGGTAGTAACTTTTAAGGGGCGTCTTGACAAGTACATGAATAGAATGGGAATAGAGGGATATGGTCTCTGGAAGAGTAGGGGGTTTTAGCTAAATTGGGCAGCATGGTCAGTGCAGACTCGAAGGGCTGAAGGGCCTGTTAATGTGCTGTAATTTTCTTTGTTCTTTGAATGGCAGAAAGCCTCAAAGGGCTGAATGGCCTCCTACTGCTCTTATCTTCTATGTTTCTATGAGGAGAAATATCTTCATCCAGAGGGTGGTGAATGTGTGGAATTCTCTACCATGGAACGTAGCTGAAGACAAAACATTGCGTGATTTGCGAGAAAAAATTATTAGGGATAGGATTTATAGTTATTTGGAGTGTAATGAATTGATTAGAAATAGTCAGCATGGTTTTGTAGCGGGTAGGTCGTGCCTTACTAACCTTATTGAGTTTTTTGAGAAGGTGACCAAAGAGGTGGATGGGGGTAAGGCAGTTGACGTGGTATACATGGATTTTAGTAAGGCGTTCGATAAGGTTCACCATGGTAGGCTTCTGCAGAAAATGCAGATGTATGGGATTGTGGGTAATCTAGGAAGTTGGATCAGGAATTGGCTATCAGATAGGAGACAGAGGGTGGTGGTGGATGGTAAATATTCATCATGGAGTGCAGTTACGAGTGGTGTGCCTCAGGGATCTGTTTTGGGGCCACTGTTGTTTGTAATTTTTATTAATGATCTGGATGAGGGTATAGTTGGGTGGATTAGTAAATTTGCTGATGACACCAAAGTTGGAGGTGTGGTAGATTGTGAGGAAGGGTGTCATAGTCTGCAGGGAGACTTAGATAGGTTGCAGAGCTGGGCCGAGAGGTGGCGGATGGAATTTAATGCGGAGAAGTGTGAGGTAATTCACTTTGGTAGGAGCAACAGATGTGTCGAGTATAGGGCTGACGGGAGGACTTTGAATAGTGTGGATGAACAGAGGGATCTAGGTGTGTGTGTACATAGATCCCTGAAAGTTGGGAATCAAGTAGATAAGGTTGTCAAGAAGGCGTACGGTGTCTTGGCGTTTATTGGTAGGGGGATTGAATTTAGGAGTCGCAGTGTAATGTTGCAACTGTACACTACTCTAGTGCGGCCGCACTTGGAGTACTGTGTGCAGTTCTGGTCCCCGCATTACAAGAAGGATGTGGAGGCGTTGGAGAGGGTGCAGAGGAGGTTTACTAGGATGTTGCCTGGTATGGTGGGGAGGTCCTATGAGGAGAGACTGAGGGATCTAGGGTTGTTTTCGTTGGAAAGAAGGCGGCTAAGAGGGGATCTTATTGAAACATATAAGATGATTAGAGGTTTAGATAGGGTGGATAGTGATAGCCTTTTTCCTCGGATGGAGAAAGCTAGCACGAGGGGGCATGGCTTTAAATTAAGGGGGGGTAGCTACAGGACGGATGTCAGGGGTAGGTTCTTTACCCAGCGGGTGGTGAGGGATTGGAATGCCCTGCCTGCTGCAGTTGTAAATGCGTCTAGTTTGGGGGCGTTTAAGAGATCTCTGGATAGGTTTATGGACGAAAAGGGATTGGTATAGGCTAGTGGGTCATTGTTTTTGTAACTGGTCGGCGCAACATCGTGGGCCGAAGGGCCTGTTCTGCGCTGTAATGTTCTATGTTCTATGTTCTATTTCAAGAAGAAATTAGATACAGCTCTTAGGCTAAAGGAATCAAGGGATATGGGGGGAAGTGGGGATCAGGATATTGAATTCGATGATTAGCCATGATCAAAATGAATGGCAGATCATGTTCGAAGGGCAGGGTGGCCAACTTCTGCTCCTAGTTGCTATGAAACATAAATCACTAAGAAATCCAATATAAGATTCAGCAGGAACTTCTTCATCCAGAGAGTAGTTAGAATGTGGAACATGCTTCCGCAGGGAGTCGTTAAGGTGCAAAGTCTAACTGCATTTAAAGGTAAGCTGGATAACAGAACAGGATATTGAGACGAAGAAGGCTTGTGCAGGGATACTGACAGGGAATTGTAGAGCTGAGTGACATTTACCTGTTCAGTAAATTCTCTGCCATGTGATAAAAAACTGCATTAGTGAAACCAATTTGAAATGTCACTTTAGTTAGCATGTCCAAGGCGTGCAAATGGGATATGTACCTTAAAAAAAAACCCCAAACTAAAAGTCGATAATTTGCCTCATTTTTTTTTTCCCGGAGTTATACACAGACGGTGTGCTGTTATTCCAGAATGTGTGTGTGTGTGTGTGTGTGTGTGTGTGTGTGTGTGTGTGTGTGTGTGTGTGTGTGTGTTTAAAACTGTGAGGGAGGTTTAGTAGCAATGACTGTCTCACCAGGATCATCCAAATTTAATCAAATCCAATCCAATTCAGCTCAGTTCTCAGTGCTGAGATAGTTTTGTGTCCACGGTTTCATATCATCTCTGCAAGTAATTCAAAGTGGGATCATTTCAATCAGTCGTGAGGAAGGAAAGCTTTGTAATTCCATCATGTCAGTTTTGGATGTCAGATGGCTGGAGGATTCCTGATCTGGCTGAGCCCCACGTTCCCTGATGTTTATTTCTCTTTTAAATGAATCGGGGGTTAATAAGTGAATCCAAACATCATTTCTCACATAATGCTTCCCTTCATAGACTCATGTTCAGCAATTACTGAAAAGAACTAATAGGCCTTTTTTTTATTACTTCGGAATAGATAATGCAAAGATAAATAACGCACAGGCTAACAATTGCCATTCCCCAAACTGCCAGCAAGCTCTTCTACTCAATCAGTCTGCAGTCACTTACAGATGCATTAGCCGCAATTTCTGCTTATTTAAAATCAATTGACACAAAAAAATTTGACTGCTGAACCCACAATTTTCCAATAATCTCTGATTGGTTGCGTGGCCCATGCCAGCACTGAGCCACCTTGCAAGATTTACCCTCAGTACGTTTGGATGCGTAATACCAAAGCAAAATACTGCGGATGCAGGAACAAAACAGGTAAAAATGCTGGAAAACCTCAGCAGGTCCGACAGCAGAGAATAGGGCCAAGGTTTCGAGCCTGGACCCTGGCTCAAAATGTTGGCCCGTTCAGCCCATCGAGGAAATCCACACAGTCACAAGGAGAACGTGCAAACTCCATAGCAACTCAAGCTGGGAATTGAAGCCAGGTCTCTGGCACCGTGAGGCAGCAGTCTTAACCACTGAGCCACCAAGTCACGCCACACAATGGATGGCAGGGTTCTCTGATCCCGTTGGATCCCACCTCACTGCCAGCGGGAGCAGAGTCATAACTCCATTTACTGTCAGCAGCTTCGGAGAATCCCACCCATGGGTGAGGTCGGATGTTCCTGGTTAATATCTTTGGTAAAGGGAAACAAAGCTGTAGGTATCATAAGGAAGGTCCATCGCAAGTGTACTCAAGGAGTGTGCGATTGCAATGGATCGATGCCCCAATGTCGTACTGTTGTAATAAGCATCAATTTAATGACCAGATAAATAGTTCAATAATGTTGATTAAGATGGATATAAGTCAGGACCCCCCAACTCTTCTGGAAATATTGCCTGGCATCTTTTATATCCAACTCAGACAGCAACTGCAGACTTGGTTTAGCATCTTACCAGAAGGTTGACAGCTCCAACTGTGAAGCATTCCGTCAGTACTGCACTGGGATTGTCTGTTTAAATCCTCTGGACTGGAACATAAATGTTCTGACTCAGGAGAGCGAGCCCTCTCTGCTGAACCATGCCCAGCAATAAAATTCACCATCCTTCCATCCTAGACTTCAGGCAGCGGTGATATGATAGACAAACACCCAGACAGCTAAATTTGTGTTTGGATGTTGAGTAGCTGTGACAGGTAGACTCTTTTCCTCGGCTTAATGAGTATATTCGCATCTCAAGGCACATGGGGCGTAAGAGGAACGTTCTCAACCTGGCTGGAAGAAATAAACACTGTTCTATCACACAGATGGTCGGTTAAAGATATAAACACCATCCAAAACTTAACATTAAACAAACCTCCAATAACATGGCAATCTTTGGAAAACTTTACACTGGATTTTTCCACTTGCTTCAGATATAAAATATTTGAGAAATGAATTGAAATAATGACACTGCCCTTGAAGGGTCTGAGATTTGATAACACTAAGGTGTCAAAGTGAGACTTGATGGTGGAGGGCAGGAGAACCTTCAAGACGTCTATGTTTCCCTGTCAAAGCAGATTGCAGGACCCTAGTCTCAAGTACAAGGGATTGACCATTTACAGCTGAGATGAGGAGTAATATATTTGCCTCAGAAGGTTGTGAGTCTTCCGAATTCTCCTTCGAGAGTACTGCAAATGCTCAATCACTGAGTACGTTTGAGAACAAAATATATTTGTCCACAATGGCTTTGGGGTAGAATTGAGGTAGAAAATGAGGCATGACCTTAGTGAATGATAGTATGGGATTGAGAGGCTGAATGGCATCAACCAGCTACTTTGTCTTCTGCTCTTATTTCATACAAACCCCAAGCCCCATTGATATTATTGAACATGCCTGATTTGCATGTTTGTAGTAGGACTCCCACTGAGCTCCCACTTTCCAGCTCACCTGATTAATGTTGAAGCTGGCAGCAAGGTTGTGGGGGGAGAGGGGAGTTGGGGGAAGAGGGAGGGAGCCACAAGAGGGAATTTGGAAACAAGTAATTTCCTCTTCTCCCAGCCTGAATAACTTCCAACAAATGTTCGATTCCTGGCTTAATTTTAAAATTAAGCAAAGATGTTGAAGATAGTGGAAGCTGTCTCTCTTTGTGACCCCAATGAATGAAGCCACTTGGCCAATTTTGGACACCCTCAGATCTCGCTTCCTCTGAGGAGCCGCTAATGGCCTGCTGTGGACAGGGCCAGCTAACTTCAGAGAGAACTATACAAAGGCCACCTACATTTAGTACCTCTGGCCTGCCGGAAGGAAATGGATTATTGACAAAGGCAAAGGCCCCACAACCTTGCCTTCAATTCCCAATGGTCAAGATATTTAGCAGTTTTTGAAATCCAAACAACAGATACAAAACATTGTCAAAGATGTTGGAGTGTCCGAGTCATGTGACATGAGCTTTTACATCGTACAACTAGTAATATTGCCTTCTTAAACAAAGAACAAAGAAAATGACAGCACAGGAACAGGCCCTTCGGCCCTCCAAGCCTGCACCGACCATGCTGTCTGGCTTAATTAAACCCATACCCTTCCGGGGACCATATCCCTCTATTCCCATCCTATTCATGTACTTGTCCAGATGCCCCTTAAAAGTCACTATTGTATCTGCTTCCACTACCTCCCCCGGCAGCGAGTTCCAGGCACTCACCATCTTTTGTGTAAAAAACCTGCCTCGTACATCTCCTTTAAGCCTTGCCTCTTGCACCTTAAACCTACTCCCCCTAGTAATTGACTCTTCCACCCTGGGAAAAAGCTCCCAACAATCCATTCTGTCCATGCCCCTCATAATCTTGTAGACTTCTATTAGGTCGCGCCTCAACCTCCGTGGTTCCAGTGAGAAGTTTCTCCAATCTCTCCTCATAGCTAATGCCCTCCATATCAGGCAATACCCTGATAAATCTTTTCTGTACCCTCTTCAAAGCCTCCACATCCTTCTAGTAGTGGGGCAACTAGAAATGAACACTATATTCCAAGTGCAGCCTAATTAAGGCTTTTTGGAGCTGCAAAATGACTTGCCAATTTTTAAACTCAATGCCTCGACCATTGAAGGCAAGCATGCCGTATGCCTTTGTGACTACATTCTCCACCTGCACCTGATCTGACAAACTCGATCTGCCATTTACCACCTGATCAGCAGCCACCCAGAGAAGGGACTTTACCCAGTTTGACCTAAGCACCAGCTCACTCCTGACTTGTGCCTTGTAGATGCTGGATAGTCAGGAGGTGACTTACTCGCCAAAGTATACGTATCCTCTGACCTGCTCTTGTAGCCACTGTGTTTATGTGGCGAGTCCAGTTGAGTTTCTTGTCAATGGTAACCCCAAGAATGTGGACAGTGGGGTATTCAGTGATGGTTACACCACTGAATGTCAAGGGGCAGTGGTGGAAGTCTCTGTGGAGTGAATCAAATTGGCTGAAGGTTGGCAACTGAGAGGCTGGGGACCACTGGAAGAGGGCAAGATGGATCATTCACTCGGCACTTCTGGCTAAAAGTTGCTGTAAATACTTCTTTTGCTCTGATGTGCTGGGCTCCTCCATCATTGAGGATGGGATATTTGTGGAGCCTCCTCCTCCAATGAGTCATTTAATTGTCCACCACCACTCACGACTGGGTGTGGAAGGACTGCAGAGCTTTGATCTGGTCCATTGATTGTGGCATCACTTAGCTCTGACTATCATTTGCTGTTTTTGCTGTTTGGTTTATAAGTAGTCCTGTTTCACCAGGTTGACACCTCATTTTTAGGCATGGCGTGGGCTGCTCCTGGCATGTTCTCCTACGCTCTCCGTGATGATGCATTCGCTGACCTCGACCAACCACGTAAGCTCATTACACTTTACCAATTCCAGGTCCTCTGCTCCAGTTGTTGAGCTTCCTGACCATCTGCTTCCAGTCATTAGTAGGTTGATCCTTGAGGATCTCCGAGCACCCCTATGGGGCCATGGCATATCTCCTCCTGCCCATCTGCATGACTCAACAAACCACCTATCACCATGGATCCTCTGTCTACCCTGTTTACCAGGCAGTTAAAACTGTTATTCTTTGGTGCAATTTCCCTTTAAGAGACAGTCTGCCTTTAAGAGAAGTAGACCATTTGTACTTGTGCTTTGTAGACAATGCTGCCGGGGCCTCCTGCTGTGTGCAGAGTCGCTGGCAGAATTATGAAGCAAAAGTTAGAGTTGGAGTGGTTGCAATTAATGCCACAAACATTCAGGTGAGAGGCACACAAGTTTATCCACCTTGACCTGAAGGAACACTGGCACACTGTGCCCAAAATCGGGGCAAACCAATTTGTATCCAAATGTAGAAAAACGCTGGAAAATCTCGGCGAGTCTGGCGGCGCCTGCGAAGAGAGAACATTTTGAGGAAAATGTTCAGGCTCGATGGGCCGAATGGCCTCCTTCTGCACTGAAGGGATTCTATGATTTTTGGGATCCTACCTTTAGCCCAAATCGGAACAAATAAATAAAAGCATTCCCTCAGCTGGAGGCTTCTGGAATGATAGATATCAAGTGTCTCCTTAAAGTAGATTAACGGTGACGCTGAAATCGAAATTCAACAGGCACCTGTTAACCAGAAACTGGAACAAAATTTCACAGGAAGAATTAAACCCATGTGGAGAGATGAGTAAAGATTCTGGAATATGGATGGGAGGATCTAACAGAACCTACCCGCTGTGCTAAATACTTCAGTTTCCGCCCCACACCACAGGGTTTCTTTAATTGATCTAGTGCTCGAAAGCCGAGCAACATAATCCCCACTCTCTCTCTTTCTCTCGCCTGTAGCATCAAAACTGTCAGTTTGTTCTCCTGTCTGATTGAATAGTAGCACACCGGAGCAAAACTTTATCTGCAAAAGCGCAGAGTTCTTGTAGCATTTTTTTTCTGTTTCTGTGAACTATCAGTTCATTAACTTGCTGGAGGCAAGATCCAGCAATCTTATCAAAATCCCCTGTCTGGTTCGCTGCTGCTTGCTAAACTACATACAGCTCCATTGTAGCTGGAAAGTGACCCACTTATTGCAACTCCCTTTGCGGTGCCCCAGATAATAGGCAGAACTACAGCATCCAAGGCCAAAGGTTGTGGGTTCAAATCCCAGTCCAGTGCCTGCATCGCATAATCTCATTTGATAACCCCTGTGCAGTATTTAGGGAGTGCTGCATTGTCAGAGATGTCACTTTTGGTTGAGACATTAAACCAAAGCTTTCATCTGCCCTCAGGTGAAAGTAAAATATACCATTTCACTATTTCAAGTTAGTTAAGAGCATTCTCCTGAGTAGTATTGCCCAGTAACCCAATATCTCAAACAGGTCAATTGATCATTAGAATCCCTACAGTGCAGAAGGAGGCCATTTGGCCCATTGATCATGCACGGACAACAATTCTGCCCAGGCCCTATCCCCATAACCCCACGTATTTATCTTGCAAATCCCTCTAACCTCCGCATCTCAGTACATTAAGGGGCAATTTAGCACGGCCAATTCACCTAACCTGCACATCTTTGGACTGTGGGAGGAAACCAGAGCACCCAGAGGAAACCCACGCAGACACAAGGAGAATGTGCAAACTCCACACAGACAGTGACCCCAACCAGGAATTGAACCTGGGTCCCCGGAGCTGTGAGGCAGCAGTGCTAAGCACTGTGCTACCATGCCACCCATTGTCCTGTTACTGCTTCGGAGAGCTTGCTGACCACACACTGGCCTCATTGGTTTCTACATTGGAACAATAGCTACACTTCAAAAAGTATCTGATTAGCTGTAAAGTATACTGAGACTTTTTGAAGTTATGAATTGTTCAGCGAGCTGGCCAATCATCTCATCAAACTATGCCCATATTCTAAAGGGGATGTCCAATTACGCCCATTCTCTTCCCCTATTGTATTACAGTTTTTTTCTTTCCAAGTATTTATTCATTTTCTTTTTAAGAGTTCCACTTGAATCTACTTCTAACACCCTGTCCAGTAATTATATTTCAGATTGCAACCCGTAGAATCGCTACAGTCCAGAAGGAGGCCATTCAGCCCATTGGGCGTGCACCAACTTGGGGAAGATTTGGCACAGTGGTATTATCACTAGACTGTTAATCCAGAAACTCAGCTAATGTTCTGGGGACCTGGGTTCGAATCCCACCGTAAGAGATGGTGCAATTTGAATTCATAGAACATAGAACACTACAGCACAAACAGGCCCTTCGGCCCACAAGTTGCCCCGATCATCTCCATATCTACCAGGCCTATCTATAACTCCCAATCCCATTAAATCCCACGTACTCACCCAGAAGTCTCTTAAAAGATCCCAACGAGTTCGCCTCTACCACCACCGACGGCAGCCGATTCCACTCACTCACCACCTTCTGAGTGAAATTCAATAAAAAGAAATCTGGAATTAAGAATCTACTGGTGACCATGAAATCATTGTCAATTGTCATAAAATCCATCTGGTTCACTAATGCCCTTTAGGGAAGGAAATCTGCCGTCCTTACCTTGTCTGGCCTACGTGTGATTCCAGAGCCACAGCAACGTGGTTGCCTCTCAACTGCCCTCCAAAGGCGATTAGGATGGACATTAAATGCTGGCTAGCCAGTTGTGCCCATGTCCCACAAATGAATTAAATAAAACTCTCCAAAAGAGCATTTTACCGGGACCTACTCCCCCATCTCTATCCCGCACACTTGTGCATTTAACACGGCTAATTCATTTAACCTGCACGTCTTGGGATACTATGCAGGGATCTTCCATGGTTAATCTACCCAACGTGCACATCTTTGGACTGTAGGAAGAAACCAGAGCACCCGGAGAAAACCCACGCAAACACAAGGAGGATGTGCAAACTCCACACAGACAGTCACCTAAGGCTAGATTCGAACTCTGATCCCTGGCTCTGTGAGACAGCAGTCCTAACCATTGTGGCATTGTAATGCAATTTAAAAACAAAATCAATAGTGGGACATGGGTGTCACTGGCTGGGTGGCATTTATCTCCTGTCCCTAGTTGCCCTTTGGAGGGTAATTGAGAGTCAACCACATTGCTGTGGCTCTGGAGTTAGGTGCAGGCCCAATCAGATAAAGGCAATAGAATTCATTCCCTGAAGGGCATTAATGAACCAGACGGGTTTTTCCAACAATGGTTTCATGGTCATCAGTAGATTCTTAATTCCAGATATTTTTTATTGAATTCAAATTCCACCATCTGCCATGGTAGGATTTGAACCCAGGTCCCCAGAACATTAGCAGAGTTTCTGGATTAATCGTCTAAACCACTAGGCCATTGCCTCCCTTTAAAATGTCATGTTAAAGAATGACACAATCATCCTCATCTTTCCTCTGGGTCATTTGTGAATAATTTTAAATCAGCAACCTTACAGCTAGATAGTCAAGGCAGATTTTTCCTAACTTACTCTATCGAAACCCTGAATCACCTTGATCACATCTGTCAAATCTCCCCTTTGCTGTCTCTGATGGCAGAAGAAGAACCCCAGCATCTCAGCTTTCTCCCAGCGATTCCCAAACCCCCGGAAACCCCTAAAACTCCCCTCATTTTAAAAAAAAAGCACAAAAGCGGCCACTAAGATTTCATGAGGGAGTTTTACTTTCAATATCCTTGTTGCAGTTTGTCTTTGCATGATCTTGTGCTGCAGTGACATCAGAACTGAAGGATTATGGGTTTATGACAGAGCCACTGCACTCGTTATAAGCTTATCAAGAATAAAATTTCATTACCAGGGAGTAATGGAGCCAGTGGTTATTATTCTCCTGTGTCAGAGTATAAAGATAGCCTGTATCACTTCAGATCTATGAATGTCCCTTCAAAGGCCTTTATCTCCAAGCTGCTGAGAAAGTACATTAGTGATTTATTTTCTTGAAGAACACTCTGTCAGGAATACTTATGGATTTATCTGCCCTGACAGTCTTTTCACTTCAGATGGGTCTTGCCCAGTTTCCACGATCTCACTGGACACCAATCTCTGGGAATCTGTGCCAAGGTTTTGGGTGTGAATCACAATGAGGGCTTGCTTGGTATATTTGAGATTGTCCTTGGAAATTAGCCAATGTAAGGTAAACCCATTTGGTTATTCCCTACCAGAGTAAAAGAACACTCTTTAATTCGATTATTACATTGCATGCAACAGCGGTTTCAGCACAAACACATGTTTGGGTTCGTGCTGAATACGTCATGAATATGTGTTTGTACTCCAATACGTCAATACATTGTCTATACCAGAATCAAGCCTTCTCTGGCCCCTGGATAAAAATAAATTACTGCGGATGCTGGAATCTGAAACCAAAAAAAGAAAATGCTGGAAAATCTCAGCAGGTCTGGCAGCATCGGTAAGGAGGGAAAAGAGTTGACGTTTCAAGTCCAGTTGTCAAAGCTGTCAGCAATATTTTCGCCAAGGCTCACCTGAACTCGAAGCCTCAGCTCTTTTCTCTTGTTACAGATGCTGCCAGACCTGCTGAGATTTTTCCAGCATTTTCCCTTTTGGCTTCTCTGACCCCTGTTCATTTCATCCCATCTATCTTTCCATTCTAATCTAATCTAAGTTATCCATGTAGATTGGATGGATTGGTCATGGTAGATGTTGTGGAGATAGGGTGGGGGAGAGGGACAGTGTAAGATACTCTGTCAGAAAGTCAGTGCAGACTCAAAGGGCCAACTGGCTCCTTCTACACTGTTGACATTCTATGGTTCTCCTTGCATGCATAGAAGCTTTCGCCTTCATTACGCCTTGTTTCTTTGTTTACCCTTTTATGGGCTGTGGACATTGCTGGCAAAGTCAGCATTTGTTGCCCAAACCTAATTGCCCTTGGACTGTGTGGCTTGCAATGGCCATTTCAGAGAATCATAGAATAATAGAATCCCTACGATACAGAAGGAGGCTAGTCGGCCCATCGAGTCTGTACTGACCATAATCCCACCCAGGTCCTATTCCTGTAACCCCACACATTTACCTGCTAATGGGAAAGTTTCACTACAGTGTTAATGTAAATATTGCTTGTGACTAAATAAACTTTAAAAAAACTTTAAACTTTAAAAACTTTAATCCCCCTGATACTAAGGTGCAATTTAGCATGGCCAAGCAACTTGCATAGACAGTCACCCAAGGCTGGGATCAAACTCAAGTCCCTGGCACAGTGAGGCAGTAGCGCTAACCACTGTGCCACTATGCCATCCATTTCACGTTCATGGTGATTTTTTTTAACTGCCTCAGGATGTTCCAAGTGTCTTCACAGTTGCTAAAATAATCCTGAGGAATATTCATTCTTAAAATGTAGAAAATGCGGCAACCAATGCGTGGGCAGTAAGTTTCCCAAAGACTGCGATGTGATAGTCATCAGATAATCTGTTTTGGATGTTGTTTGAAAGATAACTGTTAGCCCAGGCTAACAAGGAGAATTTCCCCTGTTGTTCTTGCAAAAGAAACTGCATCTCTATAGCGCCTTGCATGACCATTGGGCATCCCAGAGCGCTTTACATCCAATTGCATCTGAGGTGCATTCACAGCTGGAATGGAGGAAATGTAGGAGCCATTCGCCCACGGAAAACTGATACACACTGCAACGTGATAATGGTCAGATAATCTCTTCTGGTGATGCTATTTGAGGAAATACAGGAATAGAGAACACAAGGGAGGGAGGGAGTAACTCCCCCATCTTCAAAATTGTGTCATGGGGTTATTCCATCTACTCATACAGGGTCATAGATTATCACCACATCTGAAAAACTGAATGAGGGATTTTCCAACCGCACTTGTCCCAAAACCTGGAAAATCCTGCCTGAGATCAATAAGTGTTTATATGATCTCCCCCCCCCCCCCCCCCCCCAGACTGCTACAATTTCCATGGCAGGCTGGATGGGAAAGCTCCCCCCTCCGTGTCTCCAACAATGCACTGAGTACTGCACTGGAGTGTCCATCAAGACCTCAAGTGGGCTTTGAACCCAGAATCCTGTGATTTTTTTTTTCATTTGTCAATGGGATGTGGGTGTTGCTGGCTGGGCCAGTACTCATTGTCCATTCTTGAGGGTATTTTAAAGTGAGCTACGTTGCTGTGAGTCCTGAGTTACATGTTGACCAGACCAGGTAAGGATGGCAGATGTCCTTCCCTTAAGGACATCAGTGAACCAGGTGTTTTTTTTTACATCAATTGACAATGGTTTCATGGTCATCATTGGATTTTTAATTTCAGATTTTTATTATATTCAAATTTCACCATCTACCATGGTGGGATTTGAACCTGGATCCCCAGAGCATTACCCTGGGTCTCTGAATTGCTGGTCAAGCAACGATACCACAGTGCCACTGCCTCAGAGAGTGCCACCCTTTCAGCCACATTTGATAACACAATGGTATCATAATTTTCTTTATATCCATGTGAGAGAGCAGATAAGAACTTAGTTAAATGTCCAGCCAATAGCCAGCATCTATGACAGTACAGCATTCAGTCAGAAATGCACTGATGTGTCAGCTTGGAACGTGTGTGGGGTGAACCCAACGACTGGTGCAAGAGGCCACCGCATATCAATACTGGTCCCCAGCCCAAATAAATAGGGAGGGGTAGCAACAGGAAGGACAACTGACAAGGAAACTACCTGCCAACTCCAAGTAAAGACTGATCTGAACGGAATTGGTTCCCATGTCAGTGCTCACCCTGTGTGCAATGTGCAGGGTCCCGAGCTGAACCCTGTGAGACATGTAACAAGATTGGATAAGAATGGGTGACTAACAGAAGGAGATGGAAAATGATGGTCAATCAGCATTGTGATGACTCTGAGGAAAATGAGCAAAGCTGAATGAAGAAGATGAACTCACAAACTTCTGACTCAGAAAGGCAAGTGTGCTACATTCGCTAAGTGCATAACTTCTCCCTCAGTGTACCCGACCAGGCACCAGAGTTTGGTTTGAGTTGATTTATTATTGTCACATGCATTGGTATATAGTGCAAAGTATTGTTGCTTGCACACTCTGCAGACAAAGCATACCCCTCATAGCGAAAGAAAGGAGAGGGTGCAGAATGTAATGTTACAGTCATAACGAGGGTATAGAGAAAGATCAACTTAGTGTGTGGTAAGACCATTCGAAAGTCTGATGGCAGCAGGGAAGAAGTTGTTCTTGAGTCTGTTGGTATGTGACTTCAGGCTTTTGTATCTTTTTCCTGATGGAAGAAGGTGGAAGAGAGAATGGCCGGGGTGCATGGAGGTCCTTAATTATGCTGGCTGCTTTGCTGAGGCAGTGGGAAATGTAAACAGAGTCAATGGATGAGAGGCCGGTTTGCGTGATGGATTGGGCTTCACTCGTGACCTTTTATAGTTTCTTCTGGTCTTAGGCAGAGCAGGAGCTATACCAACCTGTGATACAACCAGAAAGAATTCTTTCTATGGTGCATCTGTAAAAGTTGGTGAGAGTGGAGAGTAGGGGATTTTCACAGTAAGTTCATTGCAGTGTTAATGTAAACCTACTTTTGACACGAGTAAATAAACTTCAAGCTTGAAACTAGGCCATGGCTGATATTGCGTTGAGATCTAACTGTTGCCTGGCTGCTCCCCTCCGCCTCCCATCACACCACCAGTGGCTCGCTGCCCCACCGACAGATGGTGCTCAACCTCTCAGGAATCATCACCATTTCCCAACATCACATTTTCTTGATCCGTGTCCACATGTTCTATTCCAGAAGGGACTGAGACCAGGCCAACTTTAACACACAAATACCAGGAGCCTGAAGCAGCTGATCCTTCAGCGCCAACATTCACTGGTTCCTGAGACTTGGGTTTAGGGCTCAAGGGTTTTTAATGTAAACTGCTGCTTTTAATTGAGTTGGACAATTTAGGAATTACATTTTCAGTGAAAAGTAAGTGTTTGAACATTAACATAGACTGAAATTAAATACAGAAATTGTAAATGGTGCATAAAAAGACACAACCCAATTTCATTGCTATGTTTTGCCTGCATTCTTGATCCTTCCAGACTATCTAACTCTGGGAAAATGCACAGAACCCCTAATAAAGTCTATACTATTGGGAAATGCAATGCTAGCGAAGTGATTCACAATATTTAGACTCACTTCATCTGATAAGATTGTTTGCTAAATGTCTCATGACTCATCATTGTTGATGTCACCTCCAAGGGGCAATAACTTTGAACATTAATATAGTCAGCATTTGTGTGTTCTTGCTGAATGAATTAATATTTAAAGGAGTGCAAAGCTTAGCAAGTTGGTACATTCTAATGTTGGTGTCCATCAGTGTTGAGCATGGGGGTTGATGCGAGAGGGAAGGTCTGTTTGACATTGGGGTTTTTTATTCATTCATGGGACATGGGCATCACTGGCTGGCCAGCATTTGTTGCCCATTCCCAGTTGCCCATAAATGGAGTGGTTTGTTAGGCCGTTTCAGAGGGCAGTTGAGAGTCAACCACTTTGTTGTGGCTCTGGAGTCACATGTGGGCCAGACCAAGTAAGGGTGGCAGATTTCCTCCCCTAAAGGACATTAGTGAGCCTGGTGAGTTTTTCCGGCAATCTACAATTGTGTTAATGTTAGCTTACTTGTGACACTGATAAATAAATTTTTAAAGTTTAAAGTAATCGGCAAAATAATCAGAGGGGAAATAAGGAGATTGGTCTTTATACAAAGGCCTGTTAAAATCTGGAAGACATCATATGAAAGGACAGCAGAGTAAATTCTTAAGTCCTTCCAAAAGGCAACTTAAAAAGAACCAATTTTGAGGTTTCTGCAGAAGAAAAGCTTGGATGTGGGACTTAATATCTTCATTCACTCGTATAAACCCAGTACAGGATTGAAGGGCAAAATATATGGTTTTCTGAAAAGTGGTGGCAAAGCCAAACAGATTTGATCAGTTGTATCAGTGTTCAGCTTTGCCAGGTTGTTTCTCAAAGTCTCACTCAGTACTCTATAATTCTACACTTTGTATTTTAACACCTTTATTTCTCGTATTGCAAATTTCTTTTATAACCGTGATAAAAATGATATAATTTAGAACAAAGTTCCCTCCAGTCCTTGTGTATCAAAGATTGAGTCTAATATATTTCACTCATGAACACTCTATAAAGCAAGTTCTTCCTTTTGGGTTATTGATGCATACATTATTGCTGTTGGGCAGCTTTGGAACTGTTCCCGGATACCATGGGAGAAGTTCTCCATGTCTTTCCTGACTATCAGCAATCAATAGGATCCATACTTGAAGATATCCATCCACTTTGGCTGTAATTCCCTCTGACTGTTTGCGCTGCTGTACTTATTTTAAAATGGCAACATTTGTCACTGGAAGATTACAAGGAAATCCGTGTTGTTGGAGTCCTCTGTTGGAGGAGTTGTCTCATTTTTGACAGCTGAATAAATCCTTCATTCTTACACGGAAAGAGGACGGTGCACTCAGTTCATATTGTTAGCTGTTCAACACCTGGGACTCTGTTTGAACACAGCCCAGGCATTTTGTCTTCTCTCTTTGTTGTCTGTGGTGAGGATTTATGAACTAAGTATGGGGAAGTGGTGATGGCGGAATATGATTTGGATATTGGATTGAAGTTGATTTTTAATTCCCAAGAGGGAATATGGGCAAAGTGAGTCTCTTGTCCGCTCAAGGGCAGCAGTAGGGCATCTAGGCCTGATGTTAACCCCATGGACCCCAATCAACCACCTGGCCAAATGGACCAGAACATTGGCTGGAACCACTGTTGCCAACCCTCCAGGAACTCTGGGCAATTCTTAAGAATCTTAGAATCATAGAATCTTAGAATCCCTTCAGTGCGGAGGGAGGCCAACTGCGCCACCAATTCTTACCCAGGCTCACCTTTTAATCCCTTACCCTCTAATGAACTCAATGGGCTGAATGGCCTAATTCTGCTACTATATCTTATGAACCCCACATACTTACGTTGCCAATCCCCCTAACCTATATATCTTGGGACACTAAGGTCAAATTTAACATGGTTAATCAACCTTAGCCGTGTATCTTTGGACTATGGGAGGAAACCAGAGCACCCGGAGGAAACCCATGCAGATGCGAAGAGAACATGCAGACTCTGCACAGACAGTGACCCAAGGTCAGAATTGAACCTGGGTCCCTGGCACTGTGAGGCAGCAGTGTTAACCACTATACCAGCGTGCTGGGAAAGTCTAGAACACAGAAGACAATTTCACAGTAAAATTCTAAGTGTCCAGCTAGCATGAAAATGGATGTTGTAGACCCAGTTTTGGGTGAGTCTTTAATCCCAATCTTATGAATTTAGTGCATAACTTACCAGCCAGACGGATCAAACAGCAGAGGGAGCTATTTTGGGATATGGGCATCAATGATAAAACCAGCATTTATTGCCCGTCCCTTGTTGTCCTTCAGAAGGTGGTGTTGCACTGCCGTCCATCGCTTCTATTAGGGAGGGAGTTCTAGGATTTTGACCCAATGATGGTGTAGCAACAGTGATATATTTCCAAGTCAGGATGGTGAGTGACTTGGAGGAGAACCTCCAGTGGTGGAATTCCCATGTATTTGCTGCCTTTGTCCTTCCAGATGGTCATGGTATGGGTTTGGAAAGTGCTGCGTTAGAAACCTTGATGAGTTGCTGCAGTACACCTTGTAGATGGTATACGTGGCTGTCCCTGTGTGTCAGTCGTGGAGGAATTGAATGTTTGTGGAAGGGGTAGCAATCAAGTGGGGCTTCTTTGGCCTGGATGGTGTTGAGCTTGGTGTTGGAGCTGCACTCATCCAGGCAAGTGGCAAGTATTCTCTCTGTCCTTGTACTGTCTGAAGGACCATCTCAGTAAATGTTTCTCTGTCCATCTAATTTTCAACAGATATGTCTGTCACCAGAAGCCAATGTCGACCAGATTTATTGTTACAATGTTCAAGGTCCTATTGTCACATTGGTATATCGCCCCTAACCACATATCATTGCAGGAGTCCCCCAGGCCCAGCCAACTTCAGATGTTTCATCAACTACCTCTCCACCCTCTATCAACGGTCAGTAGTAGGATGGCCGCTGACCTTACACAGTGTTCAGAGTGTCGAATACTGTTTGCACCTCCTCAGACACTGAAGTCGTCCATACTTACATGCACCAACATCTGGACAATATCCAGACTTGAGCTGATATGGCAAATAACCCTCCTTGTTCCCAAGGATATTCCCTCCTTGTACCCAAACAGGCGCTGGAGTCTGGTGACTAGGGGATTTTCACAGTAACTTCATTACAGTATTACTGTTAACCTACTTGTAACACTAATAAACTAAACTTTAAAACAGCTGTCCGTCTGAATGACTGAGTGCAGAGTAAAATGATTGACTGTGAATCATGGAATCATAGAATCGTGCAGTGCAGAAGATCCCCCTCAGCATGGGGGGGGGTGGCACGTTGGCACAGTGGTTAGCATTACTGCCTCACAGTGCCAGAGACCTGAGTTCAATTCTGGCCTTGGGTCACTGTCTGTGTGGAGTTTGCACATTCTCTGCGTGGGTTTCCTCCGAGTGCTCTGGTTTTCTCCCACAGTCCAAAGACATGTGGGTTAGTTGGATTGATCATGCTAAATTGACCCTTAGTGCCCGAAGATGTGGAGGTTAGGGGGATTAGCAGGGTAAATCCTTGGAGTTACGGGGATATGGGCTGGGTGGGATTATATAGGAGCCGGTACAGGCCTGATGGGCCGGATGGCCTCCTTCTGCACTGCAGGGATTCTATGAGTCAGCACTGATATGCAAGAAACACCTGACCTCTCACCTAAACCCATTTACTAGCACTTGACCCATTGGATATTATGTCAGGCCAAGTGCTGAGATATTATCCTCTTATCTTCCTCCCTCACCTCCCAATCTTTGTTCACTTTGTTAACTTATTTTTAGTAGCCTCTGTTCCCCTGCTGCCCTCGTGTTGCTTAATAAGTCCCGTGCCTTACACATCAATGTTAGCCCTCCGCAATACATTTAATAATCATGCACATACTTCTTTCTTAAATGCTCCTCGACGAAGCATTGATCCAACTCTCTGTTCGCTTCTATTGCCTGCTCACAAATCAATCCTAAAGCAAATATTCCTTTCCCACAGCTAAACCCAAACTGTCCTCGACTCAGTCTCATGAATTATGCTTTATTGGTTCGGAGTTACCTCAATGAATGCCCATGACGGCTGCTATCTTTTTAAAGTCAGCTTAAAATCATTATTAATGGAATAGCAAACTCCTCCTGGGGACATTTTCATCCAGGCCAAGTTCTCGCGCTTTTCACTTATCTCCACTTTTCCCCTCTCACACTGGTAAATGGAGCAAAATAGCACAGGAGTAGGTTTAAATTTATGGCAAAGAAGTGATGGAATTGATCTGACCGTTCTCGGAACATGTTTTGTAATGTCTTGAGCTGGTTAGCAGACAGGAAGCAGAGTTGGCATAATTGGGTCTTTTTCTAATTGGCAGTCAGTGACTATGGGGTTTCGCCGTTCACATTATATATCAATGATTTGGAAGAGGGAACTGAATGTATTATCTTAAAATTTGCAAATGATACAAAGCTGGGTGAGAGAATAAGCTGTGAGGAGGATGCAGAGATGCCTTAGCATGACTTGGACAGGTTGGTGTGTGGCCATCTGCACGTATAATGCAGTATAATGTCGATAAATGTAGGGTTATCTACTTTGATATCAATAATAGGAAGGCAAATTATTACTTGAATGGGAGTAAATTGAGAGAGGTGGGCATTCAGCGAGACCTTAGTGTGCTCGTGCATGAGTCACTGAAAGTAAACATGCAGGTACAGCATGCAGTAAAGAAGGCAAATGGTATATTGGCCTTTACAGCAAGAGGATTTGAGTATAGGGATAGGGATGTTTTGCTGCAATTGATTAGGGCATTGGTAAGGCTGCACCTGAAGTATTGCGTGCAGTTTTGGTTCCTTATCTGAGGAAGAATTGCAAGAGAGAGAGTACAGTGAAGGTATACCAAGCTGATTCCTGGGATGGCAGGGATGTCATATGAGGAGAGACTAAATCAGTTAGGATTATATTCACTGGAGTTTAGAAGAGTGAGAGGGGATCTCATGGAAACTTATAAAATTCTAACAGGGTTAGACAGGGTGGATTCAGAAGGAATGTTCCCAATGATGGAGGAGTCCAGAACTAGGGGTTAGAGTTTGAGGATAAGGGGTAAACCTTTTAGAACTGAGGTGAGGAGAAATTTCTTCACCCAGAGAGTGGTGAATGTGTGGAATTCACTACCACAGAAAGTAGTTGAGGCCAAAACATTGTCTGATTTCAAGGCAATATTAGATATAGCCCTTGGGCCTAAAGGGATCAAGGGATATGGAGAGAAGGGAGATCAGGATATTGAATTTGATGATCAGCCATGATCAAAATAAGTGATGGAGCAGGCTTGAAGGGCCAAATGGTCTACTCCTGCTTCTAGTTTTTATGTTTCTATGTTTTTGTGGCTGGAGTATTGGTTTGCTCACAGGAAACAGAGAGTTGGGGTAAATGTGTCATGTCAAGTTCAGATCCATACAGACCATCTGAGGCCTCCGCTATTGACCATCTATATTAATGACTAAGATGACTGGATCAAATGTGTAACTGCTAAATTTTCTGATGACTCAAAGATAGGTAGAGAAGTATGTGATAAAGAAGGATCTGAGTCCACAAATGGGATAGGGATAGGTTATGTGAGTGGGCAAGCATTCAGCGGATGGAATGGATTGGGGGAAAACAAGAAATTGTCTACTGTGGCAGGAAGAATAAGAAAGCAGAATATTATTTTAAATGGAAAGAAATTGTATAATTCTGAGATACAGAGGGATCTGGGTGTCCTGGTACATCAATCACAAAATGTTAGTCTGCAGGTACAGCAAGTGATTCGGAAGACAAGTGGAGTTGTTGTTACTCATTGCAAGTGGAATGGAATCGAATGCGAGTAGAATCTTACGGATGTTTGGCGACAATTATTCAAGGTATTGGTGGGACTTTGTCTTGGGGTACTGCGTAAAGTTTTGGTTTAGGGGACATAGGTTTAAGGTGTGAGAGGCAAGGTTTAAAGGAGATATACAGGGCAAGATTTTTACACAGAGGGTGATGGATGCCTGGTACTCGCTGCCAAGGGAAGTAGTGGAAGCAGGTACAATGGTGACCTTTAAGTGGGTGTCTGGACAAATACATGAATAGGATGGGAATAGAGGGACATTGTCCCTGGATGGGTAGGGGGTTTTAGTTCAGTCGGGCAGCATGGTCGGTGCAGGCTTGGAGGGCTGAAGGGGCCTGTTCCTGTGCTGTAATTTTCTTTGTTCTTTGTTACCCAAAAGGGATGGGAGACACTCAGTGAGACAACCAGGGCAAATAGGGGAGGCAATGACTTTGTTTCTTGTAACAAAATGGATGGAAGGATGCGGAAACAGTGGATGGGTAGGTTTGAGTCCTGCTGTGAGGTTCACTAGTCCTGATAAATTGCAGAGGTTTGTAATAACTTGCTGCAATTTTGGTAAGAGATTAGCTGAAACCCCTGAAAAATATCTGGGTATCTGGGCGGTTTCAGGACCGGATACCTTCTCCTGTTCCAAAAAAATACTTTGGTAATTTTTGTGCCTTTCAGTCATTTTGAGCAGAGATTCATGTAATCAATTACCTGACAGGCGAGCTCAGCACGTGAAGCTCTGGGAAGATGCAAAATTACCAGCCTCGGTTCTTCCCTATTTGAACGGCGAAAACCCATTAACAGCCAGTCCCCGGAGAATCGTCAGTGATTTCACTTCCAGTCTGGAAATAATGCACGTGGACTAAGCAAACGAGCTGGAAGAAGTTGGACAGCTGAAGACTAGCAACGCAATCCAACAGGAGTGGCTCCAAGGTGAACAGAATACAAGCTGCTCACAGTACAAATAACCAGAATGCAAAACCTGCTGCATTATTTTGGTGGTTGACCTTTTAAGTTTTGCTTGAGTTCAGCTTCTCTGCAGCCAAGATAAATCCAGCAGACAAACACAGATACAGACACACGCGTTCAAGCATGCAGACAAACTGAGAAAGGTGCACACATAAATAGCATGTACACAGCCTTGCATATAAACACACACACAGAAACATATATGCACACACACAAACATACACACACGCACACACAAACAAACATGCACACATACACATACAAACATGCACGGACACACAAACATACATACACACACATGCACACACATACAAACACGCACACATACACACAAACATACACACACACACACAAATATGCACACATACACATACAAACATCCACATATACAAACATACACACTCGCAAACATACGCACAAACATACATATATACACACACAAACGTGCACACACAAACAAACGTACACACATAGGCATACAAACATGCACACACAAACATGTACACACATATACAAACATGCACACACACACATACCCATATAAAGACATGCAGACAATCAGAAAGAAAATTGCACACATGGTACACGCACATGCACAGGCAGGCATGCAAACATGGACACGCGCACACAGTTATCTCGTAACATGTGCACACACTCACAAACTAAATTCCGCACCTGCAGGTACATACAGGAACAGAGAGACATACAGAGAAATACACACAGTAACACACGCACAGCCACACTGAATTTTAATTTCCAGATTTGCTCATAGCAGTGGAGTCCGGCAGTGCACTGGAACCCAAAGGGTTCAACAGTGTGTTTGTCAGTTTATTTTTAATCCACTGACTGCATCTGATTCTGACTTCAGGCTGTGTTAGCCAGTCAGCGAGGATCATAGAAGGGGCCCTGTAAGGGCCAGATGTGAAGGATGGTACCGGTGAGCTGACGGAGCCAAAACTTGTACAGATGGAGGCTCCATGTGACGAGGACACCCCATGTCTCTTTGATGCATCCTTGAAGTTAATGCTGAAGACCTCAAGATCCTTTAAGGAAGACTTTATTCCCTGTGGAAGGGAGACAGTTGCCACTGAAAACCAGCAAGAAATGTTGGAGGTGGAGGGAAACAATGTGCCTTGCAGCTGGATTCAGTGCCGCAAATGGTTCAATGACCTTATCAAAGCGAGAAAGGTAAGTGGCATGTTCAAGAGTGAATCTCCTCACTCTGCCTTCCCTCACTGTCTCCTGCACCCCTCTCTTCATGCCAACATACAATTCACCCATCCCTCTCCTCACATCCATAACTGATCAACCAGCACTGATATTGATATTCACAGCGACCCTCCCCAAAATGCTCTCAAAGGATTCCGGCCCAAACTTTCACTGGCACAGGAGAATTCCCAGCTTCCGAACCTGACCTTGGAAAATGGCTGCCTGCGGGCTGGATTTCCACTCCGGGAAGGTGGGCAAGATTGGATGTCAATCCCGTCATCCCCATAATGAGTGCAGAGGCTGCCTGTTGGAGAGGTAGGATGGGTGGGAAGCCTGCCTCTCTGCCCCAGCAATTTGTTCAATTAAATTTCAAGAGTGATAAGGAAAGGCTGGATAGACTGGCACATTTTTTTCCTGGAGCGTAGGAGACTTAGGGGTGATCTGACAGAGGTCTATAAAATAATAAGGGACATAGATCAGCTAGATAGTCAATATCTTTTTCCAAAGGTTGGGGAGTCTAAAACTAGAGGGCATAGATTTAACATAGAACATAGAACACTACAGCACAAACAGGCCCTTCAGCCCACAAGTTGCGCCGATCACATCTATACCTACCAAGCCATAGAACTATCTGTAACTCTCAATGCCAGTAGGTCCCATACACTCATCCAGAAGTCTTTTAAAAGACCCTAGCGAGTTTGCCTCTACCACCACCGACGGCAGCCGATTCCATTCACTCACCACCCTCTGAGTGAAAAACTTGCCCCTGACATCTCCTCTGTACTTGCTTCCCAGCACCTTAAACCTGTGTCCTCTCGTAGCGACCATTTCAGCCGTGGGAAATAGCCTCTGAGAATCTACCCTATCTATTCCTCTCAACATTTTATAAACCTCTATCAGGTCGCCTCTCAACCTTCGTCTCTCCAGGGGGAAAAGCCCTAGCTCCCTCAACCTATCTTCATAAGGCATGCCTCCCAATCCAGGCAACATCCTTGTAAATTTCCTCTGCACCCTCTCAATAGCTTCCACATCCTTCCTATAGTGAGACGACCAGGACTGCGCGCAGTACTCCAAGTGGGGTCTGACCAGGGTCTTATAAAGGTTTAAGGTGAGATGGGAGAGATACAAAAGGGTCCAGAGGGGCAATGTTTTCACAGAGGTTGGTGAGTGTCTGGAACAAGTTGCAAGAGGTAGTAGTAGAGGTGGGTACAACTTTGTCTTTTAAGAAGCGTTTAGACATTTACATGGGTAAGATGGGTAAGATGGGTAAGATGGGTATAGAGGGATATGGGCCAAACACGGGCAATTGGCACTAGCTTAGTTGTTAAACCCTGGGCGGCAAGGACAAGTTGGGCCAAAGGGCCTGTTTCAATGCTGTAAACCCCCATGACTCTAAAGAACAGCCCTCCTCTCCTCACCATTCTCACACACTCCCTATATTGCATTCAAGACAACCCATGCCAATTATGCCCCATACCCAGCCCCTCATACACTGTGCCAGCCCATGCCCCTCAATCCACCCTCCATGCCCCCTCATTTCACCTGGGTCAACCCATGCCCCTCTACACAGCCACTATGGCCCTTTATAGCCTCCATGCCCACTTAATGCCAGTACCCATGACCCCCTGCCCACTGCCATTGCTCTTTTCCTTACCTTCTCAGTACCATCTCACCTAATATCCTTTGCCAGTCCCTTGACAGATTATGGTATGGAACTCAGAAGAAGCAAGTTGTATTTGCAGTTGCAGCTTTTACTTATAAATTTTAGCTTTAACATGTTGAATTTATTTTCTTTATTTGGGGTTTAAGAGGTGAAACCTGGGTCTAGCTTCACTTTGAGATTGGAGACAGCTGGTCTGGAGCTATTTGTACACCTACACTGTTAATGAGGTTTTACGAATCTTGAAGAGACGTCAAAGCAAACAGAGGGTAAAAAAAAACTGGGCTGTTGCCCAGCATTAGGGAAGTGACAGAGAAACAAGAAGCAGTTTGAGGGTTAGTTGGTGATTGCGCTGGAAGGTCAATAAAAGATGAGATCTATTCGTGCCTGGACATAGATTCCTATAGCACACCAATCATTACATCTTACCAGCCATTAAATGACCCATTCTGTCTGTTTCCTGTTGGCAAGTCAATCCATTGCTACCTTTTGTATTCCATGCTGCTAACGTGTTGTGACATGGTGTCACTCATAATGATAGTAGTTGCTGTATAGATTTAGATATATATATATGTATAATAGATATATAAATGTATATATTTCAGTGTGTCTGAAAGATTTACAGCTCAGATGCTGGGAAAGTAGGATAATTATACATTTTAGCCATGTAGGGCAGGATTTTATAGCCTTGCTCACCCTGAAGGTGAAAAGTCCTGTCTGTGGTCAATGTATCTATTGATGGTCCACCCCTTGTCCACTCCAATTCCCTTGGTTGGGGGGAGAGAAAATTATGGCCATCGTGTTTACTAAGGATAGAGCTAATGGACTTTTGTTTACAGATGAAGATCTTCCCTGGGTTATTGGTTAGTTAGATTGACAGGGGCATGTGATAATGTTGTTAATAGGTGGAGCTAGGTTTGCAGCAGAGAAAGAGCTTTCAGTTTTACATAAGAATATAAGACATAAGAAATAGGAGCAGGAGTAGGCCATCTAGTCCTTCGAGCCTGCCCCGCCATTCAATAAGATCATGGCTGATCTGTCGTGGCTCAGTTCCACATTCCTGCCCTCTCCCCACAACCCTTAATCCCCTCGCTTATCAAAAACCCATCAACCCTCGTCTTAAAAATATTTAGCGAGGCAGCCTCCACCATTTCAACGGGCAGAGAATTCCAGAGATTCACCACCCTTTGAGTGAAGAAGTTCTTCCTCAACTCCGTTCTAAACCGCCCCCTCTTTATCTTGAGGCTGTGCCCCCTAGTCCTACTGTCCTTTCTGAGCGGGAAGAGCCTCTCCACCTCTATCCTATCCATCCCATTCATCATCTTATACGTCTCAATGAGATCTCCCCTCATTCTTCTAAACTCTAACAAGTACAAGCCTAGTTTATTCAGCCTCTCCTCATAGCTCAACCCCCTCAACTCCGGCATCAGCCTAGTAAACCTCCTCTGCACTCCCTCAAAGGCCAAAATATCCTTGCGTAAGTGCGACGAGCAAAACTGCACACAGTACTCCAGCTGCGGCCTCACCAGTGCCCTATACAGCTGCAGCAAGACCTCCCTACTTTTATATTCAATCCCCCTCGCTATGAAGGCCAGCATCCCATTCGCCTTCCTGACCACCTGCTGCACCTGCAGGCTGGGTTTTTGCGACTCATGCACAAGGACCCCGAGATCCCTCTGCACCGTCGCCTGCTGCAGTTTTTCGCCACATAAGTAATAGTCCTTCCTACCATTATTCCTACCAAAGTGGACCACCTCGCACTTGCCAACATTAAATTCCATTTGCCATTTCCTGGCCCATTCACCCAGCCTATCTAGATCCTTCTGCAGACTCTCCACACCCTCCGCGCAATTTGCCGTTCCACCAATCTTGGTGTCATCAGCAAATTTCGACACCATACACTCGGTTCCCTCCTCCAGATCATCTCTATAAATGGTAAATAGCTGAGGCCCCAGCACCGACCCCTGGGGCACTCCACTAGTCACCATCCGCCAATCCGAATAACACCCATTAACCCCGACACTCTGCCTTCTATTTGACAACCAATCCTCTATCCACGCTAACACCCTACCCCCAACTCCATGGCCCCTTACCTTCTGCAATAACCTCTTGTGAGGTACCTTGTCAAACGCCTTCTGAAAATCAAGAAAGACCACATCCACCGTCTCTCCTCTATCCACCGCCCTAGACACATTCTCATAGAACTCTAATAAATTTGTCAGACACGACTTAACAAAACCGTGCTGCATCTGCTCTATCAAACAATTCCCCTCAAGATGCCTCGCTATTTCCTCCTTAATGACGGATTCTAACATTTTACATACAACCGACGTTAAACTAACCGGCCTATAATTCCCTGCCTTTTTCCTGGCACCCTTCTTAAACAACGGCGTAACATTAGCCGTTTTCCAATCTTCCGGCACTTCCCCGGAATCCAGCGATGTTTGGAAAATAACCACCAAGGCACCCACTATCACCTCCGCCATTTCTTTCAGAACCCTCGGATGCATTCCATCCGGTCCTGGGGACTTGTCCACAATCAGCCCCTCCAGTCTGTCGAGCACCGCCTCTCTAGCAACAATAATGTCATTGAGACCCTCCAGTCCTACCACCTTTCCATCGCTAACACCCGGCAAATTATTCACGTCCTCCTCCGTGAAGACCGAAACAAAAAAGTTATTCAAGACCTCAGCCATTTCCCCATCCCCTACCATTAAGTCCCCCCTCTCATCTTCTAAGGGTCCAACGTTCACCCTAGCCAGCCTCTTCCTTTTTATATATTTATAAAAACTCTTGCTATCCTTTTTTAAATTTGGCTGGGGTTTGTTTCAAGACAAATGTCTGCAAGCTGTTCTGAAACTCAAAAGCTCTCTGAAAAAGCTTTGAGACTGTATTTCGCTGTATTTAAAGTGGAATTTTAAGTTATAAGAGAATGTTGCTTATTTGGAACTAAACCAGTGAAAAGTTAGAAATTAAAGTGCTTTTTTTAATGATTGTTCAAATTTTAAGAGTTAAGCTATTTAATTTTGTTATTGAACTGTGTTATTAAATAAAGTTTGTGTAACTGTAAAAGATCTTGTATTTGTCAGTGGAACTACTCCTGGAGTGAAGCATCCTATCCTCAAATTTATTCCAAAATATAAAATTATTGAGGTCCCAATGTAATTTGAGATTCTGGTCCAGGTCCCGAACATACTGCTGGGTACCATTTGTTCATTTTGATGTTCCAGTGATGAGATATTGAGACCTGTATGTTTAATCAGGAAATTCATATAGTTAGTCTTCAGTAACTTATCGGTCCCAGGTTACTGCCATGCATGGCAACTGCTTTCAACTTCACCTACTGTCAATGGCTGCCACTAACTGCTTTTGAAATTGTGTTTCTGAGCCTAACGCCATGTGATATGTCACATCATACTTTGTGTGAGCACCTTTACGTCACAATGACATGCAGGCACACACAACATCAGATAACATTCCCCTTTCTTTTCTGTAGGAAATGTTCCTTCCTTCCAACTGTGAATAACCACGTTTATAATAGAATCTTTATTTAGTTTCTCACTTTACAAATTCAAATGATCTTGGGGCTTAACAGTTCATCCATAAGACATAGGAGCAGAATTAGGCTATTTGGCCCATCAAGTCTGCTCCGCCATTCAATCATGGCTGATATTTTTCTCATACCCATTCTTCTGCCTTTTCCCCATAACCCCTGACCCTCTTATTAATCAAGAACCTATCTAACTCTGTCTTAAAGACACTCAATGACCTGGCCTCCACAGCCTTCTGCGGCAAAGAGTTCCACAGATTCACCACTCTCTGGCTGAAGAAATTCCTCCTCATCTCTATTTCAAAGGATCATCCCTTTAGCCTGAAGCTGTGCCCTCAGTTTCTAGCTTTTCCTACTAGTGGAAACATCCTTTCCACACCCACTTCTCTATCTATCTTGTTTGGAGAGTGGTAATAGCACTCAGTTGTTCTGGCCCTTGGCTATCTCCATTTGATGGATTTTTTTGGACTCCTTCAAGTTGTTAACAACTTGTTTGTTTTTTCTCGGACATTGTGAATTTTTCCCATCCCTTCTCAAGAAGTTGTTCATTTCGTTCATTCTTGGAGGGGACTCAAATTTTCTTTTTTCTGCGCTGTGTTTGACACAGTTGCACGGTGGTTAACACTGCTGCCTCATAGTGCCAAGGATCCTGGTTTGGTTCTGGCTTTGGATCACTTGTCTGTGTGGAGTTAGCATGTGGATTTCCTCTGACAGCCCAAAGATGTGTGGACTAGGTTGATTGGCCATGCTACATTGACCCTAGTGTCAGGGAGATTAGCAGGATAAATGTGTGGGGTTAGGGGAATAGGACGCCGGGGGGAGGATGGTGGTTGGTGCAGACTCAATGGGCTGAATGGCCTCCTTCTGCACGGCAGGGATTCTATGATCCACGTCCTTGCTGGATGCAGACATTCCATAAATGGAATCTCCATTTCCACTTGCCGCACACTCTCAGCCAAACATCTGTTTGCTGCTTTATTCTCAAATCGTTTTGTGGCCTGATGAATCTTTTCACTCACCTGAATGGTTCTCAGCATGTTTGAAAGATCCAGTGCTTTTTCTTCTTCAAGTTCCATGTGCTTCAGGGTGGGGTATATATTTTCCAATCTCATGTCTGCCTGTTCTTGTTCTGTCTGCAGCAGAACTTGGTCTTTAGGTGGAATTTTCCCATCCCGCTCACCACAGGGATCGTAGTGGACAGGATACAGGTCATGCAAAGGTCCAATGACATTGGGTGGGATTTTTCAGCTTCTGGATGAGTGCGGCTGAAAAATCCCACCCTTTATCCTTCAGTCTGCTTTCGCTGATGGCCAAGTCTGTCTTCGGTGAAGTTTCAGTTTGATTCAGTTCTGTAACAGTGCTACCCATGGCTTCGTCATCCACTCGCAACTTGGAAAGTTATTTCCCTTTCATGGAGTCCCTACAGTGCAGAAGGGACCATTCGGCCCTTCGAGTCTGCACCAAGCACAAGACCCTATTCCCTTAACCCCTCATATATACCCTGTGAATCTCCCTGATGCTTGGATCAATTTAGCATGGCCAATCCACCTAACCTGCACATCTTTGGACTGTGGGAGGAAACTGAAGCACTTGGAGACAACACACGCAGACACGGGGGGAATGTGTAAACTCCACACAGTCAGTTACCCGAGGTCAGAATTGAACCTGGGTCCCTGGCGCTGTTAGGCAGCAGTGCTAACCACTGTGCCACCAATGCCTCCTCATTTTTGTACAACTGCTTCTTCAGCACTTTAGCCATTTTCCTGTCGCTTTCAGCTTTCTCCTGCTGTATGGAAGATTTTTCAATCTTCTCTGCCAACTGGTTATTCAGTTTGTTTACAGTGGTGTTAAATTTGTGTCGTTTCTCTCTGTAATATTTCAGAGGCACAAATTTTATTCTGAAGGCTTCTTGGAACATGCAAAGCTTCTTCAACTGGGTTTCCTTTCCTTCACGAAACCTGATGGCTTCATTATGAGTCTTCATGTGTAATTCAATACATGCTCCTTGTGTTTTCTTTTGTTGTTCTTCCATTCATCTGTTTAAAACAGTTTTTATTTCTTCATGTTGCTGAGTGGTTGTGCACTTTTTTTGAATTTAATCTTGAAGGACAATCAACTGCTCCTTCAATGGTTTATTTTCCTGTTGACCTCTTGCCAACTCATTCTGGGCCTCAGTTCACCATCTTTTCACTGCTGATATTTCCAAGGCAATCTTTCCCAAAGTAATATTGATAAGTGCTTCTGAGCTCCTCACATATTTCTATGTTGACACATTGATTCTTCAAGGTGCCTTTAAAGGTAACAACTCCTCTGTGTGCCTTTTCTGTCTGTTGCCTTGCCTGGCTACATCTGGTTGAGTTTTCCAAATACCCGTTTTTATTTGCCAGCCGTGGAACTGAGGGTCCTTATCCTTGGTACATCTTGCCCTCTATGATGCATTGAAGATAAAAACAAAATTCTGTAGACGCTGGAATCTTAAACCAAAAGAGAAAATGCTGGAAAATCTCAGCAGGTCTGACAATATCTGTGGAGAGAGAATAGAGCCAATGTTTGGCATCCAGACTCAAAACGTTGGCTATATTCTCTCGTCACAGATGCTGTCAGGCCTGTTGAGATTTTCCAGCATTTTCTCTTTTCGTTTTGGTGCACTGAAGACTTTAGTCTGATCATACATTTTCAGAGGTATATACTCAGCTTGAACCTTGCTCCTCCAAACTTCCACCTGTGCAGGCCTTGGAATTGAACCTTTTCTTGTAGAACAGCTTCATTTAATTTTTTGTTTATTTTGCTTCTTTTGAGTTTCCTCAAATAGCTTCCCTACATTCACAGCTATCTATTCATTCTACGTTGCTGTGGTGCTTTGGGAATTGTGTCAGCATTAAAAAAAATCAATTTCTATGTCCTTAGGCTGCATCTCAGCCATTTCCTCCTTTTGAAATAAAGTCTTCAGCTTGGGCATTTCATTGAACTGATGTGGTCAGCACATTTTGTTTGAATATTATTTTCCTCATTCTGTCACCCTTTCTCGAGAGTGTCTTGCTCTCAGTATGTAGTTGAGTGTTGCCCCCTTCTGTGATCTCCCATTTCCCTTGGTGCTTTATTGGTTGTTACCCCGTCTCTGAGATCTCTCACTGCCTTTGCTACTTCATTTGTAGTTATCCTCCCTCTCTTGGATTTCCTCTAATTTCCTGTCCATAAATGCCTTATTTTCCTTTAGTTACAACTACGTATAAGATAACGAAGGGGATGGATAGGGTCGAGGTAGAGAGATTCTTCCCACTTAGAAAGGATAGCAGGACTAGAGGGCACAGCCTCAAGATAAGGAGGGGAGGGCAGTTTAGATCGGAGTTGAGGAGGAACTTCTTCACTCAAAGGGTAGTGAATCTCTGGAATTCTCTGCCCATTGAAGTGGTGGAGGCTGCCTCACTAAATATATTTAAGTCACGGGTAGATAGTTTCTGATAGACAGGGGAATTAAAGGTTATGGGGAGAAAGTGGAAAAGTGGAACTGATCCACTTCAGATCAGCCATGATCTTATTGAATGGCGGGGCAGGCTCGAAGGGCTAGATGGCCTACTCCTGCTCCTATTTCTTATGTTCTTATGAATGTTGTTGCCTGTTTAAAACTGGGTGCAGCCTTTATTTACTTCAGAGTGTCTCTGCAGCTGTCTGTTTCATGCCTTTCATTTCCCCCTGTTCAGGGTTTAGCAGATTATCTGTTAATTAGGGGGCAGAGGCTATGGGGAAAAGGCAGGAGAATGGAGATGAGAAAGATATCATCCATGATTGAATGGTGGAGCAGACTCAATGGGCTGAGTGGCCAAATTCTGCTCCAATGTCTTGTGGTTGATGGTCTTATGATTGTCTTCTTTATTTCATTTAAACCTTCAAACTTTTAAAACTTTTCTTTTAATGCAGCCATTCTGTTTTGACCTCTGCCGGCCCTTTGAACGTCATGCTTTGAGAACCTTAGCAGATGTCTTCTTTCCAGATCTCTGTTGTTTTATGTTCTAAAATTATTACTTTCAAACATAAAGACAGCAGCAGCTCTTCTCTGGGTGAATATTTCTGTTTTTTTAACTCTGTAGATGTTCCACACTTTGGGAGTTTCAGCAGGTTCATAGAATCATAAAATTCCTACAGTGCAGAAGGAGGCCATTCAGCCCATCGAGCCTGCATCAAGAGCAATCCCATCCAGCTCCTGTCCCTGTTATCCCACATGTTTACCCTGCTGATGCCCCTGACACAAAGGGGCATGGCTAATCCACCTAACCATAGTCCGATTGTGACCTTTCTCTTAACTTAAAGGGACAGCACCTTTTTTTTAAACTCTACAGGACACTTTTTTTTAAATCTGCAAATTCTCCTTAAATTTTGGCAACTGCCAGCTGATTTTTAGTTGTTTTTTAAACTTGCAGCTGTCCTCTGACTTCGCTAAGTAGATATGGAATCATGGGATGGCCATCTACTCTACAGTGTAAGTAAAGCTTCTTTATTCTACCTTTTTTGCTCGCCATTTCATGAACTGTCCTTTATTCTTTGCGTTGCAACACTGAGTGTCTCGTAATTTTGTGATATCGCTCACCTTGTTGCGATCTAAGTAAAAATCTAAGTTCAATGTGACTCAGAGTGCTGTCGTTTTTGTAGTGTTTCTCACCTATCTTGTGATGTGAGCAGCGCTGATGCTTTGTTTAACTCGGGGTTTATAATGCTGTTGTCCTCCTCCATCTTTGTGATTTGACCTAGTACATGTTTTCTCTGCATTGCCGGTGGGTGGGGGAGGTGGGTGGTCTTGGAGTGGACTTCCATTCTGGTGGATCTCTCAAACTCTCGGCCTTTAGCAAAGATTTGTCAACTGTTTCTTTAATTTTGCACATCAGCTGCATGTGTCTCCATTCCAGCTTTGTCAACTTTCACAAGAACACAAGAAGTAGAAGCAGGAGGAGGCCACCAGGCTCTTCAAGCCTGCCCCGCCATTCAATACCATCGTGACTGATCTACGCTGGCCTCAATTCTTTTTCTGTGCCATTTCTCCACAGCCCTCTTTTCCTTGATCTATAAAATATTTATCCACCTCCGCTTTGAATATTTATAATGATCCAGCCTCCATTACACTTTGGGGCAGGGATTTCCAGAGATTCACCACCCTCCGAGAGAAGAAATTTCTATGGATCTCAGTTTTAAATGACTGACCCTTTAACTTATAGCGATGTCCCCTTATTGGAGTCTCTTCCATTGGTGAAAACATCTCACCATCTACCCTGTCAAGCCCCCTCAGGATCTTATATGTTTGGATAAGATCACCCCTTACTCTTCTAAACTCCAAGGAGTACAGACCCAGACTATTTAGCTACTCTTGATAGGACAACCCTTTCATCCCAGGAATTAGCCTGGTGAATCTCCTTTGGACTGAATCTAATGTTACAAAATCCTTTTCAAGATCAAGGGACCAAAACTGTCTGCGGTATTCTGGGTGAGGCCTTACCAACACCCTGTACAATTACAACAAAACCTGTCTATTTTTAAACTGGATAGTCTCAGTGAGATTGACAGCATCTGTGGAGAGAAAGGCAGAGTTTATGTTTTGAGTCTATGTGACTCCTCTTCAGCTCGGGCTATTCTTGTCCTCCTTCTTCACCTGTGTGGTTAGTTTTGATCTCTGAATTCCACCCCTCCTTTTTTCTATCCTCCCTTCCTGCACAGCCTTTAAAGAGTGAAGAGGTGACTGTTTAGAACAGAGATGAGGAGGTTCTTCTTCAGCCAGAAGGTGGCGAATCTGTGGAATTCATTGCCACGGAAGGCTGTGGAGGCCAGGTCATGGAATGTATCTAACTCAGATTAGATAGGTTCTTGATTGGCCAGGGGGTCAAAGGTTATGGCGAAAAGGCAGGAAAATGTGATTGAGAATGTATCAGCCATGATCGAATGGTGGAGCAGACTTGATGGGCTGAATGGTCTAATTCTGCTCCTATATCTTATGGTCTAATTCCTTCCTCCCGTCTCCCTTATCTAAGCCTCCACAACTTGGAGTTCATGCACTGATCAATTTCTTTGATAATCGTTAATCCAGCCTTGCATTCTTCATGTTTTTAAGCCCTTTGCAGAACCCAGCAGCAATATTTCATTTACAGAACATAAAACTTAATTCCTAATTTCTGAACTTATTACCATTATTACATTTAACTGCCTGATTTATAGACCAACACATCTCTTTACAACACTTCACATCAGCTCCAATTGCTTCAGGGATGTACAGTTCTGTTACATCTCAGACTCGTGCACACGTATTGATTTTGTGCTAGGTAGAAATGGCTTCTCATTATTAACCAGGAACAAATAGGTCCACTCACCTCAATGGGCTTGCGATTCGCCTAATAATAATGGATCTCGCATTGTTTCAATTACATTATCTGGAAGTGTTGTTTCTGGCCAAAATAGAGATGATTGGTTAACTTGCCTGCCAGTCATGTCTAGAGATGAACCTGCTGGAAATCACTGTCCTCCACTCACTGCTTTTTCCCAGAGAAATCACCCTATTTTTAATGGGAGATATTGCTGCAGCTTTTGCCATGTTTTCTGTTGTAAATAGTGACTCTTTAACTAGACTCTGTGGACTGTTTGCTATATTGCACCATTTAAATAAACTCTGCGCATCATAGTACGTAGGGATTATTTAAATAGACTCTGTAGACTGTACGCTGTAGTGTGATTTTTAAATAGTTCCTTGTCTCTCCTTTCAAATAGACTCCATAAATAGACTTCACTTTCTGTAAATAAACCTGTTTGCTGTGAGTCTTGCTGTAGGTGCTGTCTTCACTGAAGAACACAGGTTTGATTTGATTTGTTGATACACCTACTGACATACAGTGAAAATTATTGTTTCTTGTGTGCTATACAGACAAAGCATACCTTTCATACAGAAGGAAACAAGAGAGTGCAGAATGTAGTGTTACAGTCATAGCTAGGGTGTAGAGAAAGATCAACTGAATGCAAGGTAAGCCCATTAGAAAGTCTGGCAGCAGCAGTGAAGAAGCTGCTCTTGAGTTGGTTGGTACGTGAACCCAGACTTTTGTATCTTTTTCCTGATGGAAGAAGGTGGAAGAGAGAACGTCCAGATTGCATGGGGTCCTTAATTATGCTGGCTGCTCTGCCAAGGCAGTGTAGACAGAGTCAATGGATGGGAGGCTGGTTTGCATGATGGATTGGGCTACATGCGTGACCCTTTGTCGTTTCTTGTGGTCTTGGGCAGAGCAGGAGCCCATACCAAGCTGTGATACAACCAGAAAGGATGCTTTCTTTGGTGCATCTGTAAACGTTGGTGAGAGTTGTAGCTGACGTGCCAGATTTCCTTAACTCAGTGGTGTTAGTGGACACATAGCCTAACTTCAATAATGAACACGTTCCCAATTTGATTGCTCTGATCTGTCCTGCTCAGAGATAGATTATAAAGCCAATCTTAGTTTGACAACTGGACCATAGATAGTCCCAGAAATAGCTAATGACTTATCTTCCTTAAGATAAAAAGCAAAATACTGAGGATGCTGGAATCTGAAACAGAGACAGAAAATACTGGAAAATCTCAGCAGGTCTGACAACATCTGTGGAGAGAGGACAGAGCCAACATTTCGAGTCTGCATGTTGATTCAAAACAGTAGCTCTATTCTGTCTCCACAGATGCTGTCAGACCTAAAAAACAACAAAGGTCAAAGAAAATTACCACAGGAACAGGCCCTTCGGCCCTCCAAGTCTGCCCCAATCATGTGCCCCAACTAAACCACAAAAAATACTTTTGCCCTTACTCAGTCCGTATTCCTCTATTCCCTCCCTATTCATGTACCCATCCAGATGCCTCTTACAGGCTGTTAATGTGCCTACTTCCAACACTTCCTTTGGCAGCGCGATCCGGGCACCCACACTCTCTGCATGAAAATCCTAGCCCGCACATCTCCCTTACACTTTCCACTTCTCAACTTGAACTTGTGCCCCCTTGAAATTGGTACCTACACCCTGGGAAAAAGCCTCTGACTATCCACCTTGTCTATGGCTCTCAGAGTTTCCTAGACCCCGATCAGATTTGCTGAATTTTTCCAGCATTTTCTGTCTTTCTGGCCCATCTTCCTTGTTCAGCTTGGTAAGACTCATATTTTATTTACAAATCTCGTTATCAAATGTTGCTTTGCCACATGTCGCTGTTTGGTACAGCACTTTCTCAGGAGCTAATGAGAACATTAGACAGCGTCAGACACAATGCTCTTCCAATTTCCTGTAGGACTGGAATAATCTCTCTTTTACCAGAAATGTTTCCTCTCGGCTATTTATCCACAGGCTCCCATAGCCTGACATTGACCACAATCAGAAGAATCTCTCATTTGTGATTGCTGATGGAATGGTGGCATAATGGTTAGCACTGCTGCTTCACAACGCCACGTACTCAGGTTTGATTCTCGGCTTGGGTCACTGTCTGTGCAGACTTTGCACATTCTACCTGTATCTGAATGCATTTCCTTCAGGTGCTCTGGTTTGCTCACACAGTCTGAAAGGTGTGCAGGTTGGGTGCATTGGCCACGCTAAATTCTCCCTCAGTGTACCAAAAGAGATGCCGGAGTGTGGCGACGAGGGGATTTTCGCAGTAACTTCATTGCAGTGTAAGTAACCATACTTGTGACGCAGTTAATGGTAGGGCATTGGAGAGAATCATAGAACAAAGAGATCTAGGGGTACAGGTTCATAGCTCCTTGAAAGTGGAATCACAGGTGGACAGAATGCTGAAGAAGGCATTCAGCATGCTTGGTTTCATTGGTCAGAACATTGACTACAGGAGTTGGGACGTCTTGTTGAAGTTGTACAAAACATTGGTAAGGCCACACTTGGAACATTGTGTACAGTTCTGGTCACCCTATTATGGAAAGGGTATTATTAAACTAGAAAGATAGTGGAAAAGATTTACTACGATGCTACCAGGTCTGAGTTATCAGGAGAGGCTGGGTAGACTGGGTCTTTTTTCTCTGGACTGTAAGAGGCTGAAGGATGATCTTACAGAGGCCTATAAAATAATGAGGGTCATAGGTCAGCTAGATAGTCCATATCTCTTCCCAAATGTCGGGGAGTCGAAAACTCGGGGGCGTAGGTTTAAGGTGACAGGAGCTGTAGTAGATGCAGTTACAATTTTGTCTTTTAAAAAGCGTTTAGACAGTTATATGGGTAAGATGGGTATAGAGGGATATGAGCCAAATGCGGACTAGCTTTGGGGTTTAAATAAAGGAGCGGCATGGACAAGTTGGGCTGAAGAGCCTGTTCCCATTCTGTAAATGTCAATGACTCTACGTATAAATAAACTTAAAAAAAGATAGTTGTACTCCTTTTTAATGGAAAGTCAGACTTTCAGTGAAAGTTACCTCATCCTCAATGTCTCTCTTCCCCTTTCACCAAAGTAAGATATTGCTAAGAGATTTCATTGTTCAGTCATAATGTGTCAATGGCAAGGATGCAAGGGATAAACAGACGCTGTTTTCATTCATTAATGTAGTTTGGCCACATCCCAGAGACTGCCAGAATCTTGAAAAGCCAAAGCATGTACTTAACCAGTGAATGAATTGAAACTACGCAAGAGTTCTTCAGCAAATAGATGTATGTACAGATACGCATAGGACACACGACATATACATACACAAACACCCTGGCCAGAATTCTCCAGCTATTCACAATCAGCCAAATCGCTCAGCCAAATCTCTGTTCACTGCAGCGGGACTGGATAATCCCAGCTGTGGGTGAGGATGGAGAATCTGTCCCCATGCCACAAATGCACTGCGTATATCACACACACACACACACACACACACACACACACACACACACACACACACACACACACACACACACACACACACACACACAAGATCATACATACACAAACACACATACACATATTTCACACAGACGCACACACACTATGTAGCCACAACACTCGCATACCCAAACACTACACCAGATGCATACACAAGCGTCACGGACACACATCACATTCACAAAGACACACACACATATACATTTACCCACACAGACGGTACACTCAAATACACCACACACACCTACTATTTTTACACCACGTCCAAACATCCACAGAAAACACCACACATGTCACACACAAATACATACGTGTAAATGCACAGCTCCACACGTACACACATCTTGTAGACTTCACACACTTGTATGCACTTGCATACACACAAATTCATACACACTCACATGTACACATACCCATACACACATTTACAAGCACATGCATCCACACAAGCATACACAGACCTAGATACACACCATCATGCACACAGCAGAATATGAATGTTTGAAATACCTCAAGTTAACATAATGGAATTTAGAGCCTTACGGACCAGTATTGCACCAAGGTAAAGGGAGGAAATCCGGCAGCGAGGGAAGGGAGATACAACTAAAGGAATTGAAGCCCTCAGAGGGAGGATTAAAGACCATACTGATGGATTTTATCATGGATCGCTGGTGCAGAACACAGCTGGCTTCTTTCTTTGCTTATTCCGAGATCTCCAATACTCCTGATGACACTTGGCATTGGAAAAAAAACTGGAAAGAATAATTTTAAAAGCTGGAAAAGAGTGAAAAAAATCCTGCTTGCTGCATCTCCTGGGGATGGGGATAGCTGGAGCGGGAGGCGAGGGGGGCTGAGCTCCAAAACAGGCCCCAACAGAATTGAAAAGGACCATGCGAGGGATGAGAAGGCAGCGTCTTCATCAGGAAAATAGGAGTTTGTGATGGAATTTCACCTTAAACCAATGTCTTCTAGTTTTAGACTCCCCTACCTTTGGGAAAAGATATTGACCGTCTGACTGATCTATATCCCTCATTATTTTGTAGACCTCTATAAGATCACCCCTAAGCCTCCTGCACTCCAGAGAAAGAAGTCCCAGTCTATCCAGTCTCTCTTTATAACTCAAACCATCAAGTCCCGGTCGCATCCTACACTCTTTCCAGTTTAATAATATGGTCCATGCCCTGCCCACTATGATTCCCATGACGGCGGGAAGGGAAAGTTCCACACCAGTCTCCATTTCTGTACATTCCCAGGGGGATGAGTCGGATGGCTCAGAAATTCCTATCGGGGGGATATTGCATTCCAGGCTGCTGGATCATCATTATATGTCACTGAGGGGGAAGTAATGCCACATCAAAAGAGGAAGAGAGCTGCCACGTTCCTTTCCTCTGCCAAGCCAGGGAGGAATGTTTCCATTACGGTTGGGTGTGAGAAGGGGCTGATGGCAGGAAAAGCCCCCCTGTGAGGAAGCCGGTGATCTTAGCTAATACAGCCAGTGGAGGAGGCGCATGTACATAGAACATAGAACGGTACAGCACAGTACAGGCCCTTCGGCCCTCGATGTTGTGCCGAGCTACGTCCAAACCTAAGACCAAGCTATCCCACTCCCCATCATTCTGGTGTGCTCCATGTCCCTATCCAATAACCGCTTGAAAGTTCCTAAAGTGTGCGACTCCACTATCACAGCTGGCAGTGCATTCCACACCCCAGCCACTCTCTGAGTGAAGAAAAGGTAGAGCTTAAATGTGGAACAGTCAGGCTGAATGGCCTGTGTCCGTGATATGAATTTTGTGCAATATTCAATATCTCAGCGTTCTGTACCCCTATTATTTAATATTAATCCTTATAATGCAGGGATGTGTGCCCTGACTTATACACCTTTACCTAGGTTTCAGAATAACAGAACTGCAACAGTTTGCAACACAAAGATATATCATCTTAAGTTGATCTTTCTAGCAGTGAATAACACTGCATTCTGCACTCTCTCGTTTCCTTCTCTTTGAACGGTATGTTTTGTCTGTACAGAATGCAAGAAACAGTACTTTTCACTGTATGTTAATACGTGACAATAATAAATCAAATCAAATCTTAGCTGTGCTAGTCCTTAGGTAAGGTTGACAGCAGGACTAGAGGGCACAGCTTCAAGATAAGGGGGGGGCACTCCAGAACGGAGTTGAGGAGTGGTGAATCTCTGGAATTCTGTGCCCGTTGAAATGGTGGAGGCTGCCTCGCTAAATATATTTAAGTCACGGGTAGATAGGTTTTTGATAGACAAGGGAATTAAGGATTATGGGGAGAAAGCAGGAAAGTGGAACTGATCCACTTCAGATCAGCCATGATCTTATTGAATGGCGGGGCAGGCTCGAAGGGCTAGATGGCCTACTCCTGCTTCTAAAACATAAGAACATAAGAAATAGGAGCAGGATCCTTTGAACATACATGAACAATAATGAACATATTTCTTATGTTCTTATGTGCTAATCCAAAATCTAAGCTCACTGCCTCAGTTACATTCTTACCATTGTTTGAGCATTTAATTTTTCTTTGAAAGATGCAGTTGATTTGATTTGATTTATTATTGTCACATGTACTGATATACAGTGAAAAGTATTGTTTCTTTCACCCTACACACAGGGCACAAGAAACATAGCAATCGTTCGCAGAGTACATGGGGAAAAGGAAGGAGAGGGTGCAGAATGCAATATTGAAGTCAGGTGTAAAGAAAGATCAGTTTAATATGAAGTAGGACCACTCAAAAGTCAGATGGCAGCAGGGAAGGAGCTGTTCTTTAAACTTTATTTATTAGTCACAAGTAGGTTTTCATTAACACTGCAGTGAAGTTATTTTGAAAACCCCCCGAGTCACCACATTCTATGGCTGTACGGGTACACTGAGGGAGAATTTAGCATGGCCAATGCACCTAACCAGCTTGTCTTTCGGACTGTGGGAGGAAACCAGAGCACCCAGAGGAAACCCACGCAGGCACAGGGAGAACATGCAGTCTCTACAAAGGCAGTCCCCCAAGCTGGGAATAGAACCCAGATCCCTGGGAAGTGACTTTACTGGAGGCTTCTGAGCTCGCTGTCCTAATAATGATGCTGGATTGGTCGCTGCTGCCAGAGATCCATGATGTGGAGATGCCGGCGTTGGACTGGGGTAAACACAGTGAGAAGTCTCACAACACCAGGTTAAAGTCCAACCAGTTTATTTGATAGTAAACCCACAAGCTTTCGGGGTTTCCCCAAAAGCTTGTGGGTTTACTATCAAATAAACTGGTTGGACTTTAACCTGGTGTTGTGAGACTTCTTGCCATAGATCCAATCAGAGATCCAATCAGAGCAACTCTGGAGACCCAGCTGTCTCACCAGAAGAGTTGGGCACTGCTGACACAGGTTGGCAATCGAGAGGGCATATCAACATGGAGGCACTTTCGGGCAGGAAATATAAAATTCAGTGGGGTCAAGGAAGCATATTCCCGAAGACTGGAGGGGAAACTCCCCCAGGGTGACTCATTGGAACCATCAGGGCCACTTTTCCTTCTCACCTTTGGACAATAGATGTATAGTCTCATGATACTGTAGACAGAATGCTTCAGCAGTCCAATTAAGACTAAATAGCCTGGGGCTGCATTCCTTGGAGTTTAGAAGAGTGAGGGGATGACCTTATTCAAGCATATAAGATCCTGAGGGGGCTTCACAGGGTAAATGGTGAAATGGATCCTTGCTATGTCTTGAACAAGGGGACATAGCGACAAGATAAAGGGCCAGCCATCTAAAACTGAAGTGGGTAGAAATGTCTTCTCGCAGAGGGTGGTGAATCTCTGGAATTCTCTGTCCCAAAGGGTGGTGGAAGCTGAATCGTTGGAAGTATTTAAAGTGGTGGTGGATAAATACTTGATCGATGTGAGAAATAGAGGGCTGAGGTGAAAGGCACAGAAAAGGAGTTGAGGCTGGCATAGATTATCCATGATGGTATTGAGTGATGAGGCAGGCTTCAAGGGCTGGTGGCCTGTTCCTGCTGCTATTCCTTGTGGTGTGCCATGTTCTTGTGTATCGATCAGGTGTGTCCATATAGCCTCCCAGGCATCATCATCTGTCTTATCTTCAAATAAATAACCCACTATATTGTTTTAACAATCCTTGCCTTATGATTGGTATGTTTGTGATAAACAGTAGCAACAGCCTCCGGTTACGATGGCTTCCCACGGTGAAGATACTCCCATGAAGCAGTTGGCTTCTAATCTTGGCCGGTTGGAGGGAATTATTCTGCTGATGGCAAAATGGTTGTAAATGCCCCTGATTCCGAACTTAACGATGGTATTGACCTGGTCTCCCTCGGTTCAGTGTGAAGCTGATTCATCTCCCCGCCAGTCACTGGGATCCCTCCCTTGCAGCGGGAATGCATCAAGGTGCTGTTTGAACGTGGTTCCTGTTATTTTTCTGGCACCCTGCTCCTCCCCCACCCCCCCCCCCTCCCCCCCCGCCCCCCCCCACCCCCCAAGCCCACTAATCCAAGGCTGGAAAACTTGTGAAGTTTTCCCCTCCCAACCCACTTTCCGCCTCATCTCATTTTTGATCATTTTGTGAAGTGGCAATTCTTTGCAGTTTATCCCTCGGGACCATTTTGGTGGAATTACCCTTTCAAAGTTTAATCAACTCCGGCACAAACATTTTTAACCCTCCCTTCCTCCAGGTTCCCTCTCACATAGCTGAGCAAATTCTTCTCATTAAGTGTCAGTTTCTATTGACGAGTGTAATGCAAGGCTGAAGTGTGCCATAAATCATGGTGTTGCTTTGATATTTATTTCAGGGCACTATTAAGTTTCTCACGTTTTGTTGTGTAGGTATAAAGCATTGTTACTTCAGTTGTGAATGACTAAGTCAAACAGGAGACTGGCAAGCCGCAACTGAATAATTGGAAAAATTGCAAATTGCTGCATAAAGTTGTCCAATGATCCATTTCACTTATTTATTCATTATAAAGCTTAAGTGGGGCCAGAGAGCTGATGTTTGAAAGCTGTGTTAGGAATGCACATTGGGTAAAAGGCCAATGCATCATTTACACCCAAGTTTCATGATCCTCTTCCATCCTAGTGTGACCTTAAATCGAAGCTATTGGCTGAATTTTCCAGCCCTTTCCATTGGTGGGATCTTCCAGTCCCATCGAAGGTGAGTCCCCGTGGCAGGTTCTCCAGCAGCAGGACAGGCAAGTCACACATAATGCTGTAGATTTAATTTGATGTCACATTGTATTGATGTGGAGATGTCGGCGTGGGACTGCGGTGGGAGCAGTAAGAAGTCTCACAACACCAGGTTAAAGTCCAGCAGGTTCATTTAGAAACACAAGCTTTTGGAGCGCTGCCCCCTCATCAATGAGTCACCTGATGAAGGAGCAGCGGTCCTAAAGCTTGTGATTCCAAACAAACCTGCTGGACTTTAACCTGGTGGTGCGTGACTCCTTACATTGTATTGGGATACAGTGAAAGGTATTGTTACTCCCACGCTATCCAGACAAAGCATTCTGTTCGTAGAGTACATAGAGGGAGAAGGAAAAGGATGGGGTGCAGAATATACTATTGCAGTGAAGAGGCATATCAGCTGAATATTATTGCTATTTTTATGACTGATGGTCATTAGACTTTTAGTTCCAGAATATTATTGAATTCAAATCTCACCATCTGCAATAGCAGGATTTGAACTCAACCCTCCAGAACATTACCCTGGATTATTAGCCCAATGACAATACTAGTTCACCACTGTCCTCGAGAAAGTGTTGGTGACGTATACCAGGAGTGCTGTTAGGGAGGGAATTCCAGGCTTTTAAAACGCATGAACAATGGGAAGTTTTATCCATTAGATACCCACAACACACATCTGTGAAAGTTATTACTTGTCTGTTCCAGTGTTAAGTGGTGCAATAAGTCTTAATTACTGTCAAAGAGCATTATTGAAAGTTTAATTTTACAAATGAAACTCCCAATTCTTTTCGATTTTACTTACTGTTGAAGATTAAAAGTAATAAAACTTATTTATTCTTTATCTTTCTGTCTCTTTTAATTCCATCTTTCTTCTATTTAAGCTAAAAGTAGAGTTTATTTATTACATGAAGTTATTTATTGGTCACAAGTAAGGCTTATATTAACGCTGCAATTTAAGTTACTGTGAAATTCCCCTAGCCACCACAGCCTGGAGCCTGTTTGGGCCAATGCACCCTCACCTGCACATCTTTCAGAATGTGGGAGGAAACCCACGCAGGCACGGGGAGAATGTGCAAACTCCACACAGACAATGACCCCAAACCAGGAATCGAACCCAGGTTCCTTGCACTGTGAAGCAGCAGTGCGAACCACTGTGTTGACTTCATTTTCTGTAAATTCTTTTACATTGGATTAAATATTTGAACTTATATTTTGCGACTCAGATTCTTGCAGTGATTATTTTGGTCAAAAGGTAAAACTGACGCTGAAAGGGTGCTGTTCTCATGAAGCAAATCTACTTAAAAGTTTTGATTTAGCAGATCATTTAGTTCCTAAATTTGCTGATGACGATGATGTCTACTTGTATGAAACTGTAATCCAGAAATTTGGAGTGAAATATGTCAGGCCAGCATCCCTTACCAATTTCCCTTCTATTTTTAATCTCTATCTGAGTTCATAGAACTTAGATGTCTCAACTGAGGAAGGCGCAGTGCTCCAAAAGCTCGTGTTTCCAAATTAACCTGTTGGATTTAACCTGGTGTTGTGAGAGTTCTTACTATGCTCACCCAGTCCAATGCTGGCATCTCCACATCATAAGTTCACAGAGAGTCAGAAGCTCTGAGTCAGCATTCAGAGCACCAAGAGACCTGACACCTCCCAGTTATATATACAACAAAGGATCCCTGATTGGACAAGCTAAAAAGAGCCCAATCAGGGAGTTCCTTATCAAAGAGGCCAACCTCAATGGCCTCATTGACATTAATACAGGGAGACTTAGCTCTCAAACACTTCTGAGGTGCAATTTCCATAGCGCACTTTGTGTGAACTCACTTCCACTGAAGGTGGGGAGTACAGTGGCCAACACAACAGGTGTCAGGGTTGTTGAGATACCAAGCATAGCGTCTCAGACGTGGCACTGGGGCTGCTGCTTAAGGAACTCCAGAGGAAAAGGCATGTCTTGGGCTCGTAAGGAGAAGGACTACACCTTGAGTCTCTGTTCCTCCTGTCTCTCTCTCCTGTAGCAGCTGTTTACCTGGGTTCTGTCTTCCTCCCTTTCATCATCCAGACATAGGAGTGTAAGATCTATCAAGAGTTCATGTGTAATGACTGGGCGGCACAGTGGCACAGTGATTAGCATTGCTGCCTGACAACACTAGGGACCTGGCCTCAATTCTGGCTCCGGTTGACTGTCTGTGTGAAGTTTGCACATTCTCCTTGTGTCTACATGGGTTTCCTTGGGGTCTTCTGTTTTTTTTTCCACACTCCAAAGATGTGTGGGTTACATTGAGTGGCCATGCTGAATTGCCCCTTAGTGTCCCAAGATGTGTAGGTTTGGAGGATTAGTGGGGTAAATACTGGGGGTCACAGGGAACAAGTCTGGATGGGACTGCCCCTTAGTGTAAGGGGGTTTACGTGGGGTTACAAGGATAAGGCCTGGATGGGATTGTTGTCAGCGGAGACGCGATGGGTTGAGTGGTCTCCTTCTGCACTGTAGGGATTCTGTGACTTTCCTTGTCAGCTTGGATTGAGTATGTCCTTTGCCTGGGGACCCATGCATTGGGTTAAATTAGATTTTTGAGCAAGCCAGGAGATGCTTTAAGGGCTTGTTCTGTCCCTTCCGAAACTTGACTTTGTATCGCTGAGAAAGAAGTAAAGTTATAGCAAGATAAATTAAAGTTATAGTTAACTTATTAGTCACATGTAGCCTGCAAAGAAGTTGCTGTGAGAATCCCCCAGTTGCCACACTCCGGCGCCTGTTCAGGTACACTGAGGAAGAATTTGGCATGGCTAATTCACAAAAGCAGCACGTCTTTGAGACTGTGGATGGAAACTGGAGCACCCGGAGGAAACCCACGCCTACACAGGGAAAATGTGCAAACTCCACACAGACAGTGACCCAAGCCAGGAATCAGAACCTGGGTCCCTGACGCTGTGAGGCAGCAGTACTAATCACTGTGCCACCATGCCACTCCAAATATTGCCTTTCTTGAATATTGAAGCAGAGACAGCATCTTGCCAAAGCTTTCTGTTTTGCGCTCATTGGGACAAACACAAAACTACCAAATTTCAAAGAATCACAACAATTTATACTCCAGGACAAAAGGGCGCTGATTGCCTGGCACTTGTCAAACAATGTCCATCTCCAATAAGAGTGACCTGAACCACCTCTACTGAATTACCATCGCTGAATCCATCCTTACCAAGAATATCCTGAATCTGACCCCATCAATATGGACCATTCACAAAGTAAACTGCAGACATTTCTCATAGTTCCTTCAACAGCACCTTTCAAACCCATGATCTTTACCACCTAGAAGGCAGCAGATGCCTGGGAACACCACCGTCTGCAAGTTCAGTTCCAAAACACACAACCTCTTGATTGGGAACAATATCACTATTCCTTCACTGGAACACCCTTCCCAGCAGCGCCGAGGGTGTACCTACACCTCAAGGACAGCAGTGGTTCAAGAAAGTGGTGCTTACCAGTCTCCAGAAAAAATAGAAAAACGCTGATACATCTCTTGAGATCTTCAGCAATAAGCAAGTTTGATCCCAAACAGCTGGGAGGAGAACGCCACTGAAATTTAGTGTCGTCTCTTTAATAAGCATTAGTTGGCAATTTGAGCGTCAATCGGCCCTTAACAAGAGTTCACGTGGCTGTTCCTTGGGCCAGTATCAACAGTTTCAACAAGATGACATCTTGGGCTAAATGTGGGCTAAACCAGCCTTTTCAGTTTGACACTCCGGTGCACCTCCTGCTCGACTCCTTCACACCGGAATGCACCACGGGAAATCCAAGCCTCCCGCTCCTTAGTCAGGATTCTTCAACCTGATTGGTTAAGGAGATGTATCTGTTCAGACAGGCCTCCAATATCCTTTGCTATCTCAGCACTGTCATGTAAATGTTCACTTTTACTTTGGTCATAATATCACTGCCATTGAGTTCCAGTCAAGCAGCGAAAAATACTCATGTTGCAAACTTAGAGTCACCTTGTTAGGTTAAAAGAAGGGCAACCTAAAAACTTTGAGTGCCTAATCGCATGAGTGTCTTTGTTCCTTTGCTCACTGACCCTTTTACTTCTTAATGTTTTTTTTTTGAAATGAACACCTGTTTCATACAGGAAGAAAAATGATGGCTGCCCACCCCCTCACCTCCTCCCTCCCCCCCCCCCCCCCCTCCCCATTCTGCACCCCTGACGATTACAGGCGCACTGGGGTAGATGCTGTCATACAGCCTGTTAATGTTCTAGTGACTGGCCACAATAGCAGCGCTCATTAAATAGGCAACAAATTATTCCAACCCTTGCAATTATGCGCTCATAACAACAAGATTAATGGGGTGGATTTAGAACAGTAAAGACAGCAGGGCTGAACTGCAAGAACTGTGACATATTAATGGAGAGAAAACGCTCAGGCAGCTGAGAGCATCGATACCAAATGGCTGCCCTTAGCTGTCATGGGATGCCTCATTAAATGTACGTCACAACAACTGCAACATCTTGCACTAATATAAGGGCCTTAATGTGGAATAACGTCTCAGGGTGCTTCACAGGAATGATGATCTAACTGCCGAACCACTTACGGAGATATTAGCACAGGCAACCAAAGGTTTAGTCAAAGAGGTTGGTTTTCAGGAGAATGCTAAAGGAGGAAAGAGATGTGAGGAATTCACCTGAGCATCATCAAGTGAAGATCAAAATTCATTTATTAGTCTCGCTGATAGGCTTACGTTAACACTGCAATGAAGTTACTGTGAAAATCCCCTAGTCGACACACTCCAGTTTGCATATACTGAGGGAGAATTTAGCATGGCTAATGCACTTAACCAGCACGTTTTTTGGATTGCGGGAGGAACGCGGAGCATCCGGACAAAAGCAATGCAGACACAGGGAGAACATGCAGAGTCTGCACAGGCAGCGATCCAACCGGGAATCGAACCCTGGTTGCTGGTGCTGTGAGGCTAACTACTGGAAATGAATTCCAGAAATCCAGCATGAAATAAGCCAGCAGAGGTTGGTATCCCTAACAATTGTGTCACAATGCTGCTTGTCCCCCCATCTCCTCGTTGCCGTTTACTCGGTGATTTCCCTTCCCCACACTTCTCACTAGTAATTTTCTGACTTTTTTTATTCAATCGGGGAAGTGCGTGGCATTGGCTGGGGCTGAATTTATTGCCCATCCCCAGTTGCCCTTGAACTGAGTGTCTCGCTCGGCCATTTCAGAGGGCAATGGAATGTTAACCACATTGCTGTGGCTCTGGAGCCACATGTGGGCCAGGCCGGGTAAGGATGGCAGATTTCCTTCCCTAAAGGGCACCAGTGAACCAGATGGGTAAAAGCCAATTACTGCAGATACTGAAATCTGAAACAAAAACAGGAAAATGCTGGAAAATCTCAGCAGGTCTGACAGCATCTGTGGAGAGAGAATGGAGCAACGTTTCGAGTCTGGCTGACCCTTTGTCAGAGCTAAGGTCAAAGAGAATTAGACAAGATTTATTTTGTGAGGGGGATGGTGCTGTAAAAGGACAAAGGGAATGTAAGTGACAATAAAGGTGGCTGAGAGAGCTGCTAAAAGTGTTCATTTTCACTCTATGTTAATACATGAGACAATAATAAATCAAATCAAATCAAACAACTGATTGGATGTGGAATGTGCCTCACTGAGGGCAACTTGGACTTAAGTCAGTGCCACTGCGGATCTAAATTTCCCAGTCAGGTGTCCTTTTGATATGATTTGATTTATTATTGTCACATGTATTAGCAGACAGTGAAAAGCATTGTTCCTTGCACGCTATACAAACAAAGCGTACCACTCATAGAGAAGGAAAGGAGAGAGTGCAGAATGTAGTGTTACAGTCATAACTAGAGTGTAGAGAAAGATCAATCTAATGCGAGGTAGGCCCATTCAAAAGTGTGATGGCAGCAGGGAAGAAGCTGTTCTTGAGTCGGTTGGTATGTGACCTCATACTTTTGTATCTTTTTCCTGATGGAAGAAGGTGGAAGAGAGAATTCCGGGTGAGTGGGGTGCTTTGCTGACACAGCTGAAAGTGTAGACAGAGAGGCTGGTTTGTGTAATGAACTGGGCTTCATTCACAACTCTTTGTAATTCCTTGCGGCCTTTGGCAGAGCAGGAGCCATACCAAGCTGTGATACAAGCAGAAAGAATGCTTTCTATGGTGCATCTGTAAAAGTTGGTGAGAGTTGTGGCGGAGATGTCAAATTTCCTTTATCTTCTGAGAAAGTCAGTGATTGCTGCTCCGTTCTCAACGTGTCCCTCACACCCAAAAATGTATTTGCCAGCAAGCTTTTAGTGACCCGGGCATTAGTAAATCACAATCAGCTAATGATCCACGCCTTGTACAACTGCGACGTAATAGCTTGTACTTACTGTGTATAAAGATGTGGAAATTCTGAGAGCAAGAAGCAACTGTTTCCGAATGAAATGTGGTGAATTAACAGGTAATGTCTCAGTAACATGATATTAACAGGTGGCACTGCTGTGATATTGAATAATTCTGGTCCACATATTGCTTATCCGTGAAATGTTCGTGACAGAAATTCAACTGTAAACACATGAGAGGTGACAGTTTTAAGCAACGTGTTCTAATCAAGTCGATGTGTGGAATGCATTCCAATTTAAATAATTAAAGAGTGAAAGCATGCAAAAGGTTTGGAAAGTGCACTTATCTCTGAGTTGCAACTCCATGTTAGGAATGAGTTAACAGACCTTCCAATTAAGTCCTAATTTGATGTCAATTATTCAGTGGAAGTCGCTGGTATATAAAGGGGCCACGGGTGGCATTGTTTGGTGGTGGAGAATTGTGTGTGGAATTGGATCAAAGAAATAAAGATGTTTTACGAAGAAGCCGAACTCGCGCATCCTTTATCCTACAACAACTGAGAGGCATAAACGGTCCACACACCAAGTTCTCACAAATAGAAAAGAGATACATGAGCAGACGTTGATGTTAGCTGAGGAATAAATATTGTGAATTCTTGCTATTGAAGGAGTCCAGCGAAGGTTCATTGGTTCCTTCAATGGCAGGACTGGCAATATGAAGAGAGACTGGATGGACTGGAATTCAATAGCCACTGAAATGTAGAAGAATGAGAGGGGATCTCATAGAAACATATAAAATCCTGATGGGACTGGAAGAATACAGGAAGCACGTTCTTGATTTTGGGGAAGTCCAGAACTAGGGATCACAGTCTCAGAATAAGAGGTGAGCCATTCAGGACTGAAATGAGGAAGAATTTCTTCACTCAGAGAGTTGTGAACCTGTGAAATTCTCTACCACGGAAAGATGTTGGGGCCAGTTCATTAGATATGTTCAGGAGGGAGCTGAACGCGGCTCTTGTGGCTAAAGGGATCAAGGGGTATGGAGAGAAAGCAGGAGTGGGATACTGAAAGTGCATCATCAGCTGTGATCAGGTTGAATGGTGGTGCAGGCTCGATGGGCTGAATGGCCTACTCCACCTATTTTCTATGTTTCTATGTAAGGACTACCAGGAAGACCTCCACTGCCCTTCTTCGAAATGGTCTCAGTCTAGTGACTTGAGCGCATAATCTAGGCAGACATAGCAGCACTGTGGGACTGCTGCACTGTCACAGGTACCTTCCTTTGGAGAAAATGATAAATGAAAGCATTTGGCAGAATTTGCTGATGTTTTGTCAGTGTCAAGCTCGGAGTGAAATCAGCTTGTCGCTCTCCAATGGCACAGCCAAAATTTCAGTCTTGATTTTGAGCGAATGCAAGAAGAATATCAGTGGGTGTCACACTGGGGAGTGGGGCCTGATGGAGTTGACAAGTCCGGCCCTTCAGAGTTCGGGATGCCATCTTTAAGGAGCGTCTGGATCGGCACAGAAAGAATGCCCCAACCTAATCGGGACTCCTAAGAGGGAGGGGGAACATGTGGACGGTGGCTCGCTAATTACATGTAAATACATAAGAACATAAGAAATAGGAGCAGGAGTAGGCCAACTAGCCCTTCGAGCCTGCCCCGCCATTCAATAAGATCATGGCTGATCTGTCGTGTCTCAGTTCCACATTCCCGCCCTCTCCCCATAACCCTTAATCCCCTCGCTTATCAAAAACCCATCAACCCGCGTCTTAAAAATATTTAGCAAGGCAGCCTCCACCACTTCAACGGGCAGAGAATTCCAGAGATTCACCACCCTTTGAGTGAAGAAGTTCCTCCTCAACTCCGTTCTAAACCGCCCCCCCTTTATCTTGAGGCTGTGCCCCCTGGTCCTACTGTCCTTTCTGAGCGGGAAGAGTCTCTCCACCTCTATCCTATCCATCCCATTCATCATCTTATACGTCTCAATGAGATCTCCCCTCATTCTTCTAAACTCTAACGAGTACAAGCCCAGTTTATTCAGCGTCTCCTCATAGCTCAACCCCCTCAACTCCGGTATCAGCCTAGTAAACCCCACTAAATGCTGGAGTATTATCTGTACACAGCCAAATACAAATAGCCAGAAGAACAGGTTGCACTGATTGTTTAAAATTCGGCATTCTTGCAATTATCCTGATGAGTGCAAGAGGAACTTCCTTTTTATAGCAACCTTGCTGCCAACAAACCTTCCCACTGATTTCTATCATTGGTCTATCATTCAGGCAGCACTGACCAGGATGACATGGTGGCACAGTGGTTAGCACTGCCACCTCACAGCACTAGGGACCCGGGTTTGATTTCCAGCTTGGGTCACTGTCTGTGTGACATCCCCCCCCCATGTCTGCATGGGTTTCCTCTGGGTGGTCTGGTTTCTTCCCATAGCCCAAAGATGTGCAGGTTAGCTGGTTTGACTATGCTAAGTTGCCTCTTAGTGTCAGGGGGATTAGCTACAGTAAATGCATGGTGTTTTGGGGGTAGGTCCTGGGTGAGTTTGTGGTTGGTGCAGACTCAATGGGTTGAATGGCTTCCTTCTGGACAGTAGGATTCCATAATTAATTTCTATGATCTAAAGTTAGCTGGATCGGCCATGCTAAATTGACCCTTAGTGTTCAAAGGTGTGAAGGTTATTTGGATTGGACGCGCTCAAATGTCCCTTATTGTCCAAAGACAGTGGGGTAGGAGGATTTACAAGTTAAATGCATGGGGTTATGGGGATCGAACAAAGGGTGGACCAAAATAAGATGCTGTGTTGGGCCGTTGGTGCAGATTCGATGGGCTGAATGGCCTCCTTCTGCACTCTAAGTATTCAATGCTTCAGAGGAAATTGAAGGAAAAGCTGTCAGAAATGTACTATCTTAATAAGACTGCAGGTAGAGACAATAGTAACTTGGATAAATATTTGAGTGGCTGTGAGTAAAGAGCATAGAGAAGTGGAAGAACAAGAAAAAACAGAATATTATTTAAGAAGACGGAAAGTGCAGAATTGAGGCATCTTCCAGTCACAGATAGTTAACATGGAGATGCAGCAAATAACTAGGAAGGCAAATAGAATGTTGGCCTTTATTGTAAAGTGGATAAATGTAGGGAAATCTTGCTACAACTGTACGGGGCATTGGTAAGACCACATATTGAGTGCTATGTATAATTTTAGTCCGCTTGTTTAAGGAAAACTAGACTTTCACTGGAGGTAGTTCAGGGAAGGTTCAAAAGGCAGATTGTTGGGATGAAGAGGTAATTTTGAGGAGGAAAGGTTGGATAGTTTGTGTCCATTCTCAGTGGAGTTTAGAAGAATAAGAGGCAACCTTACTGAGACATAAGGTGCTGAGGGGGTTTGACAGTGTGGATGCTGAGAGGATGGCCCTCTTGGAGGGGAACTGGGGACAAAGTTTAAAAACAAGGATCTTCTGTTCAAGATGGAGGTGAGGAGAAATATCTTCTCTCAGAGGATCATTCATCTTTTTCCACAGAACAGCGAAGACAGCGAATTTACTCAAGGATGAGTTGAACAGATTTTTAATTGACAAAGGAGTTAAAGCATTATGGGAGCAGGAAGAAAAGTGTTGAGACCATAATCTCACTGAATGATGAGCTGAATTGCCTCTTTATGCTCCTATTCCGATAAGTTTTTTTTTTAAATTTGTTCATGGGTGTTGCTGGCTGGGTCAGCATTTATTACCGATCCCTGGGAGCATTTAAGAGTCAATCACATTGCTGTGGGCCTGGAGTCACATGTAGGCCAGACCAGGTAAGGACAGCAGATTTCCTTCCTATTGTACATTAGTGAACTAGGTGGCCTTTTATGACAATCATCAATGCTTTCACAGCCACCATTAGACCTCAAATTCCAGGCATTTATCGAATTCAAATTTCACCCTCTGGCATGGTGAGATTTGAACTCTGGGTCCCCAGAGCATTACCGTGGGGTCTCTGACAGTGCAGTGATTATACCACGATGCCACTGCCTCCTCCAGTGGGACTAATTGGTTGTTTTTTTTAAGTGTCAGTGCAAGCATGATGGGCCAAATTGCCACATCACTCTGTGCCTCTCTGATTCCATGAAGGAAACTTAGATTGATGAATTTTGTGTTTAACTTCATGCCAATGGCTGCTGCCATATGGAGAACTTTAGGACCCAGAGGAAAAGCTGCAGATTAAATTGAGCTGGAACTCACTCATTGTTGTGACACCAGGGCTTACTTCAGCAAAGAGTGACAGATGTGCGGCAGCTAGATTTCTGAATGTGCACATCAGCGACCTTGAGCTGGCTACGTTAGTCACAGTGCAAATAAAGAGACTAGCTTTACTCTGGTCAGACTATCAACAAAGTTGATTATCACAGAGAACTACATCAATATTCCACAAAGAGATGGGCCACTCGGCCCAGCTGGTGGCATTCGTTCTCCACATAATTTCATTGCCCCTTAATTTATCTCTTTCCACCACTGTTCCTTTTTCTGTTGTTTGATGCTGGCATTGAATTCAGATATTGCATGGATGGGAAACAGTGTACTCCATGTGAGGAGAGTCCAGACAAAGATTGATATCTCCAAGGATATGGTGTGTGATTTTCTGTTGCCGATGACTATACACCAGTGCCTGGTTCAGGAATGCAATGTAACATGTATTTGTTCCCCAATGCATGGGACGACTTTTGCCTCATGGTCAGCACAAAGAAAACTGAAGTGACATACCAGCCAACTCCAGGAAAGCCCCATCTCCAGCCCAAGATTTCCACCAATGACCAGAACTTGGTCAGCGGTGGATAAGTTAACCTACCTCAGCAGCACATCCTCTTAAATGGTCTGTACTGATGATGAGATACATGTAAGAATTGACAAAGCAAGTGTGGCCTTCGGCAGACTTTGACCATCAGCCTGGGAACATAGAGGGGTAGATCTGCCTCCCAAACTGAAAGTTTAAAGAACAACTATCCTACCCTCTCTGTTCTACCTATGTGAGATCATTGAATCCCTACAGTGCAGAAGGAGGTCATTCGGCCCATCAAGTCTGACCCAACCCTTCGATAGAACACCTAACACAGGCTCCATTCTGTAATTCAAAATATTTATCCCACTAATTCCCCTAACCTAAATATCCCAGGATACTAAGGGTCAATTTAGCATGGCCAATCAACCTAAACCTGCACATCTTTGAAGTAGGCGCAGTAAGAAATCTCACAAAACCAGGTTAATTTGGTACCGCGAGCTTTCAGAGCATTGCCCCTTCATCAGGCGAGTGGGGGATTGGAACCCAATTTTCCATTCACCTGATGAAGGAGCAGCACTCTGAAAGCTTGTGATACCAAATAAACCTGTTCAACTTTAACCTGGTGTTACTTATTTACTGCACCTAGCCCAGTCAACATTCATATCTCCACGTCATCTTTGGAGTGTGGGAGGAAACCCAGAGCACCCAAAGGAAACCCACTCAGTCACGGGAGTAACATGCAAACTCCACACAGTCAGCCACCAAGGCCAGAGTCGAGCCCAGGTCCCTGACACTGTGAGGCAGCAGTGATAACAGTGCCTATCTAATGGGAAAGGAAGGTCCTATTTGATAGGACTTCCTATCCTTTGAATTGTACTGGGGTACAGGACCCAGGTGGGAATGGATTGATGGCCTCCACAGCACCTTCAGTGCAGCTTATCACCTCAATAATAGCTTGTATTTATATATCACCTGGTAAACATCACAAAATGACAATCAGACAGATTTGTTACCAAACCAAATGGAGAGATCTCATGACTGATGATCAAGAGCTTGGTCATGAGTAAGTCTGAAGGAGTATATTAAAGGAAGATACAGGGACAGAGAGGTTTAAGGGAGGAGGTTGAAGGAACTTCAGCCCGGGATAGCTGAAGGCACAGCCATAGAGCAGTGAGAACCAGAGATACCCAAGAGACCAGGATTGGAAAAGTGCAGATACTTCCAAAGATTGGGGGCTGAAGTTACAACGAGGGGAGGATGATTTGATTTGATTTGATTTATTATTGTCACATGTATTAGCATATAGTGAAAAGTATTTTTTCTTGCGCGCTACACAGATAAAACATACCGTTCATAGAAAAGGAAATGAGAGGGTACGGAATGTTAGCTAGGGTGTAAAGAAAGATCAACTTAATGCAAGGTTGATCCATTCAGAAGTCTGATGGCAGCAGGGAAGAACAGTTCTTGAGTCGGTTTTACGTGACCTCAGATGTTTATGTCTTTTTCCCGACGGAAAAAAGCGGAAGAGAGAATGTCCGGGGTGCATGGGGTTCTTGATTATGCCGGCTGCTTTTCCAAGGCAGCGGGAAGTGTAGACAGAGTTAATGGATGGGAGGCTGGTTTGTGTGATGGAGTGGACATCATTTACGACCCTTTATAATTTTCTTTGGTCTTAGAAAGAGCAGGAGCCATACCAAGCTGTGATACAACCAGAGGCCCAAAGATGATTGAGATTGAACTGTGCAGTGGCAAATGTCAGCAAGTACAGAGAGGGAATAAGTGAGCAGGAATTGGTGCGAGTTAGAATATAAGCAGTTGGGTTTAAATGAATTGGTGTTTACAGTAGGTCAGGTAAGTGTGGCAGGAGTTGTGAGTCAGGCTAATCCATGTGAGAAATGGGCCCTTTGCCCCAAAAGCAACATGGAGCACAATCTCCTGGAAGGAAGCAGGAAAAGAAATGGATTACCTCAATGAGTGAGAAGAAGTTCAATTCTGCTGATGGGTGGCATGGTAGCACCAGTGGTTAGCACTGCTGCTTCACAGCTCCAGGGTCCTGGGTTCAATTCCTGGCTCGGGTCACTGTCTGTGGAGTTTGCACATTCTCCTCGTGTCTGTGTGGGTTTCCTCCGGGTACTCCGGTTTCCTCCCACAGTCCAAAGATGTGCGGGTTAGGTTGATTGGCCAGGCTAAGAAATTGCCCCTTAATGTCTAGGGATGTGTAGGTTAGAGGGATTAGTGGGTATAATACGTAGGGATATGGGGGTAGGGCTTGGGTGGGATTGTGTTCGGTACAGTCCCGGTGGGCCGAAGGGCCTCTTTCTGCACTGTAGGGTTCTATTCTATGATCTATGACTCAATTCCTATAGAAAACACAAAGGGTGGCAGGGGAGTGTCTATGGGAAAGGCAGGGAGGCATAAACAACCGACCCCCACACCCACGGGCCTGTTGGAGCCACATTTCGGTGGTATCGCTTGGTGAGCGTTCATACAATGGGGCACAACAGAATCCTCAGATCTGCTGTCAGTGGCCATGAGGCAAAAAGACACTCAGGAAAAAAAAGAGAAATGGCAGTGAGGTTACTGAAAGGGAAAAGCCAAAGAATGATGACAGACTCTGACCGTTTTTTGGGAGAGTCTATCTGGCCCTGAGCAGTAACGTGCCCCAGAGAATGGCACCAGGCTTTAATGCTTTACTCAATCCCTCTCTCTCTGTGCAACATCCAGATGGTGAAAGCTGTGTCTGGCTGCAAGGTCCCAAGGTAGGTTTTCAAGGCAGCTTTGAAGCTGATGAGGCGGCAGCTGCTTTCTAGCTCCCCTTACCTCAGTGGAGTGCGGTTTTATGACAGTAATCTGTTTCAATTTGCCTAATTGCACACAGATACTTTCTCACCCTTACCATCACGTTATGCTCTTGTAACTTTAGCTTTCGTATTTGTGAATGTTGTGCTTGGCAGTGGAATCGATTCCAGCCACTGAGGGGAGGTGGGGGGAGGTGTAATTCTCTGCTGGGGTGGGGTAGGCAGGGGAAAGGGGTTGGGGGGCTGGGTAGGGGCTATTCACGTTGATGAGCAGATACTTGGCGGAAGATCAGCACAAGCTCAGGGGAAATGGGGCTTTCGGTAACAGAGCCAGGCAGGAGAGTGGTCAAGAAATTTGCCAATAACAATTTAGTTAACGAACGCTGTACGGCACACAGCATTCGGGTCAACAATTCCATCAGGAAGCTGGTTCCCTTTGTCCCTATAAATTCATCAGGGGGTCCAGTTCAACTCCGCTTGGGGCCACAAACTGGATTTCCTCTGCGCTGATGTGGAGGTGCTGGTGTTGGACTGGGGTAAGCACAGTGAGAAATCTCACAACACCAAACGTGGACTGCAGCGGTTCAAGAAGGCAGCTCACCGCCACCTTCTCAAGGGTAACTGGGGATGGGCAATAAATGTTGGCCAGCCAGCGATGCCCATGTTCCACGAAAGAATAAAAAAAACTGATGACTGAGGGATGAGTGTTGGTCGGGATGCCGGAGAGAACTCTGCACTGCCAGGGATAGTTACAGTGGCAGAGATCATGCAAATTTCAAGAAGTTCTCAGATTCGCTCTCAGCAAGGGTAGCACAGTGGCACAATGGTTCGCACTGCTGCCTCACAGCACCAGGGACACCGGTTCAATTCCCCGGTTGGGTCACTGCCTGTGCGTAAGCCTGCGCGTTCTCCCTGTGGCTGCATGGGTTTTCTCTAGGTGCTCCGGTTTCTTACCAGAGTCCAAAGACATGCTGGTTCGCTGCATTGGCCATGCTAAAATCCTCCCTCAGTGTACCCAAACAGGTGCTAGAGTGTGGTTACTGGGGGAATTTCATAGTAACTTCATCACAGTGTTAATGTACACCTACTTGTGATACTAATAAGTAAAACAAAACTCCGCACATTCCCCACAATTGAAGTACAATGGTACAGCCACATCTGAAGATGCCCAATGTTGTACAAGTCACCCAACCTTGAGTGATGGTGAAAGAAAGAAATTTATTTTATATAGCAGCTTTACATGACCTCAAGTGCTTCGTGGCCAACTCAGTTTCATTGTCGGAAACACTGTAGCCAATTTGCGCACATCAAGCTTCCACAAGCAGCGATGAGGTTGTGACTACCATCCAGGACAAAGCAGCCCCACTTGATTGAAACCACATCCACAAGCATTCACTCCCTCCACCACCTACGCTCAGTAGAAGCAAGGTGCACTGCAGCAATTCGCCAAAGATCCTTAGACAGCACCTTCCAAACCCACAGCCACGTCCACCTGGAAGGACAAGAGCAGCAGGTAGATGGGAACACCACCACCTTGAAGTTCCCCTTTAAGCCATTCACCATCCTGAATGTCGCTGGGTCAAAATCCTGGAATTCCCTCCCCAACAGCATTGTGGGTCAATCCACAGAACACGGACTGCAGCGATTCAAGAAGGCAGCTCACCGCCACCTTCTCAAGGGTAACCAGGGGTGAGCAATAAACGCTGGCCAACCCGTGCCCCAAGAAAGAATAAAAAGAAACTGTTTGACTGAGGGGTGAGTGTTGGTCGGGACGCTGGAGAGAACTCTTCTGTACTCCTTCAGAACAGTGGCCATGACATTTTCTTAATATCCACCAGGCAACCCAAACGGGGTCTCTCTTTAAAGCTTCATCTAAAGATTGCATCTCCAAAAGTGCAGCACTCCCTCAGTGTGAGTTTCAACCTGGGATTTTAGTTCAAATCTCGAGAGGAGAACTTTATTCCAATTGAGAGATGAACTAAGCCCCGACAGGAAACTTGTGATGAATATGCGTCTGAATTTCCAGTGTGTGTTTGTGCCTAATACATGAAGGTCAGAAAATTATCCTTTCAATATATGCACGCTAAATATATAATCGTTAATTAGTAGAAGTTTAAGAGTATGCTTATCGTGTCCTACTGTATAATCACTGCTAACAGCTCAAACTGAACTGACACCATCTTATTTACATATTGTAGTAAAAGGAAACTTGATCTGCATATTGGCAACCATTCATGGGGGTGGTGGTTCTTGAGGGATTATGATAATATGTCTCTTGGGGTGTTCACATCTCTAAGATTCTCTGGGGTGGAAGTGAAACTCAACCCCTGGGCTCTCTCCGGCTGTGAGACAGTGGTTGGGGAGATTAACGATGCTGGTACTGAGAGTTCCACTGAATGTTTCATGCTGCGCTGGGGCACAGAGAGCGGATTAACATTTTGCTTCTTTTCAAAAGCTAGCTTGCAGAGCCTGTGTGCATTCAGTCCATCCGGAATCCTCATCGGCTGGGGCTTCGAGTATAAAGGTTGTGTTACAGTTGTATAAACGTTGGTTAGGCCACATTTGGAATACTGTGTCCAATTCTGGTCACCACACTACCAGAAGGACGTGGAAGTTTTGGAGGGATTACAGAAAAGGTTGACCACAATGTTGCCTGGTATGGAGGGTATTAGCCATGAGGAGAGATTGAATAAACTGGGGTTGTTCTCTCTGGAAAGATGGAGGCTGAGGGGTGACCTGATAGAAGTTTATAAAATTATGAGGGGTATAGATAGGGTGAACAGATGGAGGCTTTTTCCCAGGGTAGAAATGACAATTACAAGGGGGCACAGGTTCAAGTTTAGCAGGGAAAGGTTCAGTGGAGATGTGTGGGGGGAGGTTTTTTACACAGAGGGTGGTGAAGGTCTGGAATACAGTGCTGAGTGAGATGGTTGTGGCAGACACATTAACCACATTTAAGACTTATCTTGATAGGCAAATGAACAAATGGGGAATAGAGGAATATAAGTGGTTGGTTTAAATAGGCAAATGTGATTGGTGCAGGCTTGGAGGGCCGAAGGGCCTGTTCCTGTGCTGTACTGTTCTTTGTTCTTTGTATGCTATCCCAATCAACATACTGAATCCAAATTAGCTTGGCCATCTGAATCAACCAATGACCTGAACTACTAGGGGGCAATGAGGCAAAAGAGGCATAGATTACAAAAGCAGGGAAGTCATGTTGGAGTTGTATATTTTAGTCCAAAGATGTGGGGATTAGATTGACTAGTGATGTTAAATCGACCCTCGTGTCAGACAGGGACCAAGCCGGGAGTCGAACCCAGGTCCCTGGCACTGTCAGGCAGCAGTGCTAAACACTGTGCTCTGGAATTCTCTGCCCGTTGAAGTGGTGGAGGCTACCTCGCTGAATATATTTAAGTCACTGGTAGATACGTTTCTGATAGACAAGGGAATTAAGGGTTATGGGGAGAAAGCGGGAAAGTGGAACTGATCCACTTCAGATCAGCCACGGTCTTATTGAATAGCGGGGCAGGCTCAAAGGGCTAGGTGGCCTACTCCTGCTCCTATTTCTTATGATGCCCATAGAAGAGTGAATGAGATAAGCATTTGAAAGGTAGGAAATTCGTCGAAGAGAGGGAAAGAGTTGGGGAATGACGCTGTAACTAGAGGCTTTGGGAGGATACAGAAAATATTTACCAGGATGTTGCCTGGTATGGAGGGCATTAGTTATGAGGAGAGGTTGGAGAAACTTGGTTTGTTCTTACTGGAGGATGAGGGGAGACCTGATAGAAGTCTAAAAAATTATGAGGGCACGGACAGAGTGGATAGTCAGAAGCTTTTTCCCAGGATGGAAGATTCAAATACTAAAGGTGTGAGGGCAAAGTTTAAAGGAGATGTATGAGGCAAGTTTCCTACACAGAGGGTGGTGGGTGCCTGGAACTCACTGACAGGGAAGGTCGCGGAAGCAGATACAATAGTGACTTATAAGGGACGTCTGGACAAATACATGAATAGGATGGGAATAGATTCGGTCCCTGTAAAAGTCGAAGGTTTTAGTTGAGTCGGGCAGCATGGTTGGTGTGGGCCTGGAGGGCCAAAAGGTCTGTTCCTGTGCTGTAATTTTCTTTGTTCTTTGTTCTTTGTATTGTTCTCTCAATGTACCTCGTACATGTATGAGGAGTCCAATGGCCTCCTTTTGAATTAATTCTACGCGTTGCTTACATTAATGTGTATGAGATATTTTGACATCCTTCACAGCCGTCACTTGGAAATGATCCACTTTTTGTTCCTTCCATGGAACGTGGGCATCGCTGGCAAGGCTAGTATTTGTTGTCCATCCCTAATTGCCTTTAGGCTGTGTGGCTTGCATTGGAATAGTTTTTAATACATATTTATTTAGAGTTAGAGCATTCTGATATGGTAGTTTGGCTATCTTTTACATTTATTATTCATATATATATTATTTTAATGAATAAGCAATGGAATTGAAACAAATTTCCATTTGATTAATGATAAATTGAACTGTGGATTGTGGAGGTGTTGTCGTTTTTATGTACGGTTATCTCTCTATTCTGTTTCTTTGCAATAAAGTGTATGAAATTGGCTTAAGGAAAAATGTAAAGAACTCATCTACAGTTCCCTTATATGGATAGACATCTGAGAATTGCTCCCAGGTGGATGGTGGTCCATATAAATTTGTTTGACATCAGTATTCCTCAAGCTATGTGAGAGGTCTTTGGGTCTTACACTAATGACCTGCCAAATCTCTCTATTCAACCATCAAAGGCCATTTGTAGACAGCTTGTGTGATAATATAATTTTGACACGGAACAACACTGGAGAAATGTTAACTGACAAGGTGGTTAAAGGCGATTTACTTCAAACCCTTACCTGCATAAGACACAGGAGAGCTATTAAATCATACATAAACAGCAGAGAAATCAGCAACAATTGTCGATGATTAAATCACAAATAATCACAGGTCCAGAATCAGCGGCAATCCAGATAATTAAGCCTCTAAAAATCACAACGACAGATTTCCTCAACAAATATAAATCAGGAATAATTATATGTATGAAAACCACCATAATCAGAAGTATACAAAGGTTTACAGAGTGTGATCCCAACTATGAAGGGGTTTTGAACCCTGGTGAGCTTGTCATTAGCACCAGATTCATCGTTTGCCCAGATCTGTGATTAAGGGATGTCACTTTGACCTGGGATTGGAGTGGACGCAAGAAAAGTCCGTGCTGCTAACCGGAATGCTTAGAATCAGGCAGCTAGCAAGTCCATGGAAGCAGCCAGCAGAGGACAAAAGAAAATGACCAGATGGTGGAAAATAGATCCTGTTGGAAGGAAAAAAAATGTCAGTCAGCCTCAGGCCTTTGCTACTCACCTGTGCTAGGGCCCGCCACTCTCGCATCTGCCTCTACGGCCACAGCAGGCAATAGTCATTACAGGAGTGGCATACTCCCTGGGTGCAGTCCATCTTCTCCCAAGAAGGATGGATGCTTTTTTTTACATATTCGTTTTTGGCACATGGGCATCGCTGGTTGGGCATTTATTGCCCATCCCTAGTTGCCCTTGAACTGAGTGGCTTGTTAGGTCATTTCAGAGGGCAGGAGGGAATCAGCCACGTTGCTATGCCCTGGAGTCACATGTAAGCCAAACCAAGTAAGGACGGCAGATTTCCTTTCCCAAAGAATGTTGGTGAACCAGATGGGTTTTTCTGACAATCGGGAATGCTTTCATGGTCATCCATTGATTCCTAATTCCAAATCATTTTCTTGAGTGAATTCAAATTCCACCATCTGCCGTGGTGGGCTTCGAAGCCGGGCCCCCAAATTATTAGCTGGGTTTTTGGATTAACAGTCTAGCAATGATGCCACTGGGCCATTGGCTCCTGGAATCCATGCCTCCACATGGGAATGGTTATGCACGAACATAAGAACTAGAAGCAGGAGTAGGCCATCTGGCCCCTCGAGCCTGCTCTGCTATTCAATAAGATCATGTCTGATCTTTTCGTGGACTCAGCTCCACTTACCCGCCCGCTCACCATAACCCTTAATTCCTTTACTGTTCAAAAATTTATCTATCTTTGATGAAGTTAGCCAACTGACTTGGGCAGTATTTCTGCCTTTCTTGGTCAGTCATTTTGAATGGGAGGTCCCAGCCCAACTGAAGAGAGCTGGAAATACAGTTTTAAGATCTCTGGTCTGTGTGGACCATCCCCCTATCGGGAATTGTCTCATCATGCCAGAGTTAGAGAAAGCAATTCCACATGGGCTTGGGGAGTGGGTGTAGCTACACGTGCTTCCCCCCCTCTGTCATTCCCGAGCACTGGAATGCACTCTGTGGTTTGAATATCGATAGATTCAGAATCCAAATCCGCTCAGGAATAAATACCGAACTTTCAGAAAGATATTTGTCTATTTCAAATCCACTTGAAAGGTAAAACCTTCTACCCCAGCATGTGTCAAAGCCGTCACAACCAATAAGGTATCTTCACAGGGGAGTCACTGTTATAATGGAGGAAACCTGGCAGTCAGATTTCCCTGGAGTGTAGGAGGCTGAGAGGTGATCTTACAGAGATCTACAAAATAATGAGGAGCACAGATCAGCTAGAAAGTCAACATCTTTTCCCAAAGGTAGGGGAGTCTAAAACAAGAGGGCTTAGGTTTAAGGTGAGAGGGGAGAGATACAAAAAGGTCCAGAGGGGCAATTTTTTCACACAGGATGGTGAGTGTCTAGGACGAGCTGCCAGAGGTAATAGTAGAGGGGGGGATCTCAATTTTGTCTTTTAAAAAGAATTTACATGGGTAAGATGGGTATCGAGGGATATGGGCCAAATGGGACAAGCTTATTGGTTAAAAAAGGGATGGCATGGACAAGTTGGACCGAAGGGCCTGTTTCTATGCTGTAAACCTCAATAACTCTATGAGGACTTTCGGGAAAATACTCCCAACTTTCTTTGAAATAATTCCAAGCAATCATTTACACGCACCTAAGATAGGAGATAGTGCCTCAGTTTTCCATCCAAACTGTAAAATAGCTCCTCTAAAAGAGCAACACTCCCTCAGCACTTCACTGTTGTGTCAACTGAAATTTTGTGCTCAAGTTTTTAGAATGGGAATTGAACTTACCACTTGCTGACTGAGAAATGAAATCACTACCAGTTAGCTGATGCCAGTTTTGCAAAAGAGATAGCCAGTTTAAGTTTATGCGTTATTGTCACAAGTAGCCTTACATTAACAACTGTCCTGAAGTTACTGTGAAAATCTCCTTGTTGTCACACTCCGGCATCTATTTGGGTACACTGAGGGAGAATTTAGCATGGCCAATGTATTTAACCAGCACGTCTTTCAGATTGTGAGAGGACACCAGAGCACCCGGAGGAAACCCAGGCAGAGATGGGGAGAACGTTCAGACTCTGCACAGACAGTGACCCAAGCCAGGAATGGAACCCGGGTCCCTGGCACCGTGAGCCAGCAGTGCTGACCACTGACCAGATCATTTTACGATGGCACAATGATCAGCGTTGCTGCCTCACAGCGCCAGCGACCCAGATTCAATCCCTGCCTCGGGTCACTGCCCGTGTGGAGTTTGCACATTCTCCCCGTGTCCATGTGGGCTTCCTCCCGGTTTCCAATTTCCTCCAAGAATCCAAAGATGTCTGGGTCAGGTTGATTGGCCATGCTAAGTTAACCCTAGTGCCTGGGGGATTAGCAGGGTAAATGTGAGGGGTTACGGGAATCGGGCCTGGGTGGGATTGTGGTCGGTGCAGACTCAATGGGCCAACTGGCCTCCTTCTGCACTGTAGAGATTCTATGAATCCAGACGGAGTCTTGTTTTCTCTGCAGATACTGAATGTGAAATTGCTTTATTAAATGCACATTGTCATCCACTTTTCCACCTGCCTTCTGAACAATTAGCATCCTCAGGTTTAAACTTTGACTTTTTATTCTGAAATAAGCTTTGCTCTTTGATGAAGAATGAATGAAAATGTCCAATGGTGCCTCGGTGTTACTCAGCTGTTGCGCCGGGGAAATTTGAGAAGGTTAACTTGCTGAAGATTGGCTCCATCAGCCAATGATTTATTTCAGCTCGGTTAAACAAATTTCATCGCAAGACCATTTTAATCTACAATAAATACCACTACCAGCCTTTGGCTCATTACGTTATTCGGGGAAAAAAATAATTTCCGCCTTCGAAAAGTCAGAGGGATTATGTGCGAGTTCAGAGACAGCAAATGAAATGTGAAAAACTGCATCTGTTTGACCATGTGTTGAGATTCAAAGGAAAGCACTTCTGGCTTCGGTATCACTAAGCCATATTGATCAACAGGGCTTTGGATTTTGATCCCTGAAGCTGGGCAGGTTTCAGCTGAGGTTCCAGTTATTGATAATTACAATCGTCCATCGGACCAAGAGCAAACCAGATTTTCTGCTCTGGGCTTTTGACAAAAACAAGGGTTGGCCAACTCTTCATGGGGGGATTAGCTTTTGTCATTCATTGTGCAAGCTCACAAGCTGAACAGCCACTTAAGTGATACATCAGCAGCTGGAATCATAGCCCGTGCAAGAGTTAACACCTTCAAATAACACACAACACAAATGCTCTTGAGTTGATTTGATTTGATTTGTTATTCACTCGTATTAGGTAACAGTGAAAACTATTGTTTCTTGCGTCGCACACAGACAAAGAATACCATACATACAGAGGGAAAGGAGAGAGTGCAGAATGTAGCGTTACAGTCATAGCTAGGGTGTAGAGAAAGATCAACTTAATATTATGTGGAGATTCTGACTTTGGACTGGGGCAGGCACAGTAAGAAGTCTCACAACGCCAAGTTAAAGTCCAGCCTTCTACCTTCCAGAGAAAAAAGTCCCAGACTATCCAATCTCTCCTTATAACGCAAAATATCAAGTCCCAGTAGCATTTTAATAAATCTCTTCTGCAGTCTTTCTACTTTAATAATATCCTTTCTATAATCGGGTGACCGGAACTGTACACAGTATTCCAAGTGTGGCCTTACCAATGTCTTGTACAACTTCAACAAGACGTCCCAACTCCTGTATTCAATATTCTGACTAATGAAACCAAGCATACTGAATGCCTTCTTCACCACTCTGTCCACCTGTGACTTCACTTTCAAGGAGTTATGAACCTGAGCCCCTGGATCTCTTTGCTCTGTAACTATCTCCAACATCCTACCATTAACTGAATTTAATCCTGATTGAATCCCGATTCAATCTACCAAAATGCATCACCTCACACTTATCTAAATTAAACTCCATCTGCCATTCATCAGCCCACTGGCCCAATTGATCAAGATCCTGTTGCAATCCGAGATAACCTTCTTCACTGTCCCCTATGCTACCAATCTTGGTAGCAAACTTACTAACCATGCCTCCAATATTCACGTCCAAATCGTTAATATAAATGACAAATAACAGTGGACCCAGCACCAATCTCTGAGGCAAACAACTCTCGACAATCGCCCTGTGGCTTCAGTCATCAAGCCAATTTTGTATCCATTTAGCTACCTCCCCTTGGATCCCATGAGATTTAACCTTATGCAACAACCTACCATGTGATACCTTGTCAAAGGCCTTGCTAAAGTCCGTGTAGACAGCATCCCTCATCTACCTTCTTGGTTACTCCTTCAAAAAACTCAATTAAGTTTGTGAGACATGATTTTTCCACTCACAAATCCATGTTGACTGTCCCTAATCAGTCCCTGTGTCTCTAAATGCATGTAGATCCTTTCTCTCACAATAATTCCAACAACTTACCCACCACAGATGTGAGGCTCACCAGCCTATAATTCCCAAGCTTTTCCCTGCAGCCCTTTATAAACAAAGGCACAGCATTTACCACCCTCCAATCTTCAGGCACCTCACCTGTGACTATTGCTGATAGTCCTGATGGACTTTAACTTGGTGTTGTGAGTTATAAGACTTCTAACATAATGTAAGGTAGGTCCATCCAAAAGTCTGATGGCAGCAGGGAAGAAACTGTCCTTGAGTCGGTTGGTACGTGACCTCAGACATTTGTGTCTCTTTCCCGGTGGAAGAGATGGAAGAGAGAATGTCTGGGGTGTGTCGGGTCCTTAATTATGCTGGCTGCTTTCCTGAGGCAGTGGGAAGTGTAGACAGTGTCAATGGATGTGAAGCTGGTTTGTGTGATGGACTGGGCCACATTCAAGTCCCTTTGTAGTTCCTTGCGGTCTTGGACAGAGCAAGAGCCTTACCAAGCTGTGATACAACCAGAAAGAATGCTTTCTAAGATGTATCTGTACAAGTTGGTGAGAGTTGCAGCGGGCATGCCAAATTTCCTCGCCTCCTGAGAGAGTAGAGGTGTTGGTGGGGCTTTCTTAACTATAGAGTTCAAATAAAGCTTAGTGCTGATTCACCAAATTTCATTCTATGCACAATGCTAACTCTCCCAGTTTCAGAATATGCATTCCCCACAAAGTCCCAATTTCAGACTACGCACAACACAAACACTTACGCTTCAAGAAGAAAGATTGGATTTACACATGGAAAACAAACTCAACAACTGAAATTCACGGTGCGCCATTTAGATGCTAATGGGATATTTCACACATACTATATTAAAATCTCAGATTCCTGGAATGACATTTATGAGCTGTACAATTACAAAACTTGTTATATTTGAAGCAACTACTGCGGTAGATTTTAACCTTTGTGCAGGAAAAAAAATATGCAAAGGAAATAATGGAGACGATAAATAACGTAACCTGATTTTAAAAGAATAAAAGAAGGAAAAAATCAGAATCAATATTTGCGATTCATTATACAGTTATAAATTGTACATTATTAGTACTTCATGTACCAGTTCTGGACAAGTACCATTATTGTATTTCATGTGCCTAGTCTTATATCATATCGTGTGAATCATTCATTTGATATGGACGTCATTGGCAAGGTCAGCATTTATTCTGCATGCCTTCTTATGTTCTTGTGAGAAAGTAGTCGTGAGCTGTCTTCATGAACTGCTGCCTACATATTATGTAGATGTATTGATTGCGTGGTGATGTGCCTTTGGTTACTTTGGCATGCCATGGGCTTGTTATAGTCATGGGGCATCTAATGTTATCATAGAATTATAGAATCCCTACAGGGCAGAAGGAGGCCATTTGAGTCTGCACTGACCACAATCCCACCAGGGCTCAACACCAGAGGTCAGGGAAGCGTATCGATCAGCATGTGACTGCACTGAAACATCTTGTTAAATTTTGTCAGTGTGAGCAACTGAAAGAGGATCTGATCAGATGTACGATTGTCTGAAGAACAGGCGACCTGCCTGGAATTGAACCTGGGTCCCTGATGCTGTGAGGCGACAGTGCCACCATGTCGTTCATTAATTCTGTTCCTCTCTCCACAGATGCTGACAGACTTGTTGAGTCTTTCCAGCATTTTCTATTTTTATTGTTAATAAAGTTTAAAGATCATTTATTAGCCACAAGTAGGTTTACATTAACACTACAATGAAGTTCATAGAATCATAGAATCCCTACAGCACAGAATGAGGCCATTTGGCCCATTGAGCCCACACCAACCATAACGCCGCCCAGGCCCCATACCTCTACATATTTACCCACTAATCCCTCTAAACTATGCATCTCGGGACATTAAGGGCAATTTTAGCATGGCCAATCCACCTAACCCGCACATTTTTGGACTGTGGGAGGAAACCGGAGCACCCGAAGGAAACCCACGCAGACATGAGGAGAATGTGCAAACTCCACACAGAAAGTGACCCAAGCCAGGAATCGAACCCAGGTCCCTGGAGCTGTGAAGCAGCAGTCCTAATCATTGTGCTACCGTACCCATACCGTACCGTGAGGTACAAGTTGCTGTGAAAATCTCCCAGTTGTCATACTCCAGCACCTGTTCGGGTACATTTGGGGAGAAATTATGATGGCCAACGTACCTAACCAGCACACCTTTCCAACTGTGGGGGGAAACTGGAGCACCGAAGGAAACCCACACAGACACCTGGAGAACGTGCAGACTCTGCACAGGCAGTCATCCAAGCCAGGAATCGAACCCTCATCCCTGGCATTGTAAGGCAGCAGTGTTAACCACTGTGTCACCATGCTATGATTTCCATCAGCTAAAGTTATCATAGGATGTGGAGTTAAGGTAGGGGAATGAAATTAAGGTACAGAGGCCAGCTCTGATCTGGTTAAATAGCCTAACAAGGCTGTGTCCTCAACCCCTTACTATTCTCCTTATACACCTGTGATTGTATGGCCAAATTCTCATCCAACTTGATTTTCATGTTTGCTGATGACATCACCATAGTGGGTCAGATCTCAAAAAAATGATAGGTTGGAGTACAGGGAAGTGATAGAGAATCTGGTGAAATGGTGTGAAGACAATAACCTCTCCCTCAATGCCAGTTAAACGTTGGACATAGTCATCAACTTCAGGAAGCATAGTAGAGGACATGCCCCTGTTCACATCAATGGGAATGAAGTGGAAGTAGCTGAGAGCTTCAAGTTTCTCAGCATCCAGATCACCAACAACCTGCCCTGATCCCTCCATGCTAATACTATAGTGTGCAAAACCCAACAATGCCTCTACTTTCTCAGAAGATTAAGGAAATTTGGCATGTCTGTAAAAACTCTAACCAACTTTTACAGATGCACAATAGAAAGCATTCTTTCTGGTTGTATCAGAGCTTGGTATGGCTCCTGCTCTGCCCAAGACTGCAAGAAGCTCCAAGCGGTTATGAACGTAGCCCAATCCATCACACAAACCAACCTCCCATCCATTGATTCTGTCTACACTTCCTGCTGCCTCGGCAAAGCAGCCAGCATAATTAAGGACCCCATGCAGCCTGGACAGTCTCTCTTCGACCTTCTACCGTCAGGAAAAGGATACAAAAGTCTGAGGTCACGTACGAGTCAACTCAAGAACAGTTTCTTCTCAGCTGCCATCAGATTTTTGAATGGACTTACCTCATATGAACGGATCTTTCTATCAAACCTAGTTATGATTGCAATACTATAGTCTGTACCTTTTCATTTCTTTCTCTGCTATGTTCTCGATGAACAGTATGCATTGTCTGCATGGCTAGCAAGAAACAATACTTTGCACCATATGCCAATACATGTGTCAATACTAGATCAAATCAAATTGGATTAGCAGAACTTGCTCAAGGGGTTGACTGTCCAACTCTGTTTCCTGTATTCTTGGATTCAGAATCAGATGGACTGCAGCGGTTCAAGAAGATGGCTCACTACTGCCATCTGATGTGGAACTCGGGTGGCCAATAAATGCTGGTAATGCACATCCAAAGATTGAATAAGGTTAAAACAAAATCTCTCGTAGCTTCTGGCTTTTTCATGCCTGAGAAAACTGGCTGAAAGATCAATGAGAATAGTGTACATGCGTTTCCCCAGAGCCTCACGACATTCCACAACGCATGTATGAAGCCAGAACCTGCCTTATATATTCCTCCTGAGAGTGATATTCAACCTGTTTGTTTCCAATGGCCAGGTGTGTTCAATATATCTGCCTCAACAGCCAGGTTCAGAGCCATTGATATCGGCGAGATTTCCTCAGTCCCTTCCACTCTCAGTTGACCTGCACCTCTTGTGGATCAAAACCATAGAACCCCTACAGTACAGAGGGAGGCCATTCGGCCCATCGAGCCTGTACCGACCACAAACCCACCTAGGTCCTATCTCTGTGGCCCCACATATTTATCCTGCTAATCGCCCGGCACTAAGTGACAATTTAGCATGACCATTCAACCTGACCCCGCACATCTTTGGACTGTGGGAGGAAACTGGATCTCCCAGAGGAACTCCACGCAGACGCAGGGAGAATGTGCAAAGTCCACACGGATAGTGACCCACACAGGGAATTGAACTTGGGTCCTTGGTGCTGTGTGCCATCGTGCCACTCATATCGACACTATGGAGTGAGACATATGTTCACCTGGTTGAGGACGCTATGTGACAGCCTCAAGTTGGGGAGGTTGGTGGGGAGGGTCGGGGACTGGTACAGTTTGAGGATCTGAGTGGTTCATTTCACCGTGTTTGGTCAGACAAGGTCAATTAAGGTTATAGAACCAAGGCAAGTCTACATCCAGATCTGCCATGATCTAACCGAGCTACACAGCAGGCTCGAGGGGCTAATGGCGTCCTCCTGTTCGTCTCTTTGAGTTTGTATAGTTGCAGTTTAACACCTGTCAGCTACTCAGCGAGACATCGCAGGGATCTGAATGCTGTAGCTTACAGGAAGTAAATCATACTGAAAAGACAAGAGGGGGATAATGGCTCCGTGTGGATATTGTATCTCAATTTGGTCCACTTTTGGAGTTGACTCTTTGACGTGACAGCAAAGAATAACATTGAATTCTTTATTTCTTAAATCTGAAAGCCAGAGAGGAAAAAGCATTATAATTCATCAAATGCCAATAACGTTCATTTTTTGTGCGATTCCAGATAAATCTCTGCTGGATTGAAAGATTATGCACAGGAAACGTTCCAGTCAGATGGAGACAATGCATGGAGTTTGGGAACATTCTGGAAATTTGTAACCAAAAGAGAAAATGCTGGAAAATCTCAGCAGGTCTGGCACATCTGTAAAGAGAGAAAAGAGCTGGTGTTTCGAGTCCAGATGATCCTTTTGACAAAGCTCTGACAAAGGGTCATCTGGACTTGAAACATTAGCCAAAATCAAAGAATCCCACAATACAGAAGGAGGCCATTTGGTCCATCGAGTCTGCACTGACCACAATCCCACCCAGGCCCTATCCCCATAACCCTCTGCATTTACCTTAGCTCATACCCCTGACACGAGGGGACAATTTAGCATGGCCAATCCACCTAATCCACACATCTTTGGGCTGTGGGAGGAAACTGGAGCACCAGGAGGAAACCCACCCAGACACGCAAACAGTGAGTCGAGCCAGGAATCGAACCCAGGTCCCTGGCGCTGTGAGGCAGCAGTGTTAACCACTGTCCCGTTGTGCCACCCAGAGCTCTTTTCTCTCCTTACAGATGCTGCCAAACCTGCTGAAACTTTCCAGCATTTTCTCTTTTGGCTTCAGATTCAAGGCAGCACGGTGGCACAGTGCTGGTGGCCGGCACAGTTCCACAGCGGTTAGTGCTGCTTCCTCACAGCGCCAGGGACCTGGGTTCAATTCCTGACTTGGGTTACTGTCTGTGTGGACCCTGCACGTTCTCCCCATATCTGTGTGGGTTTCCTCCGGGTGCTCCGGATTCCTCCCACAATCTGAAAGACGTGCTGGTTAGGGTGCATCGGCCTGAACAGCGCTGAAGTGTGGTGACCAGGGGAATTTCACAGTAACTTCACTGCAGTGTTATTAGAAGCCTTACTTGTGGCCAATAAATAAACTTTACTTTCCTTTAGATTGCAGCATCCACAGCAATTTACTTCTGTTCTGGAAGTTTGTGTCCGGTCAGGATCTCAATGTCATCCTGGCCTCTTTGAAATTTACCCAGTGGGAGGTGGGTGTTCAAAATCCAGTGGGGAATTCCAGTGAGTCTGGCAGGAAAATGATTTAAGAAGACAATTGAAGAGCATTTTAACCTATGAGTCCCTTTTTGCCTGATGTTGCACACTGTGACTGCACATCGCCGGTGTTACCAAGACTTGTGCGTAGCCAGAAGAGCTTCTTCAATGAAGCTGACAGGCTGGGAGGGGTCTGATCTGTTACAAGGAAGAGCTGCAGCCATGGCCATTGAGAGAGTGCTGTTCAAAGCATTGCTTCCCTCCAAGATTGCTTACACTGACTGACAGCTAATTGTCAACATTTTGGAGAGCACTCCTCTCTCCTTCAGCTGCATTCTGCGCTGACAACTTTCAACGCAGTGTGAGAACTGTCGATAAAATTCCACCTTTAAGCTTTGAGTGAATAATCTATGCTGAAACTTCATTGGATGTAAAGTGAGTTGGATGTTGAAATGGTGTAAAGTGGATTGGAAGAGTTTTTTTTAATTGAGTGTCTCACCTGAGACTCTGAGCAAAGTTAAATTTACTATTGACCATTGGGAATCCTTTCCAGTGACTGCAGAAGTGATAGAATTCATAGAATCCCTACAATGCAGAAGGAGGCCATTTGGCCCATTGAGCTTGCACTAGCAATGTTCCCATCTTGGCCCCACTCCCGCAACCCCATGTATTTATTCTCCTGATCCTCCTGACATCCTCCTATAACTAAGGAGCAATTTATCATGACCAATCAACCTAATTCGCATATTTTGGACTATGGGAGGAAACTGGAACAGCCGGAGGAAACCCACGCAGATACGGAGTGATTGTGCAAACTCCACACAGACAGTGAATCAAGGTATGAATTGAACCCAGTTTCCTGGCGCTGTGAGGTGGCAGTACTAACCACCATGCCACTGTGGGAGTGGGTTTGCTAGAAATCAGGGCTGAGGTAGGAATTTGAATTTCCAGGCAATGATCAAGCTTCAAGGGAGGCGTACAGTGTAATGTCTTCAATAAGACCCATGAGGTTGGCCTCTTGGAGTATGAGCTCCCTGATTGAGGTAGTGATTGCCTGCCCAATCAGGGAGTTTCACCTGTGTATATACTGAGGAGTGTTAGGACAACTGACACTCTGGATTCTGACTTTGTACCTGAAGCAGTCCTAGAGTGGAACTGGGTTTGTAAATAAAGGGAACCTGATGAAGGGACACCGGTCCCTGAGGAATTATTTCAAAAGGCTTCTTCTGATCTGATTTGATTTATTATTGTCACATGCATTAACATACAGTGAAAAATATTGATTCTTGCACGCTGCACAGAAAAAGCATGCCGTTAATTGAGAAGGAAAGGACAGGGTGCAGAATATATTGTTACAGTCACAGCTAGGGCGTAGAGAAAGATCAACTCAGTGCACGGTAAGTCCATTCAAAGTCTGACAACAGCAGGGAAGAAGCTGTTCTTGAGTTGGTTGGTATGTAACCTCAGACTTTTGTATCTTTTTCCTGACGGACAAAAGTGGAAGAATGTCCAGGGTACATGGGGTCCTTAATTATGCTGGCTGCTTTCCTGAGGCAGTGGGAAGTGTAGACAGAGTCAATGGATGGGAGGTTGGTTAGCGTGATGGATTGGGCTACATTCACAACCTTTTGTAGTTCCTTGCAGTCTTGGGCAGAGCAGGAGCCCATACCAAGCTCTGATGCAACCAGAAAGAATGCTTTCCATGGTGCATCTGTAAAAGTTGGTGAGAATCATAGATTACATCACAAATTTTCTTAATCTTTGGAGAAAGTCGTGGTGTTAGTGGATTTTCTTAACTATAGTCTGAGGTCTAGGAGGAGGATTCCTTTGCTTTCTGGCTCCTGAAAGAGCAGATTGTTAATGCATACAATAAGAAATTTACAGCTCATTGCCTTTCGTTTTTTTTTTGTGGTACTAATGATGATGATGATGATGTTATCAGACCATAAATTCCTAATTTCAGTTTGGCCCATTTTTGCTTTTTGCAGGTGTCCTGTTTAAAGGTAGAATGCGGTCAGGTTGCTCCACCTTCCTCTTTGAACCTCATTCCCAACCCTCTCCTCATAGCTGGGTAGGTTAGGAAAAAGAGTGGGATTAAAATCGAGCCCATTGCTAAGGGCACAGCTGATGTTAAATGCTGGAGCATTCCAAATTCCAGGAGGAGAAAGTTGGAACTCCTGCACTGAACCGTAATTTGGAGAATTGGTATAGTGTGAGGAAAGATGTTCCAGATGGTTTTGTGATGATTTAAAAATAAACGTTTATCAAACAATAATACACACACCAAGAAAATCTACTAGCAATGCATTTAACTACATGAAGGGCTATAAATAGAATTTAAATTTAGTCAAGTTCAAATTCCTCTCTTTTTTCAATCTCAGAACTAAACTTCCCCAAACAATATCCCATGGGAATCAAAGCTATAAATGAAATCCAGCAATTGTTACCACACCAGGTGCCTCATATATATATATATATATATATTTTGGATTGTTTTTGTCTTAGGATAGAGACAATTGGTTTCTCAAGTAGGCTTTCTCCATGCACAACTTGTTGGGAGCTGACAGTTACCAGCTCTGGACTGTGGTCTCTCTTGCCGAGAGTGAAATTAACTCTGCTGTACTTTTTTCCCTTGGATCTTTCATTGTGTAAACTTACCTTCTCAGAAGTCACTCTTAGTTACCATTATTACCTGAGCCCATCTTTTGAAATGTAAGCATGAAATCCACCCTCACTTTTTCCTTTTGAACTTTTACCATCCTTACTTTAATTTTTGATTCTGTTCTCCACTGTTACCAACTTGCCTTCGGTAAACATCTGTTTACAGTGTTGCTCGGCTAATCAGCACATCAAAATGCCAAGTTCAACCTGCCCAGACAAGCTGGCTTTCTACAATTTTCATTTTAAAATGGTTTGTTCCTTCTTCAGCAACTACCAGACTACAAGCCCAATCATTGGATTCCTCATTTTTCATTTCATCGCAAATTCCTCACACCGTGATCACTGGATTATGAGTCCAGGTCACGGATTATACATCGAGAGAATTTACCAATTAAACGGTGAAGCTGTTGAAGAGTTACTAGGGTCAATCCCACGGACAAAGATGGGTTTATTGTCTTATTCACAATTTAGTGCAGCATTGGACAGACAGCATAGATTTCACGTTCATTCATGGAGTGAGTTTTGAACCTATGACCCTCCAACACCCAAGAGATGAAAACGAAACATTATAAATCGGATCTTTATTCATCTAACACCTTTTTCAAAAACTCCAAAACACTCTAAGGAACTTTTGAAGTGTGCTCGCCATTGTCAGGTAGGAAACAGAGCTGCCAATTTGCACACAGTAAACTCCCGCCATTCAATAAGATCATGGCAAAGGGATGAAGTAGAAAGGATCAAGAGCTTCAGGTTTTTAGGTGTCCAGATCACTAACAACCTGCCCTGGTCCCCGACACTATGGTTAAGAAAGCCCACCAACCCTTCTACTTCCTCAGAAGACTAAGGAAATTTGGCATGTCAGCTACGACACTCACCAGATGCACCAAAGAAAGCATTCTTTCTGGTTGCATCACAGCCTGGTATGTCTCCTGCCCTGCCCAAGACAGCAAAGAATGACAAAAGGTCATGAATGTAGCCCAATCCATCATGCAAACCAGTCTCCCATCCATTGACTCTGTCTAACTTCCTGCTGCCTCAGCAGAGCAGCCAGCACAATTAAGGACCCCACACAGCCTAGGCATTCTCTCTTCCACCTTCTTCCATCGGGATAAAGATATAAAAGTTTGAGCTCATGTATCAACCGACTCAAGAACAGCTTCTTCCCTGCTGCTGTCTGATTTTTGAATGGATCTACCATGCATTAAGTTGGTCTTTCTCTACGCCCTAGCTATGACTGTAACACTACGTTCTGCACACTCTCGTTTTCTTCTCTATGAACTGTATGCTTTGTTTGTATAGTGCGCAAGAAATGATACTTTTCACTGTATGTTAATACATGTGACAATAATAAATCAAATCAAATCAAATCAAATGCAAAATAGTCAGATAACTGGTTCTAGAGATGTTGCTTGAGAGATAAATATTGACAAAGTGATGCAGAATGGAAAAAAATATAAAATGTAGGAAATGCCCAATAACTCTTGCGGCATCTATGAAGAGTTAATATTCGGGATCAATAAAAACATAGAAACATAGAAGATAGGAGCAGGAGGAGGCCATTTGGCCCTTTGAGCCTGCTCCACCATTCATTACCATCATAGCTGATCATCCAACTCAATAGCCTAATCCTGCATTTTCCCCATAACCTTTGATCCCATTCACCCCAAGAGCTATACCCAGCAAGACTTCTTTCGAATTGAATGTAGAAACCTGTTTATTGCTTCAAATGATGCCCAGGGATTCTTTGTATCTAACATCACATTTGAAAGGCAGTGCCCCTGCACCCCGAGTTATGCTTTTAAACCACTGATGGATGTGAACCGACAACCTTCTTATCTACATAACAACATAAGAAATAGGAGCAGGAGTAGGCCATCTAGCCCTTCGAGCCTGCCCCGCCATTCAATAAGATCATGGCTGATCTGAAGTGGCTCAGTTCCACTTTCCCGCTTTCTCCCCATAACCCTTAATTCCCTTTCCTACAAAAAACCTATCTACCCGTGTCTTAAATATATTTAGCGAGGTAGCCTCCACCACTTCAACGGGCAGAGAATTCCAGAGATTCACCACCCTTTGAGTGAAGAAGTTCCTCCTCAACTCTGTTCTAAACTGCCCCCCCTTTATCTTGAGGCTGTGCCCTCTAGTCCTGCTGTCCCTTCTGAGTGGGAAGAACCTCTCCACCTCTACCCTATCCATCCCCTTCATCATCTTATATGTCTCAAGAAGATCCCCCCTCATCCTTCTAAACTCTAACGAGTAAAAGCACAGTCTATTCAGCCTCTCTTCATTACTCAACCCCCTCATCTCCGGTATCAGCGTAGTGAACCTCCTCTGCACTCCCTCCAAGGCCAAAATATCCTTGCGCAAGTGCGGCGACCAAAACGACACACAGTACTCCAGCTGCAGCCTCACCAGTGCCCTGTACAGTTGCAGCAAGACCTCCCTACTTTTATATTTTATCCCCCTCGCTATGAAGGCCAGCATCCCATCTACCTTCCTGACCATCTGCTGCACCTGTAGGCTGGGTTTTTGCGAGTCATGCACAAGGACCCCCAGGTCCCTCTGCACCGTAGCATGCTGCAGCTTTTCGCTCTTTAAGTAGTAGTCCTTCCTACTATTATTCCTGCCAAAGTGGATAACCTCACACTTGCCAACATCATATTCCATCTGCCAGGTCCTTGCTCACTCGCTCAGCCTATCTAGATCCTTCTGCAGACTTTCTACACCCTCCGCACAATTTGCTTTTCCACTTATCTTTGTGTCATCAGCAAATTTCGACACCTTACACTCGGCTCCCTCCTCCAGGTCATCTATATAAATGGTAAATAGCTGAAGCCCCAGCACCGATCCCTGAGGCACTCCACTAAGTCACCAATCTAGAGGTGAAATCGCTGTCGTTGAGCCACAGCTGAAATCTGTGAATGCTGTGCTCCTGAATTAGGGCAGCACGGCGGCACAGTGGTTAGCACTGCTGTCTTACAGAGCCAGGGACCCGGGTTCAGTTCCGCTCTTGGGTCACTGTCTGTGTGGAGTTTGCAAATTCCCCCCATGTCTATGTGGCTTCCCTTTGGGTACTCTGCTTTCTCCCCACAACCCAAAGATGCGCAGGTTAGGTCGATGGGCCATGCTAAATTACCCCTAATTGTCAGGATAAATGCGTGGGGTTATGGGGTTAGGGCCTGGGTTTGGGAAGGCCTCACCTTCCCCCTGGAAGGGTATGGGGTTTTAGTTCAAAGGGGCAGCATGGTCAGTGCAAGCTTGCAGGGCAGAAGGACCTGTTCCTGTGCTATAATTTTCTTTGTTCTTTTGTCCTTTTTGTTCTTTCTGGCTGGTACAGGCTCAATGGGCTGAATGGCTTCTTTCTGCTCTGTAGGGATTCTATGAGTCAATATCTTCGGAAGAGGGGAGTGAGTGGAGCGAGAGTGATGAATAGGGAGAAAGAACGCACATTTGCATAGCACCTTTTGAATCCCTGGGCATCAGGAAGTGTCAATAAATTAGTGCTTGAAGTGATTCTACCCCGGGATGTCTGGAGGGAAGGAGAGGAAAAAGAGGAATTTCTCGTGTACAGAGAAAAATAAGAGGCAGGTCCATGGTCTCAATCCCAAAATAGGAGGAGACACTTCATTAAAAATAAATAGACTACTTTCCTTTTGCAATGAGAAGACATGAAACTGGGACAGAGCAAGAACCTGAAGGCTCTCAAAATGGCTCAGATCTCTCCACGGAGAGGCGGCAATTGCAATTGGTATGTTCTTTGAAAGCGGAAGAAAGCTCCCCATAGGCATGACGACCTTGTCCTTTAATTATATGTCTGCTTGGTGCTCGAACATAAATTATCTGAGGATGTTCATTATTCTGCATTAGTAAATGGTTGAGTGATCATTAATTTCTGTTGCAGACAATTGGATTGGAAAGCTAGTTCCAAATTCTCAAGGGTACACGCAAGAGAGATTTATTTAACACCGTACACCAGCCCCAAGAAGCATTGCAAAGAGCTTAGCTATACCGTGGGTTACTCGGAAGTGCAGTTGCTGCCCTTGCGGAGGCAGTACAGCAGCCTTTCGCGCATAGTATGATCCCACCAAGAACTGAAGGTCACACTTCATTTGGTTCATGGACTGGGGGCATGAGGGAGTGCTGATAGGGACACCCTTTGATCTTTTACAACCTGTGCCGACGCAGTAAGCAGACAGATGCTTGGCTCAATGTCTCATTTCGAGCACCAAAAACAGCGAATAAAGTGCAAAAGAATTCTGTCCTTTCACCCGACTCTAACTCAGCAGAGATAATCTTTTCATTCTTAGCCAGCAGGGAGGAAGAGGGGGAAACTTGTTTGTGTTGTACTGTGGTACGCCCGATGATCGAGCTCCGAAAGCTCGTGATTCCAAATAAACTTGTTGGACTATAATCTGGTGCAGACTTACTTCAAATCTACGCTCCTGGTCTCTGCAACATTTTCCATTGATATCATGAGCCTAAATGTTCTGTCAGAATCACAGAATTGTTACAGCGCAGAAGGAGGCCATTTGGCCCATTGTGTCTGCACCGGCTCTCCAAATGAGCATCAGGACTCAATGCCACTCCCCTGCTGTTTCTCTGTACCCCCTGCACAATGTTCCCATTCAAATAACTATCTAATGCCCTCTTGAACGCCTCGACTGAATCTGCCTCCACCACATTTCCACTTTTAACAGATTGCTCCTCCCAAGAGAGCAAGCAAGCCAAAAAAAAACACAGCAGGCACCAAAAATCAGATGTGTCTGGGAGAACGCTAACATGGCCAGTGCTAGTGACGTCTAATTTGGAGTTCGGAAGGAGGTCGTTTGGTCCATCAAAACTGTACTGATTCTCTGAAAGAACATCCTACCCAGATCCATCACCCCCCTATCTGTAACCTGTAATCTGTAACAGAAAGAATCAGATGATTCCTGCTTCCAAATTACCTGCATGTACAGGGAAAGTTGGGACCAGAGTGAAAGTATGATCCAACACCAATCCTGAATCTGGTGTCATAACATAAGAGCTGAGGAGTGGGTTAGATGTGTCAGTTCCTCCAAATTGTCCTACATCAGCCTTGTGCATCTCAATATACGTTGCTACAAAGCCTTGTGATATCAGGCTGGAGAGGATCTAACATTAAACACTGGTTTCTTGTGAAGTACTGTTTTTTGGATATTAGCAAAAATAACATTTGTGGAAACAGGAAGAACTTAGATCTCATTTTTGTTAAAAACAAATAGAAAGTATTCATTCAAGTAATGTGTTGGTGCAGATTCAATGGACCGAGGGCCTCTCCTGTGCTGTATGATTCTATGAAGTATAAGAAAGATAACAAAATACTGCAAAGTACAATCTTATCCTTCAACAAATTAACAGTAAACATTTAGGCTCTTAAAAGCTAAAAGCCCATAATCCTAAACTCTACTGAAACTCCCGTTTCCCAAATAACAACCAGAAACCTATTCAAATCTAGACATTGATTACCACACAGTACAACTTAAGGGCCTGGGACTTTGGCACGGTCTTCAGTTCTGCAAAGAAAATAATCTTTTGCACAAACTAGCTTTTGCCTTCAGCACTTCATCTCGAGCTGGGCTGTGTCCTGAGGCTGTCTGCCCTTCTTCCCTGCTCTTCCTCTGCCTTCAGTCCATGATCTGTGGGTGGCACAGTAGCACAGTGGTTAGCACTACTGCTTCACAGCTCCAGGGACCTGCGTTCAATTCCCAGCTCGGGTCACTGTCTGTGTGGAGTTTGCACATTCTCCTCGTGCCTGTGTGGGTTTCCTCCGGGTGTTCCTGTTTCCTCCCACAGTCCAAAGATGTGCGGATTAGGTTGATTGGCCGTGCTAAAATTGTCCCTTAGGGGTGTGAGATGCGTAGGTTAGAGGGATTAGTGGATAAAATGTGTAAGGATGTGGGAGAATGGCCTGGGCAGGATTGTAGTTGGTGCAGACTCGATGGGCCAAATGGCCTCTTTCTGTGCTGTAGGGTTTCTATGATTCTGTAAACTGGTTCCTGAGGATGGCTGCTTCTCTCTCTCTCTTGCTGCTGCTTCTTCAACACCTCAAACGTGGACTAAACTGTTTCCTGACTCACAGCACTTTGACTATTAACTGTATCAACTGCGAAGAACACCCTGTTCCTTATTCTTTCAATTTCCTTCCTTTCTCTTAATTGCTGCCCAGACATTTACTACAAAATACATTTGACTTTACTTATACAAAAACAATCATTCATTTTAATAGCATCCTCCTATTTTGTGGCAACGTTCCCCACCTGACCCACACCTGTAACCTCCTGGCAGAGACAAGGAAATGAACAAGGGGTGAAATCATGCTGAAACCCCTCCCCAACTTCCTTAGGTTATCAAAAGTTGCCCGGGAGATTAAAAAGTATTTTGAGAGAGAGCAAGAACATTAAAATGAGAGAGATTAAAATTTAAAATGAAAGAGAGATGGCATGAGAGAACAAGAGAACAAGCTCATGAGATTGTCAGGTTCCAAGAGGAAAAATGAGAGAGAGAGAGAGGGGCGGAATGAGAGCAGGACCTGGGGGTGCAAGTGCACGAGTCTTTGAAGGTGGCAGTACAAGTGGAGAAGGCTGTGAAGAAAGCTTATGGTATGTGGAGACCCTAGAGAGAGTGCAGAGGAGGTTTACCAGGATGTTGCCTGGTATGGAAGATATGGGTTATGAGGAAAGATTGAGCAAATTGGGGCTGTTTTCCCTTGAAAGACGGTGACTGAGGGGAGATCTAATCGAGGTATATAAGATTATGAAGGATATAGATAGAGTAAACAGTGGTAAGCTTTTTCCTATGTTAGAAATGCACAGTACGGAATGCTTTGCCAAGCAAGGTGGTGGAGGCAGGTACGCTGGAGTTGTTTAAGAGTTACTTAGACAAGCACATGAGTGGGTTGGAGATGGAGGGATATAGGAGATTGTTTTAAATAAGGTTCAGTAGCCTTGGGACATCCCTGGTAATGTAAAAGTATGTGGAATGATACTAATGTTTTTCTCTTTTAATTCACAGGTTTTAAGTCGGTCCGCCTTGTTGTCCAACGAGGGGCATACATGCGATGGGTCGTACAAGGGCTGCTCTTGGATATTCGAGAATAGCCTAGTACTTCTTGTTGTTAGTGTGTGCTTAAACTGGACCAGATGCTGGGCAAGGCAACAGCTCAGTGACTATCACTGTTTGCTGTGCAGACACATGGATTTGGGCCGGTGTCTGTGGGAGTTCGCGCATTCTCCCCGTGCTTGCGTGGGTTTTCTCCGGGCGCTCCGGTTTCCTCCCACACCCCAAAGATGTGCTATTAGGCTGATTGGAGGTAATAAATTGTCCCTAAATTAGTTTTCCCTCAACGTGGAGTGCCGTAAGCATAGATAAGGGTCATGGGTGGAGGGGGGACTGGTAATGTTAAAATGGCGGCGCGGGCTCGTTGGGCCGAAGGGCCTGTTTCCCGGGCTGTTTTGTTCTTTGTTCTTTGTTTGAGAGTGTGAGAGCAAGAGGAGTTTATTTATTAGTGTCACAGGTTGGCTTACATTGACACTGCAGTGAAGTTGCCGTGAAATTCTCCTGGTCGCCAAACTCTGGTGCCTGTTCGGGCACATTGAGGGAGAATTTAGCACGGCCAATGCACCCGAACCAGCGCATCTTTCAGACTGTGGGAGGAAATCAAGGGAGACACAGGGAGATCATGCAGCCTCCACACAGACCCAAGCTGGGAACTGACCCCCGGTCCATGGCACTGTGAGGCAGCAGTGCTAACCACTGTGCGAGATTATATGAGAATGGATTAATGAGTGCCTGAGAACATGAGGAAGCAAAGGAATAGAAGGTGAAAGATAAGGTGAGAGGGAGTGAGGAAGTATGGGAGAGTGAGAATGTCACAGCTGGGATGGGAGGAGTGCCAGAGTCATTATCCCCAATACTCCGCAGACCATAGCAACACAGAAAACATTTAATTCATCCACCAAAATGCCCAGTTGTTTATCTGTTTATGGCTCGACCCAGGACATGAGAGACTTTAACTGTGTTTACTTTCATAAACTCAGAATAATTGATTTATTATGAATGGAAACCGCTCTTTCTCAAAGTATGTTGCAAAACTGGTTAAGATACAAATTGTAATCTGGAAATGAAGCAATTTACCCTGTTTTGAATATCCCAACGCACACCCATCCACACACACACCCACACACACATACACACCCACCCATACACACACACACACACACACACACACACAAGTGTGTGCACATGCACACCCGCACACATGCACACACAAACACACACATGCACACAGCCACATTCACACGCACGCACACACACTCACATGTACACACATACACACACACACTCAGGCATGCACACACATTCACGTACACAGACTCACACACACACACACACTCTCCACACACACACACACGCGCGCACACATACTCACCAACACACACACACTCACACACACACTCATACACACACACACACACACACACGTACAGACACTCTCACACATGCACACACACATACACATACACACACACACTCACACACATGCACTCTCACCCATACACCCACACACTCACACAAACACATACACACTCACACACACACACATTCACTCACACATACATGCATACTCACACACGCACACACGCACATTCACACATGCACACACTTACACATTCACACACTCGCACACATATATATACACACACACACATGCACACACGCGCAAATGCACACATGTGCACAAACACATGCACAGGCACACACACTCATGCTCACACACACTCGCACCACACATACACACACACTCGCATCACACACACACGCACACGCACACACACATGTACACACACGCACATGCACACACACACACACACACACACACACACACACACAGATGTGTTAAGTTGGGCATATGTTTAGTTAAGTTGGGCAGCATGGTCAATGCAGACTTGGAAGGTCGAAGGACCTGTTCCTGTGCTGTAATTTTCCTTGTTCACACATACACACTTACACATACCCACATACACATAATCTATACACTCACACAAACTCACACTCAGACACACGCACACTCCCACACACATACACACACGCACACACACACGTAGACATGCACACACACACACATATACGTTCACACACACATGCAAATGTAAAACAAAGACTAAAACAAACAAGGACTCTGCAGATTTTGGTGCAAGGCAACACTATAAAATGGGTAAAGTTTGAAAAGCTCTTGATGCTGTTGATCTGATCAGAGGGCACAACACTTACCTGGAAGTTTTTCAGATGGATGTTTTGTGAGACACTGGTTATTGAATCATAGAATCCGTACACTACTGAAGGAGGCCATTCTGCCCATCAAGGCTGCATCGACCACAATCCCACCCAGGTAGCCCCATATTTAGTCTGCCAGTCCCCTGACACTAGGATCAATTTACCATGGCCAATCAACCTAGCCTGCACACCTTTGGGATGTGGGAGGAAACCGGAGCACCCGGAGGAAACCCACGCAGACACGGGGCGAACGTGCAGCCTCTACACAACAGTCACCTGAGGCCGGAATCGAACCCGGGTCCCTGGCGCTGTGAGGCAGCCGTGCTAACCATTGTGCCACCGTGCTGTGCCTCCCTATGGCATGTTTCTCGGCTGTGGGAGGCGGTCCCGCCACTGTCAATGGGATTTCCCATTTAACCCACCCCAGGCTGCTGGGAAGTCCGGAGTGAGTTTGCACCGTCGGCAGGACCAGAAGATCCTAGCTGGGTGAAAAGCCGGAAGATGATTCATACCGTCTTTGTCAATTCTTACTTGTCGGAGTTTCACCAGCACTGAGCTGCAAGAAATACTGTGAGGGAGGGAGAGCAATAGAGAAGCAATCTTCCTTCACAGTTTGCTTCCAATGCACATCACTCTACTGAGTTCAAATTAAAATTTTCAGATAGGACTTCTCCCAGTGTCTTCAACGGGGAGCCAAAGGTCTGGAAACAGCAAGTTTTTTTTTTAAACTCTAATTTAAGTAAACAAAATCCCTCTTATCTCCCCAGGCTCCCTGCTGGTCATTGGACTGAAGTAATGTAATTTCTTGAGAAGGATGGGGGAGAGCATGGCAGAAAGTGCAAGGATGGCACGGTGGCACAGTGGTCAGTGCTGCGGCCTCACAGCGCCAGGGCCCCGGGTTCGATCCCAGCCTCAAGTCACTGTCTGCGTGTGAGGTTTGCACGTTCTCCCCAGTACCTGTGTGGGATTTCCCCCAGGTGCTCCGGTTTCCTCCCACACTTCAAAGAGGTGCAGGTTAGGTGGATTGGGGGTGAAAAACGCACAGGGTTACAGGAATGAGTCTTCGGAGACAGAAGCCCCTTCACTAAAATCCCTTTATTTACAATTCCAGTACACAGAGCACTATCAGGCAGCAGTCTACCTTCAGGAGTGCCAGAGGAACTGACACTCACGGTTAAATACAAGGAAAAGACTCCCTGATTGATCCATCAACTGACTCCTTAATCGGGGAACTCGTATTCCAATAGGCCACCATCAATGGCCTGATTGAAGCCATTACAGTAAATAGTCTTACAGCACCAGGTTAAATTCCAACAGGTTTATTAGGTAGCATGAGTTTTCAGGGTGTTGCCCCTTCAATGGCAACTGTGCCTACCCCAGTCCAAAGCCAGCAACTCCACATCATGAAGTCATTACAGTTACGGGATTCGGGTGATGGACTGGGGTGCTCTCTCGGAGGGTTGGCGCAGACCCAAAGAGCCAAATATGTCCTCTGCTGTAATGCAGGGATCCTACAATTCAACGAGAGCGAGGCAACAGGAGATGCACGATGAGATTGATCAGGAAAAGGAATCTGATTGAAAAGTAAATAGTTGTTTCCTGCTATCTCGATGAATGTGAACTTATTTTCTCACAGTGAATGTTCAGTACGCTGAGCCCTCTTTTTGTTTAGGCCTCAGTATGAGATTGCATTGACCTGCTAAACAATACTGCTCCTCATGCTCCATTCAGCCTGAGATTACAGTGTGAGCCATCAGTTCCCCTTTACCATGTTTTACTTTTCAATTTCAGACAAATTTACAAAATCACTGAGTGTCGGGACTAAAATACAATCAGCCCTGACATGAAATATATTGCTGCAATATAAATTTAAATAACTTTATAAAGAAAACTGCAGAGCATAAATTAATACATAAATTCCAGGGAATATTAAACAGAAGCAATTATAACTTTTTTTTTCAAATCAGAGATTTCAATATCACGGATAGAGGAAAATTGAATGCAGGAACTTTAATCAAGCAAATGATCACAGACTAAGAAAGATAAACGACCCCATTATCAAGGCAATGTCGAGCAAATGATAGTGATCAGCAGTTGTAACATGAATAGTTATTAAAGAAGACAAAATGGGAATGAGGAATTGCAGGCTGCCTGCTTGTGAAAGACACTCACTAACTCACACGCTCACTAACTCACACACTCACTAACTCACACACTCACTATCTCACACACTCACTATCTCACACACTCACTATCTCACACACTCACTAACTCACACACTCACTATCTCACACACTCACTATCTCACACACTCACTATCACACATGCTCACTATCACACATGCTCACTATCTCACACACTCAATGTCTCTCACTCTCACTGTCTCTCACAATCATTGTCTCACACTCACTGTCTGATTCACTTTTTCACACTCTGTCTCACACTTACTGCCTCACACACTCACTGTCTCACACTCATTGTCTCACACTCTCATTGTCTCACACTTACTGCCTCACACACTCACTGTCCCACACTCACCGTCTCATACTCTCATTGTCTCACACTCACTGTCTCCCACACTCACTGTCACACAATCACTGTCTTTGACACTCACTGTCTCTCACACTCACTGTCTCCCACACTCACTGTCACACAATCACTGTCTTTGACACTCACTGTCTCTCACACTCACTGTCTCACACTCATTGTTGCAAACTCACCGTCTCTCACACACACTGATTCACACTCACTGTCTCTCATAAACATTGTCTTTCATACTCACTGCCACACACTCACGGTCTGACACACTCACTGTCTCACACTCACTGTCCCACACTCGCTGTTCCACACTCGCTGTCTCTCACACTCACTGACTGGGATTTCACCATCACTTGATGCCCATTTTCGGGTGTGACACTATCGTAAAATGGGGAGTAAAGCGATTAGGATTTCCAGCGCGGTCAACCTCTTGCTGGAAATGGGCCAGAGGCAGGTTAATTTATTCAAGTTTATTTAAATAAGCATTTCAATGTCATCATCAATTGTCTGGACTCACCCACATTTACGATCTCGCCGGGAAGAGTTTTCGCCAGCGAGGAACAGACATGCCCCCCCTCACCACCCCCCCCCCCCCCGCCACCGAACGGGGAACAGTCAACTTAAAGCCATTGAGGTTCCCCATGGAGGCTGAGGGCAAGTGGGGGGGGGGGGTGCCCCTTGGGCAATGCCAGACTGGCAACCGGGCAATGCCTGTCTGGCACCTTGGCAATGCCCATTGGGCAGTGCCAGAGAGGTGGGGCCTGTGGGGGCAGAAGGAGTGAGGGAGGGGGCCAGTGGGGGCAGGGCTGATGGAGGAAAGGGGTTCGCTGCCACTCTGCAGCAATTGGTGGGGAGGCAGTGGGGCAACAATCAGTAGGGGAGGGAGGGGGTCTGCGATCAGTCTGGGCTGCAGGGCTGTCAGCGGGGGCTGCATCCATGGCTGTGGGCCCCCGCGATTGCTGTGGGGGAGCTGCTTCAGGCTGCCTTCAGCAGCAGGAGCCTGACAACTCTCTCTTTGTCCGTTAGACTCCTGCTACTGCCAATGCACATGTGCAGCATCAGAGGCCTGCACACACGCACTACCTCCATCTGCAGGCTTTTAGGTATGTTATGCCCCACCCGTAGGCTTCTGCATTGCGTAACAAGCTCACACAAAATTTTGCAGCCACAGTGCATGTGGGACAAAAAGCACACCCAAAAGTCAGATCTGAAACTCTCCCAATTCCATGTCCGCTCGGCACTTGAAGTAAAATCGATAAAATACCGCCCACTATCTCACACTCACTGTCTCACAAACTCACTGTCTGACACTCACGATCTCATGCTGTCATTGTGTCACACTCACTGTCTCTCACGCTCACCGTGTCTCACACTCTGCCCGGAATTTTAACGCCATGCTGCCCCGGAATCACATGGCTCACAGAACAGGATTCTCCATTGGCTTCAGGTGGGATTTTTACGAGCCTCACTCGAGCAAATTCCAATAATACCGACCTCTATCTCTAGTGGGGGTTGTGGGTGGGTGGAGGTGTGGGGGGGGGGGTGTGTGTGGGGGTTGGGAGTGTGGGGGGGGTGTGTGGGGGGGGGTGTGTGTGGGGAGGTGGGTGGGGGGGTGGGTGGGGTGGGTGGGGGTGTGGGGGGGTGGGTGGGGGGGGTGTGGGGGTGTGGGTGGGGTGGGTGGGGGTGTGGGGGGGTGGGTGGGGGGGGTGTGGGGGTGTGGGTGGGGGGGGTGTGGGGGTGTGGGGGTGTGTGGGTGGGGGGGTGGGGGTGTGGGTGGGGAGTGGGGGGTGGGGGTGTGGGGGGGTGGGTGGGGGGTGTGGGGGGTGTGGGTGTGGGGGTGGGGCGGTGGGGGGGTGGGTGAGGGTGGGTGTGTGGGGGGGTGTGGGTGGGTGGAGGTGGGGGATGGGGGGGGTGGGGGTGTGGGGGGGTGGGCGGGGGTGTGTGGGTGGGTGGAGGTGGGGGATGGGGGGGTGGGGGTGTGGGGGGGTGGGCGGGGGGGTGTGGGTGGGTGGAGGTGGGGGATGGGGGGGTGGGGGTGTGGGGGGGTGGGCGGGGGTGTGTGGGAGGGTGGGGGGGTGGAGATGGGGGATGGGGGGGTTGGGTGGGTGGAGGGTGGGGGGTGGGGGGGGGGCGGGTGGGGGTAGGGGGGTGGGGGGTTGGGGCGTTCCCAGCCCATCTGCCACAGGAATCGTAGCGGACGTGGGGTGGACCACACACGAAGGTCCATTGACCTCGGATGGGATTTTGGGGCTTTGGGGTGAGCGCAGCCTGAAAATCCCACCCCTGGAATCAACTACTAGGGGCCAATCTGATGCGGAAGTAGGGACAACAAGGTTTCATTCTCCAAAGGACATCAGCAAACTAGCTGCTCTTTTAAACGACAATACACCACCTTCATTAACATTTTTGCTGAATTGAATTCAAATACTGGAGCTGCCGTGGTGGGATTCGGAATTGTTCTGGAGATTACCAGTTCAGCAGCTGAACCATTGCTTGCTGGCACATTGCGGTGGTGCGTGCATTGGAGATCACTCACAATTCAGGAAAGGGTTTTGCCACCATCTTCCACTTGCTAGCTGAACCCAACGATTTCTTAACAGAGTCATTACCTGATTCAGCTGGGTCACTGATTAAACAGAAACACAGCAGCACTTTCTACCTGCAGTCACCTATCATACAGACCACAGATAATGGATGTCTACGAGGAAATCAAAGACAGGAATCCAATTGAGTTGCTCAGATAATATTATAAGCAGTGACAGCAAAAGTGGAGCAGCTTATAGTTTCCTCTTCCATCCTTTGAGTTACGACCTTCTCAGTCACTTACAGATGTCCCTGGGGAATGTACTACAACCTACATCTGTCTCCCGAATTTCAGATTTTTAGCTCAGTGAGATAGAAAGTGTGGTTGAATCCTGTCTTCACGAGGTGTGGAGACTTAGGGTGAATGGGCTCCCTGTTGTAACACGGCGCCTAGTCTATTTTCCAATAATGAATTCAATCCAAGCTGCACAACAGGTGAGGACTGATTTCATCCTCACGCCTTCTGCATGGTCTTATTGGCTATCAGAACTACAATGCAATGGTTGCATTCATTAGCATTAGCTTTACAGTAGGTCCATGAATGTTTGTAATGATGCACTCTTAGCGGCTTCAGTTATGAACAACAAAGATTTGTTTAAAACCTTTCTTCATTTTTCTAGCCCACTCTTTCCCCCTACTTTATCCCCCTTCCCTTACTTTTTCTCCCCCCGCCTCCCCTTTTCTACATTTTACCTCTGTTGCATCTTTCCCCCCAATGCCCAACAACTTCATCTGTCACAGCTTACCCCTTCTCTGCCGTTTGGCCATTCACTCCCTTTATTCTCTCTGTGGACAGCCATTAACAGTCTTTTCCCCTGTTTTTTGTGGCTATGACTCATCTTTCATTCCCTCCCCCTGCAGTATAAATGTCTTCCACTTTCTATGCTTTTTAGCTTTGGCAAAGGGTCATCTGGACTCGAAATGTCAGGTCTTTTCTCCCCTTACAGATGCTGCCAGACCTGCTGAGATTTTCCAGTGTTTTCTCTTTTGGTTAAAGGATTTGTTTACAAGGATCTACAAGAACAACAGCGTGTCTACAGTTAGTTATGGAAGAACCCTGCTTAAGAGGGCTCCTCCCCCTTGGGTAATTCCCCATTCTGAGGGGAGGATTTCCTAGCTGCACTCATCCAATGCTGGAAAATCCCACTTGAGGTCAACGGACTTTTGCATGATCCTAGCCCACCCATTACAATTCCCATGGTAGTCAGGGTGGGAAGAATTCCCTGACTCCCGATTGGTCACCCAACCCAAGTGTCCCTTACTCTGCTGTTTTCCCCTTAAAGTAACAATAACCACAGATAGATTATTTACAAATATTGAGAGGCTCTGACTCAGCCAGTAATCTGTTACAGTTGTTGAGTACTCAGTGAATGTCAGGTACAGAATGATATCAATTGGGCTGAATGGACTTGGCAGTCAATTTTTTTTCCCCACCTCCAGCCCTTTTGAATGGACTGTGAGAAGAATGACAATTGTGATGACACTGTGCTATTTTATTCTATTTTGTGTTTGAAGTGGGATCACTTTGAGAGGCAGTGTTTTGTTACAAGAGTCAGTTTGTCCAGTAAACATGCAGCAGTTGCTGAGAATGCAGGATAATAACTGATTTTATCTTGAAGTGTGTTACTTTGAAGAGTTAGTGGACCTTTTGTTTCTTTAGGTTCTCCTGGCATTTTAGAATAGGGTATACAGAGTCACGTGAGTTTTGATGAAGTTGATTGACAGGGACAGAGTCATGTAATTAATGGGAGGAACTAAGCTTGCAGGAGTGCCCAGTTTTAGTTTCATTTTAAAATACAAGCAGTTGCTACCTGGGCTGCCAAAACAAGCAGTGTCTGCCTCTGCCTCTGTCTCTCTCCAAAGGCTTTCTGAAAGCTACAAGCTGAGTAACCTAAGTCAAAGCAAGTATGCCTGTGTTTTGCGAGCTAATTTTAAAGAGGACTTTAAGTCTACAAGAAAAATTTTGCTTGATTGGAACTCATAGTGATAGGTTAGCAGTTAAGAATTGTATATTGTCATGTTTAAGTCTTCTTCAATTGTTAGAGGTTAAGCTGATTATTTATTACAGTTAAAACTATTGTTAAATAAAGTTTGTTTTAACAAAAGCTTCCCAGTTTGTCAGTAGGATCTCACCTGGATTGAAAGATCTTATCCTCACATTAATGCCAAAATAGAAAATGATTGAGTCTAGTCTGACTTCACAGTATGTCTTGAGGTTTCTGATTTGTGACCTAATACAATTCATTTGCAATTTTTGTGAGACATGAATGAAAACCCAGTGTGGGTGAAACCTGGAAGGCAGTCACAAAAAGAACCTTCAACCATCACCCTATCCTCCTGTCACTGGACCAATTTTGGATCCAATTTGCCAAATTACCTTCAATCCCATGGGTTTATACCTTCTTGATCAATCTCCCTTGCCAAAAGTTAGACAGAAGTTCATGTAGATTACATCAACTGTCCTGCCCTCATCTACACACCTAGTCACCTCCTTGAAAAATTCAATCAAATTTGTTGGACCTAATCTCCCCCAGGCAAAGCCATAGAGGTTTAAAGCATTGCCCTTCAGCCCAACATGCCCATGTTGCTTGTTTTTTTTTAACTCCCAAGCTAATCCCAATTGCCCTTATTTAGCCCATATCCCTCTATACCCATTGTACCCATGTAACTGTCTAAATGTTTTCTAAAAGACAAAATAGTACCTGCCTCTACTATGACCTCTGGCAGCTTGTTCCAGACACTCACCATCCCCTGTGTGAAAAAGTTGCCCTTCTGAACACTCCTTTCTCACCTTGAACTGATGCCCTCTAGTTTTAGACTCCTCTTGTTCTACCTTTGGAAACCGAGCCATAGTTACTCCTTCATTGATCTGCATCTCTAAAAGCGGAGATTAATTCCATCTCTCAGAGTTTTTCCAATAATTTCCCAAAACAGTTCCAAGAACCACTTCAATGAGCCTGAAATGCATCATCATCGGGATATAAGGAGATGGAAGAGAGTTTAACATGGTAAATTTGAAGTTCAGGAAGTTCAGAATAGTACTGACATTGTCTCTGTGTGAGAAAATTAGAATTACAGATCAGGGAATCCAACTTCTCAGTATATGGCATGAGGAAGAAGCACACAACCCATCAAACCTGCACCATCATGTGGCGATGCTGGCATTGGACTGGGGTGGGCACAGTAAGAAGTCTCACAATACCTGGTTAAAGTCCAACAGGTTTATTTGGTAGCATGAGCTTTCAGAGCACTGCTCCTTCATCAGGTGAGTGAAGAGTTGTGTTCACAAACAGGGCATACTGTTTGTCTGTGTGGAATCTGCACATTCTCCCCATGTCTGCGTGGGCTTCCTCCAGGTGCTCTGGTTTTCTTGCACACTCCAAAGATGTGTGGGTTAAGTGCATTGGCCATGCTACATTGCCCCTTAGTGTCTTGAGCAGTGTAGGTTAGAGGGATTAGCAGGGTAAACAAGTGGGTTTATGGGTGGGATTGTTGCAGACTCGATGGGCCGAATAAACTCCTTCTGCACTGCAGGGTTTCTATGTTTATGGAGCCTTTGTTAATAATTTTACACTTGGCACAGAAATGTAAATGCATGAACCATGTTGGATCGAATGATTTGAGTACAATCTCAGTCGGAGACATGCTGTGTCCTATTACTACACAAATAGAAGACTATCCAAATCTACCAAAGCTCCATTTCAAAATTATCAATTAACCTCCAGCAGCTTCTGAGGGCAGAGTTCCGGATATCCAATACACTTTGTGTGAAGAAATACTTCCTGGTGTGAACCCTGAATGACCTTGCTGTGACTTCCAGTTCTGCCTGATTTGTTTCAGACTCCCATCATTAGAAGAAATAGTTTCTCTTAATCTGCCCTGTCAAATCTTTTATTCATCTGTAACACTTCAATTACATCATCTCTTAATCCTCTACAATCTAAGAGAGGCAAACCTAATTAGTGTAACCTGGCCTCACAATTTAAGCCTTTTCACCCCAGAATCATTCTATTGAGTTGACAATGATCTCTGCTCAAGGCAACATATTCTTTGTAAAACTAAAGAATCCAGAGAATCCCTTCAGTGTAGAAGGTGGTCGTTTTTTTTATTCATTCATGGGCTTCACTGGCTGGGCCACCATTTATTGCCCATCCCTGGTTGCCCAAGGCCAATTTAAGAGTCAATCACATTGTTCTGTCTCTGGAGTCACATGTAGGCCAGACTGGGTAAGGACAGCAGATTTCCTTCCCTAAAGGGCATTAGTGAACCAGATGGGTTTTTCCAGCAACTGACACTGGTTTCATGGTCATCCTAAGATTTTTAATTCCTTGTTTTGTTTTAATTCAAATTCTACCATCTGCCACTTTAGGTCCCCAGAACATTAGTTGGGTTTCTGGATTAACAGTCTAGCCATAACACCACTCGGCCATCACCTCCCCTTAAGCCCATTGAGTCTGCACTGGCTCCCCAAAAGTGCATCTTACCCAGGACCACATCCCTCCTCACCCCAGCCTATCACTATAACCCCAGACATTTACCATAGCTAACCTAACTAACCTACGCGTCTTTGGACAATAAGGAGTCATTTAGAATGGCCAATCCATCTATCCTGAGCATCTTTGTGGTGCTGTGGTCACTGCCCAGATTGCCTCCTGGGGGTTATATATTAGTTAGGGTGGTGGCTGAACTGGCAGCGCTCTTGCTGTTGAGTCAGAAAATGACAGGTTCAAATCCTACTCCAGGACTGAAGGTCACCCAAGTTGACAGCAGAAAGTTGCGCAATTGGAGGTACAGTCTTTAATATGGAACCTTAACCAAGGCCTTCTCTGCCTGCCCAATTTAATACAAAACTCCTGTGGCACTCCCTTCGAAGATAAACAATGGTGTTTTTTTCCTGGTGCGCAACACAGATGATTTGGTTATTGTCATATTGCTGTTAGTGGGATCCTGCTGCGCATAAAGTAGCACTACTGTTCCCTGAATTACTGGAGTGATGAAGCTTCAAAATGTATTTCAATCATTGCAAATTGCTTTTAGATGTTTGATGGTTCTGAGGTTACTCAATGCCAGACAGTGATGGTGAACAGCACCCTGTGTGCACCTCCAGCAATGACCTCCCCTGAAGGAACGAGCAACATTCCACCCCATCAAATGGTGTTGGAAATACTCATTGACCTACGCTGGGTCAGTTCCCTTGATTGTTGCCCTTAATCTACATATTGCTTCATCCTTGGTGATTTCCGGCATAGTCAACACAGGCCATTGTTTCTTCACAATGCCCTTCGCCTTCCAACCATTGACTGTGCAAGGAAGACACAATGGAACCTATGAGTGTACAAATAAGGAACAAGAATAGGCCACTCTGTCCCTTGAACCTGCTCCGCCATTCAATAAAATCATAAGAACATGATCATGTTTATGATCGAGGTACTCAAGAAGTGGCTGAATATAGCAGTGGGGTGAATGGGATCAAAGGTTATGGGGAGAAAGCAGGATTAGACTACTGAGTTGGATGATCAGCCATGATCGTAATGGATGCTGGAGCAGGCTTGAAGGGCTGAATAGCCTCCTCCTGCTCCTATCTTCTATGTTTGTATGATTGTAACCTCAACTCCACATTCCCATCTCTCGCTGATCATCTTTCAGCCCTTTGCAAATCAGGAATCAATCTAGCTCTGCCTTAAAAATATTCAGAGGCCTTGCTTGCATTGTCTTTTGAGGAAGGGAGTTCCAAAGACTCAGAGCACTTTGTGGGAAAAAAAAATTCTCCTCATCTCTGTCTTAAATGGGCGACCCATTATTTTAAAATAAATGCCATTAGTTCTAGATTCTCCCACAAGAGGAAATATCCTCTCCCCATCCACCCTGTCCAAACCACTGAGGATCTCATATGCTTCACTCAACTCCCTCTTATGCTTCTGAATTCCGGTGGATACAAGGCTAACCTGTCCAACCTTTTCTCATTACACAAACCACCCGATCCTAGTATGAGTTCAGAAAACTTCCTCTGAGCAGCTTCCAATGCATTTACGTCCTTCCTTAAATAAGGAGACCAATAATGTACGCAGTGCTCCGGGGAAGTGATCTTACCGGCTGTTCATGCCTCACTGCTGCAAGTGTGAATGGAGAATTTGGCCCTCAGTTAAATCTCCGTTCGCTGCAACGGGACCTGAAAAGTGTGGGCGTTTGTACAATTCCAGACCGGATATGATTTCACCAATCCCCTGTGTAGCTGAAGCATAACTTCCCAACTTTTCCATTCAATTCCCCTCGCAATAAATAATAACTTTCTAGCAGCTTTCCTAATTGCTTGCTGTACCTGCATACTATCCTTCTTTGATTCATGCACTAGGACACCCAGACCCCTCTGGACCTCAGAACTTTATAATTTTCCACCATTGTCCTGGTTTGAGACAATTTACATCTCTTTAAACTGTGCTTGAATCTCTCTCCACTCATATTCTCTGCACCTGTAAAGACCTGATTATCTGTAAAGACTCGCATTCCAACCATTATCTTGTAAATTGAGTCTGTGTTTATATGTGCCGTGTTTGTGAATCTAGCTCTTCGCTCACTTGATGAAGGAGCAGCACTCTGAAAGCTTGTGCAACCAAATAAACCTGTTGGACTTTAACCTGGTGTTGTGAGACTTTTTAACTGCCATTTAGATGATATGTACATTTTTTATTCTTCTTGCTAAGTGGACAATTGCAAATTTTCCTATAGTATAATCCATCTGTCAAATCTGAGAATCGAACCATATCATTTTGTAGCCTGCTGTGCTTCTGCATTGCAATTTCATTGGTGGGTGCCTGGAAATCATTGCTGGGGGGTGGGGGGTTGGGGCTAGTGGAAGTGGATACGGTAATGACTTTTAAGGGGCGTCTTGACAAGTACATGAATGAGATGGGAATAGAGGGATATGGTTCCCGGAAGGGTAGGGAGTTTTAGTTAATTCGAGCAGCATGGTCGGTACAGGCTTGGAGGGTCGAATGGCTTGTTCCTGTGCTGTAACTTTCTTTGTTCTTTGTTCATTGTAAAGCAGAATAGCCAAAACACAGTGAGACCTTGAACTGCATTTTGATTTGATTTATTATTGTCACATATATTAGCATACAATGAAAAGTATTGTCTATTGCGCTGTACATTCAAGCATACCGTCCATAGAGAAGGAAAGGAGAGAGTGCAGAACGTAATGGTACTGTCACACCTAAGGTGTAGAGAAAGATCAACTTAATGAAAGGTGGGTTCATCGAAAAGTCTGACAGCAGCAGGGAAGAAGCTATTCTTGAGTTGGTTGGTACGTGACCTCAGAACCACAGAAAATTACAGTTCAGAAACAGGCCTTTTGGCCCTTCTTGTCTGTACCGAACCATTTTTTGCCTAGTCCCACTGACCTGCACTTGAACTATATCCCTCCACACCCCTCTCATCCATGAACCCGTCCAAGTTTTTCTTAAATGTTAAAAGTGACCCCACATTTACCACTTTATCCGGCAGCTCATTCCACACTCCCACCACTCTCTGTGTGAAGAAGCCCCCCTAATATTCCCTTTAAACTTTTCTCCTTTCACCCTTAACCCATGCCCTCTGGTTTTTTTCTCCCCTAGCCTCAGTGGAAAAACCCTGCTTGCATTCATTCTATCTGTACCCATCTCACCTTATGCACCTCTATCAAATCTCCCCTCATTCTTATACGCTCCAGGGAATAAAGTCCTAATCTATTCAATCTCTCCCTGTAACTCAGCTTCTCAAGTCCCGGCAACATCCTTGCGAACCTTCTCTGCACTCTTTCAACCTTATTTACATCCTTCCTGTAACTAGGTGACCAAAACTGTACACAATACTCTAAATTCGGCCTCACCAATGCCTTATATAACCTTGATGTGAACTCTCCATTCACCTGAAGAAAAGGGAGACCCCTCGAAAGCTAGTGTGTTTACTATCAAATAAATCGGTTGGACTAAAACCTGGTGTTGTCAGACTTTTTACCTTATATAACCTTACCATAGCACTCCAACTTTTATACTCAGACTTTTGTGACTATCACCATTAAGATGTCTGTGGAAAAGATATATAACCATTCCTGTGATGTTGCTCACACTGCAACTACATAACCATACCTTGTGGTTATCAACCCATCCACATCCCAAGCCTTGACTGCAGTCCTTCTATCTGGCTATGAACTGACCCTGATGTACCGGACCACCTCGCTAATTCTCTCAATGTGGCGTGCCATGCTCAAATGGGAGGAGACAACCACCAGGGGTCTCAATTTCATTCATTCCATTCCAAAGTGCGGGATCCTGATTTGCTGTTTTGGAGCAGGCAAAAATTACTTACATTAAATCCCCCATCAGTCACCCTGAACCAAGCTGCCAATCGCCTGCTCCATGCTCCGTTGGAAAAGAAATTGAAACACATCAATAATGTGAAAAACAAGCAATGCCAGTAACACTACAGAGCACGGCAGCTCTGATCCCTTCAGCATCACAGCACTGGAGAAATCTGTAAGTGGCCTGAAATGTGGCAAAGCAGTGGATATGACACATTGCATCAGAATGCCTGAAACAGCTTGAGCCCTTGTCTTGGTGCCTGGCTGACTCAGCTCTACACGAGAATCATCAGCTCAGACTCACTTCCAAAGGACTACAGTACGGCGAAGAAACATTGCAACTCCAAAACCTAGAAAAGATCCCACACTGGCAGCCAACTAATAACTAATTTCACCACTTTCTGTGTGCTTTAAGGACTTCAAGCACCTCATCCAACAGCGCGTATCTCCAGAACTGGAGACTATCCTAAACGTTGACCAAGCTGATTTCTTGATTTGATTTAATTTGATTCATTATTGATCATAGATCACAGAAACCCCACAGTGCAGAAAGAGGCCCTTTGGCCCATCGGGTCTGCACTGAACATAATCCTACCAGGCCCTTTCCCCCTATCCCTACATATTATACCTACTAATCCCTCTAACCTATGCATCTTAGGACTCTAAGGGGCAATTTCTTGGCACGACCAATCAACCTAACCTGCACATCTTTGGACTGTGGGAGAAAACCGGAGGACCCAGAGGAAACCCACGCAGACACGAGGAGAATGTGCAAGCTCCACACAGAGTTAGATCAGCATAACTGATGTCTACTCATTGGTTGAAGTTTAACCTGGTGTTGTGAGGCTTCTTACTGTGCCTATCCCAGTCCAATGCCGGCATCTCCACAACGTGGAACAATGATAGCATATGGAATATTTGTGGTGAATTACATCTAAGGGGAGAAGTACACCGGGGGGGGGGCGGGGGGGGGGGATAGGAACAGAATGATTTCAAGAAGAAATGAGGTATTGTCCTTGGGGGTAAAGAGATCAAGAGATATGGGGGAAAAATGGGCTCGGGATATTTTGATTTTGATGGTAGCCATGATATAAACGAATGGCAGAGTAGATCCTGAGGGCCAAATGGCCTTGCTCCTGCCTCTATTTTCTATGTTTCTAGATGCTGATGAGGTGAGATAAATATAGAGTGAGATAGTTCATGTAGTGCATAAATACTAGCATCGACCAGTTGGCCTGAATGGCCTGTTTTTGGGCTCTAAACATTTTGTAGCACTTTGTTAGAATATTGATGAAGATGTCAATCAACCAATGAGTAGACATCAGTGGAGTTATGCTGATGCAACTATGTTAAAGCTCATTTGCTTACCATGAATCACTCTGACTTTTAAGCAAGTGGTTCCATTACTCAGAATGGAACATTTGCTCAATAATTTATGCAATGAATGTCTCGTATTGAGTAAAAGCTTGATATCTTGGTGACCCCAAAATCCTCATCCATCTCACTAATCACCAATCATTGATTTTGTGTAAAATATATTTAATTAAACAGACAACTCACTGCATTTGCCAAAAGAAGCAAAGCAACTTCAACTTTTGCGATCTCCTCATATTCGCTGGGGTCAGCTGTCGCTCTGTTGCTATCACTCACTCCCCTGAGACTTGGAGCTTTTGCCCCACTTTGGAGGCACGAGCACAAAGACCGGGCTGATATTTCAGCGCAGTTCTGAATGAGTGCCGCTCTGTTAGAGCTATCGTCACTCAAGTGAAACTTTTGACTAAAGCCCCGTCTATCCTTTATGTCAGTGTCAAAGATTCCATAATATCTGAAGAAGAACACGGGAGGTTTCCTGACCAATGTATATTCCTCAATCAACACATCACTGAAAGAAAGATGATCTGGTCATAACCATGTTTTCTTTTTGTGGTAGCTATCGGAGAACCAGTCAGCTGCTACATTTTGTAGGAAAGGATTATTCGGTTTTCAAGTTCGCTGATGATGCCACCGTAGTGGGTCGGATCTCAAACACTGATGCGGCTGAGTACAGGAATGAGATAGAGAATCTGGTGAACTGGTGTAGCGACAATAATCTCTCCCTCAGTGTCAACAAAATGAAGGAGACTGTCATCGACTTCAGGAAGCATAAAGGAGAACATATCCCTGTTTACATCAACGGGAACAAAGTAGAAAAGGTCAAGAGCTTCAAGATTTTAGGTGTCCAGGTCAGTAACAGCCTGTCCTGGTCCCCCCATGCCGACACTATAGTTAAGAAGGCCCACCAATGCCTCTACTTTCTCAAGAAATTTGGCATGTCAGCTACGACTCTCACCAACTTTTGTAGTGCACCACTGAAATCATTCTTTCTGGCTGTATCACAGCTTGGTATGGCTCTTTGGTATTGTGGGATTCCTCCCACAATCCAAAAGACGTGCTGATTAGATGCATTGGCCGTGCTGTCCAAGACCGCAAGGAGCTACAAAAGGTTGTGAATGTAGCCCAATCCATCACACAAACCGGCCTCCCATCCATTGACTCTGTCTACACTTCCCGCTGCCTCACCAAAGCAGCCAGCATAATTAAGGACCCCACACACACCGGACATTCTCTCTTCCACCTTCTTCCTTCGAGAAAAAGATACAAATGCCTGAGGTCACGTACCAACTGACTCAAGAACGGCTTCTTCCCTGCTGCTATCAGACTTTTGAATGGACTTACCTTGCATTAAGCTGATCATTCTCTACATTCCATCTATGATGCAACACTAATCCTGCATGGTCTCATTTCCTTCTCTATGAATAGTATGCTTTATCTGTGTAGTGCATAAGAAACAATACTTTTCATTGTATGTTATTACACATGACAATAATAAATCAAGTCAAATCAAAGGATTAACAGACTGGTTATGAGTCCAGAGCAGTGTTTGTTATGTGGAAACCAGATGAGTGCAATACTTGCTGGTTACACTGATGCTTGTTAATTGCAGTGACATGACTGGATTGAACAGAACAATTTGTAGCAAATGAGTTGAAAGCTGAAACAAGATAGGCAAGTTAAGCGAGGAAGAAGGAGTGATATGGTTCACCATTGGAAGACAAATTAGGGATACGTTAACCAGCCTACAGCCGATCGAGAATCAACTAACCAATCCACATCCACGAATGCACGAGCTCTTTCAAAAACCACATCAGGGAGCCAATAAATCCCAATGGAAATTGAGGAGAAATGTCTTCCCCTCCAGAAGGATGAGAATGTGGAACATAACCGCACATGGAATGTTGGAGGTGAATAACATTTAAGGGGAAGCAGGATAATTATCTTGCATTATCTCCTGCAGTATCTCACACATCAACGCTCCAGAATGGAGACAGGAGATATGCATCTTCAGCTCTGAAGAAGATGCATGTGGACTTGAAACATTAACTCTATTTTCTCCTTCCTTATCTACTGCCAGCCCTGCTGAGTTTATCCAGCATGTTCTATATTTCTTTCAGATTCCAGCATCCTCCGCAGTATTTTGCTTTTAATATAGAAGGTATGTATTGGTAGGAAGAACTCGATTAATCAAATGGAAAGATCCTGATCAATAATCTCTCCGCTGCAACCCACAGTTATCTCAGATTGACCACCTGAGATATTATGATTTAATAGAAATGGTTTCATTTAAAATTCCCATTCATGCAGTTGGATTTAGTGGGGGATTGTGCCAATTGTAATTCTGTGTCTGAATCTAAGTTAAAGGTAAACTCACCTCCAATTTCTTTTGCCTGCATTACAACAGTGGCTGCACTTCAGTGCTTTCAATGCTCATAGGAACATTGGGAAGTTGTGAAATTTTATAGAAATAGGGCACCTTCCCTTAGCTTCCATCAGAGTCTTTGTGTCACCTCATGCTGGTCAACCTTCGTTGTTCATGGAGAACTTGGATGTGAATGTCAGGAAGTAGAGGGGCTGGCAGTGGTTAGCACTGCTGCCTCACAGTGCCAGGGACCCTGGTTCAATTCCCAATTTGGGTGACCACCTGTGAGGAGTCTGCACATTCTCCTCGTGGGTTTCCCCCGGGTGCTCCGGTTTCCTCCCACAATCCAAAAGACGTGCTGGTTAGATGCATTGGCCGTGCTAAATTCCCCCAGTGTACCTGGATAGTGTGGCGATGACGGGATTTTCACAATAACTTAATTGCAATGTGAGCATAAGCCCGCTTGTGACACTGATCAAATAAACTTTACCTTTAAGTGAGTTACATCTATACTTTTGGATGTTAAGATTAAAATATGGCCTTTAGTTTAAGCTTGATTTATATTTCTGCTGTCGTGTGTTAAGGAGACTCTGGCTTTAGTTTCACTTTTATAAAGTTGCCTGGAAGTCTCTGGGTTTGTCTAGACGCCCGCATTTGTAACTAGGTTTCATAACACCATCGCAGACACATGGTACCAAGAAACTGCCTTGTAACATAGAGGCCACAGAGAACAGAAAGCAGTTTCAGTTCAGTTGAAAGAATGCAACTCAGAAGTAAGGAGCTTGGCGCAGAATCTGCTGGAAGAGACATGAAGGGAGACTGTGGAGATCAGAACATAGGAACATAAGAAATAGGAGCAGGAGTAGGCCATCTAGCCCTTCGAGCCTGCCCCGCCATTCAATAAGATCATGGCTGATCTGAAGTGGATCAGTTCCACTTTCCCGCTTTCTCCCCATAACCCTTAATTCCCTTGCCTATCAGAAACCTATCTACCCGTGACTTAAATATATTCAACGAGGTAGCCTCCACCACTTCAACGGGCAGAGAATTCCAGAGATTCACCACCCTTTGAGTGAAGAAGTTTCTCCTCAACTCCGATCTAAACTGCCCCCCCTTATCTTGAGGCTGTGCCCTCTAGTCCTGCTATCCTTTCTAAGCGGGAAGAATCTTTCTATCTCTACCCTATCCATCCCCTTCAATATCTTATACGTCTCTATAAGATCCCCCCTCATCCTTCTAAACTCCAACAAGTACAGACCCAGTCTATTTAGTCTCTCTTCATAGTCCAACCCCCTTGTGTAATGCTTACAAATCTGTGTACATATCTCAAAGTTGATATGACGGAGTGGTGCAATATAGTTCAATATTTTTTAACTAATCTTTTATTCATTTGTTAAAAGTACATTGACTGATTCCTGTGACTCTGTTCAATAGCTGCCTTCCAAATATCTAAACAAGAAGTAAATATTAGGATCCATCAAACTGAATTCCACCTTGGGATCTGACTTGTCCAGCTAGGATCGTAACTGGGTCCAATCAGGGAAACTCCTAGAAATCTATTCATTATTTGCATATAGTCACCAATGAGAGTGAATAACCCTCCTGAATGAATCAAATTGGATAGTGAGAGTGAACCGCATTCATTGATTTAAAAAAAAGTCATGGACACTTCCCTGGAATAGTAAAATGTACTATCTGGCATTTTGAGGACATGGTGATTTTTGGAAGTAACCTTTCTTTAATTTATTAGTCACAAATAGACTTACATTAACACGTAATTACATTAACAAAGTAATGCAATTATTTTGAAAATCCCCTAGTTGTCACACTCTGGTGCCTGTTTGGGTACACTTAGAGAGAATTTATCACGGCCAATTCATCTAACCAGCACGTCTCCCGGACTGCGGGAGGAAACCGGAGCACCCGGTGGAAACCCATGCAGACACGGAGAGAACATACAAAATCCACACAGACAGTGGCCCAAGCCGGGAACTGAACCCAGGTCCTTGGCGCTGTGAGGCAACAGTGCTAACCACTGTGCCATTGTGCCACCCTCAACCCTCTCTTCAGAATATGTGTTAGAACATAGAACATAGAACATAGAACATTACAGCACAGGACAGGCCCTTCAGCCCACGATGTTGCGCCGACCAGTTAAAAAAACAATGACCCTCTAACCTAAACCAAACCCCTTCCATCCATAAACCTATCCATGGATCTCTTAAACGCCCCCAAACTAGGCGCATTTACAACTGCAGCAGGCAGGGCATTCCAATCCCTCACCACCCTCTGGGTAAAGAACCTACCCCTGACATCCATCCTATAACTACCACCCCTTAATTTAAAGCTATGCCCCCTCGTGCTAGCTTTCTCCATCCGAGGAAAAAAAGGCTATCACTGTCCACCCTATCTAAACCTCTAATCATCTTATATGTTTCAATAAGGTCCCCTCGTAGCCGCCTTCTTTCTAACGAAAGCAACCTCAAATCCCTCAGTCTCTCCTCATAGGACCTCCCCTCCATACCAGGCAACATCCTGGTAAACCTCCTCTGCACCCTCTCCAAAGCCTCCGCATCCTTCCTATAATGTGGGGACCAGAACTGCACACAATACTCCAAGTGCGGCCGCACCAGAGTTTTGTACAGTTGCAACATGACGCTGCGGCTCCTAAATTCAATCCTCCTACCAATAAACGCCAAGACACCGTATGCCTTCCTAACAACCCTATCTACTTGATTCCCAACTTTCAGGGATCTATGTACACATACACCTAGATCCCTCTGTTCATCCACACTATTCAGAGTCCTCCTGTTAGCCCTATACCTTACACATCCGTTATTCCTACCAAAGTGAATTACCTCACACTTTTCCACATTAAACTCCATCCGCCACCTCTCAGCCCAGCTCTGCAACTTGTCCAAGTCTCCCTGTAAACTAAGACACCCTTTGTCACTATCTACCACACCTCCGACTTTGGTGTCATCAGCAAATTTACTAATCCACCCAACTATACCCTCATCCAGATCATTTATAAAAATTACAAACAGCCGTGGCCCCAAAACAGATCCCTGAGGCACACCACTCGTAACCGAACTCCATGACGAGTACTTACCATCAACCACCACCCTCTGTCTCCTATCCGCCAGCCAATTCCTGATCCAATTTCCTAAATCACCCTCAATCCCATACATCTGCAATTTCTGCAGAAGCCTTCCATGGTGAACCTTATCAAACGCCTTACTAAAGTCCATAAGTTAGGGCTGAATATTAGGTTACGATCATTAACTACTCTTACTTGGTGCTCTGAAATTGTTTGCCAGGTGATAGCTGGCAAAGCCTTCAAAGAATTGCCCCCAGATTTGTAAGGGAATTCAGCAGCCTGGCTTGTTCCCTCCCAAGTTTATACCAATTAAGATTGTACTTGCAAACTGATGTGTGTTACCACTATGACAGACTGCTTGAAGAGCTTTGCATCCTTAATACATGCATTGCAAACACGAGTGCTATTCATAGCCATGAGATTATGATGTTGCACCGTTCTGTTTTATCAGCTATCTGTTCCATTATTCCTCTGCTATCATCTTTAGCCTCCTGTCAGTCCTTCTGTTGTAACCATTCTTGTTTCTTTCTCCATTTTATTTCCATTACTGCAGCCTTTAATCCTTCCAGCTTCATTCTTTTGTTCCCCTAAAGTTTATCTGTGCTGACCTGCGTGCTTGCATTGCAGGCTCCATTCTCAGCATGGCGAAATCAATCATAAAACCTTGCAGCACAGAAGGACACCATTCAGCCCGTTGAGCCTTGCTGGCTCTTTGAAAGAGCTTTTTATCAAAGAACCATAGGATCCCACAGTGCTGAAGAAGGCCATTCAGCCCATCGGGTCTGCACTGACTACAATCCCACCTAGGCCCTCTCTCCACAACTCCATGCATTTACCCTAGTTAGTCCCCCTGATACTAAGGGGCAATTTAGTGTGGCCAATCCACCTAACCCACACATCTTTGAACTGTTGGACGAAACCAAAGCACCCAAAGGAGACCCACAGAGAACACGGGAATGTGCAAACTCCATACAGACAGTGATCCAAGCTGGGAATCGAATCTGGGTCTGTGAGCACTGTGAGGCAGCAGTGCTAAACACTCTGTCACCATGCCGCCCAGTGGCACAGTGGTTAGCAGTCAGTTACCTCATAGCCCTGCAAACTTTTCCTTTAAATTTAATTTTGTTTTGAAGTTATGGAATCTGCTTCTACCTATCACGCAATGCATTCCAGACCATAACATCTCACCATGTCAAATAAAATTTTTCTTATGCTCATTAGTTTGCTAGTTACCTTAAATCTGTGTTCCTTACTTATTTTACCCTCCTGTTGGCAAGAATAGTTTCTTCTTATTTATGCCAACAGAGCCTTTCAAAATTTCAAACACCTCAATTAAATCTTACCTTGAACCTTAAGGAGAACAATCCCAGCTTCTCCAGTCTCTCTGCATGAGTCCCAGGTACCATGCCAGTAAATCTCCTCTCCTAACTCTTTTCAAGACCTCAACACTCGTGCTACAGCATGGTACCCAGAATTAGACACAAGAATCAATCTGAGATGCCATCAGTGATTAATAAAGAGGTCAATATTGATCTTGGAACCGCGATGGAGGACTGATTTTCTGTGTTGAGCTCCAATTATGGAAACCACTTGATTCTTAATTACATTCAAATGATCCACAATGCTAGTTTCAGCCCTAATTCTTACTTAAGTGTGTCATCTTTTTAACTTAAAGTTTATTTATTAGTCACAAGTAAGGCTTCCATTAACACTGCAATGAAGTTACTGTGAAAATCCCCCAATTGCCACACTCCAGCACCTATTCAGATACACTGAGGGAGAATTTAGCATGACCAATACACCTAAGCAGCACGTCTTTCAGAATGTGGGAGGAAACTGGAGCACCCAGAGGAAACACACAAAGATATGGGGAGAACGTACAGACTCAGCACAGACAGTGACCCAAGCCAGGAATCGAACCCAGGTTCCTGGCGCTATGAAGCAGCAGTGCTAACCACTGTGCCGCCGTGCTGGCTGGGATTACTTTTTGCATCATTGCCTTTCATTCCTCTTGAATTTAGGGTAGCCAAAATTCTAGGATTAAAAGTAAAACCTTTCAAATTCTTTTGTGTGTTGTTTATGAATGATAAGTGCCCCGGAGTTGGGAGAATCAGCTTTTTGACTAACAGTCATGGATCACCCAACCGGATGATGAAGATTCCACGCTTCGTTCAAGGTACTGTGGGGTGGGGCGGTGGCGGAGAGGGTATACCTCCACGAAGATTAACGCATTGAGTGACCATGAACACTAGATTGGGGTGTTGAGGGCAGAAAGTCGTGTGATGAACCCTCCAGGAATATCTCCAACCAGTGTTGGAAACACTCACTTGTGCCCTGTAGCCATTATAAGCCCTAACTTGGTGAAAGATTGATGCGGGGGAAAATTTTGCGCGCAAGCACATCAGCAGAAACTGCAGACAGACGAATTGCAGATTGTGAAGGTTGAACTGTTTTCTCTTCATGCTTCCCTGCACACTTTGTACCCATTGCTTTTAGACTGTGTTTTTAGACTGAGAATGCTGATGTGGCTAACCAGAACACCCTGAGAGCAAGGTTGCTAATATATTGAAGCAATAAAGTTGGCATCACGTAAATGCTAAACCTTGATTTGCCTGGTCTTCTCTCCTGGATGGTTTCTCGCACTGTGGGTCTTGGCCCTTTACCAAATTTTCTCAATGAGAACAAATGGGCCAACAGATTGCAAAGATTTAGAGGCTATTACACATCCAATTTAAATATTTCACTAGCTTAATGGAAACTTATGAGACTAACTTCATCTGTGTGACACTTTCATTCCCAATCTAAGATTTCTAACTTTTCTATTTTAAATTATTATTTCTTCACTGATATTTGAAGAGTGTAATGACCAAAGTATGCACTGAATCTCATTACAGTATAGAGATTCTGTTGGAATAGAATCACAGAATCCTACAGTGCAGAAGGAGGCCATTTGGCCCATCGAGTCTACTCCAACCACAATCCCAGCCAGATCCTATCCCCATAACTTCATGCATTTAACCAAGCTAGTCTCCCTGATAGTAAGGGACAATTTAGCACAGCCAATCCGCCTAACCCGCACATCTTTAACTGGTAGGAAACCAAAGCACCCGGAGGAAACCCAAGCAGACACGGGGAGAATATGCAAATTCCACACAGTCACCCAATCTGAGAATCTAAATCAGGCCCCTGTCACTGTGAGCCAGATGTGCTAACTATTGTGTCATTGTGGTTAGCTCCAATTCTAATTAACATCACGGTTTGAGTTAGGCATATGATAAGCTTAATTTGACTTACTATTGCCACATGTATTAACATACAGTGAAAAGTACAGTTTCTTGCTCACTATACAGATAAAACATTTTATAGAGAAGGAAACGAGAGAGTGCAGAATGTCGTGTTACAGTCAAAGCTAGGGAGCAGAGAAAGATCAACTTAATGCAAGGTAGGTCCATTCAAACATTTGACAGCAGCAGGGAAGAAACTGTTCTTGAGCTGGTTGGTACGTGACCTCAGAGTTTTATATCTTTTTCCTGACGGAAGAAAGTGGAAGAGAGAATATCCGGAGTGCATGGGGTCCTTAATTATGCTGGCTGGTTTGGCAAGGCAGCAGCAAGTGTAGACAGTGTCAGTGGATGGGAGGCTGGTTTGTGTGATGGATTGGGCTACATTCACGACCTTTTGTAGTTCCTTGTGGTCTTGGTCAGAGCAGGAGCCCATGCCATGCTGTAATACAACTAGAAAGAATGCTTTCTATGGTGCATCTGTAAAAGTTGGTGAGAGTCGTAGTTGACATGCCAAACCAGTTTTAAGGCTGTTGTTTACCTAAATCTGACATTTAATTGTATACTTAGTGTTGTTTAATTTTAATCATTCAGAACTTTACACGGTGAGGGTTTTAAAAATTAGCAGCCAATTAACTCTGAGACCCTGTGCTCAGCTCAACTTTAATTCTTGCTGCTGTAGGTAAAAGACTAAATTTGCAAATGAATCATTAGTCCATTGTAATTTTTTGATGAGTAATATGAATCCTCAGCTAGTTGCAGTCGAGTGACAGTGAAAGCATTAAACTGAATTTAAAAAAAAGCCAGGCTCGGAATGATACAAACATCATTCTGATGTTTCTCTCCCAGTCCTTTTCTTTTAATTATTCAGAAATCTAATTGTAGAAAATCAGCCTCGAGTGTAAGACACTGCCGTGCTTGTAATGACTACATTAGAAGACGAGGCTGTCATTACTCTTATGTAGAACTTTCTTTAAGGTTCATTAAAATACAAGACTGAATAAAAAAAGAATAGATGTATTGAAGTTTAAAACAATTTTACATCCAGTAGCACTCAGCAGCCTCTCATTAGCTTACATGTGCTACCTTGCAGATACCAACTTGCATTTATATAGCACCTTTAGAGCAGCAAAATAGTCCAAGGCACTTCATAGGAACATAAACAAAACATATGACTGTCTTGTCAAATGATACAGCCAGGATTGAACCTGCTACTTAAATTTCAATATCGGGGCGACACAGTGGCACTGCTCACAGCGCCAGGGCCCCGGGTTTGATTCCCGGCTAGGGTCACTGTCTGTGTGGAGTTTGCACATTCTTCCCTGTGTCTGCGTGGGTTTCCTCAGGGTGCTCCGGTTTCCCCCCCACAGTCCAAAGGTGTGCGGATTAGGCGGATTGGCCATGTCAATTTGCCCCTCAGTATCAGGGGGGGACTAGCTAGAGTAAATACATGAGGTTATGGGGATAGTGCCTTGGTGGATTGTGGCTGGTGCAGACTCGATGGGCCAAGTGGCCTCCTACTGCACTGTAGGAGGGATTCTATGAAATTGACAAATGGAAAAAGGCTTGAAAACACATTTCCAAAGTGCATTACAACCACTGACTGCAGTACTTCACCCAAATATAGCCACAATTGCAGTGTCAGATATAGAGAGTGGGATTTCCCGGCCACATATGCCTGGCCCCCACAGGCCTTTAAATGGTCCACCAAAATTTTTATCTAAATTTCCTTCGTCCTCTGAGAAATTAGAGGCATTGGTGGGCTTTCTTAATTGTAGTTTTGGCATTGGTGGGGGGCAGGGGGGTGGGCTGTGGTGGTGGCAGGGCAGGCGATCTAGACACTAAAACATTGAATTTGGCATGTCAGCTATGACTCTCACCAACTTTTACAGATGTATCATAGAAAGCATTCTTTCTGGTTGTATCACACCTTGGTATGGGCTCCTGCTCTGCCCAAGACCGCAAGGAACTACAAAACGTCATGAATATAGCCCAATCCAACACGCAAACCAACCTCCCATCCATTGACTCTGTCTACAGTGCCTGCTGCCTTGGCAAAGCAGCCAGCATAATTAAAGACCCCACACACTCCAGACATTCTCTCTTCCACCTTCTTCCTTCGGGAAAAAAATACAGAAGTCTGAGGTCACGTACCAATCGACTCAAGAACAGCTTCTTCCCTGCTGCTCTCAGACTTTTGAATGGGCTTACCTTGCATTAAGTCGATCTTTTTCTACGCTGTAGCTATGATTGTAACACTACGTCCTGCACGCTCTCATTTCCTCCTCTATAAATGGTATGCTTTGTCTGTATAGCGCGCAAGAAACAATACTTTTCACTGTATGTTAATACACGTGAAATAATAAATCAAATCAAATCTAATCTAATAGAAAAATAGAATCCCTTCTGTGTAGAAGGGGGCCATTTGGCCCATCAAGTCTGCACTGACAATAATCCCACCCAGGCCCTATCCCTGCAACCTTCTGAATTTACTCTGCTAATCCCCCTAACACTAAGGGGAAATTTAGCACAGCCAATCAACCTAACCTGCACATCTGTGGACTGTGGGACGAAACCGGACATTCCAGAGGAAACCCACGCAGACACGGGGAGAACGTGCATACTCCACACAGTTACTCTTGCTACCTGTTTCTTTTTATTCCTAGCTAGCTTCCTCCTGTCCTCTAACTCCCTTTTCCTGATTAACCTTTCTATCATTCTCTGCTCTCCCTTATATTCTGACCAATCACCTGACCTGCCACTCATCTTTGTTCACTTATATTTTCCTTGCATCTTCCTGATCACTGCAAGACAAAAAGCTTCGACAACATGTCTTACTTTTCAGTAATATCCATGTTCTCTGCAATTCAAAGAGAAATGTGAGCAAAAATTGGTGTAGAAATTAGCAACAAAGAAATTGTAGATCCAGGACAATAATAGAGAGAATTTGCACACACCCACACACCTCTATCATAAAATTGCCCATCACTAGCTTTCTGTCCTTTCATTTTAATGGATTATAGGAGGATGTGCCAAGACAAATCAGGCGATATATTAGTAGATCTTTTTAAAGGAATTGCTGAATCCACATGTCCTGCTGATGAATTGGAGAAAGGTGTGTGAAAATTGAATCCTTTTTCTATGCTGCATTATGGTATTTACTTCTTCCAATCCCATTGACTCGTGGATAGTGACACAACCTGTTACAATGGACATACTGGCTGGAATTCTCCAGCCGCTCACGCCCCTGCTACCGCTGCCACTGAGATCAGAGAACTTGGCACTCAGCCAAATCTCCATCCACAGCAATGCGTTAGGAGAAGCTGAACCCTGGAAGAATCTGACCCAACAGCAACAAATTGTGTTTGAGTAATGCCTTTAATTGACACTTCTAAAATAATTTGTCACTTGGCCAAAGAAGGATTTATTGAGCAAATGACCAGAAGCTTGTTCAGAGATAACATTCAAGCAGCATCTTAAAGAAGGAGAGTAAGACAGCTCAGTGGAGACGTTTAAGAAGAGGATTCCAGAGCTTAGGGTCTAGCTGACTGAACAGACTGCCAGTGGTGAAGAGAACCAGGATTCCATTGGACGTCAGAGCTCATACGTCCATAAGATATAGAAGCAGAATTACGCCATTCAGCCCATCAAGTCTGTTCTGCCATTTGATCATGGCTGATATGCTTCTCATCCCCATTTTCCTGCCTTCTCCCCATAACCTTTCAACCCATTAGCAATTAAAAATCTGATTTGATTTGATTTATTATTGTCACATGTATTAACATAGAGTGAAAAGTATTGGTTATTGCGTGCTATGCAGCCAAAACATACCATTTATAGAGAAGGAAAGGAGAGGGTGCAAAATGTAGTGTTACAGTCATGGCTAGCGTGTAGAGAAAGATTAACTGAATGCAAGGTAAATCCATTCAAAAGTTTGACAGTGGCAGGGAAAAAGTTGTTCTTGAGTCGGTTGGTACATAAGAACATAAGAAACAGGAGCAGGAGTAGGCCATCTAGCCCTTCGAGCCTGTCCTGCCATTCAGTAAGGATGTGACCTCAGACTTTTGTATCTTTTTCCCGATGGAAGAAGGTGGAAGAGAGAATGTCCAGGTTGCATAGGGTCCTTAATTATGCTGGCTGCTTTGCCGAGGCAGCGGGAAGTGTAGACAGAATCAATGGATGGGAGGCTGCGTTTGTCCATCTGACCAACTCCTCCTTAAATTTATTCACTGTCCCGACATCCACTATGCTTTGGGGTAGCAAATTCCACAGGTAAGAGGATGTAGATCTAGAGATGGTTATAGAGAAAGGGAGGGGTGAAGGGAAAATCTCTGAAATTTGGCTCAACTCTCATTGACTTAATGAGCAACAAATTAAAAGTAAATTGAATTGTTTATTTTCTGAACACATTCCAATGTCTGCCATCAACACCTGCTTTTTGTTAGTCAATTCTAGCCAGCAGACTGGAATCTTTGACGTATAAAAGCAGAGTTAAGAAGAATTTGTTCTAACAGTTTACAAACAGCTTTGAAACGAGTCACTTCTTTGGTCTGCAAATCCAAAGAAGCTATGTTCAATAAAAGTTCAAAATAAATCAAAAACAAAACTTCACATTAACATACCAGAGGAATGTCTGGCCTAAAGCCATGTTTACATCAATCATCTCTGCAAGGGAAAGGATTTGTCTTTGTATGCTGCGTTTTGCCACCATGGGATATCTCAAAGAACTTTACATCCAATCAACTATTGAACTGACGCTGCCAGTTTGTATAGAAAGGTTCCAGATACACCATAAGAAGCATCAGGATCATATAAACTAGGAGCAGGCAATTCAGCCCCTCAAGCCTTCTCTATCTAGCCCCCCAAACCCTTACTAATTAAAAATCTGACCACCTCTTCTTTAAATTTATTCAAAGTCCTACATCAACCACACTTTGAGGCAGTGAATACGATAGATTCATGAGAGAAGCAATTTCTCCTCATTTCTATGTTGAAGAGGAGGCCATGGCCTTGTGGTATTATCACCAGACTATTCATCCAAAAACTCAGCTGATGTTCCGGACTTGAATCCCGCCACAGCAGCTGGTGGGATTTGAATTCAATAAAAAAATACCTGGAATTAACTGTGAAACCATTGTCGATTGTTGGGAAAACCCAGTTGGTTCACTAATGTTCTTTAGGGAAGGAAATCTGCCATCTTTACCCAATCTGGCCTACATGTGACTCCACAGCCACAGCAATGTGGTTGACTCTCAACTGCCCTTCAGGGCAACTAGGGATGGGCAATAAATGCTGGCCAGCCAGCAATGCCCATGTCAAATGAATGAATAAATAAAATCTGCACGCCTCATCCTTACACTCTGAGCTCTTGACCTTGACTGTTCCACAAGAGGAAGCATCCTCTCCATGCCAATCCCCTTTGTCATCTTGTGCACCTCAATTAGATCTCCACTCATTCTTCCAAACTCCAGAGTGTAAACTGCCCAATCTCTCTTAGTAAGTCAAACCCCTCATCTCTGGAATCAATCTAGTGAACCGTCTCCAATCCAACTACATATCTCCTCATGTAAGGGGCCCAAACCTGTACACAATATTCTCACTAACGCTTACAGTAGCAGCAACACTTCACTACTTTTATATTTGACTCCTTCAGTAACAAATGCCAAGATTCTATTTTCCTTCCTTATTACGTGCTGTGCCTACATTTTTTTTTGCTTTTCGTATACAAGGACACCCAGATCCCTCTGCACCAAAGAACTTCAAAGTTTCTGTCCATTAAGATAATAATTTGCCTTTGCATTTTTCTACCAAAATGGATAACCTTACACTTGTCCATGTTAAACTCCATCTGTCACATTTTTCCCCATTCATTTAACATATTCATAATCATTTGTAAATTTCTTATTTCATTATTGCAACTTGCTATCCCACCTATTTTAGTGTCACCTGCAAATTTGACTATGCTACCTACTACCCAAGTCACCAGTGAGATAATTACCAGCTAATCTGTTGGTTTGCACATGGACTGTAGTGATAAAGAAGGCAGCTCATCACTACCTTCTCAAGGACAACTAGGAATAAGCAACAAATGTTGGTCTTGCCAGAGATGCTCACATCCCATAACAGGGTGAAACAAATCCCAGAAATATCTTTTTTTAAAGTGGTATTCAGAGTGTGTAAGCCATTGTCGAGGACTCAGGAGATTGCTGTGTCTGCTGCTTAGGAATTAGAGACATAACAATTAGGAGCAGAAGTAGGCAAATTCAGTCCTTCAAGCCTGCTCTGTGCCTCCTACAGATGGACACTGTTTGCATGAACAAAACAGTTTACATTGCAAAGACCTAAGATATCATACGACTGATTACTGAGGTGGTCTCTTACAATCATTGGGGCAACACGGTGCCACAGTAGTTAGCACTGCTGCCTCACAGCACCAGATACCCGGGTTCGATTCCGATCTTGGGTGATTGCCTGTGTGGAGTTTGCACTTTCTCCCCATGTCGGTGTGGGTTTCCTCCGGGTGCTCCGGTTTCCCCCCCACAGTCCAAAGATGTGTGGGTAAGTTGGCTTGGTCATTCTAAACTGTCCCTTAGTGTCAGAGGGGTTTAGAAAGGTAAATACAGGGATGGGGCCTGGGTGAGATTGTTGTTGGTGCAGACTTGATGGGCTAAATGGCCTCCTTCTGCACTGTAGGGATTCCAGGATTCTATGATTTCTCTTTGCAAACATCCACAGTGCAGCTGGAGTGCCTGCCTATATGTTACAAATGCTTCCTTGCTGCTCCAGAAATGTCATCTTCTTTGATAGCCCTCAAGGTTCACCATCTGTGCCATGCCCAGCTGAGGAGAGCTTGGAGAATTCTGAGGCCTTTCCATTGCTGTCCCTGAATTATCAGTTGCAAACTTAGCTTTCTGCCTCAGCTGTCCCACAAAACTATATGGGTTAGTGCACGATGTCCTTATGTGAATGTCCTTGCTATATGGGGAGTGTAGCAAAGGTTTACCAGGCTGATTGCTGGGATGGCAGGTCTGTCATGTGAACAGAGACTAAGTTGGTGAGGATTATACTCACCAGAATTTCAAAGAGTGAGAGGGGATCTCATAGAATCTTAGAAAATTCTAACAGGGTTCGCAATGTTCCCAATGGTGGGGAAGTCCAGAACTAGGGGGTCATATTTTGAGGATAAAGGGGTAATTCTTTTAGAATTGAGGTGAGGAGAAATTTCTTCACCCAGAGGGTGGTGAATGTGTGGAATTCACTCCCACAGAAAATAGTTGAGGCCAAAATGTTGTCTGATTTCAAGAAGAAACTCGATCTAGCTCTTGGGGCGAAAGGGATCAAGGGATATAGGGATGAAGAGGGGATCAGGATATTGAATTTGATGATCAGCAACGATCAAAATGAATGGCAGAGCAAGCTCGAAGGGCCAAATGGCCTCTTCCGGTTTCTTGTTTCTATGTCGAGATGAGTCCTGCGACAATGCACTTTCCAAGTAAATTTCAGTGCCCTACTGCCCCACCTCCTGTGGAGATTAAAGACTTGAATCAAAACTGTCAACGTAAGAACATTCTAAGCCATCATTATACATTTCATTTGGTTCTTACATCAAGTCAACATGAGTGAATGCTGTATGTCATATTGAGGATGAATATTCAACTTTGTTACCATGTAGCTGAAAGGCTTCTACCTCGGGTGGTGACCAAGCACATCGAGACTCCAATGGTGTTCAGTGCCTTTGTTGCAGTGCTGTTTGTGAGGTGGTTGGAGGATTACCCCCTCTTCTCCATCTCTCCTTCACGTTCTGTGACTCAGCTCCTGCAAGGAGGGAAAGATAAGACTGAAAAGAGAGAGTGAGGATATGTGTTGAACACATTTGTGGGGAGCATTTGTTGAGGGTGACTATGAAGGAGAGGCATATGACATTGCATAAAGTGAACGTTAACGGTGGATGGAAAGATGGAATTGTGAGGAAACATATTACCAAAGAGGGATAGGTGTAAGTTCTTGATTTGACTTGATTTATTAATGTCACGTGTATGGGGATACAGTGAAAAGTTTTGCACTATACAGGCAAAGCATACCATTCATAGAGTACGATTCCATTTTTGATTTGATTCCATTTTCTTAATTAGACCAAAGAAAATTACAGCACAGGAACAGTCCCTTCGGCCCTCCAAGCCTGCACTCACTGTGCTGCCTGTCTGAACTAAAACCTCCTACCCTTCCGGGGACCATATCCCTCCATTCCCATCCTATTCATGTATTTGTCCAGACACTCCTTAAAAGTCACTATCGTATCCGCTTCCACTACCTCCTCCCAGCAGTGAGTTCCAGGCACCCACCACCGTCTGGGCCTGATTTTACCATTTTCATTCTAAGCGCTGAATCTGGGCGTAATTCAGATCTGACTTGGAAATCTGCTTTCAGGCGCCCCTGTACACATATGGCCTGAAAAAAAAAAATTTGGAGGTCCCATTCACACTGTGGGCGGAGTTTAGCACACCCGAAACGATTGGATCTCTGAACTGCGCACGCGCAGTGAGAAAACAATTTGAAATTGTGTACCTGTGTCAGATCGCTCCCAGGCCACAGAAAGCAGAGAAAGTGACCCGACAGTGGAAAGAGGAAGTGATGGCCCCCACACACATCACTGTCCCCCTTATCCACCCAATCCCCTTGCTACCCACACCAATCATGACCTCTGCCCCCTTCTCCCCCACACCGATTGGTCAGCAGACATCCCGTTCCTCCTGCCTCACCCACCAGAGATACATCTTACCCCCCTCCCTCCTCCCCCACCTTCCCCCCTTTCCCCAGAGAATGGTCTGGCCCCACTCTACCACCTTCCCCCCACCCCAAGAATGGTCTGGCCCCACTCTACCACCTTCCCCCCTTTCCCCAGAGAATGGTCTGGCCCCACTCTACCACCTTCCCCCCACCCCGAGAATGGTCTGGCCCCACTCTACCACCTTCCCCTCTTTCCCCAGAGAATGGTCTGGCCCCACTCTACCACCTTCCCCTCTTTCCCCAGAGAATGGTCTGGCCCCACTCTACCACCTTCCCCCCACCCCGAGAATGGTCTGGCCCCACTCCCCCTACCTGTCCCCCCCCCCCCCCCCCCCACTCTTCCAGAGGAACATCTGACCCACCTCCTCCTCCCTCCCCACCAGACAACAATCAGACCTCGCCCCTCACCACCAGACAGCAACCAGCTCCTCCCCCCCCCCCCCCCCCCCCCAACAACCAGACAAAGATCGGCCCTCCCACCCTCCACAACAAGACAACGATTGGCCCTCCACCACCCCCCACGCCCCCTCAACCACCAGACAACGATCAGCCGTCCTCCCCACCCCTCACCACCAGACAATGATGCTCCCCACTCCCCCCACCACCAGACAATGATTTGGCCTCACTCCTCTCCCTCCCCCACCCCTCCAGAGAATGATCTGACACCCCCCCCAATCTGAGTCAGAGGGCCAGTGGAACCTCTGGACTCACCTCTTCAGCAGCTGGAGCCCCCGATTCAGACGTTTCCTCAGCAGCTTCATTTTGGTGCGATTCCGGATCGGCGAACGCAGTGGCAAAGGGAGGGAATGCTGATAAAGCTCATTAATTCAATTGAAATATATGCAAATAGGCTCAAATTGCCGTTGCGCCCGTCTTGGGCGTGAATCAAATAGCCACCATTCCCTGGTTTCGGACCATCTGCGCGGACGCGGGCGCAGATCGCGTTCATGGCCTCACACCCGACTTTACCATGCTTTTGCGTCTGTTTTCGGGTGCGACGCAATAGTAAAACAGGGCCCCCTGTGTAAGAAACTTGCCTCGTACGTCTCCTTTAAACCTTACCCCTCGCACCTTAAACATACCCCCCCTAGTAATAGACCCTTTCACCCTGGGGAAAAAGCTTCTGACTATCCATTGTTCCCAATTCCAAATTTCATCAAGTTGTATGTTTGGATTGAACACTGAATAATTGGAGCTGAGATCACCTCATGCTGTTTGTTGTCATGCTTGTTCATGAGTTAATTAGAAATCTGGAAATGATAATGGCGTGCTGAAACTGAGTTTATAGACGGTTGACAGACATGCTGTACTCAACTCGCTCGCTTACAGCGCACTAGCAGATTGCTCTCCCAATGGTCCCAATACATCATGACGGTAAAAAGTTCCTGTGAAGCTCATACTATGGGAGTGTAGCCAAACGAGCCAGCTAAAATGGCGTTTTGTAAAACGCTCTGGGACAATTGGGCAAGAAACTAAACCGATAGGCTGCAGGTTAAAGACAGACAGAGACAAACAGGCTGCAACCCTGATGAATGAATAAACAGGATACGGGCCATCTCCAGGATGAAGAAGACTTTCTGGTCACACTGAGTAACGTACCAGACATAAGGACACCGTGAATCCTTATTTAGGAGGAAGGTATGTGACCTGCGTGCCTCCAACACCCACAGACATGGCCGCCGGGGACACACCCAGAGATCGGTGTGGTAGCACCCGATTGGACTCTTATCGATCAGGGTGATCAAGTCCTGATCGATTGATTGGCAATGGCCAAAAAGGGGCGTGAAACCAAACGGGGTATAAAGGGTGCTGCACAACCAGGAATCTCTCTCTCTCTCTGACCCCACGAACAAGCTACAACAATGGTGACCATCGCCAGCAAGAGGAGAGCCACCACACCCGAGAAGGAGGGAAGAAAGACCACAGCCAGAATGCCAGACCAGACCAAAGGACCAAACTACACAGACAACCACCAAGACCAGCGCAGAGATAAAGGCCAATATCTGTTTGGGTACTTGTCAGTCACGCAAAGTTAAGTCAAGGTCTTGTATTGTACTTGAATTCTAGTATTTTCTGTAAGATAACTTATTGTTGGTCGGGTGGGTGATTATTGATTGCGTGGGTTTAAATAAATATCGTTCGTACTAATAAGGCATCTACTTGTAGTTATTTATCCACAGTATAAGGGTTGAAACAGACTGATTTTACAACAGGAGGGACAGAACGTGCTTTAATTGGGTTTGGGGCCTGTAACAGTCTAAGTGTTCATAGAAACCCTGCAGTGCAGAAAGAGGCCCTTCAGCCCATCGAGTCTGCACTGCCCACAGCCCCACCCCCATATCCCTACATATATTACCCACTAATCCCTCTAATCTATGCATCTCAGAACACTAAGGGACAAGTTTTTGGCATAGCCAATCAACCTAACCTGCCCGTCTTTGGACTGTGGGAGGAAACCGAAGCAACAGAGGAAACCTATGCAGACACGAGGAGAATGTGCAAACTCCACGCAGACAGGAACCCGAGTCAGGAATTGAACCCAGGTCCCTGGAGCTGTGAAGCAGCAATACTAACCACTGTGTTACTATGCTGCCCAGGGTGGAATGCCCAACAGAGAATGGGCAGGATTCTTCACTGAATCAGTTAGAACAGAGAGTGGGCTTTGTTATCAGTGAGATTGTTATAACCAAGAGTGGAGTCTCCAGGGGTTTCTTCTGGATGCTCCGGTTTCATTGAAACATAGAGTCCTTACAGTACAGAAGGATGCCATTCGGCCCATCGACAACAATCCCATCCAGGCCCTTTTCCAGTAAGCCCACACATTTGTAATGCTAATCCTCCTGACACTAGGGTCAATTTAGCATGTCCAATCAACCTAACCCGCACATCTTTGGACCGTGGGTGCACGGTGCAACAGTGCACTTCTGGCACCAGGATTTGATTCCTGGCTTGGGTCACTATCTGCGTGGAGTTTGCATATTCTCCCCACGTCTACGTAGGTTCCTTCTGGGTGCCCCTGTTTCCTCCTACAGCCCAAAGCTGTGCTGGTTAGGTAGATCAGTCAAGCTAAATTGCCCCTTAGCATTAAGAGGACTAGTGAGGGTAAATGCATGGCGATTGGGCCTGGGTGGGATTGTGATCAGTGTAGACTCGATGGGCCGAATGGCCTCCTTCTGCACTGTAAGAATCTATGCTTCAATGAAACCGGAGCACCCAGAAGAAACCCCTGCAGACACGGGGAGAATGTGCAAACTCCACACAGACAGTGACCCGAGGTTGGATTGAACCCGGGTCCCCGGCGCTGTGAGGCAGCAGTGCTAATCACTGTGCCACTGTGAATGGGGGCGAAGGAGCCGGGAATTTTAATGTCCTACCTAGCACAGGAATTGTAGCAGGTGAGGAACGGACCAAGGTCCATTGATCTCGGGTGGGATTTTCCAGCTTTAGGGCAAGCGCGATTGGAAAAGTCCCACCCAGAATGTTCAAACCAAAGGTGGGATGTGTAACAGAGACAGTGTTAGAGCTGAGTGTCTTATTAGCCTTCCTGTGGGTTAATCAGTTCTTTGAGCCTTCAGCTGAAGTTAGCCAGGAACAATGCCTGAATGAAATGTGAAGCAAGCAAAATCTAATGTACCAAGCGCAGATAAATTAAAACAGCACATCTAAAATGGAAAAGCATCAAACCATTCAGTAAACGCACCAGGAATCCATCAAAAAGCAATTTTAAAAAATACAATTAAAGAGTTGTTAGAAAGTGGTGACCAATTGGGATTAGTTAGAGAGCATGGATTTATTAAGTGACGAGATGGAATTTTTAATTAAAATTAAATTCTGTGCCTGCACATGGACAGGAGATTTAAATTAATATTAAATACGTAGACAAATAGAGACAAAAGTTTTTTCTTAAAGCTTTCTTGTTGCTAACATCACTCGTAGACTATCAGCACCTCCAGAGGAATATCTGAGCCATTCATTTTATTTTTAAACTTTCTTGACTCTGAGTAACTGAAAAAGACTAACATTATTGATATAACTCATTAGGAATAGCTTCATAAAATAGCCCAATTTTTCAGCTAATAAATGTCTCCAATAAAAGTATTCATCAATTTATTTTGTTTCTTAGCATGGTTCCTTATGTCTCCCATTCTCTCTTACACTATCTCACTTGAGGGTCTAAGTCCTGAATGAGTACGGAAGTGGGAGAAATTTGCGCCATTCTTTTGATCGACTTAAAAATAAAATCTTACTCGACTCAGTCAAAAATAACCTTTCCAACAGGGAGGGTGAGTGGGGCCTAAATCACCCAAAAACCAGCTGATAGCAGCTGTGCGCGCAATTGTGCAAGAGCAGATTTTTGTGCTCTGAGAGCACAGAAACAGTGCCTCCCCCAGCTATAGCCAGCCCTCTGGTTGATATCAATAGGATTTAAGTACTAAAATTGGCCCCTTGCCAGATATCTAGTGCCAGTAAGATTGCAAGAGGCAAGAAATTGGCTGCAAACATGATTTCTTGCTTCTCTCGAGGTCTCCCCAGCTCACCCCACCAGCCAATTGGTGAGGCAAAATGTTAAAAATCACCATTGTAGTTGCATTGGATAGTGGTGGTTCAGTGGAGGTTCACTTGATTGATTCCAGGGATGAGGGGTTTGATCTACAAAGAGAGATTGGGCAGTTTAAGCCTATTCTCCTTGGAGTTTAGGAGATCTAGCTGAGGTGTAGAAAATGATAAGGGGGATTGACAAAGTAGACATGGAGAGAACATTTCCACTTGTGGGGCAATCTAGAACAAGAGGTCACAGTATTAGAGTAAGGAGTAGCAAAGCTGAAACAGGAATGAGAAGAAATTATTTCTCTCAAACGGTTGTGAATCTGCGGGACTCACTGCCCCAGAATGTGGTGAATGCCAGGGCTTTGAGTAAATTTAAGGAAGAGGTGGACAGATTAGTAATGGGTTTGAAGGGTTACAGTGAATGGGTAGGTAAGTGAGGTTGAAACCGAGATGAGGTCATGATCGAGTACTACATGAGTTGTCTGATCTGTGATTATGATTCTTATAATTCTTTTCCAACTTCACTCTCTCATTTTAATTTTATTCCTACTTTATCTTTCTCCACATAATGGGCTGTATTATATGTACATTGATGACAGGTTCCTCGACCTCAGTATAAATAAAATTTATTTATTAGCCACAAGTAAAGCTTACACTAACACTGCAATGAAGTTACCATGAAATTGCCCTTGTCGACATAGTCCGGCACCTGTTCAGGTCAATGCACCTAGCGACTACATCTTTCAGAATGCGGGAGAAAACTGGAGCACCCGGAGGAAACCCACACAGAGATGGGGAGAACATACGAACTCCACACGGACAGTGACCCAAGCCGGGAAACAAACACAGGTCCCTGGTGCTGTGAGGCAACAGCGCTAACCACTTGTGGGGTTATGGGGGCAACCTGTGTCTACTTAGCTGGTTTTAATCTTTCAGGCGATGGCCCTTTAGTCTGTATGAGGTAAGACCTCTGTCCATCTTCAGGAGGGCATTGCAGCTCGCTGAGCTACTGGCCAATCAGAGGCTGGCAGCAAGGACCAATGGCTGAGTGCCAAATTCTCCATTCTCGCTGGCAGCGGTAGAGGGGGGTGTGAGGCCAGAGAACTCATATCTATCAATCATACACACTTAATTATTGATTATTATTAACACACTTGCTTACTGGGCTTAAACATGTTGGTGGGGTGGGGGGGGGGGGTGCGTGGGGGAGCGGTGTAAAGGCTGCTTGACTGGGTGAAGAAGCTGGAGGCCACCTCAAGGAACATGTTTAACCTGAGACTCTGGATCCACAGGATCTCTTTCAAACAAGAAGTGACCTTGACTAAGTAAAGAGGGAAGAAAAAAAATCTCCTTTTCTCTGCTCTTCTTGCCCTTTCTCCCAATTAAAGAAATAAATTGCCCTGAAGGGGACATCGCGGAACACAAACAAATATCACCCACCTCCAGTCAGATTTGTTTTGACATTTCGTGACCAATCGAAGGTAAGCTAAAAAAAAACAAATCAAGCTACTCAATTTAAGGTTGAAAGGCTTTTAACGTCTCCTAGGCCCCAGCGCTATAGTTACAAAGCCATTACCATGACAATTGCGACTCAAAGTCTGCTCATCCAAACTTGCCGTGAGAGGAAAAAGAAACAAAGCAGGTTCACTGGAAACTCTATTTACTCCTCTTCTTTCTTCCTGTCTCTTTTCATTAAGACTCAAGCCTGAGCTTAAAGTGGGCCTTGAAACCATCTTCTCCATGCCCTCCCTCTCCCCCCCAACCCCCTCCCTCCCACACCTCTGAATGTCAGGCTACCTGTTGTTTGGTGACACGCTCATTCCATTGCGGGCAAACGCATTCGGTTCATGATTAATGGAATTGCGCCTTCAGTTTATTCGGCTGATCACTGGCACATTGTTCCCTCATTCCACTCTGAAAAGTTCAATTATATTCATACAAAGCCATCTATCATTTAAATTAATGTATTTCAATTGCAAATTAAGGCTGCCAATTCAAATTAACCAAGTTCAGGTTCCTGGCAAAGGGAGCAAGAGGACATAAAGCTGGAGCCTCCTCCGACTTCTCTCCTAGATAATGGAAAAAAAAATGCAGTTGTCTCTGGAATTGGTGACATGGAAGTGATAAAGTAGAAAATGTCATCCTGTTGTCTAATTAAACGTAAGTGACAGCAATTGTATGAATTGTTAAATTGCAAACTTAATTTTGTGTGGCATTTTCACACTGACCGATTCTGCTGAATGAACGATTTACAGGCAACTTGTATAAATGAGGGGACAGTGCTGAAATTGGTTCAGTGTGATTTTATCAGTTCAGTATTGCCCTGTATCTAACTGAAAAAGGAATTTGATCTACCAATTTTTTTTATGAGGCAAAGGATTTTCTCAAACATTTCTTCGCCCAGCCCTTGATATTGATTGTCCCATTTTGATATCAAGACATGGCTTAACCTCACACGAGTGCACTTAAGGGAATCGCAATGGTTGCATGAGGGAGAAAAGATTTGAGGAAATGTTAGGAGCAGCATGGTGACACAGTGGTTAGCACTGCTGCCCCACGGAGCTGGGACCCAGGTTCGATTCCCAGCTTGGGTCACTGCCTGTGTGGAGTCTGCACGTTCTCCCCGTGTCTATGTGGGTTTCCTCTAGGTGCTCCGGTTTCCTTCCGTATGCCAAAGAAGTGCAGGTGAGATGAATTGGCCATGCTAAATTGCCCCTTAATGGCGGGGGGACTAGCTAGGGTAAATGTAAACGATATCCTTACCATATTCTCTTGAAGGTCAATCATTAACTTGTGAAGAGCTCCTGAGTTTGCATATTCTCCCCACGGGTTTCCTCTGGGTGCTCCAGTTCCATCTAAAGATGTGCTGGTTAGGTGCTCTGGCCAAGCTAAATTGCCTCTTAATGTCCCAAGCCTTCAGTAGATGAAGGAAAAGCCTGGTTGGATTGGAGGCAAATGTTTTGCTGACGACCATTAGGATTGCTTTTAATGGATGGATATAAACTACAATGTTTCATCAAATGATCTCCCATTTCCAACTGCCACATCACCTCAATCCCATGATTGGCTGCTCATTCTGAACACTTATTGCCTAATTGGACAGACCTTTCCTTAGACTGTTGAATAATTCTTGCCTGTCAATCACTGCTCTTGCTCAGCCCCCAATGCTCTTGTAGTTAATGAGCAAAAATATTCAAAGAGAATGACAAATCACTTTTTTTTCACTGCCCCATTGATATCTTTACCACATTCTCCTGGAGGTCAATCATTAACTTATGAAGACCCCAGGGCAATCCAGGAGGAGTGAGTAACCTGCTTCATCCAACGCACAATCTCCCAGAGTCTTCACTTCAATCTCAACCATGTTCCTTCAATGATTATCTGTTGGAATAAATCTGTTGCAAAGCAATGCTCAAGTAGACAAGTGCCAGCTGTAGCTTGTTGGCTTTTCAGTAATAGAGGAGGAAAGAATTTGTGTCTTTAACTACCTTGGGGGGAGGGCCGGAGGAGGGGCCTATAAAGGACTTTCTAGCCAATGAAACACTGAGATAATGTTGGAGATTGCAACAATCAATTTGCACACAGTAGGGCCTTGCAGACAGTGCAGAGGCAGTGGAGCAGTGACATTCTCATTGGATTGGTAATCTAGAGACCCAGGTTCATGTTCTAGGGACCTGGCTTTGGATTCAGTTTTTAAAAATGAGTCTGGAATTAAACTTCTGCTGCCCTGGTTTACTGGGAAATATGCTATTCTTGCCTGGTCTGCCTTACCTGGGACGCCAGATCCACAGCAATGTGGTTGACTCTTTCACAAAATGCATTCAGTTTCTGGGCAATTAGGGATATACAATAAAATCTAGCCCATTTAGTGAAGTCCAGATCAATTGAATAGAGAAAATAAATATCTGTTTTTATTGATGTTGGTCTTGGCATTTTTTTTCAGTTCTTTTAATTTGATTTGATTTATATTGTCACATGTATTAGTATACAGTGAAAAATGTTGTTTCTTGTGCGCCAAACAGACAAAGCGTACCGTACATAGAGAAGGAAAGGAGGGCGTATAGTGTTGCAGTCATAGGTAGAGTGTAGAGAGAGAACAACTTAATGCGAGGAGGTTCATTCAAAAGTCTGATGCGGCAGGGAAGAAAATGATCTTGAGTCGGTTGGTATGTGACCTCAGACTTTTGTATCTTTTAGCTGATGAAAGAAGGTCAAAGAAAGAATATCCAGGGTGTATGGGGTCCTTAAATATACTGGCTGCTTTGTAGAAGCAGCGGGAATTGTAGACAGTGTCAATGGATGGGAGACTGGTTTGAGTGATGGACTAGGCTTCTTTATAGTTTTTTTTGTCTTGGACAGAACAGGAGAAATGCCAAATTGTGATATAACCAAAAGAAATGCTTCCATGATGCATCTGCAAAAGTGAGGGTTGTAGCAACGTGCCAAATTTCCTGAGCCTTCTGAGAAAGTAGGGGCATTTGTGGGCTTTCTGAACTATAGCATTGGCATGGGAGGACCAGGACAAATTGTTGGTGACCTGGACACTGAAAGACTTGAAGCTTTTGACCCTTTCTACTTCACCCCCATTGGTGTAGACAGGGGCATATCCTTCACCTCCTGAAGTCAATGACAATCTCCTTTGTTTGACATTGAGGGAGAGATTATTGTCATCGCACCAGTTCACCAGGTTCTCTATCTCATTCCTGTTCTCCGTCTCATCATTGTTTGAGGCCTGACCTACTACGATAGTGTCATCAACAAACTTGAAAATCAAGTTGGAGAGGAATTTGGTCACACAGTCGTAGGTGTACAAGGAGTATAGTCGGGGGGCTGAGATCTCAGCTTTGGGGGCTCCAGTGTTGAGGATGATCATGGGAGGATGTGTTGTTGCCTATCCTTACTGACTGTGGTCTATGGGTTAGGAAGGTCAGTGTCCAATCATAGAGAGAGGAGCTGAGCCCCAGGCCATGGAGTTTGGAGATGGGTTTTGTAGGAATAATAGTGTTGAAGACTGAGCTGTAGTCAATAAATAGGAGTCTGACATAAGTGTTTTTGTTACCTAGATATTCCAGGGTTGAGTGCAGGGCTAGGGAAATGGCATCTGCTGTGGATCTGTTCCGGCAGTAGCTGAACTATAGTGGAAGCCAGAATTGTTTTGTACCATGACTAACCTTTCAAATCACTTCTTAATGATGGATGTCAGAGTCACAAGACACTAGTCATCAAGGCACACTGCCTGACTTTTCTTTAATACTGGGGTGATGGCCATGTTCTTGAAGCAGATAGGGACTTCAATTGGTGTAAAGAGAGTTGAAGATGTTTGTGAATATCCCCGATAGCTGGTCCGCACAGGACCTGAGAACTCGTCTGGATAACCCATCCGGGCTAATCGCTTTCCATGGGATCATATGATGTGGGGATTGCTAACAAGGTTGGCTTTTTTATCCCATTCTTAACACCCTGAAAAGGTGTTGTTAGCTGACTTCTTGAACCACTGAAGCTCACAGGGTACAGGTACACCCATGTTACTGTTAGGAAGATCTGTTGCCTAGATCACTGGGGGAATATTGGAAGAAATTGCTTTAGAGGAACTCTGAACCCCTTTGGAGGCATTGGCATCAATGACCAGGAGGAACTTGTTACCTGTCATTCAGAATGGTGACAACAGATCCACCAAACTGCATCATTTTTAAGAATTCCAGCACCCTAATAATGAGGCAGAGCATCAGCAGTAAAGGAATGAAAAAAGAAGCAAATCTTGCACTCCAGATCCCACAATCTCATGGGACATCCTGCACGAGGTACCCAAGGATCAGTGGGTGAAAGATCGTCATTATCCATGGCAGAAACTCACTAACATGAGAAGATGTCATGAAACCATTGTCGATTGTCAGAATCCCATCTGGTTCACCAATGACCTTTAGGGAAGGAAATCTGCCATCCTTAGCTGGTCTGGCCTACATGTGACCTCAGAGCCACAGCAACGTGGCTGTCTCCCAACTGCCCTCTGAACTGGCTCAGCAAGCCACTTAGTTCAAGGGCAATTGGGGATGGGCAACAATTGCTGGCCAAAAATGTGCAGGTTAGGTGGATTGGCCATGCTAAATTGTCCTTTAGTGTCCCAAAATGTGTAACTTCGTAGAATCATAGGAGGCAATAAATGCTGACCAGCCAGCAACGCCATGTCCCACGAATGAATAATGTCACCCTGAAATCGAGGGACAGTCAACAACGAGGGAGGATTCTCTTCTTTCAGTAATGCCTTAGGATGTTTATAGTCAAACTGCGAGATGAGATGGTGCCTTGATTGAATGTATCTGCACTTCCAACAGTGCAACCCACCCTCACCGGACTGCCAACCTGGATCATGCGCTCAGCTCTCCAAAGCTTCGATCCACAGCATTCTAACTTCGAGGTAAGAGAACAGAATGAAGGCTGACATCTCAATGCTGGACAAAAGTTGATGGAATCTCTGTGATTTTCACCAAGGTTAATGTGTGCTGAGCTCCATTCAGAAGCTTGATTGAGAGTGTTCGATTAGGAGAATGTCACAACTCTCAGCACAACCCAATCACTCTCCTGTGATAAAAGAAATTCGCTGGCAGTTTATCACTTTATCAATGAAGACTGAGACTCAGCACTGGCTTAATTCAAGCAAGTTCCTAAGTTCCATGTGCATGTATTGATTTGGAAAAGAAAGTGCATATTAAATGCCGACCATATTAAAAGCTGATTCTATCTGGGACCAATGATCTTGTTTGCAGTTTGATCACAAGTACATAGACATTGGAAACTTCACTACTTGGATATGCGCATCTCTATTCCCATTTAGTGGGGAATTTGTAATCAGGATATTTTTTGCCTGGGACTATTATTCAAGATGTAGAGATGTGCCAGCGTTGGACTGGGGTGAACACAGTTAGACATCTCACAACACCAGGTTAAAGTCCAACAGGTTTATTTGGTAGCAAAAGCCACTAGCTTTCAGAGCACTGCTCCTTTGTCAGGTGAGTGGGAATTCTGTTCACAAACAGGGTATATAAAGACACAAGGAGGTTCACTAGGCTGATACCGGAGATGAGGGGGTTGGACTATGAAGAGAGGCTGAATAGACTGGGTCTGTACTCGTTGGAGTTTAGAAGGATGAGGGGGGATCTTATAGAGACATACAAGATAATGAAGGGGATAGGTAGGGTAGAGGTAGAGAGATTCTTCCCGCTCAGAAAAGACAGCAGGACTAGAGGGCACAGCCTCAAGATAAGGTGGGGGGGCGGGCAGTTTAGATCAAAGTTGAGGAGGAACTTCTTCACTCAAAGGGTGGTGAATCTCTGGAATCCTCTGCCCGTTGAAGTGGTGTAGGCTACCTCGCTAAGTATATTTAACTCATGGGTAGATAGGTTTTTGATAGACAAGAGAATTAAGGGTTATGGGGAGAAAGCGGGAAAGTGGAACTGATCCACTTCAGATCAGCCATGATCTTATTGAATGGCGGGGCAGGCTCGAGGGGCTAGATGGCCTACTCCTGCTCCTATTTCTTATGTTCTTATGTTTAAACTCAATTTAAAAATAATGATCAGAATGCGAGTCTTTACAAGTAATCAAGTCTTAAAGGCTGTGGAGGCCACATCATTATGTGTCTTTAAGCCAGAAATAGAGAGGTTCTTGGTTAATAAGGAGATTGGGGGTTATGGGGAAAAGGCAGAATGGGGATGAGAAAAAAATGAATGGGGATGAGAAAAAAATCAGCCATGATTGAATGGCGGAGCGGTCCTGATGGGCCGAATGGCCTAATTCTGCTCCTATATCTGATGGTCTTATGGGCTATGGCCTCTTCTGCACTGTAGAGATTGTATGATCTGACTAGACTCAATGTTCCAATCCACTTGAGCCACTCACTCCACCGATCCCTCACTTTTTACAGCATTCCGAGGTGTCCATATCCTTAATGTACCGATTGTGAGTCCACTGTCTCACTCTGAAAACGTGATGTGGAGATGCCGGCGTTGGACTGGGGTAAACACAGTAAGAAGTCTGACAACACCAGGTTTAAGTCCAACCGATTTATTTGATAGTAAACTCACAAGCTTTCAGGGTTTGCCCCTTTGTCAGGTGAATGGAGCATCTAGAGGAAACTCTCCGTTCACCTGACGAAGGGGCGAACCCTGAAAGCTTGTGAGTTTACTATCAAATAAATCGGTTGGACTTTAAGCTGGTGTTGTCAGACTTCACACTCTGAAAACAGCATGGATCTGAAAGGAGCTTCATCAACCACAATTTAACTACCTTCCAAACATGATCTGGAGACGTAGAAAATGAAACAAAGTCCACATCAAAGCAATATAGAGGTCAAGAAATCCGTCAGCTTTGCATTCTTGTTTCCGAAGTGACTGTTCTGGCACCAGTTTCAGGGGGTCTTCAGGCATCCTGAGCATTGCCTGAATGGAGGGATTTTAGGACCCATCTGTGATGTTGGTCTTTGGCAGTCAGCACCTGATTTGCCCAATTCATTCACACTTTCCAAAGTGAACCAACTTCCCCCACAAGAGGAAGGAAATCAGCAGAAGATAAAACAAGTCACATATCAGAGATGATAAACTAATCAAACTCCTCCAGACAGGTGCTTTGGGAACATAACAAAGCATTTACAAGTACAGCAGGTGTTAACTTTAAACTGAAAATAAAATCTAGAGCTGATAGATAATGATATAGAGGTGGAATGTTCTCAGGGAGTTTACCATTGAAACATCAGGTTGGACCAGCTGTTTAGCTAATGCACCAACGTTTATCCACTGATTTTGCTGTGTGGTTTGCTTTCTGATGGTGGATCCAGACACATAACAACACCTCCCTTCTTCACAAAGTCTGCCCACTCTTTTAAGCTGGGGAAAAGCATGTGTGACCTTGCCTGGAAACAAGGGATTTGTCATAATGACAGAAGCTGGAAGGATAAATTCAGTGAATCCATGGCAGATAAGTAACCATAGTCCTTAATGACTATAGGCTGCCGTCTGCTTTGAGAGGAAGAGCTGACTGGTGATGATCAACACACGTCAAGTGAGAAGTAAAGGTCTTCATGACTAACTGTAGCCGGTACAGGAATTGAACCTGTGCTATGGACCTCACTCTATATCAGAGGTCTGGTCAACTGAGCCAAACCATTTGATTGGATAAAAGACCCACATTGTTTTTAAAGTTTATTTAGTAGTCACAAGTAGGCTTGCATTAACGCTGCAATGAAGTTATTGCAAAAATCTCCTACTCGCCACATCCAACGCCTGTTCGGATGCGCTGAGGGAGAATTTAACACGACCAATGCGCCCAACTAGCACATCTTTCGGGCTGTGACTGTGCCACTCCCTAATCTTCAGGGACCTCACCTGCGACTATCGGTGATTCAAGTATCTCTGCTTAGGGACCTGCAATTTCCTCCCTAGCCTCCCACAATGTACTGGCATACACTTCATCAGGTCCCAGGGGTTTATCGACCTTGATGCACTCTAAAAGTTCCAGCACCTCCTTCTCCATAATATGTACACTCCTCAAGACATCAATATTTAATTCCCCAAGCTCCCTAACATCCATGCTTTTCTCAACAGTAAATATTATTGAGAAATATTTATTTAGGATCTCACCCATCTCCTGTGGATCCGCACATAAGTGACCTTGTTGATCCTTAAGAGACCCTACTCTCTCCCTTGTTGCTCTTTTGCCCTTTATGTATTTTTACTCTTTTGCCCTTTACCGATGAGGGAAATGGAAATATTACTATTGGATGGTTGGGTCAGTTGAAGTTTTTCCACCTCGTTCCAATCTCACTCGAGACAAAGGATCAAGTGGCAAGTAGCTAATTGGTGCCAACTGAATGGATGTTTTGGGGTTATGTTGGGGAACATTGCTGGGATCTTTCTCAGAGTGGATGGGCCTCAGATTGTAGGTGAAGACTGGCAGACTCCTGGAGGTGACCTCCCCAGTGTTGATCAGAGGGCCAGTATGACCTGCTGTACTTAGAATTCTGCAGTGCAGAAGGAGGCCATTTGGCCCATCGAGTGTGCACAGACCACAATCCCACTCAGGCTCTATGCCCATAATCCCATGCATTTACCCTAGCTAGTCCTCCTGACACTAAGGGGCAATTTAGCATGGCCAATCCACCTAACCCGCACATCTTTTGACTGTGGGAGGAAACCGGAGCGCCCGGAGGAAACCCACACACACAGGGGGAGAACGTGCAAACTCCACACAGACAGTGATCCAAACCGGGAATTAAACCTGGGTCCCTGGTGCTGTGAGGCAGCAATGCTAACTCCTATGCCACCATGCCACTGTATTATTCTGCTGCTGCCCGTGCACCGATAACTGGAAGACAGATCACAGCCCATGTGTGTCGAGGTCTCCCTCTCTACAGTGTGGCCACAAAGAACTTTAATAAGTTCAGAACCATTCTGAGGGGAGCTCCAACTTGAGGTGCTTCAGATTCTCCTCCCTGTCGCTGCAGTGCCCACATACCTCTTCCAGTAGGGATACCCTCAGGGCTTTGGTGTCCCCTCTTCCCCCGACCAGCATTGGGTGAACTGGACGCCAGTTCTTAGCTGGATAGTGTTCCCAGAGATGGCCTCTTTATTGGTTGCTTTTGGTAAGATTGTGCAGTTGGACCACCAAGCATCAGGGGCAGGGTTGGGATCTGTGGGTGGTACAGTGGTGTGGTGGTGCAGTGGTTAGCATTGCTGCCTCTCACAGTGCCAGGGATTGGGGTTCGAATCCCCGCTCGGATCATTGTCTGTGTGGAGTTTGCATGTTCTCCCGGTGTCTGTTTGGGTTTCCTCTGGGTGTTCTGGTTACCTCCCAAAGACGTGCTGGTTAGGTGGATTGGCTGTGCTAAATTCTCCCTCAGTGTAAAGTTAAAAGTTTATTTATTGTTGTAAGTAAGGCTCACATTAACACTGCAATTAAGTTACTGTGAAATTCCCCTCGTCGCCGCAGTCCAGTGCCTGTTTGGGTCAATGCACCCCAACCAGCATGTCTTTCAGAATGTAGGAGGAAACCCACGCAGACACAGGGAGAATGTGCAAACTCCACACGGAAAGTGACCCAAGCTGAGAATTGGACCTGGAGCGCTGGCGCTATGAAGCAGTCATGCTAACCATTGTGCTGCTGTGTAGCCAAACTGGCGCTGGAGTGTGGTGACAAGGGGATTTTCACACTAACTTCATTGCAGTGTTAATGCAAATCAGCTTGTGACACTAATAAATAAACTTTAAACCTGCTTTTGGTCCTGACTTCTGAGACTCAAAGGAAGGAAAGATTTCTCTCACAAATTCACATGTCCTCATTCACAATGTGAATTTGCCATCCTGTCATCGCAACCTCTCCACAGCTCAGGCAACAGCGCATACACGTATCGAATACAATTGTTCTCCCTCTATCACTAGCTGCTGGATAAAGCCCTGACAACAATACCAGCGGAGAACGGCACATCATGTCAACGGTACGATAGGTTTCACAGCAGATATTCTTCCACTTACACAGAAGCTGACATTTACTGCCTCACAAAGAAGGTTAGCAGCTTTGTGTTTCCAGATGTCACACTGCTCACTCACGCTTGTCAAAGTACACACACAGCCACAATGAAAGTCAACACAGGACAGCTGTTTAATGGAGAGATTTTGTGTGCTCGGGGAAAAAAAAATCTACTTTTGTGCAGCTGATTAGAGAGATGAGCTTTCTCAGCATGTGACTGGCCATTTAAGATATCCCCCATCTTCCAAATTAGCATTCGCCTCACACTGGCTCCGAGCAGGGTGACTGTGAGGGGTGGGGGGGGTGGTCGGTGAGTGGGGAATGGGCAATCATCCAGCCCGCAGCAACCTTACATATTTCTTTACACATCTACGCAATTTAAAGGGCTGGCATCTGCTACGATGTGCTTCAATCGCACCTCTCCCCCCTCCTCCTGCCCCACCGCCACTGGGGGTTCAGATGATGAGCTGATGCCAGCTATTCAGCCACATGGGGAATCACAGTTTTAAGGGCGGCCCTGTGGCACAGTGATTAGCACTGCTGCCTCACAGCTCCAGGGACCCGGGTTCACTACTGGCCTCTGGTCACTATCTGTGCAGAATTTGCGCATTCTCGGGTCTGTGCAGGTTTCATCCTGGTGGACCAGATTCCCCCCAGAGTCCAAAGATGTGCAGGTTAGGCTAAATGGCCCCTTAGTGTCAGAAAGATTAACCCAGGGTAAGTATGTGGGGTTGTGGGGATAGATGGGATTATTTTTGGTGCAGACTTGGTGGGGCGAATGGCTTCCTTCTGTACTGTAGAGATTCAATGATTCTCAGCTCAGCACAATCCTGTCCTCAGCTGTTAAACAGACACATAGCATTGTACTTTCCTACAGAGGATTGTCAATTAAACACTGGGTGATTTTTTTTTTGTAATTGTTCCTATCTCCTGACTGAGACGCTGAGGGTGATGATAGCAACACACTGAATCCAGCTCCGGACTGGACATTAATTTAGTGACTGGACCCTGACTTTCTTGCCAATTTGCCTGCGAAGTATCATCAGTGGCTCACAACCTTACACTTGAGTTAGAAATTTGTGGATTCCAGTTCAATATCGGAGGCTGAAAATAAAAACTGAAAAGATTCAACAAGATTGGTTCTGATCTTTAACTTCAACTCCAAGTTCTCACACAATCCATATATTCCTTCATTCCCTTCGGCCCCCAAAATTTACTGACCTCAGTAGACCATGAGATATTGGAGCAGAGTTGGGCCCATTGAGTCTGCTGTGCCATTCATTCATGCCTGATAAGTTTCTCAGCCCCATTCTCCTGCCTTTTCCCCGTAACCTTTGATCCTCTTACCGATCAAAAACCTATTGATCTCTGTCTTGAAGGCACTCAATGACCTGGCCTCCGCAGCCTTCTGTGGCAATGAATTCCCCACTCTCTAGCTGTTGGAGTTACTCCTTATTTCAGTTCTCAACCATTGAGCATGGACCCCTTCTTCTTTAACTCTGACCCTGTGCTCTCACCTCCCAAGCCCAGGGAAATATTTTCCCAGCGCCTTGCCTGCCAAGCCCCTGAAGAATTGTTTGCGTTGCAACTTGCATCTCCTCTCATTTTTCTAAACTCCAGTTAAAATCAGCCTAACGATATGGATGAAGTAGACATGGAACGGATGGTTCTGCTGGTGGCACATTCTAGGGTGAGAGGTCATCGTCTTCGGATAAGGGGCAGCAAATTTGAAACAGAGTTGAGGAGAAACTATTCTCCCAAAGAGTTGTGAATTTGTGGAATTCGCTATCCCAAATTGTGGTGGGTTCTGGGACAGCGAGTATGTTTAAGGAAGAGTTAGACAGATTTTTAATTGGTAATGGGTTGAAAAGTTTTGGGGAGAAAGGAGGAAAATGAGAATGAGGAGCATATCAGCCATGATCGAATGGCAGAGCAGACTCGATGGGCCGAATGGCCTAATTCTGCTCCAACGTCTTATGAAGTCATGAACTTATAATCTGAATATTACTCCAGAAACTCAGCTAATGTTCTGGGGACCCAGGTTTAATTCCCACCACATCAGATGATGGAAATTGAATTCAATAAAAAAAATCTGGAATTAAGAATCTACTGATGACGTGAAATCACTGTTGGTTGTTGGAAAAACCCATCTGGTTCAGTAATGTCCTTTAGGAAAGGAAATCTGCCTTCCTTACTTGGTCCAACTGACATATGACTCCAGAACCATAGCAATGTGGTTGACTCTCAACTGTGCTCTGAACAAGGGCAACTAGGGATGGACAATAAATACTGTCCAGCAAGCAACACCCACGTCCCACAAATAAAATAAAATCCACCCACATCCCATGGAAAATTGTCTAATCCCAGAAACTGGGTTTGGCAACTTTGATCGCACTGGCTCTGCAGAAAGCATGTCCTTCCTTAGGTAAGGAGACAATACTCCAGGTATGGCCTCACCGATACCCTATGGCAACACTTGACCCAGGCTGATTATCCTCGGTGCAGGACTGGGTGAGTGCTGCACTGTCCGAGGTGCTGTCTACATGAAACATCTCCCTCTCCAGGGACAGTTAGGCAGGAGAGCAGGGAGTTGAATCTGGTTCCCAGACCCATACAACCAACATCACCTTTTTAAAAAATAATCCAGTCATTATCTTGTGGCTGTTTGTTGGATCATGTCTTGTGCAAACTGGCCACTGTGTTTCTTGTGTTACAGAAGTGGCTATATTTCAAAAGTATTTAATTGCTTGTAAATGATAAGGGAAGAGTTGAGAGGCACCATTGAATTGAAGCCCTTTTCCTTTCTTTACTGGGTGATAATAAAAAATTAACCGGCAAGATAAATAGTGCTTACAGCAATCATCTCAACTGTGAACTTGTCATAACCAATAAGAGCTATAATAGGATCATGCACAACTAGAGGAAGAACCTACCTCCCCCTTTTATCGCTGTAATCGTTCTGTGACGGTCTGTTTCTAAGATATGGGATGGAATTTCAGGCCACGATGAGGGGGGAGGGGGGGTGGAGGGTGGCGGCTGAGCAGAAAAATGCGGCCAGCTGTTCAAAAGACATTGACTTCAGCGAGACTGGAAAATATGGCCAGCCAGAGGGGCTGGAAAATTCCACCCATGGAGGCCAGGGTGGGTCACGTTCCAGAAGCTGCATTATTTTCAGGGCTGCCCATAATTAAGGACCCCATGCATCCCAAACATTCCCTCTTCCACCTTCTTCCGTCAGGAAAAAGATACAAAAGTCTGAGGTCACATACCAACCGACTCAAGAACAGCTTCTTCCCTGTTGCTGTCAGACTTTTGAATGGACCTATCTCTACATCCCAGCTTTGACTGTAACACTATATTCTGTACACTCTCATTTTCTTCTCTATGAACGGTATGCTTTGTCTGTATAGCGCGCAAGAAGCAATACTTTTCACCGTATGTTAATACATGTGACAATAATAAATCAAATCAAAGCCATTCAATGATATCAGGACTGATACTTCAGGGTGGCACAGAGGCACAGTGGTTAGCACTACAACCTCACAGCTGGGACCCGGGTTCAATTCCCAGTTTGGGTCACTGTCTGTGTGGAGTCTGCACATTCTCCCCGTGTCTGCATGGGTTCCCTTCGGGCACGTTGGTTTTCCTCCCACAATACGAAAGATGTGCTGGCTAGGTTGCATTGGCCATGCTAAATTCTCCCTCAGTGTACCCGAATAGGAGCTAATAGCAACTAGGGAATTTTCACAGTAACTCCATTGCAGTGTTTATATAAGCTGACTTGCAACATTAATAAATAAACTCTAACTACATCCACCTGCTTTCGTGCTATGAAACTTCATTGCAATAACCTTTATTGGGCAAACTTACAGATGCTCAGGATAGAGCTTGAGAAGTTTGGAACTCTTCTCTCGAGAAAAGTGAAGAACGAGGGGTGGCTTGACAGAGGTCCTGAGAATGGTGAAATGGTTTGATAGGGTAAACACGCAAAAGATGTTTCCATTTGCAGGTAAGATGAGAATAGCAGCCTAGAAATGAAGACAGACTCCAATAAATCCAGTGGGGAATTCGGCAGACATTTCTCTACCAGACAGCAGTTAGATTGTGAAACCTCAGTGCCACAGGGAATTGTTGAAGTGAATAGCAGAGCTGCTTTCAGTAGTAAGCTAGATAAACACACAAGGGAGAAAAGAATAGAAAGATGAGGTTAAATCAAGAGGGGGTGGGAGGTATGCTTGTGTTATTTTCATTCATGAGACATGGGCGTGTCTGGTTTGGCCAGCAGTTACTACCCACCCCTAATTGCCCTTGAGGGGGCTGTTCAGTGGTAACCACATTGTAATGGATGGAGAGTCACATGTAGGCTGGACCAAGGTAAGATGACAGCTTTTCTTCCCTAGAAGGACATCAGTGAAACAGATGGGTCTTTATTAAAATTGACAATGGTCATCACTAGACTTTTAATTCAATATTTTTACTTCACCATCTGCAGCTGCAGGATTTGAACTCGGTTCCCCAGAGGATTACCCCGTGTCTCTGGATTACAAGTCTAGTGACAATACCACAACACCACCACCCACTGAAGATGATATGAAAATGGTCCGGTCAACCCTCTCAGAAGGAACAGACATGTCGAAAAAGGGATGTAATTTACCTTTCTCACCGTTATGCAGTAAATCATTTGTGAGTTTGATAAGAACTGTTTCATTATTGTGGTCGGGGTATAGATTGGAAGGTGACAGCAGATTAATGGACTTCAGGGAGAAAGAGGGGATTCTTTTTGGACCAGTGAATTTGCAAGGATGGTGGAGGGAAGTTTTTTTTTGCAGATGATGCCAATAGATTTAGGGGCAGTTCCTGAAGTGAGAGAACAAATTCAGATATTGTGGGAACTGGGAGAGAAATTGGCTGCTGTGCAATCTAGTGGGAATAGAATCAAGAGATTGAGATGTGGGTCTTTTAGACGTGAGCTCAGGGAGAGGGCATAGTGGGGTGGCATGGTGACACAGTGGTTAGCACTGCTGCCTCACAGCAAGAGGGACCTGTGTTCAATTCCAGCTCTTTGGTTACTGCCTGTGTGTAGTTTGCACATTCTCCCCGTGTCCGCATGGGTTTTCTTCAGGTGCTCCGATTTCCTCCCACAGTCCAAAGGTGTGCGGGTCAGGTGGATTGACCATGCTAAATTGACCCTAGAGTCAGGGGCTTATCACAGTAAATTTGTGGGGTAACGGGAATAGAGCCTGGGTGAGATTGTGGCCAGTGCAGACTCGATGGGCTGAATGGCCTCCTTCTGCACTATAGGAATTCTATGAGGGAAGATAGGAGGGAAACTAGGGACAGAAAGGTCAACAAAAACAGAACATGCTGGAAAATCTCAGCAGGTCTGACAGCAATGTGGAGTGAGAATAGAGCCAAAGTTTCCAGTCAGGGTGACTTTTTGTCAGAGCTTCATCAAAGTAGCGAGACAGAGCCAGGGCAATGAGCAGTAAGGGCAAATATTAAAGAATGCCTGGCCCAGTGAGCTAGAGAAAGGGATGGATCAGGCAGAGGCAGATGACTAGGTAATTTCAATATATGTGACAAAGAAACTGTCACAATTGTTGGAGGTGAGGGTAGAGGGATCAGGGTGAAGGAGTTTAAATTCACAAGAGAGAAGAAAAGTTTGGGAGTGGCTAGAGTTACTGAATTACATTTTTTGCATTCTGAAATAGCTCCTCAGAGGCCACTATCCCTTCACTGAATTTAAGTTTGTTTAAATAGTTAGTAACATCCGAAAAGTACCAGCCCGACTGAACAACTGTGACTCTCCCTGATAGACCAACTCATTACTGCCTTAATCAGGGAGCTCATACTCTAAGTGGTCCAGCATATGGGTTTCATTAAAGTCCTTATACATTCCAAGATGTGGAGTTGCCAGCATTGGACTGGGGTGAGCACAGTAAGAAGTTTCACGACACCAGGTTAAAGTCCAACAAGTTTATTTGGAATCATGAGCTTTCGGTGCACTGCTCCTTTGTCAGGTGAATGCAGAGGTAGGCTTCACAAACATGGAATTTTTAGACACGGACGCAATTTGCTAGATAATGGTTGAAATGTGAGTCTTTTCAGGTAATCAAGTCTTTACAGGTACGGACAATGTGAGTGGAGAGAGGGATAACCACAGATTAAAGAGGTTCCGAGATGACACTGAAAAGTGAGCAATTTTAACAGATGACTGTGGGATCTGATGGCGTTTTCTGTGGTTCATGCACATCTACTTAGGTCTGTAGGTTTTGGACTGAAAGGAGAGCCAGGGTGAGAAAGAATAATGGATTTATTTTCATTGCGGGCATCAAGTGAAGAGGTGAAGGTGAGATTGAGGAAGTCTCTAGCTGCAGAAATGTCAAAGGAAAGGATTGGGATTTCAAACGTGCAGTTTTTGGGATAAATAGGATAGTTGGGTTGCTGTGGGATCCTCTGTATGGTTTGCTTTGGTTAAAAGGCTTTATTTTAAGGTATTCCTGCCTAGATAACTAATTATGTTAAGCTTTACAGCTAACTCGACCAGGATATAGACTCAGCTGGGAATTTTGGGGTGAACTTAGAAATTGACTACATTTGAAGATGCGATGTTAGCAAAATTGGTTTTTGTCATAAACAAGTTTTCATGGTCACAGCTGCTAAAACTGAAAAGTTGCAATGCTCTATAAAACTACATACATTCAGCTGTGTTGAATCCTGAACAAAACCAAGTTCAAGTTCAAGGCTGTATCAGGACTGGCTTTCTGCCCCCTCATTTGCCCCCCCCACCTCTCTGTCTTTCACTGTCTTTTTCTCCAGTAAACCCATCTCTTTTACTATGACTGCAACGCAACATTCTGCACTCTCTTGTTTCTTTCTCTATGAATAGTATGTTTTGTCTATATAGTGCATTTTTCACCATATGTTATTACATGTGATAATAAAAAATCAAATCAAATCAAAGGAGACTGGAGTATCCCAGCCGCGGGTTAGATTGGAGAATTCCAGCCATCGTTTTAGAGATGCTGCTTTCTCCTTGCTCTTGCGCACTCGGAATTTTAGCACTCCACCAGCCACGCCTTCAATGATTAAAGGCCATCAGCTCCATATAAATCTTATTCCTTCTATTCTTTAAGAAACCCCTTCAAAACCAACTCCCATCAGCAAGCTTATCACGATCCAGTGTTAAACTTTGTTTTATAATCGTATAATTTTAAACGCACTACGCAAGTTTAAAAAAGCTTTATTTGTTGCTGGGCTTCTGTGTTGTTTTCAACTTGCAAATATTTAGAAATGCCCTGCAAAGGCCATGCAGCCTATTCCATTACAATGATGTCATGGGCAAGTGGCAAAGAGGCTTTCACTTTGACCAACCAGAAGCAGAATTGCCAGAGCTTTTCGTGTTTACAGCAGGCAGTGTGTGTTTAATGTAATTTTCCATCTATTTCTGGTCCAACTCTGCCTACCATTGTGAAATTAAGCTCTGCAGATGTCACTTATTTAATCAATGAACAATGTTGTCAAATGTCATTAAAGTTCAACCTGCCAGCCCAACACCAGATGTATTTTGACAAGTAGAACTGGCCACAGACTGCAGAAGGTTCAAATGAGATCATCTGTTTCCACTCTGCAGTCAGCTCAGCCAGACCTGCTATCTTTGGTTAAGCATTGACGTCTCTGCTGACGGTTCCTGGCAATCCTCGGGAACATGCATGGCACAGTGGTTATCACTGCTGCTTCACAGCGCCTGCGATCTGGGTTCGATTCCCGGCTTGGGTCACTGTCTATGCGGAGTTTACACATTTTCCCCGTGTCTGCGTGGGTTTCCTCCTGGTACTCCAGTTTCCTCCCACATGCCAAAGACATGCTGGTTAGGTGCATTGACCCTAACAGGCATCGGAGTGTGGCGACAAGGGGAATTTCACAGTCACTTCATTGCAGTGTTAATGTAAGCCTTACTTGTGACTAATAATAAATTAACTTTACCAAGAACTGTCTTGCCCCCTCTCCTACCCCATGATCGTTTTAGGAACAGGAGAAGGTCAGAGAATGTAGGTGACATTGTGGCACAGTGGTTAGCACTGCTGCTTCACAGCACCAGGGACCCGGGGCAGCACGGTGACACAGTGGTTAGCACTGTTGCCTCACAGCACCAGGGACCCGGGGCAGCACGGTGACACAGTGGTTAGCACTGTTGCCTCACAGCACCAGGGACCCGGGGCAGCACGGTGACACAGTGGTTAGCACTGCTGCCTCACAGCACCAGGGACCCGGGGCAGCACGGTGACACAGTGGTTAGCACTGCTGCCTCACAACACCAGGGATCCAGATTCAATTCCAGCCTCGGGTCACTGTCTGTGTGGAGTTTGCACATTCTCTTCGTGTCTGCTTGGGTTTCCTCCGGGCGCGCCGGTTTTCTCTCATACTCCAAAGATGTGCAGGTTAGGTTGACTGGCCGTGCTAAATTGACCCTTAGTGTCAGGGAGATTAGCAGGGCAAATATGTGGGGTTACAGGGAGAGAGCCTGGGTGGGATCATGGTCAGTGCAGAACCGATGGGCTAAATGGCTTCTTTCTGCACTGTAGAACATAAGAACATAAGAAATAGGAGCAGGAGTAGGCCATCTAGCCCCTCAAGCCTGCCCTGCCATTCAATAAGATCATGGCTGATCTGAAGTGGCTCAGTTCCACTTTCCCGCTTTCTCCCCATAACCCTTAATTCCCTTTCCTACAAAAAACCTATCTACCCGTGTCTTAAATATATTTAGCGAGGTAGCCTCCACCACTTCAATGGGCAGAGAATTCCAGAGATTCACCACCCTTTGAGTGAAGAAGTTCCTCCTCAACTCCGTTCTAAACTGCCCCCACCTCATCTTGAGGCTGTGCCCTGTAGTCCTGCTGTCTTTTCTGAGTGGGAAGAATCTCTCTACCTCTACCCTATCCATCCCCTTCATCATCTTATACGTCTCTATAAGATCCCCCCTCATCCTTCTAAACTCCAACGAGTACAAGCCCAGTCTATTCAGCCTCTCTTCATAGTTCATAGTAGGGGTTCTATTCTATGATTTTAAAAGCATGCCATTGACTTTGAGACGCTCAGAGATTATGAAATTCAAGTTCACAGAAGCATAGAATCCCTACAGTGCAGCAAGTTCTTCAGATTTTCCCAGAAGACCAAAAATCTTCTTGAACGCCTCCAGAACTTTTTTTTTAAACTCATTGGATCATCGTTCAGTCTTCCCTTTTTGAAGAAAGTGCTCTCCTTTCTTTCCTGATGATTATAATACCTCATTTCTGGCACCGCCCTGATAAACCGTTCCTGCACCTTCCCCAGTATGTTTATATCTATTCTGTAATGTGGTGACCGGAACTGTGCACAGTATACTGAGTGATCTGGTTCAGATTCTATGCAGCCTTAACACAGCTGTTCTGCTTTTGACTGATATTCCTCTTCAACCCTGCTACTCTGTCAACATTTTCTTCATCAAGTTGTGTTGCGAATTTTCATCGACTGCTGGATTCCTTTTCTCCTCTACTCCTCTTCCTTTATTTCTTCCTTAGGAACTCACCGTCTATTCCACTTCCCTCCCCGCACCCAAGTGCTGCACTAAGGCAGAGATTTGTCCATTTCCGTAGCTAGTAATTCCCAGAACAGGTTCGCTAGTCTGTATCCTGAGGGGCACCACTCCACATCAAGCATGGCTGACCAGGAGTCTCTCCTCTTCTTACCGCCAGCCATTGGCGCATTTGGAAGGATTCTGCAGGATGACACTCAACCTGATTAGGTGCTTTATGAATGCACTTTCCTTGACCACCAAGTCCTGAGGTGAGGGTTTCTGGCTTAGAGGAAGGGTTGCTACCACTGCAGTGGCACAGCGGTTTGCACTGCTGCCTCACAGCGCCAGGGACCCGTGTTTGATTCCCAGCGTGGGTCACTATATGTGGGGAGCCTGCACGATCTCCCCGTGTCTGCGTGGGTTTCCTCTGGGTGCTCTGGTTTCCTCCCACAGTCTGAAGACGCGCTAGTTAGATGCATTGGCCACGTTAAATTCTCCCTCACCCTAAATTCACCCAAACAAGTGCCAGAGTGTGGCAACGAGGAGATTTTCATGGTAACTTAATCACAGTGTTAAGGTAAGCCGACTTGTGACACTAATAAAAAACTTGAAAAAAAACAAGGCCTCCTGCCATCTCTTACTTAAGTATATTGAAATTGTTTTGCCATTTTGACACTGAAACTGGAATTTTCTGCCTGTTCACACCAGCAGGAATCTCTGGCTGAGTGCCAAATTCCCCGTCCTTACTGGCACTGGTGGCTGGACATAAATGGCTGGACAATTTGGACCCTGTTCTTTTTTTTAAAATTCGCTTACATGATGTGTGCTTTGTTAGCTCGGTCAGGATTTGTTCCCCATCTCCTAGTTGCCCTTCAGAAGATGTGCGAGCTGCCTTCTTGAAGAGCTGCAGTGTCGGTACACCCACAGTGCTGTTAGGGAGAGAGTTACAAGATCTTGTCCCAGCAGCCGTGAAGGAACGGTGATACATTTCCAAATCAGACAGTGACTCAGAGCGAAACTTCCAGGTTGCGGTGACCCCAGGTATTTGCCGACTTTGCCCTTCTAGAATGTAGTGGTCATGAGTTTAGAAGGTGCTGCCTAAAGATTTTCATGTTGTGGAGATGCCGGCATTGGGCTGGGGTAAAAAGTCTGTAAGAAGAACACAGTAGGAAGTCTGACAACACCAGGTTTAAGTCACCTGATGAAGATGCAATCCTCAAAATCTTGTGAGTTTACTATGAAATGAATCAGTTGGACTTAAAGCTGGTGTTGTCAGACTCCTGACTAAAGATTTTTACTCAACGTGTCTTTAGATGGCACACATTGCTGCCACTGTCCATCATTGGTGGGAGGAATGAATGTTTTTGGAAGAGGGTACCAGATTTATCAATGTCTTTCTGTATGTTGTTTCTGATCTCCTCAATATTAATGATCTCTCCCAATTTAGTCCAAGCACAAATGTTGAAGTTGTTTTTCCCATTCGCAAGACAGAATCTCTGATATAAGTGATGAAAACAGTGGTTCCAACATCAATCATTATAAAACAGCATTTTCCAATCTTCACACATTTCACCCCAAATCTCTGTTATTTTAGCTAACTGATTTTCCACTGTACCACTTAGCCCCTTACTGCGCATGCTCTGATGTTAGTTATGAGTCTACTACGCAGTACCTTAATGGACTCAATTTGAAAATCCAGGCTTTGTGTTTTCTTTCCCTTTTTCTTCAGATATATCACAGCATCAGTCATTAACTCCTACATCCAGACAGTGGGCAGTTAATCCTTACTGAGGCTTCTGCCAGAGCTGCTACTAATCACCCACCAGAGACTTCACGTAATCTGCCTGAGGTAATTTAACTTTACTTCTCAGCAATCAAATAAACCTGGCGAGCACTCGCTGGCTCAAAGCCATGCTTCAATGTGAGCTACATAACCCACATCCAGCAATTGCATTGGACTAGACATTGTAGATCAAGCTACCATGAAAGAGAAACCTGTATTTTAAAGCTTATTTATTAGTGTCACAAGTGGCTTAAATTAACACCGCAATGAAGTTACTGTGAAAATCCCCTAGTTGCCACAGTCTGGTGTCTGCCCGGGTTACACTGGGGGAGAATGTAACACAGCCAACCCACCAAACCTGCACATCTTTTATACTGTGGGAGGAAACTGGAGCACCCTGAGGAAACCCACACAGATACGGGGAGAACATGCAGACTCCACACAGACAGTGACCCAAACCGGAAACTGAACCTGGGTCCCTGGTACTGTGAGACAGCGGTGCTAACCACTGTACCACCTTGGAACACGTGAAAGTGCTCTACAGCCAGTGAACCACATTTGCAATGTAGTCACATTTGTAATATTGGAAACACAGTAGCCACTTGGTGCACAGTCATCTCCCACAGATAGCAATGTTATTTTGATGAGATAAGTTGCCTCTGGAATGTTGACAGAGGGATTGATTTTGGTCGGGGTGCAAATGGGGTTACTTCCCTAAGCTAGCGCTCTCTTTTCAAATTAGGTCCACCTGGGAATCCTGATGAAGCCTCAGTTTAACAACTCCAAAAGGTGGTGCCCCAGACAATGCAGCATTCCCTCAGTTCTGCACTGGGGTCTCAGCAGGGAATTTGTCGCACAATTTCTGGAACAGAACTTGAAACAGCAAGCTTTTTATTTAGAGATGAGAGTGTTACCTAGTGCGCTGCAGCTCACTGTGTGAGCGCCTGTGTGTGATTGTCAATGTGTGTGTGTGTGTGTGTGTGTGTGTGTGTGTGTGTGTGTGTGTGTGTGTGTGTGTGTGTGTGTGTGTGTGTGTGTGCATTCGTCAAAAAAAAAAGCAAATTACTGTGGACGCGTTTATCTGAAACCAAATGAAAAACACTGGAAAATCTCAGCAGGTCTGGCGGCATCTGTAAGGGGAGCAAAGAGCTGATGTTTCGAGTCCAAATGATCCTTTGTCAAAGCTAAAAGGCATAGGAAGTGGGAGATATTTATACTGCAGGGGGAGGGATGAATCATGGCCACACAAACAAGAGGAAAGGCTGCTGATAGCAGTCCGTAGAGAGAATAGAAGGTGTGAACGGCCAAACGGCAGAGGAGCTGAAATCAGAGGGTAAACTGTGACAAATAAAGGTGTGGAGGGAGGGGAGGGGAGGGGAGGCTGGGGGGTGGGGGGGGGTAGAGATGGGTGGAAGAGAGGTAAAATTGTGCAAAAGGAGGCAAGGGGAAGCAAGGGGAGGAGAAAAGGTAAGGAAAGAAACATAAGAAACATAAGAAATAGGAGCAGGAGTAGGCCATCTAGCCCTTCGAGCCTGCCCCGCCATTCAATAAGATCATGGCTGATCTGTCGCTGCTCAGTTCCACTTTCCCGCCCTCTCCCCATTACCCTTAATCCCCTCTCTTATCAAAAACCCATCAACCCGCGTCTTAAAAATATTTAGCGAGGCAGCCTCCACCACTTCAACGGGCAGAGAATTCCAGAGATTCACCACCCTTTGAGTGAAGAAGTTCCTCCTCAACTCCGTTCTAAACCGCCCCCCTTTTATCTTGAGGCTGTGCCCCCTAGTCCTACAGTCTTTTTTGAGCGGGAAGAGTCTCTCCACCTCTATCCTATCCATCCCATTCATCATCTTATACGCCTCAATGAGATCTCCCCTCATTCTTCTAAACTCTAACGAGTACAAGCCCAGTTTATTCAGCCTCTCCTCATAGTTCAACCCCCTCAACTCCGGTATCAGCCTAGTAAACCTCCTCTGCACTCCCTCCAAGGCCAAAATATCTTTGCGCAGGTGCGGCGCCCAAAACTGCACACAGTACTCCAGCTGCGGCCTCACCAATGCCCTATACAGGGGGGGGATGAAGTCGGGGGAAAGAGTGGAGAGGAAGTAAAATGAAGAAAGACAATTAAAAAATGGTGGAGAACAGTTAAAAAATGAAATGAAATGAAAATGAAGGGGTCGCGGTGAGATAGAGTGAATCATCTGAAGTTGCTGGAAGTTGTTGTGCATTTGTCAATGTGAATGTGTTTTTTTTAGTAGTTCACACAGAGCGGGTGTCATTGGCTGGGCCACCACTTATTGTCCATCCCCGAGGGCATTTAAGAGTCAACCACATTGCTGTGTATTTGGTCCTCACTTGTAGAGCAGATCAGGTGAGGTGTTTTATATGTTCCAAGGTGGCATGGTGGTTAGCACTACTACCTCACAGTACCAGGAACCTGGGTTCAATTCCCTTGGGTCATGGTCTGTGTGGAATTTGCACTTTCTTGCCATGTCAGTGCTGCGGTGAGATTTCCTTCCCAGAAGTGATCATGGTTTCATTGTCATCATTCGACTTTTAATTCCAGATTTTTATAAAATTGAAGTTTCACCGTGAGCCGTGGTGGGATTCAAACCCAGGTCCCCCATGAACTAACTTTGGTCCCTGGGTTACTAGTGATCACACCATTACACTACTGCTTCCCCTTGAGCGCGTGTGTGAGACAGAGAAAGAGAGAGGTGCCTGTGTCCGATATGAGTATCAGCTTTCCAGCGTCACTCCTCCCATTAAAAGTGACAAATGTTCGACTTAATTTGTTTTTAGTAAGAAAACCTTTTAGATTCCCCCCACTCAAAATGGGTACTCATTCCAGGGGTTAATGTAAAGGGGCAATGTAGCTCTGGGTGCTCTGGTTTCCTCCCACACTCCAGGGATGTGTAGGTTGGGTGAATTGGCCATGAGAAGTTACCCCTTAGTATCCCAAGATGTGTAAGTTAGGTTGATTAGCGAGGCAAATTATGATGATTGGGCATGGGAAAGGTGGGTCAGTGCAGACTCGATGGGCCCAATGGCCTCTTTCTGCACTTTAAGGATCGAGGGATTTTATGATGCTATGATGCCACTAGGGTGGACTTAAGAGTGGAGCCAAGAGGCACTTTACAAAGCTTGCTGTTGTGTCCATGGCCATACATGCACCTGTCTCTGAGGACAAGGGAGCAGGGTGGTGGGGGGCTGGGGAGGGGGATGGGACGTGATCTTTCTGGAGGTAAGTCACCAAAGGCAAAAGCTGGAGGCCAATTTGTATAATTAATTCCTCATTTTTAGGGAATTTGGGGCCGTTGAAAAGACTTTCCCATCCACTGATGGCCAAGGCCAGTTGGTTTCTGAAGTCAGTTTGCCTCTGGCTAGCCTGGGATTCCCTACAATACTTCCTACACCATGCCATTCCACCACCCCCCACTCCACCATCCTCCCACTCCCCCCGTTTCAACCCACCCCAGCAGAGACACAGGCAGTGGCAGAGTCACACCCATGACTACCCACCACCTTGTGGAAGAATTTCCCCGCCACGAGGGTGACCTGGTGACTGAGGCCAGTCTCCACCCCCGAAACATTCTAACCACTCAACAGGGTGATTCAGGATCGAGACCCTTTGTCCTGCAGTTGGTAGTTCTCAATGCTGGAAGGTACAATATCCCATGGCACTCCCACTCTGTCATTCACATCCTATTTTCTTTACTTGTTCTCTGGCTGGCTCTGATTTTTGGTCATTTTTGTACTGTAGCGTCCTATTTGTGAAATGGTTAACCCACCGTCAGCCTGGGGTTAACGACACGTTAATGGCTTCAGAGTGTTTTTCGCAGTAACTTCATTGTAGTGTTAATGTAAGGCTGCTTCCGACATGAATAAACAAACCTTTAAAACTGATGTTCATTGAGTTACTGCCCAGACTACAGCATCATGGAACCCCTACAATGAAGGAGGAGGCCATTTGACCCATCGAGTCTGCACCAACCACAATTCCACCCAGGCCCTATTCGCATAACCCCACACATATTTACCCTACTAATCCTCTGACACAAAGGGACAAGTTAGCACGGCTAATCTACCTAACCTGCATATTTTTGGAGTGTGGGAGGAAGCTGGAGCACCTGGAGGAAACCCATGCAGATATGGGGAAAATGTGCAAACTCTACACAGACAGTGACTTGAGGCTGGAAATGAACCCAGGTCCCTGGCGCTGTGAGGCAGCAGTGCTAACCACTCTGCCACCGCAATCCGCATTGATGCAGCGGTTATTATTTTGAAGGAAGCCTACGATCAGCAAGCCAAAACATCCATCTGCTCGCCTCAATGAAGAACTTCTTAGCTTCTGCGGATTCCCTTGAATGTTTGCGTAAGATGTGCATGTTATTGATGTTTTTCTCTTTTAATCCACAGGTGCTTCGGTCTGCCTTGTTGTCCAACAAGGGGCATACACACGGTGGGTCGTGCGAGGGCTGCTCTTGAATGTTTCGAGAGTTGCCTAGTGCTTCACGTCGTTAGTGTACTCTTAAACTGGACCAACTGATGGGCAACACGACAGCTCAGTGACTATCACTGATTGCTGTGCAGATACATGGATTTGGGCCAGTGTCTGCGGGAGTTTGTGCATTCTCCCTGTGCTTGCATGGGTTTTCTCCGGGTGCTCCGGTTTCCTCCCACACCCCAAAGATGTGCTCTTAGGCTGATTGGTGTAACAAATTGTCCCTAAATTAGTCTCCCCTCAATCTGGTTTCCAATGTGGAGTGCCATAAGCGTAGACAAAGGTCATGGGTGGAAGAGGGGACTCACAATGTTGAAATGGCGGCGCGCGCTCGTTGGGCCGAAGGGCCTGTTTCCCGGGCTGTTTTGTTCTTTGTTCTTTGTGGATGGAAATTGGAATCCTGTGACATACATATGAACCATTGATCAACAAATAACACTTTCAATTCACAGACAAGTTCAGGACTCCACATGAACCTTTAATCTATTTTAGCTTTTCTTGTCATTTTACGAGAAAAACATTTCCGTAATTTATGATATTAATTTTGTCTTGTATCAAAATGCATAAATGATATTGGCAATCATTTATTCCATTTTACTCCATTTTTTCCGATATTGCATTTTTATTAACCTCATCTGTGTACACGTGTCTGGCCTGCTAAAGATCTGATAGTGTCATATTTGAACAGTGCCTGTGAGCCAATGTATTATTTATCATGATCAATACCTTATTATTTTGAGTCAGTCGACAGAGTGACCCCTCAGGAAAAGTTTGAAGGGCTCCCCAGCACCTGTGGGTTGGCCCAAGCACGTGGTTGTTAATTTTGTCTCAGATCCTTATTTCTAAAGGTTTTCCCACCACCAGGGGGTTAAGCTGATTGGCCTGCAGTTGTTGGGATTAAACTTACACTCTGCTCTGAGCAAGAGTGCTTGTAACACCTGCAATTCTCCAGCCCTCTGGCTCCACCCCTGTATCTACGGAGAGTTGGAAAATTTATGGCTGGTGCCTTGACACTTTCCACCCTTACTTCCGGCAGTATGCTTGCATGCATCTGATCCAGTCCTGGTGTAATCTATCAACTTTACAGACAGCAGTGATTACCACCACCTCCAGTGTATCAACTCTTAGCTCATTCTTTATGTTAACTACCTTCCAATGCACCACGACTTTGAAGTCACCTTTCTTGGTGAAGTACTCATTTCAAACCCCAGTTTTGCTCCCTGCATCCCTGTATAAATCCTGTTTTGGTCCCTTACTGACCTGATTCTTTCTTTTACCACCTTTTTTACTAATTAAAAGCCTATGAAATCGTTCTGAATTCTGTCAAGGAGTGCCAGACTCTTCTCATACTCTCACCTCGCTGCGTATCACCCTTTCCCCTTCACCCTGGACTTTCTACACTCGGACTAGTTCTTAAGACCGCAAGAAACTACAAAAGGTTGTGAAGGTAGCCCAATCCATCATGCAAACCAGCCTCCCATCCATTGACCCTGTCTACACTTCCCAATGCCTCGCCAAAGCAGCCAGCATAATTAAGAATCCAATGCACCCCAGACACTCTCTCTTCCACCTTCTTCCATTGGGAAAAAGATACAAAAGTCTGAGGACACGTACCAGCTGACTCAAGAACAGCTTCTTCCTGGCTGCCATCTGACATTTGAATGGACTTACCCTCACTAAGTTGATTTTTCGCTACACCCTAGCTATGAATGTAACACTACATTCTGCACTCTCTCCTTTCCTTCTCTATGAACTGTGTTTTTTGTCTGTATAGCACACAAGAAACAATACTTTTCACTGTATACTAATACGAGTGACAATAATAAATCAAATCAAAATTAAATCAAATCAAATTGCATCATCAACCTGACATCTGCACCCTTTCACTGTTACAGCTTAATCTTTTTCATTATCTCAGGAGTTCCAGATTTGTTTGTCCAATCTCTCTTCCCAGTGGGATTGAACCTTGAGTGTACCTGAATTATTGCTTCTTCAGAGATAGCCCTTGGTCAGCCTTGCTTCCCAACCTTTGATACTAATGTACTTGGGTCAAATCTGATCTTACTCCCATTGAAATTGGCACTTTCCAAAACAAATTATCTTAGTCAGGAGTGATGTTAGGATCACAAATCCCTAAATGTGTTCTTATTGAGGTTTGAACAACTTCACCCACTTCATTCCCCAAAATGAGGAATACCTTCCTCCTGAACACATCTTAGAAACTTTTCCCTCTGCCTTTTGCACTATTACCATCCCAATCTGGTTTGCGTAATTAGAACCCCCCCCATTTTAACTACCCCACAGGTTTTGCATCTGACAGCTCCACACCTGGCACCCAGGGGTTATATCACCAACATCTGCCATCTCAATACATTCCATGTACACATCTGGTTCACCAGCTACTGCGTACCAATGTCTGGTGCCAGATAAACTGCCTTGTTGACATCTGGCATGCCCTATATTGTCTCACACCACCTTCCCCCCCCCGCCTCACCCCCCACCCCGCTCATGTGTACATTCTCTGGACTTCAGACAAATGAGAGATCCTCTAATTGAATCAGATGCAATTCTTAGTGGACTTGACAGGGTGAGAAGATGTCTTCCCTGGCTGGGGAATCCAGAGCTAAGGGTCACAAGTCTCAGAAGAAGGAGTTCAGCCATTTAGGAGTGAGGTGAGGAGAAATCTATTCACTAAGAGAGTTGTGAATCTTTGGAATTCTCTATTCCAGAGAGCTGTGAGTGTTCAGTTATTGAATATATTCCAGGCAGTGGCCAGTAATGCTTTGGATGATAATGGAATTAAGATTTGACTTGATTTGATTTATTATGTCACGTGTACACAGTGAAAAGTATTGTTTCTTGTGTGCTAGACGGACAAAGCATACCGTTCATAGAAAAGGAAAGGAGAGAGTACGGAATGTGGTGTTACAGTCGTAGCTAGGATGTAGAAAAAGATCAACTTAATGCAAGGTAAGTGCATTCAAAAGTGTGATGGCAGCAGGGAAGAAGCTGCTCTTGAGTCAGTTGGTACGTGACCTCAGACTTTCGTATCTTTTTCCCAACTGAAGAAGGTGGAAGAGAGAAGGTCCGGGGTGCGTGGGATCCTTAATTATGTTGGCTGCTTTTCCAAGGCAGCGGGAAGTGCAGACAGAGTCAAAGGATGGGAGACTGATTCGTGTGGGCTTTGCAGTTTCTTGAGGTCTTGGACAGAGCAGGAGCCATACCAACCTGTGATTACACCAGAAAGAATGCTTTCTATTCTTCACCTGTAAAAGTTGGTGAGTGTCATAACCTGCCAACTTTAATAATCAATGCTCCAAGCCAATGAAGGCAAGCATGCTGTACGGGAAACAAATACTATCCCAGGCAGCGACACTCACAACTCACAAAAGAATACATTAAAAATCTACAGTTCAATCTGACCTATACCTGACATTGTAATTACAGGCTTCTTGATCATTTTATGGACCAAGGCATTCTCTTTAAGACATTACATTTCTGTTTAAGTGCTTGCTTGCAGAGTTAAACTGACCATTATTTTCTTTCACTCAATTAACCATTGCAACCCCGCCACGTTCAAGCTCACAAGTTCAATGACTGCCAATTTGACTCCATCCCATTGTGTCTCATGTACCTAATGCAGGAGCTGAGGTATATATCAGCCATTGTTTTGTTTAATGGTGAAGTGGGACCAAGGATCAAATGATCCTTCCCAGCTCATTTTTAATGACCTTATCTTTGCATCTGCATCATTCACGTTCGTTGCATCCCACACTTGTTGTTTCCGTGCTGCTGCTCTGACTCATGTTTCCCTGTAATGAAATTGATTTCTTCCCGCTCCTGTTCTGTCTCCTTTGACAGCCGGCTAAAATTACTTGCATGGTCTGAGAACACTGGAGGACAAAGTCACATTAGCCAGTTAGAAAGTTGCGGGGTTGTGAGCGAGGGCTGTCAGCCCCAGAAGGGCCGAATGGCTTGGACTGAACCAGATGCTAATACATCAGAATCAGCATTGTCAACGGCCTCTACTCCCAGCTCTGGCAGCAAGTGTCGCTAGGCAGGGGAAACGTTGTAATTTCTGTTCAACACTGCTCTGATCTGCAAAGTGGTCCCAAGGGAATTCTGACTGCTGACAGCCTCTCAGAGACAATTGGAAAAAGGCAGACTAATGCAGATATCAAAATATTTCCGGATGAAGGAAAAAAGCTCCGAACATTTTCATTTGTAAATAAAGATAAATGTCTCTTCCTGTGGGCGCACTGCTGTGGAAAGGTTGTGTTTAACCCTTCCTTGAAGTTATTGGATGGTCACCACAGCTAAAACAGTTTTCATGCTGAAATTGGGCCAATGGTGTCAAAATGAAATGATTACATTCTTTTCCCTTACACTGGATAGTGGACAGAACTTGCCTTTGCATCCCTGGCTACCCAGAAATCTGCTGCCTCTGTCCTAACTCATACCAATGCACGGTCACCAATCACCCCTCTGATTAATGACTTCTGCCGTCTACTCTGGCACCATTTCAGTTTAAAAGTAAATGGCTGCAGGTGCTGGGATCTGAAACAAAAATAGAAAATGGAAAATCCCAGCAGGTCTGACAGCATCTGTGGAAAGAGAATGGAGCCAATGTTTCATAAAATCTGGTTCGGTGGATTGGCCATGCTAAATTGCCCCTTAGTGTCAAGGGAGATTAGAAGGGTAAATATATGAGGTTAGGGGGATAGAACCTGGGTGGGATTGTTGTCGGTGCAGGCTCGATGGGCCAAATGGCCTCCTTCTACATTATAGATTCTATGAATCCCGACAGTGCAGAAGAGACCATTCAACCCATTGAGCCTGCTGGCCCTCTCCCCGCCCTATCTCCATAACCCCGCTCATTCAACATGGCTAATCCATCTAATTTACACATCATTGGACACTAAGGGATAATTTAACATGGCCAATCCACCTAACCTGTACATCTTTGGAGTGTGGGAGGGAAGTGGAGCACCCGGAAGAAACATACGCAAACACAGGAAGAACATGCAGACTCCTCACAGATAGTGACCCAAATCTGGAATTGAACCCAGGCTCCTGGCCCTGTGAGGCAGCAGTGCTAGCCACTGTGCCACCATGCTGCCCATGTGTCAACCTGACTCAAAATGTTAGCTCTATTCTCTCTCCACTGATGCTGTTGGACTTGCTGAGAGTTTCCAGCATTTTATGTTTCTGTGAACATTCTCATCCTTAGTTTCAAAGCCCCTCCATTTTTACGCTTTGGCCTTTCTCTGTAACCTTCTCCAGTCGCAGAACCCACTTCAATCTCTGCACATCCCCAAATCTCCTGATTCTCATTATAAAGCCCAAGCCCTGGAATGTCCTTCCTAGACATCTCTCCCCATTCCCTTTAAAATGCTCCTTAAAGCCAATGTCTTCTAACAATGTTTTGCTCAGTCTCCTTTCCTGTTATCCCCTCAGATGCCTTGGTGTAAAATTCTGTCTGGTATAACTTCTCTGAAGCAGTTTTAGACATTGTATTGCAGTAAATGCACTGTATTGATCCAAATTGTTCTTTGCTTTATATTTTTTTGTACAGTGATGATGTCTTAAAGCACATTGCAGGTGTTGAAATTTTGTTTTTGTGTCGGTAAACACAGCACACAACCTGTGCACAACAAGGTCATTTATTCACTGGAACAAGGCTGTGGGTGCAGTATTCCCAAATGTCTCGTGTGAAAGACAGCCCATCCAAGTGTCAGCTTCAAACATACGGTCAAGGCCTGAATTCCTGGGCTTTATGAATAAGAGGCATTGATTAGAAAATCCACAAAGCTATGCCAAATCGATATGTAATATAAGTTCGAGCTCAGCTGGAACTTATGGAACTTTTGGAGAGGGAACAAGAAGAGATTTGCTAGAATGGTTCCAGAGATAAGGATTGTAATTATGTGATTACTCGGAAGAAGCTGCGGGTTTTCTGTTTGGAGAAGTGCAGCGAAGGAAGAGATTTGATTGGGAGGTTTAAAAGCATGAAGGGTTCAGATGGAGTCGAGGCATTTTGGCTCAGGTTGGATCAAGCCGCAGATCAGACCAGCTGGGATCTACAATGCCTCTCTTGTGGGGAATTGGCTTCATTTTGAATTTGAATTGGGTTTTTTTGGAGCAAACAGGGGTTCCAGTCCACTCTGCACATTGGCTTCGTAACCCCGAGAAAGGAATAAACTAAAAATAAATTGTTTCCAGTGGCTGAACATTTGATAAAGGGAACCCAACGCCAATATCTCCTCATCATGACCATTTGGTAACCAGAGGGCACAATGATTCAAGGCGATTGGTTGAAGAACAAGAATGTGTAATGTGAAGAAAAGTCTTTACACACACCAGTATTTAAGACTTGGAATGCCCAGCCTGACAGGATGTAGGGCTTACATTCAATGGTAACTTCCTAAAGGGAATTAGACCTGTAATGACTTCAACGAGGTCCGTAGAATTCCTACAGTGCAGAAGGAGGCCATTCAGCCCATCGAGCCTGCACTGTCCACTGTCCCATTTTTGACCCCACCTATTTATTCTGCTCATCCCCCTGACACTAAGGGGGAGTTTAGCAAGGCCAATCAACTTAACCCGCACATCTTTGGACTGTAGGAGGAAACAGGAGCACCCGGAGGAGACCCACACAGACGCAGGGAAGAATGTGCAAACCCCACACAGACAGTTACCCGAGGCGGGGATTGAACCCAGGTTCCTGGTGCTGTGAGGCAGCAGTGCTAACCACTGTGCTATCCATGAGTTGGAACACTGGAATATGAGCTCCCTAATTGAGGCCTATTACAGCTGCCCATTTAGGGACCTCAACAGAGACATATAATGTGGAGTGTCTGGGTCTCTGGCACTCGTGGTGAATGCTCTGTGCTGGGAAGTACCTCCCTGAGTATGATCAATGATTACAAATAATTTATGGTGAAGGGACATCAGCCTCTCAGGAGCTATTTCAGGATCAATATTTGAGGTAGAAAGAAAGTGTGTCTGCATGGGTAAAGAGCTGGGGAGTGGGGCTAACACCATTCATTATGATCTTGGCTCCAACTTCAACTTCAGCTCTCCATGGCCAGAATTTTACTGCCTCGCTCAGCCTAGAATCGGGACAGGCGAGGCTCGCAGAACAGAATTTTCCATTGGCCTTGAATGGGATTTTATGAGTTTTGCCTGAGCAAGTTCATAGAATCCCGTCCCAGGTCCCTCAATTACCTCAGCAACCAAAATTCTGCCCATCTCAACCTTAAGTATATTAAATGATAGAACATCCACACAGCTCTCTGGGGTAGAGAATTCCAAAGGTTCACAACCCTTGGAGTGAGGACATTTCTCCTCATCGTAGCCCTAAAAGATCGACTCCCTCGTCATAAGACTGTGCCCCCTGTGTCTTAGATTCCCCAACCAATGGAAACAATCTCTGAGCATCCACCCGAGCAAACCCCTTCAGGATTTTGTAAGTTTCAGTGAGATTGCCTCTCATTCTTCGAAGCGGACAATACAAGTCCAATACAGAGGTATGGGTTCCAGGATGATCCAGATTTGAGTCTGAATATTGAAGGTATTGTCATTTAGCATGGACAGGAAGCTGGGAAAAGTGGAGGGGTGGCTCTTTTAATTAACGCTGGTGTTAACACATTAAAGAGGCATGTATTAAGTTCAGGAAACCAGGATGTAGAAACAGTTTGGGAAGAGATGAGGAATGATAAAGGCAATAAGTCACTTCTGGGAGTGATGTACAGGTCCCCAAACAATAACTATACAATAGTATTTGATTTGATTTGATTTATTATTGTCACATGTGTTGGTATACAGTGAAAAGTATTGTTTTTTGAATGCTATACAGATGAAGCATACCATTTACAGAGAAGGAAAGGAGAGAGTGCAGAATGTAGCGTTACATTCATAGCTAGGGTGTAGAGAAAGGTCAACTTAATGCAAGATAGGATCATTCAAAATTCTGATGGCAGCAGGGAAGATGCTATTCTTGAGTCAGTTGGTGCGTGTCCTCAAGTTTCTGTATCCTTTTCCTGAGGGGAGAAGGTAGATGAAAGAATGTCAGGAATGCATGGGCTGGCTGCTTTGCCGAGGCAGCAGGAAATATAGACAGAGTCAATGGATGGGAGGCTGGTTTGAATGATGGACTGGGCTTCGTTCATAACCCTTTGTAGTTTCTTGCAGTCTTGGGCAGAGCAGGAGCCATACCAAGCTGTGAGATAAGAACATAAGAACATAAGAAATAGGAGCAGGAGTAGGCCATCTGGCCCTTCGAGCCTGCCCCGCCATTCAATAAGATCATGGCTGATCTGTCGTGGCTCAGTTCCACTTTCCCGCCCTCTCCCCATAACCCTCAATCCCCTCTCTTATCAAAAACCCATCAACCCGCTTCTTAAAAATATTTAGCGAGGCAGCCTCCACCACTTCAACGGGCAGAGAATTCCAGAGATTCACCACCCTTTGAGTGAAGAAGTTCCTCCTCAACTCCGTTCTGAACCGCCCCCCCTTTATCTTGAGGCTGTGCCCCCGAGTCCTACTGTCTTTTTTGAGCGGGAAGAGTCTTTCCACCTCTATCCTATCCATCCCATTCATCATCTTATACGTCTCAATGAGATCTCCCCTCATTCTTCTAAACTCTAACGAGTACAAGCCTAGTTTATTCAGCCTCTCCTCATAGCTCAACCCCCTCAACTCCGGTATCAGCCTAGTAAACCTCCTCTGCACTCCCTCCAAGGCCAAAATATCCTTGCGCAGGTGCGGCGCCCAAAACTGCACACAGTACTCCAGCTGCGGCCTCACCAATGCCCTATACAGCTGCAGCAAGACCTCCCTACTTTTATATTCAATCCCCCTCGCTATGAAGGCCAGCATCCCATTCGCCTTCCTGACCACCTGCTGCACCTGCAGGCTGGGTTTTTGCGACTCATGCACAAGGACCCTGAGGTCCCTCTGCACCGTCGCCTGCTGCAGTTTTTCGCCCCGTAAGTAATAGTCCTTCCTACCATTCTTCCTACCAAAGTGGACCACCTCACACTTGCCAACATTAAATTCCATTTGCCATTTCCTGGCCCATTCGCCCAGCCTATCTAGATCCTTCTGCAGACTCTCCACACCCTCCACACAATTTGCCTTTCCCCCAATCTTGGTGTCATCAGCAAATTTCGACACCCTACACTCGGTTCCCTCCTCCAGATCATCTATATAAATGGTAAATAGCTGAGGCCCCAGCACCGACCCCTGGGGCACCCCACTAGTCACCAACCGCCAATCCGAATAGCACCCATTGACCCCCACTCTCTGCCTCCTATTTGACAACCAATCCTCTATCCACGCTAACACCCTACCCCCAATTCCATGTCCTCTGACCTTCTGCAATAACCTCTTGTGAGGTACCTTATCAAACGCCTTCTGAAAATCCAGAAAGACCACATCCACCGGCTCTCCTCTATCCACCGCCCTAGACACATCCTCATAGAACTCCAGTAAATTTGTCAGACACGACTTCCCTTTAATGAAACCGTGTTGCGTCTGCCCTATCAAGCAATTCCCTTCAAGATGCCTCGCAATTTCCTCCTTAATGACGGATTCTAACATTTTACCTACCACAGACGTTAAACTAACCGGCCTGTAATTCCCCGCCTTTTGCCTGGCACCCTTCTTAAACAACGGCGTAACATTAGCCGTTTTCCAATCCTCCGGCACTTCCCCGGAATCCAGCGACGTCTGGAAAATAACCACCAAGGCATCCACTATCACCTCCGCCATTTCTTTCAGAACCCTCGGATGCATTCCATCCGGTCCTGGGGACTTGTCCACAATCAGCCCCTCCAGTCTGTCGCGCACCACCTCTCTAGTAACAGTAATGTCATTAAGACCCTCCAGTCCTACCACCTTTCCATCGCTAACACCCGGCAAATTATTCACGTCCTCCTCCGTGAAGACAGAAACAAAAAAGTTATTCAATACCAGAAAGAATGCTTTCTATGGTGCATCTGTAGCATGGGGCGAAATGGAAAAAAATAATTGGAGCTTCTCGGAAAAGTACAGTGATGATCTTGGGGAACTTTAATCTGCGTGTAAACTGGCAAAATCAGATGGGCAAAGACAGCCTAGTTGAGGAATTATTTGAATGTTTTTGTTAGCACATTCCAGCACCTAACAGACAGCAGCTTGTACTAGACCTGGTGCTGTGCAAAGAGATGACCTTATGGTGAACAAAGAACAAAGAACAACCCAGCATGGGAAACAGGCCCTTTGGCCCAACGAGCCCACGCCGCCGCATCCTCCTACACCTACCCTGCCCTGTGTGTGCTGTGTGGTGAAGGACCAACACCTTGTTAGGGAACATCACATCTATCTAGATTCCTTATCCTTTGTTTCCCTTGAGAGATCAGATGAAAATAGTTGAGTTTTAAGTTGGCCTTTATTCAAGCTATAGCAGGGAACTCTATCTCACGAGATAACATACAAACCTCCTGAGCAATACATTGCAACAGTAATTACACCTTTGATTATCTTACAAGTAATTTGCATATGCCCATCAAAAGTCTACATTTGTTCTGAAGTCATTGATATCCAATTAGAGCTAATTGTCCTAATGACTTCAGTTATGTCAGGTGAGTATAGTTAACCAGTTAAAACCTCTAAACACTTGCCTAATTATAATATTCAATTACTAACAAAACACACCAATATGGCGATACCATCCAAACATCCATACCTGCAGATCCTGGCTGTATTGACTATTCTCCTTGTGGTTTATTAAAGTTCTCATTCTCTTGTCCCTTTTTCATCTTGTTTGTGCAGCCCATGTGAAACTATCAGAACTTCACAAAAACAACTTCATCACAACTTCCCCAGAGGAAGCTGTTGTACTCAGTCCAGAGAACTCTACTGCATTCTATGATTTAAACCCTTCAGATCCTTCAGTAGCAATGATCTTATAATATGACTTAATTTTGCATTTATTTTGAGGGAGAGAAGAGTTGGTCTCAGACTAGAATTTTAAACTCAAATAAGGGCAATTATCAGGGCAGGAAAACAGAGCTAGCTGAAGGGAACTAGCAAACTAGATTAAAGGATGGATCAATAGAGTTGTCATACTGGACATTAGAGGGGATATTTCAGAATGGACAGGATAGATATTTTCCAACAAGAAAGAAACATTCCACAGTATCCATGGTAAACTAAAAAAAAAGCCACATCAAACTTAAAGAAAAAACACACATTTGCTCAAAACCAGGGGATGGATCAAAAGATTGGACAAAACATTGAAAAAATGCAAAGAATGAGCAAAAAATGATTAGGAAGGAAAAATAAGTTAAAAAAAAAGCTAGAAATATGAATGCAGTGTGGGTCTCCTTACTTAAGGAGAATATAAAAATGCATTAGATTCAGTTCAGGGAAGATTTATGAGACTAATACCTAAAATAGGCAGATTGTCTTATGCAGAGGTTGGACTTGTATCCACTGGAGTTTAGAGGAATAAAGGGCAACTTGATTGGAACATATATAACCCTGAGATGTCTTGACAAGATGGAAGTGGAGAGGATGTTTCCTCTTGTGGGAGAATCCAGAACCAGGGGAGCACGGAATAAAAATAAGGGATTGTCCATTTAGGACAGACATTATGAGATTTTTTTTCTTGGAGAAGATTATGAATCTTTGGAACTCTTGTCTTCAAAAGACAGTGGAAAGACAGTCTTTTTAACCAGCGATATAAAGATTCTTGCTAAGCAAGGGAGTGAAAAGTTGCCAGGATTGGTGGGAACATGGGATAGAGGTTATAATCAGATCAGCCATGATCTTATTGAATGGCGGAGAGGGCTCGAGGGGCAAAGTGACCTACTCCCGCTCCTAATTCATATGTTTGCACGTTCATATCTCCCTTTGGAATCTGCACAATCCCCTCACAGCTGAAAAAGTATTAATTGACAGGGATAATGAGAAAGAGGGTCGGACATAGTGAACTCTTCTTAATTTGGATAGGAGCCAGTTACAAACAAATAGCTACCAATTTCAACAGAAATTCACTCTCATTATTTTTATGAGCTTTCCAATGAGAAAGGATTTACAAAGGACACTGTCTCTGCAGTAATTGGATCTTTTGGGAAGGTATGGTTCCAAACATTGCAGCAAAATTACTGAGTCTATATGGAAGTATCATTTTCTAAGCCATTGTATTATCCTGTTATAATCGTATGCATCGTATATCATCATGTTCTAAACCATTGTATTACAATAAGCAATGCCATGTGAGATTGACATGAACAGCTGCCCAGAAGTGAAATGCTTCTTAAAGTGGCTATGCAGGTCAAAGTGTTTTTTTAATTAATTCATGGGATGTGGGAGTCATTGGTCAAACTAGCATTTGTTACCCATCTCCAGTTGCCCTTGAACTCAATAGCTGGCTTGGTCATTTCAGAGGATAGTTAAGAGTCAACCACATTGCTTGTGGATCTGGAGTCACATGTAGACCAGACCAGATCAGGACAGCAGATTTCCTTCCCTAAAGGATATGATTGAACCAGGCAGGTCATTGACAAATATCTGATGGGAAATGGGTTCTCTTCAACAGTGAATCTCTTCCTTAATAAGGAAACAGTAAGAAGCCTCACAACACCAGGTTGAAGTCCAACAGGTTTATTTGGAATCACAAGCTTAGTGACTCACCTGATGAAGGGGCAGCGCTCCAAAAGCCCACGATTCCAAATAAACTTGTTGGACTTCCACCTGGTATTGTGAGACTTCTTATTGTGCTCAGCCCAGTCCAACACTGGCATCTCCACATCATTCATAAGGACAGACTTGGAATATTAAAAGAAGGTTTGAAAAGAACAGCTGGTCAGAGAGAGGGACCCTAGGTTCTCAGACGCAGGGCTGATTGCATTCGGTTGACAGGAGGAGAGTTCAACCTGGAGCAGCGTGAAGGACCAAATTACCTGCTCCAGCTTCTATCTTCTATGGCTCTGTGGTCACATCCGTCTGGAAGCAGGGGACAGGAGTCCCTCCCAGACAACACTGTGAAGACAGTGGGAGCAAACAGTCACAGGATTGAGCGCCTCACATTGGCTTTGGTTTGCACTTTGTCGATGTGGTCTGCAGCAACCTGGGCTGGCTGGTTGACAGGCAACAGCAAGGGAAAGGGCACTGGTAGGGCGACAGTGATTTGATTTGTTTTCTTATTGTCGCATGTATTAACAGACAGTGAGAAATATTGGATTTTTTCAGAGGAGGTTTACTAGGCTGATACCGGAGTTGAGGGGATTGAGCTATGAGGAGAGGCTGAATAAACTAGGCTTGTACTCGTTAGAGTTTAGAAGAATGAGGGGAGATCTCATTGAGACGTATAAGATGATGAATGGGATGGATAGGATAGAGGTGGAGAGGCTCTTCCCGCTCAGAAAGGACAGTAGGACTGGGGGGCACAGCCTCAAGATAAAGGGGAGGCGGTTTAGAACGGAGTTGAGGAGGAACTTCTTCACTCAAAGGGTGGTGAATCTCTGGAATTCTCTGCCCGTTGAAGTGGTGGAGGCTGCCTCGCTAAATATTTTTAAGAAGCGGGTTGATGGGTTCTTGATAAGAGAGGGGATTAAGGGTTATGGGGAGAGGGCGGGAAAGTGGAACTGAGCTACAACAGATCAGCCATGATCTTATTGAATGGCGGGGCAGGCTCGAAGGGCTAGATGGCCTACTCCTGCTCCTATTTCTTATGTTCTTATGTTCTTATGTTCTTATGAAATATTGTTTCTTGCACCCTGTGCAGGCAATGCATACTATTCATACAGGAGGAAACAAGAGAGTGCAGAATGCAGTGTTACAGTCATAGCTAGGGTGTAGAGAAAGATCAACTTAATGCAAGGCAAGTCCATTCAAAAGCCTGACAGCAGCAGGGAAGAAGCTGTTCTTGAGTCGTGTAGTATGTGACTTCAGATTTTTGAATCTTTTTCCCAACGGAAGAAGGCAGAAGAGAGAATGTCTGGGGTGTGTGCCATCCTTGATTATGCTGGCTGCTTTTCCAAGGCAGCAGAAAGTGTAAACAGAGTCAATGGATGGGAGCTGGTTTGTGTGAGGGATTGGGTTTCATTCATAACCTTCTGTAGTTTCTGGCAGTCTTGGGCAGAGCAGGAGCCACACCAAGCTGTGATACAACCAGAAAGGATGCTTTCCATGGTGCATCTGTAAAAGTTGGTGACAGTCATAGTAGACATGCCAAATTTCCTTAGTCTTCTGAGAAAGTAGAGGCGTTGGTAGACTTTCTTAACTATAGTGTCGGCAAGTTGGTGATCTGGACACCTAAAAACATGAAGCTCTCGACTCTTTCTATTTCATCTCTGTTGATGTAGACGGGGCATGTTCTGCTTTACACTTCCTGAAGTCGATGACAATCTCCTTTGTTTTGTTGACATTGAGGGAGAGATTATTGTTGCCGCACCAGTTCACCAGAATCTCTATCTCATTCCTGTGCTCTGCCCTGTCATTGTTTGAGATCCGACCCACTGCGGTGGTGTCGTCAGCAAACTTGAAAATCAAATTGGAGGGGAATTTGGCCACACAGTCATAAGTGTATAAGGAGTATAGTGGGAGCTGAGAACACAGCCTTGTGGGGTGTTGAGGATGATATTGGAGGAGGTGCTGTTGCCTGTCCTTACTGATTGTGGTCTGTGAGTTAGGAAGTTCAGGATTCAGTCGCAGAGGGAAATTCCAAGGCCCAGGCCACGGAGGTTGGAGACGGATTTTGTGGGAATAATGGTGTTGAAGGCTGAGCTGTAATCAATAAATAGGAGCCTGACACAGGTGTGCTTGTTATCTAGGTGTCCCAGGGTTGAGTGAGGGCCAGGGAGATGGGATCTGCTGTGAACTTATTGTGGTGATCGGCAAACTGTAGCGGCCCAGTGGTAGGAGTATGAAAGCTGCCATTCTGAGTGAGAGAGGCCACTAGGTTCTACTCCATGGTGCCACTTGCGCTCCATGAGTGGCACCCCAGCAACCTTGCCACAGAGTTGGCCAATTCATCCATGGTGAGGAGCCCTCCTATGAATGATATTACATGGCCTTGCCCACCATTAGGATCACCCACCCTCTCCAAATGCTAATGAACTATTGGTTGCTGAACCTCCTGCAATGGGGCCAGAAAATGATGTCATCAGCTTTAAGAGCAGGTTAAGGCTACGAATCCAACAGAAAGCTGTGCAGGCCAAGTCACTGAATATGCTTAAAGAAGTGGATACATCTCTAGACTCTAAAAGTGACAAAGGGTATGATGAGAGTGCAACATTACGGCATTAGAGGGTCAGACACAATCATTTTGAAAGTTAGATCCAGCTCGATGGCCGAATGGCCAACTCCTGCTCCTATTTTCTGTTTTTCTGTAAATGGTACTTGCCACTTGTCAACTTAAGCTTGGATATTGTCCGGGTCTCGCTGCACTTGGGCATGGACTGAGGAGTTGTGAATGGTGCTGAACATTGTGCAGTCATCAGCGAACATCCCCACTTCTGACCTTATGATGGAAGGAAGTTCAATGGAGAAGCAGCTGAAGGTGGTTGGGTCTGGGACACGATTCTGAGGATCTCCTCCAGTGGTGACCATGAACGGAACTGACTGATCTCCACCACAACAACCACCTTTATGCCAAGTATGAATCCAAGCAGTGGAGGGTTTACCCCCCTAATTCCCAGTGACACCAGTTTTGCTAGGGCTTCTTGATGCCACACTCAGTCAAATGCTGCCTTGATATCAAGGGCAGGCACCCTCGTCTCACCTCGAGAATTCAGCTCTTCTGTCCATGTTTGAACCAAGACTGTAATGTGGTTAGTAGCTAAATAATTCTGACAGAGCACAAACTGAGTGTCAGTGTTCAGGCTGTTGTTGAGTAAGTGGGCAGCACGGTGGCACAGTGGTCAGCACTGTTGCCTCATAGCACCAGGGACCGGGTCACTGTTTTTACACATTCTCCCTGTGTCTGCGTGGGTTTCCTCCCGGTGCTCTGGTTTCCTCCCACAGTCCAAGGATGTGTGGGTTTGGTTGATTGGCCATGCTAAATAGACTCTAGTATCAAGAGGACTAGCAGGGTAAACATATTGGATTCTGGGAATAGGGTCTGAGTGTGATTGTGGTTGGTGCAGACTCAATGGGCCAAATGGCCTCCTTTTGCACTGCAGGGATTCTATGACTTCTTGTTGTGTGACTGATGAACCCTTTCCGTCACTGATAATTGGGAGTAGACTGGTGGAGTGGTAATTGGCTGGGTTGTATTTTTCATGTTTCTTGCCGAAGAACATACCTGGGCAATTTTCCACATTGTCAGGTGGATGCCAGTGTTGTAGCTCTGGGACATAGTGAGGGCTGGAGACAAGCCTTTAGAAATATTGTCAGAATGTTGTCAGCACTCTCAGGAGTTTCTTGATATCAGGTTGAGTGAATCAAATTGGCTGAAGACTGACATCTTTGATGCTGTGAACATCCAGAGAAGTTTGAGATGGGTCATGCACTCCGCGCTCTGGCTGAAGACGGCTGCAAAAGCTTCAATCATATCTTTCACACTGATGTGCTGAAATGCAATTATATCATGGAAAAATATTACCTTCTTATGTTAGAAAAAAGATCTTCACCTTCAAAAGTGATCGTTTATTGAAATTGTGTCAAGAATTTACAATAAAATATATGTCACATTTCTCATCCTGGTTATTTTGCTCTACTTGAGCTGTTAAACTACCCAGCACATTGCTCCGTGGTGACTTGTGCGTGTTTTATCACATCGGTTCTGAGGATTTCTGTCAAGTGCTATAGTTTTGTGGGGATCTCGTTGTTCCCTGAAACAAAAGGCTGGGTGACAGGTAGACAGGAAAATGTTCTTAAAGGTGAATACATCCAAAAGTAGTAGCCTTTGAGTTATAGAATCCCTACCATGCAAAAGGAGGCCATTCAGCCCATCGAGTCTGCATTGACTCTCTGGAAGAGCATCTTACCCAGGCCCTACGCCCATAACACCACACATTTATCATTGCTAATCCCCCTAACCTACACACCTTTGGACATTGAGGTTTCAATTTAGCACAGCCAATCAACCTAACCTGCGCATCTTTGGAGTGTGGGAAGAAACCGGAGCAGCTGGAGGAAACCCATGCAGGCACGGGGAGAATGTGCAAACCCCACACAGACAGTGATCCAAGGTTGGAATGGAACCTGGCTTCCTGACGCTGTGTGGCAGCAGTGCTAACCACTGTGCCACTGCCATAAGAAATCTTCAGGATTTGTCCGGCTTGAGGAGGGTGCAGAGAAAGGAAGTGTCCCTTACTCTGTGAGGCAGCAATGCTAACCATTTGGGCACCATGCTGCCCATATTAATAAATGAATAGTTTTTTATGTTAGCTCAATGCACACAATTTCAATTGATTAAGGCCGTGACATAAGATTCTTTTTTATGGACTTACATGTGCATCAATTAGTCAAACACAGGTCGATAATTCCTGATGCTTTTTCAATTGGTAGATTCTAATCGACAGGGAGTGAAAAGATCACATTTTGCTAGAAAATGTAATATATATTTGATATATCTCTTTTTCACCTTGGCTGTTAGATAGGCAGAAAGTAATTGCATTTTAATTCCTTTTGGCACTAATGTTAATTGCAGCGTAGTAAGACAAACTGGATTTTGCAAATCGTATACCAGGAATATCCCTCCTCCCAAAACAAAGGTCAAGTTGCCTTTGCCATCTCTCCAATTATGCAGATATTTCAGTACATCCAAACAGAGGGGAGTCCCAGGTGATAATCCTTTATTCTGCTGGGCCTGACACATTTTATACGTGGGGTGCAAGTTGACCCTCTATTTTTGGAAAGATTTTTTTGAAGCCTCGAAGGCTGATCTATATTATTTTGTCGCCTCAGTTCAGCATCACCTGAAAATTTCTTCTCTGAAGCCATCTGCTGGCAATGAGTGGGAGCTGAATTTGTCTGCTATCTCTGAAGCAAATTGTTGGTATCTGAAAGATTTTTAGGGAAAGGGGTGAAAGACGGGTTCATTGCGTCAATGTTGAAGTTCTCAACCTTATCTGTAAATCACTTCCCGTCTCCGCACCCTCCTTCCAGTCTCATCATTCTTGAAGATTTCTTACGACAGCGCACAATGCTGCATCACAGCAGCAGGGACCCAGGTCCTATTCCAGCCTTGGGTAACTGTCCGTGTAGAGTTTTCCCGTCCTCCAGGTGGGTTTCCTCCGGATGCTCCAGTTTCTTCCCACAAGAATAGATTAGCGGGGTCAGGTGGATTGTCCATGCAAAATTTCCCCTTAGGGGAAAACATGTGACATTATAGGGATAGGCTAAGATGCTCTGTTGGAGAGTTGGTGCACACTTGATGGGCTGAATGACCACCTTCTGCACTGTAAGGATTCTGTGAATTCTGATCTTCTCAGACATTGACCACCATGGACTATTACCCATCTGAAATCCAGCCCAGGCTCCACATCGCTGCATCCCCTTGACTACCTTCCAACAATAAGGAATACCAATAAGAGGCATTTCCTCAATCTCTTTGTTCAACAACACATCCAATTATACAGCCCCTCTGACAGTGGTCTGGTGGAATTTCTGGGGTATTTGAATGCCTGAATTTAGGAGGAGAGGGCCAGACTTGGGAGCAAAGCAAGGGCTTGATGATCACATCAACTGTAGGATGCCAGACAGCAAGGTGGGAATGAGATGAAGTAAAGAAGAGACCTGAGGTAGTTCTGTACCATTCCCCTGGAAGGACTAGTAGGACTAGGGGGCACGGCCTCAAGATAAAGGGGGGGGCGGTTTAGAACGGAGTTGAGGAGGAACATGATCTTATTGAATGGCGGGGCAGGCTCGCAGGTCTAGATGGCCTACTCCTGCTCCTATTTCTTATGTTCTTATGACTCAGTGACGTGGGGCAAACATACTTCATCAAAACTGGCCCCCTGATGAGAAGTACCATCCCCTCCATTGGACTCAAGGGAAGAAGGAATGTTTTTCCCTTGGCAGCTTTCTGCTGCTCCTTCCTGTTATAAGCCACCTTGCTCAGAAGGAGAGAGAGAGGGGGACAGATGTCAGTGACTACCTTGCAATGTGATTGTGTGCTTGCCTTAGAATATTACCTGAACAGCTGGAAATACGCGGAGGCTGCAGGAGGCGAGTGTCAGGTTGGTATCATTGGAAGTTGCAGGAAGATGAGGTAAAAACTTGAATGTGAGGTGCCACGAAAGGCTTGTGTGTGTGTGTGTGTGTGTGTGTGTGTGTGTGCGTGGTATATTGAAAATTTTCAGTGGCTGATGTGACTTACAGAGTCTGCACCTTCTCCCCGTGTCTGTGTGGGTTTCCACCTTGCTCCAGTTTCCTCTTACACTCTGAAGATGTGCAAATTAAGTGGATTGGCCATGGTAAATGCATGAGGTTACAGGGATAGGGTGAGGTTTGGACCTGGGTAAAATGCTGCTTTGGAGAATCAGTGAAGACACAATGGGCTGAATGGTCCCCTCCTTCACTGTAGGGATTCTATGGTCCCATGCAGGCAATGCCCTGTGAAGATATAGTTCATGCACCATGCTTGGTGTCATGAAACACCTTTCATCATTGCTGCCAGGCTCTCGGGACCAGAGTTCCTAAGTCCTCCCCACCTGCCCTAGTTCCTGTGATTAGTTTCACTGGAGGGCCTCCAGGCCTCACATGGGATAGTGATTGTCCAACTCTGTTACTCAGGCCTCCAGCACTGCATTGCTAAACAACGGAATCCTCTCTTTGCCCAGATGCTTCATTTTCCCTTGTTCAGACTGATAACGATGGAAGTCCCAGCCTTCTGTGAGTCAAGACCCAACGAGGTCACAAAATGGCTGCTGCACAATATGAGGAAGAAAATGTCACCCTGGTGCTTCCCCTGAAACTTAGGTACCAGATGTTTCCAGTTCCACGCTGCCCTGGAGCAGTATTTCCAGCTATTCCATGATTCAGTAGGGGTTGGAGCTAGGCTTCTTTGAAACAAAAATGGGAACCACAGTTTCCATTTGCTTGGTGCCTTCAAAGTACGAAAACATTGCAATTATCAGACAATTCAATAATTCAAGACAAGGTTCATGGTGGGAGATATAGGAGGGATGTCCAAGGTAGATTCTTCACTCAGAAAGTGGCTAGGGTTTGGAATAGACTGCCTGCTGTGATAGTGGAGTCGGACACTTCAGGAAATTTCAAGCGGTTATTGGATAGGCACATGGAGCAGACCAGAATTATAGGGAGTGGGATGGCTTGATCTTGGGTTTAGACATAGCACGGCACAACATCGCGGGCCGAAGAGCCTGTATTGTGCTGCACTGTCCTATGTTCTATGTTCTAAGATTTGGCAGTGAGCCACATGGGCAGACATTAGCATAGGTGAGTAAAGGTTTGATCAAAGTGTTTGATCTTAATGAGCATCCCAAAGGAGGAGAGAGAGATGTAGAGATTTATCTTGGCGTACAAATCTTGCCTGGGGATTTTGATGTTGATCTTACATACTTGTGAAAGGAAGAAATGAATACCAAGAAAGAACATAAAGGAGAAATCCACCATCGCTGCCCCTCATCAGCAGCAGCTGCCAACATTGGGGTCCCATTAAAGAGAATTGGATTAGGATCCTAACAATCAAGGGAATGTCCCTTTTAAATTAAAATTCGCACTGTCAGAATTTATTAAAAATCGAACAGTTAAGGACAGTTAACAGAGGCGCCTGCTGTTTTACCCCAAGGGTTAGATCAGTATCCGAACAGGCGTCGGAGTGTGGCGACTAGGGGATTTTCACAGTAACTTCGTTGCAGTGTTAATGTAAGCCCACTTGTGACAATAATAAATAAACTTTAAATAGGCGGATGACCCCCCCCCTCCCTTCCCTCTCCAGCGCACATGTCAAATACACTTGGGTGGTCAACATGACATCATCACACCAGCCTCGAGTATCATGGAAGGTGAGTGTGTGGGATAATCAGCAGTGCATCTGCCATTTTGAAATGACTATTTAACAAGATATTGAGACTGTTTGCCACTCAAATGCATGATTACCTGCTCCATTTTTACGGGCGGACGTGAAAAGGTTTGTGAGCATTTGTAGCAGCTTTATTGAGGCAGCACAAAGATAGAAGATTGGTTAATACTGCTGCTTCACAGCACCAGGGACCCAGGTTCAATTCAGGCCTCAGGTCACTGTCTGTATGGAGTTTGCACATTCTGCCCATGTCTGCGTGGGTTTCCTCCAGGTGCTCCGGCTTCCTCCCACAGTCGAAAGATATGCAAGTTAGATGGATTGGCTATGTTAAATGTGTGGGTTTAGAGAGATAGGGAGAGAGGACCTGAGTAAGGCACTCTGCCATAGGGTCAGTGTAGACCTGATGGAGCAAATGGCCTTCTTCTGCAGTATTGGGTGACTAAAAGAAAGGCCAATCCATCAAGACCATATGCAAATTAGCAGCAGATTCTGCTGGTAAAGGTCGTAGCACTTGCATGTTTTTTTTCAATCTCATTTTTGAGTCTTTTTGTACCTTCTATAAAAGCATAAAGACACATTCAGTGACTAGCTAGCCTTTAACCTTGTAGCCATGATGGATTTCTTGTGTGTAGCAAATCCCTTCTGCTGTCACAAACTATGCTGATGTTGTCTGTGAAAGGGACACCAGTTTGTGGTGGTGTATATTATTGTTCTTTTTAAAGGTGCAAAAAGTCACGCCAAACCACCCATGAGAATAAGTAGCCCAGTCTGAGTGTATCAATTACTAAAGGCTAGTTATTAAATGGAAGAAAAGGCAAATATACACAATTTGCATTACAATTCTATCAGACACATAAACACCAGAGTTTAATCCAGACAAATGTGAGGTAATGCCTTTTGGGAGGTCTAATACAGATAGGAAATAGACAGTAAATGGCAGGAACCTTAAGAGCACTGATAGGCACAGGGAACTGGGTGTACAGGTACACAGGTCACTGAAAGTAACAACTCAGGTGGAGAAGGTAGTCAAGAAGGCATACGGCATGCTTGCCTTCATTAGTCGGAGCATTGAGTTCAAAAATTGGCAAGTCATGTTGCAGCTTTATAGAACCTTAGTGAGGCCGCAGTTGGAATGACGTGTTCAATTCTGCTCGCCACACGACCAGAAAGAGGTGGAGGCTTTGGAGACGGTTCAGAAGAGATTGACCAGGATGTTGCCTTTGTTCTCACTGGAACAACAGAGGTTGAGGGGAAGAGTGAGCGGATCAAGAAATGTAAAATCCAGCCATGTCTCTCATGGATCTATGTTGGAATAGATTTGTTGCTCGGTAATATTCATTTTTCAATGCATTGACTTGAAATCTGAATAACAGATACAAAATTCAAATGGCTCTCAATGCAAAATGAGTTTCTGCCATCTTATGCCCCATCCACAGAGTCATAGAATCCCCACCGTACAGAAAGAGGCCATTTGGCCTATCAAGTCTGTACCGACCACAATCCCACCAACGCCCTACCCCCATAACCCCCACACAGTTACCCTAGCTGGTTCCCTGACACCAAGGATAATTTTAGCACGGCCAAAACCACCGAACCTGCACATCTTTGGACTGTGGGAGGAAGCTTGGGTACTCGGTGGAAACACACACAGGCACGGAGAGAAAGTGCAAACTCCACACAGACAGTGACCCGAGGCTGGAATTGAACCTGGGGCCCTGGCACTGTGAGTTAGTAGTGCTAACCACTGTGCCACCGTGCCATCCCACAGTGGCACAGTGGTGGAAGTGGCAGAAGGCCAGACTGAATTCATTACCACAACCGGTTTCCACTAATTACGTCCATTTTCATGCCTTCATTGTTGCAGAGGAGGTTTACTAGGCTGATACCGGAGTTGAGGGGGTTGAGCTATGAGGAAAGGCTGAATAAACTGGGCTTGTACTCGTTAGAGTTTAGAAGAATGAGGGGAGATCTCATTGAGACGTATAAGATGATGAATGGGATGGATAGGATAGAGGTGGAAAGACTCTTCCCGCTCAAAAGAGACAGTAGGACTAGGGGGCACAGGGCTGGATGGCCTACTCCTATTTCTACTCCTACTATTCTATTCCTACTCCTGCTCCTATTTCTTATGTTCTTATTTATGTTCTTTTCCAATTAAACTTGGTATGAGGACACCAATAGATTCAGTTTTAAAGCTTTCGAGTTGAATTATTTTCAATTTACAAAGAAACTGATTGCTGTAACCCAGTATAACCAGCAAATGTCTCTCGATATATATTTTTAAATTAGCTTTCAGTTACTTAAATCCGGATTACGCACATTCTACTGCGGATTGACTGATCGCAAATGTTCAGTTTTGGGCAATTATTCCCCAATCAGCTGCTTTTATCAAACTGTGCTGGGGTTATTCACTTTTGAGATGTCAAGGAATGTTTTTGAAATAAAGATTGCCATTTGAAAATGCTTCCCTACGGCGCTGGTTCACGACAGGTTTTGAGCGGGATTTTCCAGCAGCGTACACCCCAAGACCGCAAAATCCAGCCCGAGGCCAACACAATTCCTGTGGTGGGCAGGGAAAATTCCACCCTTTGTGTCTAGTGGGCGGCATGGTGGCACAGTGGCTAGCACTGCTGCCTCACAGCGCCAGGGACCCGGGTTCAATTCCAGTCTCAGGTCACTGTCTGTGTGCAGTTTGCACATTCTCCCCATGTCTGCGTGGGTTTCCTTCAGGTGCTCCGGTTTCCTCCCACACTCTAAAGACGCGCAGGCTAGGTTGATTGGTCATGCTAAAATTGACCCTCGTGTCAGGGGGTAAATATGTGGGGTTAGGGCCAAGGTGGGATTGAAGTTGGTACAGAACCAATGGGCCAAATGGCCTCCTTCGACACTGTAGGAATTCTATGAGTCTGTGATATGCAAATTCAGTGGAAACCTCAAAATGGGAATAGCTTTGGATGCAAAAAATAAACTTGAGGTGATGAAAGATGGTCAGAATTGAAATCAAATGGGAAAGGGAAAATACAGGCAGTTTAATATTGGCTAATTTACATTGTTATCAAGTCTTAAAATAACCCCAAATGTCTGATATTTTTGAGCATTTCTCTCTCTCTCTCTCTCTCATAAGCCCAAGTGAATCCAAATTAAATTAATACTCAGAGAGCTGAAGCATTGATTTGTGTGTGACATTTCCTTTGAAATCTTCCTGGCAGCGCAATCAGGACCTCGGAGAACAATTTTGAGAGTGATACTGAGGAAAGGTGCTGCTGTGAGGTGCTGCTAACTGAATTCCACATACAGGAGTAAATCTTGATACTCCTTGTTTCACATTACCATTTCTCATTACGTGCCACCCACGTTCGTAAGTGGGCGGCGCGGTGGCACAGCAGTTAGCTCTGCTGCCTCACAGCGCCAGGGACCCGGGTTTGAAACCCGGCTTAGGTGCCTATCTGTGCGGAGTCTGCACGTTCCCCCTGTGTCTGCGTGGGTTTCCTCCGGGTGCACCCTCCCGTAGCCTGAGAGATGTGCTGGTTAGGTGCACTGACCCGAACAGGCGCTGGAGTGTGGCAACTAAGGGGATTTCACAGTGACTTCAGTGCAGTGTTAATGTAAGCCTTACTTGTGACTAATAAATAAACTAAAATATAATTTACTGGGCATTAAATGGCTCAAAATGATTTCATTGTCCTTATTGCTCTGCTAACGCTGGTTGAGACAGTTGGCGTCACTTTGATTGACCACTAAGTTTCCAAAGCACTTGCTGGAATCGGGTTATATGCCACATTTTAAAACAGAAGTCAGTGTTGTACGCGTGAATTTAGTTTCCATTTCAGCTCGGAACCGGCCAAAGTTCACTCAGTTTAGTTCCCCAGGTGATGGATGAGAGAGACCATGAGTGGCACGATAGCATGGTGGTTAGTGCTACTACCTCACAGAGCCAGGGACCCGGGTTCGATTCCCGATTTGGGTCACTGTCTGTGTGGAGTTTACATGCTGTCCCCGTGACTGCGTTGATTTCTTCCGGGTGCTCCAGTTTCCTCCCACACTCCAAAGATGTGCGGGTTAAGTGCATTGGCCATGCTAAACCGACCTTTAGTGTCCCAGAATGTGTACATTAGAGGGATTAGTTGGGTAAATATGTGGGGTTACGGGGATGGGGCATAGGTGGGGTTGTTGTCAGTGCAGATTTGAGGGGCTGAATGGCCTCCTTTTGCACTGTAAGGATTCTAGACGCAATAAAAATAGATCCCCGTTTACGTTGGGGTCACTACAAGAGCAGGGATTTTGGGTCTCTGCTGCCTGCAGAATGCTTTCACCTAATCCTGACCCATCCCCATCACCACCACTGCACCCTCTGCCCACCTGGCTCCCCCACCCCTCCACTGCTCCCGCCCCTCCCCACCCCCCAGCAGCTCAGCTGGTGAAGGTAAAGGAAACTGAGGCCCAAGGTGATTGTATAAGAAATCAGAGAATCCCCGCAGAACAGAAAGAGGCCATTTGGCCCATCGGGCATGTGACCACGACAATCCCACCCAGGCCCTATCCCCGTAACTCCAAGCATTTACCCTGCTAATCTCCCTGCCAGAAAGAGGCAATTTAGCATGGGCAAATCCGTTTAATCCTTCGGACCACCTGGAGGAAACACACGCAGACACCGGGAGAACGTGCAAATTCCACACAGACAGTAACCCAAGCCGGGAATCGAACCGGGTCCCTGGCACTATGAGACAGCAGTGCTAACCATTGTGCCATGCCTTCCCCATTGGAATGTGGGGCGGAGGTGGGGAGTGGGGGGTGGGGGTTGTGGGGGGGGTTGGGGGGGGGGGGGGGGGGGGGTAGGTGGTCGGGGGTGGTGGCGTCATACATTGTGTTTTCCCATTCAGTCACCCAAAAGTCACACTGATCCCCAAAGCGATTTCACATCACCTTCAGGGGGCCCTACACAAGAAGACGCCAGCTTAGAAATCTCTTGGGTTCTATCCCCGGCCTGGGGTCGTAATTTCAGAGTCCCTAATCTCAGTCAGCGAGCAGAAGGAACGGAAGAGAAAACCTCAGCAGGCCTGGCAACATCGATAGGGAGAGAAAAGAGCTGACATTTCGAATCCAGATGATCATTTCTCAAAGCTTACTCTCTGTAACAAATTATTTTTTGGAGTTTTTCTTTCCCGTGATAATTTACACAGTTCTGATGCCTTGAATAAAGGAACATTGTTTCTTTTTTAATCTTTGTGCTTAAGTTACACATTATGGACGTTCTTAACTCGCATCGGGTAGTGTCTCTGCGTCTGGGTTCTGGGTGCAAGTCCCAATCTAGACGTTAATGGTCAAGGAAGATACACCCATAATGAGGACAAACAGGAATCAACTCGTAAAATCTTCCAACGCACACGCCAACGGCAGGTGGTAAGAATGGAGTGATTCCTGGTCAGAGTTATGGTGGAAGGAGCGTTCCATCTGAGTGGCCCTGTCAGATAAAGCGGAAGCAGAAAAATAAATAGCTGTCCAGTAATCCTTGCTGGAGGGACACAGCCTCGATCTTTGTGGGTGGCCGTGTGCTATTGAATTCACCCACTGGCTCCCCTGACAATCCGAACCACTGTCAATATCTCTTACCAGAAGCAACAGATGGAGGAGAATTTGCCAGCTCCCGTTTCCTTGGTATGGGCTGAGATTCTGCGTCCTTATCGACTTTGTAATCCCCGGACTCTAACAACGCTAGAATTAAATGAAGGACAAGGGCCCTGAAGATATTAAATTTTCCCTTCACTGAATTCTGCTGTAACACATCTCAGAAATAAATAAATAATCCTGTTTGTCGGGCTGTAAGTGATTCATCAGCATCAGGAACACAGAGAAAGCAGAAACGAGTGGTTTCCAGGAGGACATGAGTTTTATCAAGCGGGGGTACAAATTAATCCTCTCAAAACAATATCCAATTAGGCCATTAATTGTAAGCGATCGCGGTTTGAGTACCTATCAGCAGGCCCCTGGTTAGAACGGGCCGCGTAGAGTATAGAAGTTTATAGCATGGAAACAGGCCCTTCGGCCCAACTTGTCCATGCCACTCTTTTTTTTAAGACCTCTAAGTTAATCCCAATTGCCTGCATTTGGCCCACATCCCTCTATACCCATCGTACCCATGTAACTATCTAAATGCTTTTTAAAAATAAAATTGTACCCGCCTCTACTACTACCTCTGGCAGCTCATTTCAGACACTCACCACCCTCTGTGTGAAAAAAATTGCCCCTCTGCACACTTTTGTATCTCACCCCTCTCACCTAAAATTAGTTCTGAAAGATCTTGTTGAATCTTTAATTGGCCTATTTCATTCAAGTTACTGTACACTCTGCCCCTCATTGGTGGAGCAGGAGCACCTCCAAGGATTTTGCCCTGTCAAGACCATAAGGCCATAGGAAATAGGAACAGGAGTAGGTTGTTCAGTCCCTCGAGCCTGCTCGGTCATTCAATCAAATTATGGCTGATCTAACATTCCTCACTTTCCTGCCCTTTTCCCATAACCCTTGATTCCCTTACTGATTAGATTATCTCAGCCTTAAAGGACTCTGTTCCCAAAGCTCTCTGTGGCAGGGAGTTCCAAAGATCCACAACCTTCTGAGAGAAGAAATTCCTCCTCATCTCAGCCTTGGTCCATAAGACCATAAGACATGGGAGCAGAATTAGGCCACTCGGTCCATTGAGTCTGCTCCACCATTTAATCATAGCTGATATTTTTCTCATCCCCATTCTCCTGCCTTTCCCCCAGAACCTCTGATTCCCTTATTAATCAAGAACCTATCTATCTCTGCCTTAAAGACACTCAATGACCTGGCCACCATAGCCTTCTGCGGTAAAAGGGTTCCACAGATTCAGTACTCTCCAACTGAAGAAATTCCTCCTGATCTCTGTTTTAAAGGGTCGTTCCTTTAGCCTGAGGTTGTGTCCTCTGGTTCTAGTTTTTCCTATGAGTGGAAATATCCTCTCCATGTCCACTCTATCCAGGCCTTGCAGCATCCTGTAAGTTTTAATTAGATCCACCCTCATCCTTCTGAACTCCAACGAGTACAGACCCAGAGTCCTCAACCATTCTTCATACAACAAACTCTTCATTCTGGTAAACCTCCTTTGGTACCTTTCCAAGGCCAGCACAACCTTCGTTAGATATGCGGTCCAAAACTGCTCACAATACTTCAAATAGGGTCTGACCAGAGCCTTATACAACCTCAGAAGTACATCCCTGCTTAAGTCTTAAATTGGCATCCCTTTATTCTGAGCTATGCCCTTTGGTCTGAGAATTTCCCATGAGGGGAAACATTCTCCCAGCATTTACCCTGTCAAGCCCTTTAACTATCCTAAATGTTTCAATGAGATCACCTCTCAACCTTCTAAATTCCAATGAGTCCCAACATGTTTAACATTTCCTCATTAGACAATCCCACTGTACCAGATTGTATAATGAGGAAATCCTAGTGAATCTTCTCTGAACTGCTTCCAACTGGGGACCAAATGGATCACAGTATTCAACTTCACCAACACACCTCTTTGTTCCTTTCTCTCTTACGTACTTAGTTAGATTGCCCCTCAAATAGGGGAGGTGATGGCCTAGGGGTGTTGTTGCTAGACTATCAATCCAGCAACTCAGCTTACATCCAGGGGGCCTGGATTCAAATCCCCTCATGGCAGATGGTGGAATCTGAATTCAGTAAAAGAAATCTGGAATTAAGAATCTATGACCATGAAACTATTGTCGGGAGAACCCATCTGGTTCACTAATGTCATTTAGGGAAGGAAATCTGCCATCCTTACCTGGTCTGGCCTATATTTGACTCCAGAGCTGCAGCAATATGGTTGACTCTCAACTGCTCTCCAAGGTCATTTAGGGATAGGAAATAAATGCTGGCCAGCTAGCGACACCCATGTCCCAGAAATTAATTTTTTAAAATGCTCCAACTCAATTCACTCAACCGCCGTCCACATTCTTACAGCATTCTGCACATTGCATTCTGGTTTCCCTATTGGTTTTATGAGTGTGGCTCCTAATTTTTCATTCTCACCTACAGTTTTGCATGTTCACCCTAACAAACACATTCATCATCTTTAAGACTTCGATCAGGTCAACCTTGTCTTTGCTTTTGAAGTGGAAAGAGCAACAGTCAGGTTCAACCTTTCCTGAGGTGGGGAACATTGTAGTTCTGGCGTCCTCCCACTTGCTCCTGCGTCACAGTGAGTTCGGTGGAAAGTGAGAAAAACCTTGAAGCAAAGGTTGATTAGTCTCTGACCCAACCGCCTAGCAAACAAGCACTTTGATCCCAACAACCATACCACCATCCAGAGGAGCGAGCCAAATGTTTTGTTTTGTGAAGAAGGCGAATAGTATGATGGCCTTCATAGCGAGAGGATGTTTTGCTGCAACTGTATGGGGTGTTGGTGAGGCTGTACCTGAAGTATTGTGTGCAATTTTGGTGCCTTTATCTGAGAAAGGATGTCCTTGCTATAGAGGGGGCACAGCGAAGGTTTACCAGGCTGATTCCTGGGATGGCAGGCCTGTCATATGAGGAGAGACTATGTTGGTTAGGAATATATCTACTGGAGTTGAGAAGAGTGAGAGGGGATCTTGTAGAAACTTATACAATTCTAACAGGGTGCGGGAGGGTAGATTTAGAAAGAATGTTCCCAATGGTGGGGAAGTCCAGATCCCGGGATCATAGTTTGAGGATAAGGGGCAAACCTTTCAGATCTGAGGTGGGGAGAAATTTCTTCACCTCAGTTCTAAATGGTTTGCAGAAGGTTTGAGGAATTCACTACCACAGAATGTAGTTGAGTCCAAAACGTTGTCTGATTTCAAGAATAAATTAGATATAGCTCTTGGGGCTAAAGCAATCAAGGGGTGTAGGAGGAAAGGGGATGGGGGGATCATGATATTGAATTCGACGATCAAAGATGATCAAAATGAATGGCGGAGCAGGCTCAAGGACCAAATGGCCTACCCCTGCTTCTAGTTTCTATGTTTCCCGGTTGTCCTCAATCTGGAAAATGGCAATGTCCCCTTCTGTGACCTTCAGCACACTTATTCATTCTCTACAGGGAGAAATCCTGCAAAGTGTCTCCCTAACCCCCAAAGGTAATCAAGCAAAGCTCCAGAAAGTCTTCCTATTAATGTATCTCTGCTCTTCAACCCTGACTCCGAGCTTTGTACCGCTAACATTTCCTTGGCCGCTGTACCATATGAGCTACCTTGAAGCACTCACTACCTTGAAGCAGAGAGTATTTTTGGTTCTCAATACTCTACTTATCTTAATCACCTTCTATTTTCATCCCAAATTAGATATATATCAGGCCTTTTTTATATAATCGTGTTTTAATTTTCTTTTTATTCATTCATGGGATGTGAGCACATTTAATTAATGCATCTTCTGTTGGAAGGGCAGAGATAATGGCTGGAATTCTCTGACCTTGCCTGCAACTGGGATTCTCCGCTCCTGTTGCTGTGAAAGGAGATTTGGCTGAGTGCCAAATTCTCCGTTCTCGCCTGACAGTGGAGCATGCGAGACTGGAGAATCCTGGCCGGTGTCACAGAGTGATGGGTTCACAGCTGCATGAGTCTTGGGTTTTGCAATTTTCTATTGACTTCCAGACGCAACAGCAAATTTGACGTTAAACCCTGATCAGCCCAGTTTCAATTTTGTGCTAATGCCCCCTTAGAATCATTGATTCATAGAATCCCTACGGTGCAAAAGTTGAGCATTCGGCCCATCGAGCCTGCACCGACAACATTCTGGCTCAGGCCTTATCCCCAAAACGCCACGTCTTTACCCTGCTAATCCCCTGACACTAAGGGGCAATTTAGCATGGCCAATCCACCTTTGGATTGTGGGAGGAAACCGGAGCACCTGGAGGAAACCCATGCAGAAACAGGGAGAATATGCAAACTCCCAAGAGTGGAACTGAACTCAGGACCCTGACACAGTGAGGCAGCAGTGCAAACTGTACTGCCCTTAGTACCCAGCGCCCAGTGATCTGATAGTATCCAGTTGGATTCAGAAACTGCCTTGCAAACTCATACCTATCAACATCATACAGTGGCACAATGGCACAGTGGTTAGCACTGCTGCCTCACAGCGCCCGGCTTGGGTGACTGTGTGGAGTTTGCACGTTCTCCCTGTGTCTGCGTGGGTTTCCTCCGGGTGCTCCGGTTTCCTCCCATAGTCCAAAAGATGTGCAGGTTAGGAGGATTGGCCATGCTATGTTAATCCTTATTGCCAGAGGAATTAGCAAGGTAAATACATGGTGTTATGAGGATATATAGGACTCGGATGGGATTGTTGTCAGTGCGGGCTTGCTGGGCCAAATGGCCATGCTAAATTCTCTCTCAGTGTACCCAAATAGGTGCCGGGGTGTGGTGACTAGGGGATTTTCACAGCAGCTGCATTGCAGTGTGAATGTCAGTCTACTTGTGACTAATAACTAAATAAAAGACAGCGTCTTAAACATTGCCTGGAAAGCAAACATGGGCAAAGATCAGTTGAGCCGGCTGGGTGGCTTTGGCATTGTAAAATTTAATGTTAGATCAAACTGCAAGATAAAAGATTTTGCTGCATTCACACTTTTGGTTGAAAACATTAAATTGTTATTTTATTTCCCATCTAACTGCGATAGGATTTGAAGGCTGGCCTTGGTGATTACAGGATGGAGGAAAGTCAGCAAGTTTATCTCCAGACCCTTCGCTGAGAGTCTAGCGACAGCAATTTCTTTTCTTCCCACCGTGAAATTCTTGCCTGATGAATATTCATCAGCTTCCTCAAACCTCGATGAATGAAGCAATTGATTTCAGGAAATCCTGACACCTCCAGCAGTGGCCAAGTATAGAGAGGTTGCTGAAACTAATTGATTAAGTAAGCACACGGCTTCTTTGTGACCCCCGTTTGCAGTTACAAATTGCAGGCATAAAAGGAGAAGAAAGCGCTTGTTTGGAAACTCACCCTATTTTCAGCAGCAAAAGGATTACTGACGGCTTCCTGACACCTAAATACCCGTAACTCATTCCAGCTTCATTCTGTGTCCTTAATTTCTTCCTCCTTTTCTTCCCCTTCTTGACACAAAACACATCAACCAGAGACGTCTAACAGGATGAATTGGAGTGAGTGTGACAGGGAGACCTACAATAAAAGATTAGGGCTCAATTGTATCTTGAGTTTCTTGGCAAAATGTGTCAGTGTCTGATTTCCACTGCTGTGCCATGTCGGGATTGTGATCTAGAAAGGCAGGCTGCTTGTTTCACTGTCAAAAATGGCTGCAGTGACATCGAGGCACTTACAAAGAGTTTATTAAGTCTATGACATTCAATTTGGAATCTCTGTTGACGGTGTTGACAATATCTTGCCCAATGGATCCTGACGGTTTCACCGTTTCGTGACATTTCCTCTCTCTTCACGTTGTTAATCACACACACACACAACACCCCCCCCAACACACACACACACACACACACCCGCACCCCCCATACACACAGACACAATCACAGGCACACACATACATAACCCCTCCCCATATACACACAGACACGCACACAACACCCCCAACACACACACACACACGCACACACAAAACCCCCCATACACACAGACACAATCACAGACACACATACACACACACACAACCCCCCCCAACACACACACACACACAAAACCCCCCATACACACAGACATAATCACAGACACACACACATACATAACCCCTCCCCGCAAACACACAGACACACACACACAATCACATACACATGCAGACAACTTCACGCGATTCACACTCACATACACACACACATACACAGAGTCACACACACACACAATTTGATTTGATTTGATTTATTATTGTCACTTGTATCAACAAACAGTGAAAAATATTAATTATTGCATACTATACAGGCAAAACATACCATTCACAGAGAAGGAAATGAAAGAGTGCAGAGAGTGACTACACGCACACTCACACACATGCAACTCATACTCACACAAAAACACACACATGCACACACACTCACACATATACACTCACACAAACACACACACACATAAACAAACACACTCACAGTCACACACACACACAATCACAGACATACAAACATACAATCACAGACACACACAACTTCCCTCTCATACAAGCAACCTCACGCACACAAGCACACAATCACACACGCGCACGATCTCTCAGTCTCTCTCTCTCACACGTACACACACACACAGCAGCACAGTGGCACACTGCTGCCTCACAGCACCAGGAACCCTGATTCAATCCCCAGCTTGGGTCACTGTCTACATGGAGTTTGCCCATTACTCCTGTATCTGCGTGGGTTTCCTCCCGTAGTCTGAAGGACGTGCTGTTTAGATGCATTGGCCATGCTAAATTCTCCCTCAGTGTACCCAAACAGGCACTGGAGAGTGGCGACTCAGGGATTTTCACAGTAACTTCATTCCAGTGTTAATGTAAACCTACTTGCAACACTAATAAATAAACATTAAAACTCTGACCTCACCCTCACACACGCGTGTACACACACACACACACCATCCCACTCTCCCTCCCTCTCTCTCACACACACACACACACACACACACCATTCCTCTCTCCCTCCGTCTCTCACACACACACACTCTCTCTCACACACACACACCATTTGTCTCGCAGACACACACACACCATTTCTCTCTCCCTCCCTCTCTCACACACACGCTCTCTCTCTCTCATGCACACACACCATTTGTCTCGCAGACACACACACACCATCTCTCTCTCTGTCCCTCTCTCACACAGTAAAAAGTCTGACAACACCAGGTTTTAGTCCAACCTATTTATTTGATAATATACTCACAAGCTTTCGGGGTTAGTCCCTTCGTCAGGTGACTAACCCCGAAAGCTTGTGAGTATATTATCAAATAAATAGGTTGGACTAAAACCTGGTGTTGTCAGACTTTTTACTGTGTTTACGCCAGTCCAACGCCGGCATACCCACATCATGACTCTCTCACACACACACACCATTTGTCTCACAGACACACACACACCATCTCTCTCCCTGTCCCTCTCTCACACACACACACACACACACACACTCTCTCACGCTCACACACCATTTCTCCCGCAGATGCACACACACCATCTCTCTCTCTCCCTCTCTCATACACACACACACACACTTCAAAGCCTAAGGTGACAGGAGCAAGGCTCCCCAGGGCAGAACAGCAATCAACTGAGGATGAGCAGCAGCAAAGACAATAGGGTAAATCAACAGTGGGTGGTTGTCATCTATGAGCAGCCGGCGTCAGCTTTGAGCACATTCCAACCAGCCGTAGAGAAAGAACACACACTGAAATGGAAGAATTTACATTTCTCTTATGTCTTCCACAACTTCAGAATACCCCAAACTTTTTTTTAAAGCTAATGCCATCTTCTTAAAGTGCTGTCCCTGTAGAAAATGCGGCTGGCCATTTTCCTGCACCAAGTTCCGACAAACGGCAATGACCATCTCACACAATATAAAGGGCCGGGTCACCGGAAATCTGAAAAATGAACAGAAATTGCTGGAAATGTTCAAACTGGGCGGCACCGCGGCACAGTGGTTAGCACTGCTGTTTAGCAGCGCCAGGGACCCAGGTTTGATTCCTGGCTTCGGATCACTGTCTGCGTGGGGTTTGCACATTCTCCCCGTGTCTGCGTGGGTTTCCTCTGGGTGCTCCGGTTCCCTCCCACAGTCCAAAGACGTGCAGGTTAGGTGGATTGGCCGTGCTAAGTTGCCCCTCAGTGTCAGGGGGACCAGCTAGGGTAAATGCATGGGGTTATGCGGATAGGGCCTGGGGCGGGATTGTTGTCAGTACAGACTCGATGGGCCAAACAGCCTCCTTCTGCATTGTAGGATTCTATGAAACTGGGAGACAGCCGTGGCGAGAGAAAGTTAGCATTTCAGTTCAGTGAAAATCTCAGCCGCTAGGGCAAATCTTCCCGTTCTGCATGTCACGGTGGATGAGGGGTTAATAAATAAACTTTAAAACAGAGAGCTGGGCAGGGTCAGGGGGGCAAAACTTCACATTGGATGCAAACTGCCACAAGCCACTTTGAATGGGATTTGTAATATCCTTTGCTGAGTGCAACCATTTCTTTGGATTTTTGGAATCTTGAGATGTCAAAATGAAATCATCTTCCAGGAGATTAACCTTCCCACTGGCTTTATCAAAGAGAATGCGTTCCTTATGTCTTTATTCCTGTTTCATTTCCATGTTGAATAAGGGTAGCCAAGGATATGGACAAATGTAGGCAAACAGGCTTGAGGCACAGGTCAGATATGATTTGCTTAAAGGACATAACAGACTAGAGGGGCTGAATGGCCACCTCCTGTAACTATGACTGTGCCTGGGCAGAAAGCCTTTCATGATTAAATTACTGGCCAACACTTGTCGCCTAAGCTCACACATGATAAATGAGTAAGGAGACGGCTTGAGAACACACTGACTGTGGAACAATGCCCACTTTGTGTCAATGAATTCCTGGAGGCCTGTTAGCCTTACCTGAACACTGGAAAGACCAGAAAGAAACAAGAGAAAGGCTCCTGGAACCCTACCTCCAAGTTGACGAATGATCCACGAATCCTGCCAACTGCCCTACTGGAGAAAGCCCAGGAGTCACATGATGTGTTGATGAATATTCAGCATGCTGTATTGAGTCAATTATATGAAGAGGTCGTAGAAACCAAGATCCTTCTCCTTGGGGTGGAGGAATTTAAGAGGATACTTAGTAAAGGTGCAGAGGAGGAAATTGTGCGGAGGGTGTGGAGAGTCTGCAGAAGGATCTAGATAGGCTGGGCGAATGGGCCAGGAAATGGCAAATGGAATTTAATGTTGGCAAGTGTGAGGTGGTCCACTTTGGTAGGAAGAATGGTAGGAAGGACTATTACTTACGGGGCGAAAAACTGCAGCAGGCGACGGTGCAGAGGGACCTCGGGGTCCTTGTGCATGAGTCGCAAAAACCCAGCTTGCAGGTGCAGCAGGTGGTCAGGAAGGCGAATGGGATGCTGGCCTTCATAGCGAGGGGGATTGAATATAAAAGTAGGGAGGTCTTGCTGCAGCTGTATAGGGCATTGGTGAGGCCGCAGCTGGAGTACTGTGTGCAGTTTTGGGCGCCGCACCTGCGCAAGGATATTTTGGCCCTGGAGGGAGTGCAGAGGAGGTTTACTAGGCTGATACCGGAGTTGAGGGGGTTGAGCTATGAGGAGAGGCTGAATAAACTAGGCTTGTACTCGCTAGAGTTTAGAAGAATGAGGGGAGATCTCATTGAGACGTATAAGATGATGAATGGGATGGATAGGATAGAGGTGGAGAGACTCTTCCCGCTCAAAAAAGACAGTAGGACTAGGGGGCACAGCCTCAAGATAAAGGGGAGGCGGTTTAGAACGGAGTTGAGGAGGAACTTCTTCACTCAAAGGGTGGTGAATCTCTGGAATTCTCTGCCCGTTGAAGTGGTGGAGGCTGCCTCGCTAAATATTTTTAAGAAGCGGGTTGATGGGTTTTTGATAAGAGAGGGGATTAAGGGTTATGGGGAGAGGGCGGGAAAGTGGAACTGAGCCACAACAGATCAGCCATGATCTTATTGAATGGCGGGGCAGGCTCGAAGGGCTAGATGGCCTACTCCTGCTCCTATTTCTTATGTTCTTATGTTCTTATGTTTCCACTGATAGAGGGGTCAGTAATCCGGGGGCACGGATTTAAGGTATTTACCAAAAGAGCCAGAGGAGAATGTTATCAATGCAACAATATATTGTGATTCGGAAGGCAATGCCTGACAGGATGGGGAAAGTAGGTTCGGTAATAACTTTCAATAAGCAAAATGGAATTTGATAGATACCTGGCATGGTCAAAATTTGCAGGACATACAGGCACACAATTTAGGAGTAGGCCATTTGGCCCCTCAGGCTTGCCTCACTATTCAGTAAGATCACGGTTGATTGAACTTTAACCTCAACTTCATATTCCTGCTCATTCATAGAACCTACAATGCAGAAGGAAGCCATTTGGTCCATTGAGCCAACAATCCCACATTCTATCCTGTTCTATCCCCGTAACCCCACATATTTACCCTTCTATTCCTCCCTGACGCTTAGGGGCAATTTAGCATGACCAATCAACCCAACCCGCACATGTTTGGACTGTGGGAGGAAACCCACGCAGACACAGGGAGAACGTGCTAACTCCATTCAAATACTTTCAGTATCAGATATATGTGAGCCTGGTCTGCTGTTTCTACGAATGCAAAGCAAGATGGAGAGGGCAGAATACCATCAAATGTCAGAGATAAATTTTAAATCTTCAATTGGAACACATTTCTTCAAATTGAAATCAGTATTGATCCCCTTTGGAGGCAGATTGAAATTTCCATGGTATAAATGCACAACAGCCATGAACATATTAATACTGAAGTAGAAACCCCCATAACCTTTCACCCCCTTGCTTATCAAGAAGCTATCTATTCCTACCTTAAATATATTCAAGAAATCCACCTTAATCACCATTTGGGCAAAAGAATTCAAAAGTTGTACAAACCTCTGAAAAAAAAACATAGAAACATAGAGAATAGGAGCAGGAAGAGGCCACTTGGCCCTTCGAGCCTACTCCACCATTCATTACGATCATGGCTGATCATCCAACTCCTGCTTTGTCCCCATAACCTTTGACCCCATTCATCCCAAGTTCCAAATCCAGCTGCCTCCTGAATGCGTTCAATGTTTTGGCATCAACTACTTCCTGTGATAATGAATTCCACAGGCTCACCACTCTTTGGGTGAAGAAATGTTCTAAATGGTCTACGCTGAATCCCCAGACTGTGATCCTTGGTTATGGACTCCACAACACTGGGAATATCCTCCCTTCATTTATTGTGTCTAGTGCTGTTAGAATGTTATAAGTCTCTATGAGATAAAAAAGAACAAAGAACAAAGAACAACCCAGCACAGAAAACAGGCCCTTCGGCCCAACGAGCATTTTCCTACACCTACCTTGCTCTGTGTGTATGCGAATGGTACCCCTATTGTAACCAGATTCAGGGGAGAATTATTGTAGGGTCAATTTGGTACACCAATCAGCAGTTCAGAGGAGATTTACTAGATCAATACCAGGAATGGGTGAGTTGTCTTACAAGGAAAGATTAGGCAGGCTAGGCTTGTATTGACTGAAGTTTAGAGAAGTTTAGATTTGGTGAAACCTCTGAGATCCTGGGGGGGATTGTGACAGGGTGGGGGTGGACAAGTTATTTCCTCTTGTCAGAGAACCTAGTTAGGGGCCATTGTTTGAAAATAAGGAGTTGCCCATTACCACAGGGATGAGGTTTACCAGGGCTAATTCTGGGAATGGCAGGACTGATGCATGAGGAGAGATTGATTCAGTTAGGATTGTTTTTGATGGAGTTCAGACAAATTCCTGCCATTCCCAGAATTAGCCCTGGTAAACCTCATCCCTGTGGTAATGGGCAACCCCTTATTTTTAAACAATGGCCCCTAACTAGGTTCTCTGACAAGAGGAAATAACTGGTCCACCCCCACCCTGTCACAATCCCCCCCAGGATCTCAGAGGTTTCAACAAATCTAAACTTCTCTAAACTTCAGTCAATACAAGCCTAGCCTGCCTAATCTTTCCTTGTAAGACAACCCACCCATTCCTGGTATTGATCTAGTAAATCTCCTCTGAACTGCTTCCAATGTGTTTACACATTTCCTCATATAAGGAGTTCTGTAAAATAATGAGGGACACACAGATCAGCTAGATAGTCCACATCTTTTCCCAAAGGTAGGGGAGTCTAAAACTAGAAGGCAAATGTTTAAGGTGAGAGGGGAGAGATACAAAAGGGTTCAGTGGGGCAATTTTTTTCACACAGAGGATGGAGAGTATCTGGAACAAGCTGCCAGAGGTATTAGCAGAAGTGGGTACAATTTTGTCTTTTAAAAAGCCTTTTGGACAGTTACATGGGTAAGGTGGGAATAGAGGGTTATGGGCCAAGCACAGGCAATTGGGACATGCTCAGTGATTAAAAAAGGGCAGCACTGACAAATTGGAAGGGCCTGTTTCCATGTTGTAAACGTTTATAACTTTATCTGCAAGACCAATACTACACATGGTACACCAGATGTACCTGTATAATGCCCTGTATAACTGAAGCAAAATGTCCCTTCACCTGTACTCAATTCCCCTTGCATTAAATTCTGACGTTCTATTCGCTTTGCTAATTGCTTTCTGCACCTACATAGTAAACTTATGCAATTCATGCACTAGGACACCCAGATCCCTCTGGATCTCAGAGCACTGTAATCTCTCACCAATTAGATCAATGTGCTTCCTTTATATTCTTACTGCTAAATGGACAACATCACACTTTTCCACTTTACACTCTATTTGCCAGATCTTTTTCACTGGAAAGACAGAGGCTGAGGGGAGACCTGATAGGTGTCTACAAAATTACGAGAGACATAGACAGGATGGAGAGTCAGGTTTTTTTCTCAGGGTGGAAGCGTCAATTACAAGGGGGCACAGGTTCAAGGTGAGAGGGGCAAAGTTTAAGGGAAATGTCTTCTTTTCTGAGGAAGGATGCTCTTGCTCTTGAGGGAGTGCAGCCAATGTTTACCAGGCTGATTCTGGGAATGGCGGGACTGATGTATTAGGAGAGATTGACTAATTTAGGATTATTTTTGCTGGAGTTCAGATGAATGAGAGGGGATCTCATAGAGACTTACAAATTCTAACAGGATTGTACAAGGTATATGCACGGAGGACGTTTCTGATGGTGAGGGAGTCCAGAACCAGGGGTCACAGTCTAGGATTTGGGGTAGACCATTCAGGACAGAGATGAGGAGACATTTCTTCCCCCAAAGAGTGGTGAGCCTGTGGAATTCATTCCCACAGGAAGTAGTACTTCGAACGAGCTGCCAGAGATAGTAGTAGAGGTAGGTACAATGTTATCTTTGAAAAAACATTTAGATAGTTACATGGGTAAAATGGGTGTAGAGGGATATGGGCCAAATGCAGGTAATTGGGATTAGTTTAGGTGGCATGGACAAGTTGGGCCAAATGGCCTGTTTCCGTGTTGTAAACCTCTATGACTCTATGAGTCTAGCTAATCCAAAAAAACATTGAATGCATTCAAGAGGTGGTTAGATATAGCACTTGGGGCAAATGGAATCAAAGGCTATGGGGAGAAAGCAGGGTTAGGCAATTGAGTTGGATGATCAGCCATGATCATAATGAATGGTGGAGCATGCTCGAAGGGCCAAATGGCCTCCTCCTGTTCCTATCTTCTATGTTTCTATATGTGGGGAGCGTTTGTCACGCAGAGAGTGGTGGGTGCCTGGAACATGCTCCTGGAGGAGGTGGTGGAAGCAGGCACATTAGCAACATTTAAGAGGCATCTGGATGGGTGCATGAATAGGGAGGGAATGGAGAGATATGGATTGAGTAAGGGCAGAAGTTTTTTTTTTAGTTTAGTTAGAGCATCATGATCGACATAGGCTTGGAGGGCCAAAGGGCCTGTTCCTGTGCTGTACTTTTCTTTGTTCTTTGCCCATTTACCTAAATTATCTATATGTTTTTGTAGCCTCCTTATGTCCTCTTCACTTTCCTACCTAGCCTTGTGTCATCTGCAAATTTAGCAACCGTACCATCCGTCCCTCCATCCAAGTCATTTACACAAATTGTAAAGAGTTGAGGTCCCAGCACTGATCCCTGTGGCACACCACTCATCGCCTCCTGACAACTAGAAAAAGTAAAGAAGTGGTGAGGCAAGGGGAGGCAGGATGTCGCGCAATGAAACCTCCAGGAATACATCGGATCAGAATTGACAGCCCTGAGTTCCAGCTGATTGTTTGAGTGTGGGAACTATGGGCAGGAAATTGTGAGTGGCCCTGACTTCCTGACGCAACATTTTACTCTACATGCCTCCAGGCCAGCTGTACAACACTGTGGGGGTGTAAGAAGAGGGGTGGGTGGATGGTGAGGAGGCTTCGGGTAGGGGAGTGGTGAGGGGAAGCGGGTGTTGTAGATTTAGGTGTCAATTTCGATCACGGTGGCAAAATGGTTAGCGCTGCTGCCTCACAGCGTCAGGAACCCGGGTTCGATTCCCGGCTTGGATCACCGTCTGTGTGGAGTTTGCACATTCTCCCCATGCCTGCGTGGGTCTCCTCCGGGAGCTCCAGTTTCCTCCCACAGTCTAAAAGATGTGCTGGTTAGGTGGATTGGCCATGCTAAATTGCTCCTTAGTGTCAGGGGGGCTAGCTAGGGTAAATGTAAGGGGATAGGACCTGGGTGGGATTGTGATCGGTGCAAACTTGATGGGCAGAATGGCCTCCTTCTGCACTGTAGCAGTCAATGCTTCTATGATTCCAATTACTCACTGAGAATAGTTCCATTTTAAGCACACAGAGTTCGCATTCAGGTCAAGTGCACCTTGAAACAGGGCACATAATACAATCAATGTTAGCATTACTAATGTAAATAAGGATGCTTAATTTCCATTAGTTTTGTCCCTCGGCCATAAGTGTGCTCCCTCAGTAGATGCTTGCCGCGGTTCAACTTGGCAACAAAGCATAATGGTTGAGTTAACGGAACAATTATATGACTTTAAATACTCTTGCATTTCAAATATATGTCTATATATAAAACATTCAAATTTCAGAGTTACGAGTGTTACATTAACCTTTAATTCATCGAGCTAATTTGCTTTTACTTTCCATCCAGCTCCCCAGTGTAACGTAATACAGTCCACTCAACCTATTCTGTGACACTCGACACGAGCAGCCAGCATCTTTCTCACAGCGCGCTTCATTCAGGAGCAGAATCAAGTGAGGTGGAGATTAAAACTCCACAGCTGGAGGCGAGACAGCTGTGGAGAGGAGCCATACTTTCATATCCAATTTGACAGCCAAATGGATAGTACGGGGAATAAAAGCAAGTTCATTCTGCTGGCAAACTCTTTTTCACATGTCGCCCTAAAATCGTTACGGGCGGCCTATTTCTTTCACGCCACATCATTTTTTTTAAAACCCCTTTTAACTTCTGCTTCTCTTTCACAATAGATTTCTACTGTAGCAACATAGCCGGAGGTAAATCTTGCTCAATTATCTACGAAAGTGCTCCAGTAACGCAGCAACTCTTTACCACATAGATATACACCAGGTATAGCACAGAAACAGGCCATTCGGTTTGACTCATGAGCTTTATCTAACCACGTCCTCCTTTCTCCTTAAGTGTTGGCGTAGTCACATCTGAAATAATTTAAGTTTTAAGTGTATTTTTTTAGCTGCAAGTAGGCCTACTTTAACACCGCAATGAAGCTACTGTGAAAATCCCCTGAGCCGCTGCACTCAGTTTGGGTACACTGAGGGAGAATTTAGCGCAGCCAATCCACCTAACAGGCTCGTCTTCCGGGCTGTGGGAGGAAACCGGAGCACCTGGAGGTAACACACTCGGACTCGGAGAGAACGTGCAGACTCCACACACAGACAGTAACCCCAAACCAGGAATTGAACCCACATCATTTCTGATAGACAAGGGAATTTTGGGTTATGGGGAGAAAGCAGGAAAGTGGAACTGAGCCACTTCAGATCAGCCATGATCTTATTGAATGGCGGGGCAGGCTCGAAGGGTTAGATGGCCTACTCCTGCTCCTATTTCTTACGTTCTCATCCCTGGCAATGCACCATCCTACTGTGCCACCATGCTATTTGCCTCAACTACTCCTGTGGTAGTCTAGTAGCGGTGGCTCTTTAAGGAGTGAAGGGATTCCCAAGGGCCGCATGATTGGCAAAGACCCTTTGGATCACCCCGGCAGATAACTTTGCCCATTGGATGCAATTTTAACTCTGCTTTTACGGTTAGAGAGATCGATTGGTCAAGCGGTCTTTATGTTGACTCACCCCGGAAGGAAGGTGAGTCAACATAAAGAACACTTGACCAATCGATCTCTCCAACCGTAAAAGCAGAGTTAAAATTGCATCCAATGGGCAAAGTTATCTGCTTGATTGCCAGCGGGCGTGTCTCTGGCTCACACACACTTGCAACCGAAATAGTGCACCAGTGCGCGATGACATTGTGACGCACCCCTGACAACTTCCCGTGTTTCACCCGTCCCTGGATCAGATGTGCACCCAGAGAACTGTATAACGTAGGTCCCGAGTAACCATGCTACTGAAACTCCCCAGCCCCCCCCCGGGGTCTCCCAGGGCCTCCCCCCCCCAACCCCCACACCCCCTCCCCCAGCAAAGCCCCAGTGACCCCCAAACCCCTGATCACACCCAGATTGATAAAGTACCCCCCAACCCCTGACCAAACCACCTCCTTCCCCGCCCCTACCTCCTCTGAGACCACCCTGACCCCTCATCCACTTACCTTCTCCCAGACTTCACAAAATGGCTAGGTGCTTTAGCCCTACTTGGTTTACAGTAATTAGTGTTGTAAAAGGGGGCAGCGCGGTGGCACAGTGTGTTAGCACTGCTGTTTCACTGTGCCAGGGATCTGGTTCAATTCTTGGTCTTGGGTGACTGTCCGCGTGGAGTTTGCACATTCTCCCCTTGTCTGCGTGGGTTTCCTCCGGGTGCTCCAGTTCCCTCCCACACTCCAAAGGTGTGCAGGTTAGGTGGATTGGCCATGCTAAATTGCCCCTCAGCATCAGGGGTCTGGCATGGTAAATGTGTGACGTTACGGGATTAGGGCCTGGGTGAGATATTATCGTTGCTAGCTTGATGGGCCAAATAGCCTCCTTCTGTACTGTAAGGATTCTATGATTCTATGAAAAAGAAGTGGAGGAGGAGGGAGGGGGGGGTGGCTTCACTTTCACTGATTGTGATTTCTGCACTTGGAGGAACCCAGAGATTCACATTTCTCCCTTTTTCTTCATTAATTCATGGGACATGGGTGTCACTGGCTGGCCAGAATTTATCGTCCATCCCTAGTCGCACTCAAACTGAATGGCTTGCTAGACCATTTCAGAAGGTAGCTGAGAGTCAACCAGTTTGCTGTGGCTCTGGAGTCACATGTAGGCCAGACCAGGTAAGGATGGCAGATTTCCTTCCCTAAAGGGCATGAGTGAACCAGATGGGTTTTTCCAACAATCAACAAAGGTTTCATGGCTATCAGTAGATTCTTAATTCCAGATTTTTAAAATTAAATTCAAATTCCACCAACTGCTGTAGTGGGATTTTACCCCAGGTCCCCAGAACATTAGCTGATTTTATGGATTAATAACTTAGCCAAAATATCACCGGGCCATCACCTCTCCTTGCTCAGCCAGGGTCGGAAGGTGAGTCAGGAAGTGTGCAGCTCCCAACCTGGGCAAGTGTTTAAAGTCTGTTTACTAGTGTCACAAGGAGGCTTACGTTAACACTGTAATGAAGTGACTGTGAAAATCCCCCACTCCGGCTCCTGTTTGGGTACACTGAGGGAGAATTTAATACGCCTAATGCTTCTAACCAGTACGTCTTTCAGACTGTGGGAGGAAACTGGAGCACCTGGAGAAAACCCATGCAGTCGTGGGGGGAAATGTGTGAACTCCGGGCAGACGGTCACCCAATTGAATTTGGGTCCCTGGCACTGTGAGACAGCAGTGTTAACCACTGTGCCACCGTGCCATCCCTAAGTGGGTACGTACAATGGAAAGGAATAGCAATCCAGTAGTTCTCAACCACACTGCTAATTTCTGTGTCATCATGTAGTGATTAGAAACCATTGTGCATGTTCTAGACCTTTCTCCATGATTGTGAAGAGCTGTACCAGGTCACCCCCTCAGCCGCCTCCTTTCTTGGGAAAAAGAAGCCCCAGATTGTTCAGCCTTTTTCTAATAGATTTCCTTCTCAGGTTGTAGTTACATTGCAGGATTGCAGCTGGGTTCAAACAAGCTGCTTTCCACTCACAGGAACACGAAAACATGAAAAGATTTACCGCACAGAAGGTGCTGATTCAACCTATTATGTTCATGTCGGCCAAAAAGAAGAGCTATCCAGCCTAATCCCATTCCAAGCTCTTGGCCGGTAGCCCTGCATTACAAATGTATACCCACGTGTTTCTTTTTAAACACAATGAGACTCTCTGTCTTTGCCACCATTTCAGGCAGTGACTTCCAGATTCCCACCATCCTCATGACAGCAAAAATTAACTCCCCGCTAATCATGTTGCCAATAATTTTAAATACACGTACCTTCACAAGTGAGCTCTCCATAAATCGAAAGCCCACCAACACCTTTACTTTCTCAGGAGGCTGAGAAAATTTGGCACGTCCACAATGATTCTTACCAACTTCTACAGATGCACCATAGAAAGCACCCTATCCAGTTGGATCACAGCTTGGTATGGCTCCTGCTCTGACCAAGGCTGCAACAAACTCCAATGGGTTGTGAATGTAGCTCAGTCCATCACATAAACCATCCTCCCATCCACTGACCCCGAATACACTTCCTGATGCCTCGGCAAAGCAACCAGCATAATCAAAACCCCCTCCTACCCTGGACATTCTCTTTTCCACCCTCTTCCTTTAGGCAGAAAATACAAAAGTTTAAAATCACCAAACGGACTCAGAATAGATTCTTTCCTACTGTCTTCAGACTTTTGAAAGGACCTCTCAGATACTGAACTTTTCTGCACTTTCTCTGCAGCTGTAACACTATATTCTGACTCTGTTATATTACCCTGATCTACTTATGTATGGTATGAATTATGAATAGCCCGCAAAACAATACTTTTCGCTGTATCTTGGTACATCTGACAATAGATTTAAATCAAACCTAAATCTAAATCTAGCTCCGTCCTATCCAATCTATACTGGTATTACATGATTTTATTTACCTCAGTTTGATCTTCTACCAGCCTCCTCTGTTAATGTAAACAAGCTTAGCCTACCTAAACTTTCCTCGTTGATAAGATTGCTCACTCCTGTCAGAATCCTGGTAAATCTCCTTTGTACCCAGTCTATTCAATCCCATCCTCCCTGTCATATGGTGACCAGAGCTTTATGAAATAAATATAGTTGCAGTCTAATTAGTGTTTCATCTGGTTCTAACATAACCTTCTTGCTCTTGCAATCTAGGAATCGGCCAATAAACCTTATTGAACTGTCCTGCTAGCTTCAGTGATGTGAAGACATCTCCTCGAAGTTTCCTCTGCTCCTCAACACTTCTGAGTCCTGCTAATTATTGTGTATTCTCATGCTTGTTCTCCCCAAATCCAATCCCTCACACTTCTCCACATTACATTCCATTTGTCATCTTTCTGCCCACTTGACCAATATATTGATATCGTCCTGCAGCCTACAGCTTTCTTCCTCACTATCAACCACACCGCTAATTTCGGTGTCATCACTCAGTGATTAGAAACCATTGTCATAATTGTGACCCAACATTTAAGGTTAAACCCTTGGTGTATTCCTTGAAGAGCAAAGGACCTGGGCAACACGGTGACACACTGGTTAGCACTGCTGCCTCACAGAGCCAGGGCCCTGGATTCAATTCCAGCCTCAGGTCACTGCCTGTTTGGAGATTGCACATTCTCCCCATATCTGCGTGGGTTTCCTCCGGATGCTTCAGTTCACTCCCACAGTCCAAAGATGTGCAGGTCAACTTGATTGTCCATGCTAAATTGCCCCTTGTTAGCAGGGTAAATATGTGGGGTTAAGAGGATCAGGCCTGGGTGGGATTGTGGTTGGTGCACACTCGATGGGCCAAATGGCCTCCTTCAGCAATGTGGGGATTCTATGAGCCTGTAACTAGAGCATCCCACTCAGTCACAAAAACACTTGTTGCCCATACTTCCTGCCACTCAGCTGATTTGGGCTCCAACTTATCACTTCCCCTTGGATATTATGTACTTTTAACTTACTGACCAGCCGACCAAGTGGGATCTTATCAAGCAAAAAATGATCCATTATATGCTGTGGTATAAACCCCCTTCCCTGCAAGGGTTCAGCACCTGGTAATCCTCAGAGAAATCAGAATGTGATCAGATAAATAAGTGGCTTTCAAAAAGAGCAACTTGTATACATATAATGCCATCAACATAGGGGGAGAAGATGGCCTAGTGGTATTATCACTAAACTATTAATCCAGAAACTCAGCCAATGTTCTGAGGACCCGGGTTCGAATCTCACCACAGCAAATGCTGGAATTTGAATTCAATAAAAAAAAATCTGGAATTAAGAATCTATTGATGACCATTGTCGATTGTCGGAAAAACCCATCTGGTTCACTAAAGTCCGTTAGGGAAGGAAATCTGCTGTCTTTACCTGGTCTGGCCTACATGTGACTCCAGAACCACAGCAGTATGGTTGATTCTCAACTGCCCTCCAAGGGCAATTAGGGATGAGCAATAAATGCTGGCCAGCCAGTGATGAACACGTCCCACAAATGAATAAAACAAACGTCCCAAAATGTCTCTGGTAATGAAGTCAAATAAGAATTTGTTCTGAGTTACACAGGAAGCATTAGATTAGCTGACTAAAGACTTGGTCAAAGGGCTTAAAGGACCAGTGAGACTTTTGTTTATATCCAGTCACGGGATGTGGACATCACTGGCTGGGCCAACATTTACTGTCCATCCCTAATTAGAATTATAGAATCATAGAAGGCTCACAGCAGGCCATTCAGTCCATTGACTTACCGACAGAGCACCAGACCCAGGCCCTATCCCCTAACCCCACAAGTTTACCCTGCTAACCCTCCAACCAACACATCTTGGGACACCAAAGAGAAATTTATCATAGTTAATCCACCAAACTAACACACCTTTGGACACTGAGGGACAACTTAGCGTGGCAAATCCACCGAACCTGCACATCTTTGGACAGTGGGAAGAAACCGGAGCACCCGAAGGAAACCCTTGTAGACACGCTGCGAATCTAGTGGTGAGCTGCCTTACCAAACCATTGCAGTCCAAGTAGTGTAGGAATCCCTGCAGGAATGGTGAGATGGAGGTTATTAGGGAGGGAATTCCATAGCTTAACATCTAGGGAAATGAAGATGTGGCCATCAATGTTGGAGCAATGATAACTGGAGATATTTAAGTGGGCAGAATTAGAGGAAGGAGGATTTCACAGAGGTTGTAAGTCTAGATGAGATCTTGGTGTTTCGGAGGGGTAAGAAAATGGTGTGATTTGAAAATAGTAAAATGCAAGGCTTTGCTAGATTGGGAACCCATACGGGACAGCGAGCAGAAGCTTGATGAGGGATTAGGACGTGTTTTGAGTTTGGGATGCAAGTAGCAGATGATTTGCTGAGATCAAGGTTAAAGAGGGTAGAAGGTACGAAGGCAACCAGGAGAGTGTTGGAATAAAAGCTTTTATCACTTCCTAAAAATATTCTCACGTTGGTTTTTACCACCCTAGTGGCACGTCATGACGCGCGATCAAAAACTGTCAGTGGGGAATGCATTGATTCTCACACAGGCGCAGCAGTACTTTACACTTTCCCACCTCCAGTCCTCTTCCCAGTTGTAAGTCGCAGTTTCAGGGAATGTGTTGGAGCTAAATCAGGTTGGCTCATTCAGATCCAAAGCTTGCCAATGGCGTCACCACCTGCTGATTATAGTTGCTTGAAAAGCAATTACAAAGCCTGGCCATAAACTGACATGAGGCGAGTGGATGTTTGATCTTAGCATATCCTATTATACTGCAGCGACACGGTGATGGGGTGAGTAGTAGGTCAAGAGATTCCTGTGTAACCAGGTTCTGTTCCCATTATATGCCGCAGGGGAAGCTGATTCAAATTGTAAGCTAGGAATAAAAAGCTCTTCAAGCTGTTAACTCACAAAAAGAAAAATATTGCTCATTTACAGCTCCGAGTTGCTTTGCTCCCATTTTTTGTGGTCACAATTCGTGTTCTGCCCACGTTTGGTCTTTTCTAGATGGGCAGTGTTCCAAATATGCCCCATTATTTATCTCAATGGTGACACCATGGTTAGCACTGCTGCCCCACAGTGCCAGGGAGCCGGCTTCGATTCCGGCCTTGGGTCACTGTCTGTGTGAAGTTTGCACATTCTCCCCATGTCTGCGTGGGTTTCTTCCAGGTGCTCCGGTTTCCTCCCACATTTCAAAGATGGATTGGCCAAGCTAAATTAGCACTTAGTGTCCCAAGATGTGTAAATTAGAGGGGATTATCAGGGTAAATATGTGGGATTGGGGATAGGGTCCAGTGGGATGCTCCGTTGAAGTATTGGTGCAGACTGGATGGGCCAAATATGTTGTAAGATTTCTGGATTCCATGATTCTAATTTAGGGGTGGACAATAAATGCTGGCCCAGCACTTATTGCCCATCCATAAATAACAAAGAACAAAGGAAAGTATAACACAGTAACAGGCCCTTCAGCCCTCCATGTCTGTGCCAACCATTATGCCCTGACTACACTAAAAAAAACCTTCTGCCCTTAGCCAGTATCCCTTTATTCCCTCCTTATTCGAGTACCCATCCAGATGCCTCTTAGATGTTGCTAATGTGCCTGCTTCCACCACCTCCTCCGGCAGCACATTCCGGGCAACCACCACTCTCTGTGTGAAAATCTTCCCCTGCACATTTCCCTTAAACTTTCCCCTCTCACCGTGAACCTGTGCCCACTTGTAATTGGCACTTCCACCCCAGGGAAAAGCCTTTGACTACCCACCTTGTCTATGCCTCACGTAATTTTGTAGACCTCTATCAGGTCTCCCTTCAGTCTCTGTCTTTCCGGTGAAAACAATCCTACTTTATTCAAGCTCTCCTCATAGCCAACGCCCTTGAGACCAGGCAACACCCTGGTGAACATTCTTTGCACTCTCTCCAAAGCTTTTACATCCTTCTGGTAGTGTGGCGACAAGAACTGCACACAATACTCCAAATGCGGCCTAGCCAAGGTTTTATATAAGTGCAACATGATTTCCCAACTCCTGCCTGACTGATGAAGGCAAACATTTCCATATGCCTTCTTAATCACCTTGACCATCTGTATTGCCACTTTGTGGGAACTGCGGACCAGCACACTCAGATCCCTCTGTACGTTAAAGTTCCTAAGGTTCTGCCATTTACAATATAATTCACACCTAAGTTCGATCCTCCAAAATGCATCACTTTGTCCTGATTAAACTCCACCTGCTATTTCTGTGCCCAGGTCTCCAATCTATCTATATCCTTCTGTATCCTGTGAAACTTCCGGCACTATCCACAACTCCATCAATCTTCGTATCATCCACAAACTTACTAATCAGACCACCCACGCTTTCCTACAAAAAATAGAGGCCCCAGCACTGGTCCCTGTAGAACACCACTAGCTACAGATTTCCATCCTGAAAAATACCCTTGCACGAGTACTCTCCGTCTCCGATAACCAAACCAGTTCCGTATCCATCCAGCTAGCACACCCCAAATCCCATGTGATTTTTGTTTTTCTACCAATCTGCCAATGTGGGACCTTGTCAAGCGTCTTACTAAATTCCGTGTAAACTATATCCAAAGCCCTTCCCTCATCAGTTATCTTTGTTGCCTCTTCAAAATACTTGGTGAGACATGACCTTCTTCATACATTGCATAGGGTTACCGAAATAGGGCAGGGGATGGGCCTGGGTGAGGTATTGAGTCTGCAAAGACTTGACTGGCTGAATGGTGGGATTCTATCATTGACGCTGTGCGTACATTGGCTTCCACATTTCCCTGTACCAAGACGGTTTACCACACTTCAGGAAAAGGTACGGAACCTGCTTTGGGACACCCCAGGTTTGGAAAAAGCACCGTGCAAATGCAAGTTTCTTTCTTTGCTTTCTTCAAGAAGCAATTCCCTTCTCTAATTATGTTTAAAGAGAGGGAAAGCATACTGCGCCTGTATCAATCGTCTCTCTTCCCACACCGGCTGTCCTCCTGGCCTCTCAGTGAGCACTTTCTGCAGTTAATTACACACAAGGCATAATGTGTTAGCCGACAATGAATAAAACACTAATTAGACTAATTATTAAAGAATGAATTCGAATAGGATGAGCTAACCAGCCATTTTATCACCACGTCCTGACGAATAGAGTAACAGAAAACATTCACACTTCAGAGCATCGTCAAATAACGCTGAATATAACCATGGCATGGTGGTTGGCACTGTTGCCTGACAGCGCCAGGGGCCTGGGCTCGATTCCAGCCTTGGGCGACTGTCTGTGCGGAGTCTGCATGTCCTCCCCGTGTCCGCGTGGATTTCTTCCGGGTGCTCCGGTTTCCTCCCACAGCCTGAAAGGTATGCAGGACAGGGGGATTCACTGTGGTAAATGTGTGGTGTCATGGGGATAGAGTGGGGGAGAGGGCCTGAGTAAGACAAAGGGTTGGTGCAGACTCGATCGGCCGAATAGCCTCATTCTGCACTCCCTCTATGTGTCTACGATAATAGAGTTATTTGCCAGCAGAAACAGTTCATGTGCCGAGGGTCTTTTCTGTAGTGCTTGCTCCAGGTTTGATTTGCAGCTTGTCCTGCGTCAACGCGACTATGCAGAGTGCAATATGGTTCGAGGTTAACAATCTCAGAGATTATATATTCAAGCACCACTTCAGTGAATTGAATGCATAACTGATATACTGAAGGAGATGCTGTTTGTCAGAGATGATTTTAAACCAGGGTGGATAGCCTGCAGATTATAGGTCCTTGGCACTGTGAGGCAGCAGTGATAACCACTGTGCCAACGTGCCATGGTCTGCCTGCAATTGGCTGTAAAAAAATCCCAAGCTACAGTTTTGAAGAAAACAAGCAACTACTGAATTCACAGAGTCACAGAAGTGTTACTGTAACATGGAGGACAACCACCAGCAAGTTACCTCTGTGCCAACTCTCTGACTGAGTGATATTCTCCCCCTTCTCCCAATAACCCTGCACAGTTTTTCTTCTCTGATAATAATCCAACTCTCCCCTCAAATGAACCTGTCGCCACCGCACTTCCAGTGCATTCCAGATCCTAACCACTCGCTGCGTTTCTTTTGCCAAGAACCTTTAGCCTGTGTCCTATCATTCACAATCTTTCCACCTAACGGCCCTGTCTGGATTCTTTATGATCTTGAATACTTTCATCAAATCTCCTACTAGATCAGAAGAAGACAATAGACAAAAGAGCTGAAGTAGGCCATTCGGCCCATCGAAACTGCTCTGCTATTCAATGAGATTATGACTGACCTGATATGATAATCCTCAACTCCACTTTCCCGCCTTGTAACCATCACTCTTGATCCCCTTACTGAATTAAAACCTGTCTATTCCAGCCTTGAACTTACTTAATGACCCAGTCCCTACAGCCCTCTGCAGTAAAGAATTCCACAGAACCACTACCCTCTGAGAAAAGAAATTCCTCCTTATCTCTGTCTTAAACGGGTGACCCCCTTACTTTGAGATTAATCTCTCTGGTCCTAAACTCTTCCAGAAGGGGAACAACTTCTCAGTACCTGCCCTGTCAAGCCCCTTGAGAATCCTGTATATCTCAATAAGATTACCTCTCATTCTTTTATACTCCATTGCATACAGGCCCAATCTACTCAACCTCACCTTGTAGGGAAATCCCTTCATACTTGGGATCAACCTAGTGAACCCTCTCTGGACTACCTCCTACGCCAGTCTGCCTTTCTTTAGATAAGAGGACCAAAACTGTTCACTGAATTCTAGGTGAGGTCCAACTATAGTGCCATTATAGTTTTAGCAAGAATTCTCTATTTTTATATTCCATTCCCTTTGAAACAAAATCCAACATTCCACTTGTGTTATTGCTGTTAGTTTGAATCTATGTGTACAAACCACATCTTTTTCTTTTTGTTTGAAACCTCCAACACTTAACGTAACTGGAACATTACACAATGGCAAAAGGAGAGGTGATGGCCGAGTGGTGTAATCACTAGATTATTAATCCAGAAACTCGGCTAAAATTCTGAGGACCTGAGTTTGAATCCCACCACGGCAGATGGTGGAATTTGAATTCAATAAAAAATATCTGGAATTAAGAATCTACTGATGACTCACATGTGACTCCAGAGCCACAGCAATGTAGTTGACTCTCAACTGCCCACTGTACAAGGGTAACCAGGGATGGGCAATAAATGCTGGCCTGCCAAAGGTGCCCGCACCCTATGAATGAATAAATGAAAACATCTTCGAGCATCAAAACAAGTCTAATGGCAGTGATCTGCTGAACTTGCATGCTAGCTTTTTGTGATTAATGCATGCGGATCCCCAAGCCATTCTGTGCTGCTGCTTTCTGCAGTCTTTCTCCATTTAAATAATATTCAGCTCCTTTATTTACCCAACCACAGTGCATAACTTCACATTTTCCTCCATTATATTACATCTGCTAGGATTTTACCCACTCGCTTAACCTATCTATATCACTTTGTAGACTCATTGGGTGGGATTTTCCAGCAACGCCCACCCCCAAAACCAGAAAATCTCACCCAAGTTCAACGGACTTCAATGCAATTCCCATGATGGGTGGGAAAATTCTATCCTTTGCATTTTCTTCTCCATAGAAAATAGTCCCAACTTCTCCAATCCATCGACATAGCTGCTGATTTCTCAACCATCACCCAAAAAGAGATATTCTGGTCATCCATCTCAGTGCAAGCTCTCCCCATATATCTTCCAGTCTTTGGAAGAAAATGTACCAGAACTGCAATAGTATATTCCGCATCCTCTCCTTTCCTTCTCCTCTCGGTATTCTACGAACAGTATGTTTTGTCTGTATGGCTCGCAAGAAACAACACCCTTCGCTATATCCCAATACATGTGACAATAATAAATCAAGTTAATTCAATTCAAGATAAATGGACCTCCATTCATAATACAAATGTATGAATTAGGAGCAGGAGTAGGCCATTCGGCCCCTCGAGCCTGCTCTGCCATTCAATAAGATCATGGCTGATCTGATCATAACTATAACGTCATATTCCTGTCTACCCTCAATAACATTTCACCCCCTTGTGCATCAACAATCTGTCTAGCTCTGCCTTAAAATAAGTTAGGGGCGTATGGAATGAGCTATTCTGGGGGCCACTGGAGGGAGACAGTTGGAACTGTTTTCATTTATTCGTGTCTCAAGTAGGCTTACATTAAATGCAATGAAGCTACTGTGAAAATCCCCTAGTCGCCACATTCCAGTGCCTCTTTAGGTACACTGAGAGAGAAGTTAGCATGGCCAATGCATCTAACCAGCACGTCTTTCAAACTGTGGGAGGGAATCAGAGCACCCAGAGGAATCCCACGCAGACATGGGGAGAATGGGCAGACTCCACACAGACATTGACCCAAGTCAGGAATCGAGCATGGGTCCTCTGTGCTGTGAGGCAGCGGGGCTAACCACTGTTCCACCATGCCGTCCACATTACATACATTGTTGAGATAATGACTAGTCAAGGTTGTTGTGTTTTGAGATTAGCCAGAACAATTGAATATTGTTATCCGATGGTGTGATATATCTAAGTGTTTGCATTATTGCTTTAAGAGCTGATCACATGATTTGATGGTGATATCATGAGGGTGTTTCACAGGTTGCTGTTTAATTAATTTTGTACTCTGTACAGGCAAGAGCTCCTTGAATTAACTTGTGTTCTTGTTGTTAGTTTGAATTTACATGTGCAAACCACATCTTTTCCTTTTTGTTTAAAACCCAAAACCCCTATCATAGCTAGAACATTACACAATGGCAAAAGGGGAGGTGATGGTCTAATGGTGTTATCACTAGCTTATTAATCCAGAAACTCAGCTAACATTCTGGGGACCCAGATCCGAATCCCACATGGCAGGTGGTGAAATTTGAATTCAATAAAAAAAAGTCTAGAATTAAGAATCTACTAATGATCATGAAACCATTGTCAATCGTGGGAAAAACCCATCTGGTTCACTAATGTCCTTTAGGGAAGGAAATCTGCCGTCTTTACCTGGTCTGGCCTATATGTGACTCCAGACCCACAGTAATGTGGTTGACTCTCAACTGCCCTCCAAGGGTAACTAGGGATGGGTAATAAATGCTGGGCAGCCAGTGATGCCCATGTCCCATGGATGAATAAAAAAAATCTTCAAGCATCAAAGCAAGTATAATGGCAGTGGTTAATTTGTGAAAAGTTAATTCTTGAATTCTATGAAATTCGTTGCCGAGGAGGCAATGGCAGAGTGGAATTATCACTGAACTAGAAACCTAGCGACCCAAGTAATGCTCTGAGGACTTGTGTTCGAATCCCACCATGGCAGATGGTGACATTTGAATTCAATAGAAATCTGGAATTAAAATTCTAATGGTGACCATGAAACCATTGCCAATTATTGTAAAAACCTAGCTGGTTTACTGATGTCCTTTAAGGGAAGAAATTTGCAGCCCTTATAAGTCTGGCCTATATGTGACTCCAGGCCCACAGAAATGTGGATCCACCACATTGACTCTCTAATGCTCTCTGAAATGAAGGGCAGTTAGGGATGGGCAATAAACGCTGGCCCATTTGAAAATTAATGAAGATACAATATATCTGGATCTGAAATTCTGGTTATAACACTGGGAAGAATTAAGCCAGTGGGAAGAATTTCTAATTACAATGATATATTACAACTGTGACAGTACATTCACTCTGAGATTGTGGATGGTACTAGATACATAAAAGCACTTTTCTATAAATAGATAGGAAGTTTGGATATTCTCACAGAAGGACCAAATCAACTCAAAGAGTCCAAAGATGTGCAGGTTAGGTGGATTGGCCATGCTAAATTATCCCTTAGATCAGGAGGATTGACAGGGTAAATATGAGGGGTTATGGGAATAGGGCCTGGTGGGATTGTGGCCAGTGCAGACTTGGTGGGCTGAATGGCCTCCTTCTGCACTGTAGACATTCTATGATTCTGTGAAATCAAAGTCAGGAACTCATGCTTGCATTGTGTCTATTAAGGGACAGGTCTGAAGTTAACTGGAATCTGGAGTTAACTGAATTCTTCTTGTAGCTCACTTATGCACCAAGTAAGACAAAAGTCAGCTGGTGCCTGATCGATGGGGAATGCAGTATTTTGCTGGCATGTTGAATAATATGGTGCAATTTCCAAAGAAATACATCACACTGCTCTACAGTTTAATCATAATGATTCAGACAAACAGCAGCGAAATGCATTTCAGGTAATCTTAATACATCACAAGTGCGGAACTATAACTTATAAAAAATACTGTTGAGCTCACAATTTCTTCAATCTAATTTTCTCCAAGTATGTTTGATGGAAAGGTACAGGACAGTCTTGATTTCACTTCAAAACCATTCCATATGATCACAAATTACGCAGGGGATTTAAAATGTGGATGAATTCAGTCCATTACAGTGCAAAGTCATTTGTAGTTTCTAAGAATTTGGACCATTAAATGAACGATTAAAGAAAAAGTGAAGGGCAACTAGGGATGGGCAATCAATGCCGGTCTCCCCAGTGATGTGGCGATGCTGGTGTTAGACTTGGGGCGGGGGGGGGGGGGGGGGGGGGCAGGGGCACATTAAGAAGCCTCACAACATCAGGTTAAAATCCATCAGGTTTATTTAATATCACGAGCTTTCGGAGTTCTGCTCCTTCGTCAGGTGAGTGGTGAACTGATGTAGAAATGGTCAAGAACTTCAAGTTGTTCAGATGTGTAGGTTAGATGGATTTACCATTGTAAATGCACAGGGGTATGGGGATATGGCAGGGGTAGTGGGTTTGAGTGGGATGCTCTTTCAGAGAATTGGTGCAGACTCGATGGATCGAATGGTCTCTTTCAGCATTGTTAGGATTCTATGGTTCTATTCTGTGGTTCTAATTGAGTGGACAAAAATATTGCAGATGGATTATAACGTGGGAAGTGTGAAGTTGTTAATTTAGATCTGAAGAATAGAAGAGATTAATATTTCTTAAAAGGTGAGAAACTTGTAAGTGTTGGTGTTCAAAGAAACCTGGGTGTACTCATACAAAGTAAGCAAGACATTAACATATAGGTCTAGCATGCAATTAGGAAGGCAAATTGTACGTTGGCATTTATCGCAAGGAGAGTGGAATACAGGAATAAAGAAGTCTTGCTATAGTTGTAATGGGTTTTGGTAGGACCACATGTGGAATACTGTGTGCTGTTTTTTTCTCCACATTTCAGGAAATTTCAACCTACCTTGAAGATGGGAAAACAAAGATCCACTAAATTAGTCCCTGGGCAGAGGGATTGTCCTGTGATGAGATGCTGAGAGAATTGGGTATATTTTCTCTGACGATTAGAAGAATGAGAAGCAACCTCAGCGATTTTGATTTGATTTGATTTATTATTGTCACATGATTTAGTATAGAGTGAAAAGTATTGTTTCTTGCACGCAATACAGACAAAGCATAGGTAAGGAAAGGGGGGAGTGCAGAATGTAGTGTTAGAGTCATAGCTCGGGTGTAGAGAAAGATCAACTTAATGCAAGGTAGATCCATTCAAAAGTCTGACGGCAGCAGGTGAGAAGCTGGTCTTGAGCCAGTTAGTATGTGTCCTTAAAATTTTGTACCTTTTTCCCAATGGAAGCAGGAGGAAGACAGTATGTCCGGGGTGCGTGAGATCCTTAATTATGCTGGCTGTGGGAAGTGTAGACAGAGTCAATGGATGAGAGACTGATTGGTATGATGGACTGGGCTCAGTTCACAACCCTTTGTAGTTCCTTGTGGTCTTGGGCAGAACAGGAGCTATGCCAGGCTGTGATACAACCAGAAAGAACGTTTTCTATGGTGCATCTGTAAAAGTTGGTGAGAGTTTCAGTGGACACACCAAACGTGGAAGCTGAGAGATTGTCTTCACTGTTCAGGGAATCTAATCATGAGAACAGACTCAGGCGAGAGGGCCAATCATAGGACTGAGATGGGAGGAAAGTCATTTCACTCAAAACTTGTAAATCTTTGGAATTCTCTGATATGGAGGGTTGTGGATGATCCAAGGCTGGGATAGTCAGAGTTTTGGTCTCTCATGGAGTTAAGGGAAATAGAAAATGAGCAGGGACATGGAGTTGAAGCCCAAAATCAGCCATGATCATATTGAATGGTAGAGTAAGCGCCATGGATCATTTGGTCAACTCCTGTTCCTATGTCTTGCATTCATGTTTAAAGTAGCAATGGTCAATTAAGTATGGTTTTACCAGGATCGTTCATATCCTAATAACAAATTTCAAATAATGAATTAATAACAAAAGCAAAATTGGTCACAATATTCTTGAAATCATCATCAAACACGGCACTTGATTTTTATTGAACTCAAAATGAACCTGAATCCTCAGAATATGGGTCTCTGGATTATGACTCTAGCAGTAATGCCACTATATCACTATTTCCCGTGGCTTAAAGGTGTTTCTTTTTAAAAGTTGTTCATAGTACATGGGTGTTGCTGGCTGGCCCAAGATTTAGTCCCCATCTCTAATTGCCCTTTAACTGATTGCTTACTAGACCATTTCAGAGGGCACATTGCTGTGGATCTGGAGTCACATGTAGGTAAAGAAAGCAGATTTCCTTCCCTATAGGACTTACGTGAACCAGATGAGTTTAACAACAATCAGCCTGGTTTCAAGGTCATCATTAGATGATAAGCTGCATTCATTGGTTTCCAAAGATCATTCTTGTTTCATTTTGTTTGACATGCTTTGTGGAATTCCTACTAGTTGGTGTATGAATTGGGAGCCAACTTGGAGGTGATAAGGTTTTGTAGCATTCATTGTCCTCATCCTTTTGGATGGTGAGGTAGAGCATGGGTTTGAAGTGTCTGCTGAAGATGATTTGAATGAATTGCTACAGAGCACCCTGTATTCCTGATCTTCTACAGTAACTGGAAGAACATCCAGGAAGGTTCTCCCCTGATGTTTGGATACATTTGAAATTACACACGGTTTCTTTCAGAGCTCTGGCATAGATCCAAACAAATCTCATTTCTGGTATACGGACAGCCATTCACCCCAACTGGTCTACTTCATTTATACTTCAGTTGATTTTGCTTATTAAGCTTTTTCCCAGGGTGGAAGAGTCAATTACTAGAGGCCATAGTTTAAAGGTGTGAGGGGCAAGGTTTAAAGGAAACGTACGAGGCAAGTTTTTTTACACAGAAGGTACTGGCTGCCTGGAACTTGCTGCCAAGGAAGGTGGTGGAAGCAGATACGATAATGCATTTTAAGGAGCAGTGTACCTGGTGGCTGTGGTGAGTGTTTGATTTTACTTTGGAAGCTTTTGACTGCATTTCTGGTTCGCGGGGTTTTTTTGAGTACTTTTTATTTCCGTAGTGGAAGTCAGGCGAGGGGCTAGTCGGAAGGGGAGAGCGGGGGGTATAAAAAGAAGGCAGTAATAGACAGCGGGCAGCGTCGGGAGCGGGCAGCGGAGTGAGTGGGAGCAGAGTGAGAGCTACAAGGGCTTTGGCTCACTGGGCTTAGGCGAGAGCAGGCTTAGGCAAGGTGAGTTGCTGGTACCATCTTTCCTGTGTTCCATTTTGGTATATATAATTCCAAGGGAGGTCAGGACATGGCAGGGGCAATGGGGAGATGCTTTAGCTGTGTCAGGTGCCACATGTGGGAGTTCTTGGAGGCATCATGTCTCCCGAAGGCCCACATCTGCGTCAAGTGTTTAGAGCTGCAGCGTTTGAGGGCCCAGGTCAGGCAACTGGAGCTGCATTTAGAGGATGTGTTTCTGGTCAGGGAGAATGAGGAGATAATGGCTAGGAACCATGGACAAGTGGAGGTCCCAGGGCTTGGGGGACAGGATGGGTGGGTAACTGTTAAGAGGGGGAAGAAGAAGAAGAATAGTCCTGGTCCAAAGACCACCCCAGTGGCCCCCCGAAAGGCATCGACAGGGGTACAAAAGGAAAGACAGGAGGGCCAGAATGACTCAGAAGGAAGGGAGGGGGCTGGCAATGAGATAGTGGTGGGGGATGGGAGGGTCATAGGAATTGACAGGCGGTTCTGTGGGCATAAGCGTGACTCCAGGATGGTAATCTGCCTCCCTGGAGCAGGGGTACAGGACGTATCAGAGAGGATAGAGGGAGTTTTGAAGGGTGAAGGGACCCAGGCTGAAGTAATTATACACATAGGAGAGAAGGACGTAGGAAGGCAGAGCAGGGGGGATGTACAAAGGCAATTTAGGGAGTTGGGGGCCAAGCTGAAGAGCAGGGCCTCCAGGGTGGCATTCTCTGGGCTGCTGCCTCGTACCAACAGGGCTAGGAATAATGAGATCATGCAGCTGAATGTGTGGCTGAGGGATTGGTGCAAGGCAGAGGGCTTTACTTTTGTCCATCACTGGGAAGTATTTGTGAGAGAAGGGCACCTGTACAGGAGGGATGGGGAACATTTGAATGGGAGGGGGACAAATGTCTTAGCTGGGAGGTTAGCTGGAGTGTTTCGGCAGGGTTTAAACTAATAGGGAGGGGGGGTTGGGGATGAGACTGATAGCTTATTAGGCACTGGGATTGGGAGTGAGTTGGGTGACAGGGTAGGTTTGGTTGAAAGGAAAATTATCAGGGGAAAGGAGGATCCAAGTGGGCCTGGAGGGTTGGATTGCGTCTGTTTTAATGCGAGGAGTGTAACGGGTAAAACAGATGAGCTTAGGGCCTTGATGTTCGTGAGGAATTTAGATGTGGTGGCAGTGACGGAGACGTGGTTAAAGGAAGGGCAGGACTGGCAGCTGAATATTCCTGGGTATAAGTGTTTTAGGTGTGACAGAGGAAGGTTGAAGAGAGGTGATGGGGTGGCGTTGTTAGTTAAGGAGCACATCACAGCAGTGCAGAGGGAGGACAAAATGGAGGAGTTAGGGATTGAGTCGCTGTGGGTGGAGTTGAATAATAGGAAGGGAGCGATGAATATGCTAGGGGTATACTATAGGCCACCCAACAGCCCAAGGGCAGTAGAGGAAGGCATTTGTAAAGACATTTTAGATAGGTCAGAAAGAATAGGGTGGTTGTAGAGGGTGACTTTAATCTTCCTGGAGTGGATTGGAAGATGCCTAGAGCTGGGGGTACGGATGGGGAGGAATTTGTAAAATGTGTGTTGGAAGGGTCCTTGGAGCAGTACGTAACTAGCCCGACTAGGGAGGGGGCTATACTGGATTTAGTGTTGGGTAATGAGCCGGGGCAGGTGGTTGAGGTTGCAGTAGGCGAACATGTGGCTAACAGTGATCACAAGTCTGTCTACTTTAGGATAAAAATGGAAAAGGATGAGTGCCGTCCAAAGGGGAGGGTGCTGAACTGGGGGAAGGCAAGCTACAGCCGGATTAGGAAGGAGCTGAAGGACACTGATTGGGAGGGGTTGTTAGTGGGCAAGTCCACGGTTGGCAAGTGGGAGACTTTCAAGGGCAAACTGATAATGTTGCAGGGAAGACATGTGCCGATAAAGAGGAAGGATGGGAAAGGCAGGATTAGAGAGCTGTGGATTACAGGGGATATTGAGGACTTGGTCAGGAAGAAGAGGGAGGCATATGTTAGGTCTAAACAACTGGGAACGGAGAGAGTGCTGGAGGAATATAGAGAGAGCAGGAGGGAGCTTAAAAGGAGAGTTAGAAGGGCAAAAAGGGGGCATGAAATGGCTTTGGCTGATAGGATTAAGGAAAATCCAAAGGCATTTTACTCTTATATTAGGAACAAGAGGGTGGTTAGAGGGAAAATAGGTCCTCTTAGGGACAAAGGAGGGGAACTGTGCATTGAGTCTGAGGGAATGGGGGAGATCCTGAATGAATACTTCGCGTCGGTATTCACGAAGCAGAGGGGTTTGGTGTCGTGCAATGTCTTGGAGGGAGCTGTACATCAGTTGAAGGGAATATCCATTACGAGGGAGGAAGTGTTAGGGTTTTTAGGGAGCATAAAAACGGATAAAGCTCCGGGGCCTGATGGCATTTATCCCAGGCTGCTTAGGGAGGTGAGAGATGAAATTGCTGGGCCTCTGTCGCAAATCTTTGTCTCTTCTTTGGACACAGGTGAGGTCGCAGAGGACTGGAGGATGTGTGGTACCGCTGTTTAAAAAGGGCAGTAGGGATAACCCTGGTAATTATAGACCAGTGAGTTTGACATTGGTGGTAGGAAAATTGTTGGAGAAAATTCTTAGGGATAGGATATATAAGCATTTGGAGCGTTGCGATCTGATTAGGGATATGCAACATAGTTTTGTTCAGGGGAGGTCTTGCCTGACGAATCTGGTAGAATTTTTTGAGGAGGTGACAAAAACGGTTGACGATGGGCGAGCCGTTGATGTCATCTATATGGATTTCAGTAAGGCGTTTGACAAAGTCCCTCACAGTAGGCTGGTAGAAAAGGTTAAGGCACATGGGATACAAGGACAGGTATCTAGATAGATTGAAAACTGCCTAGGCAACAGGAGACAGACAGTAGTAGTGGAAGGGTCCTTTTCCAGCTGGAGGTCTGTCACCAGTGGTGTGCCGCAGGGCTCAGTACTGGGACCTCTTCTCTTCATAATATATATAAACGATTTGGAAGGGGGCGTACGTGGTGTGATCAGCAAGTTTGCAGATGACACCAAGATGGCAGGATTGGCGGATAGTGAGGAAGATTGTCAGGTGACTCAGCAGGATATAGATAGGCTGGTATACTGGGCAGATAGATGGCAGATGGAATTTAATCCTGACAAATGTGAGATGATGCATTTTGGAAGGAATAATGCAGGGAGGAGTTACATGATAAAAGGTAAACCAATTAAGAGTATAGAAATGCAGAGGGACCTGGGAGTGCAAGTGCACAAGTCTCTGAAGGTGGCAACCCAGGTGGAGAAGGTCGCGAAGAAAGCATATGGAATGCTAGCCTTTATAGGAAGGGGTATAGAGTATAAGAGCTGGCGTCTAATGCTTCAGTTGTACAGAACATTGGTTAGGCCGCATTTAGAGTACTGCGTCCAGTTCTTGTCACCTTACTACCGGAAGGACAAGGAGACCCTAGAGAGAGTGCAGAGGAGGTTTACCAGGATGCTGCCTGGTATGGAAGGACTAGGTTATGAGGAAAGATTGGGTAAACTGGGGCTCTTCTCCTTAGGACGTCGGAGAATAAGGGGGGATCTGATAGAGGTGTATAAAATAATGAAGGGTATGGATAGAGTCAACAGTGGCACGCTTTTTCCTGGATTGGAGATAAATATCACAAGGGGTCATGAGCTAAGGGTGAGGGGGGAGACGTATGATTGGATACTAGAGGGAGGTTTTTCACGCAGAGGGTCGTGGGGGTATGGAATGCACTACCAAGTAAGGTGGTGGAGGCAGGCATGCTGGACTTGTTTAAGGTTTACTTAGATAAGCACGCGAGTGAAACAGGGATGGCGGGTTATAGGAGACGGTTTTAAAAAGGGTCAGAGCCTCGGGACGATACTGGAAATGTAATACTACATGTTAATGTTTTGTCTCTTCTAATCCGCAGGTGTGTCGGTCCACCTTGTTGTCAAACGAGGGGCATGCACACGGTGGGTCGTGCGTGGGCTGCTCTTGGATGTTTCAAGAGTGGCCTAGTACTTCACGTAGGTGTGTGTGCTTAAACTGGGCCAGCAGATGGGCACCACAACAGCTCAGTGACTAGCACTGCTGGCTGTGCAGATACATGGATTTCGGCCAGTGTCTGTGGGAGTTTGCGCATTCTCCCTGTGGTTGCGTAGGTTTCCTCCGGGTGCTCCGGTTTCCTCCCACACCCCAAAGATGTGCTCTTAGGCTGACTGGTGTAACAAATTGACCCTACACTATTCTCCCCTGAATCTGGTTACAATAGGGGTACCATTCGCATACACACGGGGCAGGATAGGTGTAGGAAAATGCTTTGTTAAGATGGCGGCGCGGGCTCATTGGGCCGAAGGGTCAGTTTCCCGTGCTGGGTTGATCTTTGTTCTTTGAGCGTCTGGACAAATACATGAATAGGACAGGAATAGAGGGATATGGTCCCCGGAAGGGTAAGGGGTTTTAGTTCAAAAAACAAAGAGCAAGGAAAAGTACAGTGCAGGAATAGGCCTTTTGGCCCTCCAAACCTGTACTGACTTTCAGTCGGGCAGTATGGTCGGTGCAGGCTTGGAGGGCCGAAGGGCCTGCTCCTGTGCTTTGAACCAGCGCCACAAAACTAATTTGTGACCCTCTTGTAAGCGTAGATTGTAGATAACTTGGGAAAGTACTGATGACATTAAAATAAGGTGGCTGAATTGAGTCTTTGTTCTTTCCCCCGAGCATCATTTTTTTAATAAACTTTAAGGAATTAGTTTGGAAAATCAATTATAATTAATTGGGCAAACTCTTTCACTCATCTGTTACTGTTTCTTTTGAAAACTAATTTCTTTTAGCTTCTAGTAGTCAACCTTTTGCTAATTAATTTAACCCAGCTTCATAAAATAAAATGCCTTCTCACGAATAGTAATTCTTTAATGGAGCTAAACTCTTCTCTAATAAGGAGGCAGAGTACAGTTTATTGCAACTCGCCTCAATCCATTCTTTTCTATCCAGTAATGGCCAGAGAATCTCCAGCAATGGTTTCTCTTCCCACTTCCAAGCAAATTCCCCAAAGGATCCAACCTTGGTCCACCTCCTAGTTTCGATCCAAATTCTAACCTCAGCCGCATCATCCGAATGCAAGCATCAAAGTTCAAAAATGCCCTATTTCAGTGAGCTGAAACCCTTGGTTTCAAAAATGTAATCGATCCTCAGAGGCGCAAGTCCCTTTGCCAAATTTCCTTTATTTACAAGATCCGACAACATTGTACAGAGTGCTCTCAATGTGCAGTCGACACCCAGAGTGCCAGAGGAATTGACACTCCTGGTTTAATACAGAGCATGTCTCCCTGATTGGACCATCAGTTTGGCCCAATAATCAGGGACTTAATATTCAAGTCGGCCAATACCAATCGCCTGATTAAAATCATCACTAAAAGGCTGAACAAAACCTTCTTTAAATGTGTAAAAGTGAAGAGAGAAGTCATCGTGAGTATAAGCCCCATAGAAAGTGAATCTGGGGAGATAGTTATAGGGAACAAGGAAATGACGGAGGAGTTAAACAGCTATTTTGCATCAGTCTTTACTTCAAACAGCCCATTAATACTTAAGAATATGGGGAGGAATTAAGCATTATCACCAGATGTAGTATTAGACAACCTAATGGGATCAAGGTGAGAAGATGGAGTTAAGATACAGATCAAACATGATCTAATTGAATGGTGGAACAGGTTTGGAGGGCTGAAGGGCCTCATCCCATCATGCTCCTAACATGATATCCCATAAGAATCCACAAAGCAGTCTAAATGAATAACCAAACAAAATTTGTTTTATATCACACCTGTGAAGATCAGTAGATCTCTTTCCAGTAGACGACTGATTCACATAAAGGCAGCAGTAGTTTGATCTGATCACTGTTTAAAAATAAAAAGTTGCTTATTGAAGACTCAGATAAGGAGAATCTTTCCCTCTCAGTGGATCATTAACCTTTGCAACTCTCTCCCCTCAAGGCACTGGAAGTAGAGTCTTTGAATATATTTAAGGCAGAGTTAGATATATTCTTGATTAAAAACAACAAAGAACAAAGAAAATTACAGCACAGGAATAGGCCCTTCAGCCCTCCAAGCCTGCACCATCCATGCTACCCAGCTTAATTAAAAACTCCTACCCTTCCAGGGGCCATATGCCTCTATTCCCATTCTATTCATGTATTTGTCAAGACACCCCTTAAAACTCAGTATCGTATCTGCTTCCACTACTCGACAATGAGTTCCAGGCACCCACCACCCTCCGGGTAAAAAAGTCTGCCTCACACATCTCCTTTAAACCTTGCCCCTTGCATCTTAAACCAAGGTCCCCTAGTAATTGATTCTTCCACCCTAGAAAAAAGCTTTTGACTATCCACTCTGTCCATGCCTCTCATAATCTTGTGGACTTCTATCAGGTCACCCCCTCATCCTCCGTCATTCCAGTGAAAACAAACCAAGTTTCTCCAACCTTTCCTCATAGCTAATGCCCTCCATACCAGGCAACATCCTGGTAAATCTTTTCTGTACCCTCCCCAAAGCCTCCACATCCTTCTGGTAGTTTGGCGACTAAAATTGAACACCATACTCCTAGCGCAGCCTAACTAAGGTTCTATAAAGCTGCAACATGACTCACCAATTTTTAAACTCAGTGCCCCGGCCAATGAAGACAAGCATGTCGAATGCCTTCTTAACTACCTTCTCCTCCTGCATTGCCACTTTCAGTGACCTGTGTCCCTATACACCCAGATCCCTTTGCCTATCAATGCTCTTAAGGGTTCTGCCATTTACTGTGTATTTCATATTTGTATTGAACCTTCCAAAATGCATTGCCTCACATTTGTCTGGATTAAACTCCATCTGCCATCTCTCCACCCAAGTCTCCAACTGATCTGTATCCTGCTGTATCCTCTGATGATCCTCATCACTATCTGCAAATCCACCAACTTTTGTGCCGTCCGTAAACTTACTAATCAAACCAGTTACATTTTTCTCCAAATCATTTACATATATTACAAACAGCAAAGGTCCCAGCACTGATCCCTGAGGAACACCACTTGTTACAGCCCTCCATTCAGAAATGCATCCTTCCATTGCTACCCTCTGTCTTCTTTGACCAGGTTAAAGTCCAACAGGTTTATTTGGTAGCAAACATCACTAGCTTTCAGGGCTTTGCCCCTTCTTCATGTGAGTGGGGAGCTCTGATCACAAGCAGAACATATAAAGATATATAAAGACCTTTATATAAATAAACCTGTTGGACTTTAACCTGGTGTTGTGTATATAAAGTTATATAAAGAAGGTATATAAAGAGTGTACAAAGACCGAGCCAGTTTTGTATCCACCTTGCCAGTTCATCTCTGATTCCATGCGACTTCTCCTTCTGCACAAGTCTGCCATGGGGGACCTTGTCAAAGGCCTTATTGAAGTCCATGTAGACCACAACCAGTGCCCTACCCTCATCAATCAAAAAAATGGGTGAAAGGTCATCAGACGAATGCGAGGTTGAGGTTTCTGTCAGATCTGCATGATCATAGTAAATGGTGGGGGCAATTTTGAAAAGTCGAGTGGTCTGTCCCTGCCCATAATTTGCATGTTTATATGATAGAACTTTGTCAGCCCACCAACCCCATTTGATATTTGCTGATGACACCAAGATTGGTGGAATGGCAAATTGTGCCGAGGGTGTGGAGAGTCTGCAGAAGGATCTAGATAGGCTGGGCGAATGGGCCAGGAAATGGCAAATGGAATTTAATGTTGGCAAGTGTGAAGTTGTTCACTTTGGTAGGAATAATGGTAGGAAGGACTATTACTTACATGGCGAAAAACTGCAGCAGGCGACGGTGCAGAGGGACCTCGGGGTCCTTCTGCATGAGTCACAAAAACCCAGCCTGCAGGTGCAGCAGGTGGTCAGGAAGGCGAATGGGATGCTGGCCTTCATAGCGAGGGGGATTGAATATAAAAGTAGGGAGGTCTTGCTGCGGCTGTATAGGGCACTGGTGAGGCCGCAGCTGGAGTACTGTGTGCAGTTTTGGGCGCCGCACCTGCGCAAGGATATTTTGGCCTTGGAGGGAGTGCAGAGGAGGTTTACTAGGCTGATACTGGTGTTGAGGGGGTTGAGCTATGAGGAGAGGCTGAATAAACTAGGCTTGTACTCGTTAGAGTTTAGAAGAATGAGGGGAGATCTCATTGAGACGTATAAGATGATGAATGGGATGGATAGGATAGAGGTGGAGAGGCTCTTCCCGCTCAGAAAGAACAGTAGGACTAGAGGGCACAGCCTCAAGATAAAGGGGGGGGGCAGTTTAGAACGGAGTTAAGAAGGAACTTCTTCACTCAAAGCGTGGTGAATCTCTGGAATTCTCTGCCCGTTGAAGTGGTGGAGGCTGCCTCGCTAAATATATTTAAGACGCGGGTTGATAGGTTTTTGATAGGCAAGGGGATTAAGGGTTATGGGGAGAGGGCGGGAAAGTGGAACTGAGCCACGACAGATCAGCCATGATCTTATTGAATGGCGGGGCAGGCTCGAAGGGCTAGATGGCCTACTCCTGCTCCTATTTCTTAGGTTCTTATGTTCTTATATTTGGGAAGGTGGACATAAGCTCTTATTGCCATTGTCAGTCAGTAACAGTGAAAGATCTAAAGACAATTTGAGGCAGTCACTGCAAATCCCTGATGTGCTGCACTGGTTAATAGTGTGCTGGAGATGCTGCAGCTTTAGCAGAATGTGTATCAAACCTGAGCTGAATGCTTCTGAGAGGGAGGGAGCTGTGGAGATGTGTGTGTGTGTGTGTGTGTGTGTGTGTGTGTGTGTGTGTGTGTGTGTGTGTGTGTGTGTGTGTGTGTGTGTGTGTGTGTGTGTGTGTGTGTGTGTGTATGTGTGTGTGCGTGTGTGATAGAAGGCGGTGAGGGCAGTGGGGGATGTAGACAGAACTTGGATACGAGGAGACATTTGTCACAGTCATACAGAGGCCGAGAGGCAGAGAGAAATGAATGGTGTACTGATTTGTGCCATTGCAAAGGAAGCATTGAGTGATGGCACTGAAAAAACAGATACACGTTTTCACAAAGCAGGAGAATTTGAGGGATTAGAATGATATCAAAAAGTGAAACTAAACTGGGTAGTTAATTAAGCAAAGGGAAATGGGTGCAGTCTAAATTCAAATCCTTCTATTACATTGGGAGGACACAGTATGATATAAAATTAATAGCTGGCAGCACTTATTTGAAACAATAGATTTCATAGAATTACACAGAGCTTAAAAGACGGAATAATATATTTGGTCCAGATGATATGTTCAAATCTCCTCTCACTTTATCTCATCCAATCAGCATAGTTTTCTTGTTCTTCCTTTTTTTTCTTCATTCATGGGACGTGGGTGTCACTAGCTGGCCAGTGTTTATTGTCTATCCCTCGTTGCCCTTGGAGGGCAGTTAAGAATCAACCACATCACAGTGGCTCTGGAGTCACATGTAAGCCAGACCAGGTAAGGACGACAGATTTCCTTCCCTAAAGGACATTAGTGAACCAGGTGGGTTTATTCCAACAATCGACAATGGTTTCACGGTTGTCAGTAGATTCTTAATTCCAGACTTTTTTTTAATTGAACTCAAATTTCACCACCTGCCGTGGCGGGATTCGAACCCAGAACATTAGCTGAGTTTCTGGATTAGTAGCCTAGCGTTAGTACCAGTTGGCCATCGCCTCCCCCTTTCATGTATTCACCTGGTCTCCGTTTCAGTGCAGTAATCAAGAATTAGTAGCTCGAAGTGCTGGTGAATGATCTATAGTCATCCAAACTCAAAACATTGACTCTATCCTCTCTCCACAGATGTTGTCAGACCTGCTAAGATTTTCCAGCATTTTCTGTTTTTATATCAGATTCCAACATCCGCAGTAATTTATTTTGATCTTTACTCTGCTGTGTTGCTCTTAAAGGGACAATCACCACTGAGGGCCATCTAAAATATTTTGAAAATATTCGAGGACGTTATTTTCCATATAGCAAGGGCTCACAAACAAATGTGAGAGTTGACCAGTTAATCTTGATTTTGCTGGTCTTATGTATGTTCTGATATCACCTTCCACGGATTGGTATAAAAACTTGTTTTCTTGGTAAAGGTTCTCAGACACTTTGAGACATCTTGCGATGTAAAAATTGCTGAATGCAATGTTGTTTGTAGTTGCTAAAGGGATAAATATTAACCAGGACATCATGGGAAATTCAAGATGGCATCAGTGTGACGTGACTTCTTATGAGCTGTCCCCAACATACCGCTTAATTCTATCTTTTGCTCTCATTTCTATGCTCTTAAAACTCAGCTCTAACTCTTTAAACACTCTAATAATGCTCCTTTTAAATCTTTTCAGTCAGACTTTTGAGTGGTTCTATCATATATTGAACTGGTTTTCTCTACACTTCATCTGTACTACAACATTATGACATTAGGAACCCTCTCCTTTCCTTCTCCCCTATGTACTCTGTGTACGGTATGCTTTGTCTGCATAGCGCGCATAAAACAATACTCGTCACTGTATCCCAATACATGTGATAATAATAAATCAGATTTAAAAAACACTGCTCTTTTTTCAACTCATACCATGGAATCTTTTGCATCCATGTGAAAATACCATCCACTCAAACCATGGAGCTTAGTTGTGAACTTTTGATCTCAGATGTGAAAATAATGCTAAACCTAGCTAGCATTTTAAGATTCAAAGCTCCATTCTTTATTGTATCCATAGTTGTACGTGTGAAATAGTCAGGATTTAATTTAGACAGCACCTTTCACATTCTAAGGATTTCCCAAAATGCTTTCCAACGATCAAAGCATGGTAGGAAATGATGCAACCAATCCGTACACAGCAAGCTCCCTCAAGCAGCATTGTGAAAAGCATCGTAACAGCACTATGGATGTACCTACATTGCAGTGTAAGTACATCCATAGTGCTGTTAGGATGCTTGCACCGTAGAGACTGCAGTTGTTGAAGAAGGCCACCACCTTCTGAAGGGCAACTGGGGATTGGCAACAAATACCAACCCATCGACGTCCATATCCTACAAATGAATTAATGGGGAGGCAGTTGCGTAGTGGTATTTTCACTGGACCAGTAATCCAGAGACCCAGGGTAAAGCTCTGGGGGCCTGGGTTTGAATGACACCACAGCAGATTGGAAAATTTGAGTTCAATAAAAACCTGGTATAAAAAAGTCCAATGATAACCTTAAAACCATTGTTGGTTGTCGTAAAAATCCGTCTGGTTCACTAATGTCTTTAGGGAAGGAAATCTGCCGTCCTTACCTGGTCTGGCCGACATGTGAATCCAGAGCCACAACAATGTGGTTGACTCCCAACTGCCCTCTGAAAGGGATGGCAGTTAGGGATGGGCAAGAGGGCTCAGCCAGTGACACTCATGTCCCATAAAATGAATAATAAAAAACAGATCATTAGCTTCAGAGAGGCTGGCTGAGGGATAAATACCGGACATATCACCGGCTAAAACTCTCCACTCCTTCTTCGATTAACATTGTTGTTACATATTTTACATCCAACTGAGAGGTGGGCAAAAAGGGTTTGATTCAATGTCTCATCTAAAAAGCGGCAACTCCAACAGCCCTACGTCGGAATGCCAGCCTAAACCTTGCGTTCATCGTCTTTGGAATAGGGTTTGAGTAGATGAAGTTCTGACGCAGCAAGCGCTCCATGCTGAGTCACAGCCGACACCAGTGACGTGCAATGTTAGTGACAGTAATGGCAGGTGCTGTACCTGTCCTAACCTTGCCTCCCAAGTGAAGCAACAATATTCAGTGCTCTGTAATTGCGCTGACAGCTGAGGCTAACAAGAAAGATTTGCAACTTACGCTCTGAGCTGCGATCAGCCTGGCTTCACTGATAATAAATATGCCGGGTGCTCTTCTTTTCAAACCCAGCAGATTTCATTATTTATTTTTAAATTTCACCATATGTACAGCCTTTCAACAGCTTTTATCGTAATTATATCCATCAAAAATTGCTAATTACATCCTTTTGAAATAAACTCCTTTAGTACCATTGACTTATCATCTCATGGTAGTAATGAATTAGACTTCATTCAGCAAAGAGGAAGCATTGTGGAATGGAGTGACACCTAATTAGAACAAAACATAAGGGTATATTTCTCAGGTGGTATCCAATACAAATTCCTTCATCATCTCCACGTCGACTACTCAGAGAATGGCAAGCAATTGAATCTTATGTGCTCATTTCCTCTCATCGATACAAGGGTTGGACCTGAGGCAATCATGTTTTGTTAATTCCCTTCCTCTTCTCTCCTTCAGACATTTCTATTCTTCACATATTTCACCACCTCAGGGCATTCCAAAGTATTAGCTGCCAATAAGACATAGGAGCAGAATTAGGCCACTCGGCCCATCAAGTGTGCTCCACCATTCAATCATGATTGATATTTCTCCCATCTCCATTCTCCTGCCTTTTCCTCATAACCCCTGATCCCCTTATTAATCAAGAACCTATCCATTTCTGTCTTAAAGACACTCAATGACCCGGCCTCCAAAGCCTTCTGAGGCAAAGAGATCCACAGATTTACAGATTTCACAAATAAAGTACTTTGCCATGCAGTCACCGTTGCAATATAGGAAAAAGTGACAGCTAATTTTCTGGCGTATGATTAAAGGTAAAGTTTGTGTATTAGTGTCACAAGTATGATTACATTAGCTCTGCGACTAAGTTACAGGGAAAATCCCTTTGTCACTACACTCTGGCACTAGTTTGGGTGCACTGAGGGAGAATTTAGCATGAACAATGCATCTAACCAGCCCATCTTTCAGACTGTGGGAGGAAATCCCGCAGACACAGAGAGAACATGCAAACTCCACACAGTCACCCAAGCCGGGAATCGACCCCAGGTCTCTGGAGCTGTGAGAGAGCAGTTCTAAACACTGTGCCACTGTGCCACCCCCATAGATAAATCATTAAATTCGCCATGGTCCCAGATAGAATATAGAACATAGAACATTACAGCGCAGAACAGGCCCTTCGGCCCACGATATTGCGCCGACCAATTAAGAAAAAAGCAATGACCCTCTAACCTAAACCAATCCCTTTCCATCCATAAACCTATCCACGGATCTCTTAAACGCCCCCAAACTAGGCGCATTTACAACTGCAGCAGGCAGGGCATTCCAATCCCTCTCCACCCTCTGGGTAAAGAACCTACCTCTGACATCCGTCCTATATCTACCACCCCTTAATTTAAAGCTTTGTCTCCTCGTGCTAGCTTTCTCCATCCGAGGAAAAAGGCTATCACTGTCCACCCTATCTAAACCTCTAATCATCTTGTATGTTTCAATAACATGGCCATAGGCTGCTCTCTCCTTTGAGGCAGAGAGATGACTGGTGGTGATTTGACCTGAGGATCGCCACATCTCAGACAAGGGGCAAGGTTGAGAAACCAGTACAGAAACATCTGACAAAAGGTCATCTAAACTTGAAGCATCATCTCTTTCTCCCTCCACAGAGCTGTCAGACCTGCTGAGATTCTCCAGCATTTTTTATTTTTAGTACAGGAATTGTCATCACTCTGCATCACTAACTATCCATCCAGCCAACTGAGCTAAACCAAACTGCAATAGCCAATGCGTGGATCACAAAATCCCAAGAAAAGTTGAGATAAATGGTTAGATGGCTATTTTTTGTTTAAATGGTGATTGAGCATAATTTTGTACCAACAAACACAGGAGAGCTCACTTGCTTATCTTCGCAGTTGTGCCACGAGGTTTTTTATCAGATTTGATTTGATTTATTATTGTCACATGTATTAACATACAGTATAAAGTATTGTTCTTGCGTGCTATACAGACAAAGCATACCATTCATAGAAAAGGAAAAGAGATAATGCAGAATGTAGTGTTACCGTCATAGCTAGGGTGTAGAGCAAGATCAACTTAATGCAAGGTTGGTCCATTCAAAAGCCTGTCAGCAGCAGGGAAGGAGCTGTTCTTGAGTCAGTTGGTACGTAACCTCTTTTTCCCAACAGAAGAAGGTGGAAGAGAATACGTCCCTGACACGTTAGTGTTGACATGGGAGGAGCAGCACAGGTTGTTGGTGATCTGGACACCTGGAAATTTGAAGCTCTTGTCCATTTCTACTTTTATGTCCAAGTGCAAGGGAACACAAGTGGAACAATAGAAACCACAACAATTCATATTCATATCACAACTTGCAACAATAGAGGGTAGAATATAAAGGACCAGCTAGGAGTGTGTTGGAAGGCAACAGAGACTAAATTTCCCTAAGAAATGTTCTTTTACTTAGACCTCTGAGGTACACTCTCGTTCACATCACTGTGATATTTCTATCTCTTCTGCTCTGTGACATTATTGAGATGTCCTGAGGTCTAGAAGTGAAATGCCTTTTGCTTTCTTTCGATATATTTGTAAAGGGTATCAATGGCAGTGCAGAGGGAAAGAGCAGAGGTTCTGATTTAGAGCTGGTTTTTGTTGCTGTGAGGAATATTTTTGGGCACTTCATCAGAGTTGAAGAGTTCACAACTCCAAACGTTAACTCTGTTTCTCCCTTGACAGATAGAGCCAGACCTGATGGCTGGAACTCTACCACCTCGCCCGTCATGGAATCGGTGCTGGCCAGGGTCCGACGATGGAAATCTCCGTTGACCTCGGGCGGGAATTTCCGGTCTCACCTGAGCAAATCTGTAAAACCCTGTCTGCTAAGTTTATCCAGGACTTTCTGCTTTCATTTCATATTTCCAGCATCCACGGCAGTTTGCCTTCATTCGAGGGATGGTGGCATAGTGGTTAACACTGCTCCTCACAGTGCTAGGGACCCAGGTTCAATTCCAGCCTGTGCGGAGTTTGCACATTCCCTCCGTGTCTGTGCGAGTTTCTTCCGGGTGTTCCGGTTTTCTCCCACACTCCAAAGATGTATAGATTAAATAGAGCGGCCATGATAAAATTGCTGCTTAGTGTCTCTGGGTGTACAGGTTAGATGGATTGGCCATGATAAATACACAGGTTTAAACATAGAAACATAGAAACTACGAGCAAGAGAAGGCCATTTGGCCCCTTGAGCCTGCTCCACCATTCATTACGATCATGGCTGATCATCCAACTCAATAGCCTGACCTGAGCTTCCCTATTTACAGATACAGAGGTAAGATGGATCTGGCTAAGATGCTCAGTTGGAGAGTCAGTCAGAATCTATGGAATTCTATGGATACGGGGAGTGGGTGGGAAATGGAGTCAAAATGAAAAATCAGGCCTGAACCTAGTAAATGGCAGAGACTTGAGAGGCCATACATTCTCTTCCTGTTCCTATGCCTTCGATTCTGATCAGATTATTATTCATCTTATGGGACACGAGCAGCGCTGGCTGGGTCAGCATTTATTACCATTGCTCGCTGTCCTCCATTTTCAGAGGACATTGAAGAATCAACCAGATTGACGTGTTTCTGGAGTTATATTAAGAAGTCTCGCAATGCTAGGTTGAAATCAAACAGGTTTGTTTGGAATCATGAGCTTTTGGAGCTCTGCTCCTTCATCAGATTCATAATTCCAAATAAACCTGCTGTACTTTAACCTGGTGTGGTGAGATTTCTTATGATACCCACACCTGTCCAACGCCGGCATCTTCAACTCTGGAGTCACACGTAGGTCAGACCAGGTAAGGACGGCAGATTTCCTTACCAAAAGGACATGAGTGAACCAGCTGGATTTTTACAACAATTAAGAACATAAGAACACAACATAAGAAATAGGAGCAGGAGTAGACCATCTAGCCCTTTGAGCCTGCCCCGCCATTCAATAAGATCATGGCTGATCTGAAGTGGATCAGTTCTACTTTCCCGCTTTCTCCCCATAACCCTTAATTCCTCTGTCTATCAGAAACCTATCTACCCGTGACTTAAATATATTTAGCAAGGTAGCCTCTACCACTTCAACGGGCAGAGAATTCCAGAGATTCACCACCCTTTGAGTGAAGAAGTTCCTCCTCAACTCCGTTCTAAACTGCCCCCCCTTATCTTGAGGCTGTGCCCTCTAGTCCTGCTGTCCTTTCTGAGCAGGAAGAATCTCTCTACCTCTACCCCATCCATCCCCTTCATTATCTTATACGCTTCTATAAGATCCTGCCTCATCCTTCTAAACTCCAACGAGTACAGACTCAGTCTATTTAGTCTGGTTTCATGGTTGACAATGGTTTCATAGTCATGGCAGCAGAAGTGGCAGATGCAGGAAATTTGTGCCAACTTTTAGCAGTGTGGGTTGCCGAGAAAGCACAGGAAATGTCAGGAAGCCTTTGACAATCTGAAAACTGTGTTAATCAGTGCATCAGTTTTAGTGGCACTTAACTATGCAAAGCAATTCAAGCTGGCCCATGGATGCGAGTGATGTGGGAGGTGGTGCGGCATAGTTACAAAAAGACAACAAAAGGATTGAAAGTCCTGTTGGTTATTTTTTCAGAAAACTAAATGTTCATCACAGGAAATAATTAAGAACATAAGAACATAAGAAATAGGAGCAGGAGTAGGCCATCTAGACCTTCGAGCCTGCCCCGCCATTCAATAACATCATGGCTGATCTGAAATGGATCAGTTCTACTTTCCCGCTTTCTCCCCATAACCCTTAATTCCCTTGTCTATCAGAAACCTATCTACCCGTGACTTAAATATATTTAGCGAGGTAGCCTCCACCACTTCAACGGGCAGAGAATTCCAGAGATTCACCACACTTTGAGTGAAGAAGTTCCTCCTCAACTCTGATCTGAACTGCCACCTCCCCCCACCCCCACCCCCTTATCTTGAGGCTGTGCGCTCTAGTCCTGCTATCCTTTCTAAGCGGGAAGAATCTCTCTCTATCTCTACCCTATCCATCCCATTCATTATCTTATACGTCTCTATAAGATCCCCTCTCATCCTTTTAAACTCCAACGAGTACAGACCCAGTCTATTTAGTCTCTCTTCATAGTCCAACCCCCTCATCTCCGGTATCAGCCGAGTGAACCTCCTCTGCGCTCCGTCCAAGGCCAATATATCCTTCTGCAAGTGCGGCGACCAAAACTGCACACAGTACTCCAGCTGCGGCCTCAAGAAAGAGACACCGAGTGTGGTATTGACATTGGAACATTTTAACATTTGAGTTGCCAGGTATTAACCAAGACAATTGTTTATACTGACCATAATCCACTGAAGTTTCTGGAAGAGTTTAAATATAAAAATGGAAGACTGTTTAGATGGGCTTTATTAATACAAGCAATTTAATTGGAAGATTACACACATAGCAGGAAGAGAGAACATGATTGAAAATGCATTATCATGACTTCCATGTGAAATAAGGAAGGGCCATTCAATGATGGAAAAGAATGACTGAATTGGAGGTTATTACTGTTAAATTTGCATGCTTAAGTGAAAAAACGTATATTTCCTATAGAGTACTAATAGTGTGAAAACTGGAGACTTCAGGAAAACAAAGCCATCTTTTCACTGTTGGTTCATTTCTTTAAGGGGAAGGTGGGATGATACTGCGCTATTGATATGATTTAAATGGAACTGCTTTAATGTTCAGTTTTTTTTAACAGGCAGTCATTGTGTCTGGAGTGACTTCTTTTCTCCTCACAAATTTCAAACTCAGCTCAAACTTCACCTGCATCCTGCACACGGCATGATCAAGTTAATATTTCCTCTGCTGGCCTGGCTCACAATGATCTCCTTTCGCTCTCTCAATTCAGTGAGCTGAAGTCTACAACAGAACTGAAACTGCAGTTGCTGGCTTTCTGAGCAAGCACGCAGTTAACTTAAACAAAAGAACATTCCACCCACACAGCCCATTTCTATGATAACACCGCATGCTTTGTGATGTCCTTAATTGAAATGCAAAACAATTATTTTACTGAAAATACAATGCTTTGGGCCAGATTTTTCCATTGTGTTGCACCCGTTTTCGGGCGCGAAAACTTGGTAAAGTTGGGCATGAGGTGAGTAGAATGATCCGTGCCCACCTCTGCGCCAAATTCCCCCTTTACCAAGGCCTGAAAATGGCCATGATTGGGACCGCACCCAAAATGGGTACAAGAGACATCTAAACACATTTGCCACTCTGCCTGTGATCAGTGGGGAGAAAGGCAGGGGTCCGCTGCCACTCTGCCTGTGATTGATGAGGGGGAAAGAGGAAAGGGGGCTGCGATCGGTCTGGATAGTGGGGGAGTGAGCGGATAAGGAGGTCAGTAATGTTGGGGGTGGGTCAATGTTTGTGGGGGCTAGGAGGAGGCATTGTCTAGCCTGGGAAGGATGTTAATGCTGACAACTGCCAGTTTCCAGATGCAATTTTACAACTCATCCACTTTATCCTGGGCCACAATGTCTTCACCTTCAACAACCAGTTTTTCATCCAGACACATGGAACAGCCATGGGGACCAAATTTGCACCTCAATATGCCAACATCTTCATGCACAGGTTCGAACAAGACTTCTTCACTGCACAGAATCGTCAACCGATGCTATACACTAGATACATCGATGACATTTTCTTCCTTTGGCCTCATGGTGAACAATCACTGAAACAACTATATGATGATATCAACAAATTCCACCCCACCATCAGACTCACCATGGACTATTCCCCAGAATCAGTTGCATTCTTGGACACATGCATCTCCATTAAGGACGGTCACCTCAGCACCTCACTGTACTGCAAGCCCACAGACAATCTCACAATGCTCCACTTCTCCAGTTTCCACCCTAAACATGTTAAAGAAGCCATTCCCTATGGACAAGCCCTCCGTATACACAGGATTTGCTCAGATGAGGAGGATCGTGACAGACACCTCCAGACCCTGAAAGATGCCCTCATAAGAACAGGATATGGTGCTCGACTCATAGATCGGCAGTTCCGATGTGCCACAGCGAAAAACCGCACCGATCTCCTCAGAAGGCACACACGGGACACAGTGGACAGAGTACCCTTCGTCGTCCAGTACTTCCCCGGAGCAGAGAAGCTACGACATCTTCTCCGGAGTCTTCAACATATCATTGATGAAGACGAACATCTCGCCAGGGCTATCCCCACACCCCCACTTCTTGCCTTCAGACAACCACACAACCTCAAACAGACCATTGTTCACAGCAAACTACCCAGCCTTCAGGAGAACAGTGACCACAATACCACACAACCCTGCCACAGCAACCTCTGCAAGACATGCCGGATCATCGACACGGATACCATCATCACACGTGAGAATACCGTCCACCAGGTACATGGTAAATACTCTTGCAACTTGGCCAACATTGTCTACCTGATACGTTGCAAGAAAGGATGTCCCGAAGCATGGTACATTGGGGAGACCATGCAGACGCTACGACAACGGATGAATGAACATCGCTCGACAATCACCAGGCAAGACTGTTCCCTTCCTGTTGGCGAACACTTCAGTGGTCACGGGCATTCAGCCTCTGACCTTTGGGTAAGCATTCTCCAAGGCGGCCTTCACGACACACGACAGCGCAGAGTCGCTGAACAGAGACTGATAGCCAAGTTCCGCACACATGAGGACGGTCTCAACAGGGATCTTGGGTTCATGTCGCACTATCTGTAACCCCCGTGACTTGCCTGGGTTTGCAAAACCTCACTTACTGTACTGTCTGGAGACAATACACATCTCTGTAACCTGTGATCAGTGATCCTTCCACTCACATTGTCAGCCACTTCAGGTCTTGAACAGCAGGTTAGGTGTAAGGATTCGCATTCTAATCAGTAATCTCTAAACTGTCTGTGCTTTATATGCTCTGTCTGAGGCCAGAACTCTCCATTCACCTGACGAAGGGACTAACCCCGAAAGCTTGTGAGTCTATTATCAAATAAATCGGTTGGTCTAAAACCTGGTGTTGTCAGACTTTTTACTGTGTTTACGCCAGTCCAACGCCAGCATACCCACATCTGGGAAGGATGTGACAGGGAAGCCTCATTCTATCATTTCTTTTCTGCACGTGCGCAGTTGGAGGTGCTGATCGGAGCCGCAGGATTTTGGGCATGTTAAGCCCTGCCCTCGGGCTTCTGCAACATGAGTCAGAATTGCTGATATTTTTTCAAGCAGAATGCGTATGGCGGTGCCGGAGAATGCATCTAAAACTCAGATCTGAAACACTCCCATTTTCAAGTCACTTGAGCCCAGCACTTAGGCTCAAAATGGTAAAATAGGGTCATTTGATCCAGTAACCCATATAAATATAAAATATTAAATATAAAAGTAGGGAGGTCTTGCTGCGGCTGTATAGGGCATTGGTGAGGCCGCAGCTGGAGTACTGTGTGCAGTTTTGGGCGCCGTACTCACACAAGGATATTTTGGCCTTGGAGGGAGTGCAGAGGAGGTTTACTAGGCTGATGCCGGAGTTGAGGGGGTTGAGCTATGAGGAGAGGCTGGATAGACTAGGCTTGTACTCGTTAGAGTTTAGAAGAATGAGGGGAGATCTCATTGAGACGTATAAGATGTTGAATGGGATGGATAGGATAGAGGTGGAGAGGCTCTTCCCGCTCAGAAAGGATAGTAGGACTAGGGGGCACAGCCTCAAGATAAAGGAGGCGCGGTTTAGAACGGAGTTGAGGAGGAACTTCTTCACTCAAAGGGTGGTGAATCTCTGGAATTCTCTGCCCGTTGAGGTGGTGGAGGCTGCCTCGCTAAATATTTTTAAGACGCGGGTTGATGGGTTTTTGATAAGAGAGGGGATTAAGGGTTATGGGGAGAGGGCGGGAATGTGGAACTGAGCCGCGACAGATCAGCCATGATCTTATTGAATGGCGGAGCAGGCTCGAAGGGCCAGATGGCCTACTCCTGCTCCTATTTCTTATGTTCTTAAATACATATTTGATTTGATTTGATTTATTATTGTCACATGCATTAGTATACAGTGGAAAATTATTGTTTTTGCATGCTTTGCAGACATAGCATACCATTCATAGAGAAGGAAAGGAGAAAGTGTACATTGTAGTGTTACAGTCATAGCTAAGGTGTAGAGAAAGATCAACTTAATGCAAGGTAGATTCAAAAGTCTGACAGCAGCAGATAAGAAGCTGTTCTTGAGTCAGTTGGTACATGACCTCAGACATTTGCACTCTTTTTCCAACAGAAGAAGGTGGAAGAGAATACGTTTGGGATGCTTGGGGTCCTTGATTATGCTGGCTGCGTTTCTGAGGCAGTGGGACATGTAGACAGAGTCAGTGGATGGGAGGATAGTTTGCCCGATGGATGGGCTTCATTCTTGACCCTTCATAGTAGATGTGGACAGAGCAGGAGCCATACCAAGTTGTGATACAACAAGAAAGAATGCTTTAAGAACATAAGAACATAAGAAATAGGAGCAGGAGTAGGCCATCTAGCCCTTCGAGCCTGCCCCGCCATTCAATAAGATCATGGCTAATCTGTTGTGGCTCAGTTCCACTTTCCCGCCCTCTCCCCATAACCCTTAATCCCCTCTCTTATCAAGAACCCATCAACCCGCTTCTTAAAAATATTTAGCTAGGCAGCCTCCACCACTTCAACGGGCAGAGAATTCCAGAGATTCACCACCCTTTGAGTGAAGAAGTTCCTCCTCAACTCCGTTCTAAACCGCCTCCCCTTTATCTTGAGGCTGTGCCCCCTAGTCCTACTGTCTTTTTTGAGCGGGAAGAGTCTCTCCACCTCTATCCTATCCATCCCATTCATCATCTTATACGTCTCAATGAGATCTCCCCTCATTCTTCTAAACTCTAACGAGTACAAGCCTAGTTTATTCAGCCTCTCCTCATAGCTCAATCCCCTCAACTCCGGTATCAGCCTAGTAAACCTCCTCTGCACTCCCTCCAGGGCCAAAATATCCTTGCGCAGGTGCGGCGCCCAAAACTGCACACAGTACTCCAGCTGCGGCCTCACCAATGCCCTATACAGCTGCAGCAAGACCTCCCTACTTTTATATTCAATCCCCCTTGCTTTTTGTGCTGCATCTGTAAAAATTGGTGAGATTTGTAGCCAAATATCCTTCACCTCCTGAGAAAGTAGAGGCATTGGTGGGCCCTCTTAATATAGTGTCAGCATGGGGGGACCAGGACAGGTTGCTGGTGACCTGGACACCTAAAAACTTGAAGCTCTTGACCATTTCCACTTGGTCTCCATTGATGTAGACAGGGGCATGACCTCCACTGTGCTTCCTGAATTCGATGACTATCTCCTTCATTTTGTTGACATTGAGGGAGAGATCATTGTTGCCGCACCAGTTCACCAGATTCTCTAACTCTTCCTTGTATTCCGTCTCATCATTGTTTGAGATCCGAGTCACTACGCTGGTGTCATCGGCAAACTTACACGTCTAAGTCTCTGACCTTGAAGATCAAAGGTAAGTTAGCTTTTTAACCTGTAATTTCATTTATGTCAGGGTGCTTATCAGTTTCTCAATCAGCTGTTTCAACTTGTCTTACATTTCACAGTTTGCTTCCTAAAACTAACAGTTATATTCTAGAACATGTGAATTATGAATTAGATATTCACAGTTCTGCGAAGAAGATTTTCTTCACATGGTCCATGGGTTTTTTCACCAATCATCTGAAATCTTCTTCCTCTGTCTAGCAGTTATTTTCCAGCTCACTGATGAAGAATGGTGAGTATACCTTCCCCTTTCAAAGTATGTCCCCAATTCTCTTGTACATCTAACACAACAGTGGAGATATTTCTCTCTTAACGGATAAAACATGCCTCGGATAAGTTTATTTTTTAAATCAAATGTTCTCAGAAAATGTATTCAATTTTCATCAAGAAACTCAACTCATCAATATTTAATACTGGAAATTGCATGGCAGTGTTATGTTAAAGACGTGAAATGCTGTTCAAAGGCAGAGATTAGGATCAGGAATTCAAAAACTGATACTCTGCAGATAAAGGATTGAAACATTACTGTTTGATAAGCGCTACTAAATTAAATCTGCTTCATGAGCAAGTGTGAATGTGAGTCAGAATTGAAATGTAAATTTCACCTTCATTTCCCAAAATTAAAAATCAAGAGTTTACATTCCAATGCATCCTGAGTCACCTCACCAAACCCAACAACCATCCCCCAACCTCCCTTCCCCACCCTCCCAACCCCCCTTCCACCCTCTCTCCCCACCCTGGCCAACATTCAACCCCAACTTCTGCATTTGATCAACTTGAGCTGATCCAAAGCTCTGTTGCTCGAACCCTTACTGGCACCGAGTCCATTATTCACCCAATAGACACTGCTGACCTATACCTTGATTTAATTTGATTTGATTTATAATTGTCACGTGTATTAACATAGAGTGAAAAGTATTGTTTCTTGCGTGCAATACAGACAAAACATACCGTTCATAGAGAAGGAAAGGAGAGAGTGCAGTATGTAGTTTTATAGTCATCGCTAGGCCTTCATAGCGAGGGGGATTGAATATAAAAGTAGGGAGGTCTTGCTGCAGCTGTATAGGGCATTGGTGAGGCCGCAGCTGGAGTACTGTGTGCAGTTTTGGGCGCCGCACCTGCGCAAGGATATTTTGGCCTTGGAGGGAGTGCAGAGGAGGTTTACTAGGCTGATACCGGAGTTGAGGGGGTTGAGCTATGAGGAGAGGCTGAATAAACTAGGCTTGTACTCATTAGAGTTTAGAAGAATGAGGGGAGATCTCATTGAGACGTATAAGATGATGAATGGGATGGATAGGATAGAGGTGGAGAGACTCTTCCCGCTCAAAAAAGACAGTAGGACTAGGGGGCACAGCCTCAAGATAAAGGGGAGGCAGTTTAGAACGGAGTTGAGGAGGAACTTCTTCACTCAAAGGGTGGTGAATCTCTGGAATTCTCTGCCCGTTGAAGTGGTGGAGGCTGCCTCGCTAAATATTTTTAAGAAGCTGGTTGATGGGTTCTTGATAAGCGAGGGGATTAAGGGTTATGGGGAGAGGGCGGGAAAGTGGAACTGAGCCACGACAGATCAGCCATGATCTTATTGAATGGCGGGGCAGGCTCGAAGGGCTAGATGGCCTACTCCTGCTCCTATTTCTTATGTTCTTATGTTCTTATTATGGTATAGAGGAAGCTCAACTTAATGCAAGAAAAGTCTATTCAAAAGTCTGATGGCAGCAGGGAAGAAGCTGTTCTTGAGTTGGTTACCTCAGACTTTTGTATCTTTTTCCCGACAGAAGAAGTTGGAAGAGAGAATGTCCGGGGTACGTGGGGTCCTCAAATATGCTGGCTGCTTTGCTGAGGCAGCAGGAAGTGTAGACAGAGTCAATGGGTGGAGGCTGTTTGCGTGATGGATTGGGCTACATTCACGATCTTTTCCTAGCCTCCAGTCCAGCAATGCCTAACTTCTAAACAACTCATCCTTCTTTTCAGATTCCTTCATGGACTTGCTCTCCCTATTTCTGTGATCTCCTTAAGCCCATCTAACCCTCCAAGATACCGCACTCCTTCAATTCTGGCCTCTCACACATTCTTGTTTGGGATTTGAGTTTTGAAATTCCAGTCCTGAACATCTCCACCTCTCGAACTCACTCCCCTCCTGTGAGATGATTCTTAAACCTATTTGTTGATAGGGCTTCTGTTCATCTGTCCCAAAGTGTCCTCTGTAGCTCAGAGTAAAATTCTCTGTGAAGCACGGAGAGGAGATTTTCTGCATGGAAGATGCTATATAAAAGCAAGGAATTATTGATCTGATTTGATTTGATTTGATTTATTATTGTCATGTGTATTAACATACAGTGAAAAGCATTGTTTCTTGCATGCTATCCAGAAGAAGCATACTGTTTATAGAGAAGGAAATGAGAGAATACAGAATGTAGTGTTACAGTCATAGCTAGGGTGTAGAGAAATATCAACTTAGTGCAAGATAGGTCCATTCAAAAGTCTGATGGCAGCAGGGAAGAAGCTGTTCTTGAGTTGGTTGTATGTAATCTCCGACTTTTGTACCTTTATCCTGGCGGAAGAAGACTCCACAAAGACAAATGGCACACAGACCAGATAAACTGCTTTTGACACATATTGTTTGAGGGAGAAATACCATCCAGGGCACTGGGAAAACTTCCCTGCTGTCTACCTGAGAGAACAGATAGAACCTTGGAGAGCACCTTACCCAGGCTCTCCCCTCCACTCTATCCCTGTAAACCATTCATTGACCATGGCTCCACCTAACCTGCACATCTTTGTATTGTGGAAGGAAACTGGAGCAGAGAATCACAGAGTCTCTACAGTGTAGAAGGAGGCCATTCAGCCCATCATGCCTGCACTGACAACAATGCCATCCAGGCCCACTCCCTTTAACCTCACACATTTACTCTGTTAGTTCCCCCCGATACTAAGGGGCAATTTATCATGGCCAATCCATCCAAGTTTGGCGTGTGAGAGGAAACCAGAGCACCCAGAGGAAACACAGACAGGCACGGGGAGAATGTGCAAACTCCATGCAGACAGTGACCCAAGCCAGGAATCGAACCTGGGTCCCTTTCGCTGTGAGGCTAACCAGTGTGCCACTGTGCGGCCCGAGGGGAAACATAAAAGTGGAAAAAGGTGTATAGAGGAGTGAGCATTTTGGATTATACCGCAGAAGGAAATAGCACTATATCAGGAGCAGGCTGAGGAGTAGTACATGGAATAAAACAAGCTTCGAATAAAAACACAACAAGTGTGGTGAAGACGATTAGCAAATTCAAATAGCCTTTTTTTTATTAGTGTCACAAGTAAGCTTACATTAACTCTGCAATGAAGTTACTGTGAAAGTCCCCTAGTTGCCACACTCTGGCGCCTGTTCAGGTGAGGGAGAATTTAACATAGTCAATTCACCTAACCTGCACGTCGTTGGACTGTGGGAGGAAACTGGAGCATCCGGACGAAACCCACGTGGACACGAGGAGAATGTGCAAACTCCACACAGGCAGTGACCCGAGCTGGGAGTCGAACCCAGGTCCCTGGCGCTGTGAGGCAGCAGTGCTAACCACTGTGCCACCGTGCCACAGCTGTGTGTGCAATAGGTGGACTGGCAACAAGATAACATCTGGTTCAAAAATGGCGAGAACTGGGTGCTAAATATTCAAGAATACAAAATATTCAGAAATAATAGAGAAGGAGAGAATTGGAGGTGGGGCAGGTGAACAGTTCAGAAGGGTTTGTTGGGACAAGGGGATATCTTGAAGGCGACAAAGGCAGGATTAGAATTAGAGTTGAGAAGCAATCAGGCTATAATCATACCATCCACTTCTATCGAGATATTCAGCACATACCTACCAGGTGAACAGTTAACAGCGCAAGCTAATTACGGCTTCAATTTGCCCGCAATCAGTGAAGATTTCAGAATGGTAAGTAGAATATTAAGTAATTAATATAAACGAGGCGCAAAAAACTGAGAGAATTGTCTGAAATGGCCGTCATTTCCAATGCATTATAAATGGTTCTTTTATAATTTACATTTTTCAGATAAGAGATTAAACTGTGATCCTGTCTGGCCCCTCCACTTCTACTGGAAAAAGAATAGGAAAGTTTCCCTAGTGTTCAGGCCAATATTTATCCCTCAACCAGTACACAGCTTGTCATTAGCCATTTGCTACTTGTGGGAGCTTGCTGTGCACAAATTGCAAAGTATTTTGGGATTTCCCATATCGCGAGGCAGAGAAGTGCTGCTGATTGGGTGGCGTGGTGGCACAGGGGTTAGCACTGCTGCCTCACAGCGCCAGGGGCCTGGGTGCTATTCCCGGTTTGGGTCACTGCCTGTGTGGAGTTTGCATGTCCCCCCCCCACCCCATGTCTGTGTGGGTTCCCTGCGTGTGTGCTCCAGTTTCCTCCCACACTCCAAAGATGTGCAGGTTAGGTGGCTTGGCCGTGCTAAATTACCCCACAGTGTCTCGAGATGTGCAGGTTAAAGGGACTAGCCGTGGTTTATGTGTGCAATGACAGGGATAGGACGGGGTAAGGGCCTGGCTGAAATACTCTGTAAGAAGTCTCACAACACCAGGTTAAAGTCCAACCAGTTTATTTGATAGTAAGCCCGCAAGCTTTCGGAAACACTGAATGGGGGGGTGGGGGGGGGAGCGGGGAGGGGGCTACTCGTGCCGGAATATGGCAGCTCCGGAGCTCTGCTCATGTGCAATGGCTCCCATCTGTCACTCTCCCAGCTCGATCGTTGGCCAGCCTGGGACCTCCACGGTGCTGCCCCCTCCAGCCACATCCCACCCCCACCCCATCCCCCTCACCCCAGCAAACCACCGCCCCCCCCCTCCCCCTCCCCCAACTGACCCCTCCTGGGGTCAGACCTTACCCAGGAAGCAGACACCAGACCACGCCGCCCCCACCCCCTCCCTCCGCTCCCCCCCCCCCCACCCCCCCCCCCACCAACAACCCCCCCCACCCCCTGCCCCAATCGCTGGCCTCCGCCCAACCCAGACCGATAGCCATGCAGAGTGGCAGCTGGATGCCCGACCCCCACTGATCGCTCCTAGGCTCTGCCCACAGTAGGCAAGGTTATGAGGGGCATAGACAGGGTGGACAGTCAGAAGCTTTTTCCCAGGGTGGAAGAGTCAATTACGCGGGGGCACAGGTTTAAGGTGCCAGGGGCAAGTTTTAAAAGAGATGTACGAGGCAGATTCTTTACACAGAGAGTGGTGGGTGCCTGGAACTCGTTGCCGGGGGAGGTAGTGGATACGGTAGTGACTTTTAAAGGGAGTGCCAAGGCAATGCCAATGGGGGGAGGCCCAGCCCCCTTGGCATTGCCCAATGCCTGCTCTACAGTGCCAATGTACCCTTTGGGCATGGGCAATTTGCCCCTTGGGCAGTGCCAGGGGGCACAGACTGACACTGCCATGGTGACCTTGCCCAGGAAGGAACCCCCCCGACACCCTGGGAGCCCCAATTGCACCCCACCCCCCTTCATTCCAGTAGGGTCTCTCACCAGTTCCCCAAACGTGGGGAGCTACTCCAAACTCCACCAGAATGAAGCACTCCTGGCGGGTGGGGGGCTCTATCAGGACTGGCAAGTTCCTGATAATGACATTGTGAACTTATTTAAACTACATGAGAGAAAGATTCACATGGCTTACCTGTCTTCCCGCTAGTTTCCTGCATGGCCTGGGCTCCGACTGTTTCCCAATTCTGGGAGATGCGCATCCGTGCCTGGTGCAAATCCTCAAAAATGGCCAATGAAACACATCTCCCAGCCCACCCAGCCAGAAAAGTTGTGGGTCGTGATGGGAGAATCGCCCCATGGGTACACCAACACCTGCAAATTACCACCCCAAGCTACACAGCATTATGACTGAGGATTATGCCCAATCATTCTTGTCTGGATCTCATGAGTTAAATAAAGAAGACATAAGAACATAAGAAATAGGAGCAGGAGTAGGCCATCTAGCCCTTCGAGCCTGCCCCCGCCATTCAATAAGATCATGGCTCATCTGTCGCTGCTCAGTTCCACTTTCCCGCCCTCTCCCCATAACCCTTAATCCCCTCTCCTATCAAAAACCCATCAACCCGCGTCTTAAAAATATTTAGCGAGGCAGCCTCCACCACTTCAACGGGCAGAGAATTCCAGAGATTCACCACCCTTTGAGTGAAGAAGTTCCTCCTCAACTCCGTTCTAAACCGCCCCCCTTTTATCTTGAGGCTGTGCCCCCTAGTCCTACTGTCTTTTTTGAGCGGGAAGAGTCTCTCCACCTCTATCCTATCCATCCCATTCATCATCTTATATGTCTCAATGAGATCTCCCCTCATTCTTCTAAACTCTAACGAGTACAAGCCTAGTTTATTCAGCCTCTCCTCATAGCTCAACCCCCTCAACTCCGGTATCAACCTAGTAAACCTCCTCTGCACTCCCTCCAAGGCCAAAATATCTTTGCGCAGGTGCGGCGCCCAAAACTGCACACAGTACTCCAGCTGCAGCCTCACCAATGCCCTATACAGCTGCAGCAAGACCTCCCTACTTTTATATTCAATCCCCCTCGCTATGAAGGCCAGCATCCCATTCGCCTTCCTGACCACCTGCTGCACCTGCAAGCTGGTTTTTGAGACTCATGCACAAGGACCCCGAGGTCCCTCTGTACCGTCGCCTGCTGCAGTTTTTCGCCCCGTAAGTAATAGTCCTTCCTACCATTATTCCTACCAAAGTGGACCACCTCACACTTGCCAACATTAAATTCCATTTACCATTTCCTGGCCCCATTCGCCCAGCCTATCTAGATCCTTCTGCAGACTCTCCACACCCTCCGCACAATTTGCCGTTCCCCCAATCTTGGTGTCATCAGCAAATTTCGACACCCTACACTCGGTTCCCTCCTCCAGATCATCTATATAAATGGTAAAAAGCTGAGGCCCCAGCACCGACCCCTGGGGCACTCCACTAGTCACCATCCGCCAATCCGAATAGCACCCGTTGACCCCCACTCTCTGCCTCCTATTTGACAACCAATCCTCTATCCACGCTAACACCCTACCCCCAACTCCATGTCCCTCGACCTTCTGCAATAACCTCTTGTGAGGTACTTTGTCAAACGCCTTCTGAAAATCAAGAAAGACCACATCCACCGGCTCTCCTCTATCCACCGCCCTAGACACATCCTCATAGAACTCCAGTAAATTTGTCAGACACGACTTCCCTTTAATGAAACCGTGCTGCGTCTGCTCTATCAAGCAATTCCCTTCAAGATGCCTCGCAATTTCCTCCTTAATGACAGATTCTAACATTTTACCTACCACAGACATTAAACTAACCGGCCTATAATTCCCCGCCTTTTGCCTGGCACCCTTCTTAAACAACGGCGTAACATTAGCCGTTTTCCAATCATCCGGCACTGCCCCGGAATCCAGCGACGTCTGGAAAATAACCACCAAAGCATCCACTATCACCTCCGCCATTTCTTTCAGAACCCTCGGATGCATTCCATCCGGCCCTGGGGACTTGTCCACAATCAGCCCCTCCAGTCTGTCGAGCACCACCTCTCTAGTAACAGTAATGTCATTAAGACCCTTCAGTCCTACCACCTTTCCATCGCTAACACCCGGCAAATTATTCACGTCCTCCACCGTGAAGACAGAAACAAAAATGTTATTCAATACCTCAGCCATTTCCCCATCCCCTACCACTAGGTCCCCTTTCTCATCCTCTAAAGGACCAGCATTCACCCTAGCCAGCCTCTTCCTTTTTATATATTTATAAAAACTCTTGCTATCCTTTTTTATATTAAGCACTAGCCCAGCTTCATAGTTTCTCCGACCCTTCTTTATCAACTTCTTTGTCAATCTTTGTTGACATTTAAACCTCTCCCAATCCTCTTCTCGCCCACTAGCTACTCTAAATTCCTCCGCTTTTAATTTAACACTTTCCTTCACCTTCTTCGTTATCCACGGCTTATTACCTCTCCTCCTACGGTCCTTTTTGACCATCGGAATAAATTTCCGCTGAGCACCAAGAAAGATCTCCTTAAAGATCCTCCACTGCTCCTCAACAGACCCTCCCTCCAACGCGCTCCACCAGTCCACATTCGCCAATTCTTCTCTCATCCTACCGTACTCCCCTCTATTCAAACAAAGGACGCGTGTCCGGGAACCCACTTTCTCCTCCTCCATCTGCACCAGAAACTCCACCATACAATGATCACTCTCCCCAAGAGGATCCTTCACCACAAGGTCCCTAATTCTACCAGCCCTCATTACATAGCACCAGATCCAAGATAGCTCGCTCCCTCGTCGGCTCCAACACACACTGTTCGAGGAAACACTATCCCGGCAGCATTCCAAGAACTCTTCTTCGAGCCCCCCGCGTCCAACATGGGTCGACCAATCAATATGCAGATTGAAATCCCCCATAACTACGGCCGTCCCATTCCTGCACGCCGCACTTATTTGCGCGTTAACAGCCCGCCCCACCTCCAGATCATTATTCGGGGGCCTATAGACGACACCCACCAGCGTCTTCCTCCCTTTGCTGTTCCTAATCTCCACCCACAACGATTCCACCCTCTGCTCCTTGGCTCCAATATTATCCCTTGCTACCACCGTGATGCTATCCTTAATCAGCAGAGCTACGCCCCCCCCTTTTCCCTCCTGCCTATCCTTCCTAAACACTTGATAGCCCTGTACATTCAGCTCCCAGTCCCTGTCACCCTGCAGCCACGTCTCTGTAATGGCCACCAGATCGTATCCATTTGTGTCGATCTGCGCCACCAGCTCATCCACTTTATTCCGAATGCTTCGTGCATTCAGATAAAGCGCTTTCATCCCAGCCTTCACCTGGACCCTATTTGCCATAACGCCACCAACCATACTCACGCCCCCTACTCCCTGTATTATTGGGACATCCTCGGCCTCTTCCCTTACCTGTACCCTCTCCTTAACTTTAGACCTCGTAACGTCACCTACCCTCGCACCCTCCCCCCCCCTAATTAGTTTAAAGCCCTGTCTACAGTCCTCTTTACTCGATTCGCCAGCACTCTGGTCCCAGCACGATTCAGACCAACCCCATCCTGCCCGAACAGGTCCCACCTACCCCAATACTGGTGCCAATGCCCCATAAATTCAAACCCATTCCTCCCACACCAATCCCTGAGCCACCCATTCACTTCCTTAATCCTGTCAACCCTACGCCCGTCTGCACACGGTTCAGGCAGTAGCCCAGAGATAACCACCTTGTCGGTTCTACTTTTTAATTCCATTCCCAGCTTTTCATACTCCCTCCCCAGATCCTCAGTCTGCATTTTGCTTACGTCGCCGGCACCCACATGAACCACAACGACCGGATTCTCACCCTCCCACTCCAGATTCCTCTGCAGCCCAGCTGCGACATCCTGTACCCGAGCACCAGGCAGACAACACACCCTTCTGTGCACTTTGTCATCGTGACACCAGATGTGTCTCAGAAAGAGACTTGTGAGAGTAGACACTGTCAAAATAGTACGTCAACCAGATATGCACTGAACCTGCAAAGCACACATCTTAAAGGCAACAGCACTTGCAGGCTGCAGTTGACATTTAACAAATAAAATAAAGCCAGTACTAATTCTAATGTCACTGGTTCACTTTAACTGTGGGGGTAGGTTAAGGTGTCCTTTCGCTCTATCCTCACTGTGGAAGGGTATCAGTCTGACATTTTCCTTTTTCACACCAACCATCGTTCTGTCTGCTTTCCCCGTGTGACGTTGATGCTGAGTTGTGGGTAGCGGTGCGCTAGGGGCTGACATCTGGAGGGAACCGGACTGGAGCAGCTCTGAATTATCCCACCTGGGACCCTGACTGTCGGCAAGGCAAAGAAGATATCATTCCATTCATTGTAGCTTAACTCAAACCCCAGGTCCCAGAGGCAAAAGTCATCTCTGAGAGATAAGCAACATACAATTCGCAGGAGCCAGATAGAATTGTACAATGCAGGCACAGAATGTGCTATCTCCCAAAGAGGACAAATCAATATATCTCTGTCGCAGCGATGTGTTCCAACTATCTTCATTAATTTGTATGTTCAGGCTCTCCTCAGTTACAGAGGTACAGCTGTTTGGCTCAAAAACATGTGGAAAAAGAAAAGAAGAATAAAGTGCATAAATTACTGGAGGAGGAAAGGTTAAGTACGACCAGGGCATAGCTAGGGCTGCTCTCCAAGTTGGTTCAAACTTATTATCCCGCAGTGAGTGATGACACTGCAACAGAGCCTCATACACTCCTGCCAGGTAGCTATCATTAGCGTTAACACTTCGATATACAAGTACATGCTGGGGGTTAAGTGGGGAGGGTGGGTAATTTCGGTGGATAAGGGGGTAAGTAAGGTGGGTGAAGGGAGAGGGTGGGTAAGACAAGAGATTTAGGTGAATTAAGCCCTAGTGTTGGTGTCAGGTGGGTAGGGTGATAGTTGAGCATGTGATAGAATAGAACCCCCAAAAAAAACTTTACGGTGCAGAAGGAGGTCATTCAGCCCATCTGGTCTGTATCGACTGTCCGACAGAACATCTCACCTAGACCCAGTTGCCCCATCCCTCTCATCCTATGTATTTACTCCTCTAATCCCCTTAACATGCACCCCTTGGGAACCGACTGACTAATGCAGAAACATGCCTTTTGATTCCTTCAATTTTATCTCTATGTCTGGCTAAAGCAGTGCTAACCACTGTGCTACCCTGCCACCCCTCTCAGAGACCTCTTTCCTGTGGATGTTGTCTGCTAAATATGCAATCCTCACTGAAGATTGAGGATGAACTCCCATGTACCTGTTGGGGAGTTTGATTACAGAATTTAAAGCTTTATGTTCCTGTATCCTTTATGTTGATAATCCAGACGGTACAACATCTTATGGCATTTTTAAAATTTATTTTATGGGATGTGGGTATCACTGGCAAGGCCAGCATGGATTGCTCATTCCTAGTTGCTCTTTGGAAGGTGATGGCGTGCTGCTTTTTGGAACCAAGAGGCTTTTGGTGCTGCCCATCCCTGAACTGAGTTGGCTGGATAACGCTTGGTTCTTTAAATCTCTTTAATTGAGTATCCACTTGTTCGTGTAAGGGATGTGGGCCGGTCTTGCCCTAAAAACATCCAGGAGTCGCTTTGGGATTCACATAGACTTTCACCTGCAGGCATTTTATCTTGCCTGACTTGTCACTCTGGGGGTTCTCATATTTCTTCATTAGTTCAAGCAGTCCTCCTCCCCACACCTGGCGAGTGGTGACATTTTACACACTTTTTAACTCTAGCGCACTGTTTTCAGCACTCTCTGTTGCCAGCGCTATCTCCAACACTCACTTGAAATTTCTGCCTGCCTCTGAAAATGAAAGTTTATTTATTAGTACAAAAAGTAGGCTTACATTAACACCACAATGAAGTTACTGTGAAAAATCCCCTAACTGCCACACTCCAGCACCTGCTCGGGTGCACTAAGGGGCAATTTAGCATGGCCAATTCACCTAACTTGCACATCTTTGGACTGTGGGAAGAGACTGGAGCACCCGGAAGAAACCCACGCAGACACCGGGGGAACTCTGGTGCGGCCGCACTTGGAGTATTGCATACAGTTCTGGTCGCCGCATTATAAGAAGGATGTGGAGGCTTTGGAAAGGGTGCAGAGGAGGTTTACCAGGACGTTGCCTGGTATGGTGGGAAGGTCTTATGAGGAAAAGCTGAGGGACTTGAGGTTGTTTTCGTTAGAAAGAAGAAGGTTGAGACGTGACCTAATTGAGGCATACAAGATGATCAGAGGGTTGGGTAGGGTGGACAGTGAGAGCCTTTTCCCTCGGATGGTGATGGCTAACACAAGGGGACATAGCTTTAAATTAAGGGGTGGTAATTATAGGACGGATGTCAGAGGTAGGTTCTTTACTCAGAGGGTAGTAAGGGCGTAGAATGCCCTGCCTGCAGCAGTTGTGGACTCGCCAACTTTAAGGGCGTTCAAATGGTCAGTGGATAGGCATAGGGATAACATTGGACTAGTTTAGGTTAGAGGGTCATTAGATTGGTTCCACTGGTCAGCGCAACATTGAGGGCCGAAGGGACTGTACTGCGCTGTAATGTTCTATGTTCTAACATACAAATTCCACACAGACAGTGACCCAAGCCAGGATCGAACCTGGGTCCCTGATACTGTCAGGCAGCAGTGTTAACCATTGTGCCACAGTGCTGATTGTAACTTCTGTTGAATAGCCCCATGATTAATCCTGCAAACTGGACTAGTCAAAACATATCATTCAAAGTGTCTCCACAGTCACAGTGATGTGAGATCAGTGTCGACCTGGTGATATAAATTACAATAGTTTCCCTTGGGGTTCTCCCCCTTGAATCAAACTTAAATCTCTGCAATATGACTGATGTTTTTGGAGCGAAACGTGACTTTACCAATTCAATAATCTCACTGAATGAATTCAGTGCTGTCATGCTTGAGATTGTGAGACTGTGAATCAAATTGTAAACCTTGGTCCCACACACGCTCAAGAAGATTGCCTTTCTCTTCCCCTCCTCCTCTATTCCATTAGCCTGAAAGTAAAAGCTCAAATGCTCTATGTGCTTTGTCCAATCCTCCACAGAGTCATCAAAAGGATCTATCTGTCCAAATAGAGGCATTTTTGTAATTGCGCTTTTTTGCCTCAAGTTAACTTATTTCAATGAAAAGTGTATGCTCACAGTTTGGGGCTTGCTTTTACCCTCATTGCCAATGTAACAAGTCTCGTTTGCCAGTTAAGGAGAAGAAAAATAACCTATTTGTTTGGGTGGGTCAATATTATACAAAGGCTTGAAGCCACATGGCTTCAGTCAGCTCCTGAGATAGTTCAGTTACAGAAATCCCTGCTTACCAGAGTAAACTACAAACCTGGTCCCTGATTGGTTTCCTGGGTCATGTGATCCTTAAAGGGACACTTGCCACAATACCAAATAATTTTGGTTAACTTGGATTGCCTTTCGAAGAGGACATTTTTGCAATGCCAGTGTTGGAAATTAGACTGAAGATGTCCAGAGTCACGGAACACTGGCCCAATTTTACCATCAAGTTGCATCCGTTTTTGGGCACAAAAACCTGATAAATTCGGGCATGAGGTGAGTAGTGCAATCCGCCACTGCCTCCGTAGCCATTCCCCCTTTACCAATGGCTAAAAGTGGCCATGCCCGAAATGGGGGTGACAGCCACAAATTAATGGGCTGGATGCCCAACTTTACCAACACTTCCCTCTTTACCACCGCATCCACCAATCGGGAATTGGTACAGATCAGACATGCTCAATAAAAGTCGAATTCGGGCGCTCCATCAGTGAGGGTTAGTGAGGAGGTAAGTGCATGGCTTCTGGCGGCTCTCTGCTACTCATGGGTGTCCTGTTGTTGCACCATTTTCTGTATCAGGTCGGTGGAGGCTCTGCGAGTGTGCGCGGGCGGGCAGGGGGTGACGGGCTGTTGCTTTGCAGGGCCTCCAATGCCTGACTTGCAGCACGGACCAAGGTCTCAGCACTGACCGCAGGCATTATGGTGGTGCTGGGTCCTAGTGCACTCATCTCACTGTCAGCTGTAGGATGGGCACAAAACCCTTGCAAATTGCACTGCTGCAGCCTCTCAACGTTACCAGGAGCTGTGATTGTAGGGAGCATGTGGCTGGAGGAATTGGGGGGCTGTGATTGTGGGGAGCATGTGACTGGGGGAATTGGGGGGCTGTGATCGTGGGGAGCATGTGGCTGGAGGAATTGGGGGGCTGTGATCGTGGGGAGCATGTGGCTGGAGGAATTGGGGGGCTGTGATTGTGGGGAGCATGTGGCTGGGGGAATTGGGGGGCTGTGATTTTGGGGAGCATGTGGCTGGGGGACTTGGGGGGGCTGCGATTTTGGGGAGCATGTGGCTGGGGGAATTGGGGAGCTGTGATTTTGGGGAGCATGTGGCTGGAGGAATTGGGGGGCTGTGATTGTGGGGAGCATGTGGCTGGGGGACTTGGGGGGGCTGCGATTTTGGGGAGCATGTGGCTGGGGGAATTGGGGAGCTGTGATTTTGGGGAGCATGTGGCTGGGGGAATTGGGGGGGCTGTGATTTTGGGGAGCATGTGGCTGGGGGACTTGGGGGGGCTGCGATTTTGGGGAGCATGTGGCTGGGGGAATTGGGGAGCTGTGATTTTGGGGAGCATGTGGCTGGGGGACTTGGGGGGGCTGCGATTTTGGGGAGCATGTGACTGGGGGAATTGGGGGGGCAGTGATTTTGGGGAGCATGTGGCTGGGGGACTTGGGGGGGCTGCGATTTTGGGGAGCATGTGGCTGGGGGAATTGGGGAGCTGTGATTTTGGGGAGCATGTGGCTGGGGGACTTGGGGGGGCTGCGATTTTGGGGAGCATGTGGCTGGGGGAATTGGGGAGCTGTGATTTTGGGGAGCATGTGGCTGGGGGACTTGGGGGGGCTGTGATTGTGGGGAGCGTGTGGCTGGGGGAATTGGGGAGCTGTGATTTTGGGGAGCATGTGGCTGGGGGACTTGGGGGGGCTGTGATTGTGGGGAGCATGTGGCTGGGGGAATTGGGGGGGCTGTGATTTTGGGGAGCATGTGGCTGGGGGAATTGGGGGGCTGCGATTTTGGGGAGCATGTGGCTGGGGGAATTGGGGGGGCTGTGATTTTGGGGAGCATGTGGCTGGGGGAATTGGGGAGCTGTGATTTTGGGGAGCATGTGGCTGGGGGACTTGGGGGGGCTGTGATTGTGGGGAGCATGTGGCTGGGGGAATTGGGGGGCTGCGATTTTGGGGAGCATGTGGCTGGGGGAATTGGGGGCTGTGATTGTGGGGAGCATGTGGCTGGAGGAATTGGGGGGCTGTGATTGTGGGGAGCATGTGGCTGGGGAACTGGGGGGGCTGTGATTGTGGGGAGCATGTGGCTGGGGGAATTGGGGGGCTGTGATTGTGGGGAGCATGTGACTGGGGGGATTGGGGGGGGCTGTGATCGTGGGGAGCATGTGGCTGGGGGAATTGGGGGGCTGTGATCGTGGGGAGCATGTGGCTGGGGGAATTGGGGGGCTGTGATTTTGGGGAGCATGTGGCTGGGGGACTTGGGGGGGCTGTGATTGTGGGGAGCATATGGCTGGGGGACTTGGGGGGGCTGTGATTGTGGGGAGCATGTGGCTGGAGGAATTGGGGGGCTGTGATTGTGGGGAGCATGTGGCTGGAGGAATTGGGGGGCTGTGATTGTGGGGAGCATGTGGCTGGGGGAATTGGGGGGCAGTGATTGTGGGGAGCATGTGGCTGGGGGAATTGGGGGGGCAGTGATTGTGGGGAGCATGTGGCTGGGGGAATTGGGGGGGCAGTGATTGTGGGGAGCATGTGGCTGGGGGAATTGGGGGGGCAGTGATTGTGGGGAGCATGTGGCTGGGGGAATTGGGGGGGCAGTGATTGTGGGGAGCATGTGGCTGGGGGAATTGGGGGGGCAGTGATTGTGGGGAGCATGTGGCTGGGGGAATTAGGGGGCTGTGATTGTGGGGAGCATGTGACTGGGGGGATTGGGGGGCTGTGATTGTGGGGAGCATGTGGCTGAGGGAATTGTTGGGGGAGGGGGCAGCTGTGACTGTTGATGTGCAGGGGGTAAACAGCATTCCTCAACATCTACATGTGTTCCTCTCCAATTCCCCCAAGATGACTTTTGCAATGCAACCAATCGATCTTGTTGTTCTATTGGTTGTTGCTGGAACTGAGGAGGAGGAGCTGGAGGAAGAATTTCGGGCACAGGAGGCCCGGGCTTTACCACTTGCAAGAGTAGAGGGGGGTGACCACCAGAAGCAGGAAGTGGCTGCCGTTCATTCAGATGTGTGGGTGCAGGAGAAGGCAGGAACAGAGACCTCGACAGTTCTGTGCACGAGTGGCGTTTGAACAGATTTGGGCACCATGTGTTGCCAACAATTCCACCTCCAAAAGGAGACAGTGCAACACCTGTGTCACCTGTTGCAGGACCTGGCACCTAGAGCGGGGAGGAGAGGGGAGGGTACCTACTCTCGACAGCTGTTAAATTGACAGCCACTCCAAACTTTTATGTGACTGGCTCCTACCAGACCCCGAGCAAAGATAGAACAAAAAGAACAAAGATCAGAGAAAATTACAGCACAGGAACAGGCCCTTCGGTCCTCCAAGCCTGCACCAACCATGCTGCCTACCTTAACTAAAACCCCCTTCGCTTCTGGGGACCATATCCCTCTATTCCGAACCTATTCATGTATTTGTCAAAACGCCCCTTAAAAGTCACTACCCTATCCGTTTCAACTATGTCCCCTGCTTTGTACATCTCCTTTAAACCTTGCCCCTCACACCTTAAACCTGTGCCCCCTAGTAATTAACTCTTCCATCCTGGGAAAAAGCTTCTGACTATCCACTCTGTCCATGCCTCTCATAATCTTGTAGACTTCTATCAGGTGTCCCCTCAACCTCTGTCGTCCCAGTGAGAACAAACCAAGTTTCTCCAACCTCTCCTCATAGCTAATGCCCTCTGTACCAGGCATTATCCTTGCAAATCTTTTCTGTACCCTCTCCAAAGACTCCACATCCTTCTAGTAGTGTGGTGACCAGAATTGAACACTATTCCAAGTGCGGCCTAACCAAGGTTCTATAAATCTGCAACATGACTTGCTAATTTTTAAACTCAATACATTGGCCGATGAAGGCAAGCATGCCATATGCCTTTTAGATTATATTCTCCACCTGCATTGCCACTTTCAGTGACCTATGTACCTATACACCCAAATCCCTTTGCCTATCAATACTCCTAAGGGTTCTGCCACTTACTGTATATTTTCTATCTGTATTAGACCTTCCAAAATGCATTACCTCACATTTGTCCGGATTAAACTCCATCTGCCATCTCTCCACCCAAATCTCCAACTGATCTATTCCCTGCTGTATCCTCTAATGGTCCACATCGCTATCCACAAATCCACCACCCTTTGTGTTGTCCGCAAGCTTACTAATCAATTCAGTTACATTTTCCTCCAAATCATTTATATATATTACAAACAACAAAGGTCCCTGCACTGATCCATGAGGAATGCCACTTGTCACGGCCCTCCATTCAGAAGCACACTCTTCCACTGCTATTCTCTGGCTTCTTTGACCGAGCCAGTTCTGTATCCACTTTGCCAGCTCACCTCTGATCCCATGCGACTTCACCTTCTGCAGCAGTCTGCCATGAAACCATGTCAATGGCCTTACTGAAGTTCATGTAGACAACATCCACTGCCCTACCCTCATCAATCATCTTCGTCACTTCCTCGAAAAACTCGATCAAGTTAGTGAGACACGACCTCCCCTTCACAAAACCATGTTGTCTCTCACTAATATGTCCACTTATTTTCAAGTGGGAATAAATCTGGTCTCGAAGAATCCTTTCCAATAATTTCCCTGTCATTGATGTAAGGCTCACCAGCCTGTAATTACCTGGCTTATTCTTGCTACCCTCCTTAAATAAAGGAACAACCCAGGCTATTCTCCAGTCCTCTGGGACCTCCCCTGTAGCCAGTGAGGATACAAAGATTTCTCTCAGAACCCCAGCAAATTCCTCCCTCACCTCTGTCCATATTCTGTGGTATATCCCATCAGGCCCTGGAGACTTGTTTACCTTGATGTTTTTCAAGATCCCCAATCCCTCCTCCTTATTGATCTCAACATGACTCAAACTATCTACACATCCTTTCCCAGACTCATCATCCAACAATTCCTTCTCTTTGGTGAATACTGACACAAAATACTCATTTAATACCTCGCCCATTTTGTCTGGCTCCACATATAGATTTCCTCTCTTGTCCTTGAGTGGGACAACCCTCTCCCTGGCTACCCTCTTGCTCTTTATGTATGTGTAAAAAGCCTTAGGATTTTCCTTAATCCTGCTGACCAATGCTTTTTCATGACCCTTTCAGCTCTTCTTACCCCTTGCTTAAGTTTCTTTCTACTTTCCTTGTATTCCACACTTGCTTTGTGTGTTCCCAGCCTCCTAGCTTTGACAAATGCTTCCTTTTTCTCTTTGACAAGGCTCACAATATCTCTCTTAACCAAGGTCCCAAAACTTGCCATACTTATCCTTTATCATTTCAGGAATGGGCAGGTCCTGTATCCCTATCAACTCACACTTGAAAGCCTCCCACATGCCAGATGTTGATTTGCCCTCAAACATCTGCCCCGCATTCTTCAGTTTCTGCCTAATATTGTTGTAATTAGCCTTCCCCCAATTTAGCACCTTAACTTGAGGACTACACTTATCTTTATCCATCAATACCTTAATGTCTGTGGCATTTCCCAGTCTTCAGTGCACGCTGATGCCAGGCAGGTCACAGAAGCCCTGTTTGCCCAGGCTGGGCAGTACGTCAAATCTAACCTGGACCATACCCACCAGGAAGCCCGGGCCGCAGGGTTCACTGCCATTGAAAGAATGCCTAATGTACAGGGGGACATCAACTGCACCCATGTCGCCCTTAAGGCCTCCCTACAGAGATTCAGCAACAGAAAGGGGTTCCACTCCCTGAATGTTCAACTAGTGTGTGACCATAACGTGCACATTATGAATGTCTGCGCGAGACACCCAGGCAGTGTGCATGATAGCTTCATGGTCAAGAGCTCGGACATCCCAGAGGTATTTGAGCAGGAGTCCAGGCTGCGGGGGTGGCTCCTGGGTGATATGGGTTACCTGCTTCCGACATGGCTAATGACGTCCCTGCAGAGGCGTATGCCTGAGGCAGAGACTGCTATAATGAGGCCCATGTAGCCATGTGCGCAATAGTGGAGAGGTGCATTGGGATCCTCAAAATGTGATCCCAGTGCCTGGACCAATTTTGCTTCCACTCTGCCTCAGATGAGTGAGGGAGAAGGTGGGGGGAAGGGGAGGTGGGTGAGGGGATGTCCGCTGCCACTCTGCCTGTGATTGTTGGGAGGAAGGGAGAGGAGGCCATGATCAGTCTGGATGGTGGGTGTTTGGGGGGAGTTAAGGAGCTCAGTAATGTTATGGGGGTGGGGCAATGTCTGTTGGGGGCCAGGGGGAGACATTATCCAACCAAGGAGCAATGTGGCAAGGGGGCAGCATTCCATCTTTTTTTTTGTGAGCATGCACAGTTGGAGGTGCTGATTGGAGCTGCAAGGTTTCGGGTGCATTAAGCCCTGCCCACAGGCTCGTGCAGTGCAATTCAGAATCACTGATTTTTTTTTCAGGCAGACTGCATATGGGGATGCCTGAGAAGGGGTCTAGAAGTCGGATCAGAAACAGTCCCAGTCCAGCACTTAGAATCAAAATGGTAAACTAGGGTCCATGTGTCTATAATCGATGTGTGAACAACACAGGTACGATCGCAATTTCAGATCTTTGCATTTCCAAGAGAATGGATTGCAGTGAAAACTCACCAAGACTGTTAGATTTCTTTTCCTTTCAAAACGAGAAAGACAAAGCAATGCAAGTAATCTTCTCATTGGGTTGGATCACAATTGCTTCATTCAGTGCATTAATCTATTGCGTGGCCTTGAGTTTTTTTGGTGCCTGTACAATCTTTACAGCTATCAAAAAAAAAGCTCAAAATTCCTGTCAAGTATTTTTCATTTTTGAAGGTAATTTAAAGCAAATGTTTCACGAAAGAGAATTAGGAGGGTATGGGGAACTTTGACTCCAATCATCATACATCATGTGTTCAATCATAGCTTTACTTCAGGGATAAATTTATTCTTTCATCTCCCAGCTAAAGGGAACAATTATAATCTTCTATTACCGGCTCCTTCACTGTTTTTGTGTCGAAATCCTGGAGCTCTCTCCCAACCAGCATTGTGACTAATTCAGCATCTTCGCTTTGAATCTCACCAACTTATACAGACGCACCATAGAAAGCATTCTTTCTGTTGTATCACAGCTTGGTATGGGCTCCTGCTCTGACCAAGGCCACAAGGAACTACAAAGGGTCATGAACAAAGCCCAGTCCATCTCGCAAACCAGCCTCCCATCCATTGACTCTGTCTATGCTTCCCACTGCCTTGGAAAAGCAGCCGACATAATCAAGGACCCCATACACTCTGGACATTCCACCTCTTTCTGTCAGGAAAACAATACAAAAGCCTGAGGTCACGTACCAACCAACACAAGCTTCTTCCCTGCTGCTCACCAGACTTTTGAATGGACTTACCTTGCATTAAGTTGATCTTTCTCTACACCCTAGCTATGACGGTAACACTACATTCTGCACCCTCTCATTTCCTTCTCTATGTTTTGTCTGTATAGCGCGCAAGAAACAATACTTTTCACTGTATACTACGATACATGACAATAATTTAAGAAGGGTGCCAGGCAAAAGGCGGGGAATTATAGGCCGGTTAGTTTAACGTCTGTGGTAGGTAAAATGTTAGAATCCGTCATTAAGGAGGAAATTGCGAGGCATCTTGAAGGGAATTGCTTGATAGGGCAGACGCAACACGGTTTCATTAAAGGGAAGTCGTGTCTGACAAATTTACTGGAGTTCTATGAGGATGTGTCTAGGGCGGTGGATAGAGGAGAGCCGGTGGATGTGGTCTTTCTGGATTTTCAGAAGGCGTTTGACAAGGTACCTCATAAGAAGTTATTGCAGAAGGTCAGGGGACATGGAGTTGGGGGTAGGGTGTTAGCGTGGATAGAGGATTGGTTGTCAAATAGGAGGCAGAGAGTGGGGGTCAATGGGTGCTATTCGGATTGGCGGTTGGTGACTAGTGGGGTGCCCCAGGGGTCGGTGCTGGGGCCTCAGCTATTTACCATTTATATAGACGATCTGGAGGAGGGAACCGAGTGCAGGGTGTCGAAATTTGCTGATGACACCAAGATTGGGGGAAAGGCAAATTGTGCGGAGGGTGTGGAGAGTCTGCAGAAGGATCTAGATAGGCTGGGCGAATGGGCCAGGAAATGGCAAATGGAATTTAATGTTGGCAAGTGTGAGGTGGTCCACTTTGGTAGGAAGAATGGTAGGAAGGACTATTACTTACGTGGCGAAAAACTGCAGCAGGCGACGGTGCAGAGGGACCTCGGGGTCCTTGTGCATGAGTCGCAAAAACCCAGCTTGCAGGTGCAGCAGGTGGTCAGGAAGGCGAATGGGATGCTGGCCTTCATAGCGAGGGGGATTGAATATAAAAGTAGGGAGGTCTTGCTGCAGCTGTATAGGGCATTGGTGAGGCCGCAACTGGAGTACTGTGTGCAGTTTTGGGCGCCGCACCTGCGCAAGGATATTTTGGCCCTGGAGGGAGTGCAGAGGAGGTTTACTAGGCTGATACCGGAGTTGAGGGGATTGAGCTATGAGGAGAGGCTGAATAAACTAGGCTTGTACTCGTTAGAGTTTAGAAGAATGAGGGGAGATCTCATTGAGACGTATAAGATGATGAATGGGATGGATAGGATAGAGGTGGAGAGACTCTTCCCGCTCAAAAAAGACAGTAGGACTAGGGGGCACAGCCTCAAGATAAAGGGGGGGCGGTTTAGAACGGAGTTGAGGAGAAACTTCTTCACTCAAAGGGTGGTGAATCTCTGGAATTCTCTGCCCGTTGAAGTGGTGGAGGCTACCTTGCTAAATATTTTTAAGAAGCGGGTTGATGGGTTTTTGATAAGAGAGGGGATTAAGGGTTATGGGGAGAGGGCGGGAAAGTGGAACTGAGCCACGACAGATCAGCCATGATCTTATTGAATGGCGGGGCAGGCTCGAAGGGCTAGATGGCCTACTCCTGCTCCTATTTCTTATGTTCTTATGTTCTTACATGACAATAATAAATGAAATCAAATCAAAAATCAAACCTAAGCCACGTGGACTGCAGCAGAAGCTATCGGAGAAAGACAGTGATGAGGCCAGGGAGCATGTGAATTTTAAAAATCATTGCATTGTGGATTAGGAGGCAGGAGTAAATGAGCAAACATGGAGTGATAGGGAGAACAAAACTTTCCCCGTTCACTGAGAATCCACTGTTGCTCTGCACCCCATGAGACACTGCCCCAGAAAATCCAATCAACTCCAGTTGTGAAGCAGTTAATAGGCTCCATCATTTACAGTCTTTTGAAAGGGAGAGTTCCAGATTTCCACTAGATTTTGTTTGAATAAATGTTTTCCAATTTTACTCAGAAATTCATGAGTTCTTTAAGATCATGTCGTCTTATTCTGGATTTCAGGAGGAAATAGCTTCTCCAAATCCACCTGATTGAATCCCTTTAGGGCAGCACGGCGGCACACTGGTTAGCACTGCTGCCTCACAGCACCTGGGACCCAGGTTCGATTCCTGGCTTGGGTCACTGTCTGCGTGGAGTCTGCACGTTTTCCCCATATCTGCGTGGGTTTCCTTCGGGTGCTCCAGTTTCTTCCCATAGTCTGAAAGACGTGCAGGTTAGGTGCATTGGCTGTGCTAAATTCTCCCTCAGTGTACCCAAACAGGTGCTGGGGTGTGGTGACTGGGCAGATTTTCACAGTAACTTCATTGCAGTGTTAATGTAAGCCTACCTGTGACACTAAAAAATAAACTTTAAAATCTTTAACTTTAACGAGAAAACTTTTCTTAGTTTCAGAAATTTCTGCCTTCAGAAATTAAGCTTCTCCACTAATGTTTGGTTTTGGTGAATCTGCTCTGTACCTTCTCCAAGGCCAGTGTCTGTAGCCAAGGGTGGCACAGTGGTTAGCACTGCTGCCTCACAGCGCCAGGGACCGAGGTTTGATTCTGGCCACGGGTCACTATCTGTGTGGAGTTTGCACATTCTCCACGTGTCTGCATGGGTTTCCTCCGGGTACTCTGGTTTCCTCCCACTTTCCAAAGATGTGCGGGTTAGGTGGTTTGGCCATGCTAAATTGTCCCTTAGTTTTTTGGGGGATTAGCAGGGTAAAGGAGGGTGATAGAATAGGGCCCAGGTGAGATTGTGGTCAGTACAGACTCAATGGGCCGAATGGCCTTCTTCTGTACGGTAGGGATTCTATATCCCAAGTGCGCTGTTCAAAGCTGGGTGCAGTTTGCAGATGGGATCTGATCAAGCAGCTGTACAACTGAAGAACTATTTTCTCACCTTTGAATTCCAGTCCCTTGGAATAATGACTCACGCACCATTCATCCACCCAGACTTCCAACTCCCACCATCAAGTATCACGCCTGCAGATTTGGCCTCTTCACTGAAGGCTGGGAGGACTGCCAGTTGAATGATCTTCAAGAGAAAAATTGAGTGTAGAAGTAGATGCTGCCAGCATTGCTTCAAGACACCTGCCTGTACAAAACTCCCTGGAGCCAGAATGTCCAAACCACCCACCAACAGTTGTCAGGAATAGTGTCTTACATCCTGAGAGGATTCCTGGTAACATTCCATCATTGTACTACATGGGGTGACAGGGTGGCACAGTGATTAGTAACAGGCACCAGTGTGTAACAACTGGGAGTTTTCACAGCAACTTCAGTGCGGTTATTTATAAGCCTACTTGTGACACTGTAGGAGGGAATGAATGAACTGAGTCTTCAGACGACCGTGTAGATCTTCAACAAAAATGGCTTTATGCAACATGCATGAGGGAGAGCAGAACACATGGCAATAACTACAGCTTGCTTTCGGGATACACTACTGAGCATTGGCTCTTAAAGATTCTTATACCCCTTCCTTTACATTATAAAGCATTACATTTACATCAGGTCATCATATTGCTTCTTTGAATAGGTTACAGCTACGTTTTTGATGGCATTACATGGTTTCATTGTCTTGAGTGCTTTACTTTTAATCATTTTCTGGACATCTCCTTTTGCCTGTTTACAATATCAAAGCAATGTGTTTGTTAAATGGATTTTGATGAGGTGTTGATTATCCCATCTCCTGGATATTTGATTACGTTTTCAGAGGCATGATGGACCTGGACAACTAGACCTTTTGGAGCCTTGATAAGTGACATCAATTCTCATATGGTTATTGTAGCCTTGGAGTGATACTATCTGGAATGTGACTGTTTTAGTGCCATGTGAGATGTAGTTATTTGTATTTTGTCCTGTCTGCCTGCGGTGAGTGTGGACACTACAGCTTAACCCTTTCCATGCATTACTGTCCTGTTGCAGCCCACACTCCCTGGGTTTTGCCCCACCACAGACGCTGGTAAATAAACTTTCAACGTCATAAAAGAAATGTTACTAATTACAAATACATCACTGGCTTGAAGAAGGTTCCATTCTCCTCAGCTAGAGGAAAGACAATCAAATTATTTTCTCAACCAAGTAAAAATTAGGCAATTGGAAAAATTGGAAAGTAACAATTAAGGCACAAGAGATTCGGGATATGTGGTGAGTTTAGCATGCTGAACAGGCACAGGTGAACTGGGTCCTTTTGTTCCTCCTGCTCGCCAAAACTGGGGCTTTTCCTCACCTTATTGATATTATTTCCAATACATCACACAAACCAGCCTCCCATCCATTGACTCTGTCCACACTTCCAGCTGCCTTGGGAAAGCAATGTAATTAAGGACCCCACGCACCCCGGACATTCTCTCTTCCACCTTCTTCCATTGAGAATAAGGATACAAAAGCCTGAGGTCACGTACCCCAACCGACTCAAGAACAGCGTCTTCCCTGTTGCCATCAGACTTTTGGACGAACTTATCTTGCATTAAGTTGATCTTTTTCTGCACCCTAGCTATGACTGTAACACTACATTCTGCACTCTTTCCTTTCTTTCTCTATGAACGATATGGTTTGTCTGCATAGCGCGCAAGAAACAACACTTTTCACTGTATGTTAGTACATGCGACAATAATAAATCAAATCAAAATATTCGATTGTGAATGATCTCTGTGGTAGTCAATAACTTTATCAGTGAAGTAAATCGGTGTAGTAAATGGATCTTGGCCTGTTTTTGTCTCACAACTCCTGGTCTGAACTTTTGATCTCTGATAGCATGACAATGGAAGTGGTTATACATGATACAGAATGGTGATTGTTACATGCCTACAAACATACTCATTAATCACCTCTGGGCCTGCCATCCAATTAAAGACGGCATCCGGGCTCCTGAATCTGCCAGCCCAAACATAGGACCCGTAGCTTTGAAGTCTCAGCACTGCCACCACCAGAGGGGACAAAGACCAAAGAAAAGTACAGCACAGGAACAGGTCCTTCGGCCCTCCAAACCTGCGCCGATCATGATGTCCTAACTAAACTAATAAAAACCTTCTGCCCTTACTCGATCCACATCCCTCTATTCCCTCCCTATTTGTTTACCCATCCAGATAACTCTTAAATGTTGCTAATGTGCCTGCCCCTCTGGCAGTGTCTTCCAGGCACCCATCACTCTCTGTGTGAAAAACTTCCCCCGTGCACCCCCCCTTAAACTTCCCGCCTCTCACCTTGAACTTGTAATTGGTACTTCCACTCTGGGAAAAAGCCTGCTGGAGCAGATAGGATGCCTCAAACCTCAGACAGAGAAGTTCAAATAAAAGATTGAGGGGTCCTAAAGTGAGGAACGCACCTAGTCCCTTTTTGGGACAATTCCAGTTCCGGCATGCTTCTTGGATTGTCACTTCTATTGAAGGCGGAGAAAGATAGGTCTCATGAACATTTGTCTAACTAATTTCCCGACGGAAAAGAAAGATCAGGGAGTATTACCATCATAAGAACGTAAGAAATAGGAGCAGGAGTAGGCCATCTAGCCCTTCGAGCCTGCCCCGCCATTCAATAAGATCATGGCTGATCTGAAGTGGATCAGTTCCACTTTCCCGCTTTCTCCCCATAACCCTTAATTCCCCTGTCTATCAGAAACCAATCTACCCGTGACTTAAAACTATTCAGCGAGGCAGCCTCCACCACTTCAACGGGCAGAGAACTCTAGAGATTCACCACCCTTTGAGTGAAGAAGTTCCTCCTCAACTCTGATCTAAACTGCCCCCCTTTAGCTTGAGGCTGTGCCCTCCAGGTAGCCTTTTTTACGGGCTTAGCCAGACAATGATAGCCCGGATATGATAAGAGTCCAGGCATTTGTCCTCAAAATATATCTCTCCACTGAAGAATGTTTGGGAATGGGTTCCCCAGTTTGGATACAGAAGATGTTAGGAGACAATATACTGGGCCTGAACTTCTACAGAGGAACCAGAATCGGATCGCTACTCAGCCCCTACTTTCTTACTTTAGGATTGCACAGTGATTATCACTGCCACCTCACAGCGTCAGGGACCCAGGTATTAATTCCTGGTTTGGATCACTGTCTGTGCGGAGTCTGCATGTTCTCCATATGGGTTTCCTCCGGGTGTTCCAGTTTCCTCCCACAGTCTGAAACACGTGCTGGTTCGGTGCACTGGCCATGCTAAATTCTCCCTCAAGTGTACCTGAACAGGCACCGAATTGTGGCGACCAGGGGATTTTCACAGTAACTTCATTGCAGTGTTAATGTAAGCCTTACATGTGACTAATAAATAAACTTTAAACTTTAACATTTTTCAATCCTGTCTCACCCAATATTCCAACTGTAGCTGGATGAGAATCACAATGCCACATGGAGCTTGGAGATGAGTTTTATAGGAATAATGGTGCTGAAGCTGAACAGTCGACGAACTTGGCTTTTAATTTTTAATCCCTACATCATAAGAAAATCACTCCTCTTAACATTACGGCTGCTTATGATAGCTTTGTTCCTTCACCGGCTGGGGCAGGAGGCCTCATTGATTGGAATAAAATCTCTTTCAGGCTTCTCAGTAGGGGAGGCTGCCCGTCATACTCTCAGCAAAACAGAGGATCTGGTTCTAGTCTTTGGACTGCACCAGGAAGGTCCAATCCATGAAGCTGGAAGCCTCTCTGAGCAGTGGGGTAGAGGTAATTACCCTACTGCCAGCAAAGGGCCTTTGGCCTTGCTTAACGGCACCCAAATTGGGAACTTTAATATGCAAATCAGCTGCCCACCTCCATGGAGTAGGCAGCCAATCATAGGAGCATGAGAATAGGAGTAGGCCATTCAGCTCCTTGAGCCTATCCTACCATTTAGTGGGATCATAGCTCAGCTGTGACCTTTGGCCCGCCTCCCTTTGCTTAACAAACATATATCGATTTAAAATTAGCAACTGGTCTCAGAATCTCAGATTTAAAATTAGCAACGCATCTAACATCCTATTCCAGTTTTGAAACATTTAATAGCCTCCAACATTTACAGCCTTCAGAGAGGGAGGGTTCCAGGTTTCCACTGGATTTCGTGTGAATAAATATTTTCCGATTTTACTCAGAAATTCATGAGTTCTTTCAGATCACGTCATCTTAATCTGAATTTCCGGAGGAAATAGCTTCTCCAAATCTACGTGATTGAATCCCTTTGGGGTGGCACAACGGTTAGCAATGCTGCCTCTGACGGTGCCAGGGACCCGGGTTCGATTCTCGAGCTTTGGGTGACCGCGTGGAGTCTGCACCTTCTCCCTGTCGGAAGAGATTTCTAATTGTTGCCTCCACCCAGGGCTGTTAAGATGAATCACCAGCAACAGGATAATGTCAAGCAACAATGCTGACACGGACCCCTGCTATTTTACTAGGCCCCCCCATCCCCCCCCCCCCCCACCTCCACCCCCACCACCCCAGGCCCGGTAGAAATTGAGCCCACGTTATCAATCGATCTGCAGGTTTAGACTTTGTTTTTCAATGGCCCTTAGCTCGTGGTAATTTACACATGGTGTTCACAGCTCATTATACAATTACTGTTGAAGGTTATTTGCTTGAGATCCGTGTGGCACTTTAAAAGAACACAAGCTTGTCAGTAATGTTCCTCAATGGAAAGTGACACAGGGAGATTGAATTCTGTTTAAAATTCAATTGCTTTCCCTTCTAACCTGAGCTACAATTTCTACAAGATTTGTGAAGTGTAATATTCTCTTGCTTGAAAAATGCCACATTCTATTTCGAGACTGTGAACAAAATCAACCTGTGTAGAAATTTGTCTTTCCCGTGTCTAATGACACACAAGGCAGACAAGGCACACGTGCTGATATGTCTGTGCCCATAGTTTGTGCCTTTTTCTAGAACGAGTCGCTGCCTTGCTACCACTGGTTAGGGTTTGAGGGCCTCTACTCTTCATGGAGCACTGCTCACCAGGAGACACTCCCAGTCTTAACACCTTCGATCGGGCACAGTTGGAGGAATTTGTAGGTTGGTAGTCAAGCTGTTTGGTTCCGTTACAAATGTATTTTCCTTGACCATCAGGCTTTGGGGCGGGACTCGAACCCAAAGCTTCTGGGTCAGAGGCAGGGATGCTACCTATTGTGCCACAAAACAATCTCCTGTGTCGCACAACAGTGAAACAATCGTGCATGCATGTTTATAAGTGTCCATGTGGGTGTGTATTTGTGTGTGTTTGTGTGGTTTTAGGTGTGCTTCTGTCTAGAATCATAGAATCCATAATGTGCAGGAGGAGGCCATTTGGCCCATCGAACCTGCACTGACAACAATCCCACCTAGGCCCTATCTCCGCAAACCCACATATTTACCCTGCTGATCCCTCCAACCTACGCATCCCAGGACACAATTTAGCATGGCCAATCAACCTAACCCGCACATCGTTGGACTGTGGGAGGAAACCAGAGCACCCGAAGGAAACCCAGGCAGACAGATTCTGCACTAATAGTGACCCAGGCTGGGAATTGAACCCAGGCCTCTGGAGCCATGAGGCAGCAGTGCTAATCGCTAGGTATGTGTATATGGTCGGGATGTTACCGCACTGCCCGCCTCGGGAATTGGAGTGTGGGAGGGGCAGACAATGGGAAGGCCCATTGACCTCAGGTGGGATTTTACAGTTCTGGGATGAGTGAGGCCACAAAACCCTGCCCTATGTGTCTGACTCATTGTAACCTGACCAATAGTCAAAGACCAGACACAAAGGTGAGGGATAATGAATTGAAATAGGCGCCAAAGACTCATTGATTTCTATGGAGAAATGGCATAGAATGAGATCAGCACAATGCCACAGTGGTTAGCACTGTTGCCCCATAGCGACCCGGGTTCAATTCCGGCCTTGGGTCATTGTCTGTGTGGAGTCTACAAGTTCTCCCCGTGTCGAGGTGGGATTCCTCCAGTTGTTCCAGTTTTCTCTCACAGCCCAAAAGGCATGCTGGTTAGGTGGATTGACCGTGCTAAATTGCTCCTAACTGCCCAAAGATGTGTAGATTAGGGGGATTAACTATGGTAAATGTGCAGTGTTATGGGGTTAGGTTGGAGGGGTGGGCCTCGGTGGGATGTTTCTTCAGAGAGTCGGTGCAGACTCGATGGGCCAAATGGCCTCTTTCTGCTCTGTAGGGAATTCTATGAGTCAACCCAAGCTTGTAGATAAATTGAACTACTGTTCCACGTCCGCTACACACAGCAACAGCAACAACTTTCAGTTATATTGTGCCTTTGTTGTCTGTGTAAGGAGGTGTAGTAAATAGTGTCCCTTTCTCTGAGCTGGAAGGCATGAGTTCAAGTCCTGCTCCAGGACTTGGTGGCCAGGAGAGGTGAGTGTGTAGGTGCGTGTTGGCAAAGGTGAAATTGTGGATTCAACAGCCTTAGGTTGCTCAGTGCAAAGGCAAACCTTTTGGCAAATCAAATCAACTAAATCAAATAAACTGAGGGACAAAGTAAAAGGGGCAGCCCCTTAAGGGGGTGAAGAGGGTCAGGAGGCTTGGTGGGGGGAGGGGGGGGGTGCAGAACAAAAAGCAAAGTTTAAAGGAAGCTTAAAACATCAAGCCGAAATATGATTAAAAGGGTCAATAATACTCCCCAGCCACTGCGGGGCCCAACAGGCACAGAAGGCCTCAGTGGCACCCATGGACTCCACATGCTCCCTCTCCAGGGACACCCAGACAACCCACCCCCTTGGCCACCCGCCACCCGGAAGCCACACCACTGCAGCCCAGGTCCTGAGTCCACACCGGTCAGGAAGGCACACTGATTTAATCCCCAGGCCTGTGATAAGCCAAAAGTGATTATTTCTCAGAGGTAATCAGCGTCCCACAATTAGCCTCAGGCACCCTGTCGTTCCCCAGTGGTTTCGCTTTGAAACTGTAACTGCCCGCAATGTGATCCGGATGAGCGACAAACCAGGCTGGACTGTGATGCTTTCCCCGGTCGAATTGCCTTTGCTCGCACATGAAGGACGGCCATTCAGCTAGTGCGTGCAGGAAATTGTAACTGCAGCGAGTGCCTGCCTGGGACAAAGAGAAGAAAAATAAATAGCTCGTGTTTCAATCAGCGAGTCGTTTAGTTGTCAGGAGATTGTTTCTGCATGTCAGGATTCTGTTTCATTCTCAGCAAATGACAAATAAGCCCTTGATTGTTTGAGAAACACCAGCCACAGTTAAATATGAAATCATATTGGCAAAGCAATTCACTGATGGGGAAATCACTGTATCTAAGTGTGGAGCGGAGACGAAGGGGCACAGATCTGCTTGGGTCACAATTTTGCCAAGGAGGAGCGTTGTTTCTTGGTGTACTTTTTAAAATAAATTCATTCCTGAGTGTCAGACATCACCGGGAAGGTTGCAATGAGAAGCTGGCAATGAACTGTTTAGGATTTCAAGTATAACTTAACATCGTGGCAGACCAGGTTTTTGGCAATCTCTCATCTTTATTTTCTTTTAACAGTTGCAGTTGGAATGTAGTTCTGCTATCAAAACTGGCCATGGCTTCTGATTGAGTTAAAACCCTGGCGAGTTTCCACTGAGGGCGAACAGTGTGACCCCTTCAAGATGACTCATCAAATGAAGCTGATTTGTAAGCTGACGCGCACCAGTAATTACACTTTAATTGTCTTTAAATAAAAAAAAAACTGTCTGGTGCACACTAACAGAACTGGCAAGTCATTTTCACTTTGTATTTTAATGGGACGTGGGTGTTACTGCCAAGGCAAGCATTTACTGCCCATACAGAATTGCCCTTGAAATTGCTGCCCATCCCTAATTGCCTTTGAGCCCAAGTGCCTTGTTGCACTTGCTCATGTCCAGTTGGCTCAAGGGAGGGATCACTTGGCGTCTATCAATAAATTTAGGGCTCTGGAGGGAGTGAACATCTCGGAATGCTCTCAGCTCTCAAGAGCCTAACTCCTGGAATCCCCTTTGTGTCTCTCTACTCTTCTCCATAAACGGCCTGTCAAGGGAAGTCCTTATCCTTAACCTGAGATATTTGCATCAGGGAAATGGCTCACCAGTGAAGGAAGTCGTCCATGGATGAATAAAGTAGAAGAATCTACATTTAAATGGATCAAAGAGGATGACAGTCACAAGCGCAGGCATCAGTAACTCAAGTTCTCCCCTTTACTTGGGAAAGACATGATTAATAAAAGCAACCTCAAACAGTAACCCTCCTCTGTATAGTGCATTTGATAAGACAAAACATCCAGAGGAGCTCTATCTGAAAAAACGGCTGCCACAGAGAACTCTTGAATTAATTTTGCACTATGCTTTTTCACTTTGATCTGAATTTGTCATTGGCTCCTCTTCTGGAAGACCCCCAGTTTGAAAATGTTTACATCTTCCTTCCACCCTCATGCCATCAACCCTCGCTCTCTCTGAAACCCCTCCGAGATTGCGGCACGGTGGCACAGTGGTTAGCACTGCTGCCTCACAGCACGAGGGGCCCGGGTTTGATTCTGGCCTCGGGTCATTGTCTATGTGGAGTTTGCACGTTCTCCCCATGTCTGCATGGGTTTCTTCCGAATGCTCCGGTTTCCACCCATAATCCAAAGGTCTGTGGGTTATGTTGATTAGCAATGCTAAATTGACCCTAGTGTCAGTGGGATTAGCAGAGTAAATATGTGGGGTTACCGGAACAGGGCTTAGGTGGGATTATAGTCAGTACAGACTCAATAGGCTGAATGGCCTCCTTCTGCACTGTAGGGATTCTATGATTCTATGATACAATGATGTGGGTATGCCGGCGTTGGACTGGCGTAAACACAGTAAAAAGTCTGACAACACCAGGTTTTAGTCCAACCGATTTATTTGATAATATACTCACAAGCTTTCGGGGTTAGTCCCTTCGTCAGGTGAATGGAGAGTTCTGGCCTCAGACAGAGCATATAAAGCACAGACAGTTTAGAGATTACTGATTAGAATGCGAATCCTTACACCTAACCTGCTGTTCAAGACCTGAAGTGGCTGATAATGTGTGTGGAAGGAGCACTGATCACAGGTTACAGAGATGTGTATTGTCTCCAGACAGTACAGTGAGTGAGGTTTTGCAAACCCAGGCAAGTCACGGGGGCTACAGATAGTGCAACATGAACCCAAGATCCCTGTTGAGACCGTCCTCATGTGTGCGGAACTTGGCTATCAGTCTCTGTTCAGCGACTCTGCGCTGTCGTGTGTCGTGAAGGCCGCCTTGGAGAATGCTTACCCGAAGGTCAGAGGCTGAATGCCCGTGACCACTGAAGTGTTCGCCAACAGGAAGGGAACAGTCTTGCCTGGTGACTGTCGAGCGATGTTCATTCATCCGTTGTCGTAGCGTCTGCATGGTCTCCCCAATGTACCATGCTTCAGGACATCCTTTCTTGCAACGTATCAGGTAGACAATGTTGGCCGAGTTGTAAGAGTATTTACCATGTACCTGGTGGATGGTATTCTCACGTGTGATGATGGTATCCATGTCGATGATCCGGCATGTCTTGCAGAGGTTGCTGTGGCAGGGTTGTGTGGTATTGTGGTCACTGTTCTCCTGAAGGCTGGGTAGTTTGCTGCGAACAATGGTCTGTTTGAGGTTGTGTGGTTGTCTGAAAGCAAGAAGTGGGGGTGTGGGGATAGCCCTGGCGAGATGTTTGTCTTCATCAATGATATGTTGAAGACTCCGGAGAAGATGTCGTAGCTTCTCCGCTCCGGGGAAGTACTGGACGACGAAGGGTACTCTGTCCACTGTGTCCTGTGTTTGCCTTCTGAGGCTTCTGAGCCTTCTCAGTACTTCCCCGGAGCGGAGAAGCTACGACATCTTCTCCGGAGTCTTCAACATATCATTGATGAAGACGAACATCTCGCCAGGGCTATCCCCACACCCCCACTTCTTGCCTTCAGACAACCACACAACCTCAAACAGACCATTGTTCGCAGCAAACTACCCAGCCTTCAGGAGAACAGTGACCACAATACCACACAACCCTGCCACAGCAACCTCTGCAAGACATGCCGGATCATCAACATGGATACCATCATCACACGTGAGAATACCATCCACCAGGTACATGGTAAATACTCTTGCAACTCGGCCAACATTGTGTACCTGATACGTTGCAAGAAAGGATGTCCCGAAGCATGGTACATTGGGGAGACCATGCAGACGCTACGACAACGGATGAATGAACATCGCTCGACAGTCACCAGGCAAGACTGTTCCCTTCCTGTTGGCGAACACTTCAGTGGTCACGGGCATTCAGCCTCTGACCTTCGGGTAAGCATTCTCCAAGGCGGCCTTCACGACACACGACAGCGCAGAGTCGCTGAACAGAGACTGATAGCCAAGTTCCGCACACATGAGGACGGTCTCAACAGGGATCTTGGGTTCATGTTGCACTATCTGTAACCCCCGTGACTTGCCTGGGTTTGCAAAACCTCACTCACTATACTGTCTGGAGACAATACACATCTCTTTAAACTGTGATCAGTGCTCCTTCCACTCACATTATCAGCCACTTCAGGTCTTGAACAGCAGGTTAGGTGTAAGGATTCGCATTCTAATCAGTAATCTCTAAACTGTCTGTGCTTTATATGCTCTGTCTGAGGCCAGAACTCTCCATTCACCTGACGAAGGGGCTAACCCCGAAAGCTTGTGAGTATATTATCAAATAAATAGGTTGGACTAAAACCTGGTGTTGTCAGACTTTTTCTATGATACAACACAGAAGAAAGCCACTTGGTCCATTGAGTCTGCACTGACCACAATCCCATCCAGGCCCTATCCCCATAACCACATGCATTTACCCTAGCTAGTCTCCCTGACACTAAGGGGCAATTTAGCATGGCCAATCCATCTAAGTTGCACATCTTTGGACTTGTGACACTAATAAATAAATACAGCTAAATGATCAAATAATAACTGTTTCAGCTGGAACGCCCTACAATCATGGCCCAAATCTTCAGCCTTGCTGCAGGTTTGTTCATTTTATTCACACTTGGAAGAAGGAGAGAGACCGGGAGAGGATGAGCTGGGTTGATGCAAGATTACTGATGGGCCCTGAGCTGTGATGCACCACTTGTTTTCAATTAGCTGCATTGCAACTGCTTAAACTGACAGGCTGGGTCTTCCCTGGGAAGACCTTGTGCCTCCCCCCTTTCTTTCTCATCTCTCTCTGACACAAAAGATGAAGGGAAATGACAAAAGAACAAAGCGTTTAACCGGAATCATTAACCTATGACAGAAAGGATCCAATTTCCATTGGAAGGAAAATAATTGCAGAAATCATAGATGCAGCGATAGTGTGTCTAAGTTCTCTCTAAGTATCCTTCTGAGTTTGCTAATACATGAGGGACAAAGCGGTAAAAAGAATATGCACTTAGGAATTCAATGGAGCAGAGAAGGAGGATCGTGTGGATTATTATAACACCAAACACACTAGTTGGGCTGAATGACCTGTTTTTGTCCTGTAAGTTCTACACAAGATCGATCACCTACCAAAACAACAAATCCAAAGTTCAGGAACTAATTTTGGAACAGGAGTGTATGTGAATGAGGAGTTAACGACCAGACAACCCCAATTCAAAAGGGATTCGAGTCATAGAGTATGGAAGCAGGCCCTTTGGCCCAACTTGTCCATGTCGCCCAGTTTTTACCAATTGTCCTCATTTGGCCAATATCCCTCTATACCATCATACCGTCTAAATGCTTTTTAAAGGATAAAATTGTACCTGCCTCTACTGCTAGCACTGACACCTCATTCTAGATACTCATCACTCTCTGTGTGAAAAAATTGCCCCTCTGGACCCTCTCTCTCTTCTCCCCCTTCTCAACTTAAACCTATGCCCCATAGTTTTAGACTCCCCTACCTTTGGGAAAAGATGTTGACTATCTAGCTGATCTGTGCCCCTCATTATTTTATAAACCTCGATAAGATCACCCCTAAGCCTCCTACACTTCAGGGAAAAAAATATCCCAGTCTGTCCAGCCTCTCCTTAAACTGAAGCCATCAAGTCCTGCTAAAATCCTCATAAATCTTTTCTGCGTTCTTTCCAGCTTAATAATACCCTTTCTATAATAGGGTGAATCTCTGATGGAGAATCATGCTCTTTGAGAGGTGTCCTTGTAATAAAAAATCCGGTTCAAAAAAATAATGTGTTGCAGAGAGCCAGATGGAGCTCGATGGTGAGGTGATGGTGTCCTAATACATTCGCGAACTTGGCTACTCTTCATGACATAGTTATTTGATCTTATTCAGCTTGGTACCTAAGGTGAGAGGGTTAATTAAACTTTGAGTGCTATAAACATTAAAGATATTATTTCTCAAGAAGGCTGTAGACGAGGAACTCTCTGCAGCTTTGGGGAACGACCAAAGCAGAACCCAAGGGGATTTTAATAAAACTGTTCCACTCGTAAACCCAATAGAAATATTGCACTTTAATGAAATAAAGATGAATAAAACCGCTACTTAGTGTCTACTTATTTGCTCTGTATGTACACAGGAAATTTTATTTTGCACTCTTCTAAATTAATTACACTAATTTGTCAGATATGTTTTCTTAACATGTAAACAATGCCAGGCTTGTAAACTGTAATTTAGACCCTAGCTTATTATGGTAAATGTTCAGTTTAGTTTTGAACAGTGTGAGGTGAGGATTGTGGGGGGTTTAATTATTCTGATAACTTGTTACTCATAGAGTCATAGATGAATAGAGGTTTAAAGCATGGAAACAGACCTTTAGGCCCAACTTGTCCATGCCACCCTTTTTTTTAAAACCCCTAAGCTAGTCCCAATTGTCCATGTTTGGCCTGTATCCCTCTATACCTATCTTATGCTTGTAACTGCCTAAATGCTTTTTAAAAGATAAAATTGTACCTGCCTCTACTACTACCTCCGGCAGCTTGTTCCAGACACTCACCACCCTCAGTGTGAAAAAATTGCCCCTCTGGACACTTTTGTATCTCTCCCCTCTCATCTTAAACCTATGCCTTCAAGTGTTCGACTCCCCTGTCTTTGGAAAAAGATATTGACTATCTAGCTGATCAAAATGAACTTATCAAAATAGTGCGCACAGACATCCCCCCACACCTCCCCTCCACACACACACACACACACACACACACCATGGACTTTTACTTGGTGTCCAGACTGATATGGTCTAGACCGGCAGCCTAGTGTGTCGCAGAATCAACATTGCATTGGCTAACCAGCCACTTTTTTAGGTAAGATGTTAAGATGAACCCCATCTGCCAATCTTGTGGTTGTGAAATACATTCCGTGAAGAAGAAGGGGTTTATCTTAACGTTTGATGTTAATATTGTACAGTAAGAAGTCTCAAAACACCAGGTTAAAGTCCAATAGGTTTATTTGGAATCACGAGTTTTCAGGGCGCTACCCCTTCATCAGGTGAGTCAACCACAGCACTAACATTGTAGACAGAGAGAGAGAGAGAAAGGAAGACAATTTCTCTGGTGGGTCAGTTCTGAACAAGAAGCCTCACCTCAAGATTATAACTGGGTAATTTAAGTTTGAAGTCAGAAGTACTTCTACACACACACACACACACACACACACACACACACACACACACACACACACACACACACACACACACACACACACACACACACAGACGAGGTCCACCCTCAAAGCTGATGAGACTGGGGTGGTGATTTGGATGGCGTGGGGGGTGGAGGGGAATGTTGGTCTATCAGAAATTTCAAAACAAAGATTGGTAAGCTTTGTATGCAAGGATAACGAGGGTTGCAGAGCCAAGGTGGTGATGTGGTGTTAAGCTGCACATCAGTCTAGAACATAGAACATAGAACACTACAGCACAAACAAGCCCTTCAGCCCACAAATTGCGCCGATCACAACTATACCTACTAAGCCACAGACCTATCTATAACCCCCAATCCCATTAGATCCCATATACTCATCCAGAAGTCTTTTAAAAGACCCCATCAAACATAGAACATGTCATGATCTAATTGAATTGCCAAGTGGCCTTTCCTTGTCTTATTTTCCAACTTCTCAACCATCACTATAGATGTGTGGGTTAGGTTGATTGGCCGTGATAAATTGACCCTACTGTCAGGGGCAAATATGTGGGTTACGAGAATAGGGCCTGGATGGGATTGTGGTCAGGGCAGACTCGATGGGCCAAATGGCTTCCTTTGGCACTGTAATGATTCAGTGAAATGATGGGTTGACTTTGTGCCTTACTGTTCATGAATTGTGTGCTGTGCGTGGCTGCAAAGAACAGAGAATTTGGTGCTCAGCGGGTCCGTAGGAAGTTCTCCACCTTTCCATCTGTTTTATACATGACAAGCAATTGGCTGGGCAAATAGGGAATGTTGTCCCTATTATCAGCGTCATGCAGTCCCATACAAGCTCAAGGGTGAGTAAAGAACCTCAACAGGTTCATTAGTGTCCTTTATGGGAGAGAACCAGCCTGCTTAAATAATCTTTGATTTGATTTGATTTAATTTATTATTGTCACATGTATTGGCAGACAATGAAAAGTATTGCTTCTTGCACACGATACAGACAAAGCATACTATTCATTGAGAAAGAAACCAGAGAATGCAGAATGTAGTGTTACAGTCATAGCTAGGGTGTAAAGAATGATCAATTTAATGCGAGACAGGTCCATTCAAAAGTCTGATGGCCACAGGGAAGGAGCTGTTCTTGAGTCGGTTAGTATGCAATCTTAATAAATTTTCCCAATGGAAGAAGATGGAAGAGATTATGTACAGGGTGTGTTGAGTCCTGGATTATCCTGGCTGCTTTGCTGAGGCAGCGGGAAGTGTAGACGGAGTCAGTGGATGGTAGGCTGATTTGTGTGATGGACTGGGCTTCATTCATGATCCTTTATAGTTTCTTGGGCAGAGCAGGAGCCAGACCAAGCTGTGATACATTCGGAAAGGATGCTTTTCATGAGTGGTAGTGGACATGCCATGACTGATTCTATATGTGTGATTCCAAACCCGTACTGAGAAGGTTAATTCTTAACTTCCCTCAGGGGTGCCCGCCAAAGACCTCAGTTGGATCGAAAACCTACGACAGATTGCATCAGTTTAAGAAGACGGTTCACCAGCACCTGCTTAAGGGCAATGCCAGTCTTGCCAGCTATGCCCGCATCCTGAGAATAAATAGGAAAAGGTTCATCAGGCTTCTGTGTCATTATCAAGGTATTATTATCATGTGTTAGAAAGCCCATAATAATTCAGTTCTATTTCATACGGTGTGATTATGCTTCACTGATTTCCCAGTCAGTCTATCTTTAGAGCATTTTGTTTTTAAAAAAAAAACTGGTAAATTTTGTTTCATAAATATTCAGTTTCAAACTGAAAATTCCTAATCACTGAACCACCTCAGTGAGCTGCACACCGCCTGAATGCACAATTCACAAACATTTACACATAAATGAAAGGAGAATGAAAAAAAGCTTTTCTGCTTCATGCACAATCTGCTTTTGAAAATCGCCTCTGGCTTAGATAGTTTGAGTGTGACATAAATAACGGATTATTAAAAGGTAAATAGAGACAATGAGGACACGGGGCATCTACAGCAGAGGAACCACTGCGCTCCAAAAGGTTATTCAGCCCCAACTGGTTAATGCCGTAAGTCTAATCTTACACTGATTACCTGTTCCACATTCCCTCTTTGCTCATGTAAGTATCAATCCTCCCTCTAAATATACCAATGCTCTTTGCTTCAATGTCACTTTGACTGACAGTGAATTTTATATCCTAACTCCCTGTGTAAAGGGATTTTTCATCATTTTATTTAATCATTTATCATCCACCTTATACTTATGATGACATGTGGAAATGAAAGGCAAGGTTCTCCAACCTCCCCAGCCGTCAGTTTCCCACCAGCAGGAGGTGGTATATTGTTTGGTAGCGGCGGGATTCTCTGGTCCAGCCACTGCCAATGGGAATTCCCATAGGCAGGGGGGTGCATTGCCGGCAGGACCAGAGAATCCCGTTGGCATGAACGGCCAGAGAATTCCAGCCCAAATCTCCACGTCTACCCTATCTAAACCCTGTCAAAATGTAAAGACTCCTGGCAATAGGCGGGGTGGAGGGGTGTGGTCTCCTTTGCTCAAGTTGGCAGGAAGCGTCGGAAATTCTTGCCCATAAATTGGTTTGGTGAGTGGGCAAAGGTCTGGCAAATGGAGGATAACGTGGGCAAATGTGAAATTGTCCAAAGCTAAAGTTGAAGTTTATTTATTAGTTACAAGTAGGCTTACATTAACACTGCAATGAAGTTACTGTGAAATTCCCCCAGTCACCACACTCCGGCGCTTGTTCATGTCAATGCACCTAAACCAGCACGTCTTTGGGGTGTGGGGGGAAACTGGAGCGCCCTGAAGAATCTCACACAGACATGGGGAAAACTCTGCACGCACAGTGACCTAAGGTGGGAATTGAACCCAGGTCCCTAGCACTGTGAGACAGCAGTGTTAACCACTGTGCCACAGCGGCACCTCATTTTGGCAGAAGGAATGAAAATGTCTCACTGGTGAGAGATTGCAGAGTTGAGAGATGTAGAGGAATTTGAGTATCCCAGTGCATGAATCCCAAAAGGCTCACGTAGGGGTACAGCAAGTAATCGGAAAAGCTGAGAGAACGTGATCATTTATTATGAAGGGAATTGAGTACAAAAATAGGGAGGTTATGCAGGAGCTGAACAGAAATCAAATTGGGAGGAGTTATTCATGGGAAGCAAGTCATAGAATCACAGAATTCCTACAGTGCAGAAGGAGGCCATTCAGCCCATTGAGGCTGCATCGACTCCCCGAAAGAGCGTTTTACCCAGATTCATCAAGTTAGGATGAGAGGGAGCTTACAAGTGGTGATGTCTCGTGTGTCTGCTGTCCTTGACAGGGCAGAAGTGGTGTATTTAGAAGGTGCTGTTGAAGGAGCCTTGGTAAGAGGCACATTGGTTAGCACTGCTGCCTCACAGCCCCGCGTCTGATTCCCTATATCTGCTTGGGCTTCTTCCAGATGCTCTGGTTTCCTCCTACAGTCCAAAAGATGTGCTGGTTAGGTGCACTGGCCATGCTAAATTCTCCCTCAGTGTACCCCAACAGGCGTTGGAGTGTGGCAGCTAGGGGGTTTTCCTTAATACTTCATTGCAGTGTTAAAGTGACACTAATAAATAAGGTGGCGGCACAGTGGTTAGGACTGCTGCCTCACAGCGCCAGAGACCCGGGTTCAATTTCAGCCTCAGGTGACTGTGTGGAGTTCCCACGTTCTCCCCATGTCTGCGTGGGCTTCTTCCGGGCGCTCCAGCTTCCTCCCACAGTCCAAAGATGTGCGGGTTAGGTGGATTGGCCATGGTAAATTGATCCTTGTGTCAGCAGGATTAGCAGGGTAAATGAGAATTATAGGAATAGGGTGTGGGTGGAATTGTGGCCAGTACAGACTCGATGGGCTGAATGGCCTCCTTCTGGACTATGGGGATTCTAGGATTCTGTAATAGATTCTTGCAGATGGTACACACTGCTGCCACTGTGCACTAGTGGACATGATGGGCGGAAAATCAATCAAGTGGGTTGCTTTATCCTGGATAGCGTTGAGCTTCTGGGATGATGGTTCAAGGTAATTTGCCTTCATCCCCCAGGCTAAGGTAGAGAAGAATCACCCAGTGTTCCAACTGCAGACTTACAGAGAGTAAATATACATCAATGAAAAGCATTAAATTCAAGCTGCCAGAAAACAGCCTATCACAGCTCACAGATATTTACAGGGTCTCAAATTGTCCAACTAGTCAGAATCAGGGCAGGAAGTTTAACAATGGAGGTGAGAATCCCTCTTTAAACCTGTTCAGCATCTCAAATGAAGTCTCCAAGGAAAAATAGATTTTAAAAAATCAGTCACAAAAGATACAGGGATGCAAAAGTGACGGTGGTAGATATGACTTGAATCTCTTCAATTTGGCACACGGTGGCACAATGGTTAGCACTGCTACCTCAAAGCACCAGAGACCCAGGCTCGGTTCCTGGCTTGGGTGGCTGTCTGTGTGGGGTTTGCACATTTGCCCCGTATCTGCCTGGATTTCCTCCAGATGCTCTGGTTTCTTTCTGCAGTCCGAAAGATATCCTGGTTATGAGCATTGGCCATACTAAATTCTCCCTCAGTGTACCAACAGGAGCCAGAGTGTGGCAACTCTGGGATTTTTACAGTGACTTCATTGCAGTGTTAATGTAAGTCTACTAATAAATAAACTAACCTAAATTTCTCTTTGCAATGAGGAAACAAAAAGCCATGTGGATTAATAATGATTCTTTTCCCTTGTGAAAATCATTCTGAGATTCCAGATGTGGTATGATGTGTATAATGAACTCACGTTGTTTGCATCTTTAAGACTTGAATAGCAGGTTAGTTGTAAAGACTCGCATTCTAATCAGTAATCTGTAAGCTGTGCGTGCTGTTAGATGCTCTGTTTGGGGCCAGAACTCTTCATTCACCTGATGAAGGGACAAACCCCAAAAGCTTGTGGGTTTACAATCAAATAAATTGGTTGGACTTCAACCTGGTGTTGTGAGGCTTCTTACTGTGTATAATGAAGTCAGGGTAGTTTTTATAGTTGCAAAACTGATCGAGCATTAATAACCTATCTTACGGGGGTGGGAAGTGGGTGGGGGAGGCTCATGGTGGTTTGGGATGGATGGGGCAGGGGGAGGTGGTTGGGTGGGTGGTAGTTTGGGATGGGTGAGGTGGGGAGAGATTGATGGGTGGGTTGGCAGGGGGGAGGTTTGATGGGGTGGAAGGGTGGCAGATAATTCAATCTCAGTTTTGTCTGTTCTGAATTCTGCCTCTTGATATTGAAATGTCACCTTGTGATCCACCCAGAATGATGTTTTTCAAGGTCAACAGGGGATTATGAACCTTGAATTCGGATTGAGGAGGTGGCAGCAGCCAGAATGAACCTTTTCAGAGGCTTCCTGTGACAAAGACAAAGGCGTAAAACAAAGGCAGAGATAAGGGAAGCTTCCTCATTGTTTAATATGCATCACCAAACGTTGAATTTTGAAGGCACACAGAATGCAATCATCACCCAAGTCAAAGAGGCTTTTTCTCTCTCTCTCTCTCTCAACTGTCCATATCTGAATAAGTCATTGTAATCCTCATCTCTCCAGAATACACCATTTACAGCAATCAATCTAACTCTCGAGCTGTCTCTGTGCCATTTGCAGCATACATATTCATTACTGCTTCGCTGGAGAGTTCAAACTTTGCTGTACTTGCACAGAGTTAGCTTCATGCACTACCCGCTCCGGCTTTGTCTCATGTTTCTCCTCTATTGTTGCCCCTTCTGCTCCTGATTTGGAACATGTGAGGGCAGGTTGTCAATCCTGATACCTCATACAAGTGGCGATTTTGTGTGGCCAAGTCTTGCCAGTGAGCTTTGCTGTGACCCTGTGCGTACTGTCTTTGTGTCAGGCAGTTATGGGGTTGAGTCCCATTCTGCTGATTGGATTTGACAGTCTATTGCACTGTTGAGGAAATGCTGCATGGTCAGACTTGCAATGTTTTCAGACCACCACTAAACAAAGCCTAGTTTGTCCTTACACGCACTTGGCAAAGGTCCCACGGTGCTACTTTACTTAAATTCAAGGGGGTTCACCCCGATATCCTGGACAACATGTATCCGCTAACTAACGTAGCTCATAGAATCATTGAATAAAATCATAGAATCCCTACAGAACAGAAGGAGGTCATTCGGCCTATCGAGTTTGTACCGATCACAGTCTCAATCCCTGTAACCCCAGGCATTTACCCTACTAATCCCCCTGACACTATGGTCAATTTAGCATGGCCAATGAACCTAACCCGCACATCTTTGGACTGCGGGAGGGAACCGGAGCACCCAGAGGAAACCCACACAGACACGGGGAGAATATGCACAGTCGGCATACACGGTGACCCGAGGCTGGTATTGAACCTGGGTCTCTGGCGCTGTGAGGCAACAGCGCTAACCACAGTGCCACCGTGCCATGCCCAATTAACGTGAATGATCTGATCATTAGCTCATTGTTGTGTTTGTAAACTGGCTGTTATGATTCCCACATTACAAAAAGTACTTCAAAAAGTACTTGGCTGAGAAGCACTTTGGGACATCCTGAGATTGCTAAAGATATTATAGAAATGCAATTCTCTCTAATCTTGGCAGGGGGTTTCATGTGAGACCGTGAGAGCCAACTCCCCATTCCCATCTTCACCCACACTCCACATGTCCTGCTCAGGGGTTTTCCACCGTCTTCAGGATAAGGCAGGGCCAGATTTACAATGAAACACACTGTGACCTTGCCCTACAATGTCATGAAGATTGGTGGGGGGTGGGGGGGGTACAAATGAATGAGCTTCAAACATTCCATCCTGTTAGCTCTCAGAATAAATGTTCCCCTCCTGAACCCAATCACGAGGCAATAAAACATGAGGGGAAGGATTTTCATCTCCAGCCTGCCGCAGGATTTGTAACGGGCAGGAGAGAAAATTTGGCAGACTGTTCAAAGCTCCGATGAGCTCAGGCTGGAATTTCCAGTCTTGGGGCGCACATGGCCAGAAACGCCCCCCTTTCCCCCCATCCCCACCCCCCGAGGTCTCTATATGTCAAATTAAGCTGAGGTTCTAGGCATTCCCACCCAATGGCAACTGACTGACTGCTTTGTCAAAGGAAAACAAGAAAGGAATGAAGGAGGAAATGAAGAAAGGAAGGTGGAACATCAGAAATAGGATCAGGAGGAGACCATGCTCCAGCAGGGAGATGTTCGTTAAGCATCAAACTAAAACCCCGATCCTGGCCTGTTCATGAGATGCCCCTAGTGTCCAAAACTCTGGAGTAAAGTTTATCTATTAATCACAAGTAAGGCTTACATTAACACTGCAATGAAGCTACTGTGAAATTCTCCCAGTCGCCGCACTCCAGTGCCTGGTCGGGTCAATGCACTTAACCAGCACATCTTTCAGAATGCGGGAGGAAACTGGAGGAAACCCACACAGTCATGGGGAGAATGTACAAACTCCACACAGACAGTTACCCAAGCCAGGAATCGAACCCGGGTCCTTGATGCTGTGAGGCAACAGTGCTAACCACTGCGCCACCACGTCGCCCTTTTATTGATGGGAATAACATGATTAACCAAATGGAAAGATCCACACTTCCCCCGGGAGTAAAGAAATTAATTCTTAATTTTTCTTTAAAAGAGAGACTTATATTTATATGATGTGGAGATGCCAGTGTTGGACAGGGGTGGACAAGATCAGAGATCAAACGATACCAGGTTATAGTCCAACAGACTTATTCAAAATCACAAGCTTTTGAAGTGTTGCTCCTTCATCACCTAACTTCACCTAATGAAGGAGCAGTGCTCCAAAAGCTTGTGATTTCAAATCAATCTGTTGGACTGTAACCTGGTGTCGTGTGACCTTTCATCTTACATTTATACAACATGTCTCACAAACAGCGAATGTTCTGAAGTACTGTACAGCCAACAAACTATACTTCCAAGCGTTGTCACTAATGGAACATAGAAAACGCAACCATCAATTTTCACATGGCGAACTCTCACAAACAACAATGTGGTAATACCATCTGAGCTGTTTTTGTGAGGTTGATTGAGGGGCGAATATTGGTCAACACCCGATGGACAACCCCCTGCTCTCCTTCAGAATAAATAAAGTTTATTTATTAGTAACAATTTAGACTTACGTTAGCACCGCAATCACGTTACTGTGAAAATCCCCTAGTCGCCAGAGTCTGGCGCCTGCTTGGGTCAATGCACCTAACCAGCATGCCTTTCAGACTGTGGGAGGAAACCGGAACACCCAGAGGAAACCCACGCAGTCACTAGGAGAATGTGCAGACTCCACACAGGCAGTGACCCAAGCCGGGAATCAAAGCCAGGTCCCTGGCGCTGTGAGACAGCAGTGCTAACCACTGCGTCACCGTGCCACCACCGGCAAGTCAAAAGATTAGCAGTATGGTATCTTTAACATCCAACTGAGAAGGTGGAAAGACCTCGGTCTGATCTGAAAGACAGACATAGATTTAAATTAAGGGCAGGAAGTTAAAAGGAGATGTGACAAAAAGTGTTTTCACTCAGAGGGTGGTGGGCACCTGGAACTTACTGCCTGAAAGGGTGAGAGAGGCAGGAACCCTTATAATGAATCGTGCTGGGACCAGAGTGCTGGTGAATCGAGTAAAGAGGACTGTAGACAGGGCTTTAAACTAATTAGGGGGGGGGAGGGTGCGAGGGTAGGTGATGTTAGGAGGTCTACAGTTAAGGATAGGGTACAGGTAAGGGAAGAGGCTGAGGATGTCCCAAGTGGTGGCGTTACGGCAAATAGGGTCCAGAAGAAGGCTGGGATGAAAGCGCTTTATCTGAATGCACAAAGCATTCGGAATAAAGTGGATGAGCTGGTGGCGCAGATCGACACAAATGGATACGATCTGGTGGCCATTACAGAGACGTGGCTGCAAGGTGACAGGGACTGGGAGATGAATGTACAGGGCTATCAAGTGTTTAGGAAGGATAGGCAGGAGGAAAGAGGGGGTGGCGTAGCTCTGCTGATTAAGGACAGCATCAAGGTGGTAGCAAGGGATGATATCGGAGCCAAAGAGCAGAAAGTGGAATCGTTGTGGGTGGAGATTAGGAACAGCAAAGGGAGGAAGACGCTGGTGGGTGTCGTCTATAGGCCCCCGAATAATGATCTGGAGGTGGGGCGGGCTGTTAACGCGCAAATAAGTGCGGCGTGCAGGAATGGGACGGCAGTAGTTATGGGGGATTTCAATCTGCATATTGATTGGTCGACCCATGTTGGACGAGGTGGGCTCGAGGAGGAGTTCTTGGAATGCTGCCAGGATAGTTTCCTGGAACAGTGTGTGTTGGAGCCGACGAGGGAGCGAGCTATCTTGGATCTGGTGCTATGTAATGAGGCGGGTAGAATTAGGGACCTTGAGGTGAAGGATCCTCTTGGAGAGAGTGATCATTGTATGGTGGAGTTTCTGTTGCAGATGGAGGAGGAGAAAGTGGGTTCCCGGACACGTGTCCTTTGTTTGAATAGAGGGGAGTACGGTAGGATGAGAGAAGAATTGGCGAATGTGGACTGGGGGAGCGCGTTGGAAGGTAGGTCTGCTGAGGAGCAGTGGAGGATCTTTAAGGAGATCTTTCTTGGTGCTCAGCAGAAATTTATTCCGATGGTTAAAAAGGACAGTAGGAAGAGAGGTAATAAGCCGTGGATAACGAAGGAGGTGAAGGAAAGTGTTAAATTAAAAGCGGAGGAATTTAGAGTAGCTAAGAGCAGTGGGCGAGAAGAGGATTGGGAAAGGTTTAAATGTCAACAAAGATTGACAAAAAAGTTGATAAAGGAGGGTAGAAGAAGCTATGAAGCTGGGCTAGCACTTAATATAAAAAAGGATAGCAAGAGTTTTTATAAATATATAAAAAGGAAGAGGCTGGCTAGGGTGAACGTTGGTCCCTTAGCGGATGAGAAAGGGGACCTAGTGGTAGGGGATGGGGATATGGCTAAGGTCTTGAATAACTTTTTTGTTTCTGTCTTCACGGAGGAGGACGTGAATAATTTGCCGGGTGTTAGCGATGGAAAGGTGGTAGGACTGGAGGGTCTTAATGACATTACTGTTACTAGAGAGGTGGTGCGCGACAGACTGGAGGGGCTGATTGTGGACAAGTCCCCAGGACCGGATGGAATGCATCCGAGGGTTCTGAAAGAAATGGCGGAGGTGATAGTGGATGCCTTGGTGGTTATTTTCCAGACGTCGCTGGATTCCGGGGAAGTGCCGGAGGATTGGAAAACGGCTAATGTTACGCCGTTGTTTAAGAAGGGTGCCAGGCAAAAGGCGGGGAATTACAGGCCGGTTAGTTTAACGTCTGTGGTAGGTAAAATGTTAGAATCCGTCATTAAGGAGGAAATTGCGAGGCATCTTGAAGGGAATTGCTTGATAGGGCAGACGCAACACGGTTTCATTAAAGGGAAGTCGTGTCTGACAAATTTTCTGGAGTTCTATGAGGATGTGTCTAGGGCGGTGGATAGAGGAGAGCCGGTGGATGTGGTCTTTCTGGATTTTCAGAAGGCGTTTGATAAGGTACCTCACAAGAGGTTACTGCAGAAGGTCAGAGGACATGGAGTTGGGGGTAGGGTGTTAGCGTGGATAGAGGATTGGTTGTCAAATAGGAGGCAGAGAGTGGGGGTCAATGGGTGCTATTCGGATTGGCGGTTGGTGACTAGTGGGGTGCCCCAGGGGTCGGTGCTGGGGCCTCAGCTATTTACCATTTATATAGATGATCTGGAGGAGGGAACCGAGTGTAGGGTGTCGAAATTTGCTGATGACACCAAGATTGGGGGAAAGGCAAATTGTGTGGAGGGTGTGGAGAGTCTGCAGAAGGATCTAGATAGGCTGGGCGAATGGGCCAGGAAATGGCAAATGGAATTTAATGTTGGCAAGTGTGAGGTGGTCCACTTTGGTAGGAAGAATGGTAGGAAGGACTATTACTTATGTGGCGAAAAACTGCAGCAGGCGACGGTGCAGAGGGACCTCGGGGTCCTTGTGCATGAGTCGCAAAAACCCAGCCTGCAGGTGCAGCAGGTGGTCAGGAAGGCGAATGGGATGCTGGCCTTCATAGCGAGGGGGATTGAATATAAAAGTAGGGAGGTCTTGCTGCAGCTGTATAGGGCATTGGTGAGGCCGCAGCTGGAGTACTGTGTGCAGTTTTGGGCGCCGCACCTGCGCAAGGATATTTTGGCCTTGGAGGGAGTGCAGAGGAGGTTTACTAGGCTGATACCGGAGTTGAGGGGGTTGAGCTATGAGGAGAGGCTGAATAAACTAGGCTTGTACTCGTTAGAGTTTAGAAGAATGAGGGGAGATCTCATTGAGACGTATAAGATGATGAATGGGATGGATAGGATAGAGGTGGAAAGACTCTTCCCGCTCAAAAAAGACAGTAGGACTAGGGGGCACAGCCTCAAGATAAAGGGGGGGCGGTTCAGAACGGAGTTGAGGAGGAACTTCTTCACTCAAAGGGTGGTGAATCTCTGGAATTCTCTGCCCGTTGAAGTGGTGGAGGCTGCCTCGCTAAATATTTTTAAGAAGCGGGTTGATGGGTTTTTGATAAGAGAGGGGATTAAGGGTTATGGGGAGAGGGCGGGAAAGTGGAGCTGAGCCGCGACAGATCAGCCATGATCTTATTGAATGGCGGGGCAGGCTCGAGGGGCCAGATGGCCTACTCCTGCTCCTATTTCTTATGTTCTTATGTTCTTATAATACTTAAGAAGCATTTAGATGGGTATGTAAAACATCATTCATTGGGGAGATAGTGGCCAAGTGGTATTATCACTACATTATTAATCCAGAAACTCAGCTAATGCTCTGGGGACCTGAGATTAAAGCACACCACGGCAGATGTTGGAATTTGAATTCAATAAAAAAAATCTGGAATTAGGAATCTACTGATGGCCATGGGTTCATTGTGAATTGTTGGAAAAACCCACCAGGTTCGCTCATTCCTTTTAGGGAAAGAAATCTGCCGTCCTTACCCGGTCTGCCCTCCATGTGACTCTGGAGACTCAGCGATCTGGTTGTAACTCAGCTGCCCGCTGAACAAGGGCAACTAGGGATGGACAATAAATGCTGGCCAGCCAAAAATGTCCGTGTCCCACAAATGAATTTAAAAAAAAAGCATTCAAGGCTACGGACCAAGTGCTAAAAAATAGGGTTATGTTGGGACAGCATGGTGGCACGGTGGTTAGAGCTGCTGCCTCACAGCTCCAGGGACCTGGGTTCAATTCCCCGTTTGGGTCACTGTCTGTGTGGAGTTTGCACATTCTCCCCATGTCTGCGTGGGTTTCCTCTGGGTGCTCTGGTTTTGCCTCACAGTCCAAAGATATGTGGGTTAGGTTAATTGGCCATGGTAAATTGCTCCTTGGTGTCCCAGGAGGTATAGGTTAGAAGGATTAATGGGGTAAATATGTGGGGTCGTTGTGATAGGAGCTGGAGTGGGATTGCTGTCAATGCAGACTCAATGGGCCTAATGACTTCCTTCTGCACGTAGAGTTTCTATGGTAATAGAAAGGCGTTTGATGGCCAGTGCGGAAACAATGGGCCAAAGGGCCTTCTCCATGCTGTAAACGTCTATGACCGAATATTATGGCCATTCACGCAGGCAGGTGGGTGGTGTGAACGGCCAGTAAGATTATGCCCTATGATTTTATGACACTCCCAAAGAGCTCTGCAGCATCCAGAGCCACAGTGGAATGCTGACCTAGACTGCTGCGTTCAGATCCTTGAACAGGACATGAACCTAAAAGCTTCTATCTCAGAGAGTGTTAGCAATTAAGCCAGAGCTGTCACACAAAGCGAGGCAGAAATGAAGAAATAAGTGGATTGCTCACTCATTACATAACCCACCTGATTTCCATGCCATTGGTGAAAGCTATTGCTCATAGATATTCAAAATGCATTCGCTCATCATTCTTTAATTTTGCATGAGCTATGCTGATTTGAGCACAAAGTCAAAAAGAGTATCAAAATCAGCCCATTTTAGATCAGATATCTTCAGCTTCTGATGCTCCTTATTGGGACAATTCAGATCTAATCTCTCATTTACTTTACAACACAAATAATTATTTAAAAGGAAAATCATTTGGAAGAGGGTTCTGGCCCCTATCGATCACACGCAGCACACTGCATTAATATTCAGGGGTAAATTGTGATGCAGTGTATTTTCTGTCCAATAATCAATAGTGCTAATTATTCATGGAATGTGCTCGAGTTTGCATTTTATTCACTGGAAGCAAAGCAAATCAGCTTCTCTTTTAAAAGAGCATTTCACGTTGTGTGTGTGTGTGTGTGGGGATGGGGGGGGCACCCTTTGCCAGTGGAAGACTGAAGTATTATTAGATTTAGCTCTCGGGGTTAAAGGAATCAAGGGATATGGGGAGGAAGGGAAGGATCAGGATATTGAATTCGATGACCAGCCATGATCAAAATGAATGGTGGTGCAGGCTCGAAGGGCCAAATGGCCTACTGTTTCTAGTTTCTATGTTTTTATGAACCCAACCAAAGGTCAAACCAACATTGGATTTGCATCACGATGGCCCAAAGGTTCTAAGCCGGTGTTTATGCTCCACTCCTCCCATCCAAATCTATCTCACATGCTCAACATATCCTTCTATTTCTTTCTGCCTCATATCCATTCAGCTATATCGTAGAATCTCTGCAGTGCAGAAGGAGGTCATACAGTCCATTAAGATGCATCAGCTGTCTAACTGTGTATCTTCCCCAAGCCCTCTCCCCATCCGATACTCGTAACCTCACATATTTGCCATGACTATTCCATCGAAACCTATACATCTTGGGACACAAAGGGCAGGATGTTACAGCCTCGCTTATCCCGAAACTGTAAAATCCCGCCCAAGGTCAACGGACCATCCTGTTGTCTGTCCCTCACCCGCTCTGATTCCTGTGGCAGGCGGGATGGTAAAATTCCAGCCTAAGAGTGAATTTAGCATGGCCAATGCACCTAACCTGCACATCTTTGGAAAGTGAGAGGAAACCCACACAGGCAAGGGGAGAACATGCAAACTCCGTACAGATGGTGACCCGAAGTTGGAATTGAAGCGGGGCCCCCGGAGCTGTGAGGCAGCAGTGCTAACCAATGTACTACCATGTCCCCCTCCCTGTGCTGGCTGACTTTCCTCAACTCTCCCAGCTGGTAGGGAGTTCCACAGTAACACATCTCTCTGGATGAAGAAGCTCCTCCTGAACTGGTCTAATGAATGGTTGTTTTGATATTTATGGCCCTTGGCTCAGTTGGTCCCACAAGAGGCAATATTTTCACTATATCCACCCTTTTAAACAAATTTATGGTTGGTGTTTCTGGGGGGACACTAGCCCTATAGACTGTAACAGACTTATGGGGGTGAGGTTTACCGTCCTGTCCACCATGGGAATCAGAGTGGGCAAGCTGGACACTATTGGAAGGTCCATGGGTATTGGGTGGGATTTTCCAGTGTCGGGATGAGCAAGGCTGTAAATTTCCATCCATTGTCTCCCTTCACAATTTAATCACAATTAAACTCTGAGCATTAATACTGCATACTGTCGTAATCAATACGAGCTAATATCCTGTGTGTGCAAAGTAAATGAGGAAATCAGTTTGAGTAGTCTTCAAGGTCTATGAGAGGCTTGAACAGTTTTAAAAAAAAGATTCATTTATTTCCTTATAGTCTTCATTGCATGAAATGGCTGGGGAGGGATTTGAACCTTCTGCTGCCATCAGTCTAACCATTGAGGCCATGGGCAGAATCTTAGAACATAGAACATAGAACACTACAGCACAAACAGGCCCTTCGGCCCACGAGTTGCGCCAATCATATCAACGCCTACCAATCCATAGACCTATCTATAACCCCCAATCCCACTAAATCCCATATACTCATCCAGAAGTCTTTTAAAAGACCCCAGCGAGTTCGCCTCCACCATCACTGATGGCAGCTGATTCCATTCACTCACCACCCTCTGAGTGAAAAACTTACCCCTAACATCACTTCTGTACTTGCCTCCCCGCACCTTAAATCTGTGTTCTCTCGTAGCGACCATTTCAACCTGGGGAAATAGCCTCTGAGAATCCACCCTATCCATTCCTCTCAACATTTTATAAACTTCTATCAGGTCGCCTCTCAACCTTCGTCTCTCCAGGGAGAAGAGTCCCAGCTCCCTCAACCTATTTTCATAAGGCATGCCTCCCAATCCAGGCAACATCCTTGTAAATCTCCTCTGTACCCTTTCAATAGCTTCTACGTCCTTCCTAAAGTGAGGCGACCAGAACTGCGCACAGTACTCCAAGTGAGGCCTGACAAGGGTCTTATAAAGTTGCAGCATTACCTCCCGATTCCTAAACTCAATCCCTCGATTAATGAAGGCCAGAACACCATACGCCTTCTTGACCACATCCTCCACCTGCGAGGCCGATTTAAGAGTCCTGTGGACCCGGACCCCAAGATCCTTCTGCTCTTCAACACTACTAAGGCTCCTGCCCTTGATAGTGTACTCGTTCATCCCATTGGTCCTGCCAAAATGGACGACTACACATTTATCCGCGTTGAAGTCCATCTGCCTCTTCTCCGCCCAGTCCTGCATCCTATTTATGTCCTGCTGCAACTTCTGACATCCTTCCAGACCATCCACAACACCACTGACTTTCGTGTCATCGGCGAACTTACTAACCCATCCCTCCACTTCCTCATCTAGGCCGTTTATGAAAATGACAAACAGCAAGGGTCCTAGAACAGATCCCTGGGGCACGCCACTGGTGACTGACCTCCATTCTTCTCAGAAGAATTCCAATTATTTTTCCAGCGAGGTAGGTTAGGTGAGTTTACGGCACTCTGTGCTCTGTGCAACACAGAGGTTGTAATCTGATTCCTACCAGTAGGGGGGGGGGGATTTGTCAAACATTCCACAGACGTTGCCCACCCCAAATGAACCCTCATCAGCCCCCCAGTCACCACCTCCCCCACCCCCCCCCCCCCCACGATAACCTCTGTCCCTCCCCTCACCAAAAGCCTACCCCAGCCTCCAAACACCTGGGGGGGGAGGGGGGGGCTTCAAGGCCTCCAGTCCCACAGGCGGGGCCGTCATGTTTGTTTCTCGTTGCTGAGGACCATCCATGATCCTCGCCGGTGAAGACTTCCACTGACGAAGTCTGAAAACTCAGTCAGCCTGACAATTCTATCCCAGGTTCGCTCGTGATATTAATATCAGTTAGTAAAGAACAAAGAGCAACACAGCACAGGGAACAGGCCCTTCAGCCCTACAAGCCCGCGCCGCCCATTTTAACACTCAGTGAGTGCCTTATTCAAGTCTTTCATCAATCATCGAGGTTTTTGTCTACCTCTAGTGCAACTCCACAATAAAGGGGGTGCAAATTTAGGGAATTATATGTACGCCAGATTAAGGGAGATCCAATTCAGGGACAATTTATTGACACCAATCAGGCTAAAAGCACGTTTTTGGGGTGTGGGAGGAAACTGGAGCACCCGGAGAAAACCCACGCAAGCACGGGGAGAATGTGCAAACTCCCACAGACATTGACCCAAGCCAGAGATCCGACCCAAGTCCCTGTAACTGCACAGCAAACAGTGATAATCACTGGGCTGTCGTGTTGCCTGTCAGTTGGTCAAGTTTAAGCGTACACTAACGATGTCAAGCCCTAGGCAGCTCTCGAAGCAACATCCAAGAGCAGCCCTGGCACGACCCACCACGTGTACGCTCCTTGTTGGCCAACAAGGCGGACCAAATCACCTGTGGATATAAAAAGGAGACATCAATAAACATCAATAGACATTAATGTGCATTTAAATCAGCCTCACACTCTTCCAGGGCACAACGGATTACGCTGGCAGGCCAAGACCGGCAATGTTGCCTGAGGCGGGAAATCAGGCGTGAACCCGATATTTCACCTATCACTCATATTTCCCACCCTGCTGCTCTACTCAACCAGTGCAGCGGGGGTGGAGCATTCCCAGCCAACGTAGGTGGAATCCTGTATCGGTAACAGGGATCTTGATTCCTGACTAGAGAGCAGGCAAGATTCCTGCATCACCAGGTATGTTGTCCAGCCTGGCATTCGACAGGCCAGGGGTGGGCCTTCCCTCAGGATCAAGGACCTCAGCGGGCGGGCTGGAGGGCAGGGTGGTCCTACCCACTGGCAGCTGCTGACAAATCAGAGGCTGGCAACTATTCTGAGCTCATTAGCGGCAATGAGGTTGATGCGGCTACACCTACCTAAGGCCTCGGATCAAGGAGGGTTTTGGGCACAGGTAGATGAGTGATGGTGGGAAGGGAGTGTTGCGAGATTGGGATTGCAGTGAGAGGGAGAAGGGGAGCAAGCGGCAAGGCCAGCAAGGGTGACTCTCACTGACCAAGCCCCTTCCTGGGCCCCTCAATTGATCAGACAGTGCCTTTGAACAAATTAGCTGCCGCCAACCTTCCTAACCCTGCCCACCAACCCCCCCCGCCCCAACCCAACCCAAGGGGATTTTCACAGTAACTTCATTAAAGTGTTAATGTATGCTGACTTGTGATACTAATAAACAACCTTGTTCTCAGAAGCCTGCAAGCAAATAGGCCAAGTTTGCAGGTTGGTTTGTCAAACTCCCCACATCGTGATTCCCTTGCTCATCAGTGGTTTAACACACAGCAGCAGCAGAATAAGGTCTTTCGTTCAGCATTAATTACTCATTTAAGTGCCTCAACTGGTGACAAGGAGGTGAAGGTTGTTCACAGAGTAGAACGTACGGCTAAATGGTAGGACTCCAAAGAGTGCCGTTGAACAGAGAGATCTGGGAATACAGGTGCGGAATTCTCTAAAAGTGACGTCACAGGTGGATAGGGCCATGAAGAGTGCTTTTGGTACATTGGCCTTTATAAATTGGAGTATCGGGTATAAAAGTTGGAGTGTTATGGTAAGGTTATATAAGGCATTGGTGAGGCCAAATTTAGAGTATTGTGTACATAAGAACATAAGAACATAAGAAATAGGAGCAGGAGTAGGCCATCTAGCCCTTCGAGCCTGCCCCGCCATTCAATAAGATCATGGTTGATCTGTCGTGGCTCAGTTCCACATTCCCGCCCTCTCCCCATAACCCTTAATCCCCTCTCTTATCAAAAACAGTACAGTTTTGGTCACCTAGTTACAGAAAAGATGTAAATAAGGTTGAAAGAGTGCAGAGAAGGTTCACAAGGATGTTGCCGGGACTTGAGAAGCTGAGTTACAGAGAGAGATTGAACAGGTTAGGACTTTATTCCCTGGAGTGTATAAGAATGAGGGGAGATTTGATAGAGGTGTATAAGATTTTGATGGGTATAGATAGATTGAATGCAAGCAGGCTTTTTCCACTGAGGCTAGGGGAGAAACAAACCAGAGGGCATGGGTTAAGGGTGAAAGGAGAAAAGTTTAAAGGGATTATTAGGTGGGGGGGGGGGGCTTCTTCACACAGAGAGTGGTGGGGGTGTGGAATGAGCTGCCGGATAAAGTGGTAAATGCGGGGTCACTTTTAACATTTAAGAAAAACTTGGACGGGTTCATGGATGAGAGGGGTGGTGGAGGGATATGGTCCAACTGCGGGTCAGTGGGACTAGGCAAAAAATGGTTCGGCACAGACAAGAAGGGCCAAAAGGCCTGTTTCTGAGCTGTAATTTTCTATGGTTCTGACCACTACCCCCTGTACCAAACTTGTCAGAGGGAGGGGCCGAGACTCAGCCCAAAATATGCAGCCCTCCAGCGACGTACATCTCATTCTCGAACAGATCAGGAGAGGCACTTCACCCTCACGCGTTGAATATCCTGCTGCTAACATCAAAGCAACCCTCAGAATCCTAACAGTTATTTAAGCTGAGTTTTAATATCACAAAAATTAAGTGACACATCCTAACACGGCTGATTAATGAGTTGGCCGCTGAACAAACTAGCAAGGCCGAACTGGCAGATTAACATTCAAAATCAATTAGAAACTTTGTCCGTTGGAATAAAATAAAGTGCTTGTTCCGTGTGTAATTAGCATCGAGTTTCTCAACCTCAGCATTTGCCAAGGCTTCAAAGTAATTTCAATCATGGATTTCATATCTTGCACAAAAAAAAGGATGCAAACTTAATTCACTGGGCTAGACTTTTACCTGCTCCTGGGTAGGAATCTAACAGATTCTCCTCTCCCTCATTATAAAATCCACCCATTCACTGAAACCAATTTCAGAAAGGAAGATTTGCATTTGTCTAGCACCCATCGCAAGTTCGGGGCATCTTGAAGAACTTTGCAACTAACTATTTGCAGCATTGGGAAATCAGCAACCCATTTGCAGGAAAGAAACTCCCACACAGAGCAAAGTGTTAATCCCCAGGTAATTCAGTGGGATCAATAGTGGTCCAGAATTTTTTTATTTATTCATTCATGGTATCACTGGCTGGCCACCAGTTATTGCCCATCCTTGTTGTCCGAGGGCAAGTTGAGAGTTAGCCACACTGCTGTGACTCTGGAACCACATGTAGCTCAGAGCAGGTAAAGGACATGAATGACCCAGATGAGTTTTTCTGATAATGGACAATGGTTTCACGGTCATCAGCAGATTCTTACTTCCAGATTTTTTTTGAATTGAATTCAAATTCCACCACCTACCATGTGGGATTTGAACCTGGGTCCTCAGAACATTGGCTGAGTTTCTGGATTAATAATCTAGCGATAATACCACTAGGCCATCATCTACCTGAGAGCTAATCTGCTCCTCTTTGCAATGGAACTATAGATCTATCTGAAAGAGCAGACATACACTGGCCATGGTTTTCCCAAGAAATGACCAAGTGTCATACAGGGCAGATGGAACATGGCACTGCTCAGCCATGTCCCCAGCCATCCGGGGGTTTCAATGTCCTCTCCAAGCCCCCAGCGTGGCCGTCGTGTCTGGTCTCACAGCACGCCCAAAGTCAGGAAGATCCCAGAAGCTGGGAGAATCCAGCGTCGAATGGGCTAAGCATATTTAAATGTTACTTTAAACATGCTAACCAGCCTTATGCCCTCTCTGAGTGAGATCTGATTCGCATCGTTTGAAAAGCACAGGGAAAATTGCAAAAGCGTTCAGCACTGGGCATCAAACCTGCCTTTTAGGCCTGCAAAATCTCATTTCTGGGATCCGTGTGATCTGTGCCAGGCTCAGTGAGACTGGAGGTTCATTCTATGGTCTTGGTTTGATATTCCATCTGAATTATGGCACCTCCAACAGTCCTGCACTCCATCAGCGCTGCATTGAAAACAGCCACCCGGATTAAGTGCTGAGGTCTCCGTAAGTATAACTTCCTCCAGCACCAGAGTCGTCCACCTATTATGTATTCCTCTAATCCTGACCTCAAGCCTGTATTTACTTCTGCACCATTGGCAGATGTTCTGTCAGTGATCTCAGTCCTAAATTCTGGAATTTCTTCCCAAAGCCGTTCCATCTCTCCACCTCTCTCTCCTCCTGTGCCTCACTTTTTATGATCTTTCGTAATGGATCGAGGGAGACTTGCAGTGGCTTTAAACAATAAGAAGTTTTACTGCTGACAGTAAGAATAATATATACACAACAAGGTTAGTCTAGATTACAATGCTCTGCTCAACTCCCTGACTCCAACGGCGAGTCCTTCCTCAACCCATGGTCTGTACCTCCCTCCAATAGGCTCAGCTTCCCACCAGGATGATTCACAGGGTCCTGGCTGATCATGTGGCCCTTGAAAAATGCCCCCCCCCAACAAAGAGCTGCGCTACCACACCTATCTCTTTGACCAAGCTTTACATCTGCTGTCCTATCAACTTGTTGTACGGTTTGAGAGCATTCCCATGAAGAACCTTCAGAGGTTTGTCTGTGTTAAATGTGTTTTATCAATGCAAGTTTGATGTTCAGTACACTGATTGGAGAGGGATAAGGGGCATTTGATTCGCAACAAAAGCAGAAAATTCTGGTAAAATACAGCAGGCCAGGCAGCATCTGTGGAGAGAGAAACAAAGTTAATGGATGGAATTTTCCCTTGCAGCCCGCCACAGGAATCATTGCGGGCAGGATACAGGCCGCACAAAGATCTCTTCACCTTGGGCAGGATTTTATGGTCTTGGGGCAAGCGCTGCTGGGAAATCCCACCCAAGATTTTAAATCCAATATGACTGTTCTTCAGGAATGAAAAGCAGAAGAAATGTGGTATACTTTCTGTTGCTGAAAAAGGGAGTGGGTCAGGGAAGGTCAGGGATAAGTTAGAGGGCAGGGGAGCTGAAATGCCAAAGGTGACATGGGGTGGCACGGTGACACAGTGGTGAACACTGAAGCCTCACAGTTACAGGGGCCCAGGTTTGATTATGGCCTTGGGTGGCTGTCTGTGTGGAGGTTGCATGTTCTCTCCATATCTGCATGGGTTTCCTCCAGTGCTCCAATATCCTCCCATACTCCAATGATGTGCCTGTTACATGGATTGGCCATGCTGAATTTCCCCTTAGTGTCCAAATTTGTGTAGGTTAGGGGGATTGGCCCATGCTAAATTCCCCCTTAGTGTCCCAAGATGTGTGGGTTAGGGGTATTGGCCATGCTAAATTGCTCCTTATTTCTGGAGATGATTCTGAGTAATCATTTTGAGATGATAATTGGTCAGCATGTCATCGCCAAACTAGTTCATCTTCAGTTTGTACCGTATAAGAAATTGGGCTTGTTTTTGCTAAGATGGTACACATTTCTCACTCGTGGCATAATTACATGCTAACACTCGATCTGTTTGTTGAAATTGATGTTGTTTTGCCCTCAATTTTCATCTAGCAACTTGAGATTGTTGCTGGTGCTGTACTTTATTTGAAGTTTCTTGCTGTAATAACAAATCAAATGTATCTCAACTTTCAATTTAAGAGGAGTAATGCATGAACTTTGGGTAGTTACATGAATACTGTTTCTATAAGATGCTAAGAATCTATTCACATAATGTGAGAATGAACCTTGTTCTTTTCAAGCTTTTAAAGAATGTTCCAAGAATCATATGGGTCTTTTTGTCAATTTATTGGTCAATTGGATGATAATGTGTAGATTTTATAGATTGAATACCATTTACATTGAGATAATCCTCAAAGTCTTGGGAAGTAAACTGTGAACTATTAACTCTCACAATCTGTTTCAGTTTACCAAATTTTCCCACGGTAGGGGAGTCTAAAACTAGAGGTCAGAGATTTGAGAAAACTGGGGAGGGATACAAAAGTGTCTCAAGGCACAATTTTTTCATACAGAGGATGATGAGTGTCTGGAATAAGCTGCCAGAGGTAGTAGTAGAGGTGGGTACAATATTGTCTTTTAAAAAGCATTTAGACAGTTACATGGTTAAGATGGGTATAGAGAGATATGTGTCAAAAGTGGGCAATTGGGACTAGCTTAGGGGTTTAATAAAAAAGACAGCATGGATAAATTGGGTTGAAGGGCCTGGTTCCATGTTGTAAACCTCTATATCTCTATGACTCTATAAATCTTGCAAAAATTCCATTAGGTTTCTCAATTGCTTGTTCAGATGTAGTAGATTTCATGATACAACTTCTAGCCATTTTGAATGTACATCAGTTGGAACTAAGGTCATGTAATCCTCAAGTGAATGAGCTAAATCCAGATGAAATCATTGTCTTGGCATTTTAGGCCATTCCCAAGGGTGTAAAGGAGACAATGGTGGGGTATTACTTCTTCATGCGCAGGATTAACACTGTATCACTTTTTCATCAATCTGACCATCCAGACCCAGCCACCAAAGTAACAATGTAATTATTCCTTTCGTCTGGACCGTACCAGGATGTCCTTCATGTAATTATTCAAGAACACACAGACTAGGAGAAAGATCACTCAGGTTCCCCACAATAGACACCACTTGGACAGTCAACTCAAGCTTTCTTGACACATATGGTTTAAGATCAGGATGCGTATGATGTGTTCCAGCTCTCTTTCCTTTTAATACCATATCCACGACCTTCCCCATCACAGAATCATTTCTGGCATGCTTCCAAACTTGAGAAATGATTTCCAAGCGAAAAGGAAAGAATATTACCAAAACTAGTTTGTGGCATTGATTCAATAGGTAAAAGTAGGCATGTTGCATCATCATTAGTGTGGCATTCTGACTGAAGGTACTTTATGTTGTAGGAAGATATGTAGAGGGACAGGTAGTATTGAGGAAACAGGGGACTGTAGAAGGGCTTGGACAGGTTAGGACGGTGGGCAAAAAATTGGCAGATGGAATACAATGTGAAAAAGTGTGAGATTGTGCACCTTGGAAGGGGAAATGGAGGCATAGACTATTTTCTAAATGGGGAAATGCTTCGGATATCGGAAACACAAAGGTTCTTGCACGTCCTTGTTCAAGATTCTCTTAAGGTTAATGTACAAATTCAGTCAGCAGTTAGGAAGGCAAATGCAATGTTAGTATTCATGTCAGGAGGGCTAGAATATAAGAGCAGGGATGTACTTCTGAGGCTGTAAAAGGCTCTGGTCACACCCCATGTGGAGTATTATGAGCAGTTTTGGGTCCCATATCTAAGGAAGGATGTGCTAGCCTTGGAAAGGGTCCAGAGGAGGTTCACAAGAGTGATTCCTGGAATGAAGAGCTTGTTATATGAGGTAAGGTTGAGGACTCTGCGTCTGTACTTGTTGAAGTTTGGAAGGATGAAGGGGGGACTTATTGAAACTTACAGGATACTGTGAGGCCTGGATAGAGTGGACATGGAAAGGATGTTTCCACCAGTGGGAAAACTAGAACCAGAGGCTCATCCCCACGCTAAAGGGATGATCCTTTAAAACAGAGATGAGGAGGAATTTCTTCAGCCAGAGAGTGATGAATCTGTGGAACCCTTTGCCGCAGAAGGCTGTGGAGGCCAGGTCACTGAGTGTCTTTAAGACAGAGATAGATAGGTTCTTGATTAATAAGGGGATCGGGGATCTGGGGATGAGAAAAATATCAGCCATGATTGAATGACAGGGCAGACTCGATGGACCAAATGGCTTCATTCTGCTCCTACGTCTTATGGTCTTATGGTCTTAGGAGTGTGCAGATAAGATCAGTGCTCAAATCTGCAATGGAAGTCGGGTTTTGTCTTAACAAGCTAATGATGCCATGCCTTTATATGATCCAAAAATGGTAAAAGATTGGTGATCAGTCAATAATGTGAAATGACAACCATAGAAATAATGATGAAAATTTTATATGCCAAAAATTTTACTCAATGCTTCTTTTCTGAGCAGAGCATAGAAAGATTCAGTACTAGTCAAAGTACAGTGGCAGTGGTAGTGCCAGCCGTGTATGCCATCTACAAGGCGCACTGCAAGAACCCACCAAGGTTTCTTAGGCAACACTTTCCAAACCCACAGAAGGACAAGAGCAGCAGACCTCCACCACCTGGAGGTGTCCTTCCAATTCAGTCACCATTCTGACTTGGGAATATATTGCTGTTCCTTCACTGTTGCTGTAAATCGCCAATTAATCTGATTTAATGGTACTGGGTGAGGGCTGCAGGAGAGCTGCCCGCACACCTTTCTGCAGTGACATTACATCGAACTAAGCAAACAAACAACTTAACATCTCATCTGAAACCCAATGTCTCCAATGGTGCCTGGTGTACACATTGAACTGGAACATTTCTGGCCTGTGGTTCAACTTTAACAACAATTTACACATCAAAAATACTTTTAATTTCATAAAGCAATCTATGAAGATTAAAAATAAATTGATTCCAAGTCATCTGAGGAGACATTGGAACAGGTGATCAAACGTTTGGTCAAAAAGGTTGGCCTTAAGGACTATCTTAATGGAGGAAAGAGAGCAGGAAAAGTTTGGGAATGTAATTCCAGAGTTTAGGATCAAGACAGTTAAAGACCCCCATGCAAGTGGTTGGCTGAAGGACAGCTGCAGGAGTATGGAGATCTCAGGAACTTTAGTTGTACTTTGGTAATGGACTATGCAATTACTAATGCAGGAATTGAAGGAGTACAGTTGTTCAAGTTTAATTGCTCCTCAGTATAACACATAAATTACCCCTGGACTCAGATTTATAAACGCTTCTAGTATTTCTAAATAGGTTAAGCTGGACATCTAATTGTACACTTAACAAGAAGAGCAATAATGGCAAGTATCAGAGTTGAAGCGTGCAATTCATTTTTAATTATTGAACTCAAACAGAACCTTGACAACAAAGGAAACATTAACTTTGTTGATTGCATTTTAATCGTTTGGAATCATTACATGAATCTTTTAAGCAAGTAGCAGGACTCACAAGGCCATGAGATGGTCCATACAATTCCAAAGGATCTACAGAACAGAACCAGGCTATTTGGTCCAACACCTCTATGCTGGCCTTTTTCCCATTCTGTTTTATCTAACACCCTCAATGTATATTTTTAATCTTCTTTCTCTTATTTACTTGGAGAGCTTGCCCTTAAATATATCTATGCTATTGAATCAACTATCTGGAACATAAAAACAAGAGTAGGTCACTCAGCCCATTGAACCTGTTCTTCCATTCAATTAGATGAAGCTAATTTATTTCTAAACCTTGCATCCCCATCTTGGTTCTATAATCTTGAGTAACCTTGTCTAATAAAAGTCTACCAATCGTTGTTTTAAAATTTTCAACTGATCGAGACTCGATCACTATTTACAGGACAGAATTCTTGATCACTCATACTGATGCAGCACGGTCGCACATTGGTTAGCACTGCTGCCTCATAGTGCGGGGGACCTGGGTTTGATTCCTTTGGGTGCATCGGTTTGCTCTGGGTGCTCCGGTTTTCTCCCACAGTCTGCAAGATGTGCTGGTTAGGTGCATTAGCCTCAGTGTACCTGAACAGGCACCAGAGTATGGTGACTAGGGGATTTTCACAATAATTTCATTGCATTATTAATAAAGAACAAAAAAAAGCACAAGAACAGGCTCTTCAGTCCAAGCCTGCATCAACCATGCGGCTCGACTGAACTAAAATCCTCTACCCATATCCCTCCATTCCCATCCTATTCATGTATTTGTCCAGACGCTTCCACTCCCTCCCCCAGCAGCAAGTTCCAGGCACCCACCACCTTTTTTGTAAAGATCCTCCTACATCCCCTTTAAACCTTGTCCCTCTCACCTTAAATCTATGCCTTTCTATGTCCTTTCCCGATCCTAATACCCTCTCAGTTCTAGCATATTCAAATAACTCTTCTATATATTAAAAGCGTTTCAATGAAAATTCATTGTTTGCCTTGTTATATTGAATTAATAATTTGAATCATGTTCACTTGGAGATAAGTAAAACTATAACTACCTACAATTTGAGATGTTCATATATGACTCTTCCACCCTGGGGAAAATATGTTTTTGACTATCCACTCTATCCATGCCCTTCATAATCTTGTCTATAATGTAAGCCTACTTTAATTTCCTGAACAGTCAATTCTAATTTTAACATTATTCCATTTGGAAACAAGTGTTATGCTCTAGCCACTTACTGGATAAAGCCATTTTTTTTCATGAATTTCTTGTTTTGCATTAGTTAGTGACAATCTTATAATTAGAATACCTTAGGTATGATCCTTCCTACAAGTGGATTTGTCTGCACCTAATCAAACCTGTTCAGAGACATCTATTTGATTTGATTTGATGTATTATTATCACATGTATTAGTATACAGTGAAAAGTATTGTTTCTTACACCCCAAACAGATAAAACATGCCATCCATGTAATATATAGGGGAGAAAGAAAGGAGAGGGTGCAGAATGTAGTGTTATAGTCATAGTTAGGGTGTAGAGAAAGACCAACTTAATGAGAGGCAAGTCCATTCAAAAGTCTGGTGGCACCAGGGAAGAAGATGTTCTAGAGTCAGTTGGCACATGATCTTAGACTTTTCTATCTTTTTTCTCAATGGAAGAAGGTGGAAGAGAATATGTCCAGGGTGCATGGGGTCTTTGATTATGCTGGTTCCTTGCACAAGGAAGCAGGAAGTGCAGACAGAGTCAATAGATGGGAGGCTGGTTTGTGTGATGCACTGGGCTTTGTTCATGACCCTTTTTACTTTTATTGTGGCCTTGGTCAGAGCAGAAGCCATACCAAGCTGTGATACATCTGCAAAGAATGCTTTCTATGGATCACCTCTCAGCCTTATCTTTTCTAGAGAGCCGATCCCAAGCCTCTGCAAGTGTTCTTGATCATAATACCCTCTCAGTTCTAGTATACTTTAATAACTCTTCTACGTATTAAGGCATTTAAATGAAAATTCTATGTTTGCCTTGTTGTATCGAATTAATAATTTGAATCATGTTCACTTGGAGATGAGTAAAACTGTAACTACCCACAGTTTGAGATGTTCAATTACTAGCTTCAGTGACTGCTCCTGCTAAAAGCTTACAGCAATTAAAAAGACCTAAAGTACAGCCAAGGGATACATGGGTAGACATTCATCTTCACTGATTAATTAATGTAGTTTTATTCTTTATGTCTTAGATATTCCTAATGTGCTCTTTTTGCTTTTGTTTCTGACACTATGACTGAATCTAGGAGCAGTCTGGTAAATTTCAAGTAAGCTTTCATTGATTATTTTAAGATGCCTCATCATGTTTCCACCCCAGAGCTGACCCCCTACCTGTGAGGTGTTCTGCAATGCTATAGCCTCAACCTCAGTTTTAGTAAGGAAGTGATTCAATGGCATTGGTTGAAAGATGAATATGGGTTGGGGTACCAAGCAAGCTTATTTCTAAACTCTTTCCAACATCTTTAACATGGTGGAACTTCCCACAGGACTTCACAGAAGCATCATCAAGGCAAAGATTGACAGGTAGCCACATGAGGAAATATTAGTGTAGGTGACAAAGAAACCTCGGTGAAAAAGAAAACTTTTGTGAAGGACCTTAAAAGCAAAGAGAGAGGGAGAGGTTTAGGAAGGTAATTTCAGAGTTTAAGGCACGACTACTGATTGTGGGGGGCAAAGGGAGTGGAGGATGCCCATGCAGCCAAAGTTGGTGTAGTTTTGGAGGGTTAAAGACCTGGAGAAGGACACAGGGATTGGGAGGGGTGAGGTTTTAATTCATGGTGTTGCTGTAACTTTTAGCTTCCCCTTAAATTAACCTGTACTATTGTTATACTGTAAGTATATTCATTGTCCATCACAAAGTTCTCTTGAGAAGGTCATGGTGAGCGCTCCATGTGGTGGAATAATTCCCACTGTGCTGTCAAGGAATGAATTCCAGGATTTATACCCAGTGACAATGAAGAAAAAAATGAAACATTCCTGAGATACCATGGCACATTCGCCTGAATCAATCAATAGGCTGTCAATGGGGAGAAGTGCAAAGTGTTACACTTGGTGTACAAGGTGATGGTCTCTCAACGTTGGACCAGAGGCACTTTACTGGAGCATATTGAAGAGTTGCTTTACCTTGCACCCAATCCTGAAATGTTTGTAGTTGAAACTAATTGGGTAGACGATAGGATGTGTTCCAGTCCTCAGCGTTTATACTGTATATATAATGAATCCTTATTGTAGGGGGTGCTTTAATATCAGAGAATATGTTTGTAATATCATAGTGATCAAGTGGCCTCTGTGCAGTTGGCTGATCCACCTTGCCTACGGTAATGCTCATAAGTTATATTGTTTCACATAGTCCCCACAGCCAAGATCATTTGGTCCAAAGAACAAAGGCAGTGTGATTAACGTAAACCTCTTTCAAAGAGCCAGTCCTGGCACAATGGCCTGAATAGCCTTGTTTGTTGCTGCATGATCCTATAATCTTATGACTGGTTTACTATAAACCAGCCCATCAAACATTCTTGGGTTAGGTACGTCACAGCAAAGTAAAGCCCTCTCCAATATGCACCAACAAAGTGCTTTACACTTCAACTCCTTAGAATTAATATGCAACACATCCAATTAACATACTATTGTTTGGAGGTCACCTTGTCACTGTAACTTACTGAATGAAATTCGCTGCCTAGCAGATACCGGGTGCTGCTTATCACAAACTCTCGAGAGAACTCATAGAATCTGCAGTGCAGAAGCAGGCTATTTGCCCCACCGAGTCTGTACCGACTGTCCTGAGGACTACGCTACCCAGACCCCATCTCTGTAACCCCATATATTTATCCCGCTAATCCCTCCTAACCAAACATCTTGTGACAATAAGGAGCAATTTAGCACAGCCAGTCAACCCTAACCTGCACACCTTTGGACTGTGGGAGGAAGTTGGATTAGTTGGAGGAAACCCACACAGACGCAGGAGAACGTGCAAACTCCACACAGACAGTCACCCGAGGCCGGAATTGAACCAGGGTCTCTGGTGCTGTGAGGCAACAGTGCTCACCACTGTGCCACCGCACCACTCTCACATTTTTGCTCCACATGTGTTCCACAATAATCAGCACTTGCCAATTCTGTTGCTTCTTCACTGCCTGTTATCTATGAAACACATAATTAGTTTGTCAAGAGATGCTCTGTTGCCTGACTTCGATAACTTTATCTCTGCATATTCTTCCAGTCAAGACGTGGAGATGCCAGCGTTGGACTGGGGTAAACACAGTAAGAAGCCTCACAACACCAGGTTAAAGTCCAACCAATTTATTTGATAGTAAACTCACAAGCTTTCGGGGTTTGCCCCTTCGTCAGGTGAATGGAGAGTTCTGGCCTCAGACAGAGCATATAACAGCACAGACAGTTTACAGATTACTGATTAGAATGTGAGTCTTTACAACTAACCTGCTATTCAAGTCTTAAAGATGCAGACAATGTGAGTGGAAAGAGCATTAAGCACAGGTTAAAGAGATGTGTATTGTCTCCAGACAGGACAGTAAGTGAGGTTTTGCAAACCCAGGCAAGTCATGGGGGTTACAGATAGTGCGACATGAACCCAAGATCCCAGTTGAGACCATCCTCATGCGTGCGGAACTTGGCTATCCATTCACCTGACGAAGGGGCAAACTCCGAAAGCTTGTGAGTTTACCATCAAATAAATTGGTTGGACTTTAACCTGGTGTTGTGAGACTTCTTACTATTCTTCCAGTACCAGAGCAGGTCTCCTCACACTGACTGCACCCCTTAACTTCTTGACACGGACATTGCAGGCTCTTGCATCACCATCCAACTCCTCTTCAATTCTGTGGACCATTTTCTGAGACTCCCTTCCGGCCGCACATTCAACAAGATAGGTTCAAACCTCTTGATGATTTTGTGATGTTCTGGATCCCTGTGTGTTACTCTGAACATCTTCATTCTCATTTCGGAGGAATAATCTTGTGCCAACAGGAAGGTTGGCTTTAACTTGACGATTGTGTAGTGTTTTTCTTCTCAGCACTTGTATTTCTGTCCCCTTCGATGCCATCTTGAACACCTGGGCTGGTATTTCGTGATGTCGTTCAGGCGAAGCATGTAAAATCCCGCCCGAGGTCAACAGAGAATTCCACTCTGCAAGCCGCACCCACCCCCGATCCCAGGTCGGGCGTGGCGATAAATTTCTCACCCTGGTGTAGACCTTCATGATGCTCAAGCACTTGCCCATCTCCTTCAGAATGTGTTGTTAACCGAATGGTCCAGAGGAAGGGGTGAGCTATCCCCATAGAGGGGATGACCCCCTCAAGATGTTGACGATTCGGCTGCAGATTCTTTTCTCCTTTATATTGCAGAGATGTTATTATTTGATTCATACTGCATTGTGATTCATGCAAACCTGCATGGAAGATACAGCACCAGATCAAGCCACTCGGCCCCACAGCTCCATGCTAGCGTTTCGATCCGGCCTCCTCCCAGTTAACACCATCCCACTCAACTGCTATATCCTTCCATCTAACATTTGCTGCACGGGAGGAGAAGGCAATAAGCTTTGGATTTATTTTCCAAATGCAAATCCATTAGATGTTAGCAGCTGCCAACCATTCTCAATTAAGTACGAGTGACTCGTGTAATAATATACATCGATGTGGATTTCTAACCGCAGCTGAGTCCCTGATGAAACACATAATTAGTTTGTCAAGAGATGTTCAGTTGGGTTCAGGATTCCTACAAAGTGAAGAGCAAAAATAGCCAATTTGCAAATCATTGTCTCATGGCCTACTTAATCATTCATTCAGCAACTCCATTTAATAAACAGAGAGAGCACTGAACATTTCAAATCAGCAAACCATTTGTGCTTAAGACGATTAAAGGATTCAATGGGAGAGATAGAGAGAAATGATTTTCTCAGGAGAGGGAGCCCAGAACAAGGGAGCAGATTCTTAACATTAGAGTGAGGTTCTCCAGGGGTGATATCAGGAACCATCCTTTCATACAAAGAAGGTTCGTGGAAATTAATGCTGGTCATGCTCAGGAATGCATTAAAAGAAAAGAACGCTTTGGAACTCTCTTCCCCAGAAGGCAGGTTAGCAATTGAACATCTTTTGAAGATTTGGTTTTGTTAGTTGGGTCAAGTCAATGGGGTGGAAATACAAATCGGCCATAATTCAATAGATACGTTCTGTACGTATGAGGATGACCTCAACTGGGTTCATGTCACGTTACATGTACAGGGATAAGATAGAGAATCTGGTGAAGTGGTAAGGCAACAATAATCTCTCCCTCAATGTCAACAAAAGAAAGGAGGTTGTCATCGACTTCAAGAAGCACAAAGGAGACATACCCCTTTCTATATTAATGGGGGTGAAGTAGAAAGGGTCATAAGCTTCAATGTTTTTAGGTGTCTAGATCACCAGCAACCTGTCCTGGTTCCCCCCATGCCAACACTACAGTTAAGAAAGCCCACCAAAGCCTTAACTTCCTCAGAAGACTAAGGAAATTTGGCATGTCAGCTGCGACTCTCACCAACTTTTACAGCTGCACCATAGAAAGCACTCTTTCTGGTTGTATCACAGCTTGGTATGGGCTCCTGCTCTGCCCAAGACCACAAGGAACTACAAAAGGTTGTGAATGTAGCCCAATTCATCACGCAAACCAGCCTCCCGTCCATTGACACTGTTTACATTTCCCTCTGCCTCCGCAAAGCGACCAGCATAATTAAGGACCCCCACGTACCCCAGACATTCTCCCGTCCACCTTCTTCCTTCGGGTAAAAAATACAAAAGTTTGAGGTCACATACCAACGACTCAAGAAGAGCTTCTTCCCTGATGCTGCCAGGCTTCTGAATGGACCTGCCTTGCATTAAGTTGATCTTTCTCTACACCCTAGTTGTGACTGTTACTCTACATTCTGCACCCTCTCATTTCCTTTTCTATGAACGGTATGCTTTGCATGTGTAGCACACAAGAAACAATATTTTTCACTGCAAATACATGAGACAATAATATGTCAAATCAAATCAAATGTAACCCCCACCATTTGGCCTGAGCTTGCAAAATCCTATTAACTGTCCTGTTTTGAGATAATCCATATCTCTTTAACCTGTGATTATTCCTCTTTCCACTCACACTGTCTGTACCTGTAAAGACATGATGACCTGAAAAGACTTGCATTCCAACCATTACCTTTCAATAGTGTCTTTGTCTATATATACCATGCTTGTGAAACCTACCTCTCCACTCACCTGACGAAGGGGCAGTGCTCCGAAAGCTCAAGATTTCCAGCAAACCTGCTGGACTTTAATCTGGTGTTGTGAGACTTTACAAGATAATGAAGGGGCTAGATAGGGTAGAGGTAGAGACATTCTTTCCGCTTAGAAAGGAAAATAGAACTAGAGGGCACAGCCTGAAAATAAGGGCGTGGCAGTTTAGAACGGAGTTGAGGAGGAACTTCTTCACTCAAAGGGTGGTGAATCTCTGGAATTCTCTGCCCGTTGATGTGGTGGAGGCTACCTCGTTGAATATATTTGAGTCACGGGTAGATAGGTTCCTGATAGACAAGGGAATTAAGGGTTATGGGGAGAAAGCGGGAAAGTGGAACTGATCCACTTCAGATCAGCCATGGTCTTACTGAACGGTGGGGCAGGCTCGAAGGGCTAGATGGCCTACTCCTGCTCCTATTTCTTAAGTTCTTATGTCCTTATGACTTTTTACTATAATCTAATTAAATGGTGGGATAGGCTTGAGGCATTGAGTGGCCGCCTCCTGTTCTTCCTTTGCTCTATTTGAGCCCACTTCCTCCCTTCATTCCCACCTAGACTTGTAATTAAAACTGGCCTTCGGTTGATAAATAACCTATACGGTCCATTTCTGTATCTGGTTAGCCCAAGCAGTACAGCAACAAATTGGATTTGTATAACCCCTTTGCCTGGTAAACCAACCCAAAGCTTCTGACAAGTGCACTGTCGAACAATGTAATACTGAGCACATTTAAGGAGATATATGAATGGTAAGGGTGTCACAGAGCTCAGATTGTGGCACAGATATGTCACCCAAATAGTGCTGCCCAGAGTGACACGATGGCACAGTTGTTAGCACTGCTGCTTCGCAGTGCCTGGGACCCAGGTTCGATTTTGGCCTCAGGTGACTGTCTGGGGGCTGCTTTTGCTGATTGTAGCCATTCCCTCCACCTCCCACATTCCTGTCACTGTGCCTTCAACTAGAATCATATTGGTACATAGGTAAAAAAAGGGATGAGATCCTAAAAGCAGAATACAGGAAGCTAGAACGAAAGTTAAGAAATCGGACCTCAAAGGTAGTGATCTTAGGATTACTTCTGGTGCTACGTGCTAGTCAGAGTAGACACGACAGGATATACCGGAAAAAATACATGGCTGAACAGATGGTGTCAGAGAGAGGGTTTCAGATTCCTGGGGCATTGGGGCCAGTTCTGAGGGAAGTGGGACCTATGCAAATTGGACAGATTACACCTAGGCAGGACTGGGACCAATGTCCTAGGGGGAGTGTTTGCTGGAGTGGTCGGGGAGGGTTTAAACTAATATGCCAGTGCGGTGGGAACCTATATAAGGAGTTGAGGAAAGGAGGGAGAAAGGATAAAATTTAGGGAGAAGGTTCCAACTACATCAAAAATCAGGAAAAAAGTTAAAAGGAATGAGAACTCAGGAGATGTTATTAATGGAAGAGTTTAGAATTCAAAAAGAAGGTACAAAAACTAGCATAAGGGAACTTTATCTGAATGCTCGTAGCACTCGAAACAAGGTAAATGAGTTGATGACACAAATCATTGAGAACAAGTATGATTTGATGGCCATTACAGAGACATGATTGAGGATGGTCATGACTGGGAGTTAAATATCCAGAGGTATCAGACTGTTCAGAGGGACTGGCAGGAAGGTAAGGGAGGTGGTGGAGTTCTGATATTTAAGGATGATATCAGGGTGGTAGTGAGATGATATAGGTTCCATGCAAAACAAAAAGGTTGAATCCATTTGGGAGGAAATTAGAAATAGTAAAAAGAAAAAGTCACTGATAAGCATAGCCTTTTCGCAGTAACTTCATTGCAGTGTTAATGTAAACCTATTTATGATTAATAAATAAACTTTAAACTTTTTTAGTCTGTAGACCATCAAGTAATGACACCATGGTAGGGCAAGAAATAAACAAAGAAATAACTGAAGCATGTAAAAATGGTGCAGCAACTATCATGGAGGTTTTTAATCTATATATCGATTGGTCACACCAGGTCGGTCAAGGCAGTCTTGAGGAGGAGTTCATAGAATGTATCCACGATAGTTTCCTTGAACAGTACGTAATGGAACCTATGATAGACCAAGCTAGATCTTGTCCTGTGTAATGAGAAGGGAATAATTAATGATCTTACAGTTAGGGATCCTCTCGGAAGAAGCGATGACAGTGTGGTTGAATTTAAAATACAGATGGAACGTGAGAGAGCAATATCCAATACCAGTGTCTTGTGCTTAAACAAAGGAGACTACAAAGGGATGAGGGAAGAGTTGGCTAAGGTAGACTGGGAGCAAAATCTTTACAGTGGGACAATTGAGGAACAGTAGAAGACTTCCAAAGCGATCTTTCACAATGCTCAGTGAAAGTATATACCAGTGATAAGGAAAGACTGTAGAAAAAGAGATAAAAAGAGATAAAAAACAGATAGCAAAAGTTTCTACAAATACATAAAACAAAGAAGTGTCTAAAGTAAACAATGGTTCTTTAGAGGATGAAAAGGGGATGTCATAACTGGAAATGAGAAAATGGCTAAAGCATTGAACAGGTACTTTGTGTCGGTCTTCACAGTGGAAGACACAAAAACATGTCAAAAATTGGTGACAGGAAGGCTTTGGCAGGTGAGAACCTAGAAACTATCATTATCATGAAAGTGATAGTATTGGACAAGCTAATGAAGCTAAAGGTAGACAAGTCTCCTGATCCTGGTGGAATGCATCCCAGGATACTAAAAGAGATGGTGGGAGAAATAGCAAATGCACTAGTGGTAATTTACCAAAATTTGCTGGATTCCAGGGTGGTTCCCGCAGATTGAAAAACAGTAAATGTAACACTACTGCTTAAAAAAGGAGGTAAACAGAAGGCAGGTAACTATCAGCGGTTAGCTTAACTTCTGTAGAAGGGAAAATGCTTGAATCTATCATCAAGGAAGAAATAGCAAGCCATCGGGATATAAATTGTCCCATTGGTAAGACACAGCATGGGTTCATGAAGGGAAGGTCATGTTTGACTAATTTGGAGGAATTCTTTGAGAACATTACATGTGCAGTGGACAATGGGGAACCTGTGGATGTAGTATACCTGGATTTCCAGAAGGCATTTGACAAAGTGCTGCACCAAAGACTGCTACATAAGATAAAGGTGCACGGTGAAACAGGTAATATATTAGCATGGATAGAGGATTGGTTAACTCACAGAAAGGAAAGGGTGGGGGTAAATGGGTGTTTTTCTGGTTTGTGATCAATGACTAGTGGTGTGTCTCAGGGATCAGTGTTGGGACCGCAATTGTTTACACTTTACAGAGATGATTTGGAGTTGAGGGTCAAGGGTAGTGTGTCAAAATTTGCAGATGACACCAAAATGATTGGCAGAGCAAAATGTACACAGGACACTGAAAGTCTGCAAAGGGATATAGATAGTCTAAGTGAGTGGGCGAGGGTCTGGCAGATGGAGAACAAAGTTGGAAGTCATCCATTTTGGTTGGAATAAAAATAAAATGGACTATTATTTAAATGGTTAAAAAATTGCAGCATGCTGCTGTGCAAAGGGACCTGGGTCTCCTTGTGCAAGAATTACAAGGAGTTGGTTTACAGGTGCAACAGATAATTAAGAAGGCAAATGGAATTTTGTTCATCATTGCTAGAGGGATGGAGTTTAAAAACAGCAAGGTTATGTTGCAGCGATATTAGGTGCTGGTGAGGCTAGACCTGGAGTACTGCATACAGCTTTGATCTCCTTTATTTGAGAAAGGATATACTGGCACTGGAGGGGATGCAGGAGAGACTCACTAGGTTGATTCTGGGATTGAGAGGGTTGGCTGACGAGGAGAGACTGAGTAGACTGGGGCCATATTCATTGGAATTCAGAAGAATGAGGGGAGTTCTTATAGAAACATATAAGATTATGAAGGAAATAGATAAGATAGAAGCAGGGAAGTTTTTTCCACTAGCAGGTGGCACTAAACTAGGAGGCATAGCCTCAAAATAAGGGGAAGCAGATTTAGGATTGAGTTGAGGAGGAACTTCTTCATCCAAAGGGCTGTGAATCTGTGGAAGCCCAAGTGGAGTAATTGAGGTTACCTCATTGAATGTTTTTAAGGTGAGAATTGATAAATCTTTGAACAGTAAAGGAATTAAGAGTTATGGTGAGAGACGGGTAAGTGGTGCTGAGTCCACGAAAAGATCAGCCATGATCTTATTGAATAGTGGAACAGGCTCAAGGGGCCAGAAGGTCTACTTCTGCTCCCATCTCTTATGTTCTTTTGTTCTTACTAGTCCAATAATAATAACACCTTCTTTGGGTTGAACACTTGAAGAAGTCTCACAACACCAGGTTAAAGTCCAACAGGTTTATTTGGCAGCACAAGCTTTTGGAACACTGCTCCTTCATCAGGTGAGTCAGATAAATCTAATGGACTTCAACCTGATGCTGAGAGACTTCTTACTGTGCTTACCCCAGTCCAACACTGGAGTCTCCGCAGAAGGAATACTTGAAGCAGAGGAAGAAGGAAGACTCTTGAGGTGGGTGTGGAAGAGTGGGATTGATGTTGGATTTTCTGTAGCAAAATGCCATTACACACATAATGGGCTAAAGTGGTCTGCTTCTGTGCTGTAAACCTTTATGTTTTATATTATAAAGAAAACCTAGTGAGACCCAATGTGACAGGGCACTGAAAATGGAGCTGAATGTCAGACTGTGAGAGTTCTGGTTCCAAAGGGACTAAAACTTCAATGTATTGAATGACCTTATTGTGTCCTTGATTAGTCTTATGAGATACAGTCGAGCTGACACGTGTCCGCGGCACCATACCCGAGCATGAATCAGAGAGCCCTCAGGAGACAAGGAGAGAAAATTGAAAGTAAAGTTCATAAGAATAAAACCAAGAGCTACTGTCAATGGAGAATAGGATTGTGCATCCTCATCTCCTTGATGTCAGTCCAAAGCGATCTCAAAGTAGCTCCCAGGCCCCTCAAACCAAGGCTTCAATTGTCAGAACCGTTTTGTGTTTGCGGAAGAGAGACAATCACAGCTTTGGTAATTATGCTTTATATAAGCTGTGCACCTACAGGAATCAAGCACTATCTTAATGCTTTTGGGCTAGACCCTCGCAGCAGGGGAGTAGCAGTAAATTTAATTAACCATGTCATTGTTTTCTGCGCGATGGCTGACACATTATTATGCGCTATTTGTGCAACAGAATTCAATTACTGCTTTTCACTAAAAATTACCAGGGGCTTGATCGGATTAACATTTAAGTGAAATGTGGTCGTATCTGAAGCTTAGGGGGCATTTGTCGTGGATTCAGTTGTAGCATGAAGTGCGCCCAGTGACACTGGGGGACAAAAAAAGAAAAAAACTTTAAGGATTCGGTTTTTTTTTTCAGATGAATTCAGGCATGTAAAAATTGCCCAGAGTCAACAGCTGGTGTTTTTCTGTAAGATGTCAGGGATTTTTTTTCCTCTTTGACACGAGGGAAAGTGAGGCAGAGAAAGTCAGTCTCCAACTGCAAGTGTCTTATCCTTTGTTTCAACCGGCTTTTTATTTTCTCTTGTTCGTTTTCACCCTCAGTTTCCCTTCGCTGCCCACTTTCCCAACCCAAGGAATCCCTTCACAGAATCATGGAATCTCTGCCGTGCAGACCACAATCCCACCCAGGGCCCATTCCCGTAACCCTACACATTTACCCTGTCAAACTCCTAACACGAGGGCCAATTTAGCACAGCCAGTGGCTATTTCTGGGGTATTACAGTGCACAAAATGGCTGCCATGTGTCTGGCATTATAACAGTGGGCGTTTCACGAATTATAAAGAACTTCCAAGCATTCGAATGGTGTAAAAGGCACGATGGAAACGCAAATTGCTTCTTTCCCCTCACTCGGAATGATTCCACCACCAGCCTTGCTACTTCACTCATTTATCCAAGTGTGTGAGAATCACCAGACTATTTGGTTGCAGAAGGCATCATAGCTCAGATCAATCCAATCCTGAGGCACCAAGTACTGGCGACACTGCACTATCAGCAGGGTTCGTGAGATTGTCACCTAGTTTAACCACAGAAATCTTTGGATGGCTTTTCTCTCTGTAACGATATCAAACTGCTTTTGTCACTGATTAGCCTAGTTATGCAGGATCCTTTTTCTGTACCATAAGGCCATAGGACCATCAGACATAGGAGCAGAATTAGGCCACTCAGCCCATCAAACCTGCTCCGCCATTTAATCATGGCTGGTATTTTTTTGATCCCCATTCTCCTGCCTTTTTCTCATAACCCCTGATCCTGTTATTAACCAAGAATCTATATATCTCTCTCTTAAAGACACTCAATGACCTGGCCTCCACAGCCTTCTGCGGCAAAGAGTTTCACAGATTCACCATCTCTGGCTGAAGAAATTCTTCCTCATCTCTGTTTAAAAGGATCATCCCTTTAGTCTGAGGCTGTGCCCTCTGGCTCTCATTTTTCCTACCTTCTCCACATCCACTCTATCCAGGCCTTGCAGTATTCCCTTTGGTGATGGCGATGGGCTAGTGATACTATCATAGTATCACAAAATGCCTACAGTGCAAAAGGAGGTCATCTGGCCCATCTGCACTGATCACAATCCCACCTCGGCCCTATTCCCGTAACCCCACATATTTACTCTGCCAATCCCCTGATACTAACAGGCAACTTAGCATGGCCAATCAACCTAGACCGCACATGTTTGGACTGTGAGAGGAAACCAGACCACCTGGAGAAATCCCACATGGACACGGGGAGAATGTGCAAATTCCACACAGACAGTGACCTGAGGCCGGAATTGGACCCGGGTCCCTGGCGCTGTAAGCAGCATTGCGAACCACTGCAACGCCCATCGCTAGACTCAGCTAATGTTCTGGAGACCTGGGTTCAAATCCCATTACATCAGATGGTGGAATTTGATTTCAATAATACCATCTGGAGTGAAGCACCTGATGATGACCATAAAGGTGATTGTCGGAAAAAAAACTATTTGGGTTCACTTCAGGGAAGGAAATCTGCTGCCCTTACCTGGTCTGGCCTATGTGTGGCTCCAGAGCCACGGCAACGTGGTTGACTCTCAACTGCCCTCCAAGGGCAACTAGGGATGGGCAATAAATGGTGGCCCAGCCAGCGATGCCCCTGTCTCATGAGTAAATATAAAGAATTGGCTTGGGGTGAGGGCTTGTGAGATGAGGGACTTGAATTACGTAGAGAGGGGAGGGGAAGGTGGTGGTGTTCTCTGAAACGAAGAGCAGTTGAGAAGTGGTTTGATAGAGGCGTTCAAAACTGTGAAGGATGGAAAGAGTGAAAAATCAGAGGGCATAGAGTTAAGAAGGTTAGCAAAAAGGTAACAGGCTACATGAGGAGAAAGCTTTTTTTGTATGCAGCAGTTGGTTTGAATGTGGAATGCATTGCCTGAGAGGGTGGAGGAGGCAGATTCTATTGTGCCTCAGGGGTAATTGTCTAAAATTTATGTCACATTATTCACTTGTAACAGGTTTGATGAATATAAATTTGCAGCTGAGATTAGGTAGATATAAAGTGATGAGATTAATTTAGAGTTAGACTCTTTTGGTCGCTGACAATGTGTCAGCATTAGCCAGTTAGTCTATCAAACAGATTAACTCCTGTATGCTTGAAATTAGAAATATTTGCTGAATGTATACAACTAAGCCGGGGAAGGGTGAGGGGAAGGCTCAAAAGCAGCACGAAAGGCAAGTATGAGCTGGTGAGGCCGAATGGCCTGTCTCGGTGCTCTGAGTTCTGTGTAATTCTATAACTTTGTCCTGCCATAGAAACAGAGGCTAGAAGCAGGAATTGGCCATTTGTACCTTTGAGTCTGCTCTGCCAGGCATCTTGATCATGGCTCATCATCAAATTCAATACCCTGATCCCCAGCTTCCCTGCCAGATCTCTTGATCCGTTTAACCCCAAGAGTGATATCTAATTTCTTCTTGAAATCAGTCAATCTTTTGATCTCAACTACATTCAGCTGTGGTAGTGAATTCCACACGTTCACCAGTCGCTGGGTGGAGAAATTTTTCCACACCTCAATTCTAAAAGGTTTATCCCTTATCCTCAAACTATGACCCTTAGATCTGGACTCCCCCGCCACTGGGGACATTCTTTCAGTCTAAACTTGTTAAAATTTTATAATTCTCCATGAGATTTCCTCTCACTTTTCTAAATTCCAGTGAGTATAATCCTAACTGACTTAGGCTCTTCACATATGATGGACCTGCCATCCCAGTAATCAGCCTGGTATATTTTCATTGCTCTCCGTCTATAGAGGAGTGTCCACTTTAGAGACAGTGCTGAAGAAATGATGGTTTCTCCTTCCCCAGGAGGGTGCAATTTGCTTTCTAAGGAATCAGTATGATGACACTTTTATCTGTTGATATTATCCATTCTTCATGGACCCTGTACTCTGAGATAGATTGACTTTATCCTCTGAGATACATCAGAACCAATCTGCTTAAATCTCATCTCCCTTAATCTCATGGTATCTAAAGAATCTATATCTGTCTATGTTTGCGACATAGCCTGACATTCTGTAAGCTTTTGTTTTCTCTTCAATGTAAATGTCCACTATTATTTGACAGCAACGCCCTAAAGATAAAGTTTATTTATTAGTCACAAGTAAGGGTTACAGTAACATTATAATGAGGTTACTGTGAAATTTCCCTAGTCGCCACAGTCCAGCGCCTGTTCGGGGCAATGCATTTAACCAGCACGTCTTTCAGAATGTGGGAGGAAACCGGAGCAACTGGAGGAAACCCACGCAGACACAGGGAGAAACTCCATACAGACAGTGACCCAATCTGGGAATCAAACCCGGGTCCCGGGCGCTGTGAGGCACCAGTGCTAACTACTGTGCTACTGTGCCACTCTTCCACATTTACTAGAAAATGCACCCTTCCTCCTCTCCCAGCAAAACTTAAAAGTGTATTTATTAGTGTCTCAAGTAGGCTTACATTAATACTGCAATGAAGCTACAGTGAAAATCCCCTAGCCGCCACACTCCTGCACCTGTTCGGATACACTGAAGGAGAATTTAGCATGGCCAATGTACCTAACCAGCTCATTTTTCGGACTGTGGGATGATGCTAGAGTATCCGGAGGAAACCCACGCAGACTCATAGACAGTGACACAAAGCCGGGTTCCAGCAGTGCTAACCACCGTGCCACCCCTAAAAGCTCCACGAGAAGCAGTATCAGGACTAGGAATAAACTCGAGAACTAAGGAATGAAGAGTGGGAGCAAATCCAGTACCTCATACCTTCATCAGTTTTAAAGTAATCTCCACAATTCTATTGGCCATTCTGAGTGGTTCTTAGTAGAGTTCAGGATTTCAAGTCTCAATCGCCACACACAGCCCTGCTGGTGCCGCTGTTTACTTGCAGCTTGACAGAATTCATGCACCCAGATGGACTAAATCACTTCTCGTTTTCCCAGCTTTTAAAGTCTTTGTTAGGAGCCACACACCATATAGGTAATGCAGGATGTCTTTATATTTCCCCTGTCGTTCGAAGTTGTCTCCAGCTCCTTGGCTGATCTTTCATTCTTAATAAAGCCAACAGCAACAACTTGTAGTTATAATGAAGTAAAAATAGTCCCAGATGGCCACAGGCTGCTCTCCCCTGCAAAGGTGATGATTTAACCCAAAGATCACCACGTCTCAACCGAGGGGCAATGTTGAGAGCATGAGGCCTTCATTAATAACCTCAGAGCGTACGGGAATTGAACCTGCGCTGTTGGCATCACTCTGCATCATCAGCCTCGTGTCCAGCCAACTGAACTAAACTGACTTGCCATCTTTAACACAGTAAGAAGTCTCACAACACCAGATTAAAGTCCACCACATTTATTTGGAATCACAAGCTTTTGGAGTGCTGCTCCCTCATCAGATGAGCAAAACATCCCAGTTAAGGTTAATAATCAGAGTGATTATCAAACAAAATATGACATCAGTCCACATGTGGAGATTTTAGGATGGGTAATGAAACCTTGGTCAAAGTAAGAGCTGTGAGGCAGGATCATCTTGGAAGAGGGTGGAGCGGGTGGTGGAGTGTTTTAAGGAGGGAACTCGAAACATTAAGGCAAGCAGCTGAAGATATGGTCTTCAATGATGGATTGGTTCAAATTGGTGATGCACAAGAGGCCAGAAAGGAAAAGAAAGACTTGCATTTATACAGCAGTTTTCACAAACACCAGATTCTCAAAGTTTTTTTATGGCCAATGAAGTATTGTGCCATGCAGTTGTCGTACTGCAGTGTTGTACACAGGAAGAGCAGCCAACTTGATACCAGGCCAGCCCCCACAAACAATATGTTAAAAACCGGAAAGTCTGTGACGTTCAGTTATGATGTTGATTGAGGCAGTATATTGAGCAGGATACCAGAGAGAAAACTCCCCGCCCGTTCTTCTCCAAAATACTGCCAGGGCGTCAGTCACATCCACCTGAACTGGTAGGTGGGACCTCCTCACCCTAAAGGCAATGATCGGAATTCTCTGGCAGTTCTTATCCTGCTGCCACTGCCAACAAGGTTGGAGAATTTGGCGCTCAGCTAAATCTCTGCTTGCTGCAGCAGGACTGGATAATCCCAGCCGTGGGTGAGGTTGGAGAATTCCAGCCAACATCTCCAACAGTGCAGCACACCCTTAGCATGGCAGAGTGTCAGCTTTGATTTTTGTGCTCAAGGACTGGAGCGGGACTTGAACCCATAACCTTGTCACACAATTCATTGAGATCACAGAGTCTCCACAGTGCAGAAGGAAGCCATTCGGCCCATCAAGTCTGCACCAACCATAATCCCACCCAGACCCTATTCTTGTAACCCCTATAGTTACCCTGTTAATCTCCTGACACTAGGGCCAATTTAGCATGGCCCATCATCCTAACCCACATATCTTTGAAATGAGGGAGGAAACCTCTGCAGATACAGGGAGAAGGTACAAACTCCAGTCAGATAGTGACCCGAGGCTGGAATTGAACCCGGGCTGTGAGGCAGAAAAGAGTTATTCTGACACTAGGAGAGTGCAGAGGTCTCAGAAGATTGCAAGTCTGGAAAGGCTAAGAAAGTGAAGGATTATGGATGGAATCAAAAAAAAATTTCAATTTTAAAACTGTGGCTTGCCGGAGGTGGAAGCAGTTTCGGCAAACAAGTACATAAAGGGTGATCAGCGCTCAGTGGAAGTTTTGAATAAACCTAAGTTTATCTGGTGTGCAAGATGGAAGACCAGTCAAGAGAGCATCGGACAAGTTAAGCTTTGAGTTGGGAGATGTCACAGATCATTTGGTTTGAATAAACCTCAAAGGTTTAATTAGCAAAAAGCTCCTCATTTCATGAAGAGAGAGTATGAACTGCGTCTGAAAGCACACTTTAAACAATTCATGGGGTATTTCTGTTACAGAATTGCTCAAATGCATATTGTTATTCATTGTGCGCACACACACACACACACACACACACACACACTCATTGTGCGCACACACACACACACACACACACACACACACACACACACACACACACACACACACACAAATGTGTAGCATTAATTATAATCTACAATTAAAAAACACAAGCAAATTCATTGTCTATTATAAATCATAATGCAATCATATGGCATAATTATCAGTGCATTGGAGAGAAATGACATGAATTAATTTATTCCGATGCATAATTGGATGAATAGATTAATTTTTAATTCCGGATAATTTATGTTACCTTGTTCATGCTGCGATTTGTTTTATATTGTTGTCCGGTTTATTGCTCAACTTGTAAAGGACAAACTAATAATAACAGTGTGTAATAATAGTAGATAATGGAAAGTAAATTCTGTCCTTTTAAAATCTGATAATAACATGCTGATATGAGTAAACATGTCAATGGAGCTACCAGGTTATCGCTAATAAAAAAAAACAACTGGTTCACTCATATCTTTTAGGGAAGGGAACGTGCCATCCTTACACAACATAGGCTACATGAGGACCACAAGAACAATAAATTGCTTTTATACAGTGCCTTTATCCTTTTAAAGAGCTTCACAAGAGTATCATATAACAAGATTTGACACCTTTTTGCATGAGGAGACATGCGGACAGATGACAAAGGCTTGATTGGAGAGGTGGCTTTAGAAGGAGCATCTAAAAAAGTGTTGATAAAGACTGTTTGAACTGTTTAGGGAGGGAATTCCAGAGCTTACGGCTCAGATAGCTGAAGGCATTTGGCAACAAATGGTTGAGAAAGAAAGCTGAGGCTTCACATGAGCCAGAATTGGAGGAGCTCAGAGATCTTGGAGGTTCGTAGGCCACAACAGGTTTCAATTTGATTTGATTTATTATTGTCACATGTATTAGTATACAGTGAAAAGTATTGTTTCGTGCGCGCTATACATACAAAGCATATCACTCATAGAGAAAGGAAGGAGGGAGTGCAGGATGTAGTGTTACAGTCATAGCTAGGGTGTAGAGAAAGATCGGCTTAACAGGAGGTAGGTCCATTCAAACATCTGACGGCAGTCGGGAAGAAGCTATTTATGAGTTGGTTGGTACCTGACCTTTGACTTTTGTATCTTTTTCCCAATGGAACAAGGTGGAATGGAGTCTGTCCGGGGTATGTGACGTCCTTGATTAGCTGAAATGAGGTTAGCACTGCTGCCTCACAGTGCCAGGGACCCGGGTTTAATTCTGGCCTTGGGTAATAGTTTGTGTGAAGTTTGCACATTCTCCCCGTGCCTGCATGGGTTTCCTCTGGGCGCTTCGATTTCCTCCCGCAATTAAAGATGCGCAGGCCATTTGGCCCATCAAGTCTGCACCAACAACAATCCCACCCAGGCCATTCTAAATTGCGCCTTAGTATCAGAGAGGTTAACAGAGCAAATATGTGGGGTTACAAGGATAAGGCCTGTGTGGGGTTGTTGTTGGTGCAGATTTGATGGGCCAAATGGCCTCCTTCTGCACTGTAGGTATTCTATGATTATGCTGGCTGCTTTTCCGAGACAGCGGGAAGTGTAGACAGTGTCAATTGATGGGAGGCTGATTTGAGTGATGGACTGGGCTTCGTTCATGACCCTTTGTTCTTCTGCTTTCAAAGCTTCATTTCAGTATTGTAACAGCTGTCTGAAGCAATGTAAGCTGCATTTTCAATAAGGGATTTTGCTGCTTTTGAAGCAAATTGTCACATTATTCTGAATTGTATCAACCCTCTCACCACTGCAAGCCACCACCAGGCACTTTGACACAGCGATGACCATTTAAACACTGATTTAAGCTGCCAGAAGCTGTGCAAGTCAGTATCGTTCAATTGGCAACTGTGCATGTTCAGAAAGGCACAAGATGCCTTCCATAGCACTACAACAAAAAGGGAAAGCCTTTTTTTCAAAGAAGAAGACAACAAGGTAAATAAAAACATGATTCCCAGACACTGGAGATCCACCCCGAACTCTGAAGGAGAGTCACGCTGGACTCAAAATACCAACTCTGTTCTCTCTCCATAGCTGCTGCCAGACATGCTGAGGTATTTTTCAACACTTATCAAGAAAGACAACAAAGATCAAAGAAAATGACAGCACAGGAGCAGGCCCTTCGGCCCTCCAAACCTGCAACAACCATGCTGCTTGACTTAACTAAAACCCCTACTCTTCCGGAGACCATATCCCTCTATTCCCATCCCATTCATGCATTTGTCAAGGAACCCCTGGAAAGTCACTATCGTATCCGCTTCCACTACCTCCCCCGACAACGAGTTTGAGGCACCCAGCACCTCCTGTGTAAAAAACTTGCCTCATACATCTCCTTGCCCCTCACGCCTCAACCCTATGCTCCCTAGTAATTGACTCTTCCATCCTTGGAAAAAGCTTCTGACTATGCACTCTGTCCATGCCCCTCATAATCTTGTTGAGCATTCTCCGCTCTCGTCTGGGACGGGACACGTTGTGAGTGAGAACAGAAAATCAGGCATTCCAGGCAAAACTCTGTTCACTCTCAGCAACATCGGAAAATCCCAATGTGAATGAAGATGGAAAACCGCAGCCAATGTCTTCATCTGTGTCAGTCAGGCATTCTTTTTTTTGCAAAAATGCACTTAATTCATATAAACTTCAAAGACACATTCCAAAAATTTTTGCATCGTTATAACAACAAAGTTCAATGATACTCACATTTTCTCTGGCCATCAAGATTCACTCAGAGATGATTCAGCTCTGTAATGAGAACACGACAAACATTTTCATATTTAAGTACAAAGCTCAACGTGTCAAGAAGGTTCACCAGGATGTTTCCTGGTCTCGTGGGTGTTGGCTCTGAGGAGAGGTTGAATAAACTGGGATTGTTTTCACTGGAAAGGCAGAGGCTGAGGGGCCACCTGATAGAGGTCTACAAAATAATGAGAGACATAGACAGGGTGGATAGTCAGAAGCTTTCTCCCAAGGTAGAGGTGTCAATTATAAGGGGACACAGGTTCAAGGTGAGAGGAGGAAAGTAAAAAGGGGAAAATTTTTCGTATAAAGAGCTGTGGGTGCCTGGAACATGCTGCCAGAGATAGTGACGGAGGCAGATTCATTCGCAACATTTAAGAGGAATTTGGATGGGCACTGGAATAGAGAGATACTGACTGAGCGAGGGCAGAGGGTTTTATTTTAGTTTAGTTAGGGCAACATGATCGGCACAGGCTTTGAGGGCCGAAGGGCCAATTCTTGCACCGTAATTTTCTTTGTTCTGTTCATTGCAGAGAGTACAATTCTTTTCAAACTGTATACATTGGTCATTTTGTACTTTAATGCATTTTGTTTTAATCATTTGTGGGACATGGGTGTCGCTGACTGGATTAGCATTTATTGCCCATCCCTAGTTACTCTTGAATAGGGTGGTTTGCTAGGGCCATTTCATAGAACATAGAACACAGAACATAGAACATTACAGCGCAGAACAGGCCCTTCGGCCCACAATGTTGCGCCGACCAGTTACAAAAACAATGACCCACTAGCCTATACCATAGAACATAGAACATAGAACATAGAACATAGAACATTACAGCGCAGAACAGGCCCTTCGGCCCACGATGTTGCGCCGACCAGTTACAAAAACAATGACCCACTAGCCTATACCAATCCCTTTTCGTCCATAAACCTATCCAGAGATCTCTTAAACGCCCCCAAACTAGACGCATTTACAACTGCAGCAGGCAGGGCATTCCAATCCCTCCCACCCGCTGGGTAAAGAACCTACCCCTGACATCCATCCTGTAGCTACCCCCCCTTAATTTAAAGCCATGCCTCCTCGTGCTAGCTTTCTCCATCCGAGGAAAAAGGCTATCACTATCCACCCTATCTAAACCTCTAATCATCTTATATGTTTCAATAAGATCCCCTCTTAGCCGCCTTCTTTCCAACGAAAACAACCCTAAATCCCTCAGTCTCTCCTCATAGGACCTCCCCACCATACCAGGCAACATCCTAGTAAACCTCCTCTGCACCCTCTCCAACGCCTCCACATCCTTCTTGTAATGTGGGGACCAGAACTGCACACAGTACTCCAAGTGCGGCCGCACTAGAGTAGTGTACAGTTGCAACATGACGCTGCGACTCCTAAATTCAATCCCCCTACCAATAAACGCCAAGATACCGTACGCCTTCTTAACAACCTTATCTACTTGATTCCCAACTTTCAGGGATCTATGTACACATACACCTAGATCCCTCTGTTCATCCACACTATTCAAAGTCCTCCCGTTAGCCCTATACTCGACACATCTGTTGCTCCTACCAAAGTGAATTACCTCACACTTCTCCGCATTAAATTCCATCCGCCACCTCTCGGCCCAGCTCTGCAACCTATCTAAGTCTCCCTGCAGACTATGACACCCTTCCTCACAATCCACCACACCTCCAACTTTGGTGTCATCAGCAAATTTACTAATCCACCCAACTATACCCTCATCCAGATCATTAATAAAAATTACAAACAACAGTAGCCCCAAAACAGATCCCTGAGGCACACCACTCGTAACTGAACTCCATGATGAATATTTACCATCAACCACCACCCTCTGTCTCCTATCTGATAGCCAATTCCTGATCCAACTTCCTAGATTACCCACAATCCCATACATCTGCATTTTCTGCAGAAGCCTACCATGGTGAACCTTATCGAACGCCTTACTAAAATCCATATATACCACGTCAACTGCCTTGCCCCCATCCACCTCTTTGGTCACCTTCTCAAAAAACTCAATAAGGTTAGTAAGGCACGACCTACCCGCTACAAAACCATGCTGACTATTTCTAATCAATTCATTACACTCCAAATAACTATAAATCCTATCCCTAATAATTTTTTCTGAAACCTTGCCCACAACAGAAGTAAGACTCACCGGTCTATAATTCCCGGCAAAGTCTCTGTTCCCCTTCTTAAACAATGGGACAACATTCGCTATCCTCCAATCCTCCGGGACTACACCAGAGACCAATGACGACCTGAAGATCAGAGCCAGAGGCTCTGCAATCACCTCTCTAGCCTCCCAGAGAATCCTAGGGTAGATCCCATCCGGACCAGGGGACTTATCTATTTTCAGCCCCTCAAGAATTTCCAGCACATCCCCCTTATCAACCGTAATACTGTCTATTTTACACCCCTGCAACCCAATGTCCTCCTCAGCTATATTCATGTCCCCCTGCGTGAACACCGAAGAGAAATATTGGTTCAATGCTTCTCCAATCTCCTCCGGTTCCACACACAACTTCCCCCTGCTGTCTGTAACTGGCCCTAATCTTGCCCTGACCAACCTTCTGTTCCTGACATACCTATAGAATGCCTTAGGATTCTCCTTAACCCTATCAGCCAAAGTCTTCTCATGTCCTCTTTTAGCCCTTCTCAACTCACTCTTCAACTCCCTCCTAGCCAATCTAAAGCTTTCTAGTGCACTATCTGAGCCCTCCAATCTCATCCGAACATAAGCCTCCTTTTTCTTTTTAACCATCGACTCAACTCTTTTAGTGCACCACGGTTCCCTAGATCTACCAAATCCTCCATGCCTGACAGGGACATACCTATCAAGGACTCGCAGTAGCTGCTCCTTGAAAAAACTCCACATTTCGGACGTTCCCAGTCCCTGTAATCTCCTAGTCCAAGGATAGCGGGTAGTCAGAGGGCAGTTGAGAGTCAACCACATTGCTGTGGCTCTGGAGTTACATGTAGACCAGGCCAGGTAAGGACGGCATATTTCCTTCCCTAAAGGACATTAGTGAACCAGTTGGGTTTTTCTGACAATCGACAATGATTTCATGGCCATCAGTAGATTCTTAATTCCAGATGTTTTTCTTTAATTGAATTCAAATTCCACCATCTGCCATGACGAGATTTAAACCTGGGTCACCAGAAACAAAGCTCAATTTCTAGATTAATAATATCACTGGGCCACCACATTCCCCTTGGTTAGCGGTGACTAGAGTTAGTGGACGCAGACTCAGAATAAGGGCTACACCTTCCAAGTGGAGGAACCTTTTCAATCACTGGAATTTCAGTCCACTCACAAACTCCATCCAATTGCAACGCAGCTGATGATTAAATGGTGTAAACTATATTTTCAGATTTGACAGAAGACTCTCTTGAAGAGGTTAACTAAGGGGTTTTATAATCTGGAAAAATATATGTTCCCAGGCGTGGAGTGTTTTCAAGAATTAGATCAATAGGTTTGTAGATCATGAGGGACTCAGGAAAGGTTGGAAAAGTGAGGTTGATGGGCAAAAAAAACAGCCTTGATTTTATTTAATAACAGATTAGCAAGTTACTCCGCAGTCTCTTCTTTCTGGCTAGACATTTTTGGCAAATTACAGTCTTGCATGAAAAAGAAGTTATTTTAAATTCCTTAATTGGTACTGATAATCCTCAGGCCATGTTCATTTATTATCCATGAGGAAGAGTCCAAAGTGAACAGTCATAAATTCAGGACACACCTCTTTACCCAGAGAACAAGTGGAACTGTGATCGTGCTGTGCCATTAAGAAATGTTCCTACATCATGTTTCTTGTAAGGGGCATGTTTAAAATTCGGCTCAATCTTATATGGTGCCAATTTGTCTGGGCACCAGGTAGCTCACATGCTGAGAATGCAGGTTGGGTGTTTGTTTTAATCTGAGTTAATGCATTTCTCTTATTTGGATTTTCACCTGGGGTTTCAGAGTCGGATTTTGGTTAGGCTGATTGATAAAGGCGTGGGAGGTAAGCGGAGGAGGTAAGCTTATAGGGAAAAGCAGGCAGTTACTGTTGGGTTGTGAAAAAAGCAAAAGGTCTCTATCTCTCACTCTCTCTCTCACTGGAAGATGCTGTTTGGGACGTGCTCAGAAAAATAGGTCTCTCTCTGTCTTTCTCTCTAGAGGTGTTCTGGAAACTCAAGGGCTGACAGTTTCAAATACAAGCATGTAGGCCTATATTCTATTTGTTATAGTTAATGCGTTATTAAAATAAAGTTTTTTTTTTAAATAAAAGCTTTCTAGTGTGTTAATAGAATCACACCTGGAATGAAACAACTTTTCTTCACACAAATGTCAAAAATAGCTAATAGTTAGGGTTTAGGCTGACTTCAATTTAAGTTTATTTATGAGTGTCACAAGTAGGCTTACATTAACATTGCAATGACGTTACTGTGAAAATCCCCAAATCACCACACTCTGGTGCCTGTTCGGGTACACTGAGGGAGAATTTATCATTGCCAGTGCATCTAACTAGGAACTCTTTCGGACTGTGGGAGGAAACTGGAGCGCCCAGTTGACTTTTAAGGGCATCTTGACAAATATATGAATAGGATGGGAATAGAGGGAGTATAGGGTAAGGATTTTTAGTTAAGCTGGGTAGCATGGTCAGTTCAGGCTTGGAGGGCTGAAGGATCTGTTCCTGCACTGTAATTTTCTCTGTTCTTTGTTCACCCAGAGGAAACGCACGCAGACACAGGGAGAACATGCAAACTCCACACAGCCGGGAATCGAACCCTGATCCCTGGCGCTGTGAGGCAGCAGAGCTAACCAGCCAGTGACGCCCATGCCCCGTGAATGAATGCCACCATGCTGCCCTTGTGATAGATCTTGGGGCTTCTGATCTGGTAACCTTAACAGAACTTAGTACCATTGTTTCAGACGGTGCCATCCGTATCTCGTTAAACACAAGGAGTAGCACCAGATGGTTGGGAAAAGTACTGATATTGTTCCACTTTTTGAGTAAAGGTCAGAAATATAATCCTGGGAGTTATGAGCCTGTTAGCTTGACAACTATGGTTGGCAAAATACAGCAGTCCATTATAAACAAAAGCCATTTTGCGGTTTTAACGAGAATCACAGCAATAATTCTAAGATAACATGAGTTTGTGACAGGGAGACCTTACCTAATAGATTTATAGGAATTCTCCTTGGCGATGTGTAGGAACTGGCAGATGCTGGCATTATAGCTAATGCTATATATCTTAACTTTCCAAAGACATTTCATAAAAATACCTCATGAGAGACTCTTGGTCAAAGTGGAGCAAATGAGAAAGCAGTAAATTGGTAAAATAATAGGAAGTAAAGGATTTTGATGAATGGCAGTGAGTTGAGTTGGGGAGATGTGATTTGTACCGTGCCTCAGCTTTGTACTATTCACAGTGTTTATGTATGAGAATGGAATTTACTAACTCTTACTCCTGTCACAGAGCTGGGCGTAAAGGTTTCATAAATCTGAAAACAGAGAGGTATCAATCATTGCACCAGTACATGCTCCCACTGCACAAGGACCTGTGGGCAGGAGCTTCTATTCATAATACCTACCTTAAAATCTTCACAGTGGCAGTCCAAGTAGAATGGTTATATGTGGAAATAATACCTGGCTGTGTGGGAAGGCAAGCAAGAAAGTTGATACATTTTGGAAGAATGAATGACGAGAGGCAATATGAACACGATGGTGAAATTAAACTGGTGTAGAGAGACCCAGGAGTTCACAAACACAAATCTTTGGTGGTAACAGGAAAAGTTGAGGTGGTTATTTAAAAAAGAAATGAAATCCCATGCTTTAGGAATACAGGAAATGGAATTCACAAGCCAGGAAGTTAAGTTTTATACATCACTGGTTTGGCTTCAGATGGAATTTTGTATTTAATTCTTCACACTTTAGGTAGGGAATCAAATCCTTGGGGAAGGCACACAGAGAAGATTGAAAGAAAGTTTGACATTTGTAGAGTTGTTGTTGAGACCAGCAGCTATCTGAATACATTTTATAGCCAATGAAATACTTCAAAAGTGTGGTCATTGTAATGTAGGAAATGCAATCACAGCTGTGCACGGCCAGCTCACATATTAATACAATAATGAGCAGCTAATCTATTGATTAAGGGATAAATGTTAACTAGGACACTGAGCATAATCATAGAATCCCTACAGTACATAAGGAGGCTATTTGGCCCATCGAGTCTGCACCTTCAACAATCCTGCCCAGGCCCTATCCCCACAACTTCACAAATTTACCCTCTTAAACCCCCTGGTACTGTGGGTCAAATTATGATGGCCAATCAATCTAACCTGCACATCTTTTGGGCTAAGGGAGGAAACTGGAGTACCCGGAGGAAACCCACACAGACACAGGGAGAATGTGCAGACTCTGGACCGACTCTGTTTTACCCAAGACCGCAAGGAACTACAAAAGTTTGTGAATGTAGCCCAACCCATCACACAAACCAGCCTCCCACCTATTGACACTGTCTACATTTCCCATTGCCTTGGCAAAGCAGCCAGCATAATTAAAGACCCCACGCACACTGAACATTCTCTCTTCCACCTTCTCCCATTGGGAAAAAGATACAAAAGTCTGAGGTGATGTACCAACCGACTCAAGAACAACTTCTTCCCTGCTGCCACCAGGCTTTTGAATGGACTTACCTTGTATTAAATTGACCTTTCTCTAGTTATGACTGCAACACTACATTCTGCACTCTCTTGTTTCCTCCCCTATGAATGGTATGGTTTGTCAGTATAGCATGCAAGAAACAATACTTTTCACTGTATGTTAATACATGGGACAATAATAAATCAAATCAAATCTGTGACCCAAGCCAGGAATCGAACCCAGGTCCTGTGAGGCAGCAGTGCTAACCACTGTGCTACCATTTTGTCCCCCTGCTGTTCTTCGAAATAGCAGCATAAATTCACTTCTGTCATTTGGGTCATTGGATATATTTTAAGGCAGAAATAGGTAAATTCTTGACTAACAAGAAAACCAAAGAGTATCTGAGGTCAGCCAGATAGTGATTTGCACCCACAATCTGATCAACAATGATCTTGCTGAATGGTGGAACAGCTTGAGGGGCTGAATTTGTATGTTTGTATTCACATCCACCTTTCTGGGAGAAGGGGCATCAGCTTAGTGTGTCATCTGAAAGATAGCACCTCTGACAGTTCAGCACTCCCTCAGTACAGGAGCAAGCAGTCTTGATCCCTAACATGGGGCTTGAACCCAGAAGGTGTGACTCAGACAGGGAGAAACTGGTTCCATAGCAAGAGAGTTAGTAAGCAGGGGACACGGCATGGTGGCATAGTGGTTAACACAGGGGCCCGGGTTTGGATACGGCCTTGGGTGACAGTGTGGAACGTGCACACTCTCCCCATGCTAGTATGGATTTCCTCCGGGTGCTCCGGTTCCCTCCCACAGTCCAAAGATATACAGGTTAGGTGGATTGGCCATGTTAAATTGCCCCTTAGTGTCTCAAGATGTGTAGATTAGGGGAATTAGTGTGGCAAATATGTGGGGTTACGGGGATAAGGCCTGGGTAAGATGCTGTTTTGGAGAATTGATGCAGACTTGATGGGCCAAATGACTTCCTTCTCTACTGAAGGAATTCTATGATTCTATAACACAGATGTAAGGTAATCAGCAAAAAGACCAGAGGGGAATTGTTTTAATTCAATGGCTTATTGCTCATCTGATTAGATTTAGTTCATTATTGTCACATGCATTTGTATACAGTGAAAAGTGTTGTGAAATCAAAAGAGAAAATGCTGGAAAACCTCAACAGGTCTGGCAGCATCTGTCAGGAGAGAAAAGAGCTGACATTTCGAGTCCAGTTGACTCTTTGTCTAAGCTAAAAGGCAAAGAAAGTGGGAGATACTTATACTGTAGGGGGGAGGAAATGAAAGATGAGCCATAGACACAGAAACCAGGGGAAATGCTGCTAATGGCAGCCCACAGAGAGAATGGAAGGTGTGAATGACCAAATGGCAGAGAAGCTGAAATCAGAGGGTAAACTCTGACAGAGGAAGATATGGGGGGATGGTGGGAGAGAGGTAAAACTGAGAAACTGGGGGACAAGGGAAGCAATGGGGGAGAAAAGACCTGCTGAGGTTTTCCAGCATATTCTCTTTTGGTTTCAGATTCCAGCATCCGCAGTAATTTACTTTTATCCATTGTTTCTTGCGATCTTGAATCCGCTGACTGAAAGTTACTTAGAAGTTTCAGTGGGAACAGTCAATAGGGAATTGGCTAAGTAGTTGAAGAGGAGAGTTTTTAAGGATATGGAGAAATCATATCTATGGTGCGAAATTTCTCAAGGGGGGTGGTGTGGGATGGGTGGGTGGAGGAGGGGGTTTGAGACTAACTGGATGGCCCTTTCAAACCGCTGTTATTAGCAAGTCAAGAGGAAATAAAATCAGCACATATTGTAGCAGGCTGGTGATTTGCTATTGTTTGCTTTCGCACTGTTCCATAGGCCAATTGCAGCCTTTACAAGTTAGAACATTTTGCTACCTCTTAGTACCATTGAGGCCACGACTCCTTTGTGTATGAATCTCTCAGAGACTGTCTTGAACATTGGGAGGTGGTATCAGATGTTTGAAGTTGAATCAGCCACCTGTTTAAATGGCTTTGCTATTGACGCGAATGAAAGAGAAATTTAGATGAGACCAGTAATGGGTAACTGATTACATGTAGACAGCTTTATCGCTCAAAGTTAAAACTAACACTGGCTGACCCTCAGCTGGAGTCTTCCTGTGTTCTACCCCATTTGCTCAGCAGCCAACCCAACAGGAAGAAGCAAAGGGCTTCAACAGACTGGGGGTGGGGGGTTTGCAGGGCGGGGACATACAGTTCCTTTACCTATTAAAATTCGAACTAAGCCAAAGGGACTCAGAAAGATGCCCCATTGCAATTCACAATCTGGTGAGCCCTGGACTGTTCTTCTGGCAATAAAACCTTGGTGTCCTTGTGCATCAGTCGCTGAAAGTAAGCGTGCAGGTACAGCAGGCAGTAAAGAAGGCAAATGGTATGTTGGCCTCCATAAAGAGAGAATTGGAGTAAAGGGGTAGGGATGCTTCGCTGCAATTTTAAAGGATGTTGGTGAGGCCACACATAATCACAAAATCCCTACAGTGCAGAAGGAGGCCATTTGGCCCATCAAGCCTACACCAACATCAATCACACCCAGGCCCAATCTTCAAAACCCCATATATTTATCCTGCTAATTCCCCTGACACTAAGAGCTCTGGAGTATTGTATGCAGTTTTCGTGTCCATGTCTGAGGTAGGATTTCTTCGCTATACAGGAAGTACAGCAAATTTTTACTGGGTTGATTCCTGGGATGGCAGATCTGGCATATGAGGAGAAATTAATTTGGTTAGGATTATATTCACTGGAGTTCAGGAGAGTGAGAGGAAATCTCATAGAAACTTATAAAATTCTAAGGGTTAGACAGGGTAGGTTCAGAAAGAATGTTCCCAATGGAGGGGGAATCCAGAACTAGGGGGCATAGTTTGAGGATAAGGAGTAAATTTTTTGGACTAAAGTGAGGAGAAATCTTTTCACGCAGATTGGTGAATGTGTGGAATTCATTACCACAGAAAGTAGTTGAAGCCAAAATGTTGTCTGATTTCAAGACAAGTTAGAACATTTTGCTACCTCTTAGCACCATTGAGGCCAATGTCTACACGACTACTTTGTGTTTGAATCGCTCAAAGATTTTGGGGCTAAAGGGATAGGGGAGAAAGGGGGAATCAGGATATTGAATTCGATGATCAGCCATGATCAAAATGAGCAGTGGAGCAGGTTTGAAGAGCCCAATAGTCTACTCCTGCTTCTAGTTTCTATGTTTCTATGTTGCTTGCTTCTAACTCTCTTCACCTTTAGGAATTAGCTTCCTAACAGGGCAAGAGTTCACATCGTAATGAAAGCTAGTGTCCTCACAGGCAATACTTTTCTCATTGACTGCCGGACTATCACCTGAAGGGGATATAGCACTTGGGCTAAATGGTAACCAAAGCTCACGGGGACAAAACAGGATTAGGCTATTGAGTTGGACAATCAGCCATGATCATGATGAATGGCGGAGCAGGCTCGAATGGGCCAAATGGCCTCCTCCTGTTCCTATGTTATATGTTTCATATTTCTATGAATGCAGAGGAATTTTCCAGACTGTGTTTTCTGCTTAGTCACCCAACTCAATTTCTCACTCCGCAGATGCTGCCAGACCCGTTCAGGGTGCGGGAGGACAGGTTTGCTGGAGCGCAGGCCTGCCTTGCACCAGTAATGTATAAGTAGAGTTATCAAAATGAAATGCATGGGTTCCTGACCTCCCAACTGGTGTTGGACACCAACTCACTTGTCAATGATGACACCCATGTTAATTTCAGGGCCAAACTAATGCAGGCTATGTACGGCGGAGGGGGTTCCTACTTCCCAATCCTATTGCTCTTGTGTCCCAGTTTCTGTTTCACATCATTAATTTCCTGGAGACACATACAGATGCCAACTCAACTGTCTGCTGCTGTGAACACAATTTAGAATGACTGCCAGGAGCGCATACAAACACATCAAAAATACATAAAGGTTTCTTTACGACTTGAAATATGATAAATATTTGTCATACAGTTGACGGTGCGATGATTCACAATGCCAGCACAGTGAGGATGAATGGAGAAAGGCTACACAGTGGGCAGCTGACTTTGGTCAGCTTTGCCACGCGAGGAATTCTCTCTCTCCAGCTCGTACAAAAACAAAGCAAAGTACAGCGCAGGATCAGGCCCTTCAGCCCTTCAAGGCTGTGCCGATCATGGTAAAATCACAGAATCATAGAAACCCTACAGTGCAGAAGGAAGCCATTCGGTCCACCGAGTCTGCACTGACAACAATCCCACCCAGGCCCTATCCCCACAACCCCATACATTTAACTTGCTAATCCCTCGACCCTACACATCCCGGGACACTAAGGCACAAGTTAGCATGGCCAATCAACATAACCCTCACATTTTTGGACTGTGGGAGGAAACTAGAGCACCTGGAGGAAACCCTTGCAGACACAGGGAGAACTTGCAGGCTCCACACAGATATGACGCTTGAACTAAACTAAAAAAAACTTTGACTCTTATTTGGATTGTAACTATCTATTCCTTCCCTCTTCACGTACCCATCTGGGTGCCTCTTAAGTGTTGCTAATGTGCCTGCTCCCACACCTTTATGGGCGGCACGGTAGCACAGTGGTTAGCACTGCTGCTTCACGGCTCCAGGGACCTGGGTTCGATTCCCGGCTCGGGTCACTGCCTGTGTGGAGTTTGCATGTTCTCCTCGTGTCTGTGTGGGTTTCCTCCGGGTGCTCCGGTTTCCTCCCACAGTCCAAAGATGTGCGGGTTAGGTTGATTGGCCATGCTAAAATTGCCCCTTAATGTCCTGAGATCTTTAGATTAGAGGGGTTAGTAGGTAAAATATGTAGGGATGTGGAGGTAGGGCCTGGGTGGGATTATGGTCAGTGCAGACTCGATGGGCTGAAGGGCCTCTTTCTGCTCTGTAGGGTTCTATGATTCTATAGCATTTGCAACTCCTCTGGCAGCACGTTCCAGGCACCACCACCCTTTGCATGAGAAGCATTGTACCAAAATCTTAATATTGAGTCAAAGTTAGCTCATGGGGAATTAATATCACCACAGCAGCAAGACTTAGAGAGTGGCTGGATGGGGCAAAGTACCATGTATTCAAAAGCAGACCAATCCTCCTTGGATTGATGGCACCCGCAACCCACTCCAGCTTAGGAACATTGGAACAGAAATAGACCATGCAGACCTTCAGGCTTGCTTCATCATTCAATTATATACCTGAAAGGGAAAACACTTACAGGACAATGTGGCTGTAGCAGCAGAGTGAGACAAAGTGGAAAGTGCTTTCGGAGAGCTTCCATGGTGCGATGGGACAGAACTTCCTCCTCCTAAAATCAAAGGTGTAGAAGGAGTTGGGAAGCTGATGGAATCTATTGTAAAAGACGTGACAACTAGGTGACACGGAAAACAATGGAAGGATTGGGCAGAGTCAACATGGATTCATAAATAAGAAAACATGTTTTACAAACCCGTTGGAATTTCCTGAGGATGTTGCTATCAGGGTAGATGAGGGAGAACAAGTGGATGTGGTGTATTTTTCAGAAGGTTTTCAGTAAGGTCCCACATAAGAGAGGCCAGGGTGTCCTTGTTCTTAAGTACAATTCCATTCCAATTCTTTTCCCGCACCTAGTGGTGCACTAAGGGGGACTTTTGTTTGTTTCCATAGCTGGTAATTCCCGAACAAGTTGCTAGTCTGCCACCAGGGGCTTATAACTTAAGCACCACCAGTCCACATTAAGCCTGGCTGACCAGGCTTCCCACCCACTCCCACACCAGCCATTGGTGTGTTTGGAAGGATTTGTAGGCTGAGGTTCAGTCTGTCTGACTTCATTATGAATATATCTTCCTTGGTGATCAAATCCTGGGGTGGGAATCGAACCTGGAGCTTCTGATTCAGAAGCAGGTCCACAATTCATAAATTACTGAAATCTAACACACAGTTACAGCAAGCAATTAGAAAGTAAGTGGTCTGTTAACCTTTACCTCAAGGGAATTTGAGTACAGGTTGCAATTGTATAGAGCTTGGTGAATGCACACTTGGAGTACTATGTGCAATTTTGGTCTCTTGACCTCAGGAAGGCTAAACTGGTTATAGATGGAGTGAACCAAATATTCTTCAGACTAATCCCTGGGATGATGAGGGTTGCCCTGTACAGAGAGATTGAGAAGACTGGACCTGTATTCTATCATAGCCAGTGAGCTATTGCCCAATACAAAAATGGCCAAGCAAATAAAGGACACTACAATGGCCTGATGGGAAATATGGCTGATATTATGGTTCAGATTGGAAACTTCAAAGTATTTTATGAAGGCCTGAAGCGTAAGTTGAATTTAGCTAAGATGTGCATGACATATTCCATTTCAGGTATAATTCAAGAGACCCAGCAAGGAGCTTTTTGTGTGCAGTTTTGGGCGCCGTACTTACGCAAGGATATTTTGGCCTTAGAGGGAGTGCAGAGGAGGTTTACTAGGCTGATGTCGGAGTTGAGGGGTTTGAGCTATGAGGAGAGGCTGAATAAACTAGGCTTGTACTCGTTAGGGTTTAGAAGAATGAGGGGAGATCTCATTGAGATGTATAAGATGATGAATGGGATGGATAAGATAGAGGTGGAGAGACTCTTCCCGCTCAGAAAGGACAGTAGGACTAGGAGGCACAGCCTCAAGATAAAGGGGGGGGCAGTTTAGAACGGAGTTGAGGAGGAACTTCTTCACTCAAAGGGTGGTGAATCTCTGGAATTCTCTGCCCGTTGAAGTGGTGGAGGTTACCTCGCTAAATATTTTTAAGACACGGGTTGATGGGTTTTTGATAAGAGGGGGGATTAAGGGTTATGGGGAGAGGGTGGGAATGTGGAACTGAGCCACGACAGATCAGCCATGATCTTATTGAATGGCGGGGCAGGCTCAAAGGGCTAGATGGCCTACTCCTGCTCCTATTTCTTATGTTCTTATGTTCTTATGTTAAGAATATAGTTAACATGTATAGTAAGAAAATCAGCAAGACCTTTGTTGAAACAAAACAACCACTATAACGTATAACTCTTAATGAATATATAAGAACATAAGAACATAAGAAATAGGAGCAGGAGTAGGCCATCTAGCCCTTCGAGCCTGCCCCGCCATTCAATAAGATCATGGCTGATCTGTTGTGGCTCAGTTCCACTTTCCGGCCCTCTCCCCATAACCCTTAATCCCCTCTCTTATCAAGAACCCATCAACCCGCTTCTTAAAAATATTTAGCGAGGCAGCCTCCACCACTTCAACGGGCAGAGAATTCCAGAGATTCACCACCCTTTGAGTGAAGAAGTTCCTCCTCAACTCCGTTCTAAACCGCCTCCCCTTTATCTTGAGGCTGTGCCCCCTAGTCCTACTGTCTTTTTTGAGCGGGAAGAGTCTCTCCACCTCTATCCTATCCATCCCATTCATCATCTTATACGTCTCAATGAGATCTCCCCTCATTCTTCTAAACTCTAACGAGTACAAGCCTAGTTTATTCAGCCTCTCCTCATAGCTCAATCCCCTCAACTCCGGTATCAGCCTAGTAAACCTCCTCTGCACTCCCTCCAGGGCCAAAATATCCTTGCGCAGGTGCGGCGCCCAAAACTGCACACAGTACTCCAGCTGCGGCCTCACCAATGCCCTATACAGCTGCAGCAAGACCTCCCTACTTTTATATTCAATCCCCCTCGCTATGAAGGCCAGCATCCCATTCACCTTCCTGACCACCTGCTGCACCTGCAAGCTGGGTTTTTGCGACTCATGCACAAGGACCCCGAGGTCCCTCTGCACCGTCGCCTGCTGCAGTTTTTCGCCACGTAAGTAATAGTCCTTCCTACCATTCTTCCTACCAAAGTGGACCACCTCACACTTGCCAACATTAAATTCCATTTGCCATTTCCTGGCCCATTCGCCCAGCCTATCTAGATCCTTCTGCAGACTCTCCACACCCTCCGCACAATTTGCCTTTCCCCCAATCTTGGTGTCATCAGCAAATTTCGACACCCTGCACTCGGTTCCCTCCTCCAGATCATCTATATAAATGGTAAATAGCTGAGGCCCCAGCACCGACCCCTGGGGCACCCCACTAGTCACCAACCGCCAATCCGAATAGCACCCATTGACCCCCACTCTCTGCCTCCTATTTGACAACCAATCCTCTATCCACGCTAACACCCTACCCCCAACTCCATGTCCCCTGACCTTCTGCAATAACCTCTTGTGAGGTACCTTGTCAAACGCCTTCTGAAAATCCAGAAAGACCACATCCACCGGCTCTCCTCTATCCACTGCCCTAGACACATCCTCATAGAACTCCAGTAAATATCTAATGTGTTCTAATTAAAACCAAAATCCAATAAACAACACCATTTAAACAGGTTTACCTCTGCATGGGCTAAAGCTCATATATTACTGGGATCCAGTTCCCTGGGTTGAATGATGATTTTGAATGAGCTTGAAAACTCAAAGCAGCTTGTAGTCGTCAGGTCCTCAAAACACCAAAAACACAGATTCTTTACTGCAGCCTGGCAATGAGCTGTGCTTTCAGCAAACTGGTAAAACTTTCAAAGTAAAAACAGAGAGAGAGTTCTTTCAGCTACGCTTCTAACAGTGCTGCCAAAACAAAACTTGTCACCTGAGTTGCACACAGATTTTTTTTTTATTTCTCCACCCACCATAGACATCGCTTACAGCTGTGAGCTGCAGAGATCATGATTTTAAAAAAGCTCTTAATGTGACAATAACATCACAGTAAGTTTAGGACAAGAGATTTTAAATTCCAGACTGAGAGTGTGTGGCTGCAACAAGAAAAAAATCTTTGTTTACCTGCAACAAATGGCTTTGTTTTTTCACTTGTCCTAATGTTACTGTGATGTTAGCGTCACGTTAAGAAATGTTTCTTTTTTAACCGTGATCTCTGCAGTTCACAGCCTTAAGTGATGTCTGTGGTGGGAGGAGAAATAAAGTCAGCAGGATACTGTACAATGGTTGCTTCCATGGGGGAAGCTGTAACAACGTAAGCTTGATAATAAAGCCATTCTAATCGATCAAATGAAAACAAGAGTCGGATTTTAAATGCAAAGATATCTCAGGGTACTGCCCTAAGATTGGGCAATAAACCAGTTTGGATGATATGCCTTTGGTAAACAGCATGTGTTCTAGCCAGTCTCAAAAGAACAAATATAGAAGTTTTGAGGAACAGAATCAGAGAAGAACAGAAGAAAAAGCAGAGACACAAGCTTTAATTCTTAATGAAGTCTGATCCCTCTACACGCCTGATCAGCAGGAGTGGATAGAGACATCCCTTCAGCTCCATGAGATGAGTATAAGTTGTTAAAATCAATGATTGTAGACATAGTAGATTTACAGAGGAACAGAAGAATTTAATTATGATCTTCTGCTGTTTCCCTCTCCCCTTCTTTTTCTCTTGTCACAGGCATTAAAATTGTCCCTTAGTGTCCTCGGATGTGTAGGTTAGAGGGATTACCGGGTAAATGTGTAGGGTTATGGGGATAGGGCCTGGGTGGGATCGTAGTCGGTGCAGACTTGATGGGCCGAAGGGTCTGTTTCTGCGCTGTAGGGTTCTATGTTCTATTAGTATTTAAAGTTTTCTTATATTTTCCTAATCAAGACATGGTTTGATTGGTTTCCATCAATTAACTGAAGCAAGGATCTTGGTTAACACTATGGAATTTAGAACAATGAAAAGTCACCTCATTGAAGTGTATAAATTACCTACAGTGCTCAACAGTATAGATGATAGACTCTATAACCAGGATTTAGCACCAGGAGTACAGTCTCAGAATAAGACGTAGGCCATTAGGGCCAAGATTCAGAAGAATTTCTTCACTCAGAGGGTTGTGAATCTTTGGAATTCTCTACCTCAGAGGGCTGGGGAGGTTCAGTCATTGAGTATGTTCAGTGAAGAGCTCGATCGATTTCTATATCTCATGAGATATGTGGATAGTGCTGAAAGATTGCATCGAGATAGAATATCAGCCATGATCTTGATTTGATTTATTATTGTCACATATGTTGGAATACAGTGAAAAGTATTGCTTCTTGTGCACAACACAGACGAAACATCCTGTTCATAGAGTACAAAGGGGAGAGGGAGAGGAGAGAGTGCGGAATGTACTGTTGTAATTACAGAGAAAGATCAGCTTTATATATGGTGAGTCCATTGAAAAATCTGGTGGTAGCAGGGAAGATGTTCTTGAGTCAGTTGGTACGTGTTCTCACACTTCTGTATCTTTTTTCCTTTTTTTTCAGTTGAGGGCTTGAGTGGCCTTCTCCCACAAGGCTCATGAGCCCATTGGACTTGTTTCATCTTTGTGTTGTATTATAAGGGTTACATATGGGATTAATATGTGTCTGAATACAGTACTGTCACACATCCAGTGATGTAAGAAGGCACATAATCTAGATGGAGGGTCAGTGGTGATGGCCAGAGATGGATTAAGAGCTCAGATAGAAGTTGCTGCTTTTCTATACCCTTTATTGGATATTTCTTTATACAGTTGCATCATAGAATCATAGAATCATTGAATCCCTACCATGCAGAAGAAGGCCATTCAGCCCATTGAGGCCACATCGACAACAATTCCACCAGGCCCTATCCCCTTAATCTCACATACTTGCCCTGCTAACTTTCCTGACAGTAAGGGACAATTTAGCATGGCCAATCAACCTAACCCGCACACCTTTGGATTGTGGAATGAAACCACAGAACCTGGAGGAAACCCACCCAGACACGGGGAGAAAGTACCAACTCCAAACAGACTGGAATTGAACCCAGGTCCCCGGCGCTGCGAGGCAGTAGTAGTTAATAAAGACATGCAGGAGAGTACAAATCCTTATTTAACAAAACCATTCTGCAATCAACACCATCCCAATATTCATGCTGCAATGTTTGCTGGTCCAAAAATATTAGATGTCTAATGCTGGTAAAAATGGATATGTGGGGTGATGGGAGATGTCCATGACATCGTTGTAAGGGCAGGATTTTTTCGACCTTGAGTCTCCTTGAAGAAAGCTCCCAGGATATATCTTGTTTCGGTTCATGGAGTACTGGAGGTAGGTCCATTTTCATCCTTGTGGATTTGGAGTCTTGCTACTCCTTAGAGCCAACTCCCATTGGCTGATACAGTCATCAAACAATGAACTGACCGCATCAATGAGAGGGAGGTTGTTCAGATTCCCGACCGATAAAATGTTTTAATGTTAACACTGATGTAAACACAGCACTGCACGATTCACCTGGAAGGGGCAAGATCTGAACAAGGTCAAGTGAAAGAAGCTGAGTTGGCACAAAGCACAAAGAAACATTCATTAACTTCATAATAAATCAAGATCAACAAACAGAAGATATCTTCACATTTCCTCTGGAGTTGTCAGAAATTTGAAGTCTGTTGTGTAACTTGATTGAACGGAACAATGAATATTAATCACACACTTTCTCAACAATAAAAAAAAGTCTCTTTTTACTCTTTCAACCTTCAATCGAATCTTTCAGAATTTGAGCAGATTTTTGAAAAGTGATTCCTGGTGGAGCACGAACCTTTCTTTCCCGAACATTAAAGGCAGATTTTTGTCTGTTGCTTGCGTGTCTGGGGAGGCTCTTCCAGCTCCTCACCCGCACACTTGGACACATTACAAAAAAGAAGCCTGTTGCTTGATCGTTTTCAGCCTCTCTGCGCTGACACTCAATGTCTTTCCCAGTTTATTGTTTAAATGGTGCGAGCCATAGGTCAGTGTACAGTACTGTGAGCATTCCACTGCCGAACCATCAATTCCATCCATCACCCAGCGACCGCCTGAGGTTGGACCAGATTTGCTTGCAAACTTGTTGTCATATGTGACCCTGAGTTAGACTGAAGGCCACATATCAACATTATCTCTAAGACTGCCTAGTTCCACAACAGTAACGTCACCAGCACTTGAACTTTCTTTTTTGTTGACTCCATCCCTGTCTCAGCTCACTTACTGCTGTAACCATTATTCATCTCTTCATTACCACTGGATTGACAATTTGGAAGCAGCTCCACCTCTTATATGCTGCCCTCTGAGAGAAGTGCCACATCTTGTGCTTCTGAGGAGTTTGAAATTGTTGCATTTTTAAACACAAAACGGAGTGCTCAGCAAGCGTAATTTTCCAGGTCTCATCATGCGCTAGGTAGTAACATATTGTTGCTTTGGATACACCGATTGTAGTGAGTGGTGTCACTATGGATGCACATACATAAACTAGGCTTGTACTCGTTAGAGTTTAGAAGAATGAGGGGAGATCTCATTGAGACATATAAGATGATGAATGGGATGGATAGGATAGAGGTGGAGAGACTCTTCCCGCTCAGAAAAGACAGTAGGACTAGGGGGCACAGCCTCAAGATAAAGGGGGGTCGGTTTAGAACGGAGTTGAGGAAGAACTTCTTCACTCAAAGGGTGGTGAATCTCTGGAATTCTCTGCCCGTTGAAGTGGTGGAGGTTACCTCGCTAAATATTTTTAAGACACGGGTTGATGGGTTTTTGATAAGAGAGGGGATTAAGGGTTATGGGGAGAGGGCGGGAATGTGGAACTGAGCCACGACAGATCAGCCATGATCTTATTGAATGGCGGGGCAGGCTCGAAGGGCTAGATGGCCTACTCCTGCTCCTATTTCTTATGTTCTTATGTTCTTATACCTACATAATAATATAGTTCCTAAATAATTTGGGATTATAACAAGAGGCTTATTTTATAAAGCACTAACAGGGCATGGAATGCCCTGCCAGCAGCAGTTGTGGACTCACCAACTTTAAGGGCGTACAAATGGTCAGTGGATAGGCATATGGATAACATTGGAATAGTTTAGGTTAGAGGGTCATTAGATTAGTTCCACTGGTCGGCGCAACATCGAGGGCTGAAGGGCCTGTACTGTGCTGTAATGTTCTATGTTATAATATTTTCCAATAAGTTCTGTCGATTAAATTCTGCTGATCTTTTAGTGAGAGAAGGCTTACACACCTCAAGAGTGACGTTGATGTCTTTGGTGAATCTCTGGAATTCTCTGCTCGTTGAAGTGGTGGAGGCTACCTCGTTGAATATATTTAAGTCATGGGTAGATAGGTTTTTGATAGACAATGGAATTAAGGGTTATGGGGAGAAAGCGGGAAAGTGGAGCTGATCCATTTCAGATCAGCCATGATCTTATTGAATGGCGGGGCAGGCTCGAAGGGCTAGATGGCCTACTCCTGCTCCTGTTTCTTATGTTCTTATGTTCGCACAGTAGATACAGATGAGGAAAGCTATTTTCCCTACCACAGCCCATCCATGTAGAAAATACTTTGATTTGATTTGATTGATTATTGTCACATGTATCGGGATATTGTGAAAAGTATTGTTTCTTTTGCAGACAAAACACACCGTTCATAAAGTACATAAAGATATAGTGTTACAGTCATAGCTAGGATGTAGACAAAGATCAACTTAATATGAGGTAGGTCTATTCAAAGGTCTGATGGCAGCAGGGAAGAATCTGCTCTTAAGTCAAGTCGAGAATTTTGTACTTTTTTCCCGATGGGAGAAGGTGGAAGTGAGTATTTCTGGAGTGCATGGGGTCCTTGATTATGCTGGCTGCTTTTCCGAGGCACTGGGAAGTGCAGACAGAGTCAATGGATGGGAGGCTGGTTTGTGTGATGAACTGGGCTTCATTCATGACCTTTTATAATTTCTTGCAGTCTTGGGCAGAGCAGGAATCATACCGAGCTGTGATATAGAGAGAAAGGATGCTTTCTATGGTGCATCTATAAAAGTTAGTGAGAATTGTAGCAGACATGCCAAATGTCCTTTGCTTCCTGAGTTAGTCGAAGCGTTGGTGAGCTTTCTTAGCTACAGCAGAAGTATGGAGTGATGAGGGCAGGCTTTTGGTGATCTGGATTCTGAGAAAGGTTTTATTTGCAGCAGCCATTCATTTCACTGCCAATCATTCTTTGCTTAAAGAATTATTTCTTGACATTGTTCCTAAATTTGACCCTGTTAACTCTGAGCCTATTACTCCCCCTCTTCCGTCCCCTTCTCTGCTACGCTTACTCTGCCCACCACTCCTGCCCCCCTCCTCACTACTCATCACAGTTTAACTTGAGGTAATGTTTATTTTTAACTTTCCTTCATTGGTAATTGCCATTTATCCGTTTTTTGGCCTGTTTGGTTGTTTTCCCTCAACTTGTATTCACCAGAAGGAAGAATTAATTGAAATTGGTTGAAAACAGCGACTGTATCAGACTGGTGCCTAACCAGAATAGCTGGTTAGTAACAGCCTTTGATATCAAGGCCGCATTTGACCAGGTGTGGCGTCAAGGAGCCCTAGTCAAGCTGGAATCAATGGGTATCAGAGGGCAAACACTCCACTGGAGAGAGTCATGTTTGGTACATAGGAAGATGGTTGTGGCTGTAGAGGGTCAGTCATCTCAGCTCCGGGACATCACTGCAGGAGTCCCTTACGCTTAGTTTCCTAAGTATAACCATCGTCAGCTGCTTTGTCAATGATCTTCCCTCCATCATAAGGTCAGAAGTGAGAATGTTTGCTGAAGGTTGCACAATGTTGAGCACCATCCGTGACTCCTCAGATGCTGAAGCTGTCCATGTTCAAATGCAACAAGATCTGGACAATATCCAGGCTTGGGCTGAAAATTGGCAGATAACACCTGCACCACGCAAATGCCAGGCAATGACCATCACCAGCAAGAGACACTCTAACCACCACTCCTTGACATTCAATGGTGTTATTGTCACTGAATCCCCCACTGTCAAGATCCATTGACCAGAAACTCAACTGGACCCACCACATAAACACAGTGGCTACAACAGCAGGTCAGAAGCTACGAATACTCCGGTGAGTAACTCACCTCCTGACTCCCATCAAAGCTATCTACCACCTACAAGGCACACGTCAAGAATGTGATGAAATATGTTGCACTTGCCTGGATGGGTACAGCTCCAACAACACTCAAGAAGCTTGATCCTATCCAGGACAAAGCAGCTTACTTGACTGGCACCACATCCAAAAACACTCAATCCCTCCACCACTGACGCTCAGTAGCAGCAGTGTGTATTATCTTAGAAAGGAAATCAGAACTAGAGGGCACAGCCTCAAAATAACGGGGGGGTGGGGGGGGGGGGTGGTAGTGGGTCAGTTTAGAACAGAGTTGAGGAGGAACTTCTTCTCTCAGAGGGTAGTGAATCTCTGGAATTCTCTGCCCAATGAAGTGGTGAAGGCTACCTCGTTTGGGAGGTTTACTAGGCTGATACCGGAGTTGAGGGGATTGAGCTATGAGGAGAGGCTGAATAAACTAGGCTTGTACTCGTTAGAGTTTAGAAGAATGAGGGGAGATCTCATTGAGACGTATAAGATGATGAATGGGATGGATAGGATAGAGGTGGAGAGACTCTTCCCGCTCAAAAAAGACAGTAGGACTAGGGGGCACAGCCTCAAGATAAAGGGGAGGCGGTTTAGAACGGAGTTGAGGAGGAACTTCTTCACTCAAAGGGTGGTGAATCTCTGGAATTCTCTGCCCGTTGAAGTGGTGGAGGCTGCCTCGCTAAATATTTTTAAGAAGCGGGTTGATGGGTTCTTGATAAGAGAGGGGATTAAGGGTTATGGGGAGAGGGCCGGAAAGTGGAACTGAGCCACAACAGATCAGCCATGATCTTATTGAATGGCGGGGCAGGCTCGAAGGGCTAGATGGCCTACTCCTGCTCCTATTTCTTATGTTCTTATGTTCTTATGTTCTTAAGTCACGGGTAGGTAGATTTCTGATCGATAAGGGAATTAAGGGTTATGGGGAGCAGGTGGGTAAGTGGAACTGATCCACTTCAGACCAGCCATGATCTTATTGAATGGCGGAGCAGGCTCGAAGGGCTAGATGGCCTACTCCTGCTCCTATTTCTTATGTTCTTATCTACAAGATGACCTGAGCAATTCACCAAAAATCCTTTGCAGCACCTTCCAAACCCACAACCATTTCCATCTAGAAGGGCAAGGGCAGCAGATAAATGGGAGCACCACCACCTGCAACTTGCCCTCCAAGCCACTCACCATCTTGACTTGGAAATATATCGCCTTCCTTCGCAGTCACTGGGTCAACATCCTGAAATTCCCTTCCTAACGGCATTGTGGATCAACCCAGAACATGTGGACTGCAGCGATTCAAGAAAGAAGCTCACCACCACCTTCTCAAGGGCAACTAGGGATGGGCAATAAATGCTGGACAGTCAGCGACATCCATGTCCCATGAATGAATATTTCAAAAAGCTGGTCTGCATTAGGCCTGTTATGGTTTATTGGGAACAGTTGGATTAACTGGGGACTGACTGCACTGTTACTATCTGCAGGGAATTCAATGTGTTACGTATGACTGGCATCGGACTAGCATTCCCCATTCTCTTATGTTATCAGATTAATCAGGACTGTAGATCCTGTATCAACCTGCAAAATCTTTCCAACACACTGTGTGGTAAGAGTGGGAGAGAATCTTGGTCAGCCATGCTTCATGTGGAGTGGTGCCTCTGGAGTTCTTAGCGACTGGTAACAGACTAACAACCTGTCCCAGGACAAGGCACATTGGGAACAGATGAAAAGTCGGCCTAATGCACCACTAGGTGTGGGAAGAGAAACAACAACAGCTCACACACTAGAATAAGGAATTTAAGATACATTTCTTTACCTAACAAACGAGCAAATCATAATCATAGTCAGTGGTGGTGGAGGCGAACTCGCTGGGGTCTTTTAAAAGACTTCTGGATGAGTATATGGGGTTTAATGAGATTGAGGGTTATAGATAGGTCTGTAGGTTGGTAGGTGATGTGATCGGCGCAACTTGTGGGCCGAAGGGCCTGTTTGTGCTGTAGTGTTCTATGTTCTATGTTCTATAAGTAATTGAGATGGATAGCAGAGGTGTGGTTACATATATGCTGATAAGGTTAGGGAAAGACTGTCTCATGTGGATGATAAATATCATACACCATTTGTACCTAACAGCCTGTTTGCTGTGCTGTAGACACAATTACTCGATATCTATGTACATGTGAGGAAGGCTAAGCCTGTGAATTTTGATGCCTATCTTGCACTGTTGCTTGGTTCAGGCTTGCAGTTATTTACCCCCTTGGCCAAAATGACACTGGGAAATGTCAAGCCCATCATTGCAAAACAAAGATCATTTTTCTGTGCCAGTTCCAAATCAAATATTTATCAGCACCAGCACCCTGCCCACCCCCCACTCCCCCACCACCACCCCACCATTTCAATCCATGCAAGAACTCATAGAGAGGGTTGGCTCCTCGACAGAAAGACCATATGGGCGTAAGCCTAGAAGCCGCTCTGTCTAATAGTTGTTAAAATGATAATCATCTGGCAACCATTCCGGTATCAGCATTTCTTTTTATACAAATACATGCTGTGTACCCAAGGCATTATGCCAGCTGTCTCGGCTAAGATCCTCACTCCCTGATTTGCCCCAGGAGTCATCTGTTGTAGTTCATTATCACGTCTTTTTTTCTTCCTCCCAGTTTAGTTCCTTTCTCTTGCTTTTCCCCTGAAGCTTTTGACTCAGATTCAGGTTGCAGGTTCACTATTCTCCAGGGGTTGGCTGCCTTTACACGATTGCACAAACTGATCGATACCACAGACTGGTCAACAAGGTGTCTGACCTTGGGATGGAGCTTCACCTGAAATGAAATGACAAACAAAAAATTAGCTTGCGAACCTGACATTCAAGGCCGCAGAATCCCAAGACTATGTTTGATTGTTCAAGTTTCCAAAAACACTTAAGAATTTCCACCTTATCCGGCACAGGGCAATACATTTCATCACACCCCATCCAACACAGAATTATAGCATCATAGGATCCCTACAGTGCCGAAAGAGGTCATTTGGCCCATTGAGCCTGCACCGACCACAATCCCATCCAGGCCTTATCCCCGTAACCCCATGTATTTACCTTGCTAGTCCATCTGGCACTAGGGGGCCATGTAACATGGCCAATCAACCCAACCCACTCATCTTTGGACTATGGGAGGAACACAGTAAGAAGTCTGACAACACCAGAACACTCTGAAAAGCCCATGCAGACACGGGGAGAATCATAGAGTCATAGAATCCTACAGTACAGAAAGAGGCCCTTCGGCCCATTGAGTTTGCGCCAAACACAAACCCACCCAGGCCCTACCCCCATATCCCTACATATTATACCCTCTAATCCCTCTAACCTACACATCCCTGGACACGAAGGAGCAATTTCTTAGCCTGGCCAATCAACCTAACCCTCACGTTTTTGGACTGTGGGAGGAAACTGGAGCACTCTGAAAAACCCATGCAGACACAGGGAGAATGTGCAAACTCCACACAGACAGTGACCTGAGGCTGGAATTGAACCTGGGCCCCTGGTGCTGTGAGGCAGCAGTGCTAACCACTGTGCTACTGACCTCCCCAACTTAAACATTTACTCTATCCCATTTATTGTGAAAAATTGCTACTGCCCTAATGCTTTTATTTACACATCAACAAAAAAAACAGAGCAAAGAAAAGTACAGAACAGGAACAGGCCCTTCGGCCCTCCAAGCCTGTGCTGATTATGGTGCTGTTGCTCGTACTGTATCTCTTTATTCCCTCCCTATTCACGTACTCATCCAGGTGCCTCTTAAATGTTGCTGATGTGCCTGTTTCCACCACCTCCTCTGGCAATGCATTCCAGGCACCCACCATTCACTGTGTGCAAACCTCCCCTGCACACAACTCCCTTAAATTGCTGGCATCAGGATAAACATGGTAAATCATGATGGCATTTTTCCAAACATGGCCTTGCCAACGCAGTTGCACCATGTCTGTTGTGTGAATTAACTGCAAATTATCAAACCCGAGATCTCTACTGTTTCGAAGGACAAGCGCTCAGAAATACCAACACCTTCAAGCTTCCCGAGCTCCAAATTAAACATTATTCTGGCTCTTCTTTAACTCATTCGTGGGACATGGGCGTCACTGGCTGGCTAGCATTTATTGCCCGCCCCTAGCTGAGGACAGCTGAGAGTCAACCACATTGCTGTGGCTCTGGAGTCACATGTAGGCCAGACCGGGTAAGAATGGCAGATTTCCTTCCCTAAAGGATGCCAGTGAACCAGATGGGTTTTTCCAACAATCTACAGTGGTCTCATGGCCATCAATATAATTTTAATTCCAGATTTGTTTTTTAATTCGAATTCCACAATTTGCAATGGCAGGATTATGAACTTGGGTTCCCAGGACATTTTCTGAGTTTTTGGATTAACAGTTTAGTGACAATACCACAAGGCCATCCCCTTGGCACAGGCTTGGACATCTGTTCTAATTTCCTCGGTGTCAAACTCCTGGAGCTACTTTGCTACAACGCTGTAGGACCATCAGCACAACACAGACTACTGCAGAGGAGCAAGGCTCACAACCAAATTCTCACAGATGAAGGGTGATGGGTAATAAAATGGCAGCATTGCTAGCAGTGAGCATAACAAGGGGGACGAACTTTAATAACTCTCACCTACGCCACCTGTTTATTCCCTACATTAAGGATCAGTCAAGTTTCAGAAACAATCTCTGAAAAAGAATGATGCGGATCAGTTGATATCTTTCTAACCTACAATGGTCTCTGCGAGCGTATTGATCCAGTGCTTCTGAAGATCAAAATCAACACATTTTTCAGGGAGCACAGAGCACATGTTCTCCATTCTGCTGATTTTCTTTTCTCATATTTCTGCCTCTATCCTTGCCTGAGGCTCAGAAACCGGCAATGATCCCAATGCGTTTGTGACACTGATCATTGTCATTCTCGTAATCTAATTTTACAGCAACATACAATTTGTGTTTCTCGCGGAACACGTTGGCTGCTTAGATCCATATCAACACCAGAGATTTTCAACTCAAAGAGGCATTGATTGTTATGGAACAGATCTCAGACTTAATCTTCCATCTGAGTGACTGATTGCAGTTGGGTTTATCAAGAAGCAAAATGATAAAGGAAGGTTCTGGAAATAACAGGTGCGCAGCACAATCTGAGTTGGGTATTTATTTTGTCCTGATTTGATTTGGTTTCAGAACAAATTAAATTATGCAAATAAGAAGCGATTCCCAGCTTGAGCCATTGTCTGCGTGGAGTTTGCACGTTCTCCCTGTGTCTGCGTGGGTTTCCTCAGGGTGCTCCGGTTTCTTCCCACAGTCCAAAGATGTGTAGGTTAGGGTGGATAGGCCATGCTAAATTGTCCCTCAGTGTCAGGGGGATTAACAGAGTAAACACATGGGGTTTTGGGGATAGGGCCTGATTCGGATTGTGGTGGGTACAGATTCAATGGGCTGAATGGCCTCCTTTCTGCACTGTAGGATTCTATAAGACTTCTCACTTCAATCTCACTGCCCAGACAAGTTATAGCTTACAGAAAGAAATAAACAGTCGCATCGAAAATCCTGATTAATGATCATTGACCTGAAACATTTTGCTTTCCATCATTGCTGCAGAAATTTCCAGCATTTTATTTCAGATTTACTGGCTGGCACTTTTCAGCCGTACTCACTGCAAGGTCAGAAATACCCGCCTGAGGTCGATACGTGGTCCGGGTATCATAGCAGGCGGGACAGTAAAATTGGGCCCACGGTTTCCGTAGCCATTTGTTTTTGCGTTTTTACACCACCTTCCCTGACCTCAGGACATCCCAAAACACTTTCCAGCCAATCAAGTATTCTCGAAATGTTTCCCAGTTGTTACTGCAGAGCGTGGCGAGCTCCCACACGGAGCACAACCAGCTCATTTGTGCGGGGGAGGTTGGATGAGGGTTAATTGGCAGCCAGAAGGACCCTTGTTCTTGTTGAAACTGCCATGGAACATTTGACATCTACCAGCAAGAGCAGTTGGGCTTTTGAATCCACATCTCAAATGGGAGGTGGCGCCTCTGACAGCAGCACTCCCTCAATATTACACTTGAGTGTCAGCCTGAATTTGACGTTTAATACTAGAGTCTGTCAATCCTGATAAGTTTTCTTCTTCGGCAGTCCCTCAAGATCACAAAGTATCTACAGTGCAGAAGGAGGCCATTCAGCTCCTTGAGTATGTCATGGCCCTCTGGAAGAGAATTCCACCTAATCCCTGTCCCCTGCCCTGACTCCATAATGCACATTCTCGCTTTTCAGATGACAACCCAATTCCCTTTTGATCGAACATACCCTCTCATTCCAGACTCCAGCCACACTTTGGGTGAAAAACTATTCCTCATCTCACTTTTACTCCTTTCGCCCACAATTCTGAATCTGTGCCCTTTAGTTCTTCATGTACTCCTTGGAAGAAAAAGTTTCTCACTGTGGACCTTGTCCATACCCCACAGGATTTTGAATTGCTCCTTCAAGTCTCCTCTTAGCTGTCTTTCCTCCAAGGAAAACAGTCCCAACCTCTCCAATCTATTCTCATATCTACAGGGCTTTGTATCTGGGATCATTCTTGTGAATCTCCTCTGTACTCTCTCCAATGCCTTTGCATTACTCCATAGGTATGAGGCCAGAACAGGATGTAGTCTCCAGATGAGGCCTAACTAGTGTCTTATACATGTTGGACATGATCTCCTTATTCTTGTATTCAATGCCCTTAATAATAATACCTAGGATACTAGATGCTTTATTAACTCTCAACATGCCCTGCCATCTTCAATGTCTAGTGTACATCAACTGATGTCCCTCTGTTCCTGCATCACGTTACGAGTTTCTTCCGTTATTTTACAGACTCCACATTCTTCCTGCCAAAGTGAATCACCCCACACCTCTTTGCATCGAACTTTATCTAACACTTGTCAGCCCGATCCACCTATTGGTCTATAGGATTGAGGATGACTTGTTTTCACTCCAGTTTGATAGTTTCTGAAACGGCTGATGAGTCCAATAAGTGATTTGCAGATTTTGCCGCATGTGGGGCAGATGGCTGTTGAACAGTCAGGCAGATGAGGGCTTGAATTCTCCAACTTCGCTACGATTCTCCAGTCCCGCTGCAGTGAATGGAGCTTTGGCTGAGCGGAGAATTGCGGCCGAGGTGTTTAGAGGTTTGTGCGCCCCCGCTGACACTTCAACTTCGCTTCTGCGCATTCCCAACAAAGCCTCTCGCTGCGTTCGCTACCTTCTCAGCTGAGGCTTCTCCATTTTGGTCGGTCACAAGCCAGCATCTCTCATGTGTCAACGAGGATGTTTGATCTCTTTGGAGTGAAGTGTTTCCGCTGCCCTCCTGGGAGTCTCTTGCCATGACCAAATTCTGAGCAGAACAATTTCTTCAGGACTCTGGTGTCAGGCGTGAGGGCCCAGTGCAGTTGGAGTGGGAGGAAATGTTGCCTCGGGACCTGCTTTTCATTGAATCCTACTGTGCAGAAGGAGGCCACTCGGTCCATCGAGTCTGCACCAAACACAATCCCACACAGGCCCAATCCCTATACCCCCATGTATTTACCTTAGCTAGTCCTCCTGAAACTATGGGGCAACTTAGCATGGCCAATCCACCTAATCTGCACATCTTTGGAGTGTGGGAGGAAACCAGAGCACCTGGAGGAAGCCCACACAGACACGGGGAGAATGTACAGACTCTGCACAGACAGTAGCCCAATCCAGGAATCGAACGTGGGTCCTTGGCGCTGTGAGGCAGCAGTGCTAACCACTGTGCCACTGTGCCGCCTTTCTTGTCAGTGGAATTAGGGGATCTTGCTAAGACCCTGCTGGTGATATTCCTCCAGTACTTTGAGGGGTTATAGGTTGCCGAGGTCTATAGGAGCATAGGGACCACCTCTGCCCGGCAAAGCGAGCCTTAGTCATGGGTTTGTGACTCTGGTCCTTGAACGCTCTTTCCCTCAGTCATCCGAAGGCTGAGCCGGTATGTTAGAGGTGAAGATAAATTTCAACGAGAATGTCTGCCTTTGTCAAGAGAAGGTTCCCTAGATATGGGTTATTAGTACGCGTCAAATATTCTTAATTAGCTGTGAAAGATGTTGGAACCTCTGAGGTAAGGCATTTCGGAAGCTCTTTAGAATAGGAACACTATGAAAGGAACAGAATAAATATGCCTTTCTGACTGGTCGAAGAAATCGATGACACCTAACCTATGGGAATCATGGAAGCTGGAGGATTACTTTATCACCTTGTAGATTTTCTCACCATTTCAGGTAATAGCATCTGGTTCAATTTTAAATGATGGGCTTTTAAACTCAATCAAAGCCATTAGCTGATCCCAATATTGCCTGAAGCATATAGTTGATTATTAAACAGATTAACTTGATTCATGTTCTGATGAAAGGTCATCAACGTGAAACGTTAACTGTGTTCCTTTCTGTCTCTCTCTGTCTCTGTCTCTCGCCCTCTCTCTTTCTCTTTCTCTCTCTCTTTATCTCTCTCTCTCTCTTTCCAGAGATGTCTGAGTGGGTTCCAGTTTTTATTATAACCAGATTGGTTGATGGCATTTGAAGTTTCCGCTTGATAGTGAAGTGCCCGCTCCTTTACTTTGTAATTCTGGGATGTTGTGAGGCAACATCATGTTATAAAGCTACAGAATGCAGCCAGGGATTTCACACAGCAATTACAAATAAAACTCATCCAAATGAATATTTGTGAAGAAAATGTAACTCCTAACAGGAATTGAAGGCCCTCATTGACACTCTGCATCAACAACCATACGTATTTTTAAAAATTAGCCCGCAGTAAAAATCCACTTAAGGAAAAGGCTTTATTCAGGGCAGCACAGTGGTTAGTGCTGCTGCCTCACAGTATCTGGGTTCAATTCCCAGCTTGGGTCACTGTCTGTGGGGAGTCTGCATGGTCTCCACCTGTGTCTGTGGGGGTTTCCCCTGGGTGCTCCGGTTTCCTCCTGCAGTCCGAAAGACATGCCGGTTAAGTGCATTGGCCATGCTAAGTTCTCCCTCAGTGTACCTGAACAGGCATCGGAGTGTGGGGATTTTCACAGTAACTTTATTGCAGTTTAAATGTAATTCTATTTGTGAGACTAACAATTAAACTCGTCCATAAGTTTTATGTGCATTAATCAATACGGAGGTTGAGGGGTGACCTGATAGAAGTCTACAAGGTTATGGTGGGCATAAACAGAGTGGATAATCAGAAGAGGTTATTACAGAAGGTCAGGGGGCATGGAGTTGGGGGTAGGGTGTTAGCGTGGATAGAGGACTGGTTGTCAAATAGGAGGCAGAGAATGGGGGTCAATGGGTGCTATTCGGATTGGCGGATGGTGACTAGTGGAGTGCCCCAGGGGTCGGTGCTGGGGCCTCAGCTATTTACCATTTATATAGATGATCTGGAGGAGGGAACCGAGTGTAGGGTGTCGAAATTTGCTGATGACACCAAAATTGGTGGAAAGGCAAATTGTGCGGAGGGTGTGGAGAGCCTACAGAAGGATCTAGATAGGCTGGGCGAATGGGCCAGGAAATGGCAAATGGAATTTAATGTTGCCATGTGCGAGGTGGTCCACTTTGGTAGGAATAATGGTAGGAAGGATTATTACGTACGTGGAGAAAAACTGCAGCAGGCGACGGTGCAGAGGGACCTCGGGGTCCTTGTGCATGAGTCGCAAAAACCCAGCTTGCAGGTGCAGCAGGTGGTCAGGAAGGCGAATGGGATGCTGGCCTTCATCGCGAGGGGGATTGAGTACAAAAGTAGGGAGGTCTTGCTACGGCTGTATAGGGCATTGGTGAGGCCGCAGCTGGAGTACTGTGTGCAGTTTTGGGCGCCGTACTTACGCAAGGATATTTTAGCCTTGGAGGGAGTGCAGAGGAGGTTTACTAGGCTGATGCCGGAGTTGAGGGAGTTGAGCTATGAGGAGAGGCTGAATAGATTAGGCTTGTACTCGTTAGAGTTTAGAAGAATGAGGGGAGATCTCATTGAGACGTATAAGATGATGAATGGGATGGATAGGATAGAGGTGGAAAGACTCTTCCCGCTCAAAAAAGACAGTAGGACTAGGGGGCACAGCCTCAAGATAAAGGGGGGGCGGTTCAGAACGGAGTTGAGGAGGAACTTCTTCACTCAAAGGGTGGTGAATCTCTGGAATTCTCTGCCCGTTGAAGTGGTGGAGGCTGCCTCGCTCAATATTTTTAAGACGCGGGTTGATGGGTTTTTGATGAGAGAGGGGATTAAGGGTTATGGGGAGAGGGCGGGAATGTGGAACTGAGCCACGACAGATCAGCCATGATCTTATTGAATGGCGGGGCAGGCTCGAAGGTCTAGTTGGCCTACTCCTGCTCCTATTTCTTATGTTCTTATGTTCTAAGCTTTTTCCCAGGGTGGGACAGTCAATTACTAGGGGGCATAAGTTTAAGATGCAAGGGGCAAGGTTTAAAGGAAATGTATGAGGCAAGTTTTTTTCATGAAAGGTGGTGGGTACCTAGAATCGGGGAGGTAGTGGAAGCTGATAGGGTAATGACTTTTAAGGGGCGTCTTGACAAATACATGAATAGGATGGGAATAGATGGATATAGCGCCCGGAGGTGTAGAGGGTTTTAGTTCAGACAGGCAGCGTTGTCACTGCAGGCTTGGAGAACCAAAGGGCCTGTTCCCATGCTGTAATTTTCTTTGATCTTTGTTCTTTGTAAACCTGACCTAATATTATAATGAGAGCCATGTGATTGAAAAAAGCTCCCCAGCATCACTGGACACAAGGATGACGGAGACTCGCATTGGCATATAGGTACTGGTATCCTCCTGTGGTAATAGCTTTCCTGGCTTCACTAATCTCTGGGTCAAGAAATTTCTTCCGAATTCCCTATTTGTTCTCTTGTTGAGTATGGTACATTACTAACCTCTCTAGTACTGATCTTCTCCACAAGTGGAAGCAGTCTCTCTGTGTCGACTCCATCAGAATGTTTCATTTAGATATGGAATTGAAAATGAGATTCAGAGCACAAGACAGAGAGTCATAGAGTCGGAGAGTCATAAAGCTTTACAGCATAGAAACAGGCCCTTTGGCCCAACTTGTCCATGCTGCCCTTTTTCTTAAACCCGTAAGCTAGTCCAAATTGCCCACATTTGCCCATATCCCTCTATACCCATTGTACCCATGTAACTGTCTAAACACTTTCTGAAAGACAAATTGTACTCACCTCTACTACTACCTCTGGCAACTTGTTCCAGACACTCACCACCCTCTGTGTGAAAAATTGCTCCTCTGGACACTTTTGTATCTCTCCCCTCTCTCACTTTAAACCTATGCCCTCTAGTTTTAGGCTCCCCTACCTTTGGGAAAAGATATTGACTATTGTGCTGATTTATGCCCCTCATTATTTTATAAACCTCTGTAAGTTCACCCTTCAGCCTCCTACGTGCTAAGGAAAAAAGTCCCAGTTTATCCAGCCTCTCCTTATAACTCAAACCATCAAGTCCCAGTAGCATCCCAGTAAATCTCTTCTGCACTCGTTCTAGTTTAGTAATAGAGATAGATATTGTTACCCCAGTTGCCTCTGATTCCTCCACACCCACTCCATTCCTCCCACACATTGGGTGGGATTTTACGGCTTCGCTCACCGACTCCGTGGTGGTCAAGATGTTCGATCTCCCGCCACTCTCTTTACTGTTCCTGATGAGTGGGTATCTAGGCTTTGATTATCGTCCATTCTTGCTAAGATCAACAATGTCAAACTTGGAGCGATACAGACTCAACCATAGCGTGGCATGGCTTTCTCAATTCTCCAACATGCGCCTGCACATCTCACCAAAGATTAAGGCTGACACGGTGAATATGGTGTGTGTAGGAGCTGCGGTGACAGAATGAGTTTACGCAGCGACAGGTGACATTGGTCAATTCTAACTGAAATGCTGACAGGCCAGTTACAGAGTCGTTTCCACTGATGTGATTCAACAACTTCGGAAAATGACAGCTTGTTAAAGCAGAGTTTGATGTATACTGTTTCTGTTCCAGCACACGGAAAAATGGAGCAGGTTTTTAGTTCCATTAGAGCCTGGTGTTTCCTGCGGAGCCCTCTCCAATCTTTCTCAGCCTTGACAGCTCCAATTGTCTGTAAGTGAGACTCATTCGTTCCTGGTCCAGAAACAGGACAGGGAATGTCCTCAGAGATCCTCTTGCTTCACTTGTACCACTGCACTTTTCGCCAGAAAGGTACATTAGCAAGTTTGTTCAGCAGAGTGGGACATGGATCTCTGACAACTAACTGGATGGAACTACGTCAACCCTTTGTCCCTGAGAGACATACATGTGGTTTTAAGAATGCGTTCCCAATGTATTTAAACTGAAGGGGCATAAATATTCTGGCTGGGAGATTTGCGAGTGTCACACGGGAGGATTTGAACTAGTTTGGCAGCAGAGTGGGAACGAAAGTTGAATTAGCTGAAGGGGAACTAGAGAGTTGAGCCAGGGAGACCCAGAGAAAGACCAGGCTGGGTGAGTTTGCTGATCGAAGAGGATCTGGTGGACTGAAGTGCGTTTGTTTCAATGTGAGAAGTGTAACAGCTGAGACAGAGGAACTTTGAGCTTGGATTAGTAATTGGAACTGTGATGTTGTTGCCATTACAGAGACTTGGTTAAGGAAAGGGCAGGATTGGCAGCTTAACGTTTCAGGATACACATGTTTCAGGTGGGATAGAGTGGGATGTAAAAGGGGTGGGGGGGTCGCACTTCTGGTTCAGGAGAATGTCACAGCTGTACTGCAGGAGGACACAGGGGCAGCATGTTGGCACAGTGGTTAGTACTGCTACTTCACAGTGCCAGGGGCCTTTGTTCTATTCCCAGCTTGGCTCACTATCTGTGCAGAGTCTGCACATTCTCCTCATGTCTGCGTGGGTTTCCCCTGAGTGTTCCGGTTTCCTCCCACAGTCTAAAGATGTGCGAGTTAGGTGGGTTGCCATGCTAAATTGCCCCTTAGTGTCAGGAGGACTAGCTAGGGTAAAAACATGAGGTGGAATTGTGTTTGGTGCAGACTCAATTGGCCAAATGTGGGCAATTGGGATTAGCTTAGGGTTTTGTAAAAGAAAAGACAGCATGGATAAGTTGGGCTGAAGGGTCTGTTTCCATTCTGTAAACCTCTATGACTCTATGAACCTCGGAGGTCTCATACAGGGAGGCAATATGGGTGGAGCTCAGGAACCTGAAGGGTTGTAGTCACAATGTTGGGGTTGTACTGTAGGCTTCCCAACAGCCAGTAGAAGATAGAGGAACAGATATGTAGGCAGATTATGGCAAGGTGCAACAGTAATAGGGTTGTTGTGATGGGAGAATTTAATTTCCCTTATACTGACTGGGACTCACTGAGTGTTGGGGGTGTGAGTAGGGCACCATCACCATCACTGTAGTACTTTCAAGGACTGTTGACCGCCAGTCAGTGAAACAAGCTAAAATGGTAATTTGCAAGCAGGTAAATATACCAGGTACTTTCACATTGCTAACTCTTTCAGCTCTAGGATCTACCATTCGAGCTCAGCAGCCAGTTTCCCCGCAGGGATAGGCTTCATCCACTCCCCCTGCTGGTGAGAATCACATTTTGGCTGTTGTTTTTCTAAGTGTCATATGATTGCGTCTGGGAGTTCGACCAAAAAAGTAGGCGCAATTCTCCACGGCTCTAGAGTTTGGCACTTAAGAGGTTTTTTTTGGTAAAGTCACCCTGTCAGAATTCTTTGGTAAGTTTGCATCCCAAGAATTGTTATGGAGAATAGAAGCTCATGGTGTCGGTTGGGGGGGGTAACGTGTTGACATGAATTGAAGATTGGCTAGCTAACAGGAGATAGAGAATTGACATAAATGGGTCTTTTTCTGGTTGGCAGGATGAGTTGTTGTGCCAACGGGATTAGTGCTGGGACCTCAACACTTTTCAAATTTCTGGATGAATTTGTGGAACTTGCTGTCCCAGAGCATGGTGGAGTCTGAATCGGTGAATGGTTTTAAGAAGGAGGTCGATATATTTCGAATGAAAAAGGGATAAGGGAATGTGGGGAACAGGTGGAGAGGTGGATTTGAGATCAGGGAGAGATCAGCCATGATCTGATTGTGTGCTGTAGTAGGAAGTCTCGAAACGCCAGTTAAAGTCCAACACATTTATCTGGAATCACAAGCTTTCGGAGTGCTGCTCCTTCAGTGAGTGGACAGGTGGGTTCACAAAAACGGCATGTATAGACAGAGACACAATTGCAAGATAATAGTTGGAATGTATTAACTTTAAACTGTGTCATTGTCTACATATGCTGTGTTTGTCAAACCTACCTCTCCACTCACCTGATGAAGGAGCAGCGCTCCGAAAGCTCGTGATTCCAAATAAACCTGTTGGACTTTAATCTGGTGTTGTGAGACTTCTTACTGTGCCCACCCCAGTCCAACAGCAGCATCTCCACATCCTGATTGAATGCTGGAACAGGCTTGAGGGGCTGAATGGTCTACTTCAGCGGGCTGAGGGTGATGTTGCTAAATTTGTTGATGACACAAAGATAGGTAGGAAAGTGAACTATGAGGAGGGCATAAGGAGGCTACAAATTGATGCAGATGGATGAAGTGAGTGGGCAAAAACCTGACAAATGGAGTACACTGTGAGCAGAGGTGAAATTGTCCACATTGGCAGGAAGAATAAAATGAAGCTTTTTATCTAAACGGTGAGTGATTGCAGAGCTCTGAGAAGCAGAGGAATCTGGGTGTCCGAGTTCATTAATGATAAAAGGCTGGTATTCTGGAACAATAATTAACTAGGAAAGCTGACAGTATGTTACAGTTTATCTTATTGAAATATATACATGATCGTATTGAATGGATCAAGTGGCCTGCTCCTGCTTCCAATTCATATGTTGAGATGTATATCCATCTCCTGACCTCAGAAAGCTTCCGGGCATTCATCTTAATTTTCAGGAGATCCAACTTTCTCTCTTCGATAGTGGGCCGGTCATGTTGGGTGCCTTTCAATATGGTGTCCAGATATGACAATGAACTACGCCCCATCAAATCTGCCTCACCGTGAAATGCAGTTGTATAATAAATGAGGTGGGGGCCAGAAGATGTTGTCTGGTTTCCTGTCGACCTCGACAGTGGGATACATTCCACGGGTGGGATTCTCTGGCCGTGCTCATCCCAAAACTGGAGAATCACACCCGAGATCAATAGATCTTTGTGTGGTTGTCCCCTACACATGCACCCCCCCACCCCCCCCCACCCCCCCACCCCTGCCCACCCCCTGCCTGCTACAACTCCCATGGTGGGCAGGATTGGAGAATTCCTCCCCACATTCTTGCCTCCGCCATTGGACTCAGTCCCAGAGAGGAGAACAGCAGTCTCTAAGCGAGGATGATTCAGATGAACCAAGTGGCCTCCTTTGTCAGAACTTAATTCCTTAATCTTTGCAAATATCTGTCTTCTTCAAGAGTTCATCTACCTTCATTATAAATGCAGTGTGTCTCAACATATGCTAATGTTTTCCATATCCTTGTAATCCTTCCTTATAGTCTTTATGTTTCAACACGTATTCTAAATTTATATTTCCGTCGTACAAATTTTACCAACAACTAGAAATTACCGTGGACTGTTCACTTTCTCAAAGATATAAGAATGTAAGAACATAAGAAATAGGAGCAGGAGTAGGCCATCTAGCCCTTCGAGCCTGCCCCACCATTCAATAAGATCATGGCTGATCTGAAGTGGATCAGTTCCACTTTCCCGCTTTCTCCCCATAACCCTTAATTCCCTTGCCTATCAGAAACCTATCTACCTGTGACTTAAATATATTTAGCGAGGTAGCCTCCACCACATCAATGGGCAGAGAATTCCAGAGATTCCATAAGTTCCTCCTCAACTCCGATCTAAACTGCACCCCCCCCACCTTATCTTGAGGCTGTGCCCTCTAGTCCTGCTATTCTTTCCGATGACATACGAACCTATAGCCATGGTCTTCACAGCTGACTTATCACAAATATATCATTCCACCCCTTTGTGCTGATGTGGCTCAGTTGGGAGAACACTCACCTCAGAGTCACGATCAGAGGCTTAGGGCAGAAGATTAGAAAGGGGATCCCTGCCTCCTGGCATGAAAATTGGCCATAAACTGGCCCTGGTTTGGTCTTCTTGCCCCACAACCATTGTACAAATGTTGGACTGTTAATTGCCTTCAGGCAAGGCTACAGTGTCTCACTGGGAAGGAGGTTTTGCCTCTGAGGGTTGTTGGCCCATCCAATGATTGACTTGTTTCTGGTCCCTCAGCGCTACTGGGGGCAGGCCCACTGCTTGGACAGCAACAAGTCCCAGAGGCTGTGCTGGAGCCTGGAATAATATCATCCAGGGACTTGCTTGTGGCTTCGTGGTGCATCCATTTCCTACATCAAATAGTGACTTCCCTTCGAACATATTTAATTGATGAGAACACACTTTGAGCTGTCCAACAGTTGTGTAAAGCCAACAATTGTCTTTCTCTTTTCTAAATGTAGGTGAGAACTTTTCCATTTCTTTAATGTCCTTTGTTAACATAAGAACAGGAGAAGGTAATGTAACCCCTCGAGTCTGCTCTGCCATTCAATACAATCATTGATCTCATCTTCCGTAACTGCAGGCTTTACTTCACAACATTTACTAGATACATTATGATGTCAAGGAACATATTTCTTGCACACGAGGTTCCCAGCCTTTTGGCGAAGACCAATTGTCAGATCAAGCCTAGGATTGGGTGTGATGCATCATCCTGTCAGCATAGACCTTATTTGAATCTTGTGGACATCACGAATTGAATTCAATTGGATTTTGAATTTGAATTTTGGAGCAAGCAAGGATTCAGATTTGCCTGGTCCACTCTGAGCATGTAACTTTAAGGATCAAGCAAAAAAATTTTTCAAAATATTTCTAGTACACAATATCCCACCAACAGCAATGCAGTGTGCTGTTCAGGTGCATTCCCATTCAATAATCTCCCTCAGTGTACCCAAACAGACACTGGAGTGTGGGAATGCATTGGCCGAGCGGTATTATCACTAGATTATTAATTCAGAAACTCAACTAATACCTGGGGTCTTGTGTTCAAATCCCGCCACAGCAAATGGTGGAATTTGAATTCCATAAAAAATAATCTGCAATTAAGAATCTACTGATGACCATCAAAGGATTGATGGAAAAACCAATCTGGCTCACTAATGTCTTTTAGGGAAGGAAATCTGCCGTCCTTACCTGGTCTGGCCTACCTGTTACTACAGAGATACAGCAACGTGGTTGACTCTCAACTGCTGCTTGAACAAGGGCAACTAGAGATAGGCAAAAAATGTTGGGTCCAGCCAGCGACACCTGTGTCCCAGTGAATGACAAATAAAAACTAGGGGGTTTTCACAGTAACTTCATTGCAGTGTTAATGTAGGCCTATTTGTGACACTAATAAATAAACTTAATTTTTTTTAAACTAGGTGATAATCATCTGAGACTCTCTTTTTTGAATGATGTTGATTGAGGGACAAGTAATGACCCAGGACTCTGGGGAAAACTCCCCTGTTCTTCTTTGTACTGTGCCATGGAATCTGCCCGAGAAGGTGGCCAGATCCTTGTTTGAACAGTTCATCTGCAAAATGGCACCTCCTTGGTACTGCACTGAGACAGTCAGCTTTAGTTTTTGCATCCAAGGTTCCACAGCTCTGTGACATAAAAGGTGAGAGTGCCAAGACTGACATCAGTGATAGGAATTCTCTCAATGTTCATCGCTAGGGGTATTTAAATTCAAGCACTGTGATGCAGAAGGGGGAAAAAAAAACAGATCATCTGAGACAGAACGAGAAAAGAATCCCTACTCCTTCACCAAGCAGTGGCTGAATTTGTAAAATGTCACTCTGCTGTTGGTTCCGAATCACATGTAAAAGGACGAGGAGGTGTTTGTGAATGAAAAAGCAGAACAGCTGAGGTTCTATGAATAAACCGTTAATTCAAGAGCTACACGGGTGGTGTACAGAAATGAATAGGTATCATTTAAAGATCTTCAATTTGGCTTTCCCTAATGTGTTATCACACTGTGATAATGACTGCTAATGGGACATTGAATAATGTATTACCCAGGCTGATAGTTTGCTTTCAGTATTTTTAACCAGCCCTATTTATTGTTAATGATATGTAATCTATGCAGGGTTACATTTTTTTTCAATTGCATGGAGTCAAGTAACAATTCATGTCACTACCGCATGTGTCGTATGTACAATATCACTTGTGCTGTCTTGTCTCAATACAGCGATGACTCAATTTCAAAATCTATCATAGTTCTTTTCGAATTCCCTGGTCTCACCCCTCCACAACTCTGTAACTGCATCCAACTCAGATCACCAACAACCTGTCCTAGTCCCTCCATGCTGATGCCATTGTTACGAAAGCCCACCAACACCTCTACTTTCTCACGAGGCTCAGGAAATTTGGCATGTCCGCTACGACTTTCACCAATTTTTACAGATGCACCAGAGACAGCAACCTTTCCAGATGTATCACAGCTTGGTATGGCTCCTGGCCTGACCAAGACCGCAAGAAACCCCAAAGGGGTGGGAACGTAGCCCAGTCCATCACATAAACCAGCCTCCCATCCATTGACTCCATCTGCACTTCAAGCTGCCTTGGAAAAGCAGCCAGCATAATCAACGATCCCACGCCACTCCGGACATTCTCTCTTCCACCTTCTTCCATCGGGAAAAAGATACAAAAATCTGAGGCTACGTACCAACCGCAAGAACAGATTTTTTCCTGCTGTTAACAGACATTTGAACGGTGCTATTATATATTAAGTTGATCTTTCTCTACACATTAGCTATGACTGCGACACTACATTCTGCGCTGTCACTTTTCCTTCCCTATGAACGGTATATTTTGACTGTATAGAAATCATAGAAACCCGACAGTGCTAAAAGAGGCCATTTGGCCCATCGAGTCTGCACCGACCACAATCCCACCCATTCCCTACCCCCATACCCCTACATATTTACTTACTAATCCCTCTAACCTACATATCTCAGAACACTAAGTGGCAATTTTAGCATGGCCAATCAACCTAACACGCACATCTTTGGACTGTGGGAGGAAACCGGAGCACCCGAAGGAAACCCATGGAGACGTAAGAACATAAGAACATAAGAAATAGGAGCAGGAGTAGGCCATCTGGCCCTTCGAGCCTGCCCCGCCATTCAATAAGATCATGGCTGATCTGTCGTGGCTCAGTTCCACTTTCCCGCCCTCTCCCCATAACCCTTAATCCCCTCTCTTATCAAAAACCCATCAACCCGCTTCTTAAAAATATTTAGCGAGGCAGCCTCCACCACTTCAACGGGCAGAGAATTCCAGAGATTCACCACCCTTTGAGTGAAGAAGTTCCTCCTCAACTCCGTTCTAAACCGCCCCCCCTTTATCTTGAGGCTGTGCCCCCTAGTCCTACTGTCTTTTTTGAGCGGGAAGAGTCTCTCCACCTCTATCCTATCCATCCCATTCATCATCTTATACGTCTCAATGAGATCTCCCCTCATTCTTCTAAACTCTAACGAGTACAAGCGTAGTTTATTCAGCCTCTCCTCATAGCTCAACCCCCTCAACTCCGGTATCAGCCTAGTAAACCTCCTCTGCACTCCCTCCAAGGCCAAAATATCCTTGCGCAGGTGCGGCGCCCAAAACTGCACACAGTACTCCAGCTGCGGCCTCACCAATGCCCTATACAGCTGCAGCAAGACCTCCCTACTTTTATATTCAATCCCCCTCGCTATGAAGGCCAGCATCCCATTCGCCTTCCTGACCACCTGCTGCACCTGCAGGCTGGGTTTTTGCGACTCATGCACAAGGACCCCGAGGTCCCTCTGCACCGTCGCCTGCTGCAGTTTTTCGCCACGTAAGTAATAGACGCGAGGAGAATGTGCAAACTCCACACATATAGTGACCCTAGCTGGGAATCGAACCCAGGTCCCTGGAGTTGGGAAGCAGCAATGCTAACCACTGTGCTACCGTGCTGTACAGCACACAAGAAATATTTTTAAATGCATACTAATACATGTGACAATAATGGATCAAATCAAATCAAATTAAAAGCCAGAATTCCTTCATTTCTGGCCTCTTGCATTTTAATGTCTTCACCAGATTGGAGTCTGTGCCTTCAGCTGCCGAGACCCTAAGTTCTGGTCTTCCCTCCATAAACATCATCACCTCTCTCATTTCCCCTTTTCATTTGAAACATCACCCAAAAACCACATCCTTCCATAGAACCATAGAATTCCCACAGTGCAGAAGGAGGCCATGCAGCCCAACAAGCCTGAACTGAGTCTCTGACAAAGCATCTTAGCAGGCCCACTGCCCGTCCTATCCCTTACCCCCATACATTTACCATGGTTAATCCTCCTAACCTACACAATTTGGGAAACTAAGGGGCAATTTAGCATGTCCAATCCATCCATCCAGCACGACTTTTGGATTGTGGGAGGAAACCGGAGCACCTGGAGGAAACCTACGCAGACACGGGGAGAACGTTCAAACTCCACACAGACAGTGATTTGAGGCCAAAATTGAACCTGGATCCCTGGTGCTGTGAGACAGCAGTGCTAACAACTGTGCCGTTCTCGTTCTTCAAGCTAATTGTCATCTTTTCTGAGTTGATTTGATTTATTATTGTCACATGTGTTGATATACAGTGAAAAGTATTGTTTCTTGCGCGCTCTACAAACAAAGCATAACATTCATAGAGAAGGGAATGAGAGAGTGCAGAATGTAGTGTTACAGTCATAGCTACAGTGTAGAGAAAGATGAACTTAGTGCAAGGTAAGTCCATTCAAAAGCCTGGCAGCAGCAGGGAAGAAGCTGTTCTTGAGTCAATTGGTACGTGACCTCAGACTGGTATCTTTTTCCCGACTACGCTATGCCAAGGTGATAGTTCTTCATTATTCGAGTCATAGAATCCCATCAATGCAAAAAGAAGTCATTTGGCCCATCGAGTGTGCACCTACCACAATCCCACCCAGTCCCTATTCCCGTAACTGCACATATTTACTCTGCCAATCCACTGACACTAAGGTCAATTTAGCACATCCAATCGGCCTAACTCGTACATCTTTAGACTGTGGGAGGAAACTGGAGCACCCGGATAAAGCCCATGCAGACACAGGGAGAATGTGCAAACTCCACACAGACAATGAACTGGGACTGGAATCGAACCTGGGTCCCTGGCGCTGCGAGGCAGCAGTGCTAATCACTGTGACGACGTGCCCCGCTATCACGGGGTGGCACAGTGGTACAATGGTTAGCACTGCTGCTTCACAGCGCCAGGGACCTAGGTTCGATTCCCAGCTTGGGTCCTTGTCTGTATGGGGACTGCACGTTCTCCCTGTGTCTGCATTGGTTTCCTCCAGCTGCTCCCACACTTCCTTCCCACTGTCTAAAGATGTGCTGGTTAGGTGAATTGGCCATGCTAAATTCTCCCTCAGTGTACCCAAACAGGTGCTGGAGTGTGGCGGCGGGGGGTTTTTCACAGTAACTCAATCGCAGTGTTAATGTAAGCCCACTTGTGACACTGAGGCTCAGTGTCAAATGTGATTTGATGACGGTCCTTGTGAAGTGTCTAGGGACATTTCATTATGATAAAGGCACCGCCACATACAAGCAGATTGTTGCCCTAGTGTGCGAGTGGGGGGTGATTGCAGGTTCGATCCCCACTCCCCGCCCTACAATCCAGTTTAAAACTGCACTGCCTGTGGGGATTCCAGAGCTTGCTTTGAAAATGTATCTCTCAATCATCATCACTGAAATAGATTATCTGGCCATTATCGCCTTGGTCTTCGTGGAAACTTGATGTTCACTAATTGGCTGCCGTGTTCCTTACATTACAACAGTGACTACACTTCAAATCTACTTAATTGGCTGAAAAGCACTTTGGGACGACATGAGATTGTAAAGCAAGCTCCTTCTTATTTCCCCTTGGCGCTGCGCCGTTCCACATTTTATATATGGCTGAGGTTAATAACAACCCTGCTAATGCTTTCCTCGGAAATTATTCCATCTGCCATTTTAGCCGTGATGTCATTGAGTTTTGTGCTTCTGATTGAGGCCTGAAGAGAGAAATCTCAGATAAACTCACCCAACCCATGCCTTATTAATATCGCATTGCCATTTCAAATCACAGCACACTTTACTGGGAAGTAAAATGTGTGCTTTTTTCTTCCCAGATGAGAAGAAAATGAGCCACTTTGCACATGAGCGATCCCCTGTGTTTACCGACTTGTAATGCTGCTGCGTAGATTATGTATAAGCCATGTATCAATATACATAGATTCATAAATATATAATGCCTGTTTAAAAGTAAAATCTCGCTCTGTTTATTATGTTGTCATCAGGAGACTGAACAAACTCCATTATCCACACTGACCACACTTCGGTTCAAACCTGTTTGCTGACTTACCCCCTTTCACCGGGTCAATCGGAAGGTCAATGTCATCTCAACAAATAGTCACCCAAGAGGCAATTGGTTTATATAAATCGCCTCGATGTCTCTCAACATTACTTTGTCCTCCACTGAACTGTAAAAAGAAAGAATTTGCATTTGTGCAGCTCTTTTCACACCCTGATCACACCCCCAAGCACTTTAGCACTCAATGAAGTTCCTCTGAAGGAGTCACTGTTCACAGAATCCCTGCAGTGCTGAAGGAGGCAATTCAGCCCATTGAGGCTGCATTGAAAACAATCCCACCAGGTCCTATCCCTGTAGCCCCATGTATCTACCCTGCTCATCCCACACAGTAAGGGGAAATTTAGCACGGACAATCCACCTAACCTCCATATCTTTGGACACTGAGGGGCAATTTAGCATGGCCAATCCACCCAACCTGTACACCTTTAGACACTAAGGGGCGATTTAGCATGGCCAATCCACCCAACCTGCACACCTTTGGACACTAAAGGGCAATTTAGCATGGCCAATCCACCCAACCTGTACACCTTTGGACACTAAGGGGCAACTTAGCATGGCCAATCCACCCAACCTGCACACCTTTGGACACTAAGGGGCAACTTAGCATGGCCAATCCACCCAACCTGTACACCTTTGGACACTAAGGGGCAATTTAGCATGGCCAATCCACCCAACCTGCACATTTTTGGACACTAAGGGGTAATTTAGCATGGCCAATCCACCCAACTTGTACATCTTTGGACTGCTATAATGTAACAGAGCATCCCAGAGAAATTGGACGCCAAGTAAGATGGGAATGTCAGAACTTCAAATTTATTGACATTGGATGAGAAATAAATGTCAGCCCAGGAAGCAGGGGAAAATTCCCTGGTGGTAGTGTGGACCCTTTAAGGGGGAATTCCCTGAAGACCACATGATTGGGCAGGACCCTATGGAGTGTCGAAGTTGGTGGGAGCTGAGCCAATTGAGTGGAAGGGCATGGATTCTGGATCAGCGGGGGGTGGGGGTGTGGGGGGGTGTGGTGGTGGTGGCAGTGGGGTGGGGATGCTCAATTGGAGCCAGGGAGAAGTGCTGGACGGTTGCATAGTTTCTTCTGCCTGACTCTATTAGCATAAATACATACTTATCTTTGGCAATGAAGCTTTTGTTACTTTGAGCCACATTGAGTCACCCTCCATTTATCACACTACCGCTCTTAGAGTGTAATGGAATCTTTCACATTGAAATCATTACACCACCCGAAACAACATAACTTCTGTGAGTTGGTGTAGCCTGTGGCTCCAATCTGTCAGAGCCAGAGCTGTGTCTGAGCAACTTAATGATTGAATTGTCTGGAGTACTAGACAGGTTGGAAAGGGAAAAAAGGTGCAGTCAAGAAACAAAGCAGTGAAACCTGTTCACATCAGTGAATTTGATTTGATTTGATTTATTACTATCACATGTATTAGCATGCAGTGAAAAATATTATTTCTTGTGCGCTATACAGGCAAAGCATACCATTCACAGAGAAGGAAAGGGGAGAGTACAGACTGTAGTGTGAAAGGTGAAGAAAAAGATCAACTTAGTGCTTGATCTTTCTCTGGGTAAAGAGAAAGATCAAGCTTTGCCTAGATTGATCTAGGTAATCAATCTAGGTATTGATTGATACCGAGATTGGTAGGTATCAATCTACCTAGGTTGATACCTACGTATCTATCTACCTATCTATCAAGGTAGGTCCATTGAAAAGTCCGATGACAGCAGGGAAGAGTCGGTTGGTACGCGACCTCAGACTTTTGTATCTTTTTCCCAACGGAAGAAGGTGGAAAAGAGAATGTCGGGGGTGCATGGGGTCCTTAATTATGCTGGCTGCTTTTCTGAGGCAGTGGGAAGTGCAGACAGAGTTAATGAATGGGAGGCTGGTCTGTGTGATTGACTGCACTTCATTCATGACCCCCTGCAGTATCTTGCTTGTCTTGGGCAGTAGAGGAGCTATACCAAGCTGTGATACAACCAGAAAAATGCTTTCTATGGTGCATCTATAAAAGTTGGTGACAGTCGTAGCTGACATGCCAAATTTCCTTAGTCTTCTGAGAAGATAGAGGCGTTGGTGGGTTTTCTTAGCTGCAGCGTTGCCATGGGGGGACGAGGACAGGATGTTCGTGATCTGGACACCTAAAACCTGAAGCTCTCAACCATTTCTATTTTATCCCCATTGATGTAGGGGATAGTGTTTGAATTCTAGTACAAATATAACAAGTGATACAAAGGGCCCAATTTTACCATTGTGTCCAGGCATGAAAACATGTAAAAGTCGGGCATGAGGGCATTAACGCGATCCTCACCCGCGTCCACGCAGATGCCGACATTACCAAGGCCGATAATGGCCACAATCCGAATTGTGCCCCAAAATGGGTGTAATGGTGATTTAAATGCATTTGCATGCGTTTAAGTTGGATTAATGGGCAGCCTGCCCAACTTTACCAGCATTTCCCCCTTTACCACCTCATTCGCGTGTCCAGATTTAACGTAAAAAGACATTCTCAACAAAGGTCTGTTTTGGGCGCTCCAGTCTCTGAAGAGGTAAGTTCAAAGCTAACTCAGAATGGAGATGGGGGAGGGAGGCAGATCAGATCATTCTCTGGTGGGGGCGGAGGGCGAAGGGAGGCCTGATCATTCTCTGGTGGTGGAGGGAAGCGTTAAAATGTATCCCTGGTGGGGGTGGAGGCCTGATTGTCCTTTGGTGGGAGGGAGGTCAGATGGATCTCTGGTGGGAGGGGGCAGGGGTGATCGCTGCCACTCTTCAGGCGATTGCTGGGGGTGGGGGGTGGGGAACAGAGTGTCGCAATTGATCTGGGTAATGGGGGGGGCGGAATGGGTGGATAAGGGGGACAGATAAGTCTGTGGGGGCTGATACTGATGTTTCTCTCTTTTAACCCACAGGTGCTTCGGTCCACCTTGCTGTCCAACGAGGGGCATACGCGCGATGGGTCGTACAAGGGCTGCTCTTGGTTGTTTCGAGAATAGCCTAGTACTTCATGTCGTTCGTGTACGCTTAAACTGGACCAGATGCTGGGCAACACGACAGCTCAGTGACTATCACTGTTTGCTGTGCAGATACATGGGTTTGGGCCGGTGTCTGTGGGAGTTTGCGCATTCTCCCCGTGCTTGCGTGGGTTTTCTCCGGGTGCTCCGGTTTCCTCCCACACCCCGAAGATGTGCTATTAGGCTGATTGGTGTAACAAATTGTCCCTAAATTAGTCTTCCCTCAATGTGGAACGCCATAAGCATAGACAAGGGTCATGGGTGGAGAGGGGTCTCATAATATTAAAATGGCGGCGCGGGCTTGTTGGGCCGAAGGGCCAGTTTCCCAGGCTGTTTTGTTCTTTGTTCTTTGTATACACATATAGAGCCACATATACACACACTTATACATGCATACAAACATGCAAACACTCACACATACACATATTTACACACACACATTCAGACACACTTTCACACACACTTACACTCTAACCTTTACACACAGATTCACACACATTGATACACACTTACCCACATGCACCACATACACACACACACACACACACATATCTCAGCCTATTAATCGCAAAATAACTTACTTAACATGTGTACACAATTTGAAAATTCTCCTATTATCAATATCACAGCATCATGAAAGTGATATCACAATGGAATTTCCAGATTTGGCACATGAACAAGATATGAATGGCTTCCTTCTGTGCTATACTATTCTGCAATCCTCCTCTCTGTGCTAACAAGAATACAGAAGGAAGCTCAGAGAGACAATGACAAGAGATCCAGAATCAATAATAGATGAAGCAATTGCACTTTGTCGAATCCTATCAGATTATTTTGTCTGTTTGCCTATTGGAGCTAACGCAGCACTCACCCTTTATGCCAACCCTATTATTATAGAGCTGTCTCCTGAAGGACAAACCTTGGCATGCATAAGGCTGCAGGAGATGTAAGTGGGGGATGGGATGTTACCGGCAGGATTGAAACCTTGTCACAGAGACCAAAGGTGGGTCCGGGGCTCTTACTGGTGGATGGGGGAGTCAGAGAGATGATTTTACTGCCAATGAAGAAATCGAGTTGATGTTCACCTCTGCACCGACCCATTGATGGTGCAGATTGGTGGCAGGGGGTGGGAGTGAAAAATGAATTTAATTGACCACCCTGCCTCCAGTTACTAATGACTCCATACTGCTGCTATTTCCACTTCCAGGAATATCCTGGGGGAGGGAAGGGGGGGGCACTGAAATTTGAGCCTCCCTACCGTCACACATATCATTAGAGAGAGCGAGAGAGCACCAAGATTTGTTTAAAAAATATTGTGGGGCACAGTGGCACAGTGGTTAGTGCTGCTGCCTCACAGCACCAGGGATCCCGGTTCAATCCTGGTCTCGGCTCACTGTCTGTGTGAAGCTTGTACCTTCTTATCGTGTCCGTGTGGATTTCCTCCGGGTGCTCCGGTTTCCTCCCACAGTCTGAAAGATGTGCAGGCTAGGTTGATTGGCCATGCTAAATTAGCCCTAGTGACAGGGGATTAGCAGGGTATATATGTAAATGTGGGGTTGCAAGAATAGGACCTGGGTACAGCCTCGATGGGCCAAATGGTCTCTTTCTGTCCTGTTGGGAGTCTATAATTCTAAGAATGAAGCACTATCATTTTGTTGTCACACAGTTGGGAAAAAGATGCAAAGTTTGAGGTCACGTACCAACTGACTCAAAAGCAGCTTCTTCACTGCTGCCATCAGACTTTTGAATGGGCCTACCTTGCATTGAGTTGATCCTTCTCTGTACCCTAGCTATGACTGTAACACTACACTCTTGCACTCTCTCGTTTCCTTCTCTATGAATGGTATGCTTTGTTTGTACAGCGTGCAAGAAACAATACTTTTCACTGTATGCTAATACATGCGGCAATAATAAATCAAATCAAAAATCAGTTATAGCACAGATATAAATCCAAAGTATCAGCAAATGATCGGGTGGGGTCTAAGGCAGTGTGTGAGGAGTACACTGCTGTGGTAAGGGGCCCTCTCTGGGGGTGCCTCGAACTTGTTGGTGGTGAAGGGTTGAGCAGGAGATGGTTAAAGAGAAAGGACCATCTTCTTGGGAAGAAGCTTCTGACAGCCAAAATCTTTCATTAATGTCAGTGAGGGGACACTCAGAACTCAATGGCTGAACATCACATTCGCTGCATCTCAATTTAAAATACAGGATTTAAAAATTTGGGAATGCAGGCAACAGTGAAGGAGGTAAAAGTGCATAATAAATAGTTTTCTATCAACAAAAGTGGCATGGTGGCACAGTGGTTAGCACTGCTGCCTCACAGGGCCAGGGACCTGGATTCGCTTCCTGTCTTGGATCACCGTCAATGTGGAGTTTGCACGTTCTCCTCGTGTCTACTTGGGTTTCCTCCAGATGCACCGGTTTCCTCTCACAGTCTCAAAGACATTCTGGTTAGATGCATTTGCCATGCTTAATTGTCCCTCAATGTATCCGAACTGGTGCCAAGCGTTGCAACTTGGGGATTTTCACAGTAACTTTATTGCAGTGTTAATGTAAGCCTACCTATGACATTAATAAATAAACTTAAAAAAAATCACATGCTCACCAGAACTGGCATTCATAGTGAGTCAAAGGTCTCCAATCATTGACTATTCTTAGTCATTGCCATGTCACATCAGAGATTGGAGCACTGTTTCTGAGCTGGTTTGGGTCACACATCTCAGTTACACCTGACCATCTACACAAGAGCTCCAGATGTTACCTACCTGGGATGGCACCTTGGATGCATGGGGGCTAGTGTCCCAGAGACAAAGCTTCATCAGACACCAGGTAAGTAGGGCAGAAAAAGATTATAAACCTGTACTGTTGCCAAAAGTTTCGAATTCCAAATTCTTGGCCCTTTTATTATTAATGTTTCATTTCAGAGAGAAGGCAAAAAAAAGGAATGGATCCAAGACTCGATGCTGCTTTTGTCAGAGCCCCTAATGCAACAGAGAAGGTGAAAGAGGGAGAGGTGACACCAAGCGCAGCCCCAGCATGTGGCCCCACCTGAGGGAGATGGTCAAGGGAAGCCAGAACATGAAATTTAAACTTTATTTATTAGTGTCAAGTAGACTTACATTAACACTGCAATGAAGTTACTGTGAAACTCTGGTGCCTGATCGGGTAGACTGAAGGAAAATTTAGCATGGACAATGCATCTGACCAGCACATCTTTCAGACTGTGGGAGGGAACCAGAGTACCTGCAGGAAACCCACGCAGACACAGTGAGAATGTGCAGATGCCACACAGTCACCCAAGCCGGGATTCGAGCCCTAATCCCTGACACCTTTTTGAAGACCTGATGCCCTGTGGCATTCAAGGATTCCCCCCTTGCCACTGGCTCGGAAGGTGAACACTGTATTCAATTTCTTTGCCTTTGAATCTTTCTGGGGAGTTGTTTAAGAGTAACTTAGACAGGCACATGAGTGGGTTGGAGATGGGTGGATATAGGAGATTGTTTTAAATAAGGTTCATTAGCATTGGGGCGTCCCTGATAAGGTAAATGGATATGGTATGATAATAATGTTTTTTCGCTTTTCATTCACAGGTTTTAAGTTGGTCCGCTTTGTTGTCCAATGAGGGGCATACACGCGATGGGTCGTACTTGGGCTGCTCTTGATTGTTCGAGATTGGCCCAGTGCTTCATGTCGTTAGTGTGTGCTTAAACTGGACCAGATGCTGGGCAAGACAACAGCTCAGTGACTATCACTGTTTGCTGTGCAGACACATGGATTTGGGCCAGTGTCTGTGGGAGTTTGCGCATTCTCCCCGTGTTCGCGTGGGTTTTCTCCAGGTGCTCCGGTTTCCTCCCACACCCCAAAGATGTGCTATTAGGCTGATTGGAGGTAATAAATTGTCCCTAAATTAGTTTCCCTCAATGTGGACGGCCATAAAACAATAGATAAGGGTCATGGGTGGAGGGGGGGACTGGTAATGTTAAAATGGCAGCGCGGGCTCGTTGGGCCGAAGGGCCTGTTTCCCGGGCTGTTTTTGTTCTTTGTTCTTATCAACAACATCTCTCTATTTGCAACAGATCGAGGCTAAAGGAGGTCACAAATGCCCTTCACTCGAAAGGCACAGCAGTCGGTGAGGTTTGCTCTGGATGAAAGTAGCCAGGCTGCAATGTTGACCGGCTTCATCACCATCTCAAGCTTCCCAAGGGTGCAGAAGGCACTGGATTGCACCCATGTGGTTTCACGTGCTTAATGTCAGCTACCCCCACCCTCCGCTGCATAAAAATTACAAGGACCATCAATGTACAACAATGTACAAGCACATAATACATGTTTGTGCAAGTGGCATTATTCTCCTCTGTTATGTATGTGGGCTCTGCCCCAGGGGAGGTCCTTGGCTCATTGTCAGCTGATGTTTTGCCCTGAGCTGTTTTCTTGGCAGTTTTTTTGTCAATGACATTTGCCATTGCCTTCCACTCCCGACGGAAGGCTGAGGAGGCAAGTCCCAAGTCTCACCCAGCTGGAAGGGAACTAAACACAAGCTGTTGGTTTTATTCTGAAGCACATGGTAGCTTTCCTAGGACTTGATTTATTATTGTCGTATGTATTAGTGTTAGGCATTGTTTCTTGCATGCCATACAGTCGCTGTAGTAATTGTGAGGATTGGCGACCGCCAGTTTGTATAACAAACCATAACGGTTCATTTCCAAGCAGATAAACATACAGAATACTTTCACGGTGGTGACACTTACAGGTCTAGGATCTACTCTGGTTGCAAAAGCCTGCACTCTGCACTGAGATCCTCATCTCATTCCCCTTTGGGCAATGGGGTCACACGGCTCTGGAATAGTTGCTACAGATTGGAGGGTAGCCAGTGTAAGCCCACTGTTCAGAAAAGGAGGTAGAGAGAAAACAGGGAACTATAGGCCAGTGAACCTGACATCGGTACTGGGGAAGTTGCTGGAGCCCATTATCAAGGATTTCATAACTGAGCATTTGGAAGTCAGTGGGATAATCAGACAAAGTCAGCATGGATTTACAAAAGGGAAATCAGGCTTGATGAATCTAATAGAGTTCGTTGAGATGTAACCAGGAGAGTTGATTGAGGAGAACTAATGGATGTGGTTTACTTAGACATTCAGAAGGCTTTCAAGAAGGTCTCACATGACAGGCTACTATGTAGAGTTAAAGCACATGGGATTTCAGGTAATGCCTTGATTTGGGTAGAAAGCTGGTTAGCAGATAGGAAGCAAAGAGTTGGCATAAATGGGCCTTTTTCTGATTGGCAGTCAGTGACTAGTGGGGTTCCGCAGGGATCTGTGCTATAACCCCAAATGTTCACATCATATATTAATGATTTGGAAAAGGGAACTGAATGTATTATCCCCAAATTTGAAGATGATACAAAGTAGAGACTAAGCTGTGAGGAGGATGCAGAGATGCTTCAGTGTGATTTGGACAGGCTGAGTGTGTGGTCATATACATGGCAGATGCAGTATAATGTGGATAAATGTGAGGTTATCCACTTTGGCAGCAATAAAGGGAAGACAGATAATGGGGCTGATTCTCCTAGCCCACTATGCTGCTCTCCAGCTAGCCCAGAAAGTCCAGTGTTGGGGGCTCTGCAAGCCAGTGTTGCGGTGTCACAGTGCTGGCCAGTAGGTGAGCTAGCCAGCATTCGGGAGGTTAACAATGCAGGGCCACTGCACATGCGCTGAACTTGGCATTGACCGATCGGCGCACGCAAAGTGGCTCACTCAATGTTATGCTGCCGGCATATCCACTGGGAATAGGTCTTGCCCATTGATTTCAAATGAGATTCACGCTAGGGTTTTCTGTGATGTGCAGAGCATGGCAGATTAACTTTGGAAGTCCCACTGGAAAAAAATGCAAGTGTTACTCCAGTTTTTAGGCCAATTCGGCACTTAGAATTTTTGGGGGAGAATCCCACCCTATTATTTGAATGGGTTTAAATTGGGAGAGGTGGATACTCAGCGAGACCTTGGAGTCCTCGTGCATCAGTTGCTGAAAGTAAGCAAGCAGGCACAGCAGGCGGTAAAGAAGGTAAATGGTATATTGCGAGGGGACTTCAGCATCGGGATCAGGATGTTTCGCTGCAATTGTATAGGGCGTTGGTGAAGTCACACCTGGAATATTGTGTACAGTTTTGGTTCCTTATTGGAAGAAGGATGTCCTTGCTATACAGGGAGTGCAGCGAAGGTTTACCAGACTGATTCCCGGGATGGCAGGATTCTCATATGAACATAGAACATAGAACATAGAACATAGAACATTACAGCGCAGAACAGGCCCTTCGGCCCACGATGTTGCGCCGACCAGTTTTTAAAAAAAAAACACTGACCCACTAATCTAAACCAACCCCTTTTCATCCATAAACCTATCCACAGATCTCTTAAACGCCCCCAAACTAGGCGCATTTACAACTGCAGCAGGCAGGGCATTCCAGTCCCTCACCACCCTCTGGGTAAAGAACCAACCCCTGACATCTGTCCTATAACTACCCCCCCTTAATTTAAAGCCATGCCCCCTCGTGCTAGCTTTCTCCATCCAAGGAAAAAGGCTATCACTATCCACCCTATCTAAACCTCTAATCATCTTATACGTTTCAATAAGGTCCCCTCTTAGCCTCCTTCTTTCCAGAGAAAACAACCCCAAATCCCTCAGTCTCTCCTCATAGGACCTCCCCTCCATACCAGGCAACATCCTGGTAAACCTCCTCTGCACCCTCTCCAAAGCCTCCACGTCCTTCCTGTAATGTGGAGACCAGAACTGCACACAGTACTCCAAGTGCGGCCGCACCAGAGTTGTGTACAGTTGCAACATATGAGGAGAGACTAAGTCGGTTAGGATTATATTCATTGGAGTTTAGAAAAGTGAGAGGGGATCTCATAGAACCTTATAAAATTCTAAAAGGGTTAGACAGGGTAGATTCAGAAAGAGTGCTCCCAATGGTGGGGAAGTCCAGATCTAGGGGTCATAGTTTGAGAATAAGGGGTGAAACTTTTAGAACTGAGGTGAGGGGAAATTTCTTCACCCAGAGAGCGATGAATGTGTGGAATTCACTACCACAGAATATAGTTGAGACCAAAACATTGTGTGATTTTGTGAAGAAATTAGACATAGCTCTTGGGGCTAAAGGGATCAAGGGAAGGGGGGAATCAGGATATTGAATTTGATGATCAGCTATGATCAGAATGAATGGCGGAGCAGTCTTGAAGGGCCAAATAGCCTAATCCCGCTTTTATTTTCTATGTTTCTGTGACCCTCCTGCTATATTCCCCTTAAAGGGCCAGCTACTACAGTAGTCACCTGCGCTAACCAGCCTCTGATTTTCTGCATTCTCCTTCAAGTGGAGGAAGTGAGGGGGCGATTTAATAGAGGATTTGAAAATTATGGAGGGTATTGATGGGGCAGATAGGGAGAATCTGACAGGGGGGTATCACTAACCAGGGGCACAGTTTAAAATAATTAGCAAATGAATCAGAGGGGCGCTGAGGAAGGGGTATTTTAATTCTTCCATTTCCTCCTCGCAAGGTACTGTGAACTGGAAGAGTCTGCCTGAAGCAAATTGAATGGTAACTTTCAAAAGGGAATTATCTCTTACAAAAGGGAAAATCTCAGGGCTCTATGGAAAGAGCTGAGCGATGAGACTAATTGGATAACCCTTTCAAATGCACAATGGAGGAGTGACCTCTCCCTCTATTCTGGCTGACGCTATGATGCTATGAAATGATCTAATGCTGGTATGATATTTTCCCATTGACCTCCAAACTCCTTTGTTTGAAAAAGGTCGAAACATTCTGGTTCGAAGTTGCGTAATTTCTATGCTTCAACGTTCCACTAAATTGAAGCCAGTCAAAGCACTGGAAACTTTCTAAATGGAAACCGTAATCACTGTTTCCGTTGCAATCTTTTCCTTTGAGCCTGAGAGGCATCAGGCAGCATCATCGTACCTCTCGGTGACGGAATGATGACATGAAATGAGATTCATGTGCCCATCTTTTGTTCTGTTTCGTGAGATGTTGGCCACGCTACCAAGGTCAATATTCATTTCCATCTCTAAGCCGATCTTGCAGCTTTGGTTCAGGTGGTCGTAAGGTCAGAACACCGTGGACACAAGTCAGAGACTTGTCTGAGTTGGCACCTCCAGTGCAGTATTGAGTGAATGTCACAAATGTTGGAAGTGTTGCTATGCAAATAAGACATCAAGAATCCTAACTTCCCTTTTGCCAATCGAGAGATCCCATTGACAGAATGCCAGTGACAAGAGGAAAGTCTCCTCTGCGTAGCAAGCGGCTGCAATACTGGTGGGCAACCTGCAAAATGGGGGCAAGCTGCAGCCCACCTGGCTTTGAGTGCAGCCCACAAGACATTTTGTTGACAGGTCCTCTTGTGCCGAGTTGCCACATGCCACTGGTTTCTGTCCGCATACCTTTTCTCCGACTGGTAAGACTGAAGTGATACAGCACGGTGGCACAGTGGTTAGCACTGCTGTCTCACAGCGCCAGAACCAGGTCCAGTTCCAGTGTTGGGTTGCTGTCTGTGTGGAGTTTGCATGTTCACCCCGTGTCTGCATGGGTTTCCTCTGGGTTCCCTCCTGCAGACGTGCAGGATTCACCACAGTAAATGTGTGGAGTTACGGGGATAGGGTGGAGGGGTGGAGCTGGGTGGGATGCTCTTTTGGCAATTTGATGCAGACTCGATGGGCCAAATGGCCACCTTCAGTGCTGTTGGATTTCTATGGAATAAAGCAGAGAGGTACATAATGATTGCACACAACATTGGCTGTGAGAGCTGTGTCTGCATCCAATAAAATGGAAATTTTTTTTACCCTTTGAAGTTGATGACAGCTGTATTAATATATGAGTGACTAAGCATTTTCTATAACTTGTTATGAAATACTTGACGTGTATTAAATGTATTCAATCTTATTCATGGGGTCATGGTTATTCACGGGGTCATGGGTAGTGAACAAGCCTGATTTCAGTGTTTGGGGCCCATGAAATGAAGGAAGGCCACTCATGCAGCCCACACCAACACTGTAGATAATAAAACTCACCAACGCCTCTACTATCTCAAAGACTCAGAAAATTTGGCATATCAGTTACAACTGAATATAAAAGTAGGGAGGTCTTGCTGCGGCTGTATAGGGCATTGGTGAGGCCGCAGCTGGAGTACTGTATGCAGCTTTGGGCGCCGTACTTACGCAAGGATATTTTGACCTTGGAGGGAGTGCAGAGGAGGTTTACTAGGCTGATGCCGGAGTTGAGGGGGTTGAGCTATGAGGAGAGGCTGAATAAACTAGGCTTGTACTCGTTAGAGTTTAGAAGAATGAGGGGAGATCTCATTGAGACGTATAAGATGATGAATGGGATGGATAGGATAGAGGTGGAGAGACTCTTCCCGCTCAGAAAGGATAGTAGGACTAGGGGGCATAGCCTCAAGATAAAGGCGGGGCGGTTTAGAACAGAGTTGAGGAGGAACTTCTTCACTCAAAGGGTGGTGAATCTCTGGAATTCTCTGCCCGTTGAAGTGGTGGAGGCTGCCTCGCTAAATATTTTTAAGACGCGGGTTGATGGGTTTTTGATGAGAGAGGGGATTAAGGGTTATGGGGAGAGGGCGGGAATGTGGAACTGAGCCACGACAGATTAGCCATGATCTTATTGAATGGCGGGGCAGGCTCGAAGGGCTAGCTGGCCTACTCCTGCTCCTATTTCTTATGTTCTTATGTTCTAACTGTCACCAACATTTCTATGGAGCAACAGATGCACCATAGAAAGCATTCTTTCTCGTTGTATCACAGCTTGGTGCGACGCCTTCTCTGCCCAGGACCGCAAGTCACTACAAAAAGTCGTGAATGTAGCCCAATCCATCACACAAACCATCCTCCCATACGTTGACTCTATCTACACTTTCCACTGCCTTGTCAAAGCGGCCAGCATAACTGAGGACCCCGCACACCCCAGACATTCTCTCTTCCACCTTCTTCTGTCAGGAAAGAGAAAAAGACCTGTGGTCATGTACTAACCAACTCAAGAGCAGCTTCTTCCCTGTTGCTGCCAGGCTTTTGAATGGACCTGCCTTGCACAAATTTGATCTTTCTCTACATCCTATGTACGACAGTAATACTACATTCTGCACTCTCTCTTTTTCTTCTCTATGAACGGTATGCTTTGTCTGTATAGTGCGCAAGAAATAGTACTTTTCACTGTATGTTAATACGTGACAATAATAAATCAAATCAAATCACTAGCCTAGGTTGCCAATCACTGGGCTACAATGTGAATGCAGTATCTGGACCTGAGGGTAGATTTAGTTGCGGCTTTCAATAACAAAACATTCACAGGGCGGAACAGGGAGTGGTACCTGTTACATTTCAATTGCCGAAAACTACCATATACTGAATGCGTTGCTTTTGTCTTGTTACCATTCTGTCTTTCTCAAAGACCCTGTGGCATTATTCCAAATTCTCCCCTGGTGTCCTGTGTGAGTAGTTGACCTTCTTCATTCTGTTTGAAGGAAGAACCAAGTACTTTGTTTGCAGAAAATGTTTCACAGTTACGGGAGGTTGTGGGAGGGATTAACCCAAACATGGATCAGAGAGAGTAAGTTTCAGTGTGTGTATCTTTCTGGTTCTTTGAAGAATTGTTGAAAGCCTTGCTCCTTTAGACATTGCATTCAAGCTACAACAAGAAAGTAAAGTCTCATAATGTATTTACTTCTCAGTCCTTTGAAGGTAGGTTGCTCAGCTACACAGTTGTGTTTGTTTACTCCAAAACGGCTTCCCTTAAGGCTTCTTGATGTAAGATTTTACAACATCTGTGAAGAACAGCCTTTGTTACTTGTTAGTTTTCTAACATAGCTATCGCTATGGTTACCCAAGTCCCAAAAATTACACTGTAACCAACCTTGGCTAATGCCATTATTGTCAAGTATTTCTTGGTGTAAGCACTTTACATAGGAAGGTGGCATGGTGGCACAGTGGTTAGCATTGCTGCCTCACAGCACCAGGGACCGGGGTTCACATCTGGCCTTGAGTCACTGCCTGTGTGGAGTTTACATCTTCTTTCTCTTTGTGTCTGTGTTTGTTTCCTCCGAGTGCTCCCTTTTCCTCCCACAGTCCAAAGATGTACGGGTTAGGTTGATTGGCCATGCTAAACTGACCCTGGTGTCAGGGGTATTAGCTCAGGTAAAGGGGATACGGCTTGGGTGGGATTGTGGTTGGTGCAGACTTGAAGGGTCAAATGGCTTCCTTCTGCACTGTAGGGATTCTATGGAGAAGACAACAGATACACGATTTTCCACTTCAAACATGTCCTGTTTCCATGTTTCTCCATGATTTGATTGAGGTTGTTAATCCTTTAATTCACCATGATGACCAAGACTGGGTCAAAATCCTAGGATTCCCTCCCTAACAGCACTGTGGGCATACCTACACCTCAGAGACTGCAGCAGCTCAACAAGGCAGCTCACCACCACCTTCTGAAGGACAACTGGAGATGGGCAGACAGTGCTGACTTGCCAGTGACACCCGCATCCCATAAAACAATAAAAAGGGGAAGGTAATGTCTAGTGGTATTACCACCCAACTATTAATCCAGAGACTCAACCAATGTTCCGGGGACCCAGGTTCGAATCTCGCCACGGTAGGTGGTGGAATTTGAATTGAATAAAAAATACCTGGAATTAAGAATCTACTGATGAGCATGAAACCATTGTTGGAAAATCCATCTGGCTTACTATTGTCCTTTAGGGAAGGAAATCTGCTTTCCTTACCTGGCCTGGCCTACATGTGACTACAGAGCCACAGCAACAAGGTTGGCTCTCAACTGCCCTCCAACGGCATTTAGGGATGGTCAATAAATGCTGGTCAGTCCAGCGATGCCCATGTTTCACGAATGAATAAAAAAAAACGGGGCCAAGATTTGATCGGAACATTACCAAAATACAGAAGTGGTTGTTTGTCACACTTTTTGGTGAGATCTTTCTCTGCACAGATTGACTGTCACTTTACAACAGTGATTACACTTCAAAAGTATGTTGGCTGAAAAGCAATTTATGTTGGCCTAATGTCGTTAAAAGTATTACATAAAGGCAAGATCTTGCTTTCAAGGCAACTGCTTCTCCTGATTCTCATTTGGCCCCACGATTGTGCGAGTGAGTGTGTATGTGTGTGTGTGTGTGTGTGTGTGTGTGTGCGTGCGTGTGTGTGTGTGTGTGTGTGCGCGTGCATGTGTGAGTATTAGGTGGCGCCACAAGGTGGGGGAAAGGGTTGAGGAAGATTCAAAGCCCCTATCTAGTATATCGCTGCCAACTTCATGGAACAGATTGCCTCTGTTGTTTAGAATACAAACCTCTAATGAGCCAAAATTAGTTTAATTCATCAGACAATGTTTGCATATTTATCACCATGAGAGAGAGGGGGAGAGAGAGAGAGAGAGAGAGAGAGACACAGCTACAATCTGTAATTGGCTGTCACACTAGGAGCATCCTGATAGGGAATCAGCATAATACAACATTAGCATTCATGATCTGTAAGACTTCTGGCATGATAGCATTGCTGGAAGAGCTCATGACTCAGATCAACTGCACTTATTGCACATTGTGGCAGGACTGGAGTCCAGCAAGTTTACATTGATTGAGATGGAGACTCTCGTTTTATCTGCAATAATGACCCTTTCACCTCTGTTGTGGTACTGTAAAGAATTTTATGCTCTCTGTCGTGAGAATATTGAAATATACGTCACGTTCTCATTACTGAACTGAAGCATCTCAGGGTTCATCCTGATTGCTGAAGAAAATAGGAATGCCATTGTGCTTCACTGTTCAAACTGTTTGAAATGTCACACTCTGCCACCGGCGCGGTGGCACGGTGGTTAGCACAGCTGCCTCACAGCACCAGGATCCTGGGTTCAATTCCAGTCTTGGGTGGCTGTGTAGAGCTTGTACGTCCTCCCAGTGTCTGCGTGGGTTTCCTCCAGGTGCTCCAGTTTCCTCCCACATTCCAAAAATGTGCAGGTTAGGTATATCGGCCATGACAAATTTCCCCTTAGCATCCAAAGATAGGAGGATTAGCAGAGTAAGTGCACGGAGTTGGGGGACAGGGCGAGGTTTGGGCTTGAGAAAGTCGGAGAGTCGGTGAAGACTAGATGGGCTACATGGCCTCCTTCTGCACTTAAGGATTCTATGAATAACATCATTGCCATAGTAATTTGACCACATGGACTGGAATCATTCATGAAGGAGACCCACCATCACCTTCAATTGACCAACTCTGGATGGCTGATAAATACCAGCCTTGCCAGCAGAGGTCATGTCCAAATGAATGCCTTTAAAAAGAATCATACTTTCCTCTGATATAAGTGAAGCTGGGGTGGCTTATTTTCTGATTGTTGTTGGATATTGTAATGTTCTAAACATGTTTCGGGTTTGAGATTCAAACAAAAACAAAAGAATGTGGTTTGTACACATAGATTCAAACCCATAACAGCAGATTTATTCTAGGAGATCACACAGCATGCTTGCCTTCATCGGCCGGGGTATTGAGTTTAAAAATTGGCAAGTCATGTTGCAGCTTTATAGAAACTTAGTTAGGCCGCAGTTGGAATATAGTGTTCAATTCTAGCCGCTACACCACCAGAAGGATGTGGAGGCTTTGGAGAGGGTACAGAAAAGATTTACCAGGATGTTGCCTGCTATGGAGGGATTAGTTGTAAGGAGAGGTTGGAGAATCTTGGTTTATTCTCACTGGAGCGAAGGAGGTTGAGGGGTGACCTGATAGAAGTCGGCAAGGTTATGAGGGGCATGGACAGAGTGGATAGTCAGAAGCGTTTTTCCAGGGTGGAAGTGTCAATCACTCGGGAGCATAGGTTTCAGGTGCGAGGGGCAAGGTTTAAAGGAGATGTACGAGGCAAGTTTTTTTACACAGACGATGGTGGGTGGCTGGAATACTTTGCCGGGGGAGGTAGTGGAAGCAGATACGATAGTGAGTTTTATGGGATGTCTGGATAAGTACATGAATGAGATGGGATTAGAGGGATATAGTCCCAGAAGAGTACGGGGTTTTAGTTAAGTCAAGCAGAATGGTTGGAGGGCTGAAGGGCCTGTTCCTGTGCTGTAATTTTCTTTGATCTTTGTTCTTTGTCTGTACAGAGGACAAACTGAAACTAAAACAGTAGCCTCTGCAACACCCTAATGATGTTACCAACAAATAATGTGTCAACTCTTAATGCAATCAAACAACCAGTTAAATATATACACAACACCAAGTCTGGTCAAATGTTAATAGCTTGGTTGTTATTTCTGTGTTTGCCACTTTGCAATTCTGACACATACAAACTTGCCAAAAGGCACAAGGATGTCAATGGCTCAGCAGGTAGCACTCTCAAACTTCAGTCAGAAGGTTGTGGATTCAAGCCCCACTTTAGAAACTTGAGCATAGGATGTAGTCTATGGTCTGAATGTTATAGCCATTCACACCAGCTGGATTTTCCCCTCCCGCTGCGGTGAACAGAGACTTGGCTGGGCATCAAATTCTCCGACTTTGCTGCAATGGAAGCGTTGTGTGAATGGCTGGTGAGATTGGGTCTGAACGCTCCAGCTCAACACTGCGACAGTGCTGCACTGTGAGGAGAGACACCTTTGCAAAGAAATGTCAAATAAAAGTCCAAGCAAGAAACACTCAGAGATCAGATAGCATCAATGGCCAGAGAGATTCAACATTTCAGGATTTTCAGAGTTTTGATTTTGATTTGATTATTGTCGCGTGTATTGTTATACAGTAAAAAGTATTGTTTCTCACGCGCTATACAGACAAAGCTTACTGTTCATAGAGAAGGAAACAAAAGAGTGCAGAATGTAGTGTTACAGTCATAACTAGGGCGTAGAGAAAGATCAGCTTAATGCGTGGGAAGTCCACTCAACAGCAGCAGGGAAGAAGTTGTTCTTGAATCGGTTGGTACGTGACCTCAGACTTTTGTATTTTTTTCCATTGAAAGAAGACGGAAGAGAGAATGTCCGGGGTGCGTGGGGTCCTTAACTATGCTGGCTGCTTTGACGAGGCAGCGGGAAGTGTAGACAGAGTCAGTGGATGGGTTTGCGTGATGCATTGGGCTACGTTCAAAAACTTTTGTAGTTCCTTGCAGTCTTGGACAGAGCAGGAGCCGTACCAAGCTGTGCTACAACCAGAAAGAATGCTTTCTGTGGTGCATCTGTAAAAGATGGTGAGAGTCATCGCTGACATGCCAAATTGAATCGAGCTGAAAGATGTAAGCTAAAGCTATTATTGCTCATTACTTATCCCTCAACCAACATCACTAATATTGATAATCTGGCCATCACTGCTATTTCCAAAAACTCACACTGCACAGATTGGTTGCTATGGTTCCCTACTGTTACACCTTCTTGTTTCCATAAGTTGGAAATAATCACACTGGAGACTGTTGGAGCTTCGCTGAGTGTATTTTTTTTCTGCCCACCATGTGGCTGTTAAACTGACACATTAAAATAAAAGCAAATTACTGCCGGTACTGGAATCTGAAACAAAAACAGAAAATTCTGGAAAACCTCAGGAGGCCCATCTGTGAAGAGAGAGCAGAGCTAACGTTTCAAACCTGGATGACTCTTTGTGAGAGCTCTGGAACTGAGTCATCCAGAGTTGGAAGTTTAGCTCTCCTTCTGAGGTTTTCCAGCATTTTCTGTGTTTGAGACTGATGCATTGTTGCTGCTTAGAACATAGAACACTACAGCACAAACAGGCCCTTCGGCCCACAAGCTGATCATATCCCTACCTACCAGGCCTATCTATAACCCTCAATCCCATTAAGTCCCATGTACTCATCCAGAAGTCTCTTAAAAGACCCCAACGAGTTTGCCTCCACCACCACCAACGGCAGCCGATTCCACTCACTCACCACCCTCTGAGTGAAAAACTTACCCCTGACATCTCCCCTGTACCTGCTCCCCAGCACCTTAAACCTGTGTCCTCTCGTAGCGACCATTTCAGCCCTGGGAAATAGCCTCTGAGAATCCACCTCATTTATACCTCTCAACATCTTATACACCTCTATCAGGTCGCCTCTCATCCTTCGTCTCTCCAGGGAGAAAAGACCAAGCTCCCTCAACCTATCCTCATAAGGCATGCCTCCCAATCCAGGCAACATCCTTGTAAATCTCCTCTGCACCCTTTCAATAGCTTCCATGTCCTTCTTGTAGTGATTGCTTGGTAATTTGAACACCAGGCACTCTATATTTATGGTCTGCAGTGGTTCACAATCAGGTCTAAGACTGCCCAAGAGGGTCCCATGCTGGAAGGAGCTAATTGCTCAGGGGTCACCTGACTCACACTCTTAACAGAGCAGACCACACCTCAAAACCCAACATAACTGCCGGTATTTTACGACCTTGTTCAGGCGAGTCTCGTAAAACCCCGCACGAGGATAGTGGAGAATTCTGTTCTGCGAGCTTCACTTGCCCCAGTAATATTATACGTTTATGATTTATGCATTCTCATAATGTTTAGTTCCTAACTCTTTATGAATAATCTAGCAATGTAATGACAACCTGCACCATATGCACTTCATGGGCTTTGGCATATCTTAAGGTCGTGACAGTTTGAAGTTTATTTATTAGTAAATATGGGCGGCACGGTAGCTCAGTGGTTAGCACTGCTGCTTCACAGCTCCAGGGACCTGGGTTCGATTCTCGGCTTGGGTCACTGTCTGTGTGGAGTCTGCATGTTCTCCTCGTGTCTGCGTGGGTTTCCTCCGGATGCTCCGGTTTCCTCCCCCAGTCCAAAGATGTGCAGGTTAGGTTGATTGGCCGTGCTAAAATTGCCCCTTAGTGTCCTGAGATTAGAGAGGTTAGCGGATAAATATGTGGGAATATGGGAGTAGGGGCTGGGTGGGATTGTGGTCAGTGCAGACTCGATGGGCCAAATGGCCTCTTTCTGCATTGTAGGGTTTCTATGTTGTTAGTGCCACAAGTAGGCTTGCATTAATACTGCAACAAAGAGTACGGTAGGATGAGAGAGGAATTGGCAAATGTGGACTGGGGGAGCGCGTTGGAAGGTAGGTCTGCTGAGGAGCAGTGGAGGATCTTTAAGGAGATCTTTCTTGGTGCTCAGCAGAAATTTATTCTGATGGTCAAAAAGGACCGTAGGAGGAGAGGTAATAAGCCGTGGATAACGAAGGAGGTGAAGGAAAGTGTTAAATTAAAAGCGGAGGCGTTTAGAGTAGCTAAGAGTAGTGGGCGAGAAGAGGATTGGGAGAGGTTTAAATGTCAACAAAGATTGACAAAGAAATTGATAAAAAAGGGTAGGAGAAACTATGAAGCTGGGCTAGCACTTAATATAAAAAAGGATAGCAAGAGTTTTTATAAATATATAAAAAGGAAGAGGCTGGCTAGGGTGAACGTTGGACCCTTAGAGGATGAGAAGGGGGACTTAGTGGTAGGGGATGGGGAAATGGCTGAGGTCTTGAATGACTTTTTTGTTTCGGTCTTCACGGAGGAGGACGTGAATAATTTGCCGGGTGTTAGAGATGGAAAGGTGGTAGGACTGGAGGGTGTCAATGACATTACTGTTACTAGGGAGGCAGTGCTCGACAGACTGGAGGGGCTGATTGTGGACAAGTCCCCAGGACCGGATGGAATGCATCTGAGGGTTCTGAAAGAAATGGCGGAGGTGATAGTGGGTGCCTTGGTGGTTATTTTCCAGACGTCGCTGGATTCCGGGGAAGTGCCGGAAGATTGGAAAACGGCTAATGTTACGCCGTTGTTTAAGAAGGGTGCCAGGCAAAAGGCGGGGAATTATAGGCCGGTTAGTTTAACGTCTGTTGTAGGTAAAATGTTAGAATCCATCATCAAGGAGGAAATAGCGAGGCATCTTGAGGGGAATTGCTTGATAGAGCAGACGCAGCACGGTTTCGTTAAGGGGAAGTCGTGTCTGACAAATTTACTGGAGTTCTATGAGGATGTGTCTAGGGCGGTGGATAGAGGAGAGCCGGTGGATGTGGTCTTTCTTGATTTTCAGAAGGCGTTTGACAAGGTACCTCACAAGAGGTTATTGCAGAAGGTCAGGGGACATGGAGTTGGGGGTAGGGTGTTAGCGTGGATAGAGGACTGGTTGTCAAATAGGAGGCAGAGAGTAGGGGTCAACGGGTGCTATTCGGATTGGCGGATGGTGACTAGTGGAGTGCCCCAGGGGTCAGTGCTGGGGTCTCAGCTATTTACCATTTATATAGATGATCTGGAGGAGGGAACCGAGTGTATGGTGTCGAAATTTGCTGATGACACCAAGATTGGTGGAACGGCAAATTGCGCGGAGGGTGTGGAGTGTCTGCAGAAGGATCTAGATAGGCTGGGCGAATGGGCCAGGAAATGGCAAATGGAATTTAATGTTGGCAAGTGCGAGGTGGTCCACTTTGGTAGGAAGAATGGTAGGAAGGATTATTACTTACATGGAGAAAAACTGCAGCAGGTGACGGTGCAGAGGGACCTCAGGGTCCTTGTGCATGAGTTGCAAAAACCCAGCTTGCAGGTGCAGCAGGTGGTCAGGAAGGCGAATGGGATGCTGGCCTTCATAGCGAGGGGGATTGAATATAAAAGTAGGGAGGTCTTGCTGCAGCTGTATAGGGCATTGGTGAGGCCGCAGCTGGAGTACTGTGTGCATTTTTGGGCGCCGTACTTACGCAAGGATATTTTGGCCTTGGAGGCAGCGCAGAGGAGGTTTACTAGGCTGATGCCGGAGTTGAGGGGGTTGAGCTATGAGGAGAGGCTGAATAAACTAGGCTTGTACTCATTAGAGTTTAGAAGAATGTGGGGCAATCTCATTGAGATGTATAAGATGATGAATGGGATGGATAGGATAGAGGTGGAGAGACTCTCCCCGCTCAGAAAGGACAGTAGGACTAGGGGGCACAGCCTCAAGATAAAGGGGGGGCGGTTTGGAACGGAGTTGAGGAAGAATTTCTTCACTCAAAGGGTGGTGAATCTCTGGAATTCTCTGCCCGTTGAAGTGGTGGAGGCTACCTCGCTAAATATTTTTAAGACGCGGGTTGATGGGTTTTTGATAAGAGAGGGGATTAAGGGTTATGGGGAGAGGGCGGGAATGTGGAACTGAGCCACGACAGGTCAGCCATGATCTTATTGAATGGCGGGGCAGGCTCGAAGGGCCAGATGGCCTACTCCTGCTCCTATTTCTTATGTTCTTATGTTTATGTTCTTAAAATCCCCTAGTCGCCACAGTCCAGTGCCTGTTAGGATACACTGACTGAGAATTTAGCACGGCAAATCCACCTAACCAGCATGTCTTTTGGAGTGTGGGAGGAAACATTCGGGGGAAACCCATGCAGACACGGGGAGAATATGCGAACTCCACTCAGATAGTGAACCAAGCTGGGAATCGAACTCAGGTCCCTGATGCTGTGAGGCAGCGGTGTTAACCACTGTGCCGCCTTGGACAGTATAATCGTGATTTCTTTCTTCAAAGCGGCCTTTAAAGATCAGAAGTAAATTACTTAGGGAGGGGGTCTGAATTGCAATAGGCCCAAACGTCGGATCACCCAACACTTAGGTGAATGTAAACACAAAACCCATGCTCATAACGTTGTTTGGTAACTTTCACACAAATGAGAGCAGACATCAGGAGCAGAGCTACAGGAACATTAATCATTTACATCAACCTTCAGGCATAATTGGAAGCTAATAAGTTCCTCCTTGAAACAAGAGCAGAGAGCCAGAAAACACTCAACGGGACAGGCGCGCCCGCGGAGAGAGAAACATAGTCGAGGTTTCCGGTCAGCCAACTTTTATCTGATGAAGGGTCGTCAACCTGAAACGTGAATCCTGTTCCTGTCTCCAAGCTGCTGCCTGGGCTCCTGAGTATCTCCAGCGTGTTCTCTTCTCCACGTTCTCTCCTTGCTCTGCGCCCCCGGCCTCCCATCCCTATCTCCCCCTCTCCCCCCCACCCCTTCCAGCCTTTTGTTGGCTTTCATGACTTGCAATTTAAGATCCACCTGAGCCCTGGAGGGATTAATAGCGTCAGGCTTCCCGAGGAACCTCGGTGATATTCATACATTAGTAAAGCGCTGAAATCCACCTAATTTGGCGTGATATGTCGGGTCCATGCATCACTGATCATAATTGCTTCTGTGACCTTTCTAGTTTAGCATTCAAAAACATCCTGAGCGAAAAGCCTTTTCTAATGAGTTGACACATAACAGCAGTCTGTCAGATTGGCAAACAATGTAAACAAAATCTAATCTAGGTGAGATGAGTGTTCATCAAGGTGACAGACAGTGCAGATGGTGACTCAAAAAAAATGTTCACCTGTCGGCCAGGGCCCCTGGTGTATCTCCTCATTCTGACTGCAATCCCTGTTATAGAAAGTAATGCCTCTTTACGCTCTCACCACGCATCCCCATTTCATCTCAGAGATTGTTAAATAAATGCTAATAATTGTTAAATGTAGGATTGTTGACTCACACCTTCGGGACCTGTATTAATTAAAAGTATTCAGACGCATTTCTCTCAGAACTCTGGAAAGCCACCGCCGATGGGGAGAGCTTTATTTTATTGCTTGGAGTTGAGCAGAGGATCGCGGTGCTGGGAGCGGCATTCAAGCAGATGTGTCCCAAATACTGTAATCGCAGTTTATGTACAGTCAGCAGCCAAGCCAATTCCAGAATGCTGAACAGCTAGGAAGATTGCTGTGCCACATCCATAGAGTCATAAAGATTTACAGCATAGAAACAGGCCTTTCAGCCCAACTTGTCCATGCTACCCCTTTTTGTTAAGCTAGTCCCAATTGCCTGCATTTGGCCCAGTTCCCTCTATACCCATCTTACCCATGTAATTGTCTAAACACTTTTTAAAAGACAAAATTATACCTGCCTCTACTACTACCTCTGGCAGCTTGTTCCAGACACTCACCATCCTCTGTTTGAAAAAAAATTGTCCCCGGACCCCATTGTATCTCTCCCGTCTCACCTTAAAACGATGCCCTCTAGTTTTAGCCAACCTACCTTTGGGAAAAGATGTTGACTTGCTGATCTATGTCCCTCATTATTTTAGAGACCTCTACATGATCACCCCTCAGCCTCCTACACTCCAGAGAAAAAAGTCACAGTCGATCCAACCTCTCCTTAAAACCCAAACCACCAAGTCTCAGCGGCATCCTCGTAAGTCTTTTCTGCACTCTTTCTAGTTTAATAATATCCTTTTGATAATAGGGTGACCAGAACTGTGCACAGTATTCCAAGTGTGGCCTTATCAATGTCTTGTACAACTTCAATAAGATGTCCCAACTCCCATATTCAATGTTCTGACTGATGAAACCAAGCATGCAGAATGCCTTCTTCACCACTCTGTCCACCTGTGACTCCACTTTCAAGGAGTTATGAACCTATATCCTAGATCTTTTTGTTCTGTAACTCTCCCCAGTGCCCTACCATTAACTGAGTAAGTCCTGCCCTGGTTCAATCTACCAAAGTGCATCACGTCGCATTTACCTAAATTAAATTCCATCTGCCATTTGTCAGCCCGCTGGTCCAATTGATCAAGATCCTAATGCAATTCTCAATAACCTTCTTCATTGTCCACTATATAACCAATCTTTATTTGCAGTTTTGAAAATCTAGTGCTGAATTCAGCAACGTTAAGCCCGAGGCAGTTGACTATCCACTGTCTTGCAAACTCGCTTCATTTAAATTATGCCCCAACTCATTGTTCCAACTTTTTCTAGAACCTGAAACCTGTTGTTCTGGACCTCATCTGACATGAATGAGCCACTCACTTCACCTACTCTGTAAGCACCACCATGGATGTTCAGGATGCCCAACTGTTACAGGCTGATAAGTTTCTCAACCCCATTTTCCCACTTTTTCCCCATAACCATCGATCCCTTTACCAATCAAGATCCTATCCAACATAAAAGCAAAATATTGCGAATGCTGGAAACAAAAACAGAAAATGCTGGGAAATCTCAACAGGTCTGGCAGCATCTGTCAGGAGAGAATAGAGCCAATGTTTCGAGCCTGAATGATCCTTCATCAGAGGTAAGAGCAAAGAAAAACAGATAGAACATAGAACATAGGACATTACAGCGCAGAACAGGCCCTTCAGCCCACGATGTTGCGCTGACCAGTTAAAAAACAATGACCCTCTAACCTAAACCAAACCCTTTCCATCCATAAACCTATCCACGGATCTCTTAAACGCCCCCAAACTAGGCGCATTTACAACTGCAGCAGGCAGGGCATTCCAATCCCTCACCACCCTCTGGGTAAAGAACCAACCCCTGACATCCGTCCTATAACTACCACCCCTTAATTTAAAGCTATGCCCCCTCGTGCTAGCTTTCTCCATCTGAGGAAAAAAGCTATCACTGCCCACCCTATCCAAACCTCTAATCATCTTATATGTTTCAATAAGGTCCCCTCGTAGCCGCCTTCTTTCTAATGAAAACAACCCCAAATCCCTCAGTCTCTCCTCATAGGACCTCCCCTCCATACCAGGCAACATCCTGGTTTGCACCGTCTCCAAGGCCTCCACATCCTTCCTATAATGTGGGGACCAGAACTGCACACAATACTCCAAGTGCGGACGCACCAGAGTTTTGTACAGTTGCAACATGACGCTGCGGCTCCTAAATTCAATCCCCCTACCAATAAATGCCAAGACACCGTATGCCTCCCTAACAACCCTATCTACTTGATTCCTAACTTTCAGGGATCTATGTACACATACACCTAGATCCTTCTGTTCATCCACACTATTCAGAGTCCTACCGTTAGCCCTATACTCTACACATCCATTATTCCTGCCAAAGTGAATTACCTCACACTTTTCCGCATTAAACTCCATCCTCCACCTCTCAGCCCAGCTCTGCAACTTGTCCAAGTCTCCCTGTAGACTAAGACACCCTTCCTCACTATCAACCACACCTCCGACTTTGGTGTCATCAGCAAATTTACTAATCCACCCAGCTATACCCTCATCCAGATCATTTATAAAAATTACAAACAGCAGTGGCCCCAAAACAGATCCCTGAGGCACACCACTCGTAACTGAACTCCATGCCGAATACTTACCATCAACCACCACCCTCTGTCTCCTATCCGCCAGCCAATTCCTGATCCAATTTCCTAAATCACCCTCAATCCCATACATCTGCAATTTCTGCAGAAGGCTTCCATGGTGAACCTTATCAAACGCCTTACTAAAGTCCATATATACCACGTCAACTGCCTTACCCCTATCCACCTCTTTGGTCACTTTCTCAAAGAACTCAATAAGGTTAGTAAGGCACGACCTACCCTCCACAAAACCATGCTGACTATCTCTAATCATTTCATTACTCTCCAAATAACTATAAATCCTATCCCTAATAATTTTTTCTAAAACCTTGCCCACAACAGAAGTAAGACTCACCGGTCTATAATTCCCGGGGAAGTCTCTGTTCCCCTTCTTAAACAATGGGACAACATTCACTAACCTCCAATCTTCTGGCACTATACCGGTGACCAATGACGACCTGAAGATCAGAGCCAGAGGCTCTGCAATCGCCTCCCTTGCCTCCCAGAGAATCCTAGGGTAAATCCCGTCCGGCCCAGGGGACTTATCTATTTTCAAACCCTCAAGAATAACTAGCATATCCTCCTTTTCAACTGCAATACTGTCCAGTTTACAACCCTGTAACCCAGTGTTCTCCACAGCTACATTTATGTCCCCCTGCGTGAACACCGAAGAGAAATATTGGTTCAATGCCTCTCCAATCTCTTCCGGTTCCACACATAAATTCCCACTGCTGTCTCTAACTGGCCCTAATCTTGCCCTAACCAACCTTTTGTTCTTAACATATCTATAGAATGCCTTAGGATTCTCCTTAATCCTATCAGCCACAGTCTTCTCATGTCTTCTTTTAGCCCTTCTTAACTCTCTCTTTAACTCCCTCCTAGCCAATCTAAAGCTCTCTAGTGCACTACCTGAGCCCTCAAGTCTCATCCGGACATAAGCCTCCTTTTTCTTTCTAACCAGCGAATCAACTTTCCTAGTGCACCACGGTTCCCTAGCTCAACCAATTCCTTCTTGCCTGACAGGGACATACATATCAAGGACTCGCAGTAGCTGCTCCTTGAAAAAACTCCACATTTCGGACGTTCCCAGACCCTGTAATCTCCTAGTCCAACCTATGCTTCCTAATTCTCTCCTAATAGCCTCATAATTACCCCTCCCCCAGCTAAAACTACTGACCCGAGGTTCATGCCTATCCCTTTCCATCACTAAGGTGAACGTAACCGAATTGTGGTCACTATCACCAAAACGCACCCCAACTTCCAAGTCTAGCACCTGGTCTGGCTCATTTCCCAGCACCAAATCCAATATAGCCTCACCTCTAGTTGGCCTGTCAACATACTGAGTCAAGAAACCCTCCTGCACGCTTTGTACAAAAACTGACCCCTCTAATAAGCTGGAGCTATAGCTATTCCAATCAATATTAGTAAAGCTAAAGTCCCCCATAACAATTACCCTATTACTTTTACTCCTATCCAGGATTGTCTCTGCAATCCTTTCCTCAACCTCTCTAGAACTTTTAGGAGGTCTATAAAAGACTCCCAACAGGGTGACCTCTCCTCTCCTATTTCTAACCTCAGCCCATACTACCTCAACAGACAAGTCCTCATCAAACTTCCTCTCTGACACCGTGATACAATCCTTGACTAATAATGCTACCCCTCCCCCCACTTCTAACCTCCTTCTCTACTCCTACTGAAGCATTTGAACCCCGGAACCTGCAACAACCATTCCTGACCCTGCTCTATCCATGTCTCTGAAATGGCCACAACATCAAAGTCCCAGGTACTGATCCACGCTGCAAGTTCATCCACTTTATTGAGAATACTCCTTGCATTAAAGTATACACATTTCAAACCCTGCTCCACTCCACCCCCATGATACCGTGCATTGCAGTCCCCAACTGTGCCCCCCTCGCTTTCACCCCTGCTACTCAGGACCCCACCCCCCCTCTGAATCAGTTTAAACCCCCCTGCATAGCCTTAGCAAATTTTCCCCCCAAGATATTGGTTCCCCTCTGATTCAGGTGTAGACCATCACTCCTGTAGAGGTCCCACCTTCCCCAGAATGAGCCCCAATTGCTCAAGAACCTGAACCCCTCCCTCCTGCACCATCCCCTCAGCCACGAGTTCAAACTTTCCCTCTCCCTGTTCCGCTCTACACTATCCCGTGGGATAATCCCGATAGGATTTATAGTGATAGGGGCGTGGCTGTGCTTGGACAAAGGATATGTAAATGGTGCTGATAAAGTCTGAGAAACGTGCTATAAGTGTCCATGAAGTGATTGGAATGTGTGTTTGGCGAAACAAATGTACAGATTGCTATCGGACTACCTGAGTAGTGGCAAGTGCCCTGAAAGTGGGGATGAGGGGGGTGATGTGTGAAGCCATATCCCCATTACCGCACATATTTACTTGCTAATCCCCCAAATCTACACTAAAGGGCAATTTAACGTGGCCAATCCACCTAACTTCCACATCTTCGGACTGTGAGAGGAAACCAGAGCACCCAGAGAAAATCTATGCAGACACAGAGAGAATGTGCAAAACTCTACACAGTGAACCGAGGCTGGAATTGAACTTGGATCTCTGATGCTGTGAGGTCGCAGTGCTAACCACTGTGCCACAATGCCACCCTAACAAGAAGAGAGGTTCATTCTTTCAAGACTGAAAACTCCAAAGAATTGATACAGTAACTTTGCTCCTGCATAGGGGTCCATTCAGCCTCTGGAGATTTCTACACCATTCAGCGAGACCATGGCTGTCCAGCGTCTCAACCTGCCATGCTTTATATCCTTGGACCATGAAGAATCTTACATTTAAACAGACTTGCATCACCCCTGTTGGTAAACCATGGAGGCTGTTCCTCAGTGATTGCTGAAGGAACAGGAAAGGCAGGAGAATAACCGAGGAAAGAAATGAGGTTGTATTTTACATCAAAACACAGAAGAAAGGAGCAGAAGGAGAGCATTAAGCCCTTTGAGCCTGCTCCACCATTCATTACTATCAATAGCCTAATCCTGCTTTTTCCCCATGCTTTGATCCCATTCACCCCAAGTGCTCTTTCCAGTCGCTTCTTGAATATACTCAATGTTTAGGCAGCAACTACTTCCTGTGGTAATGAATTCCACGGGCTTACCACACTTTGGGCGAAGAAATGTCTCTTCACCTCTGTCAGATTGTAACCCCTGGTTCTGGACACCCCCACCATTGGGAACGTCCTTCCTGCGTCTACCCTATTTGGTCCTGTTAGAATTTTATAAAAGTAAATCCCCAGTTGGCAAGTCAACCTTTGAGAACCAGCCTCCCATCCATTGACTCTGTCTACACTTCCTGCTGCCTCAGCAAAGCAGCCAGCATAATTAAGATCCTCGTACTCCCTGGACATTTTCTCTTCCATCTTCTTGCATCGGGAGAAAGATACAAAAGTCTGAGGTCACGTACCAACCGACTCAAGAAGAACTTCAGACTTTTGAATTGACTTACCTTGCCTTAAGTTGATCTTTCGCGACATCCTAGCGATGAGTATAACACTACACTCTGCACTCTGTAGTTTCCTTCTCTATGAATCATAGAATCATAGAATCCTACAGTGCAGAAAGAGGCCATTCGGCCCATCAAATCTACACCAACCACAATCTCACCCAGGCCCTATCCCCATATCCATACATATTTACCCACTAATCCCTCTAACTTATGCATCCTGGGATGCTAAGGGGCAATTTAGAATGGTCAATCAACCTAGCCAGCACAAGAATGGTATGTTTTGTCTCTACAGCTTGCAAAAAACAATATTTTTCACTATATGTTAATATATGTGACAATAATAAATCAAATCAACATGTGAAAGGTGATTAGCCTGTTTTCCCTTTGAGTATCATGATCAGGGGCATGGGGGGGGTGGGGGGGAGGGGAATGGACTCAAGAGGTTGCTGATGTGTGGAAGGTTGACTTGCAGGATAATCCGACGTTGAAAAGCAAGAGGGAGTCCTGAGCCGAAGCTCTACTTGAGCAGCGAGAGAGGGAAAGGGTGAGTGAATTTAATGTTTGCAATTTAATGTTGGCAAGTGTGAGGTGGTCCACTTTGGTAGGAATAATGGTAGGAAGGACTATTACTTACGGGGCGAGAAACTGCAGCAGGCGACGGTGCAGAGGGACCTCGGGGTCCTTGTGCATGAGTCGCAAAAACCCAGCTTGCAGGTGCAGCAGGTGGTCAGGAAGGCAAATGGGATGCTGGCCTTCATAGCGAGGGGGATTGAATATAAAAGTAGGGAGGTCTTGCTGCAGCTGTATAGGGCATTGGTGAGGCCGCAGCTGGAGTACTGTGTGCAGTTTTGGTCGCCGCACTTACGCAAGGGTATTTTGGCCTTGGAGGGAGTGCAGAGGAGGTTTACTAGGCTGATTCCGGAGTTGAGGGGGTTGAACTATGAGGAGAGGCTGAATAAACTAGGCTTGTACTCGTTAGAGTTTAGAAGAATGAGGGGAGATCTCATTGAGATGTATAAGATGATGAATGGGATGGATAGGATAGAGGTGGAGAGACTCTTCCTGCTCAGAAAGGACAGTAGGACTAGAGGGCACAGCCTCAAGATAAAGGGGGGCGGTTTAGAACGGAGTTGAGGAGGAACTTCTTCACTCAAAGGGTGGTGAATCTCTGGAATTCTCTGCCCGTTGAAGTGGTGGAGGCTGCCTCGCTAAATATTTTTAAGAAGCGGGTTGATGGGTTTTTGATAGGTAAGGGGATTAAGGGTTATGGGGAGAGGGCAGGAATGTGGAACTGAGCCACGACAGATCAGCCATGATCTTATTGAATGGCGGGGCAGGCTCGAGGGGCCAGATGGCCTACTCCTGCTCCTATTTCTTATGTTCTTATATTCTTATGAGTGAGTGAGAGAGAGAGAGAGAGAGAGGAGGAATGGGGGGAGAAATTGCTGTGCTTTCAGTTTCACTCAGTGAGGCAGAAACATTGCTGTCATGACACAGGTTTCACACCTCGAAGCACTGTGGGTGTTCCTACAACATGTGGACGGCAACGGCTCAAGAAGGCAGCTCACCACCACCTTCTCAAGGTCAATAAATTCTGGCCGTTCCAGCAATACCGACGTCCCATAGATGAAAAAATGAAATGAGTTTGAACAATTCAGTTGAATTCTTCAAAACTAAAACAGTGCAAACAATATCCAAATCTGTCTCCCTGGTCATTTTATTCACTGGTACCAACTGATGCTGTTAGCTGTGGCTTCGCTTTTAGGATTAATTAATGGACTGGAAAAGAAAAGTAGGGGAAAATATTCAAGTTGGCAGGTTATGACAAGGGAAACGTCACAAGGTTCAGTGCAGGGATCTCACGTCTTTACAATGACTACGATTTCCATGAAGACGCAGTGGTGTAATGGTAATGTCACTGGACTAATAATCTAGGAGGTCAGGCTTGACATGTGAGGAGCGTTTGAAGACTCTGGGTATGTGCTCGATGCAGTTTAGAAGGACGAGGAGGGATCTCAGTCAAACTTAGAGAATCCGAAAGGCCTGGATAGAGTGCACGTGGGGACGATGTATCCATTAGTCGGAGAGAAAAGGATCTGAGGGCGCAGCCTCAGAATAAAAGGACCACTCTTTAGAACTAAGATGAGGAGGAATTTCTCCAGTCACATCTCCACCGAACCTTTCCCCCCTTAACTTGAACTTAACTTGTGCCCCCTTGTGATTGTCATTTCTGCTCTGTGAAAAAGCTTCCAACTGTTCACCTTACCTAGGCCCCTCATGTTTTGATAAACTTCCATCAGGTTGCCCCTCTGCCTCTGTCTTTCCAGGGAGAACAATCCCAGTTTATTCCATCTCTCCTCATCGTTAATACCCTCTACACCAGGCAACATCCTGATAAACCTTTTCTGTACTCCCTCCAAAGCCACCACATCTTTCTGGTAGTGTGGTGACCAGAATTGGACACAGTATTCCAAATGTGGCCTAACCAACCTTTTATATAACTATAACATAATTTGCCAACTTTTATACCTGATGCCCCAGTTGATGAAGGCAAGCATACTCCATCGCTGAATATACTGAAGACTGAGGTGGACAGATTTCAGATCTACCGGTGAACCAAGAAGTGGAGTGGATGGAGATGTGCCATTGAACCCAAAGTTCGGTCATGATCGTAATGAATACCACCTTTCTCCTGCCACTTCTAACAGCTCCAGCCTAATACCTAACACATCCTCCTTCTGTTCATTCCTGACAAGGACCCAAAAGGACACCTCCATAGTGGCACAGTGGTTAGCGCTGCTGTCTCGCAGTGCCAAGGACCCGGATTTGATTCCCGGCTCGAGTCACTGTCTATGTGGAGCCTGCATGTTCTCCCCGTGTCTGCGTGGGTTTCCTCCCACGCTCCAAAGACATGCGAGTTAGGTGGATTGGCCATAATAAATTGTCCGTTAGTGTCGGCGGGCGGGGCGGAGGGGGGTGGTGATCAGTGGGCATTAGCAGGATAAATATATGGGGTTACAGGAATTGGGGCTGGGTGGGATTGTTGTCAGTGCAGGCTTGATGGGCCAAATGGCCTCCTTCTGCACTGTTAGCTTTTATTGGTAGAGGGATTGAATTTTGGAGCCGTGAGGTCATGTTGCAACTGTACAAAACTCTGGTGCGACCGCAGTTGGAGTATTGCGTACAGTTCTGGTCGTCGCATTATAAGAAGGATGTGGAGGCATTGGAAAGGGTGCAGAGGAGGTTTACCAGGATGTTGCCTGGTATGGTGGGAAGGTCTTATGAGGAAAAGCTGAGGGACTTGAGGTTGTTTTCATTAGAAAGAAGAAGGTTGAGAGGTGACCTAATTGAGGCATACAAGATGATCAGAGGATTAGATAGGGTGGATAGTGAGAGCCTTTTTCCTTGGATGGTGATGGCTAACACGAGGGGACAGAGCTTTAAATTAAGGGGTGGTAATTATAGGATGGGTGTCAGAGGTAGGTTCTTTACTCAGAGGGTAGTAAGGGTGTGGAATGCCCTGCCTGCAGCAGTTGTGGACTCGCCAACTTTAAGGGCATTCAAATTGTCATTGGATAGACATATGGATAACATTGGAATAGTTTAGGTTAGAGGGTCATTAGATTGGTTCCACTGGTCGACGCAACATTGAGGGCCGAAGGGCCTGTACTGCGCTGTAATGTTCTATGTTCTGTCGGGATTCACTCTGTCCTCTCTCCTTACAGATGCTGCCAGACCTACTGAGCTTTTCCAGCATTCTCTGTTTTTGTTTCAGATCTCGGCATGTGCAAAATGTTGCTTATTTATCATGAGTAGTGAATGTTGGCTTTGCTTACAGGGCCTACAGTCCAAAAATAAATAAGAATCCCTGTCAGTTGACAACTGCCTGAAGCATTAATCCAAACAGCAAAATTGAAGTTGCTATAATTCTGCACTAAATGGTTATGTTAATAAATGTATCACTCCCGAGAGTCATGCCACATTATTGGCAACCATGCCTTTTACTGTCTAGACCTTAAACTCTGGAATTAATCAAAGGTTTTATTCTCCAGAACTTAGAAGGTTCAGGAGTTTAGGGGGTGATTTGATCAAAGTAGTTGAGGCAGCTGAGGGAACAGAGAGGGTAGATAAAGGGAAGATATTTCCGCTGGTTGGGAGTAGGGTTGAGAAAAAAACTAGAAACATTAGACTACAGAGTGAGGCCATTTGGCCCATCGAATCTGTACCAACCACAATCCCATAACTCCACATATTTACTCTGCTAATCTCCTGACACTAGCATCAATTTAGCATGGCCAATCCACCTCATCAGCACATCTTTGGACTGTGGAGGAAACCAGACCACTTAAAGGAAACCCACGCAGACACAGGGAGAATGTGCAAACTCCACACAGACAGTAACCTGAGGCCAGAAGTGAACCTGGAACCCTGGTGCTAACAACTGTGCCACCCATAGCTTCCATGTTTCAGGAGTCACATCAGCCAACACATCTCCACACAAAGGGACTGGGGCGGCACAGTGGTTAGCACCATTGCCTCACAGTGCTAGGGACCCAGGTTCGAATCCGGCCTCAGATCACTGTCTGCGTGGAGTTTGCATGATTTCCTCGTGTCATTGTGGGCTTCCTCTGAGTACAGTGGATTCCTCCCACAGTCCAACGGTGTGCAATTTAAGTGGATTGGCCATGCTAAATAGTATCAAGAGGGGATTAACAGGGTAAACAGGCTGGGTTATGGGTACAGGGCCTGGGTAGGATTGTTGTTGGTGTAGGCTCGATGGGCCAAATGGCCTCCTTCTGCATTGTAGTGTTTCTATGAAACTTGAAAGATTATTCTGGAAATGCCAACCAACACCTGATCATAAATTTTAAAACTGAGAGTGGTAGATTTTTGTCAACTCTGTTAAGGAAGGAATCGAAGATGGGTATATGGCTTTACGTCACTGATAAACAATGATCTCATCGAATGGCAGAACAAGCTCAAGAGACTGTATGGCCTCCTTCTGTTTCAACGTTCCAATATCCCTAGCAATTCCATTCCTAAACTTTTCCATCTCCCCACTGTGCTTCCCTTTGCGAAATCAACTTGTTTAACTAAGTTTTTGGTAACCTAATGCTTCCTGAAATGACTTAGTGCCAAATTGTGTTTGATCATGCTCCTGTAAAGGCCTTGTGACATTTTACAGCATGAATGGCAGTGTCGAGGCAAGCTGCTGCTCTTGTTGCTGTTGCAGACATGTTAACACATTTTGTGTGAAGTTTCTCTGTCTGATATTGCAAGTGAGTTATTAAATGAAACAAAATATCATCAATAAAGGAATCTTTTAGTTAACAGATTTATATGGTGTTATTTCAAACTCTCAGCATTTCCCACATGGGTGGCATGGTGGTACAGTGGTTAGCACTGCTGCCTCACAGCACCAGGGACCTGGGTTCGATTCCTGGCTTCTCTGTGTGGAGCCTGCATGTTCTCCCTGTGTCTGTGTGGGTTTCCCCCGGATGCTCCAGTTTCCTCCCACATTCTGAAAGATGTGCTGGTTAGGTGCATTGACCCGACCCGAAACTGGAGTGTGGCAGCTGTGGGAATTTCACAGTAACTTCATTGCAGTGGTAATGTAAGCCTTATTTGTGACTAATAAACATACTTTTATTTTGTACACATTAGATAGGTGACATCACCCAAAAATAGGCCATTCGGCCCAACCAGCTGGTGTTCACATTGTTTCTGACCCTTTCCCCTTCTTTCTCCATCTAAATATAATCCTCTGTTCCCTTCTCCATCATATGATTATCTATTTTTCCCTTAAATACATCCAAACCATTCACTTCAGTCACTGGTGAGGTGCATTGGCCATGCTAAATTCTGCCTCAGTGTTGGGGCAGCATGGTAGCACAGTGATTAGCACTGCTACTTCACAGCTCTAGGGACCTGGGTTCAATTCCCAGCTTGGGTCACTGTCTGTGTGAAGTTTGCACATTTTCCTCATGTCTGCATGGGTTTCCTCTGGGTGCTCCAGTTTCCTCCCACAGTCCAAAGATGTGTGGGCTTGGTTGATTGGCCATGTTAAAATTGCCCTTAGTGCCCTGAGATGCGTAGGTTAGAGGGATTAGTGGATGGATATGGAGGTAGGGCCTGGGTGGGATTATGGTCAGTGCAGACTCGGTGGGCCAAATGACCTCTTTCTGTACTGTAGGGTTTCTATGATTCTACCCGAACAGGCGCTGGAATTTGGTAACTCGGGGATTTTCACAGTAGCTTCATTGCAGTGTTAATGTAAGCCTACTTGTGACACTAATAAATAAACTTTAAACTTTTCCCTGTGGTTCCACATTCTTACCATCGTTTGGCGAATAACTTTTTTTTGAATTTCCTATTGGATTTCCTGGTGACAATCTACAGTTGTTGGCTTCTAGTTGTGCTGTTACCTACAAGTGGAAACGTTCTCTCTGAATCCGTTTAATCAAAACCTTTCATAATTTTAAGATCTCCATTGTGGGGAGATGGTGAGTTAGTGGTAAATTCACTGGATTTATAATCTGGGGGCCCGGTCTAATGGTGGAATTTCGGTCCATTCAATAAACCTGGAAACTAAAGCTAATAATGGTGACCATGACAACCATCATTGATGGTTGGAAATATTTATCTGGAACTATGATTGTAAATATACACCTGGTTCACTAATGTCCTTCCAGGAAGGAGGTCTGTCTTCATTACGCGCTCTAACATTATTGTGACTCCAGGCCCCCAGCAATGTGTTTGACTCTTAACTGCCCTCTTAGCAATCCTCTCAGTTCTATAAGGTATGGGCAACAAGTGTTGGCCTTGACAGTGAGACCCACATTACATGAAACAAATGTCTATCCCTCAAAAAATAAAGCAAAATAATTTGAAATTGGACCAGAATTCTCCGGTCTTGCATGCCCAGCTGATGCCCCCGTGGGAATGGAGAATTTGGTGCTCAGATTAATCTCTGTTGACAGCAGCGGGACTGGAGAATCCCAACCGCGGGCAAGGTTGGAGAATTGCAGCCATGGTCTTTACCGGCATGTAACAACAACTGGAGGTCCAATGTTTCAGGTGGGACAGGTCTGAAAGGAGGACATCATCTTAAAGGAACCACAAAAGGTTGTGAATGTAGCCCAGCCCATCACGCAAACCAGCTTCCCATCCATTGACTCTGTCTACACTTCCCATTGCCTCGGGAAAAGCAGCCAGCATACTTAAGGACCCCACATACCCCGGACATTCTCTCTTCCACCTTTTTCCATCGGGAAAAAGATACAGAAGTCTGAGGTCACGTACCGACCGACTCAAGAATAGCTTCTTCCCTGCTGCTGTCAGACTTTTGAATGGGCTTATCTTGCATTAAGTTGATCTTTCTCTACACCCTAGCTATGACTGTAACACTACATTCTGCACTCTCTCGTTTCCTTTCTATGAACGGTATGCTTGCAAGAAACAATACTTTTCACTGTATAGCAATATATTTGACAATAATAAATCAAATCAAAACAAATGGAGTTATATTCAGGGACAATGTCAGAAAGCACTTCTTTACACCAACAGTAGCAGAAATTGGAACTGTCTCCTCCGAAAAGCTATTTTCGTTGGATTGATTGAAAATTTCAAATGAATCAGGAAAGCGGAATAAGCAACACGGATCAGTCAAGATCTAATTGAAATCCTCGAGAGGCTGAATGGCCTCCTCCTGTTTCTCAGTAACGTAACTGTTTCTGGACTAAACATGAAGATGTTTTGTGCATCTTAGCGGAAGAAAGTTACTACCCGTGAAATTCTGCGGCTTGCGATCGATCACACAATCAAAAGCAATCCTTTAAATTTTAACCAACTTCATCGCTGCCATGGCAATACTGGGCACCAACAAGGCTATCGTTTTGTTTGTAAGCCTTTGGTCTCTCTTTAGGAGCAAGCACTTGGTGGAATAAACATGTTAACAAAGGGAGTAGCTGCCAACTTCAGATCTAAAGCTAATAGACTTTGCCTGTGAGAAATGGAAACAACACCAACTTGCATTTCTATAGCACCTTTAACCTGATAAAACATTGCAAAGTGCTTTACAGGAATGACCACCAAATAAAGATTGGCAGCAAGCTGGTACAGGTCAGTACAGGCGAGCAAACGTTTTAAGCGGTGTCTTAAAGGAGAGTGAGGTAGTGAGGCAGAGACATTTATGAAGAGGATACTGAAGAATGGGGCCCAGGCTGTTAAAGGCACAGATGGCAATGGTGAAGAAATTAAAATTGAGGATGTGTCAAGGGCCAGACTCATCACACCCTCACTGTGGTACTGAACTAGTTCTATTGCCGAACTGGTGGATCAATCCCAAACCGTAGCACCGAGATCTTTTGGGATCAGCAACCTGAGACATGAACAGATAAATGTAAAGATGGATTGAATTTTTACATACGGGCACTGCAACTCTGTGGTACACAGATCTCCAGCATGGCATGTAAAAGATTGTCACTCTACCCTAACATACTAATGTATTTTGTCACCATGGCGAGACTTGTGCATGTGTAACATTAATCGCTAATTTCAAGAGCTGATCAAACATTTATTCATTCTCCTGTCTGAAAAGGACATTTCAGAAAGCAAGCGAAGGCATTGACCTAAGATGGCTGCCACAAGTCATCTGATATCTCGTATTAAGAGTTGACCACACTTCTAGAAGGTTCCAATTCAAACATGACCAGGTATACGCCGATGAAATTGCACTCCTGTCAATATTAAGATTTATTTCGAAAGATGAACTGATATGCTGGACCACTTATCATTTACATTTCTGTGAAGCTACCTTACAGGCAGAGACAGAATGTTTACCAGGACAATAGCTGTGCATAAAAGTCTTATCCCCATGTCATCAAAATGGAGGTTGGATTGTTCAGATGTCAGTGGGATACTACAGAATCTAATCATCTCGGCTGTAAAATAGGTCTAATACAGTAAAATAACCCCTAATACACTCTTCCCAGGCATCAGCTGAGCAAATACCTTCTGAAACCATTATGCGGAGAGAGTTCTTGTGATTAGAATAACCATTTCTGAAACTTCTTATATTAAAACTGCTGAGTAGACCACTTCTACCTGGAAGGACAAGGGCAGCAGATACATGGAAACACCACCACCTGCAAGTTTCCCTCCAAGCCACTCACTATCCTGATTTGGAACTATATCGCCATTCCTTCGCAGTCGCTTGGTCCAAATCTTGGAATTGCCTCTCGAAAAACATTGTGGATCAACCCGCAGCACATGAACTGCAGCAATTCAAGAAGGCAGCTCACCACCACCTTCTCAAGGACAGCTAGGGATGGGCAATAAATACTGGCCAGCCAACAACACCCGTGTCCCACAAATAAATAAAAAATGTTATCTGGAAGAAAGCAGGGAAAATTGGAAAGTAATACTGTCTTTCTCCCTTCAGCTCCCATGTTCAAGACCCTGGCTGGGGTTTTCCAGTCTGGCCATTGTGGGTGATGAGGCAGACCAGCCAAAATTCCGTCAACTTTCAGTATAGCGGGAAGTGTAGACAGATCAATGGATGGGAGGCTGGTATGAGTGATGGATTGGGTGTCATTCACAACCCTTTGTAGCTTCTTGAGGTCTTGGACAGTGCAGGAGCCATGCCAGGCTGTGATACAACCAGAAAGAATGCTTTCTATGTTGCATCTGTAAAAGTTGGTGAGATGCCAAATTTCCTTAGCCTCCTGAGAAAATAATGTTGGTGGGCTTTCTTAACTGCAGTGTGTCAGCGTGGAGCAACCAGGACATGCGATTGGTGGTGTAGACATCTAGAAACTTGAAGCTCTTGAACATTTCCACTTCATCTGCATTGATGGAGACAGGAGCATGTCCTCCACTACGCTTCCTGACGTCGATAACTATCTCCTTCATTGTACTAACACCGAGGGAGAGATTATTGTCATCGCACTAATTAATGGGATTCTCTAACTCTTTCCTCTACTCTGTCTCACCATTGTTTGAGATGTTCAGTTTGATCCGTACAATAACATTTCATAGAAACATAGAAATCCTACAGTGCAGAAGGAAGCCATTCGGCCCATCGAGTCCGTACTGACAACAATCCCACCCAGGCCCTATCCTTACAACCCCACATACTTACCCCACTAATCCCTCTGACCTACATACCCTGACACACTAAGAGGCAATGTAGCATGGCCAATCAATCTAACACGCATATCTTTGGAGTGTGGGAGGGAACCGGAGAACCCGCAGGAAGCCCACGCAGATTCAGCGAGAATGTGCAAACCCCACACAGTGACCCAAGCCGGGAATTGAACCCAGGTCCCTGGCGCTGGGAGGCAGCAGTGCTAACCATTGTGCCACCCCTGATACGGGAACTGATCCAGGAAAGTCGGGTGCCTGATATGTCACTGGTAGTGCTTCGCTCTCCTTCAGGTATTTATAATCTGTCGCCTTAATGGAAACAAATATACACTGAGGGTATTTAGAAAATTAAATTCATGTGCATTGATCCTTGCCAGAACACTAAAAACATGTTAAGCCATCACAGAGTTATAAATATTTAAAATTGAACATTCTGTCTGATGTGGCAAAATGGATGACTGTCACTTTAAGCCCATTGGGAGTCCTTGGTCAAAAACACCAAGTGATACCTTCATTTATTAATTATTTATGATCCTGTTGATATTGATTTATTTTTTTGTTCTTGTATCTGACTGATCAATGATTAATGATCGCCCGCTGGATTGACAGAGAGAAAGAAAAACCTTCTCCCTTTCATAAGGAACAAACCTGGGGTTAACATACAGGCATTTAACTTGTTTACACATGTCTGCTCCTCCTGCTATTTTAATTAAAGTTGCCAACACCAGGGAATTGATTGAGAAACTCCAGAATTTGAATACCAATGTACAGGATGCCAAGGCGAATAAACTAAGGAATAAAATTGTAGCCAGAGAAAGGTTTGGATGGGGGGGGGGGGGGGGGGGGGGTGGGATTTTAAAAACTACTTCTTTGCACACTTTTATTGACTTTTTTTGAGAATATTGAATCTGATGTTGCCTTGATTTAATTTATTATTGTCATGAATTGGGATGCAGTGAAAAATATTGTTTCTTGTGCGCTATTCGGACAAAGCATACTGTACGTAAAGTACATAAGGGAGAAGGAAAGGAGAGGGTGCAGAATTAATTGCACAGTGTTACAGGTAATGTATTAGCATGGATAGAGAATTAGATAACTAACAGAAAGCAAAGAGATGTTTTTCTGGTTGGCGATCAGTGACGAGTGGTGTGCCTCAGGGATCAGTGTTGGGACTGCAATTGTTTACAATTTACGTAGATGATTTGGAGTTGGGGATCAACTGTAGTGTGTCAAAATTCGCAGACGACACTGAGATAAGTGGCAGAGCAAAATGCGCAGAGGACACTGAAAGTCTGCACAGGGATATAGATAGTCTAACTGAGTTGGCAGATGGAGTACAATGTTGGTAAATGTGAGGTCACCCATTTTGGTAGGAATAACAGCAAAATTATTTAAACGGTAAAAAGTTGCAGCATGCTGCTGTGCAGAGGGAGCTGGGTGTCCTTGTGCATGAATCACAAAAATTTGATTTGCGGGTGCAGCAGGTAATGAAGAAGGCAAATAGAATTTTGACATTCATTGCTAGAGGAATGGAGTTTAAAAACAGCAAAGTTATATTGCAACTGTGTAAGGTGCTGATGAGGCCACACCTGGAGTACTGTGTACAGTTTTGGTCTCCTTACTTGAGAAAGGACATACTGGCACTGGAGGGAGTGCAGAGGAGATTCACTAGATTGATTCCAGAGTTGAGAGGGTTGCCTTATGAGGAGAGACTGAGTGGAATGGGGCTATACTCATTGGAATTCAGAAGAATGAGGGGAGATTTTATAGAAACATATAAGATTATGAAGGGAATCAGTAAGATAGAAGCAGGGAAGTTGTTCCCACTGGGAACAAAATTAGGGATCATGCCCTCAAAATAAGGGGAGCAGATTTAGGACTGAGTTGAGGAGGAGCTTCTTCATACAAAGGATTTTGAATCTGTGGAATTCCCTGCCCAGGGAAGCAGTTGAGGCTACCTCATTGAATATTTTTAAGGCAAGGATAGATAGATTTTTGAACAATAAAGGAATGAAGGGTTATGGTGAGCGGGCGGATAAGTGGAGCTGAGTCCACAAAAAGATCAGCCATTATCTTATTGAATGGTGGAGGGGGCTTGAAGAGTCAAATGGCCTACTCCTGCTCCTAGTTCTTATGGTCTTATGTTCATATATAGTGTTACAGTCATAGCTGGGGTTTAGAGGAATAACATGAAACAGATTCATTCAAAAGTCAAATGGCAGCAGGGAAGAAGCTGTTCTTGAGTCGGTTGGTACATGACCTCAGATTTTTGTATCTTTTTCATAATGGGAGAAGGCTGAAGGGAGAATATCCAGGTTGCATGAAATTCTTAATTATGCTGATTGCTTTTCTGAGGCAGCAGGAAGTGTAGACATGGATAGGAGGCTGGTTTGCCTGATGGACTGGGCTTTGTTCACAACCGTTTGTAGTTTCTTACTTTCTTGGACACAACAGGATCCATACCAAGCTGTGATACAACCAAAAAGAATGCTTTCTATGGTGCATCTGTCAAAATTGGTGGGAATTGTAACTGACATACCAAATTTCCTTAGCTTCCTGAGAATATTGGAGATGGGGAAAGAAAGGGTGTTTGATTGTAGCCAAAATTAGATATAGTTCTTGGGACTAAAGAGATCAAAGGATATGGGGGGGATGTTGGGATCAGGATATTGAATTTGATGATCAGCCCTGATGAATGTTGGAGCAGGCTCGAAGGGCTGAATGGCCAACTCCTGCTTTTTGTTCCGATGTTTCTATCCAATTCGGTATCGGTGTCTGTTTGTTTTCCAATGGGTTGTGGAAAAGCCTCGATAATAAGGACAATATACCTGAGACGGGAGTCCAGGGAATTGGGACCATTTTGAGGATGGAGGTCATGTGATGCAACATCTTTTGATTGCATCCTCTCATTGATAATCAGAATTGTAATCAAGATCTGAATCTTTTTTTATTTTGCAGCAGAGAACAGGTAATCTTTTTTTATGTTAGTTGCCAGATCAGCGTGGAGATATCGCCATGGATTTTATGCGACTCTCTCGTCCCATGACAGAGAATGGAGAAATGGTTGAGCGCCAAATTCTCCATTCTCGCCAGCATTGGGAGCTTAGACGTTAACTGGTGATTACCTGATTGCAAAAGAAGTTAAGAAATGGGATCAGGAGTAGATCACATGGTCACTCAAGTCAACTTGACTATTCAGTAAGATCATAGTTAATCTTCTACCCACTTCCCATATCCCTTATTTGCTGGTTGTTGGGATCTTGCTAAATGCTTTTTGAATTTCCGACATTACCTTGCATCAAAAGAAATTCATTGGCTGTAAAGCGCCTTGGTTCATTCCGCAGAGATGAAAGATGTGACATAACTGCAAGTTTCTTCTGTGACGGAGGATTGCCTGTCTGAAAGGCTCTCATGGAAAAGCTAAAAATCTCCTGGGAGCACCATGACGTGAGCCCTCGGTTGGAATTCCACCGGCGCACCCACCCAAGGCTCATAAGATCATGCCTGAGGCCAACAGAGAATGCCGTTCTACGAGCCTCGCACACTCCGGAATCGGGGCGGGAGTGCTGGTAAAATCAGGGCCCACATATCCTTCACTCTGCCACATAGATTGGAGTCAGGAGGCAATAAGGGAACGTGGTCAGAGTTATTGGTTGTTGGGTTTTCTAAGCTACAATTTTCTGATCGGTGCTTCATCCAAAAGATCCCCTGAGAAACAATTAGAATTCAATGCCGATTTGGAATGTAAGAGATTGTGAATTTGAATGGAGTTGGATCACTTCCCAATGTGTGACACCCGATGGAAGGGCCACTAAGGGTGAAGGCAGGGCCTGGTTATATTTGAATTCCTTGATTATTTGCTCTGAAAATTTGCCAAGAAAATCAAGGTGGATCTGATCCATTAGATATAGCTAAAAAGGAAATTAGAAAACAATTTACATTGATTAATATGTAATAAAAGGAAGATTGGCAAATATATTCTTTGTTTAATTGGAAGTAACAGAATTATAATTGCTTTAGCTTTGAATAAGTTCACCCTAATGTCCTTTCATCAGTAAGTGTCCATTGCACTCAGTCATCAGTTAAAAGCCCGGCTGCCAACCAATACACATATTGTTTGATAGGCACAGATCACTTCCTCCATGGGGGCAGGTTTGCCTTTACAATGATGAGAATCTGCTCCTCGCAGCAGACCCCGACTATTCTCCTCGCGTCCTTGAGAAACTGGCAGCTTGTGCCCAGTTGGCCTTCGGAGGTGATTTGTGAAGTACATTGGCACCGGGCCTGTGGGCTTTGGGGACAGGGTAATGGATCAGGCGAGCAGCAAATGATGCCACCTGCCTGAATCGGGAGTCAGCAAACCTCGGGGCTGGGGTGGGGAAGGTCAGCACAATCAAATTGACTCTCATCGGAAGGACCGGCAGCTGTTTAGCTGATTGCATTAAGACTGGAGCAGAAGCAGCCATTTTATCTTAAACTTAACAATATCTACCAAGAAACACACAGCTGGTGTATCATACACTGTGTAAATTACTAGGTTTCAGTTGTGGCTCAGAGGGTGGAACACTTAATTCTGATGGTTGGGGAGGGTTTAAGTCCCACTCTAGAGACTTGAGCGCATAGTCTACTCCCTGTGAATAGAATTGAATTCTAATTGATCCCCTGCTGATATTCCCTGTGCTGCACTGTTGGAGATGCCATCTACTGAATGAGATTAAGCAGAGGTCCCGTACGCCTTCTCACAATCAATCTCTTGGTACTGTTTTAGAAAAGAGTGGAGGAGTTCTGTCTGGTGTCCTGGCCAACATTTATCCCTTGAGCAAGACCACAAAAGCAGTTTATCTCATTCTTACCAAAAGATTTCTTTGTGCAAAACACAAACTGGATGACCTCTTTGCAAAACATAGAACACTACAGCACAGAAACAGGCCTTTTGGCCCTCCTTGGCTGTGATGAACCATTTTTCTGCCCAGTCCCACCGACTTACACCTGGACTATATCCCTCCACACCCTGAAAAGTGGACTTCATACGACTCAAGAGAACTTGGTTCCCAGGAATTTCCACCAGATTTCGGGATAAGGCAACCTCAGCAAGACTCAAACCTGCAATCTTCTGGTATCATTATCAGAAGTACCAAAGTCAGGTGCCTTATCCATTAGGCCACATCTCTGCCCATTTCACAAGTATGAGGTGGCACAGAAGTTTGCTGCCTCAAAGTGCCAGGGACCCAGGTTCGGTTCCCAACTTCGGTCATTGTCTGTGTGGAGCCTGCATGTCTCCCCCATCTGTGTGGGTTTCCTCTGGGTTCCTCCCACAGTCCAAAAAAACATGCTGGTTAGGTGCATTGGCCATGCTAAATTCTCCCTCAGTGTACTCGAACAGGCACCGGAGAATGGTGATGAGGGGATACTCGGAGTAACTTCATTGGAGTGTTAGCCTACTTATGACACAAATAAATAAGCTTTAAAACTGACCACAGCATCTCTGTCGCTTATCATCTCAATTCACCATTTTGCTCTCATGCTCACATTCCTGTTCTCAGCATGCTGATGATATTTTCCACTGAGGTCAGACACAAGCTGGAGAAACAGTACCTTAGGTGGGATTTTCCGATCTTTCCCAGTGGCGGGATCCACTGGCCCTGTCTAAGACCACAAGGAACTACAAAAGGTCGTGAATGTAGCCCAATCCATCACGCAAACAAGCCTCCCATCCATTGACTCTGTCCACACTTCCCGCTGCCTCAGAAAAGCAGCCAGCATAATTAAGGACCCCATACATTCTCTCTTCCACCTTCTTCCTTTGGGAAAAAGATGCAAAAGTCTGAGATTACGTACCAACTGACTCAAGAACAGTTTCTTCCCTGCTGCCATCAGGCTTTTGAATGGATTAAGCTGAACTTCCTCTACACCCTAGCTATGACTGTAACACTACCATTCTGCATTGTCTCATTTCCTTCCCTATGAACGGTATGTTTTGTCTGTATAGCGCACAAGAAACAATACTTTTCACTGTACGTTAATATATGTGATAATAATAAATCAAATCAAATCAAAGTTAGCCCCTAGCCCGAGGGAGGTGAACCATACAAATTGACTTTGGTAGGACTGGAAGATCTCACCAACAACCAATGATGATGAGCCTCCACTGCAGGAAAAGCCTGGCTTGTGGAAAAGTTAAGCCTTTCTCTTCTGATTAGGCACTTTACAGCCTTTAGGCCTCAACATCGAGTGTAACAACTTCAGACAATGAGCTCTGTCCTTCTTTTTGATCTTCTTCACACATTTCCCCCACCTCCCTCCCAAGTTCCAGTTTGTAACTTGTTTCTTGGTTTCCATGTCAGATAGAACTGACCTTTCTTTATTTTGCTGTTAACACTTACTTTGCACCAATGTTGTGTTTCTTTACTGCCACAATTACTATTCCCTTTACTAGACCCCTTCAGGTATTTAATCTCTCCTCCCTCCAACCTAACTCTGAACTTCCCTCTTGTCCCACTTGACACCCCCCCCACCCTTCACCACTCCCCCCCTCCTCCCCCCCACCCCTCCACACACCCACCCGACACCAAGCTTTGTCAACAGCGTAAAACCTATATCATGTTCTCTAAGAACATAAGAACTAGGAGTAGGCCATCTGGCCCCTCGAGCCTGCTCCGCAATTCAATAAAATCATGGCTGATCTTTTCGTGGACTCAGTTCTACTTACCCGCCCGCTCACCGTAACCATTAATTCCTTAACTGTTCAAAAATGTATCTATCCTTGCCTTAAAAACATTCAATGAGGGAGCTTCAACTGCTTTACTGGGCAGGGAATTCCACAGATTCACAACCCTTTGTATGAAGAATTTCCTCCTCAAGTCAGTCCTAAATCTGCTCCCCCTTATTTTGAGGCCATGCCCCCTAGTTCTAGCTTTGCCCGCTAGTGGAAACAACTACCCTGCTTCTATCTTATCTATTTCTTTCATAACCTTTTATGTTTCTATAAGATCTCCCCTCATTCTTCTGAATTCCAATGAGTATAGCCCCAGTCTTCTCAGTCTCTCCTCATAAGCCAACCCTCTCAACTCCGGGATCAACCTAGTGAATCTCCTCTGCACCCCCTCCAGTGCCAGTATATCCTTTCTCAAGTAAGGAGACCAAAACTGCCCACAGTACTCCCTCTCTTCAGTAACAGTGAAATCGGTTCCTCTCTCTGTTCCGTTACAATGAAGTCATATGGACTGGAAACATGAACTCTGTCTCCCTCTCCACAGTTGCAGTCAAACCAGCTGAGCTTCCCCAGCACTTGCTGTTTTTATTTCAGATTTCCAACATCCACAGCATTTCGCTTTTATTACATTGATAGATTTTTGTTAGGCCACGGATTAAGGGTTATGGAACTGAGGTGCTTAGGTGGAGCTGAGATACCAAACAGACATGATCTAATTGAAAGTGTGGTTGGGGATGTAGTGCTGTAGTGGCATTGCCACTGGGCTAGTAATTCAGTGTTCTGGAGACTTAGGTTCGATTCCCGTCACAGATGAAATTTGAATTTGATTAAAATCTGGAATCAAAAGTGACCATGAAACGAATGTTGAGTGTTGTAAAACCTCTCTGGTTCACTAATATCCTTTAGGGGAGGAAATCTGCAGCCTTTACCCCCTTTGTCTGGTTTACATGTGACTCCAGAACTACAGCAATATGATTGTGGGCGGCATGTTGTCGCAGTGGTTAACACTTCTGCCTCACAGTGCCAGAGACCCGGGTTCGATTCCCAGCTTGGGTCACCATCTATACGGAGTCTGCACATTCCTCCCCCCCATGTGCTCTGGCTTCCTCCCACAGATGTAGAGATGCCGGTGTTGGACTGGGGTAAACGCAGTAAGAGGTCTCACAACACCAGATTAGAGTCCAACAGGTTTATTTGATAGTAATCCCACTAAGAAATGAGCTGGTTGGACTTTAACCTAGGGTTGGTTGTGAGACTTCTTACTGTGTTTACCACAGTCCAGAGCTGTGCAGAGTAGATGGATTGACTCTGTTAAATTGTGCTTAACATTAAGGGGATTACTAGGGCAAATATATGGAGTTACAGGGATAGGGTCTGGGTAGGATTGTGATCGGTGCACACTTGATGGGCTGAATGGCCTCCTTCTGCACTGTAGGGATTCTATGATTCTATGACTCTTAAATTGTTTGTATTTGTTCGTAGGATGTGGGCATTCCTCATAAACAAATAAAAGTAACACAGGTTCGAGGGCCATCCAGACTTTATGTTATGGGTTTCTCCATAAACAGAAAAAATCCTCTGCTATCTCGTGATTTGTCCACAATGCATCTTGTTACTTGTTATGAAAAGCATTCCCAGGGAAGGTCAGTTCTGTTGACTGCGCAGTGTTGATGACTGTTCCCATCAAAGATAAGCTGGAAGTAGTTTTATTTAAACCTACAATTAAAATCTGGTTGGCCTTGAAGTAAGAATGAACAAAAACTTGCTGCCTTGTTTTGTACAAGACCTTTATCTCACTTGTCATTGCTTCCACTTTCTTTCATTTATTTTCAGCCTTTACTTATGTCAGGGCCACTTAATTTTTTTCTTAAAGATGAATAAAATGTCGGTTATCCTAACAATTATTGTGAAAAATTGCTTGGAACTGATGCATATGTAAGTTTGAACAAAGGATGCCTCATGTCATAATATTCAGGAAGAACTATATTCTCTTCATCTGCTCAGCTATAGATATTTTCCTTCTTTTGTGTAACACATTTTTCTTTCAGGAAAAGAGAATTTGTATTTCTGAGTCAACTTGCCTGTGGAGAGTTAATTGAACTTTTCCTCACTTATTTGCAAAGAGTGCTTTGACTCAAGGTAGTGCAGCTATCTCTGGAGAATGTACGTTCAAGCTCCGTTCTGAAAGGTGACGGCCCAATGCAATATAGATGCCCAGGGCTGGGTGAAAGGAGAAGTTAAGAACCAGGAGGTTGACGATCGCACTCTCTCAAAAGGTGTTTGCAGCTTTTCCCCCAAAATCCTGGCTAATATCTCCCCCTCAGCTGATTATTTGTTTCATTGTTCTATGATCTTGCTCCTTCCTACCTCAGAGCACTCACTCCTCTTCATAAGTTCATAAGATATAAGAACAGAATTCGGCCATTCGGCCCATTGAGTCCGTTCCACTATTCGATCATGGCTGATATGCTCCTCAAGTTCATCTTCCTGCCTTCTTCCCATAATCCTTCAACCCATTGCCAATTAAAAATCTAACCCCTCCTTAAAGTTACTCACTGTCCCAGTGTCCACCGCACTTTGGGGTAACGAATTCCACAGATTCACAACCCTTTGGGAGAAGCAGGTTCTCCTCGACTGTGTTTTAAATTTGCTATCCCTTATCCTAAGACTATGACCTCCCATCCTAGAATGCCCCACAAGAGGAAGCATTCGCTCCACGTCTAAGATGTAAGTAGATAGATTAAGACGTGGGTAGATAGGTTTTTGATAGGCAAGGGGATTAAGGGTTATGGGGAGAAGACGGGAAAGTGGAACTGAGCCACTTCAGATCAGCCATGATCTTATTGAATGGCGGGGCAGGCTCGAAGGGTTAGATGGCCTGCTCCTGTTCCTATTTTTTATGTTCTTATGTTCTTCTTTATCCATAGCTTTTATCATCCCGTATACCTCAATTTGATCTCCCCTCACTCTTCTAAATTCCAGAGAGTATAGGCCTGAACTGTTCAATCTCTCTTCATATAACAAACCCCTCATCTTGGGGATCAATCTTGTGAACCTCCTCTGAACTGCCTCCAATGCCATTACATCTTTTCTCAAATAAGGGGACCAAAACTGTGCACAATACCCCAGGTGCAGCCTCACCAATGCCTTGTGTAGTTGCAACGATACTTCCTTACCTTTATATTCTATTCCTCTAGCTATAAATGCCAACATTCCATTTGCTTTCTTTATTATCTGTTGTACCTGCAAGCTATTTTTCTGTGACTTAATTATTTTAAATTCAGAAATGTTGCCTTACACTTACAGAATTAGGTGTTGATCAGTCTTATTTCATCATTAACATCATTAATAATTAACACAATAAATAATTAATTATTTCATCATGAATTAATACATTCAGATGTATTAATTATCATTACAAGTACCTTGCATTAAGTTGGTCTTTCTCTACACGCTAGCTATGACTGTAAACCTACAGTCTGCAATCTCTCCTTTGCTTCTCAATGAACTGTATGCTTTGTCTGTGTAGCGCGCAATACTTTTCATTGTGATAATAATAAATCAAATCAAATCAAAAAATGTTTCCTTTTCCTTTTGAATTGGCAAATTGGATTGGCACTGCACCTGAAAATATTCATCAATCTCCAAAATTATCCTTTTCCCATACCCTCTTTTATACCAACATCCTGAAATTCTATGGTGCCTTCAACGTAAGCTACAATGCTTCATAGGAACATTGACAAACAAACTTTCACACTGAGCCACAAAAAGAGATTGAAGGAAAGGTGTTTAAAATGCTGAGGCAATTTAAAGAATGTCTAAAAGTTGAGAGTTTTGGGAAGCAGAGAGGCTTAGGAGAGGGAATATCAAGATCTAAGGATACAGGTTCCTAGCTCCTTGAAGATGGAGTCACAGGTTGATAGCTTGATGAAGAAGGTATTCAGCATGCTTGGTTTCATTGGTTAGAACATTGAATACATGAGTTGGGACATCATAAGAACATAAGAACATTAGAAATAGGAGCAGGAGTAGGCAGTCTAGCCCCTCGAGCATACCCCGCCATTCAATAAGATCATGGCTGATCTGAAGTGGCTCAGTTCCACTTTCCAGCTTTCTCCCCATAACCCTTAATTCCCTTGTCTACCAAAAACCTATCTACCCGTGTCTTAAATATATTTAGCGAGGTAGCCTCCACCACTTCAACGGGCAGAGAATTCCAGAGATTCACCACCCTTTGAGTGAAGAAGTTCCTCCTCAACTCCATTCTAAACTGCTCCCCCCTTATCTTAAGACTGTGCCCTCTAGTCCTGCTGTCCTTTCTGAGCGGGAAGAATCTCTCTACCTCTACCCTATCTATCCCCTTCATTATCTTATACGTCTCTATAAGATCCCCCCTCATCCTTCTAAACTCCAGCGAGTTTTGTGCAGCACCTTATCAAATGCCTTCTGAAAATCGAGAAACACCACATCCACCGGTTCCCCTCTGTCTACCGCTTGTCAACATCTGTCAACATCTTGTTGAAGTTGTAAGAGACATTGGCAAGGCTGCACTTGGAATACTGTGTATGATCCTGGGTCACCCTATTATAGAAAGGATATTATTAAACCAGAAAGAGTGCAAAAAATATTTAATAGAATGCTACTGGGACTTAATGTTTTGAGTTATAAGGAGAGGCTGGATAGACTGGGACTTTTTTCCCTGGAGCATAGGAGACTGAGGGGTGGTCTTATAGAGGTCTCTAAAATAATCAGAGGGATAGATCAGTTAAGTAGTTAATATCTTTTCCCAAAGATTGGTGAGTCTAAAACTAGAGACTATAGGTTTAGAGTGAGAGAGGAGAAATACAAAAGGGTCTGGAGGGGCAATTTTTTCACACAGAGGGTGGTGAGTGTCTGGAACAAGCTGCCAGAGGCAGTAGTAGAGGTGGGTGCAATTTTGTCTTTTAAAAAGCATTTAGATAGTTACATAGGTAAGATGGGTATAGAGGGAATTGGGCCAAATGTGGGCAATTGGGACTAGTTTAGTGTTTAAAATAAAGGGGTGGCATGGACAAGTTGGGCCGAAGGGCCTGTTTCCTCACTGTAAACCTCCATGGCTCTATTAGGATCAAGGTAGCTGAATATCTGGACCCCAGTGGTGGAGCAATGGAAATCTGGGATGATCAGCGATCAGATTTAGAGGAACACTGAAATCTTAGAAGATGATAGGACTGGGTGAGGTTACAGAAAGCTCAGTAGAAAAGATCACAGGGGGATCTGCAAACAAGGATGGAAATTTTGAAGTCAACATGTTGCAGACAGAGGCCAGTGTAGGTCAGCGAGTACAGGGGTCATAGGTGAACAGGAATCGGTATGAGTTAGTTAACCATCCCTTCAACATCATTAACCGGTTATGAAAATATGTCCCTCATACTTCACCAAACGATAAAAGAGACAGAAACTAACTCAATTATATCACATGAACCAATGACCAAAGTATTGAATGCTACTCGGATCCCAGCGGTTAACTGGAATTTGAACACGTTATTCAGCCATAATGGCACACTGTGAAAACTGACAGGGGAACTTTCTGAGTAATAAAGACAGGAACTCTATCTTACAACCATCCCTCCCTGTTCCACACTACACACTGCAGTAACAGCGAAATATCAACAGCCCTGTAGGTGTTCACAGGAGGCAAAACTGATGGGAAGGAATTAGGGCAGGATATTTTTGGGTTTTGTTTTTTTCATTTGGTGTCCTTATCTCTGGAAGGATGTTCTTGTTATGGAAGGTGTGCCGAGAAGGTTTTCCAGACTGATTCCTGGGATGGTGGGACTGATGCACGGGGAGAGATTGGATTGTATTGTCTGGAGTTTAGAAGAATGAGGGTGGGAGGGTGGGTTCTCAAATGAATCTATTAATTCTAACAGGAGTAGACGGGGTAGATGCATGAAGGATGTTCACGATGATAGGGGTGTTTAAAACCAGGCGTCACAGTCTGAGGATATGGGGTAAACCACTTAGGGCAGAAATGAGGAGAACTATTTTTACTCAGAGAGTGGAAAGCTTGTAGAAATTACCACCACAGAAAATAGTTGAGGCCAATATGTTTTCCAGAAGGAGTTAGATAATAGTTTTTGGGGCCAAAGGGAATCAAAGGATATGGGGGGGAAGTGGGATTAGTCTACGAGTTGGATGATCAGCGATGATCATAATAAATGGTGGAGCAATGTTGAAGGGCCAAATGGTCTCATCCTGCCCCTATTTTTTATGCTTATATAAAAGTAACCTTGACAGAATTAACAACAATAAGGCCTCTTACCTATATCATTATGGGGGAACTCTTGCCCTTCAACTGGCCTTGTCTACCTGGTTACCTGGTACAGTTCAAGAACTTTCACACATGGCCTTAGAGGCTCTGACATGCTGGGCACCTTGAGGCCAATTGCAGATGTTAACCACTGTATAATTTGCTGCAACACCTAAGGCTGGGTTCTCCAAACTTTCAAGCTATGGAGTCCACTTGCATCGTCCCCCTGCCCCCTGTTCCCACAGCCCTCCTTTTCCCAAGGCCAGATTCCACCCCCCCTCAACCTTTCCCAAGCCAAGAACACTTCCCCCCACCTTCCCACCACCCTTTGCCAAGGCCAGATCGCCCCATCCAACCTTTCCTATGCCCAACCTTTTCCAAGCCAAGAACATCCCCCCTTCCCAACACCCTTTCCCAAGGCCAGGAACTGCCCCTTCCCCTTAGGCCCTAAGGCATCATGTCTGGGAATTTTGATCCTTCACCATAAGATTCAACACTCACACATCACAATCTGTTTTCCTGCATCTACAGTTGAGCATCTACAAAGCACATTCATCCCTAATTCTTTCTCAATACAAAACATGCTTGCAAACTGGTTACCTCTTGTTTGAACTCGAGTCATGCCTTTATCAAAATTCAGAAGTAGCAATCTTTGCTCCAAAGAGATAAAACCTATTCAAATCAAATTCCCGACTAAATGACATTGTTGCAATTTATTCCTGATGGATAACCTATTCAGTATTGTTTCCTTCCATTCAGATTAATTGCAAACAGTTGCTGTTCTCGAACATTTAGTTATCAGAGTATCTTATTGCCCATGGAACAATATTCCCAATTAGGGGGTTATCACAGATACTTCATTGCAGTGGGCTGGGAATGTCGCCTTATCCAAAAGTGGGAAGTTTGGGGTAACGCAGTGATCCATTTTCTCCCGACTCCACGCTCCAACAACTGCGATCACTCACCACCTTCTGTCAGACTCCACAGCTATATAATCTCCTCTAGGAGACAAAATCCCAGAGGGCAGAGAAAAACAAAACCAAAAAGAGAAGTAATACTTGGGAATTGTGCTTGTACCCCTGTCAGATATTCATGGTGGCACAGTAGAAAGGATCAAGCTTTTAGGTGTCTAGGTCATCAACAACCTGTCCTGGCCTCCCCCCACAATGCTGACATTATAGCTAAGAAAGCCCATCAACGCCTCTACTTTCTCAGAAGACTAAGGGAATTTGGCATGTCCGCTACGACTCTCACTAATAAATACACTTTAAAAAAATACTGCAGAAATCAAAGGGACTGAGACAGAGACTGGGGGAGACCTGAAAGAGGTCTACAAAAGTATGAGAGGAATATACAGGCTGGATAGCCAGAAGCTTTTTTCCCAGGATGGAGGTGTTAGTTACAAGGGGGCATTATTCAAAGTGAGAGGGGGAGCATTTTGAGAGAGATGTGTGGATAAAGAGTCGTGAGTACCTGGAGCGGGCTGCCGGAGGAGGTGGTGGAATCAGGCACATTAGAGACATTAAAGAGGTTTCTGGGTGGGTACATGAATAGGGAGAGAAAAGAGGAGGCAGATTCCATCAGGACATTTAAAAGGGGCACAAGAACAGAAAATGTTGGAGAATCTCAGCAGGTCTGACAGCATCTATGGAGAGAGAATAGAGTCAATGTTTCAAGTCTGGATGTCAGAGCTGAGAGGAAAGAGAGCCAGCAGAGATTTATACTGTGAGGGTTGGGGTGGGGGGTGATGGAATTAGACGAGGAGAATGTAAATGAGCATGCAGAAGGTTGAGCAGGTATTGAAAGTGTCCATAGAGTGATCAGGATGCACGAATGGCAAGACAAAGGTCCAGATTGGTAAAGGGCTGCCTGAGGAATGTGGCATTTGGCCTGAAGGTGGGGGTGGGGTGATGATGAGAGAGGTAGAAGGAAGGTGAGCGATGAAATGGGGAATGAGATGAAATGAAATGGGAAAAGCTAAACGGAAATGAGGTGGAGGGAAGAATTCATGTTCTGAAGTTGTTCAACTCAATGTTCAGTCAGAAGGCTGGAAAGACGAGCTGCTATTCCACTAGTTTGCATTGGGGTTCACTAGAACATTCCAAAAGACGTTTAAAAGGGAATTGGATGTGCAGCTGAAGTGAAATGAATGCTATGGAGAAAGGGTAGGGCAGCAGAGGTGATCACAGAGAACTGGTACAGACACAACAAGCCAAATATCCTCTTAGTTCTGACAAAGAGTCATCCAGACTCAAAACATTGGCTCTATTTTCTCTCCACAGACCTGCTGAGTTTTTGTTTCATATTCCAGCACCCACATTGTTGTGCCTTTGCCTCTTTCTCTGCTGATTCTAAGGGCAGGATTTTCTGGCCCTTCCCACTGGCGGGATCACCCGTGACGGGCAAGCCATGAGAATTGTCATTGACTTGGGGGGGGGGGGGAACCAAGTGATCCCAATGTTGAGCCGTCTCCATCGCAGTTTGGACTCTTGTCCCTTGCCTCCCTCCCTCCCTCAAATCGGCGTGGCTAGAATAATTTATCAATCAGTGCACCATTATGCCCGTTCAGTATTTTATAGACATCTGTCAGGTCACCTCCGCCTATTCTTCTCAAAAGAAAATAGAACTGTAAATATCAAGAATGAAATTTGAAAGAAAGCTTCCACATTTGAAATGAAAAATCGAACACCTGTACATTTACAGCAGGTCATTCAGTATCTGTAGAAAAGCTGATGGAGGTCACAATGTAATTTTCCACTTTGTAAGTATCTATTTTGATTGCCAGCAAGGGTGATGCTGGATTGATCAAGAATTATTGATTGGGAAACAATTCTGCAAGTTTGCTTTAGTGAAGAGTACAGCGAGCAGGACAATTTAGCCATGGGAATCTAAATTGAATATAAGAAAATGGAAAATGATAATCCAATTATCATGTTATCATCTGTACCGAACAGCACAATTCCCTGTGCTGCTCAGTGGTCAGAGGAAGCCTCAAACACAACTACAGAACATTGAACAGTGCAGCACAGGCTCTTCGCCCATGATGTTGTGCCAAACATGATGCCAATGAATCATAGAATCCCTACAGTGCGGAAGGAGGCCATTTGGCCCATGCACTGACCACAATTCCATCCAGTCTATTCCCAAAAACCTATGCATTTACCCTAGCTAGTCCCCCCGACACTAAGGAGCAGTTTAGCATAGCCAATCCATCTAACCCACACATCTTTAGATGGTGGGAGGAAACTGGAGCACCTGAAGGAAACCCACGCAGACACAGGGAGTATTTGCAAACGCCACACAAATAGTGACCTAAGCTGGGATCCAAACCCGGTAACTTGGCACTGTGAAGCTGCAGTGCTAACCACTGTGCCACCGTGCCATCAAGGGTCCAGAGCTTCAAGTTCTTAGTTGTCCAGATCACCAATAACCTGCCCTGGTCCCCCCATGCTGACACTATAGTTAAGAAAGCCCATCAATGCCTCCACTTTCTCAGAAGACTAAGGAAATTTGGCACGTCAGCTACGAGTTTCTCCAATGTCTACAGATTCACCACAGAAAACATTCTTTCTGGTTGTATCACAGCTTGGTATGGTTTCAGCTCTCCCCAAGACCACAAAGAACTACAAAAGGTTGTGCACGTCACCTTATCCATCATGCAAACCAGTTGGATCTAACTTGACTCCACTGACTTTGTCTACACTTCCCACTGTCTCAGAAAAGCAGCCAGCATAATTAAGGACCCCACACACGCGGGACATACTCTCTTCCACCTTCTTCCTTCAGGAAAAAGATACAAAAGTCTGAGGTCATGTGCCAACCAACTCAAGAACAGCTTCTTCCCTGCTACCATCAGATTTTTGAATGGACCTACTTTGCATTAAATTAATCTTTCTCTACACCCTGGCTATGACTGTAACACTACATTCTGCACTCTGTCATTTCCTTCTCTATGAATGGTATGCTTTGTCAGCATAGCGTGCAAGAAACAAAACTTTTTACTATATACTAATACATACGACAATAATAAATCAAAATCAAAAAATTAAGCTAATCCCTTCTGCCTGCCTTTGGCCTATATCCCTCTATTCTTTGCACATTGTTGTGCTTATCTAAAAACCCCTTAAATGCCCCTATCGTATCTGTCTCCACCATCACATCTGGCAGTGCATTCCAAACACCTATCACTCTCTGTGTAAAAAAACTTACCCCTCACATCTCCTTTGAACATTCCCCGTCTTACCTTAAGTGCTTGATCCCTGGTATTAAACATTTCAACTCCGGGAAAAAAAGATTCTGAGTGTCAACCCTACCTATGCCTCTCATGATTTTACAGATTGCTATCAGGTCTCCCCTCAGCCTTCACCCAGTTTTTCCAGTCTCTCCTTATAGCTCCTATCCACTAATCCAGGAAGCATCCTAGTGCAACCTCTCCAAAGCCTCCACATTGTTCCTGTAATAAGGTAACCAGAATTGAATGCAATGCTCCGAGTGTGGCCTAACCAAAGTGTTTTCAAGCTGCAACATGTCATGCTGACTCTTGTACTCAATGCCCCAACCAATAAAGGCAAGGAAGCCATATGTCTTCTTTACCACCCTCTCTATTTGCGCGGCCAACAAGTAGAGGAACTGCACAAGCCCTCTCCAGATTACTCAGGCATGGGCAAGGTTCCAGACAAGACTCAAGCAGCTTGAAGAGCCTTTCGCAGATGCTAAGAGCTCTGCGGTACACTTATAGCATTTCCTGCTCTTATCTGATGCTGGGGGAATCTCAATCAGTTCGAATCTCTGACTGAGTGCCATCGTGCTGCATATTTCCCTCAAGTTAGACATCAGTGGCATTTCACCCATCAGAATGTGTGGAAAACATTGTTATTAATAGAAAAAGGAGATGAAACATTGCTTCCAAAATCAGCCGTTGATTGTTGATGAAGCGTTGCCATATGTTCACTGAAACTGGCAGAGCCGTGAAGTGGAGGGGGAGCGAGAGAGGGCACTCAGATTTTCACTCCAGCTCAGCGTATCACTTCAAGCTGGGTCTAAGTACTTTTTGGAAAGTCTATTCAAGATTAATGACAGGAGTTGGTTTCAAAGTGCCTCATTCAAAGTATTTAACACTCAAAGCAAGATAAGATGAAAGAGCATATGGCAAGTTGGCACCAGAGACAAGAATGCCCACACCCAGGATTATGACTCCACAGATTGGTTTCTTCTCTCACTGGCACCCTTATTGATGGAATCAGACTTCTGCATGCCTGCTAGACTCCGCTGCTAAGATGTTCCTTTTAAATCCTTCGTTGACTGTGCAGGATGCATCAAGAAAGTAACACAAGGTCTCATTGGGATGGAGCCTTTGGGTGGGAATGAAGGATGTAAGGGCAACGTCAAAGGCAGACAACCACTTAAAAGGAGGAGGAGTGTAAGTGGACGGTGAGGTCAGAGGTGTGGATCCAGCATTGGGAAGAGCTCCCAGATTCTCTGTGGACTCTTTTCTAGAAGAGCTAAAAATGTAAGAAGATAGACCTTTGGGAATTAAGAGGTACCATAAGAGGGAAAAGGAAAGACCCTAACAATAAACAGAAAAGAAGGACTTGCATTGATATAGCACCTATCACAACCTCAGCCGGCTTTGTAGCCAGTAGATGACATTTGAAGTGTTGGAAAACATCGCAGTTACTCTTCAAGGTCTCACAAATAATGCAATAATAATGACCAAATATCTGTTTACTCATGTTTGAGAGTTAAATATTGCCCAGGACACCAGGAAACTCTCCTGCGATACAAAATGTCATGATGTGCAGCTGCCGACGTTGGACTGGGGTAAACACAGTAAAAAGCCTCACAACACCAGGTTAAAGTCCAACAGGTTCATTTGGTAGCAAATGTCACTAGCTTTCAGAGCTTTGCCCCTTCGTCAGTTCTCACTGACGAAAGGGCAAAGCCCCAAAAGCTAGTGGACTTTAGCCTGGTGTTGTGAGGCTTCTTACTATACAAAATGCCACCAGGACGTTTTATATATACCTGAATGAGCAGATTGGGCCTCAATTTCATCTGAAAGGTGGCACTTTTCTGGGAGACACGGCAGCACAGTCTTTTTTTAAACTTTATTATTTGATTTGATTTGATTTGATTTATTATTGTCACATGTATTAACATATAGTGAAAAGTATTGTTTCTTTGCGCTACACAGGCAAAGCATACCATTCATAGAGAAGGAAACGCGACAGTGCAGAATGTAATGCTACAGTCATAGCTCGGGTGTAGAGAAAGATCAACTTAATGCAAGGTAGATCCATTCAGAAGTCTGACAGCAGCAGGGAAGAAGCTGTCCTTGAATTGGTTGGTATGTGACCTCCGACCTTTGTTTCTTTTTCCCAACAGAAGAAGGTGGAAGAGAGAGAATGTCTGGGGTGCGTGGGGTCCTTAATTATGCTGACTGCTTTGCCGAGGCAGCAGGCAGTGTAGATAGAGTCATTGGATGGGAGGCTGATTTGTGTGATGGAATGGGCTACCTTCATGACATTTTGTAGTTTCTTGCGATCTTAGGCAGAGCAGGAGCTATACCAAGCTGTGATACCACTAGAAAGGATGCTTTCTATGGTGCGTCTGTAAAAGTTGGTGAGAACCGGAGCTGACATGCCAGATGTCCTTAGTCTTCTAAGAAAGTAGGGAATTTGGTGTGCTTTCTTAACTATTAGTGTCACAAGTACACTTACATTAACACTGCAATTAAGTTACTGGAAAATTCTCCAGTGGCCACACTCTGGCGCTGCTCAGATACACTGAGGGAGGATTTTGCATAGCCAATGCGCCCAACCAGCATGTCTTTCAGACTGTGGGGGGAAGCCAGAACACCCAGAGGAATCCCACACGAGAAATGTACAGATCGCACAGAGAGTGATCCAAGCCAGGAATTGATCTAGGGTACTTAGGTGAGACACCAGTGCTAACCATTGTGCCAGCGTGCCACCCTCTGAGTCATCCCATTAGCTCCTCTCTCCACTTGTCCTGTCACCTTCAATGGCCTATGCACATTTATACCCAGCTCAGGAATATGTACAGAGGATGCTGAAAATCTTAGCAGGTCGTCAGTATCTATCAGGGAGGAAACAGAGTTAATGGACGAGATTTTACAGCCTTGTTCATCCCAAGACTGTAATATTCCACCCAAGGTCAATGGACCTCCCCATTGTCCGCCCCTCGCCTGCTATGGTTCCTGTGATGGGCGAGATGGTAAAATTCTGTCTAATGTTTCGAGTTGTTGATCCTTTGTCAGAACTGAAAGGAGGGAGCTGGTTAGAGCAAAGGAAACTGCCACAAATAGTGGCAGCACAGTGGCACAGTGGTTCGCACTGCTGCCTCACTTCGCCAGGGACCCGGGTTTAATCCCTGTCTCGGGTTGCTGTCTGAGTGGGGTTTGCACATTCTCCCTGCATGCGTGTGTGGGTTTCCTCCGGGTGCTCCAGTTTCCTCCCACACTCCAAAGATGTGAGGGTTGGGTATATTGGCCACGCTAAATTGCCTCATTGTATCAGGGGGATTAGCATGATAAATATGTGGAGTGAGAGACTCTGGGTGGAATTACTGTCGGTGCAGGCTTGATGGGCCAAATGGCCTCTTTTTGCACTGTAGGGACTCTGTGACACTTCTACAATTCTATGAACTAACAACATATGTTCAGGTGTGATAGCAGGAAGGAGGTGTTCTGCATCAAGGCAAAATATCACAGAATCACAGAATACAACAGTGCAAAAGATGCTCTCCAGCCCATTGTGTCTGCACTGATGCATGAAATATCCTGACCTGCCCACCTAATCCCACTTGCCAGCACTTGGCCCTTAGCCTTGAATGTTATGATGTGCCAAGTGTTCATCCATGTACTTTTTAAAGGATGTGAGGCATCCACCACCCTCCCAGGCAGCGCATTCCAGACCATCACCACCCTCTGGGTAAATAGGTTTTTCCTCAAATTCCCCCTAAATCACCAACCCCTCACTTTTAACTTGTGTCCTCTCTTTAATGGAGTACTTTTTAGAAAGAGAAGAGGTTTAAGGTGGTGAAAATCTAACGTTGCCAAACTCAACATTGAACCCCCAGGGCAGCAACGTGTCCAGCCAGAAGATGAGGTGTTGTTCACGTTGTGAGTGGTTTGGGATCTGGAATACACTGACTGGGAGTTTGGTGGAGGCAGGTTCAATTTAGGAGGGCATTTGATTTGATTTGATTTGATTTATTATTGTCACATGTATTAACATGCAGTGAAAAGTATTGTTTCTTGTGTATATACACAGACAAAGCATACCATTCATAGAGAAGGAAACGAGAGAGTGCAGAATGGGTGTAGAAAAAGATCAACTTAATGCGAGGTAGGCCCATTCAAAAGATTGACAGCAAAAGGGAAGAAGCTGTTCTTGTGTCGGTTGGTACGTGACGTCAGACTTTTGTATCTTTTTCCCGTCAGAAGAAGGTAGAAGAGAGAATGTCCTTAATTATGCTGGCTGCTTTGCCGAGACAGCAGGAAGTGTAGGCAGAGTCATTGGATGGGAGGCTGGTTTGCATTATAGATTGGGCTACATTCACAACTTTTTGTAGTTCGTTGCGGTCTTGGGCAGAGCAGGAGCCACATCAAGCTATGATACAACAAGAAAGAATGCTTTCTATGGTGCATCTGTAAAAATTAGTGAGAGTCATAGCTGACATGCCAAGTTTCCTTCGTTTTCTGAGAATGTAGAGGCATTGGTGGGCTTTCTTAACTATAGTGTCGGCATGGGGGGACCAGGACAGGTTGTTGGTCATCTGGAATCTAAAAACTTGAAGCTCTCCACCTTCCTACTTCATCCCCGTTGATGTAGACAGTGGCATGTTCTCCTTTACGCTTTCTGAAGTCGATGACAGTCTCCTTCATTTGCTGACATTGCGGGAGAGATTGTTGTGGACGCACCAGTTCACCAGGTTCTATCTCATTCCTGTACTCTGTCTCGTCATTGTTTGAGATCCAACTCACAACAGTGATTATTTTAATAGAAACAAAGTGCAGGAGGTAATGAGGAAAAGGCAGGGGAATGGCACAAAGTCATCATGCTCGTTTGGAGGGCCAGAGCAGACACGATGGGCCTCCTTCCACACTGTAACAATTCTTTGAGTCTATGAAGGTCTCCACAAGTAAGTGGAAAATTGTTTTTCATTTTAAAAACAATAGTACAATTATACACACAGCAAAAGGTGAGAGGCAAAAGTGATACAGCTCGTTAAGTTAATTGGCTTATTGTGGTTGAGTGGAGGCTGCCTTCCTGTTGCTGGAAAATCCTAAAAAAAATGATTATTGGAAGTGCTCCAAATGGAGGGTTAGTTTGGTGTGACGTATTGAAATGTCCAGATGAATCCAGCCCTGTCATATCTGTTGAAACATCATTGACCTGAAACATTGGATTGGGATTTTCACAATCCCAATTAAAACCAAATAGACGCCAGACTGAAAAATGGCCACTGAGCAGCCTGGCCAGAGGCGTCACCTCCATTCCCATTCTCAGACACTTTCCTGAGGGATGGGGAGTTAACAGGCCCAGAACCCCACCTGCTTCTGTGAAGGATGCCAGTGCTCGTGTCTCTGAGGGCCTGGTTTGTAATTTTCACTGGGGCAGCCAGAATTCTGTAGCTCTTGGGTTTCACACAAGCTGCTTGGAGGCAAGATCGTGCATTTCTCATTAGTTTTTTCACGGGATGAGGCCATTGGTGGCTGGGTGAGCATTTATTTTCCATCCTAATTACCCTTCAGAAGGTGACAGTGAGCCACTTTTTTGAACCGTTGCAGTCCATGTGGCGCAGGTACACCCACAGTGCTGTTAGGGAGGGAGTCCCAGGATTTTGACCCAGTGACGGTGTATTGTCGATGATATATTTCCAAGTGAGTACGATGAGGGGATTGAAGGTGGTGGTGCGCCCATATCTTTGGACACTAAGGGGCAATTTAGCATGGCCTGATCAACCTAACCTACATATCTACTGCTCTTGTCTTGGTAGAGGTCACAAGTTTGGAAGATGCTGCCTTGGTGAGTTCCTACAGGGCAACTTCTAGATGGTACACACTGCTGCCACTGTGTGTCGGTGGTGGAGAGACTGAATGGTTAAGGTGGCAGATGGGTTGCCAATCAAGTGGGTTGCTTTTCTCTGGACGGCGTTGATCTTTTTGAGCGTTATTGGATCTGAACTCATCCAGGTAAGGGGGAGTATTCTATTACCCTGAACTATGCCTTGTGGGTGGCGGACAGGCTTTTAGGGTGTAAGGAGGTGAGCTACTCTGTAAAGTCCCTAGCATCTGACCTGCTGTTGTAGCCACAGTATTTATGTGATTAGTCCAGTTCAGATTTTGGTCAATGGTAAACCCCAGGATGTTGATAGTGAGGAATTCAGCAATGGTACTGCCATTGGATACCAAAAAGAGATGGTTAGACCATAAAATCATAGAATCCCTACAATGCAGAAGGAGGCCATTTGGCCTATTGAGCCTTCACCAACTCTCCGACAGAGCATCTTACTCAGGCCGTATTCACATAACCCACATATTTATCCCACTGATTCCCATATCTTTGAACACTAAGGGGCAATTTAGCATGACCTGATCAATCTAACCTGCATATCTTTGGAGTGTGGGAGGAAACCAGAGCACCCAGAGGAAATCCAGGCAAAAATGTGCAAACTCCACACAGTGTCCCAAGCCTGGAATTGAACCCAGGTTCCTGACACTGTTAGGTATCAGCGCTAACCACTGCGCCACCATGTGCTCTTATGAGATCCTCTCGTGTTGGTAAAGTGAAGTCACTACCAGTCCCAGATGACTATAGCCTGCTCTCCACTTTGAGAACGAGAGCTGACTGGTGATGATTTAATCTGAGGGTCACCACACGCAGGCCAGGGTCAAGGTTGAGAAGGTGGGGCCCGAATGAATAAACTCAGCCGCTACACAAATTAAACTTGCGCTGTTGACATCATTCAACATCGTGAACTATCCGTCCAGTCAACAGAGTTAAGCTGACTTTTGTGTTGGGGATAGACCTTGCCTGACACTTGTATGTGGATTAGGGGAAGAAAACCTTTGAAAGGTGAGTAAAATGGTTTTACGTCCTTTGTAATTTATCATTAATCTCTGTAGGTTGAGTTGCATCTAACTTCATTAAGTTTTTAAGTATTCGTGTCACGAGTAGGCTCACATTAACACTGCAGCAAAGTCACTGTGAAAATCCTCCAGTTGTCACACTCATTAGCATGGCCAATCCACCTAACCAGCGTATCTTTTGGACTGTGAGAGGAAACTGGAGCACCCGGAGGAAGCCCCACACATCCATGGAGAGACCGTACAGACTTCATACAGCCAGTGACCCAAGCTGGGATCAAACTTGGGCTTCTGGCACTGTGAGGCAGCAGTGCTAACCGCTGTGCAACTGTAAAGCAAGTTATGACAGAGTTGAGATTAAAAGGTGTAACTATATACAATATACACTCACACACACATATATATATATATAAATATCTAAAACACACACACATACACATACACACACACATTTACATTTGTAACTAAGATAAATATATTTACATACATATATCTTAAAAAACATATGGACTCAGATATCATGAAAGAAAAGTGAATGGCCCAGTGCCCAAGATTACTCAGTTCCCACCACCGCCTGCAATCAATGAAGAGAGTTGTCATTATAACAAGTCTCCTTGAGCAAGGAATCTTAAGCAGGTATTTAACAGGTCGCAATATGTTGTCCCCAATTGGGAGCGATTCCTTATACACACAAGAACCTGTACAATTCTAATTGTCCTTCCTGCCCTGATTTTAAAGGTTATGCTTAAGTGGCAGTCTTTTAGTGAAGATGCCATCTGCTGCAGCCTGAACGCAATGTTCGACTGATGAGGGTCGGCCCATTTTTCAGTGATCCTGGTACTTGAATTAAGTTGATGTTGTGGATAAGCGTTTCAGTGTCGGAAACAATTACCCATCAAATCTTCACCAAGGCTAACAGTTTTTGAGGCTGCGATGCTAAAGGTGTGGAGAGGGATTTAGAAGGAAATCAGTTTCTCTTGAACGCTCGTACCGCATTTTGCCTCTTGTGATAAGACTAGTATTTTGGCCAAAAGTTTGAAACAAGGACGTTGTGCAAGCAAGACATGGTGATTTGAAAATCTGGTTTCATCACAGAATTCCAGCTGCATTGCTGTTTGCCACATTTGAATTTGCCTGGTGGTGGGAAGCCAGAATCCAATAAGATGAGCACTGGAGCACTGATTAGATGCAAGTTTCATGGAGCAACATATGTAGGCCCAATCCTTACACCCATTTCTACTGAAAGCATGGATTTCACAAAGTAGAACCCTCCTGGACTACACACCACTGTACATCCAACTCAAATCCACCCACCCTGCCAATGGGACAGGCCACACCCAGGATTGGCGATCAACGTGGGCTGTAAGGTATGATTCTGAAGTTCAAAGTTTATTTATTAGTCGCAAGTGGGCTTACGTTAACAGTGTAATGAAGTTACTGTGGAATTCCTCCAGTTGCCAACACTCTGATGCCTGTTGGGGCACACTGAGGAAGAATTGAGCATGGCCAATGCACCTAACCAACTCGGCAATGACTAGCTCCAACATGAGAACCAGTTTAGCTCAGTTGGCTGTGTGGCTAGTTCACAATGCTCAACGATGTCAACAGTGCAAGTTCAATTCCTGCGCCAGCCAAGGTTATCCATGAGGCCCCGCCTTGCCCCTAACTGGAGGTGTGGTGACCCTCAGGGTAAATCATCACCCTCAAAGTGGAGAGCAGCTATGGTCACCCTCATTTTGCACAGTAGGGTTCTATGACTGTGGGAGGAAAACCGGAGCACCCAAAGGAAACCCACGCAGACACGGGAAGAACATGCAGACTCCACCCAGACAGTGACCCAAACCAGGAATTGAACCCGGATCCCTGGCGCTGTGAGGCAGCAGTGCTAACCACCATCCTGACTCAAATTGCTGTTTGGCACAAACGTATCTTCAGTAACACCTGTTGCCTGCTTTGATGTCTGGTTTTACTCTGTTTAAGATTTTCCATAGCACCTTGACTCAACTGGATGACCCGCTGAGCTATTTCAGACCACAGTTAAAATTAAATCTGGATTGTTGTGAATTGAAGTCACTCCTAGTTAGACTTGGAAAGGATGGCAGATTTTCTATATCCTTTTATGACAATCAGGTAATTTAATGCAATACCATTAATCTTTAAAAAGAACAGATTTATTTAATTGAATTTGAATTCCACCAGTTGTTTTGTGCTTCGTTCAGTTTTCTGGATTTCTATCCCAGTAACATCAACACTACATTGTCTTTCCAAAGGGGTTCTAAGTGTTTAATAAGGCACAGTAAGGAGTCTCACAACACCAGGTTAAAGTCCAGCAGGTTTATTTCGTAACACGAGCTTTCGGAATACTGCTCCCTCATCAGATGAGTGGAGAGTTGGGTTCATAAGCAGGGCATTCATAGACAAAGACTCAGTTGCAAGATAATGGTTGGAATGTGAGTCTTAGCAGTTAATCAAGTCTTTACAGGTACAGACAATGTGAGTGGAGAGAGGGTTAATCCAGATTAAAGAGGTGTGAATTGTCTCAAGCCAGGACAGTTAGTAGGATTTTGCAAGCCCAGGCCAGACAATGGTGGTTACATGTAGTGTGACGTAAACCCAAGATCCCGGTTGAGGCCATCCTCATGTGTGCAGAACTTGGCTATCAGTTTCTGCTCGGCGATTCTGCACTGTCGGGTGTCGTGAAGGCCGCCTTGGAGAACGCTTACCCAAAGATTGGAGGCTGAATGCCCTTGACTGTTGAAGTGTTCCCCAACAGGAAGGGAACACTCCTGCCTGGTAATTGTCAAATGGTGTCCGTTCATCTGTTCTTGTAGAGTCTGCATGCTCTCGCCAATGTACATGCCTCGGGACATACTTTCCTGCAGCGTGGCGGGTAGACAACATTGGCCAAGTTATATGAGCATGTGCCATGTACCTGGTGGATGGTGTTTTCACCTGAGATGATGGCATCTGTGTTGATGATCTGGCATGCCTTGCAGACGTTGCTGTGGCAGGGATGTGTGGCATCATGGTCACTGTTCTCCTGAAGACTGGATAGTTTGCTGTGAGGCTATTATGGGGCTCTAGAGTTAAAGTAAGTATCATAGAGTCGAAAGTGCTGATGAAGGCCATCAAGCCTGCACCACCAACAATCCCAGCCAGGTCTTATCACTGTAACCCCATATATTTACCGTGCTAATCCTCCTGACACCAAGGGTCAATTTAGCATGGCCAATCAACCTAACCCACACACCTTTAGACGATGGGAGGAAACCAGAGCACCTGGAGGAAACCCACACAGGCACAGGGAAATTGTGCAAACTCCACAAAGTCAGTCACCCAAGGCCGGAATTGAACCCGGGTTCCTGGTGCTGTGAGGCAGCAATGCTAATCACTGTGCCACCGTGTCACCCCAAGTAGGTGAAGTTAAGATGAAGATTAGTCAGAAGCTCACAGAATGGTGGAAAGGATTGGATGGGATGAACGGCCTTCTCCTCATATCAACAATGCTGTCAATTGCAAAATGGATATGTTTGGCAATGTATCTTTAACTCAAAGTAAAAACAAAGTCCTCTTCAAATACTACAGTTTGGAGACATGCCCATGTGATCTGGTTGCCACAAGGAGAGAAAATCAAGGAGAAACCCATTGAAATGTGTGACAAATATCTAGTTCATCTTTATGTTAAATTTTTAGAAGAAAATTTTAGTTCAGGGAGGATGGTTCGTGTGACGGTAAAGTAACTAAAATGCTGAGCTTTAGAGATTGCTACAACAGTTAAAAGGAAATGGCAGTTCAGAAGGTTGCCCAGCTTCAGAATAAGAGTTGAACACTGAAAAAAATTTAGACAGCTTACTTAGGCGGTGGACTGGAGATGTGAGGCAGTATTTTCCTGTCCTGTCCGCCACGGGAATTGATGTTGGTGAGAGTGGACCATGCAAATATCCATTGACCTCGGGTGAGAACTTCCGGCCTTGGGGCAAAAGCAGCCAGAAAATCCCACCTGTGCTATCTGCTCCACCTGCAAAGAGAGATGTTTTGTTTGGGAGTTAGAGCTAAAGCATTTAATCACATTTAGTAAACTCCAAAAGAATATGTTGTCATGGGTTTGGGTGGGGCTTAAGGTACTCTGGTTTCAATTTGTCTGTTTGTTGGGAGAGGAAGTTGGTTGCGGTTTACACCTTGTGAGATTTTCAGGTCAGAGAAAGTCTTGGGAACATATAATAGCTCTAAACTATTTAGGTGCAGAGAGGTCTTGGGGAGCTAAGAAGCAGATAGAAGGTCACTGATTCTGTGCCAAGCAGTTTGGGCTCAGAAGAAGCCCTAGAAGACATTTGTAATTCAGTGCAGTCAGGAGACTGGAATTCAGAGAAACCCAGTGCGAGTTTAATGAAGCTAGCAGTCTGCAAAAGAGTTGGAAGTGTGCCAGTAATAAGAGGTAGAAGTGCAGCTTCGTAAATCCTGTGGAGTGCAGTCTTAAGAGAAGAGATTGAACCACTGGGGGATGAGCAATCATTGGGGCAATCCAAGTTGGGGTGACTTTTGAGGGAATTCAGACATCTTTGAAAATGCAAAGCTGAAATCATCCTGGGTGAGAATTTGAATGAGAGATTGTGACTCACAGTGGTTACTGACATCTGGGTGTGTTACTGAGAAATCCATGGGATCTATCTTGTTCATATCTTCCACTTAATATGGCGTGTAGTGTGTTCAGCCACAGTTTGTATATTAATTCATTCTTACCACATGATAATTCTGCATGTTGTATAAGATAGATGTTGTAAACAGATTTGCTTTTCTGACTTTTGATATTACAATTTGTCTTGCTTAGACCATAAGACCATAAGATATAGAAGCAGAATTAGGTCATTCAGCCCATTGAGTCTACTCTACTATTCAATCACGGCTGATATTTTTCTCATCTCCATTCTCCTGTCTTCTCCCCATAACCCCTGATCCCCTTATTAATCAAGAACCTATCTATCTCTGTCTTAAAGACACTCAATGACCTGGCCTCCACACCCTTCAGTGGCAAAGAATTCCACAGATTCACCACTCCCTGGCTGAAGAAATTCCTCCTCATCTCAGTTTTAAAGGAGAGTCTCTTCACTCTGAGGTTGTGCCCTTGAGTTCGTATCTCTCCCTCTAGTGGAAACATGCTCTCCACGTCCACTTGTCCAGGTCTCTCAGCATTCTGTAAGTTTCAATAACATCCCCCCGTCCTCATCTTTCTAAACTCCAACGAGTATAGACCCAGACTCCTCAACTGCTCCTCATGTGAGAAGCTCTTCATTGCAGAGATCATTCTTGTGAATCTCCTCTACACTGTCTCCAAGGCCAGTACATCCTTCCTTAGGTATGGGGCCCAAAACTGTTCACAATATTCCACATGACTTTTTCTCAATGCATACTTGTGGCTTTACTTCCTTCGTGGGTAACTAGCTTTTCAAACTTTATCTACTTTTAACAAAAAGTTACCGGCCCTGAACTGAATCGCAACATATGTGAGCGACAGTTTTAACATCTTTTCACAGTACTTAACATAGAAAGGACAGCTGCTGTTTTTTGCAAGTCAAAGACAAGAAAGTTACTGTTGGTGGAGAGGCAGAGGGAGCTGTTTCGTGTTTACAGGCAAGGAGGACCCTTGTGAGAGTTTGGTTTCTGATCCAAGGAAAGAGAAAAGAATGAATCTGCCTTACCAGTGATAACAGAAAGAAGTCTCACAACACCAGCTTAAAGTCCAACCGTCCTGTGTAAGCTTTAAGATGGTATTGTGAGACTTCTTTCTGTTTTCACCCCAGTCCAACACTGGCATCTCCACATCTTGCCGGTGATAATCCAGGAAAACTCTGGCTGACTGGAACAAACACGGAAGAACACTGGAAGTTTTATCTTGACCTTGAGGGGAGAAGCCAACCAGTAGCAGAATGGTTAGCACTGCTGCCTCACAGCACCGGGGACCCGTGTTTGATTCCCAGCTTGGGTCACTGTCTGTGCGGAGTCTGAATGTTTTCTCCGTGTCTGTGTGGGTTTCCTCCAGGTGCTCCCGTTTCCTCCCACAGTTCAAAGACGCGCTGGTTAGGTGCGATGGTCATGCTAAATTCTCCCTCAGTGTACCCGAACAGGTGCTGGAGTGTGACGACTAGGAGATTTTCACAGTAACTTCACTGCAGTGTTAATGTAAGCCTACTTGTGACACTAATAAATAAATTTTAAACTTTAGGAATGATGACGAATTTGTGCCTTCAATTTGTGCTTTACATTTGCTAGAAGTGTGCCACTGAAAAAGATTTCATAAATCCTATTTCAGTGTCATTAGTCAGTTAACGCAAAACTAAATCTTTAGCAGGATGAGATGTTGATTAATGTTTGATGTGTTTATTTCAGTCTGTTTGTTACAGTAAAACATCTGAAAACATGAAACCTTGGCCGGAATTCTTCAACCTCACCTAGGGTTGGGATTATTCAGTCGAACAGCTGTAAAGGAAGATTTGTCTGAGTGCCTAAACCTCTGTCCTCGCTGGCAGCGATAGTGGAACATGTGAGACTGAACAATTCCAGCCTCCGCCCTTCAGTTCTTTCCATCAGTGGCTGGGAATTTTATCCCTTTTTGAAAAAAGTATTTTGTCCCTAAGGGAATCACTCTTACCTTTGTCTACAGTGGTCCACTACTTGGAGAACGGATTTGCTGGATTCTCATTGTGCTGAAAATTCTGTCCACCTTTACATTTCAGGCCTGATTCTTGAAACTTCAAGGCATGTCAGAATTACAACTGCAATGTTTGAGTTCGGTACACAGTGTTTCATCTGTCTCTTTCATCGAATCACTGCCTCACATAGAAAGACAAGTAGATTGGAATAAATAAATGTGCAATCTTCCCAGTAGAACATCTGGAAAAGAAGTTTGGTTCCTCTGTACTTCTTGATGGGCAACATCTAGGAGCAGCACGGTGGCACAGTGGGTTAGCACTGCTGCCTCACAGCAGCAGGGACCTGGGTTCAATTCCCAGCTTGGGTCACTGTCTGTGTGGAGTTTGCACATTCCCCCCATGTCTGTGTGGGTTTCCTCTGGGTGCTCCAGTTTCTTCCCACAGTCCGAAAGACGGGCTGGCTAGGGTGCATTGGCCGTGCTAAATTCTCCCTCGGTGTGCCGAAACAGGTGCTGGAGTGTGGCAACTAAGGGATTTCCACAGTAACTTCATTGCCGTGTTAATATAAGCCTACTTTTGATAATAAATAAATGTTAAAACAAATGTATGTTATGCACAGGCATGATTGAAAAGGGTGAGGTAATTGGAAACAGGCACAGTCCAAGAAGCCAGGTGAGCATGGAGGTTTGAGGTAGTTTGTTTGACTTTTGAAGGTTGTGAAGATAGGGAAGGCTGACGATAAAATTTGACAGGACCAGGCGTTGGACAATATGCTTTGCACAGGTGGTTTAAAAGCTTGAACTTGTTAATTTGACTCAACTGCACCCAATGTTGTGGGAAAGGATCTTGAGCAATGAAGGAAGTGAGCTGACCAGGGGGGTGAGCAAGGTTGAAGTGCAGGGGAGCAGGGGAGGGGCAAGGAGGTGACAATTGATGTCCATGGACAATAAATAATGAAGATGCAGCACAGTGGTCAGCACTGCTGCCTCAAAGCACCAGGGACCTGAATCCATTTTCGGCCTCGGGTCACTGTCTGTGTGGAGTCTGCACATTCTCCCCGTGTCTGCTTGGGTTTCCTTCATGTGCTCCTGTTTCCTCCAAAAAATGTGCGGGTTAGGTTGATTGGCCATGCCAAATTGCCCCTTATTGTCAGAGGGACCAGCAGGGTAAATATGTGGGTTTGCAGGAATAGGGCCTGCATGGGATTGTTGTTGATGCAGACTCGATGGGCCAAATGCCCTCTTTCTGTACTGAAGGGATTCTACGAGTCCCTGATTCCATGCAGCCTTCCCTGCAGGACAAAGAGAGAGAGGAGGGCTGAGACACATCACGGGAAACCAATTGCTTTCCTTGCCTAGTGAAATCAAGTCAGAGTTTAGGAGGGATTCTCCTTTCAAATCCAAGTGCTGACATTAGATCTGTAATTACTAATGTATAGGACAGCTTGAAGTAAATGGAAGGACATGAGGGCAAGGTCTTGGCTCTAGGCTCCATCTCCCATGTGCTTCTGATGCATTAACCAAGCTTAATTTGCAAGTTGAAGCGAAACCATCTGTTTCATCCATTATCTGGAAGGTACCTGGCAAACATTGCTGCGCTCTTTTGTATTCTGAGAAGCTCCCCTCAGTCATTATCCACTTGTGGCCAGAAATGATTGTTTGGACTGGTGGCTATTGAGTAAAATGAGGGGGGGAGGGAACATGTTGCTACTAACGAGGCACTCTCAATGCAAAATTACTAATGTACTCGAAAGCTGCATTCACATTTGAATTAACTTGAGAGAGAGATACACAGGGGTGGGAGGGAGGGGTTAGTGGAGGCAAGGGGCGGGGAAGGATTTTTACTCGCATCGGGTAAAATCGTGGTGATGTTTTTTTTCTATACCTCGCATGATAAATAATTCTCCTCATATCCCATGAGCAGGAGCAAAGCAAAGTCTTGGAGAAGTGCAGAACACAATATTCCATCTCATCATTGAACGCTTGTTATTCCATACAGATGTTGAAAGATAATTGTACCACTCATGTTCTGTTATTATGGAGCGTAGCTGAGGGGGAAGCTGTACAATTTTTTTATGCCATTCCATATTTGCAACCTTTGTGTGTTCGTATGAGAAATACTTCAGTTCTTTTTCTTAGACTTTTGCAGAAGGAATTTCTCTTCTTAATTCTGACAACGAGAGTGAATCTCTTGAACTTCAAGACACCCATTATATTTTAGGCAAATTGTACTTGCTTTGTATCCAGACAGAAGGGGGAAATTTATCAAATTAATCCAAGTAAGTTGATCTGCTGAGTTTGAGTGTCATATCTCAGTCAGTTGCAGCCAAGTCTCTGGGACTGAAGGTTGTGAGTTCAAGTCGCAGTGCACGGCTAATGTATATAAGCTATAATGTGGAGATGCTGGTGTTGGACTGGGGTGGGCACAGTAAGAAGTCTCACAAAACCAGGTTTCAGTCCAACCAGTTTATTTGGAATCATGAGCTTTCATGAGAACATAAGAAATAGGAGCAGGAGTAGGCCATCTAGCCCTTCAAGCCTGCCTCGCCATTCAATAGGATCATGGCTGATCTGAAGTGGATCAGTTCCACTTTCCTGCTTTTTCCCCATAACCCTTAATTCCCTTGCCTACCAAAAACCTATCTACCCGTGTAGCCTCCACCACTTCAACGGGCAGAGAATTCCAGAGATTCACCACCCTTTGAGTGAAGAAATTCCTCCTCAACTCCGTTCTAAACTGCTCCCCCCTTATCTTAAGACTGTGCCCTCTAGTCCTGCTGTCCTTTCTGAGCGGGAAGAATCTCTCTACCTCTACCCTATCTATCCCCTTCATTATCTTATACGTCTCTATAAGATCCCCCCTCATCCTTCTAAACTCCAGCGAGTACAGACCCAGTCTATTCAGCCTCTCTTCATAGTCCAACCCCCTCATCCCCGGTATCAGCCTAGTGAACCTCCTCTGCACTCTCTCCAAGGCCAAAATATCCTTGCGCAAGTGCGGCGACCAAAACTGCACACAGTACTCCAGCTGCGGCCTCACCAGTGCCCTGTACAGTTGCAGCAAGACCTCCCAGCTTTTATAATCTATCCCCCTCGCTATAAAGGCCAGCATCTCATTCGGAGCACTGCTCCTTCATACGCTGCAGGAAAGGATGTCCCAAGGTGCAGTACATCGGCAAGACCCTGCAGTCGCTACATCAATGGATGAATGAACACATGCATCAATCAACAGGCAGGCGTGTTCCCTTCCTGTCGGGAACACTTCAGCAGTCATGGACATTCAGCCTCTGATCTTAGATTAAGCGTTCTCCAAGGCGGCCTTCAAGACACACAAAAACACAGAATTGTCGAGCAGAAACTGACAGCCAAGTTCCGCATGCATGAGGATGGCCTCAAATGGGATCATTGGTTCATGTCACACTACCTGTAACTGCCACCATTTGGCCTGAGCTTCCAAAATGTTACTAAATGTCCTGGTTTGAGACAATTCACACCCCTTTAAGCTGTGCTTAACCCTCTCCCCACTCGCACTGTCTGCACCTGTAAAGTCTTGATTAGCTGTAAAGACTTGCATTCCAAGCATTATCTTGTAATTGTCTCTCTGCCTATATACGCTGTGTTTGTGAAACCTACTTCTCCGCTCACCTGATGAAGAGGCAGTGCTCCAAAAGCTTGTGATTCCAAATAGACCTGTTGGTCTTTAACCTGGTTTTGTGAGACTCCTTACTGCATATAAACTAGACTGATAATTTGATGATGGAGTGCTGCACTTTCAAAGATGCCATCTCTCAGATGAGACATCAGACTAAGGCCCTATCTGTCCTCTCAAGTGGGTATCAAAATTGTTTGACACGACTCAAATAAGAGGAAGGGTGTCGTCCTGCTGATGTTTATCACTCAACCAACATCACTGAAACAAATCATCTGCGTCTCATCTTGTTGAACAAAGAACAACCCAGCACGGGAAACAGGCCCTTCGGCCCAACGAGTCCATGCCGCCATTTCAACAAAGCATTTTCCTACACCTACCCTGTCCCGTGTGTATGTTAATGGCACCCCTAATGTAGCCAGATTCAGGAGAGAACAGTGTAGGGTCAATTTGGTACACCAATCAGCCTAAGTTGCTGCTTTGAGAGCTTGCTGTGCAGTTTTGGTCGCCACACTTACGCAAGGATATTTTGGCCTTGGAGGGAGTGCAGAGGAGGTTTACTAGGCTGATACTGGAGTTGAGGGGGTTGAACTATGAGGAGAGGCTGAATAAACTAGGTTTGTACTCGTTAGAGTTTAGAAGAATGAGGGGAGATCTCATTGAGACGTATAAGATGATGAATGGGATGGATAGGATAGAGGTGGAGAGACTCTTCCCGCTCAGAAAGGACAGTAGGACTAGGGGACACAGCCTCAAGATAAAGGGGGGGCGGTTTAGAACGGAGTTGAGGAGGAACTTCTTCACTCAAAGGGTGGTGAATCTCTGGAATTCTCTGCCCGTTGAAGTGGTGGAGGCTGCCTCGCTAAATATTTTTAAGACGCGGGTTGATGGGTTTTTGATAAGCGAGGGGATTAAGGGTTATGGGGAGAGGGCGGGAATGTGGAACTGAGCCACGACAGATCAGCCATGATCTTATTGAATGGCGGGGCAGGCTTGAAGGGCTAGATGGCCTACTCCTGCTCCCATTTCTTATGTTCTTATGTTCTTATTTCTCCTACATTATAAAAGTGGCTACACTTCAAAATAACCTCACTTCGCTGTGAAGTGCTTTGGGACATTTAAAGATGGTGAAAAGGAGGTCCTATGTCATCGTGTAGTGTCCCTGCCTCTTAAGAAACAGTTCCACCTGTGGCAAACAGGTTCATTATCAACCTACAAATCCTTCCTCCATGCCTATGGCAGGGGGTAAGAACGGGAAAGTCAGCCATGCTTGATGTGGAGTGGTCCCCCTCCCCCTCCCCCTCAGGGTGCGCCCTCCAGCGACAGGATGGTGCCCTGTTTCAGGAAAAGGTATGGTGTAGAGATGTAGAGATTCGTTGGACTGGGGTAAACACAGTAAGAAGTCTCACAACACCAGGTTTAAGTCCAACCAGTTTATTTGATAGTAAACTCACAAGCTTTCAGAAACGGTTTTCCTTCATCAAGTGTGTGGGAAGTTCTGATCAGAGAAGGGCATATAAAGACACACACAGTTTACAGATTACTGATTAGAATGCAAGACTTTGCAGCTAACCTGCTATTCAAGCCTTAAAGATGCAGACAATGTGAGTAGACATTGCATTAGCATAAGTTAAAGAGATGTGTATTGTCCCCAGACAGGACAGTAAGTGAGATTTTGCAAGCCCAGGCAAGTCACGGGGGTTACAGATAGTGTGACATGAACCCCAGATCCCAATTGAGACCGTCCTCATGTGTGCAGAACTTGGCTATCAGTCTCTGCTCAGCGACTCTGCGCTGTCATGTGTCGTGAAGGCCGCCTTGGAGAACGCTTACCCGAAGATCAGAGGCTGAATGCCCGTGACTGCTGAAGTGTTCGCCAACAGGAAGGGAACAATCTTGCCTGGTGATTGTAGAGCGATGTTCATTCATTCGTTGTCGTAGCATTTGCATGGTCTCCCCAGTGTACCATGCTTCGGGACATCCTTTCCTGCAGCGTATTAGGTAGACAATGTTGGCCGAGTTACAAGAGTATGTGCCGTGTACCTGGTGAATGGTGTTCTCAAGTGAGATGATGTCACCCATTTCGATGATCTGGCATGTCTTGCAGAGGTTGCTGTGGCAGGGTTGTGTGGTGTTGTGGTCACTGTTCTCCTGAAGGCTGAGTAGTTTGCTTCCAACAGTGGTTTGTTTGAGGTTGTGCGATTGTTTGAAGGCAAGAAGTTGGGGTGTGGGGATGGCCCTGGCAAGATGTTCATCTTCATCAATGATGCGTCGAAGACGCTGGAGAAGATATCGTAGCTTCTCCGCTCTGGGGAAGTACTGGACGACGAAGGGTACTCTGTCCATCGTGTCCTGTGTCTGTCTTCTGAGGAGGTCGGTACGGTTTTTCGCTGTGGCATGTCGGAACTGTCGATCGTGAGTTGAGCGCCATATCCTGTTCTTATGAAATTTTATTTCAGCATCTGGAGGTGTCTATCACGATCCTCTTCATCTGAGCAGATCCTGTGTATATGCAGGGCTTGTCCGTAGGGGATGGCTTCTTTAACGTGTTTCGAGTGGAAGCTGGAGAAGTGGAGCATTGTGAGGCTTGCGGTACAGTGAGGTGCTGAGGTGACCGTCCTTGATGGAGATGCATGTGTTCAAGAATGCAATCAATTCTGGAGAATAGTCCATGGTGAGCCTGATGGTGGGATGGAACTTGTTGATATCATCATATAGTTGTTTCAGTGATTGCTTACCATGAGGCCAAAGGAAGAAAATGTCATCGATGTATCTAGTGCGTAACATTGGTTGAAGGTCCTGTGCGGTGAAGAAGTCTTGTTCGAGCCTGTGCTTGAAGATGTTGGCATATTGAGGTGCAAATTTGGTCCCCACGGCTGTTTTGTGTGTCAGGATGAAAAACTGGTTGTTGAAGGTGAAGACACTGTGGTCCAGGATGAAGCGGATGAATTGTAAAATTGCATCTGGAAACTGGCAGTCGTCGGCGTTGAGTACTGAGGCAGTTGCAGCAATGCCATCGCCGTGAGGGATGTTGGTGTAGAGCGCCGAGACATCCATTGTGATGAGGAGTGTCCCTGGTTCAACTGCTCCATGTGTGCTGAGTTTCCGTGGTAAACAGGGAAACAAACATAAATGTAATCTTCATCTGCACATGTGCCACTAGGTAGTGGCAGAAATCAAGGAGAGAAGGTTGTGAAATACTTTGCGCGAGGTCTTGAGCCTGCACTCGCTGCCCGTGAGAACTCCGACGGGGACTCAAGATCTGACAAAACCTGGAAAGTACAGACCTCACCGACGAGATCAATGTCGTCAATTTTCGCCGTGCCTCACTAACCAAGTAATCAGTTTCACAGCCATAATGGATTTGAGCCTGATTTCAGTGCATCAAACAAATTTAAATGTAATTTAGTGTATCAATGTAATTGAAATGCAAATGTAAATAAATTTAAATGAAATTTAAATGTAATTAACCACCCCCCCCACACCAGATTTTCCTCTCCCACGGGATTTTCATATCTCGCTGATGTGATGTCACATCGGCAGGGTTTACAATTGGTTCACCCAGATGTGAACCAGTGGCGTGGATCCCCCGGGGGGGCAGAGAGATCAATATAGACCCCAGGGGGAGAGAGATATCATAGAATCCCTGCAGCGCAGAAGGAAGCCATTCGGCCCATTGAGTTTGCATTGATCACAACCACACTTAGACCCTATCCCCATAACCCCTTATCCTCATATCCCCATAGCCCCATGCATTTACCCTAGCGAGTCCCCCTGACACTCAGGGGCAATCTAGCATGGCCAATCAACCTAACCCGTATATCTTCGGACTGTGGGAGGAAACCAGACCACCCGGAGGAAACCCATGCAGACACAAGGAACAAAGAACAAAAACAGCCCGGGAAACAGGCCCTTCGGTCCAACGAGCCCACGTCTCCATCTTGGCGACACACGGGGACACACAGATAGTGACCCAAGCCGGGAATCGAACACGGGCCCCCGGCACTGTGAGGCGTCGCTAGTAGTCATGATGTGGAGATGCCGGCGTTGGACTGGGGTAAACACAGTAAGAGGTCTTACTAGCTTTTGGTTAGTAATGGTTAGCCACAAAGGAGGAGCGCTCCGAAAGCTAGTGGCTTTTGCTACTAAATAAACCTGTTGAGTTTTAACCTGGTGTTGTGAGACTCCTTGCTGTGAGGCAGCAGTGCTAACCATTGTGGCACTGTGCCATCCCAAGCAGGCAGTGCCTTACCATTGCCCCAGCACTGCCCCCGGCACAGGTGGACCTGCTGAGATTTTCCAGCATTTCCTGCTTCTGTTTCAGATCCCAGCATCCGCGGTAATTTTTACCTTGATGATACTTGACTCGCTTGGCCAGGTTATGAACCCGCTTTGCTTGGCTATCGAACACTGGGGTGGGACTCGAACGCGGCACAGAGGCAGTGATGAGATAGAAAAGCAAAATTCTTTCCTTTTCGCTTACAGAGAGTAAATTTTCAAATTGCGGCAATCAGCATTGGTTACGTGTGTTAAAACAAGATGGGAAAAATCACAGCCTTGGCTTTAGATGGCAAAGAATCTGAAAATAAATCGGTAACCAAGTTTGAGTGACAAAATAATGATTTTTGTGTCAACAGGTTAATCCACTTGGCAGCAAATGTGTCAGAAAGCTTGTTGTATGGATTAGTTGCTTGGTTTTGACAGTTTTGCAATTGATGTTGATTTATTTATTTATTTTTGCATAGGAAGGAGGAGGCAAGAAAGACTGTCAATGTGTCTGAAGGAAGGTATCGTAAGACTTGATTTGAAATTAGAGGCAAATGATGACTGTGCGCTTTTTGCGGCTCAGTTGTTGGGGGAGCTGCGGTTTTATTAGAGTGTTGATAACCAATCACGTAGATCTACGATGAACGATCAGAGTGGCACAGTGGTTAGCACCGCTGCCTCACAGCACCAAGGAGCCAGGGAACCAGGTTCAATTCCCTGCTTGGGTCACCATCTATGCAGAGTCTGCACATCCTCCCTGTATCTGCGTGGGTTTCCTTCCACAGTCTGAAAGACGTTCTGGTCAGGGTGCATTGGCCGTGCTAAATTCTCCCTCTGTGTCCCCGAACAGGCACCGGAGTGTGGCGACTAGGGGATTTTCACAGTGACTTCATTGCAGTGTTAATGTAAACCTACTTGTGACACTGATACTTAAACCTAAAACAAGGATTAAAGGAAAGGTGGGAGCTTTTGTTTTGCATTGTGAGTTGTTATGATTTGGAAGGCGCTGTCTCAAAGGTTGGTGGAAGTGGTCTAAAAAGAAAGTTTAATCGCATTGGACATTACAATACTTGGAAAGAACGTTTCTACAGAGCGATAGGGGAAACCAGCATGAAAGTGGGATTAAAAAACAGATAGTGTTGGTGAAATATTAACAGGTCTGGCAGCATCTGCGGAGAAATAATGTGGGGGGAGGAGGAAGCTCTCTGATCCTTCTCACTGGTGGGATATTCCAGTCGCGTCAAAGGTGACCCTCCCCCAATGGTGGTGTTTCCTGGCGGTGGAACGGCTGAAACACGCAAAACGCCATAGACATCACTGGAATGGGAATATCCCATCGGTGACCAATGATGAGCTTCCTCTGCTGCCAGAAAATGCACCACGGCGGGCCGTAATTCTCCCCAAAGCATTCTAAGTGCCGAATTTGTGTGAGAGCTGGAGTAAGTTGCACTGGTTTTTTTCACTGGTGTTTTGAAAATGAATCTCCCACACTATGCACTGCAGAGGGCAGTCGGGTGAATCATGCAAAAAGTCCCTCAGAAGAGGCTGATCGACTCCCCCTGGACATTGCTGGCCTGAGAGCCCCTCACCATGGACATCACTGGCCCTCCCCATCTCCCAGTGGCCTGGACATTGCTGGCCCAGCCCCCCCACCACCACCACCCTCACCCCCCACCCCTTCCACCCCATTCCCCCCTCCACCCCTCTCCCCCCTCCTCCACCCCTCTCCCCCCTCCTCCACCCCTCTCCCCCCTCCTCCACCCCTCTCCCCCCTCCTCCACCCCTCTCCCCCCTCCTCCACCCCTCTCCCCTTCACATAGCACTGGTCTCACTGCTGCCTTGCACACACAGACCCCTACACACCCCCCGCCTGCGAACATTCCCCCTTGTTGAGTCAGAACTTTGAGCATTGCACCCCCTCGTCCCCAGACACAAGACCATGTTGTCTTAATCCAATCAGAGACGGGGAGAAAGTGCACCCTCCAGACAGATAGTAACCCAAGCTGGGAATCGAACCCAGGTCCCTGGCACTGTAAGGCAGCAATGCTAACCACTGTGCTACCTTGTCACCCCAGTTACCCTTTGGCTTGCAATGTTAACTCTATTTCTCTCTCCACTGATGCTGCCAGCCATGTTGAGTTTCATCAGCACTAGCTGCTTTTATTTCAGCATCGACTATATTTTTCTTTTATGGAGGTGGGAGTAATTGAGTATCACTTTCAATGATTTCTCTGTCTCCAGCTGGTTAATCGGGATGTTACACTGACAGTAGGATTCTAATTATTTGCAGTTCCTTCCCAAAGCCTTCTGAAACTCACTGCACAGCTTCACACATGGAGATTGACCACTTTTTGGGAAAGATGTTTGATGCTCCTTTATTCTGTCACAGAATCCCTACAGTGCAGAGGAGGCCATTCAGCCCATCGAGTCTGCACCAACCACAAACCTACCCAGGTCCTATACCTGTAATCCCATATCTTTACTCTGCTAATTCCTAAGATTAGGGTCAATTTAGCATGGCCAATCAACCTACCACGCACATCTTTGGATGGTGGCAGGGGGAAACCGGAGCACCTGGAGGAAACCCATGCAGACACGGGGAGAACGTGCAAACTCCCCACAGACAGTGACCCAGGTTGGGAATAAAGCCCGGCTCCCTGTCACCGTGAAGCAGCAGTGCTAACCACTTTGTCACCGTGCCTCTTAAAAGTGCTTACTTAAAAGTGAGAAATGAAACTGGAGGCAAAGAATAAAACAAAATCTATTTGGTAATATATTAAAGCAAAGCCGAATGAATTGAGAGTAAAGCTTGAAAGCAGGGACGTTGACAGCTGTACGTGGAATCTGTTGAATGAAGGGTCTTAATTAAATAAGGAACCATTCACATTGCAGTAGAGATTGTATTTTCTCACAATAGCCTGGAATGCCATATTCCTGCAGTGATTCCAGTCTTTGTGACCTTTCGTAAGGAGTGCCTCAGGCTCTGTTCTCTGGTAACTAATATCATTAGCAGCGACCAGGAACTCAGGGCTCAGAGATGTGCACGCATCCATATAACCACTCATATGTTTTCTGCCTTCCCTTCACAATGCTGTGCGTGTAATTAGGAGAAGCAATAAGCTTATTGCCCTGAGATATTTCAGGAACACAATTTGAAAGCATGGAAAAAGGCTCCTCAAAGTGTCAGTCATTCTGGATTGGCTCCCACTGACTAATCACATATTTATGTTTCTAGGCGACATGTAATTTTTGAATATACTTGCCGTGTTTAAATTGAAATAAAGACATAGCCTGATGGTAGATCATGTAATAAGTTGAACTCATCTCAGGAAAGGATACCACAGAAATTTGGCAAGTCTGCTACAACTCTCACCAACTCCTACCATAAGAAGCATTCTTTCTGGCTGTATCACAGCTTGGTTTGGTTCCTGCTCTGCCCAAGACTGCAAGAATCTACGTGAATGAAGCCCAGCCCATCACAGAAACCAGCCTCCCGTCCATTGACTCTGTCTATACTTTCCACTGCCTCGGAAAAGCAGCCAGCATAATCAAGGGCCTCACTCACCCCGAACATCCTCTCTTCCACCTTCTTCCGTCGGGAGCAAGATGCAAAAGCCTGAGTTCACGTACTAACCGACTCAATAACAGCTTCTTCCCTGCTACTGTCAGACTTTTGAATGGACCTACCTTATATTAAGTTGATCTTTCTCTACACTGTAGCAATGACTGTAACACTACATTCTGAACCCTCTCCTTTCCTTCTCTAGGAACGGTATGCTTTGTCTGTATAGTGTGCAAGAAACAATACTTTTCATTGTGTCCTAGTACATGTGACAATAATAAATCAAATCAAATGAAAACGAAGGAGGACAGAGTGTAATGTCTCGTCGAGTTGGACAATGATGTTAGATTGTAATATCAGGCTTATTGGGAGATTATTTCAACTGGACCATCACTGGGTGAAAATCCTGGAACTCCCTCCCTAACAGCACTGCAGCTGTACCTACACCTTCGGGACTACAGTAGTTCAAGATTATTTTATTTATTATTGTCACATAAACACTGCAATGAAGTTACTCTGAAAATCCCCCGTCTGCCACACTCCGATGCCTGTTCAGGAACACTGAGGGAGAATTTAGCACGGCCAATGCATCTCACCAACATGTATTTTCGACTGTGGGAGAGAACCAGAGCACCCATAGAAAACCCATGCAGACACGGGGGGATCATACAGATTCCACAGAGTGACTGAAAGCTAGAATTGAACCCAGGTCCCTGATGCAGTGAGACAGCAGTGCTAATCACCGTGCCACTATGCCTGCCAGCAATTTCCACATCCCTTAATGAATTAAAAAAAACTGTATCCTATCTTGGGATTTTTATTCGGTTCAACTAAAGGTTCCATAATAATAGAAACCACAACATATTATTCTGATCAAATCATTTCTGTTGATATTTGAGTTGGGGGAGTGCAGTTCTGTCACGTATACTCTGCCCGCACACTTGTTGTGTGGAAATTGGTTGTTGCATCACCCACATTGCTGCACTTTGCAAAGTATTTCATTGCCTGCAAATGACGGTAGGATTTAAAACAAAATTATTTCTCAGGATGTGGGCATCGCTGGTTAGGCCAGCATTTTTATTGCCAATCCTGAGTTGCCTTTGAGAAGGTGGTGGTGAGCTGCCTTCTTGAATCACTGCAATCCGTGTGATGTGGGTGCACCCACAGTGCTGTTAGGGAGGAAATTCCAGGATTTTCATCCAGCAGTAGTGAAGGAATGGAGATACAGTTTTGAGTCAGGATGGTGTGTGACTGGGAGGGAAACTTACACCCGTAAGTGTAGCGCTCCCATGTACCTGCTGCCCTTGTCCTTTTAGCACTCCGAAATCTGAAAGGTGCTTTTGAAAGAATCTCGGTGAGTTGTTGTTGGATACCCTAAAGCTATTGGGTGGCATGGTGGCACAGCGGTTAGCACTGCTGCCTCACAGCCTCAGGGACCCGGGTTCAATTCCTGGCTTGAGTCACTGTCTGCATGGAGTTGGCACGTTCTCCCTGTGCCTGCATGGGTTTTCTCCGGAGCTCCGGTTTCCTCCCACATTCTGAAAGGCGTGCTGGTTAGGTGCATTGACCCGAACAGTTGCTGGCCTGTGGCGTCTAGAGAAATTTCACAATAACTTCATTGTGATGTTAATGTAAGCCTTACCTGTGACTAATAAATAAACTTTACGAAAAATAACCACAAATCTGTCTTCCTCTTTCTCAGCAATCTCAATCCCCATTTCATAGAATCCTACAGTGCAGAAAGAGGCCATTCAGCCCTACCCCCACATCCCTGCATATTTACCCGCTACCTGCTCTAACTGACACATCTCAGGGCACTAAGGGGCAATTTAGAATGGCCAATTAACACAGCCCACACATTTTTCGACTGTGGGAGGAAACCGGAGCACCTGGAGGAAACCCACACAGACACAAGGAGAATGTGCAAACTCCACACGGACAGTGACCCGAACTGGGATTTGAACCCAAGTCCTTGGAGCTGTGAAGCAGCAGTGCTAACCACTATGCTACTGTGCTGCCCTCTTTAACCTAGACTTTACAACTGACAGTAAAATGAAAAGATTGCTTAGACAAATTACATAATTCATAACACAAAAACATGCTGTCCAGTTCAGGAGGTTTGTGCTGGTTTTTATGTTCCTCACAAGTCTCCTCTCATTCAATTTCAGCCAACCCTATCAGCGACTCCTTTGCTAACCTTTTCCTTCATGCGCTTATCAAGCTTTCTATAGAAGCATAGGAGCCCAACAGTGCAGAAGGGGGTCATTCAGCCCATCGAGTCTGCACCCATTCTCCAAAAGAGGCCCTCCCTATCTGCATAACCCAGTGCATTTAGCATGGCCAATCCAAATAACCTACGCATCTTGGGACAATGTGGGGCAATTTAGCATGGCCAATCCACCTAACCTGCACATCTTTGGACTGGGGAGGAAACTAGAACACCCGAAGAAACCCACGCAGACATGGGGAGAACATGCAGACTCCACAGGGACAGTCACCCAAGGCAGGAATTGAACCCGGGCCTCTGCCACTGTGCTGGCCTTGGATACTACCCATGCTGTTTGCCTCAATTGTTCCTTGCGGCAGCGTATCCTACCTTCTCAGCATTCTCAGTGTCCTGGTTCCTTCTGAATTCCCTGTTGGATTTATTAGTGACTCGCATATATTTCTGACCTCCATTTTTTGACTGCAATACTAGTGGTAACTTGCGCAGGAGCTGAATTAAATCATTGGAGCTGAACAGCAGCATAATGTAAGATCCAACATGGATTGGCACAGTGGAAGTGCAGAGAAACCTTCCTATTCTTTCAGCATACCGGACCATTGAGAAGAATGAAAAACATTGCATTGTATCTTTTTGAAGATCTGTGGAGATTTGTCCTCTGGGGAATTGGTTATTCTCTTATCAGCAGTTTATAATTAAAACTTAAACCTTTGGGTGAGACACATCAAAATAAGCAACACTGTATGTAGTTTTCAGCACTGCTGCGACTTCAGATTTGTCAGCCGTACATCCCAGTCATTGACCCATCAAATCACAAAGCATGTTCTCCCATTTGTTTGCAATAATCAGAATACAGACCGTACTTAACGCGCACATCCTTGGAATACCCAGACAAAATGTCTGCTGTTAGATATGACTTGGCATTTGTGCAGCACTTACAAAATAATCCTGAGTGTGCTAATTGTGAACACCAATTTGAGATAATCAGTCAAAAACTCGTAATGTAGTTCATCTTTGCCTGTGGAAGTGACATATATTTATGCCCAGGGACCCCTTCTCTGCCAACAAGGGGAAGAGTTTCAAGCCTTACATTTTTTTTTACTTACTCAGCTGGTAAGGCAGCCTATAGCTTTCTCCATAGCAACACCTCAGCCAATCAGAGTCTGCTTGCCAAACAGCTACTACCCATTTCTCCTGTAGCGCGTATCATCACGTTTGTTTGAAATTGGCATTCTTGTGTTTGTCCTGATGAGTGCAAGATGAAAAACTTTGACAACGTGTCTCACTTATTAGTAATATTCAACACCAACAAAAAATCAGGGTGTCAAGGATTAGAGGGCAATTTTCTCCAGGGGTCGGCACAGTGACACAGTGGTTAGCACAGCTGCCTCACAGTGCCAGGGTCCTGAGTTCGATTCCTTGCTTGTGTTACTGCCTGTGTGGAGATTGCACATTCTGCCCATGTCTGTGTGGGTTCCCCCCCATAGTCCAAACCTGTGAAGGCTAGATAAGAACATAAGAACATAAGAAATAGGAGCAGGAGTAGGCCATCTAGCCCTTCGAGCCTGCTAAATTGCCCCTTATTTTCAGGGGTACAAGCTAGATTAAATGCTTGGAGTAATAGGGATAGGTTCTGGGTAGGATTGTGGTCGGTATAGACTTGATGGGCCGAATGGCCTCCTTCTTTACTTTGATTTATTATTGTCACACAGATTGACATACAGTGAAAAGTATTGTTTCTTGCGCGTTATACAGACATAACATACCGTTCACAGAGAAGGCAACAAGAGAGTGTAGAATGTAGTGTTACAGTCATAGCTAGGGTGTAGAGAAAGATCAACTTAATGCAAGGTAAGTCCATTCAAAAGTCTGACAGCAGTAGGGAAGAAGCTGAACTTAAGTTGGTTGGTGCGTGACCTCAGACTTTTGTACCTTTTCCTGACAGCAGATGGTGGAAGAGAGAATGTCCGGGGTGTGTGGGGTCCTTAATTATGTTGACTGCTTTGCCGAGGCAGTGGGAAGTGTAGACAGAGTCAATGGATGGGAGGCTGGTTTGTGTGATGGATTGGGCTACATTCATGGCCTTTTGTAATTCCTTGCGGTCTTGGGCAGAGCAGGGACCATACCAAGCTGTGATACAACCTTAAAGAATGCTTCCTATGTACTGTAGGATTCTATGATCAGTACGGTTGCCTGACAGCTCCCATGCTTACAGCCTCATGCCACCCCACCCACATGTCGTCCACTTCCACCTTGGGGTCCTAACCTCCGGCAGGCTGCCCACACTGTTGATAGAATGCTGGGAGTCCTGTTAAACTAACAGGACTTTTCATTCCACAGACTGATTGCCCAGCCCCATCTAGTGCAGCCAATCACGCCTACAGGCTGCTGGGAAAATTTCCTGGAGGTAGAAATCCATTGAGGAGCCATCCCAGCCCAACACACGAGCGCCAGTAAAATTCCCAGCCCAACACATGAAGGCCAGGACTATTCCCAACCCAATACGCGAGCGCCAGTAAAATTTCCAGCCCAACACGCGAGGGGCAGTAAAACTTCCAGCCCAACATGTTTTGATGAAGTGACAATCATTCAACATGACAGCGTGGAAGATGTGAAGATTTTGAAGTTAATGTTTTAGCACTGGAAATTTAGCACTTTGTCAAATCGTTTGGCCGCCTCACACTTCATCATTTCTGTCACCTCAACCAGCCTCGCAAGCTTCCTAAATTCAGGAAGCTTGGAAGAGAACATGCCCCTGTCTACATCAAAGGGGACAAAGTAGAAAGGGTCGAGAGCTTCACGTTTTTAGGTGTCCAGATCACCAGCAACCTGTCCTGGTCCCCCCATGCAAACACTATCATTAAGAAAGCCCACTAATGCCTTGGCTTTCTCAGAAGGCGAAGGAAATTTGGCCTGTCAGCTACGACTGTCATCAACTTTTACAGATGCACCGTAGAAAACATTCTTTCTACTTGTATCACAGCTTGGTATGGCTCCTGCTCTGCCCAAGACCGCAAGGAACTACAGAAGGTGGTGAATGTAGCCCAATCCATCACGCAAACCAGCCTCCCATCCATTGACTCTGTCTATACTTCCCGCTGCCTCGACAAAGCAGCCAGCATAATTAAGGACCCCACACACCCCGGACATTCTCTCTTCCACCATCTTCCATCGGGAAAAAGATACAAAAGTCTGAGGTCACGTTCTAACAAACACAAAAACAGCTTCTTCCCTGTTGCTGTCAGGCTTTTGAATGGACTTACCTTGCATTAAATTGATCTTTTTTGATACCCTAGCTATGACTGTAACACGACATTCTACACTGTCTAGTTTACTTCTCTATGAATGGTATGCTTTGTCTGTGTAGCATGCAAGAAACAATACTTTCACTGTATGTTAATACATGTGACAATAATAAATCAAATCAAATCAAATAGATGATAGAATCAGAGAATCATAGAATCCCTACAGGGCATATTGAAGCCATTCAGTCCATCAAGTGTACATCGACCCTTTGAAGAGCATCCCACCCAGGACCACCGACCTACCCCATCCCCACAACGCAACTCATCCACCGTAGCTAATCCAGCTAAACTATATACTCGGGGCAATTTAGCATAGTCAACTCCCTTAACCTGCATATCTTTGGATACATAAAGACAATTTAGCATGACCAATCCACTCAACCCGCACACCTTTGTACCATGGGAGGAAACTGGAACACCCGGAGGAAACTCACTCAGGCACAGGGAGAATGTGCAAACTCCACAGCCTCCCAAAGCCGATCTCTGGGTTCCTTTAATTTTGATTTTAAATTGATTGACTTTCAAGTTGATTTTAATCGCTGCACCAATGTTGGTCTTACCTTCAGCTGCTTTAAGCTCTTAAATTCCTTATTGAAACCTTTCCTTCCCTCTAACTCTCTCCTTCCTAAAGTCAAGGTTTAGACTTTGTCCAAGGTTTTCACCAACCTCCCTCATGTCTCCTTATGTAACTGGTGTTAAATTTTGTTTGATAATGTTGCTTTTACTAGTTTAAGATGTTACGTCAGTGCAAGTTATTGTTGTTGATCTGATGTGCAGCACACAATTCACAGTTCACCAAACACAAAGCATCATAAACAGAGAATCAGGGAACCCTTGGCAAGCACACTTGAAACCACGTAAAAACTGATAATGAAAGGAATTCATAGAATGACAGCTACCCCTGGTGGCTTAGTTATATAATGCAATAGGTGGTATTGTTCCGAGCCATATGGACATATGGATCGTCTGAGATTTATCCTGAGCAAGTTAACTAATTTCAGTCAGAGTGATGTGGGTGATACAATTCAATTAGAACAATCTTCACTGAAGGTTCCCACTCACGATCGCTCGTCAGTGAGTGCCTCCTGGGGTAAGGATGTGGGACAAGGGGAGTACTGATGAGATATTGGTGTTCCTGCATTCTGGCCTCTTAAAACTCTGGCTTTTAATTGTTCCATCATTGGTGGCCCCACTTCCAGCTGCCTCAACCCTAGGTTTGGTAAAAAGCCTCCATAAACCCCACCTCATCAATCCATCACGCAAACCAGCCTCCCATCCACTGACTCTGTCTACACTTCCCACTGCCTCAGCAAAGCAGCCAGCATAATTAAGGACCCCACGCACCCCAGACGTTCTCTCTTCTGTCTTCTTCCATTGGGAAAAAGATACAAAAGTCTGAGGCCACCTACCAACCGACTCAAGAACAGCTTCTTCCCTGCTGTTATCAGACTTTTGAATGGACTTGCCTTGTATTAAGTTGCTCTTTCTCTATACCTTAACTATGACTGTAACACTATATTCTGCATTCTGTCATTTCCTTCTCTATGAACAGTATGTTTTATCCGTATAGCGCGCAAGAAACAATACTTTTCACCGTATGTTAATACATATGACAATAATAAATCAAATCAAATCAAAAATCAAATCATTATTCCTCTTTCCTCCTTTAAGATAAACCTCAAAACCTTCCTCTTTTGATCAAGCTTTTGGTCAATTGCTCTTAATATCTCCTTCTGCTACTGCAGTGTCAAATTGTGTTGATCAATAATCCTCTGAAACACATTCAAGATTCTACATAAATAAAAGTTGTTATATTTGTGATTTTTTGGGGGATGTGGGAGCCGGGTATTTATTACCCAGCCCTAACGGCCTTTGAAATAAGTGGCTTGCAAGGCCATTTCAGAGAGAATTTAAGAGTCGCCCTCATTGTTGTGGGTCTGGAGTCACTCGTAGGCTAGAGCAGGTACAGATGACAGATTTTCTTCCTGAAAAGATATTAGTGAACTCGATGGATTTTTACAACAATCAATGATGTTTCTCGATCACCGTTACTGAGGCCAGCTTTCAGTTCCAGATTTTATTAATTGAATTCAAATTTATGTTGCCAGACCTTGGCCCTCCAGGTTTCCAGTCCAGTGACATTATCACCAGAGCGTCTTCTTCCCCTGTTGAACAGGTCAGCTCCTTCCACAGGCTATGTGCAGTTTTCTATTAGCACAATGTGATGTTCAATATTGTACTGAAATGTGTTGTAAACTGTCATGTGTAGTGGAACAGTGAGATGTGAGGAAAAATGTTCTTACCCAGAGGGTGATACGCATCTGGAATTCACTGCCTAAGATGTTGATTGAGGGTGAAACAGTCAATTCATTAAAAAAGGTACCTGGATCTGCATCTGAAATGCTGTAACCTGTTTATTAGTGCCACAAGTGGGTTTATATTAACACTGTAGTGAAGTTGCTTTGAAAATCCCCTAGTCACCACACTCCAGCACTGAGGGAGAATTTAGCACGGCCAATGCACCTAACTGGCATGTCTTTCAGACTGTGGGAGGAAGCCAGAGCCTCCGGAGGAAACTCACGCAGACACAGGGAGAACGTGCAAACTTCACACAGACAGTCAACCAAGGCCAGAATTGAAGTTTGAAGTATTTTTTTTGTTCATGCCACAAGTAGGCTTACATTAACACGGCAATGAAGTCACTGTGAAAGTCCTCTAGTCACGAGAATTTAGCACAGCCAATGCACCTAACCAGCACGTCTTTCGGACTGTGGGAGGAAACTGGACCACTAGGAGGAAACCCACGCAGACACGGGGAGAATGTGCAGACTCCGCACAGGCAGTCTTCCAAGCCAGAATTGAACCCAGGTCCCTGGCAGTGTGAGGCAGTAGTGCTAACTACTCAAAAGTAGTAGGCACAGCCTCAAAATGGTGGCGGGGTGGGGGGAGGTGGGGGGCGGTGCAGTTTAGAACAGAGTTGAGGAGGAACTTCTTCACTCAAAGAGTGGTGAGTCTCTGGAATTCTCTGCCCGTTGAAGTGGTGGAGGCTACCTCATTGAATATATTTAAGTCACAGGTAGATAGATTTCTGATAGACAGGGGAATTAAGGGCTATGGGGAGAAAGCGGGAAAGTGGAACTGATCCACTTCAGATCAGCCATGGTCTTATTGAATGGCGGGGCAGGCTCGAAGGGCTAGATGGCCTAATCCTGCTCCTATTTCTTATGTTCTTAACCACCGTGCCACTGTGCCTTCCTCAGGAAGGCTCCATGGTAGGTGCCAGAAACTGGGATTAAAATGAGCAGCCGGTTTCTTTTCTCTCTTTCTTGGCTGGTGCAAACACGATGGGCTGAACAGACTCTTTCTGCACTGTAACTTCTCTATGGTTCTGTGGCTAACAGTGGGGCAGAGTTTTTCACCCTTTCTCGCTAAAGGCAAACAGAAGCCCTGCTTAATTGGAAGACTGTACTGCACGTTGTTGACCAATTGCTTTCCTTTCCGTAACCCGTCACGGTTCATAGAACTTACATGTAGCACCAGCCTCCAATGTTTCCTTATAAATACTCTCTCCTTCTCTTGGAAGTTCAACCTGTGCTTCCAATGCAACTTTTTGACCAATTATCTTTTCAATACATTGCAATCTGCGCTCAGATCGCTGAGGTTAACATGTGATGTGAAACTACAACCGGTCTCCAAATACATTAAGAAACGGAATGGAAAAATCGGCCAGAATCCTTACTACCTAATCACTGCGAACAGCAAAATCCTGTACTTGTATTGAAACTTTGATGTGGAAAAATATTACAAGACTTGAGCCAAAAATGTTTTTGTCTGTTTTTTTGTTTGTGAAAGGATAGAAATCAGCTATGATACTCTATAATCAATACATCATTGTGTGTACTCAACTGTGAGGCATAGTGCCTGTCTCAGTCTGCTGATGGAATGTCTCATGATGAATTCATCCACAACAATGTTAAACAAAGTCTACTTGCCAGAGGGTTAGAGAAATGGAATGGAAACAGAGGTGAAGAAGCTATAATTCCACGCAGTCCAATCTGTAATCATCTTACAACAAAAGAAGATCAGGACAATGTTGTGCTCCCATGGCAAGAAACCTAGTTTGCCATGTGGAAGCTATACCAGTTTTTCACCCCAGGAATTCAGGGCAAGGCATCAAGTTGTTCAATGAACTGAATTGCTCAATGAACTCAATGAAGAGGAAAGGCTTCTTATGATTTTATGTCTTTCTACCACATCTCCTCTATGTTCGGGTGGCACAGTGGCACACCGGTTAGCACTGTTGCCTCACAGCGCCAGGGATCTGGGTTCAATTCCCAGCATGGGTCATTGTCTGTGTGGCATTTGCACATTCTCCCCATGTCTGCGTGGGTTTCCTCTGGGTGCTTCTGTTTCCTCCCACAGTCCAAAGACGTGCTGGTTAATGCCTTGGCAATGTTACATTCTCTCTCAGTGTACCCAAACAGGTGCTGGAGTGTGCCGACTGGGGAATTATACAGTAACTTCATTGTACTGTTAATGTAAACCTACTTGTGACACTAATAAATAAACTTTAAAAAAAACAAATTCTCTACCTTCTCTTTTCTAAGGAGAACCCTCACTCCTCCAATCGATCCATGTAACTGAAGTGCCTGAAACCGTTCCACTAAATTGTTTCTGCACCCTCACTAAAGTTTTCACATCCTTCATGGGGCTCGGTGCACAGAGCTGGAGACAGTGCTCCAGATTAGGTCAAACCTGCCTTAACAAAGGTTCATCATAACCATGACCAAGATTTTCTGGCCATTCTTGTCGGCAGGCTCTTCCAGTCCTGCCAACGGCAACCTCCCACCACGGGTTCCCCAGCAACAAAGGGTGCGAACAATGGGAAAACTCATTGACAGTGGTCAGACTGGAAGATTCATTGCCAGCCAGTGATGGGCTGTGTGGCTGCTGTAACAAAGCACATTGAAAATCCCACAACATGTCTCTATTCATAAAATCTACAATTCCTCATTCCTTTTAAACCATTTTCTTAGCCAATTAGAATCATAGAATCCCTATAGTATAGAAGGAGGACATTTGGCCCATCAAGCCTGCACTGACTTTCTGACAGATCATTTTACTCAAGCCCTTGCCCCTCCTATCCCTATAAGCCCACGTATTTACCCCAATCTCCATATCTTGGGACATGAAGGGGAAATTTAGCACAGCTAATCCACCTAATTCAGCACATCTTTGGAGTGCGAGAGGAAATCAGAGCACCTGGAGGAAACCCACGCAGACATGGGGAGAATGTGCAAACTCTACACAGACAGTGACCAAGGCTTGAATTGAACCTAGGTCCTTGACATTGTGAGGCAGCAGTGCTAACCATTGTGCCAGCATGCCACCCAATTAGTCCCACCTCACTGCACTTTCCCTATAGTAAGGAGTCTCACAACACCAGGTTAAAGTCCAACAGGTTTATTTGGTAGCAAAAGCCACCAGCTTTTGGAGCGCTGCTCCTTCATCAGATGAGTGGGATTTTAGTTCACAAACAGGGCATATAAAGACACAAACTCAATTTACAAAATAATGGTTGAAATGTGAGTCTTTACAGGTAATCAAGTCTTAAAGGTACAGGCAATGTGAGTGGAGAGAGGGTTAAGCACAGGTTAAAGGGATGTGTGTTGTCTCCAGCCAGGACAGTTAGTGAGATTTTGCAAGCCCAGGAAAGTCGTGGAGGTTACAGATATGTAACATGAGCACAAGATCCCGGTTGAGATCTCATGTGTGCGGAACTTGGTTATCAGTCTCTCCTCAGTGACTCTGCATTGTCGTGTGTCGTGAAGGCCACCTTGGGGAACACTTACTCAAAGATCAGAAGCCGAGTGCCAGTGACCATTGGAGTGTTCCCCAAGAGGAAGAGAACACTCTTGCCTGGTGATTGTCGAGCGGCTGGGCTTGTCAACTTGCCTGGGCTTGCAAAATCTCACTGTCATGATCTTCTTTAAGCTGGTGTTGTGAGACTTCTTACTGTGTTTGTTTACCCCATCCAACGTCAGCATGTCCACATCATGGCTTTCCCTGCAGCCCAGCATTATGCCTTTTTAGGTACAGACTGACATCCCTTTTGAAAGTTACTACTGAACCTGTTTTGAGCGGCCATTCAAACAATGTGTTTCAGATCGTAACATGGTGTGCAAAAGATTTTTCTCCTCAACCCCTCCAAACTTATTGTACCAAATATCTTAAACAAATGTCCTTTCCTGCAATGGAATAGTACAGTGTACTAAAATTCTCCTGCTTCTGCCTGGGAATACATATTTCCTTTAATATGATGGGGTGGCTCCAGCAAGAATGTTAATAACCCTCTCAGTTAAAGGGTCCATACACATAGCAATCAATCCATTCACATTTTCCTATTTTAATCTCAAGCTTCTCCTGCTCACAATCCACTGGTACTGCACTAGATGGCAGCTTATTCCACACTTAGGTTAACAAGCCCAATGTAAATAAATGTCCACTCTGATACTCACTGTGGTCTTTCCAGCTGCCAGATCCCTCTTTCCACAGCCTGTGTAAGACAGCTTGTGTCTCAGTGCTAGTGGCTTCTGGACTCCTGCATGAAGATCGATCTGCAGACTGGACAATGGATGCTGGATTTCCAAATTAAAAGGAGCCATCCTAAATCAGTTCATTTCAGGTTATAGGGAAGGCCATGACCTAATGGTATTATCACTAGACTATTAATCCAGAAACTCAACTAATGCCCTGGGGACCCGGGTTCAAATCCCACCACAGCAGGTGGTGGAATTTGAATTCAATAAAAAAAATCTGGAATTAAGAATCTACTGATGACCATGAAATCATTGTTGATTGTTGGAAAAACCCATCTAATTCACTAATATCCTTTAAGGAAGGAAATCTGCCATCCTTTTTAGGGATCAAGGGATATCAAGGGGGGAATCAGGATATTGAATTCGATGATTCGCCATGATCAAGGCGAATGGCAGATCAGGTTCAAAGGGTTAAGTGGCTCACTCCTGCTTCTAGTTTCTATGTTTCTATGAATCTATCCTTTCCTGGTCTGACCTACACATGACTCCAGAGACACAGCAATATAGTTAACTCTCAATTGCCCTCTGAAATGGCCTCACAAGCCACTCAGTCCAAGGGCAGCTAGAGGCGGGCAATGAATGCTGGCCAGCCAGTGACACCCATGTCACACAAATGAATAAAAAAAAGTTTCCTCACTTCATACCTCTTCCCTAATGGTCTATATCAGCCACAGAGCTGGTGGATAAGTAACAGTAAATGATTACGCGTTGAGCACATAGTTATTCCATCACTATTAATATTCACCCTAGGTAAAAACTTCCATGCGAGAGGAACCTAAGCTTGCATAGGTTGAACTCTCCTGAGGCACACAGTGTCAGCTGTGTGCAAAGGACCAGATCAGAAACTCCAAGGTATTTTGTGAAGTTAGCCTAGACTCTAATATTTGCATTTGATTTTAGCGCAAGTTGTTTAACTCCAGGTATGATTCAAGTGATTCACTGGGAAGCTTTATCAAAATAAACTTTATTTAGGAACACAGTTAGAGTATAAAAAAGAGAATTAGCATAACTTTTACCAATTAAAATACTTAAACCTGACAAAATATTATTCTTAATAACTAGCTATCTCAATTGTTCTAATTTAACAGTAGCCTCCATAGACATAAATCCGTCATTAGAACCAGTTAGCACAGACAACCAAATGTGCTTATGTAGTTACAAAATTTCTGGTCTTCTAACACCTCTGCAGAGTGATCCAGACAAACATCCGTCTCTAATTCTCATACAGCAACTTCTAGAGAATTCTCTATCTCCAAACGGTCGAATTTCAGTGAAAGACATTTATTTCCTAGCAGGTTCCAGTCTCCAGACCTCAGAGAGGGGGAAAGAGAGGCACTTCTTTTCCTAAAAAGCAACTGAGCTTGAGTTCTCTGTGCAGCCTAGCTTTACCCAGTCATATGACCTTACCTGTCAACCAACTTAATCAAGACCTACTCTGCAATATTCCAGGGGAAAACACAAAATAACAGAACCCTGGATTAGTCCAGATTAAAACAAATATTGCAGCAATTAAGATCAATTACTCTGCTGCAGTAACAATGCATTGTTGTTGCACACAGAGAGAATGCCTCTGATAATAAGAAACAACATGCTATAAAACAGATCCTGCACAAAAAGACATAACAAATTCATTTCTTAAAGGCACAGTATCATCACATGTGGCTCAGTGGAGCTAGGTGAGTTGCTCTTTTGGAGAGCTGGTGCCGATACGATGGGCCGTATAGCCTCCTAGGAGGAAAGAGAGGGTGATTCTGAAAGACAGTCCACTGTCCTTGCCTCTAACTACCTTCCTTTCCCCCCTTCCCATGAATTCCACTCTGTGGTCCTCATCCTGCCCTCCATCTCCTGTGATCTGGGTCTCTAAGTGGTTCTGAGTCTCTGGTGGGTGCATTGCTGCTGTTCACTGCTGCTCCCGGTGGAGCTGACAGCAATGAGGGGTAATCAGAGCCTGTGACTGGCTGGCAGCTCTTGGTAGACAGGTCTTCTGCCTTCTAGGGTCCTGTATCCTGGGGAACATAGAGCACAGGAAATAGAAGCAGTAGTAGGCCACCAGGCATTTTAATCCAGGGTTTGTTATTTTGTGTTTTCCTCTGGGATATTGCAGAGTAGGGCTTGATTTGGTTGATTGGCAGGGTGAGGCTGGGTGACACAGATAACTTAATCTCAATTGCTTTTGAAGTACCTCTCTTTTCCCTTCTCTGAGGTCTGAAGACTGAAATCTGCTCAGAAATAAATCTCTTTCTCTGAGATTTTACTGTTTGGGGGTAGAGATTTCTCTGGAAGTTGCAGCATGAAAATTAGAGGCAGATGTCTGTCTAGGTCACTCTGCAGAGGTGGTAAAAGGCCTTCTCTCTATTCCTTGATCTATCAAATAGCGCTCCACCTCCATAGTGCATAAGAAACAATACTTTTCACTATTTCCCAATACATTTGACAACAATAAATCAAATCATTTTGATGGGCAAAGGCAGCAGATACATGGGAATGTCACCGATTGCAAGCTTCCTTCCAACTCACTCACCGTCCTGCCTTGTGGAATATACTCAATGTCCTTTCATCAGCCCTTGATCAAAATTCTGGAACTCACTCCGTCATGGCACTTTCTCACACGCATAGCTGTGATTCATGGAGAAACCTTACAACCATCTTCTCAAGGGCAAAGACTTTGATTTGATTTGATTTATTATTGTCACGTGCATTAACATACAGCAAAGAGTATTGTTTCTTGCGTACCATACAGACAAAACATGCTGTTCATAGAGAAGGAAATGAGAGAGTGCAGAATGTAGTGTTATAGTCATTGCGAGGATGTAGAGAAAGATCAACTTAATGCCAGGTAGGTCCGTTCAAAAGTCTGACAGCAGCAGAGAAGAAACTGTTCTTGAGTTGGTTGGTCCGTGACCTCAGGCTTTTATATCTTTTTCCCGATGGAAGAAAGTGGAAGAGAGAATGTCCAGGGTGCGTGGGATCCTTAATCATGCTGGCTTCTTTTCCAAGGCAGCGGGAAGTGTAGACAGGGTCAATGAATGGGAGACTGGTTTGTGTGATGGACTGGACTTCATTCACGACCTTTCGTAGTTCCTTGCGGTCTTGAGCAGAGCAGGAGACATACCAAGCTGTGATACAACCAGAAAGAATGCTTTCTACAGTACATCTGTAAAGGTTGGTGAGATTCGTAGCTGCCATGCCAAATTTCCTAATAGGGATAAAAATACTGGCCCTGGCAATGCTCACATCACAAGGATTATGTTTTTAAAGAACTAAGCAAAATACGAAACAATCATTAAAAAAGAAAGAGAGCCTGGAAAAACCGAACAGGTCAGACAGCATCTGTGAGAAGAGAAACAGAGTTTGAACTCTGAAGGGAAACAGTACAAGAGAGAAAGCAACAATTGCACAAAATCGTAATTACAAAACCAGACAAACTTATGGGTGTGAGCCTAACTTTCACATCTTTTAATCAAATTGCATCTATTTATTCACCCAGCCGCCTTGTCAAATTATATCCATTCAATAAATTCTCATACTTTGCCAACATGACATCATGAAGGCCAGGTTCTTGCCCACTTCGCCCCAATGTAAACCTGTTGAGGAATCCCCTCCGGGGGCACAACAGTGAGTATGGCCCCCTGGGATAGGGGCATGGTCAGGTAGCAGTGCCCCTCCTGGCACTGCCCCTAGCACAGGCTGACACTGCCATCTGGAGGGCGACAATGACGGGCCCCTAGGGGATCCTAATTGGGGGTTGGGCGGGGGGGGAGGGTGGGGGGACTCAGTTATTTGCGGTGGGTAGGAGAGGGCACTGAGGTGGGGGGGGGGGTGGACTGTGAATGCCAGCGATGACGGGGTGAGGGAGGAGGTGAGCAGCAGGGAATGGTTGATGCCAGCGATGTTCAGGATGAGCATGCTGGCGACGGAGGTGCGAGAGGGTGAAGAGCTTTATATTTGTTTAAGGGGTGCCCCGTAAAGATGTCCCCCCCACTCTCAAAGGAGCCAATTGTCGTCTCTAAGAGCCCCTGCCTTTCCAGAGTGATGGCATTGGCCATGCCCACTCTTTTTTTCAGACAAAGACGTTCAAAATCTGGAGTGGAAACTGGTTGGTGGAGCTGGGGAGTTTCCTGCCAGGGGAGAATGTGTAGACTCCGCACAGACAGTGACCCGAGTCCGGAATTGAACCAAGGTCCCTGACACCGTGAGACAGCAGTGTTGACCACCGTGCCACCGTGCCACCTCCGAATGGCCTCTTTCCGAGTTTAGGAGAAGAAAAATGTGGAGTTGCGGGAATATTGTCCACAACCCCTCCTTAGTGGATGCACTGGAATTGAAATCAAAGATTAACATTGAAATAAAGTTCAATAGAATCTCACTTTATAAAGTGTGACACTTAATTAGCTGGTACATCAGAAGAACCACGTCACAGTTCACCCCACAGAGGTAAAGAAATTGCTGGTGCCCTGTTTGGTTAAGCTGTTCAATTGGAAGCAGCTTTTTTAAAATCGTCAAACACCGTTAGGCTTCAATATAGCAGAACCTCACAAAGGATTATCAGATTTGAGTGATTCAGAAGTAAACATTGTCGACAGAAGGAATAGGAGTAGATGCTAATGTCTCATGGTGTGTGAAGAAAATAAATCTCCTCTGGGGCTGCTAACGTGTCCTGTTTTTTATTTTTCCAGCTCTTGGCTAAAAACATCTCGGCTCAGCTTAAACACTGTGCTTCAATGTCAGAACTTTTCTTTTTAAAAGTGCCTCGCCGTCAGCACCCTTGTTGAAGAAACTCTCCCAGCCCAGCTCGCCTGTAACACAAAGCAAGACCTTTTCCTTCAATGGTAAATTGTAGGGATTGATGTCGGCAGGTGCAGTAGCCACTTTATGTATTTAAAGTCCCCACAAGCATCAAGAGACGGGGATGAACAGTTCATCATCTGTTCTGGTAGCAACTGCAATATGCCTTTAAGGGGTATCAACATGACATCAGTCAAAAGGAAGTGTGTCACGTGATCTGGTCTTAGTTCCACTTTTGTTTTGAACAGAGCGCACACGCACACACACACAACTCCGATACCTCCAAGCTTTTTATTGATGGGGTGTCATGGTGGCACACTGGTTAGCGCTGTGCCAGGGACTCGGATTCAATTCTGGCCTCAGGTGACTGTCTGTGTGAAGTTTGTACATTCTCCCTGTGTCTGTGTGGGTTTCCTTCGGATGCTCTGGTTTCCTCCTACACGCCAAAGATGTGCGGGTCAGGCAAATTGGCCATGATACCAAGGCCCTTGGTATCAGGGTAAATACATGGTGATTTGGGGAATCCCTCAGTGGGATTCTGGTTGGTGCTGACTCAATGGGCCGAATGGTTTCCTTCTGCACTGTGAGGTTTCATAGAAATCATAGAAACCCTACAGTAGAAAGAGGCCATTCGGCCTATCGAGTCTGCACCAACCACAATCCCACCCAAGCCCTTCCCCCATATCCGTATGTATTTTACCCACTAATCCTCTAACCTATGCATCTACGGTCAATTTAGCATGGCCAATCAACCAAACCTGCACATCTTTGGACTGTGGGAGGAAACCGGATCAACCAGAGGAAACCCACACTGGCACGAGGAGAATGTGCAAACTCCACACAGGCAGTGACCCAAGCCAGAATTGAACCCATGTCCCTGGAGCTGTGAAGCAGCAGTGCTAACCACTGTGCTACCATGCTGCCCAACCACCCCACTGTGGGGTTACTATGATTTTATAACTTTTCTCATGTGCCTAGTCTTAATAGATGATTCACAGCGTGTTTACCCAATCCCTTATGTGTGTTTGGCGCCTTGTGTCTTGTCCAGTAAATAAGACCAAAGAATTAAATCATTATAATCACAATGTATGTGGTCAACAGTGGGAAGACAGGTGGCAACAAGGCTAGGTACAGGTAGAACAAGGTGAACAGCCATGAATTGTGCTACGTGGCATGAGAAATGTTTGGTATTTTGGTCAGATTGCAACTAAGTCACAGTATCAGGGAGCATTGGAAGCACAGTGTGATGAAAGACTTCAGAGACACAGCGCCGAGTTCAAGTCAAGAACTGATAAGCAGACAAGTCCCTTGTGGTGAGATCAGAGCAGGGAGCCTGTCAGTTCCATCAGCGCGACAGCGCACCGAGATGGTCAGCACCAGGGCGAGCTCAGACAGGAAAGCTGAGTGAATATTGTGACTTGCCAGGTATGCACCCAGGACTTTTTTATACGATGTGAGGCATCCCGCCCCCACCACCCTCCCAGGCAGCGCATTCCAGACCATCACCATTTACAATTCAAGTTCAAAGTGCCATTCACGCCACGGTCCCGCTGCAGCGAGGCTGGAGAATTTGACAGCCAGGAAAGTCCCGCCAGTGTGAACGGTAGTAAGATTCCAGCCAAATTGTTTAATCAGGGGAGAGAGCTCTGCTGCCTTCAAGCTTTATATTTAATGTATAACTCTTCTACTGTGCCTTGTCTTAATAAGTGAACCCACAGTGTGTTCACCCAATCCCTTATGAGTGATTGCTGCCTTGTGTCTTGTCTAGTAAATAAACCCAATGTAATAGATCATGACTTTGGCTGATGGATGGCCAGGTCCTCAGGAGAATTCTCTTCTCTTCTTGGCTTGTGGTGTTAAATTGAGCAGGTATTATAAAATGCAGCATCCCTCAATGCTGCAAAGGACTGTCCCCCTTCCTTAAAAAGTTACCTTATCTAATAGTAACATTGGAGGCAGCCCAGAGGAGATTTGTTTCTTTATTCATTCATTGGACATGGGTGTCGCTGGCTGGCCAGCGTTTATTGCCCATCTCTAATTGCCCTTGAGAAGGTGGTGGCGAGCTGCCTTCTTGAAACGCTGCAGTCTACGTGCTGTAGATTGACCCACAATGCTGCTGGGAAAGAATTCTAGGATTCTGACCCAGTGAAGGAATGGTGATATATTTCCAAGTCAGGATAGTGAGTGATTTGGGGGCGACACAGTGGCACAGTGGTCAGCGCTGCTGCCTCACAGCACCACGGACCCAGGTTCAATTCCCGGCTTGGGTCACTGTCTGTGTGGCGTTTGCATGTTCTCCCTGTGTCTGGGTGGGTTTCCTCCGCTTTCCTCCCACAGTCCGAAAGACATGCTGGTTCGGAGCATTGACCTGAACAGGTGCTGAAGTGTGGCGACTCGGGGAATTTCACAGTAACAACTTCATTGCTGTCTTACTTGTGACCACTAAATAAAACTTTGGTGGGAAACTTGCAGGGGGTGGTGTTCTCATATATCTGCTGCCCTTGTCCTTCTAGGTGGAAGTGGTGGTGGGTTAGGAAGGTGCTAAGGATCTTTGGTGAATTGCTGCAGTCTATCTTGAAGATAGTACACACTGCTGCTACTGAACATTGGTGATGGAGGGAGTGAATGCTTGTAGCTGTGGTGTCAATCAAGTGGGCTGCTTTGTCCTGGATGGTGTCAAGCTTCTTGAGTGCTGTTGGAGCTGCACCCATCCAGGCAAGTGGGGAGTATTCCATCACACTTGTGTCTTGAAGGTGGTGGATGGGCTCTGGGGAGTCAGGAGGTGAGTTACTCGCCGCAGTCTTCCTATGATTCTGTGAGTCAAACCAGCAGCATAAAGTTGGCCTTAGAAAGGGGTAGTTTATTCATCACGGTGAGGGAGGTAGTGACAGACTTCAAGAGGATGGAGCCTGGTAGAATGGCCAGCCATGCTGCAGATAAAATTTAATTCACCGCAGTGTGCAGTGATACGTTTCAGTTGGGATAATAAGGAAAGGCAATATGAATAGAAAGTCACAATTCTAACAGGGGTGCAGGAACGGAAATGCCACAGTATCTGTGCTGAAATTACTGAAGTGGTGGGGTAGACTGACAAAGTCGTTTAAAAAGCAGACTGGGCTTTCTCGAGGAATAGAGTACAAAAGCAAAGCAATTACGATGAATCTTTAGAAAGCACCATTCCTGCCTTGCCTGGACTTTGTCTGATCGCTGCACTTTAGAAAAGCTATGGAGGCTTTAGAGAGGATGCAGAAAAGATTTACAGGAATGGTTCCAGGGATAAGTTATTTCATCTGCACAGATAGAGTGCAGAAGCTGGGATTCCTCTCCTGAGAGAAAAGAAAGTAAGCAAAGTAATTGATAGAGGGGTTCAAAATCACGAGGACTCCAAATAGATCAGTGCGAGAGAAATAGTTCCTACTGGCAGAAATGTTGAAAATCAGAGGACGATATTCATGGAGTCATAGAGTCATTCAGCTCATGAAAGGTCCTTTGGCCCATTGAGTCTGTACTGGCAATAGTCACCACTAATCCCACTTTCCAGCACTTATCCCATACCCTTGAATGTGATGATGTTACAATTACTAATACAAATACTTTTCAAAGTTTGTAAGGTTTCCACCTTCCACTACACTCCCAGGCAGTGTGTTCCAAATTCCCACCACCCTCGGGACTGAACTGCCGGAGGTAGTAATAGAAGCGGGTACAATTTTGTCTTTTAAAAAGCATTCAGACAGTTACATGGGTAAGATTTGTATAGAGAGATATGGGCCAAATTGGGACTAACTTAATGGTAAAAACTGGGCATCATGACTTAATTGGGTCAAAAGGCCTGTTTCCATGCTGTAAACCTCCATGACTCTAAATGAAAAAATATTTTCTCAAATCCTCTCTGAATCTCCTGCCCCTCATCCTAAAACTCTTCCCCCTCATGATTGATGCCTCAACCAAGAGGGACAGCTGCTTCCTACTCACCCTGTCCATACCCTTCATAATCTTAGACATCTTAGTCATGTCCCCCCTCAGCCTTCTCTGCTCCAGAGAAAACAATCCAAGCCTATCCAATCTCTCCTAATAGCTCAAATGCTCCGTCCCAGGCAACATCCTGGTGAACCTCCTCCTCTGTACCTCCTCTAGTGCAATCACATCCTCCCTATAGTGAGGTGACTAGAACTGCATGAAGTACTCTAACTGTGGCCTCACCAACGTTCTGTACAGATCCAACATTATCTCTTTACTCTTGTACTCTGTGCCACGACTGATAAAAGCAGGTGTCCCACATGCCTTCTTAACCACTCTATTCACCTGCTCTGCTGTCTTCAGGGATCTGTGAATAATTACCCCAAGACTAATCGGTTCCTCTGAACTTCCTCATGCCCAGCCATTCATTAAATACTCCCTTCTCTTGTTACTTCTTCAAAAGTGCATCACCTCACACTTGTCAGGGTTAAATTCAGTACAACCAGGGGATTGAATCAGTATTCAACTTGGATGACAAAAGAACCTAAGGGGAAATTTACACAGTGAGCAGTTAGGATCTGGAATGCATTGCCAGAGAGTGCCAAGGAGTCAGATTCAATCCTGGCTTTCAAAAGAGAGCTGGATAAGCAAATGCACATACATAATGGGAGCAGAAGTTGACAATTCAGCTCCTCAAGCCTACTTTGCCATTCAATGAGGTCATGGCTGATCTGTTTGTGTTTCAAGTTCCACATTCCCCACCGATAACATTTGATTCCCTCGTCCAACAGAAATCTATCTATCTCCGCCTTAAAAATATTCATGATCCCACCTCCAGAGGCAGAGAATTTCAATACTGCACAACCCACAGAGAAAACAAATTCTCCTCATCCCTGTTCCTAAAAAGGTGACCCCTAATTTTAAAATGGTGCTTCTTCGTTCTGGACTCACCCACAAAAGGAAACATCCTTTCCACATTCACCTTGTTGAAAATGTTCAGGGTCCCATAAACTTTAATCAAGTCACCCCTCCACTTCCTTAACTCTAGTGAGATGAAGTCCAGTCTGTCTAACATTTTCTCATTGGGCAACTTAGTCATTCCAGCTATTAATCTAGTAAACCTCCTCCAAACTGCCTCCAATGCTTCATTAACGGAGGAGACCAAAACTGCACACAGTATTCAAGGTACCAATACCCTGTATAACTGAAGCATAACAAGCTTACTATCATGATCAATTCAGCCCACAATATGGAATAGGATTGTATTAAGTCATCTTAATTACATGCTGTACCTGCACACTAACTTTTGGTGACTCATACATTAGAACATCCAGATCCCTCTGCACCTCAAAATTCCGTAGTCATTCTCCAGTTAAATAATGATCAGTTTTTTTTTCATTCTTCCTGCCAAAGTGAACAATTCACAGTTTCCCACATTATACTCCAACTGCAATATTTTTGTTCACTCATTCAGCCTATCTATATCTGTCTGCAAACTTTTTATGTTCTCTTTACAACGTATTTTTTTTACCTAGCTTTGTGTGACCTGACAAGTTAGCTACCTTGCCTTTGCTCCCCTCATCTTAGTCATAGATGTTAATTGTAAAAATTTGCAGCCCCAGTACCGACACCTGTGGGACTCCACTTGTCACATCTTGCCAATCAAAGTCCCATTAATACATACTCTCTGCTTTCTGGCTACCAGCCAATCTTCTAATTATGCAAATATGTTACCCACTACACCATGAGCTTTTATTTTTTGTAATGACCTTTGATATGGCATGTTATCAAATTCCTTCTGGAAATCCTTTATCCACAGCTCATGTCACTCCTTCTAAATAAATGAATGGATTAACGTGATTTCCCTTTTGTAAAACCATGCTGATTCTTCTGAATTAACTCGAGACTTTCTAAGTGCTCAATTATAATCTCTTTAATGATTGATTTTAATATCCTCCCCATGACAGATGTCATGTTAACTGGTCTATAATTTCCTTCCTTCTGTCGCCCTCTCTTCTTGAATGGAGGGGTTATATTTGGGATTTTTCAGTCTGATGGAACCTTTCCCAGAATCCAGGACATTTTGGAAGATCAGCAACCTCATTAGCCATCTCTTTTAAGACCCAAGGATGAAGTTCATCAGGACCCGGAGACTTGTCTGCTCACACTTCCATCAGTTTAGTCAACACTGCTTCCCTAGTGATAGTAACTTATTGTATTGTTTCTTGTTTGCTCTATAGTGAAGACAGGAGGAAAATATTTATACATTTACCTGCCTTTCCTTGTTATCTATTAACTCCATGTTGTTACTCTCCAGCGTATCAAAGCTCACTTCACTTAATCTTTTCCTTTTCAAATGCCTGTAGAAACTATTGCTATTTGTTTTTATATTTCTCACTAACTTTCTCTCATACTCTAATTCCTTCATCCTAATTAACCTTTTAATCATTCCCCACCATCCAGTATATTTTGACAAATCACCTGCTCTTCCATTTATCTTTGCACACTTACATGCTCTTTCCTTAAATTTGATGTTTTCCTTAACTTTAGTTAGTAATAGGTCCTCCCCACTGAATTTTTCTGTACTGATGGAATATACTTATTTTGACATATCCCCTTGAATGTCTGTGGCTGCTTTTCTATTGATCTATCCCCTCACCTATTATCCCAGTTCACTTCAGCTGGCTCACATTTCACACCAAAGTAATTGTATTTGTGTAAAATACGAGTCTTAGACCCACTCTTCTCCCTTTCAAACTGGATGTAAAATTTAATCAAATTGTGGTTGCTGCTACCTAGAGGAACATTCACTCTGAGATAATTAATTATTCCTGTCACATTACACAATACCAAGTCTAATATACCTGATCTCTGGTTGGCTCTAAGAAACTGTCTCAAAAGCATTCTATGAACTATTCATCCAGGTTACTATTGCTAATCTGATTTTCCCAGTTTATATGTGGATTAAAATCATTTGTGATTTAGCTCCCAACATTTTCCTCTTGCCTATTTGTCCTACATTGTGGTTACTGTTAGAAGACGTGTAATCCACTCCCACTAGTGACTCCTTTTTTCTTGCTATTCCTCATATTCATTCAAACTGATTCTACTTCCTGATCTCCTGAACCAAAGTCCTGACTGACTATAACACCAATGCCATCCTTAACTACCTTTCCACTTTTACCTAATTTCCTATTTTTCTTGAACGTCATGTAGCCCACAACATTCATGATCCTTGTCACCCTGCAGCCTGGTCTTTGTAATGGCTGTCAGATGGTATTTATTTATTTAAATGTGCGTTATCAATTTGTTTCCTTTATTACGAATGTTACACACATTCAGATACGGAGCTTTTAATTTTGTCACTTTGTTATGTTTGTATCATCTGGTCTTGATTATTGGTGCGCCAAAGGGAGAAACAACTTGCAGGACTACAGGGAAAGGGGAGGGTTGTGGGAACAGCTGAATTACTCTTGCAGAAAGCCTGGGCAGAAACAAGAAGATGAACGATTTCCTTCTCTGCTCAAAACATTCTATGATTCATTCTATTGTCATTGGGCCAAGTGTCCAAGGAGTGAAAGGGAAAGAGTGAGTCATGTGTTAACTTATTTGCTCTGATCAGATCACTGATCTACTTGACGCGTTCTTCCTTCAAATAGCCAAATGGCTTCCTTCAGCACTGTAATCATTCTGCGATTCATTTTAAGATTCCTCCCATCACGATTTATTTAGTGGAGGTGCGGGTGACACTGGAAAGGCTAGCATGTACTGCTCATCACTGCCCATTGTTAAAATGGTAATCTGTCATTTTCTTGAACTGTTGGTCGGGATTTACTACAATTGAATGGTTCACGAGGCCACTTATGAAAGCATTTGAGAATCAATAACATTCATAGAATCCCTACAGCACAGAAGGAGCCATTTGACCCATCAAGCTTGCACCGACAACAATTCCTCCTAGGCCCTATCTCCATAACTTCACATATTGACCCTGCTAATCCCTCTATCACTAAGTTGCAATCTATTACGACCAATCAACCTAACTGCACGTCTTGTAGGAGGAAACCGGAGCATCCGGAGGAAACCCACACAGACACGGAGGGAATGTGCAGACTCCGCACGAAGAGCGATCCGAGGTCAGAAATGAACCCAGGTTCCTAACGTTGTGAATCACAATTGCTAACCAATGTATCCCCATTCTGAGAGACTGAATTCACCTATAGGCTCAGACTGGTTAAAGACAGCAGTTTTCCTTCTCTGAATCATTTGGGATTTGAACAACAAACTGACTGCTTCATGGTCATTTTTACTGGTGCCAACTTTTTATTTCTAGAACTTCAATAGAATTCAGGTTCTCAAACTATCATGGTGGGATTTGAATTCAGATCCAAATTGGATCATTAGTCCAGGCCATTCAGCCCATATAGGATCCTTCTGTCCTGAAATGTTTTAATAGCCTCTTAATTACAGCGCACATTAATTCCAGCAATGTTACTTTCCAGTATTCAGACTTCCATTCTTCATTTTGGATTTGCCAATTTGAATTTTGAATCACAGGAAGTTACAGCACAGAAAAAAGCCAATTGCATCCATTTATTTCTGTTCCAGCTCTGGGAAAGGGCTGTATTAGTCCCACACTTTCCACGTAGCAAATTTGTCCTTGTTCGACCGTTGTGGTTTAATTAATTGTGACTCCTTTCAGAGGGGCAGTTGCAACCAGGTCTCCCTACTAAGGGAGCGATCTTACCGTCAGAATCTTGTGAAGAGTGAGTGTCATCAGAATTGGGACCCTCTCCAAAAAAAGCCTTGCTATCTGGATCTCTTTAAAGGAGCCAAATTGTCAGATGTAAGCTTAAGGGCTGAATGGTTTTGCTATCTTCATATTGTGCTCAATCTCAGCCTGTGCTGAAAACATTGGTTTTAGAGAAGCTTTGTATATGAGAGTCTCTGTATTTGCACAAGGACATCTGAAAAACCTTGGAGCACTGACCTCATTGTATTGATATTAATTCTGTTTCTCACACTTCAGACTAGCAACATGTCTAAACCAGCTCTGTCAAATAAAATCACCACTCATCATTAAATCAAATGTATTCACCAAAGAAATTAACAAGGCACCGAAAACATCCCCCAGAGGATTCACCCACTGACCTTTCTATTTTCTCATCTGCGTGACACCGTTCTTCAGTGACGTCATTCAGAAACACGACACAAGGGTCCATATGCTCCTGACTTTTAAGGGGCATCTGGACAAATACATGAATAGGATGGGAATAGAGGGATATGGTCTCTGGAAGAGCAGGAGGTTTTAGTTTAGATGGGCAGCACGGTTGGTGCAGGCTTGGAGGGCCGAAGGGCCTGTTCCTGTGCTGTCATTTTCTTTGTTTTTCTTTGTTCTAACGCTCAACCCTACAACAGCCTCCCTCAACCTCATCCACTGTCCCTGATTGATTACATTGACTGACACTTAGAACTGAAGGAGTAGAAGTTTTTTTTTCCCCAGCTAGACATTGGGAAGATTGAAGTTATCGTCTTCACTTTGCACAGAATTTCACTCCCTATCCATCGATTCTATCCCTCACTGTGGCAACCTTCTGAAGGTGAGCAAGACAGTTCACAACCTTATTGTTCTCCAGTCTTGCACACCCTGCTATGCTGCCAGTGGGAACTGAGAATTTGGCACTCAGTCAAATCTTCATTTATCGCAACAGGACTGAAGAATCCCAGCTGTGGGTGAGGTCAGTGAATTCTCGCCATAGAGTTATAGTCAAAGAGACGCTTTGGTCCATCATGTCAGCACCATCTGTTACTGAAGCTCTGAATCCATGCTTTTGTTACCTCTAGACGTGACTATTCCAATGCTCTCCAGTTTACACCCTACAGTGGCACAGTGGTTAGCACAGCTACCTCACAGCACCAAGGACCCGGGTTCAATTTCAACACTACCTGTAACCCCCATGACTTGCCTGGGCTTGCAACATATCACTAACTGTCCTGGCTGGAGACAATGCACATCTCTTTATCCTGTGCTTAACCCTCTCTCCAGTCACATTGTCTTTACTTTAAGACTTCATTACTTGTAAAGACTCGCATTCTAACCATTATTTTGTAAGTTGAGTTTGTGTCTTTATATGCCCTGTTTGTGAACTGAAATCCCACTCAACTGACGAAGGAGCAACGCTCCGAAAGCTAGTGGCTTTTGCTACCAAATAAACCTGTTGGACTGTAACCTGGTGCAGTGAGACTTCTTACCGTATCTATCTCAATCCAATGCCGGCATCTCCACATCCTGTCTACATCAACAGGGAGAAGTAGAAAGGGTCGAGAGCTTTAAGTTTTTAGATGTCCAGATCACCAACAACCTGTCCTGGTCCCCCCATGCCGATACTATAGTTAAGAAAGCTCACCAATGACTCTACTTTCTCAGGAGACTAAGGAAATTTGGCATGTCAGGTACAACTATCACCAACTTTTACAGATGCACCATAGAAAGCATTCTTTCTGGTTGTATCACACCTTAGTATGGCTCCTGCTCTGTCCAAGACCGCAAGGAGTTACAAAAGGTCATGAATGAAATCCAGTCCATCACGTAAACCAGCCTCCCATCCATTGGCTTTGTCTATACTTCCCACTGCCTTGGCAAAGCAGCCAGCATTATTAAGGAACCCACATATCCTGGACATTCTCTCTTCTACCTTCTTCCAAGGGAAAACGATACAAAAATCTGAGGTCACGTATCAACCAACTCAAGAATAGCTTCTTCCCTGCTGCTGTCAGGTTTCTGAATGAATTTAACTTGCATTAAGTTGATCTTTCTCTACACCCCTAGCTGTGACTGTAACACTACATTCTGCACTCTCTTATTTCCTTCTCTATGAACAGTATGTTTTGTCTGTAAAGCACGCACAAGAAATAACACTTTTCACTGTATGTTCATACACGTGACAATAATAAATCAAATCAAATGTAAATGTGAGTTATTAATTTTGAGCTCGTCATAGTTAAATAATTGAATTCAGAAATCGTTTCAATGATGGGTGTTGGAAACACTGATTCAAAAGGGGCTTTGGAGAATAACATGGGATTTTCAGGGTTTGCAGAGGGGCAGCTGAAACCAGACAAGTTGTTAAATCAGTTCCCTCGTGCTTGAGTGCTATAGCTAAGGCAGATCTGTCAAAAGAATTCATCACCTTCGGTTATTAACTGAAATGCATTTTACCAAAACCTCTCCCCCTAATAAATTAACAAGAAACAAAAATAGCACAAAAACGGTCAACATTGATCATACTTCTTGGCAAAGATTTGATGCTTTGATGCCAGTAGCAGGGTGGCACAGTGGTTAGCATTGCTGCCACACAGTACCAGGGACCTGGGTTCGATTCCCAGTTTGGATCAGTGTCTATGCTGAGTCTGTACATTCTTCCCATGTCTGCGTGGGTTTCCCCCTGATGCTCCGGTTTCCTCCCACAGTCCGAAAGATGTGCTGGTTGGGTGCATTGGCCGCGCTAAATTCTCCCTCAGTGTACCCGAACAGGCACCAGAGTGTGGTGACTGGGGAATTTCCACAGTAACCTCATTGCAGTGTTAATTTAAACCTACTTGTGACATGAATAAATCAATTTTAACTTTACTTGACTTTTTAAACTCTTCTCTTTGATTAGATTCCCTCTTTTGAAGAAAGTTTACCACTTCTGCCACGAGTCCTTAAACTTTGTAATTCTTTCCATAATCTTCTTCATTTTCTACAGATATTCCCATTTTTAAGTTAGTTTTATGTTGCTGTTTTAGTTTAGAAATTCCAGTGGTCCCACTGATTCAATGGGGCAAACCTTTCTGAACAAGTATCCATAAAATTATATAGAACCATAAAATGTAAAACATGCAAGGATGTGCGGGTTAGGTGGATTGGCCGTGCTAAATTGCCCCTTAGCGTCTGGGCGATTAGTAGGTTAAATATGTAGGGTTATTGGGATGTGGCCTGGGTGGGATTGTTGTTGGTGCAGACTCGATGGACCAAATGGCCTCCTTCTGCACTGCAGGGATTCTATGATTCTATTCTATATATTTTCTATATGTATAGGATGTAGTCCATAGAATCCAGTGTTGGCTTCCTTGGTTAAGGAAAGACATAAGTATGTTCGCAGGTCAGAAAAAGTTGACCAGACTCATTCCTGGAATGGATGGGTTGTCTTGTGACGAAAGATTGGGCAGGTTAGGCTTGTATTCACTGGAATTTAGAAAGGTACGGGGAGACTTGGCCGATACCTTCAAGATCTTCAAAATCTTTGAGAGATTGATAAAGTAAGTGGAGACCAAATGTTTCCTCTTATGGGGCAATCTCGAGCAAGAGGTCATAAGTACAGGTTGAGAAGCGGTAGATTTTCATCCTGAGATGAGGAGGAACTACTTCTCACAGAGGGTGTGAATTTGTGGAACTCGCTTCCCCGTAGAGCGGTGGAGTCTGAATCATTGAATGGTTTCAAGAAGGAGACAGATACGTTTATTATCAACAAAGGGATAAGGAGATATGGGGAACAGGTGGGGAGGTGGATTTGAGACCAGAGGAAATCAGCCATGATCTGATTGAATGGTGGAACAAGCTCAAAGGGCTGAATATTCCGACTTCTACTCCTAACTCCTATGTTCCTGAGGGGATTTGATAGGGTGGATGTGGAAAGGATGTTTCCTCTTGTGGGAGAACCTGGGACACAATGGCACCATTTAAAAATGAGGCGTCATTAACCTAACACAGAAATGAGGAGAATTTATTTTTCTCTCAGATGGCTGTAAGGCTTTGGAACTCTCTTCCTCAAAAGGTGGTGTTTGCAGAAAGTTTGAATGTTTTTTACGGCAGGACTAGATAGATTTTTTGGAAGCTAGAGGGTGCAAGGTTACCGGGGGGTAGGTGGGAATGAGGGTTTGAGATTACAATCAGATCAGCCATGATCCTATTGAATGGTGGATCAGCCCAGTCCTGCTCCTAATTCCTTTGTGCATGTATATTACCCATCTCAAACCCAAATACGGGTAGTTGTGCTCCACATGAGCCTCCTACTCCCCCTCTTTGTCTGTTGTCTTCCGTCCATTTCCGAACCAGCACTCGCGATTCACGCCAAAACACCACAGAAACTGGGATGGAGCTCTTTGCCGGTGTCTGACCTTGTGAAGCCTTTGAAAGTCTGCTCCACTTAAAATGTTACATAAATGCTGGTGGCAGCTGCAGTAAACGCTGCGAAGCTCGCTTTGCAAATCGGGTAGCCTGAAACTAAGCTTCATCGCAAAACCAGTCAGAGGAATTATTCTGAATTACTGTCAACAGCTGAGGGATTTTTAGACAGTGTTGCAGCAAGGGGTTTGAGAGGAACAATTTGCACATTCTTCTGGGGCCAGCTCACTAAATTAATGCTGAACTCGGGGCAGGGGCAGCAACAGCCAGAATAATTACCCTGTGCCTGTAGTGGCTAACTCCCTGCTGCACAAGATTCTGAGGTCTGATCCTGTCCCTTATTGATTGTGAGTAAGGTCTGAATCCAAATCATCCCACTCAGAATTTCAACTTGGCTGATTAGCTATTTATTGACTAACCCTTGTACTGCTGAAAGATTCATGGAATTAAATCCCTTCAGCCAACTAGGTTTTGTTATTGTGATGCTGAAGCAGATACTTACATTGTGGTAGCTTCTCATTCTCCAATTGAAATAACTCCACAAATTCACTCCATACCTAACTCTGTAACCTCCACTAACCCTACAACTCTCTGGGATCCCTCTGCTCTTCCAACTCTGGCCTCTTGTAAATCCCTCCATTACTTTGACTGCACTATATTGTTATTGGCTATTGTTATCGATAGCCGCTCCGTGTCGGATCTCCGACTTGGGCCGGTGTCTGTGGGAGTTTGCGCATTCTCCCCGTGCTTGCGTGGGTTTTCTCCGGGTGCTCCGGTTTCCTCCCACACCCCAAAAACGTGCTTTTAGGCTGATTGGTGTTAACAAATTGTCCCTAAATTAGACCTCCATTAATCTGGCATACATATAATTCTCTAAATTTGCACACCTTTATTGTGGAGTCCAAGAGGCGTAGACAAAAGTTGTCGGTAGAAGAAGGATTGGAATGGGGCACTCGCTGAGTGTAAAAATGGGCAGCGCGGGCTTGTAGGGCCGAAGGGCCTGTTTCCTGAGCTGTGTTGTTCTTTGTTCTTTGCCACTGACTTCTGGACGTCATTTTCAAAACATCTCCAATTCCCTATTTCTCTCTTGTCCTTTAAGACTTCCTATTGAATCGATAAGAGTCATAGAAACCCTGCAGTACAGAAAGAGGCCATTCAGCCCATTGAGTCTGCATCGACCACAATCCCATCCAAGCCCTACCCCCATATCCCTACATATTTACCCACTAATCCCTCTAACCGACGCATCTCAGGACGCTAATGGCTATTTTTAACATGGTCAATCAACCTAACTCGTACATCTTTGGACAATTTGCATTTATATTGCACCTTCAGTAAATGTCTCAAAGTTGCTACAAGAGTCCAATGACCTTCTCTCCATTATGCGGTCAGCAGGCAGCACAGTGGCAAAGTGGTTAGCACTGCTGCCTCATCGCACCAGGGACCCGGTTCGATCCCAGCTTTTGTCTGTGCGGATTCAGCACTATCTCCCCATGTTTGCATGGGTTTCCTTTGAGTGCTCCAGTTTCCTCCCACGGTCCAAAGAATGTGCTGGTTAGATGGATTGGCTATGCCAAATTCTCCCTCAGTGTACCCAAACAGGCACTGGGTTGTGGCAACTAGGGTTTTTTCACAATAACGTCATTGCAGTGTTAATGTCAGCCTATTTGTGACAATAGTAAATAAACTTTAAAAAGAAAGAAAAGATGATGATTGCACAATGCTCAGAACCATTTGTGACACCTTAGATACTGAAGTAGTCCATGTCCAAATGCATCAGGGCCTGAACGATATCCAGGCTTGGGCTGACAAGTGGCAAATAACATTTGCACCACACAAATGCCAGGCAGTGACCATCACCATTAAGAGAGAATCTAACCACCATCTCTTGTCATTCAATGGCATGACCATGACTGAATCTCCCACTATTGACGCTTTGGGGCTTACCACTTACCAGAATTGGACTTGTCATATAAAAACTGTGACTTCAAGAGCAGGTTAGATGTTCTGCAGTGAGCAACTCTCTGACCCCCCACCACCCCACCCCAAAAAAGGCTGTCCATCATATACAGGCCGCAAGTCAGGAAAGTCATGGAATACTTTCCATTTCAAGAACAAATTAGCGATAGCTTTTGGGGCTAAAAGGGATCAAGGGGCTATGGGGGGAAGAGGGGATCAGGATATTGAAGTCGAGAATCAGGCGTGATCAAAATGAATGGTGGAGCAGGTTTGAAGTGTCGAATGGCCAACTGCTGCTTCTAGTTTCTAGTTTCTATTTGTCTGGATGAGTGCAACTCCAACAACACACAAGCAGCTCGATACCATCCAGGACAAAGCACCCAGCTTGTCTGGTACGTCTTCCACAAACAGTCACTTCCTCCACCACAAACTCACAGTGGCAACCGTGTCGACCATCGCGAAGACACATTGCAGAAACTCACCAAGATTCCTTTGAACTCACCCTCCAAACCCATGATCAATACCATCTGGGAGGACAGGGGCAGCAGATACATGGGAACACCACTACAGGTTTCTTTCCAAGTCACTCTCCACCTTGACTTGGAAATATACCCATAGCACCCTTAAAGTGCAGAAGGAGGCCATTCGGCCCATTGAGACTGCACTGACTCACTGAAAGAGCATTTTATGCAGGCTTATAATATAAAAGTAGGGAGGTCTTGCTGCGGCTGTATAGGGCATTGGTGAGGCCGCAGCTGGAGTACTGTGTGTAGTTTTGGGCGCCGTACTTACGCAAGGATATTTTGGCCTTGGAGGGAGTGCAGAGGAGGTTTACTAGGCTGATGCCGGAGTTGAAGGGGTTGAGCTATGAGGAGAGGCTGAATAAACTAGGCTTGTACTCGTTAGAGTTTAGAAGAATGAGGGGAGATCTCATTGAGACGTATAAGATGATGAATGGGATGGATAGGATAGAGGTGGAGAGACTCTTCCCGCTCAGAAAGGACAGTAGGACTAGGGGGCACAGCCTCAAGATAAAGGGGGGGCGGTTTAGAACGGAGTTGAGGAAGAACTTCTTCACTCAAAGGGTGGTGAATCTCTGGAATTCTCTGCCTGTTGAAGTGGTGGAGGCTGCCTCGCTAAATATTTTTAAGACGCGGGTTGATGGGTTTTTGATAAGAGAGGGGATTAAGGGTTATGGGGAGAGGGCGGGAATGTGGAGCTGAGCCACAACAGATCAGCCATGATCTTATTGAATGGCGGGGCAGGCTCGAAGGGCCAGATGGCCTACTCCTGCTCCTATTTCTTATGTTCTTATGTTCTTATGTACTCCCCCTACCCCTGTAAACCTGTGCTTTTACCATGGCTAATCCACCTGACTTACATGTCTTTAAGGAGTATGGGACAATCAATTTAGAACGGCCAGTTAACCTACTCTGCACATCTTTGGACTGTGGGAGGAACATGGAGAAACCCATGAAGGCACGGGGAGAATGTGCAAACTCCACACAGTCACCCATGGCTGAAATTGCACCCGGGTCCCTGACACTGCGAGGCAGCAGTGCAAACAACTGTGCCACCATGCTGCACTTACCATCATTTGTTCAAACCCCACACAGACAGTGACCCAGCCAGGAACTGAACTTGGGTCCTGACTCTCGTCCGTTAAGAAAGCAGTGCTAATCACTGTGCCTTGTGCCATCTCATTTTGCTGCTTCTGGGATCTCACTCAGCCTTCTCAAGTGCATTATGTTGCTTTTTTCTTGAGGTTGTGACATGACAATATGCGAAACACACAAAACAATGCGCAGTGAAAAGTATTGTTTCTTGCGTGCTATACAGACAAAGCATACCATTCATAGAGAAAGAAACGAGAGAGTGCAGAATGTTGAGCTACAGACATAGAGAACGATCAATTTAATACAAGGTAAGTCCATTCAAAACCATTCACAGAGTACATAGGGGAGAAGGAAAGGAGAGGGTGCAGAATGTTGTGTTGCAGTTGTGGCTAGGGTGTAGAGAAAGACCAACTTAGTAAGGCAGGTCCATTCAAAAGTCTGATGGCAGCAGGGAAGAAGTTGCTCTTGAGTCAGTTAGATACGTGACCTCAGGCTTTTGTATCTTTGCCCCAATGGAAATCGATGAAATAGGGTATGTCCAGGGTGCGTGTGGTTCATGAATATGCTACGAGTGGTTATTGGCAAGTCCCCTGAGTGCAGCCACACGGCAACCTCCAGAGGACCCAGAGCTTGGAATCAGTCCCTTCATTCGGCACAGCTCGCTGGCAGGGACACACGAACGGGCTGTCTCCACAGGTTCGCTGCTGCTGCTCAGCACGCCGCAAAATTATTGAGCTCTGCCTGCCACTAACCAGTAGCAACTCTGAGAACATCTGCTTGCCTCGTTTGTAACTAATTTCTCTCTGCTCTAAGTTCCCCTCACCCACTGAGCACCAAGTCGGGGCAGGCAGCTCGCAAGCGACGGCAGCTGGTACTCACTCAATCAAGGAAAAGCCATTTGTCTTCATCATTTAAGAAACAGAAACTATCAAATGTGACTGTTCGACTCCAGCTCCATCTGACAGCAATAAATTATACCTTGACCTGAATGCAGGAAATAAATGGATGGTTTGAAATTCAATACATTTCTGTTACATGCAGCAGATTAACATGCAGAGGGGGGGAAAAAAAAACTTGCGATGTAGGCACACTTTGCAAGCAGCGAATAAACATGTTTCAAAATTATGTGAACATGGGTTTCTTTGATTGCTTGTCATCTTTTCACCTCATCTCCCACTCCCTCTGGCATGGATTCCAGCCTCCATGTTAGCCGCTGTGTTCTCCTCTGCTGAAGGTACAGGCTGAACAGATGTATTGGATTCTGGTGATTTTGTTTCTCCCCCCATCAGTGAAGCTCAAGGTCAAACCCTGGCCACACTGCTGGGATGACACGCTGCCGAGGAACCAATGTGAAATAACTTTGGCAATTAATGCAAAGGGATTGAAGTATAAAAGCAAGTAAGAAGCCTGACAACACCAGGTTTAAGCCCAACCAATTTATTTGACAGTAAACTCACAAGCTTTCGAGGTTTGCCTCTTTGTCAGGTGAATGGAGAGTTCTGGCCTCAGACAGAGCATATAACAGCACACACAGTTTACAGATTACTGATTAGAATGCGAGTCTTTACACCTAACCTGCTATTCAAGTCTTAAAGATGCCGACAATGTGAGTGGAAGGAGCACTGATCACAGGTTAAAGAGATGTGTATTGTCTCCAGACAGTACAGTAAGTGAGGTTTAGCAAACCCAGGCAAGTCACGGGGGTCACAGATAGTGCGACATGAACCCAAGATCCCTGTTGAGACCGTCCTCAAGTGTGCGGAACTTGGCTATCAGTTTCTGCTCAGCGACTCTGCACTGTCGTGTGTCGTGAAATGCTCCCTCCACTCACATTGTTGGCCACTTTAAGACTTGAATAGCAGGTTAGGTGTGAAGATTCACATTCTAATCAGTAATCTGTAAACTGTCTGTGCTGTTGTATGCTCTGTCCGAGGCCAGTACTCTCCATTCACCTGACGAAGAGGCAAACCTCAAAAGCTTGTGAGTTTACTATCAAATAAATCGGTTGGACTTAAACCTGGTGTTGTAAGACTTCTTACTGTGTTTACCCCAGTCCAACGCCGGCATCTCCACACCATGTACAAAAGCAAAGCAGTGTTGCAATTGTAAAAGGTGTTGATGAGACCGCATCTTTTTGTTTTATTCAACCGTGGGACATGGACGTTGCTGGCTACGCCAGCATTTATTGCCCATTCCTACTTGCCCTTGATCAGGTGTTGGTAAACCACTTTCTTGAATCACTGTAGTCTATGTTCTATGGATTGGCCCACAATGCCATTCGGGAGGGAATTCCAGGATTTTGACCCAGAGACGGTGAAGGAACGGCCGATATATTTCCAAGTCAGGATGGTGAGAGGCTTGGAGCGGAATTTGCTTGGAGTGGTGTTCCCATGTATCTGCTGCCCTTGTCCTTCTAGATGGAAGTGGCCATGGGTTTGGAAAGTTCTGTCTAAGGATCTTTGGTGAATTTCTGGAGTGTTGTGCCCAGTTTTGATCTCACTATTTGTGGGAGGATGTGGTGGCATTGGAGGCAGTTCAGAGGAGGTTTACCAGATGATGAAGGGGTTGACAGAGGAGAGATTAAACAGTTTAGGCTTATACATGCTGAAGCTTCAAACACCATATGATGTTGGAGCAGAAGCAGATGATCGAGTCTACTCCACCATTCAATGAGACCTTGAAACAATCCTCAACTCCACTTTCCTGCCTTATCCCCAAACCCTTGACTCCTTTACTGATTGAAAACCTGTCTATTTCACCCTTGAAAATTTTTAAAATGACCCAGCCTACACAACCCTCTATGGTAAAAAAATTCATGACGTGGAGATGCCGGCGTTGGACTGGGGTAAACACAGTAAGAAATCTCACAACGTCAGGTTAAAGTCCAACAGGTTTACTTGGTAGTAAACACCACGAGCTTTCGAGGCTTTGCCCCTTCATCAGGTGAGTGGGGAATTCTAATTACAAACAGAGCGTGTAAAGACACACACTCATTTCTAATCAGTATTCTGTAAACTGAGTGAGTGCCATTATATGCTCTGTGATCAGAACTCCCACTCACCTGATGAAGGTGCAAAGTCCTGAAAGCTAGTGGCATTTATTACCAAATAAACCTGTTGGACTTTAACTTGGTTTTGTGAGATTTCTCACTGTAAAAAAAATCACAGATTCACCACCCTCTGAGAGAAGAGATTCCTCCTCATCTCTGCCTTCAATGGGCAGCCTCCTTATTCTGAGATTATGCCCTTTGGTTCTTGACGTACCCGCAAGGGGAAACAACCTCTCAACATCTACCCTGTCAAGTCCCCTGACAATATATCTCAGAACACGGATGTTTCATCTGGTTGGAAGGGTCTAGAACAAAAGGATACAGTCTCAGAATAAGAGGGAGGCCATTTAGGGCAGAGAGGAGGAAATATTTCTTCACTCAGGGCCGGTGAATCTTTGGAATTCTCTACCCCAGAGCGCTGTGGAGGTTCAATCACTGTGTATGTTCAAGTCAGATATCAATAGATTTCTGGAACACAAAGAAACAGAAGCAGGAGGAGACCACCAGACCCTTCAAACCTGCCCCGCCATTCAACACCATCATGGCTGATCTATGCCGGCCTCAACTCCTTTTCCATGCCATTTCCCCATAGCGCTCTGTTCCTCAGCCGATCAAATATTTATCCATCTCCACTTTAAATAGTTCTAATGATCCAGCCTCCACCACCCTTTGGGGCAGGTTCGATGGACTGACCATGCTAAATTGCCCCTTTATATCAGGGGGATTATCAGGGTAAATGCATTGGGTTATGGGGATAGAGCTTGGGTGAGATTGTTGTTGGTACAGATTCAATTTACTGAATAGTCTCTTTCTATACTGTAGGGATTCTACGATTTCTGTGTGATTTGTTGCATAGAATCACAGAATCCATAGAGTGCAGAAGGAGGCCATTCGGTCCATTAAGCCTGCCTCGACAATAATTCCACCTAGGGTCTATCCTGCTAACTCCAGGTATTTACCCCCTGACGCTAAAGGGCAATTTATCATGGTCAATTACCCTAACCTGTGCATCTTTGGACAGTGGGAGGAGACCAGAGCACCCGAAGGGAACCCACGCAGACACGGAGAGAATGTGCAAACTCCACCACAGTGACCCGAGGTCAAAATTGAACCCGGGTCCCTGGCACTGTGAGGCAGCAGTGCTAACCACTGCGCTACCGGGCCAGGACTTGTGTGCCTTCAACAGAGGCATTGGAGGGATTCTATCTCTCTTCCATTTTAGGCTGTGATAAAGCAGCACCTTTCTCAATAAACTCTGACTTGTTGGTTAAGTAAATCCATGGTGTGGCGACCTATGGCTCCTTGGCATACTCTAATAATTTGGAGTTCGTCCATTGATGTCGATTTGTTGTGTGTCTTTGAGATCTGTTAGCTTATCCTCTCCAACCTAATCCACATTCCCACCCTTTCATCTCCCCGCATTTTAGTATTTCAGCCATTCTACAATGAGTGAGGGGGTGGATTTATCCTGAACCAGTAGAAGTCTTTATGTTCACAGTCTGCAAATTGCAACATTAATCTAAAATATATCTTAGCTTGTTGGACTGTGTGGCAGGTATAGCACAATTACTTTTTTTCTTTAATAAAGTCAGGGGAATTGCGTTTATTTAGTACAATGCAATCGAACACTGTCCACGCATCCCTTGGGACTTCCATTCCAATTTAACACAGAAAGATGTTACAGTAAGTGAGGCCTTGAGGGATTTGTGTGAATTGAGTTTGTCTGACCTACTTTCAGCTGTCTCAGTTAGGGAAGTAACCAGGTTAGAATAGATGGCTGGGACAGCGCACCTTTGCAGCTGTGGTGTTTCCTCCTGCAGGCTTGACTGACGCTGGCAAGGGTGCAACAAGGGAAGGTATTTTATTCTGCAGCGCTGTCCCACCTCAGCTGAAGCGAGAGGTAATGCATTTTGGCAGAATGGATAGGGAGAAGCGACATGGACTTAATACACAGTTTTAAATAAATAGGAGCACTGAGAACAAAAACAGGTAAGTTAAACTGAACATTTGTAAAGCTCTGGTTAGACCCCAATTAGAGTTTTGGGTCCATAACTGCTCAACGCAATTTAGGAAGGATCTCAACGTCCTGGCAAGGGTGCACAGAAGATTTAATGGAATGGTTCCAAGGATGAATCATTTCAGTTACAAGGTTAGGTTGGAGTGGCTGCAGTATTTGGCCTTGGAGGAAAGGAGATTGAGGAGAGATTTGATCGAGGATTATAGCAGCTCCAGACAAGGTAGAGAGAGAAAAAAAACTTCTCCCCATTAGATGATGGTGCAGGGACTAGAGGGGATAGATTTAACATTTTGGCAAGAATGCAGGGGACTTTGAGGAAGAACCGTTTGCGCAGGGAGTTGTAAAGACCTGGACGCGAGGTTGGGAGTAGCAGAGTTAATTAATGACTTCAAAAGGAAATTGGAGGGACACTTGAGGGAAGGAAAGTTGCACAGCAACAGGGATCAAGTGGGGGAGTGGAAGTGACTGGGTTGTTCTGAATGTAACCAGCTTTGATTTGATAAGAAGCATGGCCTCCTTCTTTGCCATAAATGACTCTGTGACCATCAGATACATGTGTAACCACAAGACAGTGTTATTGCTTAATCTGATCATCGTCACATGCATTGGGTGGGATTTTCGATCCCTCCACACTCATGTGACGAAACTGTAAAATAGTGCCTACAAGCTACCGAACTATGTGTGCCTATGCCCCTCAGCTATTCCATTCAAACAAAACACAGTCACCTGTCTGACAATGCGGTAACACCAGAACATTCTCCAATGAAACACCTCATACATCATGGACTATTGGTGAACACAACTTGTGGCACTGTTGCAAGAAGTAAGAAGCTACCTTCAAAGGCAGGGGGACGTTTGTGGCAATCTTTGTCAGGGCTGTGATTAGTTCATTCTCGGAAACATGTATTCAGGGGACAAGGGCAACAATTTGACAGGTTAAGTCCGGACAGGAGTGGTGAAACGCCCCTGTGTGAGCCTCTCCTCTGAGTTCTCAGCAAGATGGGGGTGCAGTTTGGAAGTTGTGGGGTAGAGTTTTCCCATCTCACCCGACATAACGGGCGGGATTTAGGGACCATGCAAAGATCTGTTGACCTCTGGCGGGAATTTCTTGTCCTGAGGCAAGCATGACTGGAAAATTCCACCCATAGACGCAAGCATTTGTAGGTATTGATTTAACTCGAAGAGTGCAGAGTAGCGATTTAAACTATCAGTGGAACAATGAACTGTTAAAGGAATACCGAGGAGTACTGAGCTGTGAGCCGTGAGCATTTTCTGGACTCTTGACAATTTCAGGTCTAATGTCTCAGAAGGTAGCTGTGGTTTCACCCACCTGCAGAAGGTTATGCAGCAAAGAGTACCTGAAACTCAGAAGTAATGCAACACCTCGATTCAGAGAAGCACTTGAGCCTGGTAATATCAATAAAACAGAAAGCAGCAGGCTTGTAACAGAAATAAACTGAAGATTTACTGAGCTGCTTAAAGCTGAAAAATGGGCTCTTAAATGCGCTACACTGTGGAAAACAAATGATGTCTGACACACATAGAGATATTACTGCCAGTGTTTTCTGATATTATTCGGAAATGGCAAAATTGCCAAGTTTAAAACTGAAAACCCCAGAAGATTCACTCAAACATTTAAGAAATAAAGGATTTCTCTCATCACACTGCATTTATAGACAGTTACCATGCCCACGGATGAAGAGAAATAGTTTAATTCACTTTCAGACCCTTTCCCCTTCTCGATTTGTTACAAAAGACCTGGTGAGAATATCTAAGAGTTGCGCGCAGACATGATCATAGGTCACAGTTTCACCTTCATCTGCAGAAAGCAATCTTATTGCAAATATCCCGTGTAGAAATAAAATGAGTTTCAAGTCTTGAGATTAAACAATATAAAACCTCATCAGAAACAAAGAGAGAAGTCACTGCATGAGGATAAAGTGCCATTCGTCCTCAGCCCCTTTGTACTCTTAACCCTTACGTGGAATGGTGGAGCTGTTGAGGAAGACGTCAACATTATTTTCCAAACAGGGAGACTCCTGATCTGCCTCAGTTATACACCAGTTCAGATGAGATGTCTTGTTTTCGGAGTTGTATGCATTGAGTGTGGCCTTTAATCTGCCTAATTGGAACAATGGCAGGAACATGTGAGGCACTCGAGTGGGGGTTCTTTATTATCGGTGGCCTGGTTCTCTTAAAAACTTAAGGAAACTTAAGAAGTAAACTCGCAAAGGCTTAAGACATAACTAAAATTTATTAAAATTGTGAAAACACGTTACAAGGCAGACAAAACATTAACCTATGACCGTGGGAGGCCTTCAGATGGTCAAATAGCTCTGGATCAGCACGATAAGGCCCCTCCAAAGATCTGAGGCACTGAGCTAAAATTCAATACAATTATATCTTTTGCTATCTAGGATTCACCTTCCAACTGTTGCGGCTTTATAGAACCTTAGTTAGGCCACACTTGGAATATAGTGTTCAGTTCTGGTCACCACACTACCAGAAGGATGTGAAGGCTTTGAAGAGGGTACAGATAAGATTTACCAGGGTGTTGCCTGGTATGGAGGGCATTATCTATGAGGAGAGGTTGGAGAAACTTGATTTGTTCTTGCTGGAGCGACGGAGGTTGAGGGGAGACCTGATAGAAGTTTACAAGATTACGAGAGGATGGACAGAGTGGATGGTCAGAAGCTTTTTCCCAGGGTGGAAGAATCAATTACTAGTGGGCACAGGTTTAAGGTGCAAGGGTCGAGTTGTAAAGAAGATGTACGAGGCAGATTTTTTTACGCAAAGCGTAGTGGGTTCCTGGAACTCGTTGCCGGGGGAGGTAGTGGAAGCAGATGTGTTTGTGACCTTTAAGGAGCATCTTGACAAGTACATGAATAGAATGGGAATAGAGGGATATGGTCCCCAGAAGGGCAAGGGGTTTTAGTTAAGTCAGGCACCATGGTCAGTGCAGACTTGGAGGGGCGAGGGGGTTGTCCCTGTGCTGTAATTTTCTTTGTCCTTTATTCTTTTGTTCATTTAGCTTTGATTTCATTTCGTATTAACATGTCAGTCCAAAACATGACCAATCACCTCAGCCAATTGCGAAGCACTGGTCGGCATAATGATATTCCATTTGCTCATCCAAAAACTGGGTCTCTTCCCTCTGGCAAGGCTCATTTCCTTGTTGCTATGCGAGATCTTAAGACTATAAGACATAGGAGCAGAATTAAGCTTCTCGGCCCATTGAGTCTGCTCCGCCATTCAATCATGGCTGATATTTTTCTTATCCCCATTCTCCTGCCTTTTCCCCATAACTCCTGATCCCCTTATTATTCAAGAACCTATCTATCTCTGTCTTAGAGACACTTAATGACCTGGGCTCCATAGCCTTCTGTGATAAGGATGTCTCTATCCAATATATTGCCAAAGCAACCTGATGGTGTCCTTTCTGGGCCAAGAAATGGCACTTTCTATGTCTTGGACAACAGAGCCTTATGATTTAGACATTTAATATTTCAATAATTGAGCTGAGACTTGAAACTTTATAGTATATTCTGCTGACTAATGGATTTAGCTGCTGAACTCTTGAACTTTTACCACCATCTCTGCAGTGTCACATTTTGACTGAGGCGAACAATTATCCTACAAATGTGCTTAATATATTAAAATACATTATTTAATATACAAATATAGATACTTAACACTGAAATCATATCTCATTTATTTTAATATTGTTAGCACATTCACACATTAGCAAACTGTTTTAACATTATCTTGTTAGGTGAAAATCACCTTAACCCCCTCCTTCCCAGCTGTCACTGAAACGATAAAGACTGCCTGTGGCTCTGCCAGTTAACTCAGAACTCCCTTCCACGGGCATGGTTTTCCCAAAATAAATCTAAATGCCCGACAGGCAGGAGAACGGGAGGTTTTCCTGCCCTTTTCTGGGTGAGCTGAGTGAAATAAATTTACGGCACTCTGTGCAATACAGAGGCCATCAGGAGATTCACGCCTGAGGGGGGAGAGGGAGAGGGGGAATGGGATCTAATCCCATTGGAGAGACCGGCAGCAGAATGCTCAGTGCCATTCTCCCAGTTTGTTCAATTCTGAATATTCATGCACACTGCTGAGCATGGTGCACCCAGGATAGATCTTAGCTGGAGTCAGGTGGAGCTGGCATTCTGCGGGCATTGGGAGTTCTTTGACTTCATTCCAGGTCTCTTTCAGCCTCTTTAGTTCTTGCCCCAGGCTGATGACCTGTTGCCAACAACTGCCCCCTCCAAGCTGCATCCCAGGGCCTCCTTCACCCAAATCCTTTGGCCCAGTTTCTGTGGTGCTTTCTCCAGATTGAGGTGTGCCTCTGTCAGGTCTTGTGTCTCTCCCTTCAGGATTGCGTTCTCACTGCGTTCGCCCTCTCGTTTTAGGTCCTATTTCAGGAAGCTGTCCTCCTAAGGACTAAAACCTGGTGTTGTCAGACTTTTTACTGTCCTCCTAAGGATTCCCAGAGGATCCTCACTGTTAAGAACATCTCAAATTTAACCTGTAGGGTTATATTAAAGAAAAGGTGATGGCAATATGTCTTGCTTCAGGTATGTTAGAATCATAGAATCCCAACAGTGCAGGAGACCATCCAGCACATCACGCCTGCACTGACTCTCTGACCCAGGCCCTATCCCCATAACCCCACAAATTAACCCACTCATCCCCCTAACGTATACATCTTTAGTATAGCCAATCCACCTAACCCACATACCTTTGGAATTTGGGAGGAAACTGGAGTACCCAGAGAAAACCCATGCAGACATGGGGAAAATGTGCAAGCTCCACACAGACAGTCACCCAAGACTGGAATTGAACCTGGGGCCTTGGCGCTGTGAGGAAGCAAAGATAACCACTGTGCCACTGTGCCGCCCAAACAAATCCCTCAGTGAAACAACTTCCCAGGTATAGGTATTATCTTTGAGGGTTTTGAGGTGATATGTTTTAGTTTTTCTTTTGTAAACAGTTTCTGGTACCAGTAAAACTGCTAACCCTGTGTTTACCTTCATTTTCACCAGCTGTCTGCCCAGTAATGCAATAACCCAGTAACAGGTTGTTGTGCCGTAACGGCTAGTACATTTAATGACAGATCATCATCTGACTGTGACTCTGCTCCTTTTCTGCACCCTTTTTGTATCATGTGAATACTTTTCCCACTATTCTATTTGTGGGTTTGGGCCACGTGCTGGTAAATGGGAATAGCTGGGAGGTCTGGTGTTTCTCACATGTCAGTGCAGACTCAATGGGTCGAAGAACCTCTTCTGCCTTGTATGATTCTGTGATACTATTCAGTTTTCCATTCAATACATTGGGTTCTCACTTTTTATACTTCTTGTGTGGAACTTGTTGTTTCTCCAGCCTGTGCATTTGACGTGCTCCTTTTTCCACAAACTTGAATAGCAGGTTAGCTGTAAAGTCTTGCATTCTAGTCAGTATTCTGTAACCTGTGTGTGTTTTTATATGCCCTTCTGTGATCAGAGCCTTCTACACACCTGACAAAGGGACACTGTTTCTGAAAGCTTGTAAGATTACTATCAAATAAACTGGTTGGACTCTAACCTGGTGTTGTGAGACTTCTTACTGTGTTTACCCCAGTCCAACATTGGCATCACAACATCATTTTCTGGCTACACCAGACTTTACGTGAGTATGAAAGCTTTCCCCTCTATCATGCTCAGGAGGATTTGGACTATTATGTTTTTTATGCTTGGACAAAGTATTCCAATATTTCAGTATATGAACTCCACCTCTCTGTGTTCTCATTATGTGGGATTTTTACTCTGGAAAAGGCTTACACGAGCACAAATGTGCCACAAGTATTGTGGACTATCTTGCTTCTTCTTTCTTTCAAGCAAGGTATCCCTGAGCTCAGCCTGTTTCCTCCTGAGTTCTGTAACACCTCCAGCTCTGGATGATTGTTTCTGGGTGCTTTTGTTTTTACTCATGATCTTTTTTGCACTGTTCCAGATCTTTTTGGCGGAACATATGACGAGCTTCTTTTCGATGCTGCTTTCTCCAAAAACTCAGTTTAAATTGCGGCTCCTTTGATGTCTCTACTGATTTTTGGCATCCCTCCATTACCAGCTTTGGTGCAGCAAAGATTTTAACTTCTTCATCCCTTTTTTGAATGTTTGCAGCGTGGACCAACAATTTCTGATGCTCTAAAAATTTCTCTGGGGCGTCTGCCAATGTGGTTCTGACCTCCTTGGTGCCAGTTTTTTAAGGGGCAGCACGGTGGCACTAAGGTTGCCATGGTGGCACTTAGGGGCAGCACGGTGGCAAAGGGATGGCACGATGGCACAGGAGTGGCATGGTGGCACAGTGGTTAGCATGGCTGCCTCACAGCGCTATGGATCTGGGTTCAATTCCCGGCTTGGATCACTGTCTGTGTGGAGTCTACACATTCTCCCTGTGTCTGTGTGGGTTTTCTTTGGCTGCTCTGGTTTCCTCCCATAGTCTGAAAGACGTGCTGGTTAAGTGCATTGGCTGTGTTAAATTCTCCCTCAGTGTACCTGAACAGGCACTGGAGTGTGGCGACTCGGAGATTTTCACAGTAACTTCACTGCAGTGCTCATGTAAGCCTACTTATGATACTGATAAATAAACTTAAACATTCTTTTGTGGTTTTATAAGGGGTAGGCTGGTAGACCACAAATGTACACACTAATGAGAGTTTTATTGGAAAATTATTTACTTTACAGGCTTTTCAGACAGAAAGTGGAAACAGCCAATGATGTCACCAGCACATTACAGGATCGGACATGCTCCAGCCAGTAACAAACATGAATAAGTAACACGCACCATATACAAGATGTACTGAAATAGCACAATGGCACAGTGGTTAACACTACTGCCTCACAACACCAGAGACCTGGATTCAATTCTGGTCTCGGGTCACTATCCGTGTGGAGTTTGCACATTCTCGTCGTGTCTACCTGAGTTTCCTCTGGGTGCTCCGGTTTCCTCCCTCACTCCAAAGATGTGCAGGTTAGGTAGATTGGCCATGATAAATTGCGCCTTAGTGTGTCAAGGTGATTAAGCAGGGTAAGTACGTGGGGTTATGGGAATAGGGCATGGGTGGGATAGGTTGAATGGCCTCATCCTGCACTGTTGGTGTTCTATGATTCTATGAAACATCTTGCCAGGGTTCCTTCACCTGAACCCCGCAAATGCAGAACATCTACCACCTAGAATAATACAGGCAACCGATGCATAGGGACACCACTACGTGCTAGTTTCCCTCAAAACCACACAACAGCCCAACTTGGAAATATACGATCGTACCTTCACCATCACGAGGTCAACATCCCAGAACTTCTTCACTAACAGCACTGTGGGTGTACCTAAACCATCTAATCTGCAGCTGTTCAAGAAGGTATCATCACCCCCGTCTTACAGGCAGTTAGGACAACAAATTCTAGCTCAACTCTCGCATCCGTTGATTGGAATAAAAAAAAGTATTAGATCAAATAAATAAGTGAAAGTCCTGCAAGAATCAATTCTAAAGTTCTATAACCTTCCGCGGCAAACATATTTCAGCACAGACAGAATTAGGAGCTGTGGGGCTACAAAAGTGCAGTGATTGGTGACAACCCATCAGTCATCTAAATGACTGATGCGGAGACAAGATATGTGTAGTTTGAGATGGAGCTGTTTAGCTTTGCAGTTGTTTGTGAAAGGTGCAATCAGTTTATCTGGGGGCATGCTGTTAGTGTCGAAATGGGCCCATGAGCTGCTAATTGCTGCACTTGTGAAAGCTTTGAATGATTGTCCTTTGTGAATACAGAGCTAATAATCGGGTGCAGAGGCAAGTTTCTATCTACAATAGGCAAATTTCGACACATCCCTGGTGCACTATCAATGAGCACTCATTAATCGCAGTGACAAGGATACTTGGATGATGTCGTCTGAGACTGAACTGGGTGAGACCTTTGGGATTTTTGAGAAAGCTGTCATGCCATTATGACCACAGGTAAAACAAGATTATTCTTTGTACTTCCATGAGTACTGAAAAAAGCGCGATAGTAATGTTGTACAAAGGAAACCTTTGCATTGACCCGAATAGGCATTGGAGCGTAGTGATTAGGGGAATTTCATAGTAATTTCATTGTTAATGTAAACCTTACTTGCGACAAATAAATAAACTTTATTTTAAATTGGTTTACTCGCATAGTGCCCAGAAAAATAATTGGCTATTTCGCCTGAAAAGGGTGTCAGCTTAAGGTATCCAATCAAAAATGGAATCATGGGATACTAAATGGCGAAAAGAGAAGAATACCCGGGACAAGATATTTTCAGAGGGAAGATTGACAATCATCAGCTCCTTTTGCTTCTTAAAGGTCACAGGATCTGCTGATGTCTCCCAAAATTAGGCCCATCTATCCTGGAATTCGGAATTTGGATCCTGATAATCTGGTTTCTGCCCTGCCGCAGTACAGAAATAACTCTTACCAAAGTCAAAAATGTTACTGTAACAAAGGTAAACAACTGCTCCTCATTGTTCTGGAACTGTCTACAACCTGTGGTGCAGTTGACCACATGGTTCACCTCTGCACTGTTGTCCAGCTGGGTGGGACTACTTTCACTTGGTTCCATTTTTATCTATCCGATCATGGCCAGTGAACCACTTGCAATGGCTTCTTGTCCTGCTCCCTCAGCATTTCCTCTTCTATCTCTCAAGGATCTAGCCTTAGCTGCCTCCTATTACCCACCTATTTGTCCGTTCTTGTCAACATCATCTAAAAACAATGTCCACATGTGTGTTGACGACACGCAACTCCAGCACACCATAATCTCTCACAACCCCTGTCTCTAATTTTTCAGAGTTCTTTTCTGAGGTCTGGTAATCAACCTCCAAAAAAATCCAGAAGACGGAAGTAAGAACATAAGAACGTAAGAAATAGGAGCAGGAGTAGGCCATCTAGCCCTTCGACCCTGCCCCGCCATTCAATGAGATCATGGCTGATCTGAAGTGGATCAGTTCCACTTTCCTGCTTTCTCCCCATAACCCTTAATTCCCTTGTCTGTCAAAAACCTATCTACCTGTGACTTATATATATTTAGCGAGGCAGCCTCCACCACTTCAATGGGCAGAGGATTCCAGAGATTCACCACCCTTTGAGTGAAGAAGTTCCTCCTCAACTCCGTTCTAAACTGCACCCCCCCTTATCTTGGGGCTGTGCCCTCTAGTCCTGCTACCCTTTCTGAGCAGGAAGAATCTCTCTACCTCTACCCCATCCACCCCTTTCATTATCTTATACATCTCTATAAGATCCCCCCTCATCCTTCTAAACTCCAACGAGTACAGACCCAGTCTATTTAGTCTCTCTTCATAGTCCAACCCCTTCATCTCCGGTATCAGCCTAGTGAACCTCCTCTGCACTCCCTCCAAGGCCAAAATATCCTTGCGCAAGTGCGGCGACCAAAACTGCACACAGTACTCCAGCTGTGGCCTCACCAGTGCCCTGTACAGTTGCAACAAGACCTCCCTGCTTATATATTTTATCCCCCTCATTATAAAGGCCAGCATTCCATTCACCTTCTTGATTACCTGCTGCACCTGCAGACTGGGTTTTTGCGACTCATGCACAAGGACCCCCAGGTCCCTCTGCACCGTAGAATGCTGCAGCTTTTCACCCTTTAAATAGTAATCCCTCCTACTATTATTTCTGCCAAAGTGGATAACCTCACACTTGCCAACATTGTACTCCATCTGCCAGGTCCTCGCCCACTCGCTCAGCCTATCTAGATCCCTCTGCAGACTTTCCACACCCTCCACACAATTTGCTTTTCCACTCATCTTTGCGTCATCAGCAAATTTCGTGCCCCCTCCTTCAGATCATAAGTCACCGTCTTTTGTTCCTGCCAAAAATTGCTGCCAAAAATTGAGCACTGGATTGTCAGGGTCTATGCAACATTCATACCATGTTCTTTCTTCCATCAATTTGAAGCCACCCAAAGCTATGGATCATCCCTGTGGTCCATTGTTGTTCATAGGTACAACCTCTCACAGTTTGTCATTCAGATGAGATGTTAAACCAAGGTCCTATCTGCACTTTCAGATGTATTTTCTTAAAGGAAATTAAAGGAACCTCCGCCCTGGTCAATATTTAACACTCAATCAAAAAATAGTCTATTTCATCATTGTCACATTGCTCTGAGTCAGAGCTTGTTTCACATTAATTGGCTGCTGTGTTTCCTACATCACAAGTACCACTCTTGTAATGGTACTTTAAAAAAGTATATCTTATCATGTTTCTTGTAGGTGTCTGTTTTAATTTGAGTAAATGCATTTTTGATTATTGATCCTATATACCTATGTTATTTTGATTTTCCCCTGCCGATTCAGGGTAGGATTTTGATTAGGTTAATTGACGGATGCAGACATGTGTTAATGGGCAGAGCTAAACTGATAGGGAAAAATTAAGATTTGTTTCGGCCTGGTCCTGCAAGAAGCAACACATATCTCTCTCTCTCTGGAGGCTGCTGTTTGAGACCTGTTATGAAAGATAAGTTGCTTTCACTGTCTGTCTCTCTCTCTCACCAGAGGTGTTCTGGAGGCTTGAGCGCTGGAAGCCCATTTCAAAGCACTTAAGCCTCTATGTTGCTAACTGATTTTGAAGGGGTTTTTAAGTCTATAAGAGGAATATTGCTTGAATTGGAACTAATAGAGATAGATTCGCAGTTAAGAATTGCATCTTGTCATGATTAAATATTTCAATGGGTAAAGATTAAACTTATTAATTCATTAGAGTTAAACTGTATTATCACATAAAGTTTGTTTTGATAAAAGCTTCTCGAATCACACCCGGATGAAACATCTTATTCTCAGATTAATACCAAAATAGAAAAACTGTTGGAGTCTAGTTAGGCTTCATGACATACTTTGGGGTTTCTCTTCTGATACCCTAACACAATTAATTGGCAGTAAAACAATTGAGACATCTCACTGTCATGAAAGACACCATATAAAATGGGGCGCACGATGGCACAGTGGTTAGCACTGCTGCCTCATAGTACCTGGGACCCAGGTTTAATTCCTGGCTTGGGTCACTGTCTGTGTGGAGTTTGCACATTCTCCCCGTGTCTGCTTGGGTTTCCTCCAGATGCTCCAGTTTCCTCCCACAGTCCAAAGATGTGCGGGTTAGGTGCATTGGACACGCCAAAAATTCTCCCTCAGTGTATCCAAATAGGTGACAAGAGTGTGACGATAGGGGATTTTCACAGTAACTTCATTGCAGTGTTAATGTAAGCCTGCTTGTGACTAATAAATAAACTTTTTGTTAAACGCAAATCTTTTTTTCTCTTTTTTTTGATGTTCTGGTAGCAAGGTTAAAAATCCTGTTTTTGCGCTGCTTCCTGATCTGTTCTGTAATATTCGAATGTGGCATTCACCCAGCAGACCAAGGAAAAAAACCAAAAATAAAAAGAGCAAAGTGTTAAACCTCGCGGTGTCATTTGTGAGCTGGTGTGGCATTGGCTGCTACCTTCAGTGTCCTTTACATATGTCAGCTTCAGGTCAGCGGCATTCTCCTTGTCAAATGCCAACGCCTCACAAGGAATGTGCAACCGAGCAGGAGATTTCTCCTGGCTTCTTAATGATGGGAAAGGAAACCATGGCATTGTTCCTGCTGTCAGCACTTTTAATTCAAACAGGAGATCAGATCAAAGAAATCTTCAAATCTTTGAAGCTTCAAGGCTCAGACTTGTCTCTAAGTGAAAGTGAACTCGAGACGTTTCAACACTTACTGACATTATCCAGAAAAAGGCATGAACACTATCAGAATTACAAATGGTGTACATGAAAAGGTTATATCTAAGAACTACAGTTATGTCAGATAAAACAATCTCACTTGTATCATTGTGCATGTCTTTTTATCTCTAGATTAGCTATAAAAAAATGAGGACAGATATTTGCAGCTCTGTGTGGACAGCAATGTATGTTCTTTGCTGCCAAGTAAATATTAAAGCTCGTGTCAAGGCTTCTATTGTCTTGCTGATTCCACATAGCCCTGGCTGGTCTACTATACCCTACCCAACAAAGATTAAGGTCATTCAAAAGTCTACTGTCCATATTCCAACTTACACCAAGATCTGCCCACTCAACTCGCCTGTGCTCACTGACCAACCCTAACTCCCGGGTCAGCAACCTTTCAATTTATTTATTTTTTATCTATTCATTCACGGGATGTGGGCAGAGCCAGCATTTATTGCCCATCCCTAGTTGCCCGAGGGCAGCTGAGGGTCAATCACATTGAGTCACATATAGATCAGGCTGGGTCAGGACAGCAGATTTCCTTCCCTAAAAGATATTAGCGAACAACATGGATTTTTCCAACAATTAACAATGGTTTTTTTCATGGTCATCAGTAGATTTTAATTCCAGATTTTTTTTGTATTGAATTCAAATTCCATTATCTGCCATGGTGGGATTTGAATGCAGCTCCCCACAAGATGAATGAATGCAAGCAGGCTTTTTCCACTGAGGCTAGGGGAGAAAAAAGCCAGAGGGCATGGGTTAAGGGTGAAAGGAGAAAAGTTTAAAGGGAATATTGGGCGGGGGGGCTTCTTCACGCAGAGAGCAGTGGGAGTGTGGAATGAGTTGCCAGATAAATGTGGGGTCACTTTTAACATTTAAGAAAATCTTGGGTGGGTTCATGGATGAGAGGGGTGTGGAGGGATATGGTTCAAGTGCAGGTCAGTGGGGCTATGCAAAAAATGGTTTGGCACAGACAAGAAGGGCCAAAAGGCCTGTTTCTGTGCTGTAATTTTCTATGGTATGGTTCTATTAGCTGAGTTTTTGGATTAATAGTCTATGGATAATACCGCGAGACCATACTAGTGCAATGTGTCCCCAGGGTGATGGGATAGAGCATTGACAGACATTGACCAAAGAGTGATGAAGAAGTGTAGCTGACAGTCACATTAGGATGGGGTGTGTATTGAACAATGCAATTCTGGTGAATAGAGATATTAGTAATCACCAAGTGCTGGCAATATTCTTAATCACATATACTTATGACCCACTAAGACAACATTTTTTCAACTTGTCTGCCCTCATTACCCATTATTTTCTCTCCCCTACTGGTTAATGAAATAAATCCTACAATATTTATCCTACAACCAACCAATCTGATCAAAAACAAATACATGGGTCATTTATCTCACTGCTGTTTGGGGAAGCCTGCTGTGCCTTAATTGGTTGCGATGTTGTCTACTTTTACATCAGTTACCACGATTCCGGAGTAATTTGTAGGCTGTTAGCTATGATCTAAGTCAGCCTGAATGTCCTCCGGCAATATTGCTCTGCCTATGGAATTCTTTGAAATGTCTCGAGAGTGCGGAAGCAGTCGCTCCTCGCCTTTACAGCAGCAGAAGCTTCAGGAGAAGACAGTGCCTAAGTGAGTTGTGGCACTGCATCCAGCAGATCATACACGCTGCATCCGCAGTCCATCAGTGAGCAATATGTTAGTGGGGGAGGGGGAGTTGGGGGGGGGGAGGGGGTGGACCGTACGCCTCCCCAGAAACCACATTGGTGTCAAGCCGACATGCTACATGCCGACTCACTCGCAGCCACAAAGCGTTGGAGGGATGATTGATGGGACCGAGTGGGACTTACGTAAGAACATAAGAAATAGGAGCAGGAGTAGGCCATCAAGCCCCACGAGCCTGCCCCGCCATTCAATAAGATCATGGCTGATCTGTCGCGGCTCAGTTCCACATTCCCGCCCTCTCCCCATAACCCTTAATCCCCTCGCTTATCAAAAACCCATCAACCCGCGTCTTAAAAATATTTAGCGAGGCAGCCTCCACCACTTCAACGGGCAGAGAATTCCAGAGATTCACCACCCTTTGAGTGAAGAAGTTCCTCCTCAACTCCGTTCTAAACCGCCCCCCCTTTATCTTGAGGCTGTGCCCCCTAGTCCTACTGTCCTTTCTGAGCGGGAAGAGTCTCTCCACCTCTATCCTATCCATCTCATTCAACATCTTATACACCTCAATGAGATCACCCCTCATTCTTCTAAACTCTAACGAGTACAAGCCTAGTTTATTCAACCACTCCTCATAGTTCAACCCCCTCAACTCTGGAATCAGCCTAGTAAACCTCCTCTGCACTCCCTCCATGGCCAAAATATCCTTGTGTAAGTACGGCGCCCAAAACTGCACACAGTACTCCAGCTGCGGCCTCACCAGTGCCCTATACAGCTGCAGCAAGACCTCCCTACTTTTATATTCAATCCCCCTCGCTATGAAGGCCAGCATCCCATTCGCCTTCCTGACCACCTGCTGCACCTGCAGGCTGGGTTTTTGCGACTCATGCACAAGGATCCTGAGGTCCCTCTGCACCGTCGCCTGCTGCAGTTTTTCGCCTCGTAAGTAATAGTCCTTCCTATCATTATTCCTACCAAAGTGGACAACCTCACATTTTCACCCCTCATTGGGATGGCACGGTGACACAGTGGTTAGCGCTGCTGCCTCACAATGCCAGGGACCCAGGATCGATTCTTGGTTTGGGTCACTGTCAGTGTGGAGTTTGTACACTCTCCCCGTGTCTTCATGGGTTTCCTCCGGGTGCTCCGGGTTTCCTCCCACAGTCCAAAGATGTGCTGGTTAGGTGGATTGGATGTGCTAAATTGCCCCTTTCATGTCATGGGGACTAGCTAGGGTAAAAATGTAATGTTATTGGGACAGGGCTTGGGTGGGATTGTGGTCGGTGCAGACGCAATGGACTGAATGGCCTCCTTCTGCACTGTAGGGGTTCTATGAGCTGTCCCGCTCTCCGGTTAACTGGAATGACCAGCAGCACTTTCAGTCCTGGGAGAACCGGGAGGGTGTCAGTGGCAACTCCAGCAATGCAGATAAAATGGAAGATGAAGGCACATGGATTGCTGGAGGAGGTAAGTCTGGGGTCTTTGGCCAGGTGAGTTTGGGTCGGTAAGGAAGAGGGGTGGAGTTGGGAGGGGTGGGTTTAAGGGAGCAAATAGGTAGGAAGGAAAGGGGAGGTGATTCAGCCTCAAAAGGGTGGTGCCCTGTGACTGGCCAAGGGCAACTGGAAGAGAACCACCCCCCCTTTCCCACCCTTTACACATTTACGCTTACAATTCGGGTTTCCTGCTGCTGCCATGCAGCCCAAGGTTTATCCGAAACAGCACCCCCTCTCCCAGGCCCAAGCTTTATTGTGTAAGCAGTGTCCTTTCCATGTCAATGGGCTTGAAAACAAGAACTGTAACACCGTAAGAATTAAGAATAGGGGTAGGCCATTCTGCCTCTCAAGCTTGCTCTGTTATTCAATAGGATCATGGCTGATCCAACATCCCTCACATCCTGCTCTTTCCCCATAACTCAGAGATCAAAAATCTATTTCTGCCTTAAATATACACAAGGACTCTGGTCCCTCAGCTCCCTGTGGCAAAGGGTTCCAAAGACATTCAACCCACTGAAAGAAGAAATTCGTCCACATCTCAGTTTTAAATTGGTGCCCCTTCATTTTGAGACTATTTTCCTCTGGTTCTCCACTCTCCCATCAGGGGAAACATCCTCTCAGCCTTTATCCTGTCAAGCCTCTTAAGAATCCTAAATGTTTCAATGAGATCACCTCTCATTTTTCTAAATTCCAATAAGTCCCAACCCGTTTAACTTTTCCTCATTAGACAATCCCTCCACGCTGAGGACCATCTTTGTGAACCTTCTCTGAACTGCCTCCAATGAAATAATATTTTTCCTGAAATAAGGGGAGCAAATCTGCTTACAGTTCTCCACACATGATCTCACCGGTAAGTTGTACACTTACAGCAAAACTTCCCTACTCTTAAAATCCAATCCCCTTGAAATAAGATCCAACATTCCATTAGCCTTCCTGATTACCTGCTGTACCTGGGTGCTAGCTTTCTGTGTTTTGTGCACAAGTACCCCCAAGTCCCCTTTGTGCTGCAGCTTTCTGCGGTTTTTCTCCATTTAAATAATACTCTGTTCTTCTGTTCTCCCTTCCAAAATGAACAACTTCACATTTTCACTTGCTAATATTTTGTCCATTTGCTTAACCTGTCAATATCTATTTGTAAACTGTTTGTATCCCAGTTGTAATTTGCCTTTCCAACAACTTTTGTGTCATCCGCAGATTTGGCTACAGTCTATTTGCTTCCTTCCTCTGAGTCATGGATATATACTATATATAGTTGCAGTCCCAGCATTGATCTCTGTGAATCTCCACCGGTTACAGGTCACAAACCTGAAAAATAATTTCTTATTCCCACTCGCTGTTTCCTGCCCATTAGTCAATTCTCTATTTATGTCAATGTACTACCTCCAACACCATGGGCTCTTATCTTATGACTTACCTTTTTTAGATATCTTGCCGCCTGGACGTCCAAATACAACCCATCTACTGGATCCACTTTTTTCGTTAAAAAATGAATAATAGAGGGACAATGATGATTCATGATAAGAAACAGATAAAAATAGTTACATGATAATGGGTGTTAAGTATTGGTGATTATGAATAGTGTGCGCGCCAAATAATCACTAAGGCCAATTCACTGAAAGCTTCCTCCCACACAGAGCAAGATGCATTGAAATAGCAACCCATCAAGGCCCTCGGACATCACCTTCCAAACCTGCGACTGAAGGACTGGTTTGGAAGGACAAGAGTAGCAGATACATGGGAAGACCACCAGCTACAAATTCCCCTCCAAGACACACCGTCCAAACTTGAAGATATATCACTGTTCCATCATTGTCACAGAGTCAAAATCCTGCAATTCCATTTCTAACAGCGCTTTTTTTTCATTCATTCATGGGACATGGGTGGCACTAGCTTGCCAGCATTTATTGTCCATTCTTGTTGCCCTTGAGAAGGCGGTGCCTTCTTGAATCGCTGCAGTCCATGTACTGTGTGTGGGTTGATCCACAATGCCATTAGGGAGGGAATTCCAGGATTTTGATCCAGCGATTGTGAAGGAATGGCGACATATTTCCAAGTCATAATGGTGATTGGCTTGGAGGGGAACTTGCAGGTGGTGGTGTTCCCATGTATCTGCTGCCCTTGTCCTTCTAGACAGAAGTGGTCGTGCATTTGGAAGATGCTGCCTAAGGATATTTGGTGAACAGCGGGTGTACCTACAACACATGGATTTCACCAGTTCAAAAAGGTAGCTCGCCACTACTGTCTCAAGGACAATTAGGGGTAGGCAATGGCGTAACCAGTGATGCTCACATCTCATGAATGAAAATTAAATAAAATGTGCATGAGTTGGGAGAGTTAAGGAAGAAGTACCTTCTCTTCAATGACCACTCAGGTCTGCAAACGCCCTAGTTGCTCTTCAGGTCAATACACCCAGCAGGAAGGACCATTGACGAGAAGGAATAAGGAAAGACAAAACTGCATTCAAGCCTACAAGGCTTAAGTCTGGAGAATAACCGTGCTGAAGGATCAAGCCATTCCTTCCGATATCACTATTTTGGGATGTATAATTCAATGGATGGGGAAAGCTCATGAGCAGTGTAATTCTCTGTGTCTGAATTACAGATATTTCATCACATAAAGCTGCACCATGAACTCTACCTCATAAAAAAGGGGATAACTTGCCAGCTTATAGCACCTTCCATGACTGCAGGATGACTCCATGCAGTCTGCAGCCAACAAAATACTTTTGAAGTGTAGTGTGACACAAGTTATGTATTTTAAGCATGTTCTCTGCAGGTTTTGCCCTATTTGAGCAGGTCTGATCTTTTTGGTTTTCGCATTGTAATGTCTGTACTGGTGTCCTCTAATTGTTGCTGAAGCAATATAATCGACAAACAACAGAAAAGACTGGAAAGCCCCAGCTGTTCCAAAAGATTTCGCGGGGAGAGAACTGAGCCAACATTTTGGGCCTAGCTGACCCTTCATCAGGGCCTGTATTAGAACAGTGATCAAGCAAAATCAAATGGATGCATAGAGTGTTCTCACGCTCAAATCTGAGCAGTCATGGGTACCAGGTTCACAGCAAGATATTTAGAAGAGAGTGTCAGTGGTATTTCTTCACAGAGAGTTGTGGAATTCATTACCACTCATAGAATCCTTACAGTACAGAAGGAGGCTATTCAGCCCATTGAGTCTACATTGACCACAACCCCACCTAAGCCCTATTCCCATAGCCCCAAATATTTACCCTGCTAATCGGCCTGACACTAGGGTCAATTTAGCATGGCCAATCAACCTAACCCCTCCACGTCTTTGCACTGTGGGAGGAAACTAGAGCATCCAGAAGAAACCCACGCAGGCACGGGGAGAATGTGCATACTCCACACAGACAGTGACCCAAGGCCAGAATTGAACCTGGGCCCCTGGTGCTGTGAGGCAGCAGTGCTAACCACTGTGCCACCGTGTCATTCCGCTGTTAGCAGTTGAGGCAGAAGTCATCAGAACTCAAGATTAGAAGCAATGTGCCCACTCGGCTACCCGTGCATGCGCCAGTGCAGCAACAAGGTAGCTTTCATGCAGACTGCTCACGAGTTATCCTCTTCGAAACACTGTGCATGCATGGCTGTGTATCTTAAATGACTGTTAAATGAACAGGCCACACACGAGAAGAAACAATGAGAGGGGAGTGAAGGACATCAGAATGAAGGGGAAAAGGCTGCGGAAACATGATTGGGATTAGTGGCTTGCAAGGACGGCGAACATCAATAAGGAATGGATGGGCCAAAAGGCCTTTGGCTGTGTTGCTCCCTGCATCAATTTACCATGTAGAATATCGCAACTCAGTAAACCTTGTGCATTTTGACAGGTGATTAACTTCACATAGCCGCCTGAGTTCTGATTGTTGAACAGATGATAAGCCCGTGCTTTGATGCAGATACAGCCAAGACTGAAATGGCCCCAGTGAAGTGGGGAAGAGGTGCCTCACCTTAACAGTTTAATATTCAGAGCTCGGCTTAAACTGGCAAGCAATAAGATTTACCTAGTCTAACAGCTCATGGTTACACTAACAAATAGAAATGACAAATTTAAAACGGTATTTGTTGGATTGGGCGATTGCATTTTAATCGGAACTCTCCTCAAGTGTGCCTGGGAATTATCCCAAGAATAAAACGCATTAAGTGAGGAATGAGATATTTATCATCGGGCGGCGGGGAAAGAATGAAGTATTAGCACATTGTGAGCTTCCCGAGCTGTGACAGGGTAAAGGAGTGAAGCACGAGCATCCTTTGAGTTTGGTTGCAATCGGAGGAGGGGAGCAAATCTCAGAGGGCCACCTTTGATGTATCACCACCTCACGCTTGAGCTCGTATGATTGTCCTCTTACCATCGAAAGGAGATTACTGCGCAGATTAAAAACTGCTCTTCAACAGCTGTGATACTGAGATGGATGTAGAGATCTGTTGGAGAGGAAAAAAAAGTGACATGAGTTTGATATTACTTGATCAGGCCCCACACTAAAATGACAAATTACCTCTGGTCCTCAATTTGACAGTGATTTGCAGGTAACCCCCCTTGCTATGGAGCTGTGTAATTCTCCACTTCCATGCTGCTGAGAAAGGTAACTGGTCCTTGGTAATTTGCTGGTATCTCAGTGAGTACCTGTGCAGCCAATTGCCCTTAATTGAATGAATGATACCTGAGTGGAAATTGGAAATCTGAAACAATTTTACAGCTGAAGCCATTACATTCATTCCTATTAACTCAATCATTTATGTTATTCCTGTCGAGTGAATGCATCTTCTCTTCAATATCTTTTTTGCTGCATTCTTATCTTACACCACGCACAAATCCATTTCTGTATAGCATGTTGCGTGACCTCTATTAAATCCCTAACCTACTGTACTGCAAGATAAAAATACAATGGCACTAACAGAGAGAAGAAAATGCCTCCATTCTCTCTCTCTTTCCAGCCCAATCCCTCCAACGGCTCAAATGAAAGTAGCAAATTCCCAAGTTGGCTGAGAAACACAAACATTGGTTTAGTTCATTAAGGAAAGAGGAAGATAGCGAACAGAAGAAGCACCAACATCCATGCAATGAGGCAAGGCCCACATAAAGCTGAAATATCTAATAGCTACGCATGGGATGGTGAGAAAGGAAGAGTTTATACATTGAAGACCCCGCAATAATGATAGTCAGGAATGCTGATTAAGAGTTCAAGAAGAAAAATACTGGGCTAGGTCTTACCAAAAAATGGCAGTGTTTCCAGTGTGAAAACCAGCGTGAAGTGAAGTTAAAGTTTATGTATTAGACACAAGTAGGCTTATACACACACTGTAATGAAGTTACTGTGAAAATCCCCTCGTTGCCACACTCCGCCACCTGTTCAGGTGCACTGAGGGAGAATTTACCATGGCCAATGCACATTCTCCCCATGTCTGTGTGGGTTTCTTCCGGTTGCTCCAGTTTCTTCCCACAGTCCAAAGATGTGTGGGTTAGGTGGATTGGCCATGCCAAATTGACCCCTAGTGTCAGCGGGTTGAACATGTGGGATTACAGGAATAGGGCCTGGGTAGGATTGTGGTTGATGCAGACTCAATGGACCGAATGGCCTCCTTCTGCACTGTAGGGATTCTACAATTCTCGATGATTCTAAGTCACTTTTTTTGCTGGCAGGATCTTGATTTTGGATCTCCCTTGCCTTTCACTTCATAGTGAGGAGTGGAAGCAATATGTGGTGATGGAGGAGTTGGGGGTGCCAGTTGTTGCGGGAGGGGGTGGGGGGTGGAAGTGGGGGAATGGGCTGATGATTGGTGTGTGGTAGTGGGGGTGGTATGTCGGGGGGGGGAGAAAATGCCAATTCCAATTAGGAGTGGGGAGGGAAGCCCCTGTAACCTCCATAGTGGGAATTTTATCCAGGTTCTGATTGGATCGCCCTTTACAAATGACACCCCAATCTCTGTTCGGTTGGGTTTTGCCAGTGTGTTTAGGCCCTGCCCTACTGTATGACGCTGTCAAATTCACCCTCTTGAGTTTCTTTAGGCAGATCAGGAGAGATGACGGGCCGGTTTTGGCACAGTGATTAGCACTGTGGCCTTACAGTGCCAGGGACCCAGGTTCGATTCCCGGTTTCACTGTCCTCTATGAAGGTGATGTGGAGATGCTGGCAATGCACTGGGGTGGGTGCAGTAAGTAATCTCATAATATCAGGTTAAAATCTGACAGGTTTATTTGGTAGCCCGAGCTCTCGGAGCGCTGCTCCTTCATCTGGTGAGTGGGGGGAAAATTACCTTAGAAAATTACAGCTCAGAAACAGGCCCTTTTGGCCCTTCTTGTCTGTGCCGAACCATTTTTTGCCTCGTCCCGCTGACCTGCACTTGAACCATATCCCTCCACACCCCTGAGTGCTGGAGGACAGGGAAAACTGGGAGGGGCAGAGAAGTTCGGAGAGGAGGGGGAGTGCCCCAGAGCAGATGGGGAGTAGGGGTATTTTCCTGGACTAGTGTTGGGTCCAATCAGATTTTTGGCCTCGCACGCTCGCCATGCTGATTGACCAGTGAGTTGAGCTGGCAAGATCGAGTCCACTTCATCATTTCGTTGGAAAATTCCGCCCAGTGTGTCTAAACTGGAGGATGCAAACTTGGTTGGAAATTTTGTGTCAGGGCCGGCATGGGTGGCTGGTAACATTGTGCAGAGAACAGGACCGGTCCTATGTCATGATTCCAGGTCTGGGGAAACGTGTAGATCATCTAAGGAGGAGAGCAGTTATGGACACCAGGGATCCACTGGTGACCTCTGCAGATAGTTTGAGGATACCAGGTTGGTTGCTGGGCGTTTGCTTGAGAATATGGGGCTGAAGAAATTGATAGTTGTGGAGACTGAGGAACCAGAAGCTGCCAGAGCGAAATCAGATCCTAAGTTAATGAGCCTGTCCTTCCCGTCTGTGCCGCCTGGCCCTTTAAATTTAGAAAAGGTTCACTGAACTGAGGTTCTGTACCAGAGTTGGAAATCTTCAGACTAATTAAACCTTTGATGAGCTTTTCCAGAGGTTCTTTCTGTTACCCTTTTCGTTTAAAGCCTATTGCGTGTCTTAATGCCAGTTAACTGGTGGTGGAGGATCGAGCAATGCAAAACCCAATAGACATTGACGGGATTGGACAAACACCTCGCCGGCCAATTGCGGGCTATTGCTGTTGCCGGGAAACAGGCCACAGGGGGTGGGCTGGAAAACCCCTCTCAAACAATGGCTGATGATGATTTGTAAATGGTTACAGCAGAATGGTAGAGATGGTGAGAGCATAATGGCGCATTTGATGAAAATGAGAAGCCTTCCATGGCCTGAGAAATTGCTGGAGAAGTACAAATAGGACCTAAAGTTGCTGATCACCTCATTGGACATGTACAGACGGAAGATTCCTGCCCCAAATAACAGCCAGAAACCCTACCATTCCTAGTGGCTCTGGTACAGCTATCTGCCATCGCCAATGTAAAGGAGCATAATTTTGGCCAAATTACTGAGAGTGTACTTTGGGGGACTGGCCAGTAGTCTTAGATAAAAACAATGGATAAATATCCTCCTTTCTCAGGAACTGGTGGAAAATCTCAGCAAGTCTGGAGAAAGAACAAAGCTAACGTTTTGGCTGGTGGCGGCGACACAGTGGCTAGCACTGCTGCCTCACAGTGCCAGGGACCCGGATTCAATTCCAGCCTCGGGTCACTGTCTGTGTGGAGTTTGCATGTTCTCCCCGTGTCTGTGTGGGATTCCTCCGGCTGCTCCACTTTCCTCCCACGCTCCAAAGATGTGCAGGCCAGGTTGATTGGCTGTACTAAATTGACCCTAGTGTCAGGTGGATTGGAAGGGTAAATATGTGGGGTTACGGGAACAGGGTCCAGTTGGGATTATAGTCAGTGCAGACTCGATGGGCCAAATGGCCTTCTTCTTTTCTGTAGGGCGGCACGGTAGCACAATGGTCAACACTGCTGCTTCACAGCTCCAGGGACCTGGGTTCGATTCCCGGCTTAGGTCACTGTCTGTGTGGAGTTTGCACATTCTCCTTGTGTCTGCGTGGGTTTCCACTGGGTGCTCCAGTTTCTTCCCACAGTCCAAAGATGTGCAGTTTAGGTTGATTGGCCATGCTTCATGTCCCGTGATGTGTAGATTAGAGGGATAGAGTCTTTGCCAAAGACTCTTTCTCAGTGCATCTGGCAAAGAATGATCCAGACTCAAAACATTAGATACTTTCCCTGTTCACAGATGCTGTCAGACCTGCTGAGGGTCTCTCACATTTTCAGATTCCAGCATCCGCAGCCATTTGCTTTTAATCTCCTTTCTCATCCTGGATCTCTGTCAGTCGTCCTTAATGACTCCAACTGCGATGGATTTAGTTTGTAGTCTTGCAGTCTACTCAAATTCACAGCACAAAATTGCCCCCTAATTGGGTCAGCTTTTCTTCGAGTGATAGAACAATGACAATTGCAACACAGAGTAATTGCAGTACAGAGCAACACAAGATGAGAATTGTGAGATTGAGTTTACTTCACAAATGAGCTAGAAAGGTCCTTTTCATGGGTGAATTTAAGATCGATATCTCATATTGCATCACTTATTATGATATTGATAAAACATGCATTATTTTCTGCAGATAAGACATGATATTCTTTAAAGTTCCAACCCTTAAAATGAGACAAGCGGCCAGAGAAACATGAATGATTTGGTTTAATTGTAATGTAGAGAATTGGAGTTGATTGACTTTGGAACTTCTTTGAAGAGAGAATTTTGTTTCTTTAGTTCAAAGAGTAAGCAACAGGTTCCTTGAAAGAGGAGCTCATATTTTCAAGAATCTTTTTGAAGAGAGTGTGTGACATCTTCACAACATGATGTTGTTCATAGAATCCCTACAGTGCAGAAGGAGGCCATTTGGCCCATCAAGTCACAACAATCCCACCCAGGTCTTTTCCCTGACACCCTACATACTTACCCTGCTAATCCCCCTGACACTAAGGAACAGTTTTTTTTTAAGTATAAAGTTTATTTATTAGTGTCACAAGTAGGGTTACATTCACACTGTGATGAAGCTACTTTGAAAGTCCCCTATTCGCCATATTCGATGCCTGTTCAGGCACACTGAGGGAGAATTTAGTATGGCCGGTCACCTAACTTGCACATTTTTGAAGGCCAATCCACCTAATCTGCGCGTCTTTGGGCTGTGGGAGGAAACCAGAGCACCGGAGGAAACCCACACAGGCACAGGGAGAAGGTGTGAACTCCATGCAGGCAGTGACCCTTGCCGGGAATCAAACCCGGGTCCCTGACACTCTGAGGCAGCAATGCTAAACACTGCGTCACTGCACTGACATTTGAGTTTTTTGATAGACACTGGATATGCTGGGAACAACCATTAGGGAAAAAGTACGGGGCAAAGAAATTAGATTAATAAGAGCATAAGAACTAGGAGCAGGAGTCGGCCACCTGGCCCCTCGAGCCTGCTCCGCCGTTCAATAAAATCATGGCTGATCTTTTTGTGGACTCAGCTCCACTTATCCGCCTGCTCACCATAACCCCTAATTCCTTTACTGTTCAAAAATTTATCTATCCTTGCCTTAAAAACATTCAATGAGGGAGCCTCAACTGCTTCACTGGGCAGAAGATTCCACAGATTCACAACCCTTTGCATGAAGAAGTTCTTCCTCAGCTCAGTCCTAAATCTGTTCCCCCTTATTTTGAGGCCATGCTCCCTAGTTCTAGTTTCACCTGCCAGTGGAAACAACTTCCCGGCTTCTACCTTATCTATTCCCTGCATAACCTTATATGTTTCTGTAAGATCTCCCCTCATTCTTCTGAATTCCAATCTCTCCTCATAAGCCAACCCTCTCAACTTTGGAATCAACCGAGTGAATCTCCACTGCACCCCCTCCAGTGCCAGTATATCCTTTCTCAAGTAAGGATTCTGATCCGGTGTTCTTGTTTTTCTTTTTTTTAAGGACAACGTCAGCATAACAATCTCTCCTTTGTGCATTATGATGCGTATTAAAATATATGGGATTGCCTGAATTTAACTAGAATGCCAAAATGTGAGATGAGAAGATAAATCAGTTAGATTGGCTTCTGAGTAAACTCACAGAAGATTGCAAGTAAATTATAATACAACATCTCTACATGAAATTTTGATAGCTTATAGCCAGTCCACCCCCCCCAGTTCAGCTTCTTTATTGACTCAAATGCACGTAAACTAACATCTTAAACTGTCAGAAACCAGTCGAGAAAGAAGAAATTATGCCACTTACTACCCAAAAGGAGTTTGTTGCTTTTTTTTTCAAACAAACAAGATTTAGCGGTGTCTTTATTAAGGTGCTATATTTGCTGATGGAAATCATATACAGATTCCTGGAGCAGTGTCTGGCTTTGAGATGTTGTATTGCTGTTGTATCAGAGACTATCATCAATATGTAAAGGTCAGTGTGCATCTTTAAAAGACTTTAACCTTTAATATGCAAATTAATTGAAAACCTCATCCCAACCCCTAGTTTAAATGAAATGTCAGTTCCCATTTTAAGAAACTCTTAGGCAGGCATTTTATGAATGTACTGCATCTTGTGAAACACTGTATTCAAACTCCCGTGACAAGTAACAGTCCTTTTCAAATGTTATTGGGCACATTAATAACTCATGTGATGATGGTTAATTCTTGCAATTAACTTTGCGACAAAGATTAATATTGTGGCACATTAGATTAAAAGGACGTTAATCCCCACTAATCTTCACAGAATCTTAAAATGCTGATGGGGGCCATTCGGCTCACTATGCCTGTGCTAGCTCTTTGAAAGCAATCCAAGAAACTGTAAGATATAGGAGCAGAATTAGGCCATTTGGCCCAATGAGTCTGCTCTGCCATTCGATCATGGCTGATAAGGTTCTCAACCCCATTCTCCAGCCTTTTCCTCATAACCATTGATCCCTTCACCAATCAAGAACCTACTTCTGTCTTAAATACACTCAATAAGCTGCCTTCTCTGACAATGAGTTCCAGAGATTCACCACCCTCTGGCTGAAGATATTCCTCCTCATCTCAGTTCTAAAGGGTTGTTCCTTTAGTTTGAGTCCGAGCCCTCAGATCCTACTCTCTCCCACGAATGGAACCACCTTCTCTATATCCAATCTATCCAGGCCATTCAGTATTCTGTAAGTTGCAATGAGATCCCCTCTCATTCTTCTAAACTCTATTCAGTAAAATGCTATGATATCACTATGGGGGAAGATGAGGAACCAGGTTCCAAGAACTGCCTCAGCCAAGACTGGAATTTAACTAATCACATTGGCATTATTCCACATCTGGCCAACTGCCCTAACCGACCCACACCTTTGGCCATTGTTCTAAGAATGTTTCCCCTTCGAGTATTTATTCAATTTACCTTTTGAAAGTTACTGCTGAATCTGCTCCCATTCTGCGTTCAGGGAGCACATTCCGGATCATCATAACTCGCTGCATAATATTTATTTTCCTCATGCCGTCTCTGGTTCTGCTGTCAATTATTATCAATCCATTTCTCTCATTACCAACCCTCCTGCCATTGGACTCTCCTTATTCCCCCCACCAAAATTCACCTGCCTGAGAGGCAAGCTTTGCTTAGGAAAGGAAAGTTCCTTTCCTAAAACTCTCCACCTATCCATCAATCCAACATTGAAAAGAGCTCCACTGATCAAGAGTTTGGTCATTTGTCCTGATGTTGCCTCCTATATTGCGGTGAACAGTTAGCTTTATTAGTTTCACAGGAATAGTTAGCTTTATTATTGTTAACAATATTGTTAAGTACCTTGAGATGCGTTGCTATATGACATGGACTAAATACATGCAAATTGTTGCTGTTGCATGATAGCAAAATAATTATTGGTATTGAATGATTTGATTTCCACACAAACCAGAAGGAGGGACGGACAGCACAGTGATGTCAATTTATATGGTATGAACCACATGGGGAAATTTATCCCCTCGAGCCTGTTCCGTTATTCAATTCAGTGTGATTTGGATAAGTTGAGTAAATGGGCAAATGCATGGCAGATGCAATATAATATGACAAATATGAGGTTATCCACTTTGGTAGCAAAAACACGAGTACAGATTATTATCTGACTAGCTATAAATGAAGAGGGTACGTACAATAAGACCTGGGTGTCCTCGAATACCAGTCATTAAGTAGGGAGGTCTTGCTGCAGCTGTGTAGGGCATTGGTGAGGCCGCAGCTGGAGTACTGTATGCAGTTTTGGTCGCCGCACTTACGCAAGGATATTTTGGCCTTGGAGGGAGTGCAGAGGAGGTTTACTAGGCTGATACCGGAGTTGAGGGGGTTGAGCTATGAGGAGAGGCTGAATAAACTAGGCTTGTACTCGTTAGAGTTTAGAAGAATGAGGGGAGATCTCATTGAGACGTATAAGATGATGAATGGGATGGATAGGATAGAGGTGGAGAGACTCTTCCCGCTCAGAAAGGACAGTAGGACTAGGGGGCACAGCCTCACGATAAAGGGGGGGCGGTTTAGAACGGAGTTGAGGAGGAGCTTCTTCACTCAAAGGGTGGTGAATCTCTGGAATTCTCTGCCCATTGAAGTGGTGGAGGCTGCCTCGCTAAATATTTTTAAGACGTGGGTTGATGGGTTTTTGATAAGCGAGGGGATTAAGGGTTATGGGGAGAGGGCGGGAAGGTGGAACTGAGCCACGACAGATCAGCCATGATCTTATTGAATGGCGGGGCAGGCTCGAAGGGCTAGATGGCCTACTCCTGCTCCTACTTCTTATGTTGTTATGTTCTTATGAAGGTAAACATGCAACTGGAACATGTAGTAAAGACAAATGATATGTTGGTGTTCATAGAAAGAGGATTTGAGTGCAGGAGCAGGGGTGTCTTGCTGCAATTATACAGTGCTGGCTGAAGCCACACCTGGAATATTATGTGCAGTTTTGGTCTCCTTATCTGAGGAAGGATATTGCACAGCAAAGGTTTCCCAGACTGATTCCTGGGATGGTGCCACTGACGTATGAGGAGAGATTGAGTCAATTAGATATTAGTCACCGGAGTTTAAAAAATTGATGAGGGATCTCATAGAACCGTATAAAATTCTAACAGGACTAGACAGGGTAGATGCAGGAAGCATGTTTCCAATGGTGGGGTGTCCAGAACCAAGGGTCACAGACTGAGGATACAGGGTTGATGGTTTAGGATAGAGTTGAGGAGAAATTTCTTCACCTAGAGAGTGTTTAGCCTGTGGCATTCTCTGCCACATAAAGCAGTTGAGGGCAAAGCATGACACGTTTTCAAGAGACAGTTAGATCTTGCACTTGTGGTGAAGGAGATAAAGATGGCGAAGTAGCACAATGGTTCACACTGCTGCTTCACAGCTCCAGGGACCTGGGTTCGATTCCCGACTTGGGTCACTGTCTGCGTGGAGTTTGCACATTCTCCTCATGTCTCCGGGTTTCCTCCGGAGGCTCCGGTTTCCTCCCACAGTCCAAAGATGTGCGGGTTAGATTGATTGGCCATGCTAAAATTGCCCCTTAGTGTCCTGAGATGTGTAGGTTAGAGGGATTAGCGGGTAAATATGTGGGGATATGGGAGTAGGGCCTGGGTGGGATTGTGGTCGGTGCAGACTCGATGGGCCCAATGGCCTCTTTCTGAACTGAAGGGATTCTATGATATGTGGGAACGGTGTGCTCAGGCTTTTGAGTTGGATGTTCTGCCATGATCATAAAAAATGGTGGAGCAGAGTTGAAGGGCCAAATGGCCTCTTCCTAGAACAAAAAAAAGTACAACACAAGAACAAGCCCTTCAGCCCTCCAAACCTGCACTGATCACTTCACCTGCCTAAACTAGACTCCTATTCTCAATATAAGTTTGTAAATAGTGACTGATTTGTAGTCTAGCTCCTTCTACTTGCCTTGACTACTTGTCTAATAAAAATCTTTCAAAGAGTAAAGAACAAAAGCAGTATCGCACAGGAACAGGCCCTCCGGCCTACCAAGACAGTGTTGACATATGATGCCTTTCTAAACTAAAGACCTCTGGCTCTATATGGCCTGTATCCCTCTATTCACTGCTTATTCAGTTATCTGTCAAAATGCCTCAGTTTTGAAATTTTCAAGTGACTGCCAGCATCAAAGGGATTTTTTTTCTTTGGAGAGACAATTCCAGATGTTGATGTGAAGATATGCTTCCTGACATCACCCTTAAGCAATTTAATTCTAGCTTTAATATTAAGGTGTCTGACATCCGCATCAGAGGATATATTTCTCTCTCTAACTTAGCAAATCAAATCCCTCAGTCATACTAAACACCCAAGGTCGCCCCTTAATCTTCAATACTCAAGGAAAGACAAGGATAGTCTTTGCAACCTCTTCTCGCCATTTAACCCTCTTTCCCCAGTACAATTCTGCTGAACAGGTGGTACATCCCCTCCAAAGAGTATTTTATCCTTCCCCTGTGACATGTGTGATGACAATAAGAAGTCTCACAACACCAGGTTAAAGCCCAACAGGTTTCTTTAGTAGCACAAGCTTTCGGAGCGTTGCTCCTACTTCGGGTGAGTGAAGAGTTGTGTTCACATAGGCACAGACTCAATTTACAAGATAGTGGCTGGAATGTGAGTCTTTACAGGTAATCTGCTGTCGAGCTGGTGTATGAGGTGGTTGAGGAGTGTGAGAGAGGTGCGATGGCAAAGTTTCTCAGCGTAGTTCGCATTATAGGTTGACCTGAGTGGGTTCTTGATCTGTAGTCCTTTCGGTATCTTGTCTGCTTTCTTGTATCTTTCCTTGCTTACCCCAGTCTAACACCGGCATCTTCACAACATGCGTGATGCCCAGAACTGAATGAAGTACCATTTCTTTCACAAACGGGTTTAATGCTGTAAGTCTCACCAAAGCTGATCAAAGTACTTTGGAGAATCTCTGAGAAGAAACTCTACTGGAGGCCAAATTGTCAGACCAAATGCAACTCAGGTGGGCACAGACAATACAATCCGGCACGCACCTCCATCCACAGCTCAATTTCCAATCAGGTTCTCAGTGGCCAAACCTGAGTCGAGGACATAAGAACATAAGAACTGGGAGCAGCGGTGGGCAATTCAGCCTCTCGAGCCTGCCCCATCATTCAATACAATCATGGCTGATCTCACAGCCTCAACTTCACTGTCCTTCCCAGTCCCCATAACCCTTCATCCCACTCCCCAATTAAAACCTATCTATCACTGCCTTAAATTGATTTAGTGTTCATGCATTTACAGAACTCTTGGGTAGAGAATTCCACAGATTCACCACCCTTTGAGTGAAGTAATTTCTCTTCATTTCTGTTTTAAATCTGCCAGCCCTTAGCCTAAAACTATAGCCTCTTGTTCTAAAATGTCCAACAATGGGAAATATTTGCTGTACATCTATCCTGCTAGCTCCCTTTAGCATCTTATATACTTCAACTGGATCTTCTCTCATTCTTCTCAACTCCAGCGAGTATGAGTCTAAACTTCTGAATCTCTCTCATAAGTCCTCCAGCCCTGGAATCAATCTAGTGAATCTTCTCTGAAACATCTCTAATGCATTTATATCTTTCCTCAATTAAGGGGACCAAAAGAGTGTGCGGTGTTCCAGATGTGGTTTTACCAATGCCTTTGGAGAATGTTGTAATAATATCTGCCTACTTTTATACTCTGTTCCGTTAGCAATGAATGGCAAAATCTCATTTGCAATCTGCACCAAATTGGTGGCACGACGGCAGAGTGGTTCGCACTACTGCCTCACAAAACCAAGGACCCGGGTGCGATTCCCGGCTTGAGTCTCTGCCTGTGTGGAGTTTGCACATTCACCCTGTGTCTGCGTGGGTTTCCTGCGGGTGCTCCGGTTTCCTCCCATGGTCCCAAAGACATACTGGTTAGGTGAATTGGCCATGCTAAATTCTCCCTCTGTGTACCCAAACAGGCACTGGAGTATGGAAATGGGTGATCTTCACAGTAGCTTCATTGCAGTGTAAAGGTAAGCCTATTTGCGACACTAATAAATAAACTTCAAGAATATTTTGAAGTTTCTCTTCACTTGGATAATAAGTTGTCTCTTTAGTCCTCTGACGCACATGGATAACTTCACAATTATTTATATTAAATTCCATCTACCCAACTTTGACCCACTCACCAACCTATCCAGGTCCATTTGTAAATTTCTTTTTTCCTCATTTTAACTTGCTTTCTAATGTATTTTAGTGTTGTCTGCAAATTTGACCATAATACTTTCTAACCTCAAACTACAGTCCTTCCTGCTCCCCCAAGCAAATGCAATAGACCTGAGCTTTGGCAGAACGTGCAACTGAGCCTTGGGACAATGTTGCTTAACTTAAATTACATTGTACCATTTCAAGCCTCTGTGAATCACCTTGGGATGAATTTCCTGTTAAAGATTCAGAATTAGTGCAAGGATTTGTTCGTTATTCAAATGAGTTAATTTCTATTTGGGAACAATAGATGGCTTTGACTTATTAAAGTGAATGGCACTGAGCTGTAACATGGATCTGAGCGACACAGACTAGTAGAAGAAATCAAGCTGAGCTCCCAGAAAAAGGATCAGAGAACATTGGAGGCAGATCGAAACAAGATATCAATCCAGAAACTTAGCCAATGTTCTGGGGACCTGGATTCGAATCCCACCACGGCAGCTGGTGGAATTTGAATTCATTTTTTAAAAAATCTGGAATTAAGAATCTACTGATGACCATGAAATCATTGTCTATTGTTGTAAAAACCCATCTAGTTCACAAATGTCTTTAGGGCAAGAAATCTCAACTGTCCTCTGATCAAGGCAATAAATGCTGGCCAGCAAGTGATTCCCATGTCCCACAAATAAATTCAAGAAACGATGAGCTGGGGATACAAAGATTCAATATTGGAAGTCAATTAAACCCTGTGGAACTTGGAGCTATGGGCGGAATGTGGCACAGTGGTCAGCACTACTGCCTCACAGCACCAGGGACTTGGATTAGATTCTGGCCTTGGATAAAGTTCATTTATTAGTCATTATACCTGCAATTAAGTTACTGTGAAATTCCCCTGGCTGCCACAGTCCAGCACCCGTTTGGGTACACTAAGGCAGGATTTAGCATGACCAATTCACCTAACCTGCACACCTTTGGACTGTGAGGGCTACCCGCAGCAGCCAGGAAACCCATGCAAACACAGGGAGATTGTGCAAACTCCACATAGACAAGTGACCCAAGCTTGGAATTGAACTGGGTCCTTGCATTGTGAGGCAGCGGCGCTAACCACTGTGCTACCATGCCACTCTGGGTGAGTGTCTGTGTGGAGTTTACACATTCTCCCCGTGTCTGTGTGGGTTTCCTCCTGATGCTCTGATTTCCTTCTACAGTCCAAAGATGTGCGGGTTGGGTTGATTGGCCATGCTAAAATTGCCCCTGTCAGGGGTATCAGCAGGGTAAATACATGGAAAATTTTAATTTATCAGTCACAAATAAGGTTTACATTAATATTGCATTGAAGTTACTGTGAAATTCACCTAGTGACCACATTCCAGCACATGCTTGCATCAATGCACTTTACCAGCACATCTTTCAGAGTGGGGAAGGAAACCAGAGCACCCAGAAGAAACCCACAGAGACACGAGGAGAAGGTGCAAACGTCACACTGATCCAAGCTGAGAATCGAACCCGGGTCCCTGGCGCTGTGAGACAGCAGTGCTAAACGCTGCGCCCCCGTGCGCCTCACATGGAGTTATTGGGACAGTGCTGAGTGGAATTGTTGTTGGTGCAAGTTTGATGGCCAACAGGCTTCCTTCTGCACTGTAGAGATTCTATGGTGAAAGGTTCAGGCAAGCGGCAAATCAAAATAATAGGCGTTAAGCCGCAAGGAGAGAGCTCAGATTGGGAAACTGTGTAATTTAGTTCAGTTGGTGGGTGCCTGAATTAGGATGATGAGTCGTAAGTGTTAACTGAGGATGATCTTGAGTTTCTCCGTTCCGCTCTGCCACCACCGCTCCCAATTTCATGCACGGCCCAGGTTTCCCCCCAATAGATTTCTGCCTAATTTCCAATTCAACTCCAGCAGCACATTTCAATCTAACACTGACGGATCCTCAGTTGAAGGAAGCCTGGATTCAGAATACATCATATTCGCGAACTTTAGCCCGCAGGTTCTTGAGGTTAAAGATTCGTTTTATATACACCCGAATTTTACATTTAACTTTTGAATCGAGATGGAACTGCAGAGAATCATTACCACCCACACGCTGGTCCCTCACTTTCAATTTGAAGTAGAATGATGAAGTGGAGTGCTGCCCTTCACTTTGGAGCTGAGCTGAGCAGAAGTAAAAAAACGTTGTGTTAATATATTGTGCAGCGAATGAGTGATCTTTTGCGATGTACTCCTCGTTTTCGCACAACACTCAAACTCAGGCATCAGAATCGAATTTTAAGGGAGCAGAAGGAATTTTCTTTTACACGGCTCTCGAAAATATTCTCAGAACATCCCAATACGCCATCTTCCCTCTTTGAAATGTAACTCTGGACGTCCCCATTGTAATGTCCACCTCGGCTCAGAGGGCAGCAACTGCACTTCCATGTGAGAAACTTGTGGGTGCAAGACTCACTCCACCTGCTACAGGGGAAAATCTAGGCTGGCACTCCAACACAGTACTGGGGTGGCGCAGTGGCACAGTGGTTAGCACTGCTGCCTCACAGTGCCAGGAACCCAGGTTCGATTCCCGGCTTGGGTCACTACCGGTGTGGAGTCTGCACGCTCTCCCTGTGCCTGTCTGGGTTTTCTCCGGGTTCTCCTGTTTTCTCCCCCACTCCACCCAAGATGTGTGGGATTTGTTGATTGGTCATGAAAAATTGTCCCTCTGCGTCGGGGGATTAGGATTGCAAATATGTGGGGTTGCAGGGATGGGACCTGGGTGCGATTGTTGCCAGTGCAGACTTGATGGGCCAAATGGTCTCTTTCTACATTGTAGATCCTACGGCGCTGTTGGGAAGTTCTGCCTTTTTGATGAGGCATAGAAAGCATTGAAAATAGGAACAGGAGGAGGCCATTCAGCCCTTTGAGCCTGCTCCACCATTCAATTTGTCCATGTCTGATCCTCCATCTCAATACCATACTCCGGCACTCTTCCCTTTTCCTTTACCACCTTTAGTCTATCTATTTCCTTCCGAAATATATTCAGTGATTTGGCTTCCACAGCCTTCTGTGGTAGAGAATTCCGTATGGTTCACCACCCTCTGAGTGAAGAGTTTCCTTTCATCTCAGTCCTAAATGGCCTATCCTGTACCCTGAGATTGTGACCCCTTGACCTAGATAACCATCCACCACACCACCACAGCACCCCGCCCTCCCCACCCAACCCCACAACCAACCAGAGGAAACAATATGCCTGCACACTTGTTACAGATACTCCCCGTCCCATAACCAGAGGAAACAACATGCTCCATCCAGTCTATCCAGCCCTGTCCGAGCCTTGCCCAGGTCAGTCCTCTGTTTAATCCAATCAGACCCAATCAGTCTTTTATTTACGTTGGTGCCTGAACAACTTTCAACAGCTATTTCAGAGTACGGATCGATTCCGAGTCTATCGACTGTCAGCCTGAATGGATGTGGCGTTGGACTGGGGTAAACACAGTAAGAAGCCTGACAACACCAGGTTTAAGTCCAACCAATTTATTTGATAGTAAACTCAAAAGCTTTGGGGGTTTGCCCTTCATCAGGTGAATGGAGAGTTCCGGCCTCAGACAGAGCATATAACAGCCTGAACCCAAGATCCCGGTTCTGTGCTGTGCTGTTATATGCCCTGTCTGAGGCCAGAACCCTCCAATCACCTGACGAAGGGCAAACCCGGAAAGCTTGCGAATTTATTATCAAATAAATTGGTTGGACTTAAACTTGGTGTTGTCAGTCTTCTTATAGCCTGAATCAAGCCAGCCGGTTGTAAACTTCCTACTGTTCTTTCCCCATTGGATGAGCCTCTACTTGCAGGTAGTGGTGTTCCCATGTATCTGCTGCCCTTGTCCTTCCAGATGGAAGTTTGTGTATTTGGAAGGTGCTGCCTCAAGATCTTTGGTGAATTTTTGCAGTGAATCTTGTAGATAGTGCACATTGCTAATACTGAGCGTCAGTGGAGAGAGTGGGTGTTTGTGGATGTGGTGCCAATCAAGTGGGTTGCTTTGTCCTGGATAGTGTCAAGCTGGTATCAAGCTGGTAACTCTTCCTTGAGCTTCTGTTGAGCTCCAGAAGACAGGAAGCAATGGCTGGGATTTTACAGCCTCACTCGAGCGAGATTGGAAATTCCCGCCCGAGGTTAACAGACATTTTTGTTGTCTATCCCTCGCCCGCCACAATCCCATGGTGGACGAGGTGGTAGAATTCTGGCAAATGTGTCAGATTGGATTGGAGGACTAAAATAGCAAGCAACATATCTGATGCCTAATAACCAATGAAAAGAAAATAACTTGCATTTATATCGCACTTTTCTTAACCTCAGGTGTTATTGTTGTAGAGAGTTCAAGTGTACATTATTGCAAATCTTGACCATAAACTTTTGAAAATATTGTCTATTTTCTAATTCAAAGTTTATTTATTAGTAGCAAGTAGCCTTATATTCACATTGCAATGAAATTACTGCGAAAATCCCCTAGTTCACATACTCCGGTGCTTGTTCAGGTACTCTGAGGGAGAATTTACTATGGCCAATGCACCCTGATGTGGATATGCTGGCATTGGACTGGGGTAAACACAGTAAAAAGTCTGACAACACCAGGTTTCAGTCCAACCGATTTATTTGATAGTAATTTCATTAGCTTTCAGGTTAGCTCCTTCGTCAGGTCTTTCACCTGACGAAGGGGCTAACCCGAAAGCTAGTGAATTCACTAGCAAATAAATCGGTTGGACTGAAACCTGGCGTTGTCAGACTTTTTACAATGCACCCTAACCAGCACGTCTTTTGGACTGTGGGAGAAAACCGGAACACCCGGAGGAAACCCACGCAGACACAGGGAGAATGTGTAAACTCAACATAGGCAGTGACCCGAGCTGGGAATCAAACCCAGGTCCCTGGCACTGTGAGGCAGCAGTACTGACCACTGTGCCATCATGCCACCCTTAAACTCAAATCAACTCTGGCAGTGGTGGGATTACAAAGTTTTGGTGAAGGTTGATGTCAAAAGAGCCAAAGGGTTACAACAGTCAAGGGCAGAGTCTCCAACAGTTAAAATTGGCCTGCATGGTACATTTGCTCATTATCTTGAAAGAAACTGGAGTCATTTCAAGAAATTAAAATTTGGTAATTATTACAGTGTTTAATGTTTTACAGAGTTCGAGTTTTTTATTGCTCTAAATGACCATAAAAGTGACATTAAGTGAAAAGATAAAATCTTCACTGCTTTAACTCGCATTCATTCCTTCCACACTTAGACAGAGCTCTGTAATTTTCAGCCTTTTCAAATGTAGAAATTAATGCTCTTTTTGACAGGCTTATAATTTTGCAAAAGTAATTAAAAACGCTCATTTTACACTGTCGGCTGATTTGAAGAAGAGATCTCTGTGTGCCCGCAGTAAAGTTTTTACATTTTGACGTGGAGAGAGGCTGATTGCCGATAATAAGGATCTTGATAAGTGTAAATGGGTTGAAATGGGAGAGCGTAGGTGTGAGGCCAGCCGTCAGAACTTTGGGGTAGTCGAGTAGAGAGATAACGACCTCTAATGTACATGAAATACAGGCGCTCAGTTCTGTGTGTGGGCTGAGGATAGCGGGTGTGCAGGAGAAGTAATGCAACTTGTATTAGCGCGGGGCGACTTAAAGGAAACCAGAATGCACATTTCCATGGCATTTTTCACAGAAACAGGATGTCCCAGAGGGCTGTAAATACACGTACCTATTGAAATTCAGTCACTGTTGTAATTTAGCATGTGTCACAGCCAATTTCTACACAGCAAGACCCAAAAAGATAATCTGGCTGACTAGATAATGGCTCAGATTTTGCTATAATAATAACATAGAGCTGATGAATGTTCATTGTTTTCACAGGGTAAATCAGATGACAATTTCTGGCCTCTGTGTGTGCAGTTAAAAGCGGAAATCTCGAACTTGCTGTCTTAGATCCCTGTCTCAACCACAGTGACTCAGAGAATCATAGAATCACACAGTGCAGAAGGCTTGATTAGATTAGATTTATTATTGCCACATACATTAGTATATGTTTCTTGCGTGCCATACAGACAAAGCATACCATTCATACAGAAGGAAAGGATAGAGTGCAGAGTCTTGCATTACAGTCATAGCTAGAGTCTAGAGAAAGATTAACTCGGTGCGAGGTAAGTCCCTTCAAAAGTCTGATGGCAGCAGGGAAGAATTTGCACATTGTCCCCATGTCTGTGTGGGTTCCCTCCGGGTGCTCTGGTTTCCTCCCAGATTCTGAAAGGCTTGCTGGTTAGGTGCATTAACCTGAATGGCACTGGACTGTGGCAACTAGGGGAATTTCACAGTAACTTCGCTGTGGTGTTAATGTAAGCCTTACTTGTAACTAATACATAAACTTTTAAGAAGATGTTCTTTCGTCAGTTGGTATGTGACCTTTATATCTTGGGGCCAAAACATTGTTTGATTTCAAGGGATATGGAGGGGAAGGGGGCTTCAGAATATTGAATTTGATGATCAGCCCACGTACCAACCGACTCACGAACAGCTTCTTCACCGCTGCCATCAGACCTTTGAATGGAATTGTCTTGCATTAAGTTGATCTTTCTCTACACGCCGACTGTAGCACTATATTCTGCACGGTCTCATTTCCTTCTCTATGAATAGTATGTTTTGTCTGTGTAGCGCGCAAGAAACAATACTTCACACTATATGCTAATACATGTGACAATAATAAATCAAATCAAATCAAAGTAAGTGGTGGAGCAGGCTCAAAAGGCAGCTTGTGAAGCCTCTTTCAACAGGGCCGCTACTACCTAGAAGAACAAAGGCAACAGGTGCCTGGGAATACCACAACCTGTAAGATAGATAGGTTTCTACCTATACAACCTGAAAGGTAGGTAGGTTTTTGACAGACAAGGGAATTAAGGGTTATGGGGAAAAAGCGGGAAAGTGGAACTGAGCCACAACAGATCAGCCATGATCTTATTGAATGGCGGGGCAGGCTCGAGGGGCTAGATGGCCTACTCCTGCTCCTATTTCTTATGTTCTTATGTAATTCCCCTCAAAGCCACAGACCATCCTGACTTGGGACTCTCTCACTGCCCGGACACTGGCTCTAGGTCAAAATCTTGAAACTTCCTCCCCTAACACTCTGTAGGTGTACTTTCACACATTGTTCAAGAAGATAGACCACCAGCCCCACCAGTTTAAACATAATGAAGGATGGGTAATGAAGACTGGCCCCGTCGCTGACACTCACATCTATGGATACATCAAAATGAAACAATATTAACGTGATATGTAGATGAAAATTCAAAGGGAATAGAAAAATGAAAGACGTGCCAAGTAGCAACTTGTTAGCCTGTGTTGATCCTGAGCATTTAACCCAGTTCTCACGGGAGCAGACTCTGAAATCAAACATATTCAAATAAAATTGCAAAAATATATACTTGCATATTTTCAAAGAATTCCAATGTGCTTTGACAGGCTAGACTAAACACTAAGATTTGAAAGCCCAAAGTGTTTCATTTGACAAGATGTCATGAATATCAAAGGGTGAACACAAGAGCTGCCTCGATTTAGTTAAGTCATGGCTGCGCTGAGTTTTTGTGATCTTATCAACTCGAAAATGTCATTAAATCCAGTTAAAGCTTGCATTCAATGTACTGTAACACTTGCAATGGTACAACATACGGTGATTAGATGTACTAAGATTCCACGATAAGCAATTTAACATGTACCTTGTTCTTTTGCTCCTGTAGTAATAAATTAACAGAAGGTGGGCAGGGTCCCTACCTCTAAATTATTAACTCACTGTTCAAGCCCCACACCTGGACCTGATGGTCTTGAAAGGTGCATTCATTATTGGCAACAGTGAGAGAGATTCCTAATCAGCCATACTTGGTGTGGAGTGGCATCCCTCAAGCAATTGCCTCTGGCTTCAGGCTAGGAAACTGTTCAGGGGAAAACAAACTATGGAACAAGATGTTCCACGATCCCTGCTGAAAGATAATTTACAAAAGAGCTATGGAGGGCAATGTGGTAGTATGGCACTGCTGCCTCATACCACCAGTGAGCTGGGTTCAATTCCCAGCCTCAGACACTATCTGTGCAGAATCTGCACATTCTCCCTGTAAGTACATATAACATAGAATAGTACAGGCCCTTCAGCCCTCAATGTTGTGCTGAGCTTTGTCCGAAACCACGATCAAGTCATCCCACTTCCTATCATTCTGGTGTGCTCCATGTGCCTATCCAATAACCACTTGAAAGTTCCTAAAGTGTCCAACTCCATATCACAGCAGGCAGTCCATTTCATACCCCAGCCACTCTCTGAGTAAAGAACCTACCTCGGACATCCCTCCTATATCTCCCACCATGAATCTTAGTCTCACAACAACAGGTTCAACTAGTTTATTTGGTAGCATGAGCTTGATGAAGGAGCAGTGCTCTGAAAGCTTGTGCTACGAAATAAACCTGTTGGACTTTAGCCTGGTGTTTTGGGGCTACTTACTGTGCCTACCCCAGTCCAATGTCAGCATCTCCACATCATGTCCTCCCTGTGTCTGTATGGCCTTCCTCCTGGTGTTACGGTTTCCTCCCATAGTCCAAAGGCATATGGGGTCGTGGATTGGCCATGCTAAATTCTCCCTCAGTATACCCACCTGAGTTTGATCAGTAGGGGATTTTCACAGCAAATTCATTGCAGTGTTAATGTAAGCCTTACTTGTGACACTAATAAATAAACTTATGTGGAGATTTTGTTTTCTCGTAAATGGAAGGTGTTGCAAGTTAGGACGCTCATCCTGAAATGTGGGAAAGCCCAGCTGGGCCGGAATTCTCCGGCCGTTCACATCCCACCACTGTTGCAAGTGAGGACAGAGAATTTGGCGCTTAGCCAAATCTGCATTCACTGCAGTGGGGAATCTCGACTGGAAAATTCTCGCCATTTGATTGCAACCTCCAAAAGGGAGGTCAGAAAGGGGAAAGAATGAAAGAACTGGGGAAAAGAGCTAAGGAGGTGAGACTATTGGAAGCATCTTTCAAAGAGCTGGTATAAGTTTGATAGGCTGAATGGCCTTGTTTTGTGCGGTACAATTTAATGATCCAAATCTCAGAACTACTCGGAAAAGACAACACCAAAGCAAGTCACTCAGCCCAACCCACCTGTATTGGTTGCTATTCCTTCACAGAAGTAGCTATCATAAAACTGTGTAACACTCTCTTCCCATAATTCCTTCTCCTTCAACCTTTCATAAGTTCATCAACATAACTTAGTTCTGTTGGACGAGTATTTAAACCTAAAGAAACTGATATCAGTAAACTCGTCAAGTAGATGTGACCATAACAGTTGTCAACTTTAAAGACCATGAATGTCATTGGCCTTTAATTGCTATCACCTTTGGAGAAATTAGAACCACAATTCCTTTTCCATTTCCATACCCTGTTTGCAATCCCAATAATCAAATTTCCCTGTCTGACTTTGATTTATTCATGCTAATTATGCTGCCATTTATGCTAATGGGTATATGTATGGTGGGAGGTGATTCTTTTGAACAATAGAGGGTGGAAACAGGCCCTTCAGCCCAACCAGTCCATGCCGGCCTTGGTGCCCTCTCAGCTAGTCTCAATTGACAAGTTTGGCCCATGTCCCTCAAATCCTTTCCCATCCATATACTTATCCGAATGCTTTTGAAACATTGCTGTTCTACCTGCCTCAACCACTTCCTCTGGCAGCTCATTCCACATGCATACCACCCTTCGCGTGACGAAATTGCCCCTTGGGTCCCTTTTAAATCTTTCCACTCTCACCTCGAACCCCTGCCCTCTGGTTTTGAATTCCCCTTCCGTGGGAAAAAAGACTATGTGCATTCATCCTATCTCTGCCCCTCATGATATTATATACCTCAATTAGATCACTCCTCATTCTCCTACAAAGGTTAGCACTGCTGCTTCACAGCTCCAGGGTCCTGGGTTCGATTCCCAGCTTGGGTCACTGCCTGTGTGGAGTTTGCACATTCTCCCCATGTTTGCGTGGGTTTCCTCCGGGTGCTCCCGTTTCCTCCCACAGTCCAAAGATGTGCGGGTTAGATTGATTGGCCAGGCTAAGAAATTGCCACTCAGTGTCCAGGGATGCGTAGGTTAGAGGGATTAGTGGGTAAAATATGTAGGGATATGGGGGTAGGGCCTGGATGGGATTGTGTTCAGTGCAGACTCGATGGGCCGAAGGGCCTCTTTCTGCACTGTAGGATTCTATAATTGGTCCTATGAATAAAATTCTCGCCTGGTCAACTTCTCCCTATAACTCAAGCCCATTAGTCTTGGCAACATCGTGCAGAACATAAACACCAGCATGGATCAGATGGATCCAGTGGCCTGTTTGTGTGCTGTAAATTCTCTCCAATAATTGCAACTACATTCTCAGTGAGTCCGCTACAGTCTCTCCAATTGTTTGTCATTTTTGTTAAGCAATTAGGCTTTCATCAGGACGCCACAGAAATAAATTTAAATACAAATGCACTTTAGACAAACATTTCTGCCTTTCCCCATATTCCTTCATTAGCTGCATAATTATCACAAATAATTGCTTGTGTATAATAAAATGCTTTTACTCGCTGGCTTTAGAACATCTGAGTCGTGTCTTTCAAATTTGTTCCGTGGGATAAGAAGGAAAGAAATAATTTGCATTTCTCCAGTGCTTTTAGAAATTCCTTTCCATCCATACTTTCTAAGGAGCATTCTCTGTTGTTTATGAAGGAAGAACAGTAACCGATTTGTATACAGCAAACTCCCATAAACTGCAATGAGATGGATAACTAAACATTCTTCTTTGAGTGCTGTTTATAGAGAGAAAAGATTGATCGAGGGTAGGGATAAGTTAGTCAGATTTACAACAGCAATGAGAAATAGGAAAGGACCAACTTGAAAAACTAATCCAAACTCAGACTTATAATTTAATGTGATAATGAGACATTGTATGTATTTTAGATTTTGAACTATCGCAATGGTTTTAAGACAATGGTGTGTTGTCATGTGGCTATGCTGATATAAACACCTATTGCTCAGAAAAGATTGCTGTGGATTCATACATTTAAAATAGACACATAAGGATATGTATACAGAGGTGAAAGATGTCAGTAGTAGAGCTTGCGTATATGCCCTACTCGAGATAAAGATGAAACCGAGCCTATAGAATAAAAAGGACATTGGCAATATAGTGTATTAGAGGCAGAGAGGCTGTGACTTGTCCCATAAGCCATGTTTTCCCTGAACCTTATAGTCAGGGGGAACAAGTTACAGGCATGGGGAAGACAGTCCACGAGTCTTAACTGAGTCACAAAATGTACATGGGATAACACTAAACTGATCATTATGACTTAGCTGATGGTGCACATGGCCTGGGTTTCCAGCACCTTGCTGTACGGCTCTGACAGCTGGGAGATTTATATCTGCCAGAAGAAAAAGTTCACCAGTTTCTTTCTTTGCTGTCTTTGGTGCATTAGGAGTATATCCTGACAGGACAAAATTACAGATGTGACAACCCCCTCAAAGGAGGAGCTCCCAGCTGTTTTGGCACAGAGGCTCCTTTGGTGGATCAGGCATGTAGGCAGGAAGGGCATTCCGCCTGGCGAAGTGGTCAGAGTCAGACAATCAGTGGGATACCCCCAAGACCCTGCTACAAGGATACTTGCAAATATGACCAAAACGTTGACTATCACACCTGGGAGTCACTCGCTGGCAAAATAGGGAAGTATCAGCACTTCTAATGGGCTATCAGGGACTACCACAGTGACAAGTGGCTATAGCACGTTGGCAACGGGTACCAACGCTGGAAACATTGTCCTACAATGAGACTTGGCAGCTTTCTTACAAGTTTATTTATTAGTCACAAGTAAGGCTTACATTAACACTGCAATGAAGCTACTGCAAAATTCCCCTAGTTGCCAACGCTCTGGCACCTGTTCGAGTCAATGCACCTAACCAGCACTACTTTTGGTCTGTGGGAGGAAATCAAAGCACCCGGAGGAAACCCACGCAGATATGGGGAGAACTTGCAAACTCCACACAGACAGTGACCCAAGTCGGGAATCAAACCCATGTCAGTAGCACTGTGAGGTAGCAGTGCAAACCACTGTGCGGCTTCATGTGTGATGATTGTTGTTTTTCAATTAATTCTTTCGAGGGATGTGGGCGACACTGAGTAGCATGGCATTTTTTGTCCCAACTCTAACTGCCCTGAACAGATTATCACGCCATTTCACAGGGCAGTCGAGAGTCAACCACATCACTGTGAGTCTGGACTCACGCAGAGGCCAGACTGGGTAAGAATGGCAGATATCATTCTGTGATAGCGTGGTCCCTTTAAGGAGAGATCGTTTGTCGGTCCCGGGACCTATCAGAATGGAGCATGTGACCTCGGCCTATCTAGCGTTAGGGCACAGGCCTGGCTGGGTGGAACCCACAGTGTGAACGCGGGACTCGCTGGGACTAGGCCTGTATCTCTGTTGTGCTTGTACATATACATACAGATGATGCTGATGTTTGATACATCACCATTATGATTTAAACTTTCCTTGCCATATTATGTTGCGTTACAATACATTCCCTAAAAGGACAGTCATGAACCTTTTGAGCTTTTACAACAATGGACCATAGTTTCACTGTCAGTATTACTGAGGTTATGATAGAATTTTTCTCTCAATGGTGGGTCTTTACAGACATCAGCCAAGGTGCACTGCACCTGAATGAGTTATCTGCTGTGTGTCCATCATCTCTCATAGATGGAAAGATGCTAGTGAGAAAGACAGCTCGGATGCATAGTTAGATAAGTGACAGGAAATAGATAATAGTGGTAAATTATTGTTTTTCACACGTGGGGTTTCCCAGAAGCCGGCACACGGGTCATTGCTTTTATTTCCATCTTTAATAACCTAAACTTGAGGATGCAAGGCACAATTTCAAAGTTTGGGAATGTGGGAAAACTTGGACTCATTCTGAATTCTTGAGGGAGATAGAGATTTAAGATCTCATAGACATGTTCGGAGAATGGGTGGATGCATGGGCAATGATATTTAAGGTAGAAGTGTTAGAGTGATAAGTGTTGGGCGGAAGAACAAGGAGAGCAAAACAAAATAAAATTTAAAAGTGTAAAGGCGATGCAGAGGCACCTGGGGACTACTTGAGCACAAATTGTTGAAGGTGTCAGGGCAGTTTGGAAATTGTTTAAAGAGGCGTATGGAACCCAAGACCTCATGAAGATCTGCATGGAGTACAAATCTTCAATTTGTACAAAGAGTGAATCTTCATAAAACACTGGCTGGGCCTCAGATGGAATCTCACCAGCAGAAGCAGGACCTTCAGATACTCAAAAGGGGCACTGAGAAGTTACATGAGCATGGATCCAGGGATGAAGGACATCAGTGATGAGGATAGATTGGGAAAGAGGAGTCGAGAGGATAAAAGTGTTAAAAAGCATGAGGCAGAGTAAATAGGAAGGATCTTTCCTGTGGTGAGCATGGTGATAGAGGGAGGGCATTGAATCAGGTGGTGCTGGCGGTGGTGGGGGGAGGGGAGGTCCCATCACCCTTCCTCCTCCATCCTTGTTAATTCTGTGCCAAGAAGGCACACAGACGGACCTCCACCCCCACCTCCGATTGATGTCATTCAGCAGATAATTTATATTCACTTATGGGTCTCGTCCTGCTACTGCTGTTAGTAAACCAGTGATGCAGGGAATACAACAGGTAAACCTGTGTGGGGTTCCTAGTGGATTTCAGGGGTGGGGAACATACCTCATTCAGAGGTACTCAATGCCTGATGGAGAGACCCAGCGCTGAGAAGGCTGGTGGGCCACTGAAAATGACATCCCTGCCTTTGTTTCTAATCCCCTTCTCTCTCCCTGCAACCCGCACACTGTATAACTCCTCCTCCCACTGTCACTCACTCACCTGTGGCCAGAGATGCAGAAACATTCTGGGCTTTAGGTAGGAGTCACTCTCGTGGATGCCATCACCTCGCGCTATAGCGCTGATGTTTATCGGCCAGCAAATGATTGGATCGCAACTCTTGGTGTGTGGGATTTCCATCTCCCATGGCTTTTGATCCCAGAAAAATCCTACCACAATTCAGTTAAAAGCCTAATTGACACATATAATGATGTGGAGATGCCAGCATTGGACTGGGATAGGCATAGTAAGAAGTCTCATAACACCAGGTTAAAGCCCAACAGGTTTATTTGGAATCACAAGCTTTTGAAGCACTGCTCCTTCATCAGATGAGTTGAGCGGAAGGTTTATAAACACAGCATATACAGACAAAGACACAACTGCAAGAAAATCGTTGGAACGTGAGCCTTTTCAGGTAATCAAGTCTTTACAGGTACAAACAGTGTGAGTGGAGAGTCTGTACCTGCTCAAGTTTCCTCCCATAGTCTGAAAGACATACTGGTTAGGTGGATTAGCCATGCTAAATTCTCCCTCAGTGTACCCGAACAGGCACTGGAGTGTGGCAGCTAGGGGTTTGTCACAGTAACTCCATTGCAGTGTTAATATAAGCTTACTTGTGACACTGGTAAATAAAACTTATCTTCAGTAGGTTTTTGGTTCTCTCCAATTTCCGGATTTGTTTTGTATCTCTCACAAATTGAAATCAAGACATGAAATTTTTTTTACTGCCCCTGCCATTTTATGATATCCCAGGATAATTTTTCCTCTCTCTGACTCTAAGGGAGAAACCTTTATGCTTGCTAATCTCTTCCTTTTTACATATCTACAGAGACTTTCAACGTCTGCTCTTATATCTCTGACTGGTTTACTTTCCTTTATTGATTTCTTGGTTATCCTTTGCAGAATTTGAAAATCCTTCCAAACCTCAGGCTTACTGTCCTTTTTGCCACATTAAGGTCGCTACCTTTGATTTAATACCATCTTTAACTTGTCTCCTCAGCCATTGTTGGATCCATGGGTTTATAGTCACTAAGGGATGTTAAATTATTGTGAATTCTGAACTAATTCTTTAATTTGCCATTGCCTATCTGCTATCATACCTTTAAAGTAGCGCCCCAATTACCTGAATCAGTTTTCTCTCCATTCTTCTGTACTTTGCTTTATTCAGATTTAAGACCCTAATTTCAGACAGAAGGAGGTCACATGGGTGCTGGGATTTATAGGGTACGATCCTCATAATGGCCATCGTGAATGTGTGCACCAGTTTTTAAAAATTTATTCATTTGTGGGACATTGGCATCTCTGGCTGGGCCAGCATTTATTGCCTATCTCTAACTGCCCAACAGTTAGAGTCAATGTTGTTGTAGCTCTGGAATCACGGGTGGGAGTTCACGACCTCGCTCGAGCGAGACTGGAATTCCCCACTCAAGGTCAATGGACAGTTCTGTTGTCCGTCCCTCGCCCACTCCAATTCCATGGCAGGTGAGGTGGTAGAATTCCCATGCACATATAGGCCAGACCAGGTAAGGGTGACAGATTTCCTTCCCTAAAGGACATCAGTGAGCCGATGGGTTTACTCTGACAATCAACAAAGTTTCATCGTCATCTGTAGATTCTTAAATCTAGACATTTTTTCCCAAACATTCTACCCCCTGGCATGGTGGGATTCAAACTTGGGTTCTCAGAACATTAGCTGAGTTTCTGGAAGAATAGTCTCGCAATAATACAACCAGACCATTACCTTCCCTGTTGATCTTAATGTGGAGATGGCGGTGTTGGACTGGGGTAAGCACACTAAGAAGTCTCACAACACCAGGTTAAAGTCCAACAGGTTTATTTGGTAGCAAAAGCCACTAGCTTTTGGAGTGCTTGCTGCCCCTTCACCTGACGAAGGGGCAACAAGTGCTCTGAAAGCTAATGGATTTTGCTACCAAACAAACCAGTTGGACTTTAACCTGGTGTTGTGAGACTTCTTACCGATCTTTTCTTACGCATCATTTATGTACCATCGTACTGTAGCACTAATCACGTGTGGTTATCTTCTCAATGAACCAAAAATAGAACAACTGTTATTCTGCACCCTTTGTCCACCACGATCTATTATGTTGCTAACTTTTGGGTGACAGAGAGTTCCTTCGGATCATGGAGTGATTGTTCCTTTAAGGACAACACAGTAGCGTAAGGGCCTACTGGTCAGAGTGACCAGTCGGGACTCAGAGTGAAGAATCGCCCTTGAGGGAAGAATTCTCCTAATTCTCTTTGGAATTAGTTGCAAATATGTTGCTGCTCTTAAAGATTACTAAATAAGTCCCATTTTTGCTCACTAACAAAGTCTCAACACAGGTCATGACATCAGCCAATGTGCTTGAGCCTAACTGATCATGTTCACTGCCTTTGGCAGCATCAATGTTGGGTGCTGTCACATGTTGACAGCCTGTGTTACAGGCAGCAGTTTAAGTTAGGATGTCCTCTAGAAGATGCAACATTGGATCCATCTCAAAGTCTGTCATTTAAGTTTCTCACTTTATCTTGCCTATAGGCATCAACTTTGCAGTTGATCGAATTATTTTTAATTTTCTGTCAGTTAACATTTCTTCCTTCTTGGCTGCGATGATATCTCATCATGTGTATAATCACACCTCCATAAATGCAGGACTGACCCACTTGCCAGCAATGATGAGAAAAATTGGCAAATCCATTTTGGAGGTGAGATATTTAATCCCTGGTCTAAGAGTGCTGCAGTGCCACCAGCACTTATGTGGCAAGCTCGCTGCTGTTGGCTGCCTTCAGAGTAGACCCACAGTATAAAGGGTGAACAATACAGTGGGGCAGCATGCTGGTACAGTGGCTTGGGCCACTATCTTGAAGGGAATTGCTTGATAGGGCGGACGCAACACGGTTTCATTAAAGGGAAGTCGTGTCTGACAAATTTACTGGAGTTCTATGAGGATGTGTCTAGGGCAGTGGATAGAGGAGAGCCGGTGGATGTGGTCTTTCTGGGTTTTCAGAAGGCGTTTGACAAGGTACCTCACAAGAGGTTATTGCAGAAGGTCAGGGGACATGGAGTTGGGGGTAGGGTGTTAGCGTGGATAGAGGATTGGTTGTCAAATAGGAGGCAGAGAGTGGGGGTCAATGGGTGCTATTCGGATTGGCGGTTGGTGACTAGTGGGGTGCCCCAGGGGTCGGTGCTGGGGCCTCAGCTATTTACCATTTATATAGATGATCTGGAGGAGGGAACCGAGTGCAGGGTGTCGAAATTTGCTGATGACACCAAGATTGGGGGAAAGGCAAATTGTGCGGAGGGTGTGGAGAGTCTGCAGAAGGATCTAGATAGGCTGGGCGAATGGGCCAGGAAATGGCAAATGGAATTTAATGTTGGCAAGTGTGAGGTGGTCCACTTTGGTAGGAAGAATGGTAGGAAGGACTATTACTTACGTGGCGAAAAACTGCAGCAGGTGACGGTGCAGAGGGACCTCGGGGTCCTTGTGCATGAGTCGCAAAAACCCAGCTTGCAGGTGCAGCAGGTGGTCAGGAAGGCGAATGGGATGCTGGCCTTCATAGCGAGGGGGATTGAATATAAAAGTAGGGAGGTCTTGCTGCAGCTGTATAGGGCATTGGTGAGGCCGCAGCTGGAGTACTGTGTGCAGTTTTGGGCGCCGCACCTGCGCAAGGATATTTTGGCCCTGGAGGGAGTGCAGAGGAGGTTTACTAGGCTGATACCGGAGTTGAGGGGATTGAGCTATGAGGAGAGGCTGAATAAACTAGGCTTGTACTCGTTAGAGTTTAGAAGAATGAGGGGAGATCTCATTGAGACGTATAAGATGATGAATGGGATGGATAGGATAGAGGTGGAGAGACTCTTCCCGCTCAAAAAAGACAGTAGGACTAGGGGGCACAGCCTCAAGATAAAGGGGAGGCGGTTTAGAACGGAGTTGAGGAGGAACTTCTTCACTCAAAGGGTGGTGAATCTCTGGAATTCTCTGCCCGTTGAAGTGGTGGAGGCTGCCTCGCTAAATATTTTTAAGAAGCGGGTTGATGGGTTCTTGATAAGAGAGGGGATTAAGGGTTATGGGGAGAGGGCGGGAAAGTGGAACTGAGCCACAACAGATCAGCCATGATCTTATTGAATGGCGGGGCAGGCTCGAAGGGCTAGATGGCCTACTCCTGCTCCTATTTCTTATGTTCTTATGTTCTTATGTTTGTGTCTCTAAGTTAAAGTCCAACCCTGATGAACTAATCTGTTTTCACAGTGGTGGCACCTCAGCCACTAAGCCTCATGCAACTCACAACATGGCCTCCCAGCATTGGAGTGGAGAGGGGAACTGTTGTGTCGTGGCACGCTAACATCAGCAGGAGACTTCAGTCTTCAATAGATACAAAAGGTATTTATTGATAAGAAAAACTAGGTACAGTAGTTGCAGCTCTAAGTTGTATTCCTTTCCTTACATGTTTCCTATGTGGCTTCCTGATATATTCTGTTGGAGAGAAGACTTCACTCTATGGGGGTGATCACTTATTCTCAGTCCTCATTGGTTCCCCAAGTCAGGTGACATCTTCTGCTGTGCTGTCTTAAAGAGACAGACACCTCATACACAACAGCTTCCTCATGAAGTACCTAAAGTTCTAAATGGCTCAGATGAGGGAACTCCTAAACATCACAAGTCTTTTTCCTTATTGGCCCTACGATTCTCTTTTTTTAAAATTTTGGCTCTCCCAGGTGATGGCTAAGCAGCGAGGTGTGAGAATGGGTGTGAATACAGAGAGGTAAGAGGTATCTCCAGCCATCCCGGTGCATGGCCAGGCTTGAGAAAGCAACTGGTCTTTTCCTGTCTCTCACTTTCACATTAATTTCTCTGGGATGTTCAAAATAGGGCAGAACAGTTGGATTGCCATTAGCAGATATTGCCACCAGGAACTAGTTGATAGTGATCAGATCAGATGCTAGGAAGAACTCATTTCTGCAAAAAGTGATCAGTGTATGGAATAACATTCCAGACGGGGGAAGAATCCTCATTATGCATTTCCGTCTGGGGCAGGAATTCAGCCAAGAATCAGATGCCAGATTTTCGAGAGTTCAAACACTAGAGGGGAGAGCATAAAAGTAAATTACTGCAGATGCTAGAATCTGAAACCAAAAGAAAAAAGTGCTGAATAATCTCGGCAGGTCTGGCAACATCTGTGAGGGGAGAGAAGAGCTGATGTTTCGAGTCAAGGGGATCCTTTGTCAAAGCTAAAAAGGCATAGAAAGTGGAAGATATTTATACTGCAGGGTGAGCGAATGCAAGATGAGTCAGAGCCAAAAAGGGGAAAGACTGCTAATGGCAACCTATTGGAGAAAATGGAAGGTGTGAATGGCCAAATGGCAGAGGAATCAGAGGGCAAACTGTGACAGATGAAGAAAGCCACAAAAAGGGGAAAAGGGAAAGCAAAGGGGAGAAAAGGGGGGATAAAATGGGGGGAAAGAGTGGAGGGGGGGAAAGGAAAAGGGAAGAGCATCCTTGGGCCACATGGATTTTGCTCATCCTTTACTCATTCTCTCTGGGAATGACAGGCAGTGCTGGAGAAATAACTCAGGAAACAAATTCGACAGGAATACAGCATTAATACACAGAGCACTCTCCCAGTTCCGAGCGTCCAGCTCATTCTTATTGCATTATATAAGCACTAAAAATAAGATCAAAGATTTCTTGCCTACCTGTTGATGTTTCTCAGTATTTTGGAGAGATCATTAAAGGCCTTTCTATCAGCAAGTGATGGTGTCAGGAAGATGGCAATTGTTGGTAGTAACAAAATGGGGAGCTAAAGATGTCAACATCGCAAGGCATTCTAATTAGGCGTGTTAACGCAAATTAGCTTTAACAAGCGATTATGCAGATGGCGAGCTTTCAGTTTGTTAATAGCCATCCTCAGTGAGAGGATGAATTTAAAGAGGTTCAGAGCTCTTAATTTCAGCATTTTCTATCAAACACGGGCCCCATGTCTTGTCATTGTAAACAGTCGCTTGTTTCTAAAAAGCAATTAATAGATGTTGCTGGGTGAATGAATTAGTTTTAAAATGATGAACGCAAATCTTCACCTTATCAATTAATTAGCAACGGGCACCTGTGGGCTCAGTCATTTGAGCGCAGCCAACAAGGGTTGAGTCAGCCTTTCAATTGTCCAAGTTGGCTGCGTGCAAATTGCTCTCATGTTTCCTGCATTAAAGAGGCAAATAATTTGCATTTATATAGCACCTTACACAAACTCAGAGCATCTCAAATTGCTTTAGAGCCAATCCTTTTTTAAATAAATCATTTACAGGATGTGGGCATCACTGACTAGGCCAGCATTAATTGCCTGGGCCTAGTTGGCCCTTGAGAGTTGCCCACCCGTCATCCTAAGATACTGTGGTAACTTTGGAAATTCGCGAGTTAATTTGCACAAAGCAAGCTCCAACCAACATCCATGTCAAAATGACAAGGTAATTTGATTTTTTTGGTGATATGGTTTGACAGACGAGTATTGGTCTAGGACATCAAAAGCAGTCTCCCCATGGTAGCACAGTGGTTAGCACAACTGCCTCACAGCACTAGGGACCTGGGTTCGATTCCTGGTTTGGATCACTGTCTGAGCAGAGTTTGCACATTCTCCCCATGCCTGAGTGGATTTCCTCTGGGTGCTCTGGTTTCCTCCCACAGCCTGAAAGACGTGCTGGTTAGGTGCATTGACCATGCTAAATTCTCCCTCGGTGTACCCAAACAGGTATTGGAGTGTGGCGACTTGGGGATTTTCACAGTAACTTCATTGCAGTGTTAATGTAAGCCTACTTATGACATTAAAAACACATTTTAAAACTTTCTCCTTCATAAGAACATAAGAAATAGGAGCAGGAGTAGGCCATCTAGCCCTTCGAGCCTGCCCCGCCGTTCAATAAGATCATGGCTGATCTGTCGTGGCTCAGTTCCACATTCCCGCCCTCTCCCCATAACCCTTAATCCCCTCTCTTATCAAAAACCCATCAACCTGCGTCTTAAAAATATTTAGCGAGGCAGCCTCCACCACTTCAACGGGCAGAGAATTCCAGAGATTCACCACCCTTTGAGTGAAGAAGTTCTTCCTCAACTCCATTCGAAGTAGTGCTGTACGACATGCAACACCCACTTGGTAAGGCAAACAGTGGTTTAGTTTAATGGAGTATTAAATGACTCTGGAACTATTGTGATTGGCAGGGATGCATTCCCTGTGACTCTTAATATGGCAAGATGGAAAATCCACTATCTGAAAAGTCCAGCCCATTACCTCTCCATAGAGACTGAGTCCAAAGTTGTGCAAGTTAGATGGATTGGTCATGGTAAAATTGCCCCTTAGTGTCCCAAGATGTGTAGGTTAAATGAGTTAGTTAAAGTTAATTTACTCATCAAAAGGAAGGCTTACATTAACACTGCAATGAAGTTACTGTGAAATTCCCCGAGTTGCCACATTCCAGCACCTGCTTGGGTCAATGCACCTAAACAATATGTCTTTCAGACTGTGGGAGGAAATCGGAGCACCTAGAGGAAACCCAGGCAGACATGGGGAGGATATGCAAACTTCACACTGACAGTGACCCAAGCCGAGAATCGAACCCAGGTCCCTGGAACTGCGAGGCAGCAGTGCTAACTACCGTACCACTGTCCCACCCTGGTTACAGAGGGATAGGGTGGAAAAAAGCATGCTGTGCCTCCATGGTTCCAGAGGGATAGGGTGGGAGAAAGCTCCTGGATAAGATACCCTGTCAGAATGATGGTGCAAACTCGATGGGCTGAAAAGCTTCCTTCTACACTGTAGGGTTTCTATGATTCCTCACATTTTCTGTGTTTACTTCAAGTTTCCAACTTTTTGCCTTTTTACCCTGTTAGTGTTTTTGCAAAAACTCTTTAAAATGTTACAGACTGCAGCTGGGTTTTTGCTGCATATTCTGTTTATATTTATAGATGAGAAATATTTCTAACTCTGGAAAGCTCAGTTTGTTTGTCAAATTTCTCCACTAATGATTTAAAAAATGTCACAAATGAATTAGTTTTATGTTTCTCTAGGAATCTTCAGCTTCTAACCTAATCCTAATATCTATTTTTTCTTTGTAAAATGTAATTATAAATTAAGGATAATTAATACATTTTATTTCTGCTTTGCTGTCTTTGGGAATACTTTAATGTGATTGGCTAGTACACTGATTAATCAAATCATTGCTGCTGGGCACCTGGAGATCTCACCAAGTTTTACAGATGCACGAGAGAAAGCATTCTTTCTGGTTGTACCACACCTTGGTATGGCTTCTGTTCTGACCAAGACTGCAAGGAACTACAAAAGGTTGTGAATGTAGCCCAATCCATCACACAAACCAGCACCTCATCCATTAACTCTGTTTACACTTCCCGCTGCCTCAGCAAAGCAGCTAGCGTAATTAAGGATCCCATGCACCCCGGACATTCTCTCTTCCACCTTTTTCCGCTGGGAAAAAGATACAAAAGTCTGAGGTCACGTACCAACCAACTCAGGAAGAGCTTCTTCCCTGCTGCCATCAGATTTTTGAATGGACTTAACTTGCAATAAGTTGATCTTTCTCTACACTGTAGCTATGACTGTAACACTACATTCTGCACTCTCTCCTTTCCTTCCCTATGTATGGTATGCTTTGTCTATATAGCGTACAAGAAACAATACTTTTCACTTCATACTAATACATGTGACAATAATAACAAATCAAATCAAATCATAGAAAATAGAAGCAGGAATAGGCCATTTGGCCCTTCCAGCCTGCTTCGCCATTCATTATGATCATGGCTGATCACTGACTTCAATATCCTGATCCTCCCCAACTGCCCCCCCCCATATATCCCTTCGTCCCTTTAACTTCAAGAGATATATCTAATTTCTTCCTGAAATTGTACGATGTTTTGGCCTCAACTACTCAAACCCTCTCGCGATGAAGGCCAAAATACCACTTGCCTTCTTTACTGCCTGGCACACCTGAGCCTTTACTTCCAGTGATTAATGCATGAGGACACCAAGGTCTCGCTCAGGCTATTTGTAAGCTTTTCCTCGAAGACACTTCATCCAGAAACAGTTAAGTTAAAGGCTTGTTTATTCAAGTTACCTTTCTGCTTCCATCTCTCCACGCTCATTCCCGAAAGACACTGAACTTTACAAATGCGTCTGCCATTCTTCATGACTCTGCCAACCCCAGCTGACCCATGACCTGGAAGTGTTCATCCGTGATGGAGTTTTTCTACGGTGCTGAGCTTGATTTGGATTATTCACCCTGCTCTGTGATCTGAGACACAAAGAACAGGAACAGATACAGGGAAAATATCAAAACAATAGCAAAGAATTGACAGTGGAAGACAGAGCTGTCAGGTTTGGGGTTAGATATTTCTGTCTCAGCGCATTGTCTGGAATGTGAACTGAAAAATCTCACAGTGACAGATAGCTGACTTAATATATTGTTTGTCCATCATTTCTGCTTTAGGGATTGGGCAGCTTCTCAAGAAGAGTGGTCATCAATTTATTACCATCTGTCACTGCATGAATCATTTGCCTTAAAGGCTCAGACATCATATTGTGGATTAAACGTATTCTTTACAAAAGTTCACCTCCTTCGTCATTCCACAACTGGTTCAAGAATTCACATGGCACTGCTCTTTTCCCAGTCTGCTAATCCCTTCTGCTTAGTTTCTCAACCACTTGTTCTTTGCTTTCAATTCCAGCAAAAAAAAAGTTCACAATTTAGCCTCTCTTTGAATAGTTCAAGGGAAGAGTTTTAACTTTCAAAAACTGGTCTTTGCTTCCATTCACCGTCATCTCCTCTTGCGTTAGTGTGTGGATTCTATTTCATATTATCATACAGAAAAGAAGGAGGTCATTTGGCCCATTTGGCTGTGCCAACTCTTTGGAAAATGTATGCAATTAGTCCCTATTCTTTCCACACAGATATTTTGCCTTCATGTATCAATTAATTTCAATACTGCAGGAAAGAGAAACATGTTGCTGAAGCCATATTTTACAGCATCTGTCAGGAAAAATCCTGAAATACCAAATTTCAAAGAATCACAACAATTTATACTACAAGAAAAAGGATGTTGATTGGTTGGCAATTCAACTCTGGTTGGCTGAGGCATGGCCATGGAGAAAGCAATGGGGAACCAATCAGCATCCTCTCTCTCATAGTATAATTTATGGTGATCATTCAAAATTTGACATTCTTGCATTTGTCCTGATGAGTACCAGATGAAAAACTTCAGCAACATGCCTCTCTTTTCAGCAATCTTTAATGTCTTTTTGAAAAATGGCCTCTTTGTTTGGCTGAGGTGTGGGTAAGAATTCTGAACCAGCAGTGTGATTTAATGCAAGTGAATGTTAAGCCAATTGATTGAGCGCATTTTGGTGGAGTGGATGGGGAAGGGGGAGAGGGACACGAAATGGCAATTTAGCATGCACCTAGCCTGCACATTTCTGGAGTGTGGGTGGAAACCAGAACATGCGGAGGAAACCCATGCAGGCACGGGGAGAAAGTGCAAACTCCATTGTAAGGATCCTATGATTCTATGAACTCTGTTATAGCAACACTGACAGGAACATAGAACATAGAACATAGAACAGTACAGCACAGTACAGGCCCTTGGGTCCTCGATGTTGTACCGAGCTATGTCCGAAACCAAGATCAAGCTATCCCACTCCCTATCAATCTGGTGTGCTCCATGTGCCTATCCAATAACTGTTTGAAAGTTCCTAAAGTGTCCCACTCCACTATCACAGCAGGCAGTGCATTCCACACCCCAATCATTCTCTGAGCAAAGAACCTACCTCGGACATCCCTCCTATATCTCCCACCATGAACCTCCTAGTAACAGTTACATCCACCTGAGGAAATAGTCTCTGAACGTCCACTCTGTCTATCCCCCTTATCATCATCTTATAAACTTCAATTAAGTCACCTCTCATCCTCCTCTGCTGTAAAAAAAAGCCCCAGATCCCTCAACCTTTCGTCATAAGACCTCCCCTCCAAACCAGGCAGCACCCTGGTAAACATCCTCTGCACTCTCTCCAATACCTCCTCATCCTTCTTATAGTGAGGTGACCAGAACTGCACATAATATTCCAAATGTAGTCTCACCAAGGTTCTGTACAGTTGCAGCATAATCCCACAACTCTTAAATTCAAACTCCCTGTTAATAAACGCAATGTAACATTGAATGGTATGTATAGGAAATTCAGCCCAGAATCTTATTTGAATGATGTGTAATCAAGGAAACGGTGACACGGTGGTTAGCACTGCTGCCTCACAGTGCCAGGGGCCTGGGTTTGATTCCCAGCTTGGATCACTCTCTGTCCAGAGTTTGTACATTCTCCCTCCGACTGTGTGGGTTTCCTCTGGGTGTTCCGGTTTCCTCCCACAGTCTGAAAGATGCACTGGTTAGGTGCATTAGCCATACTAAATTCTTTCTCAGTGTACCTGAACAGGCGCTATAGTGTGGTGGCTGGAGGATTTTCACAGTTACTTTGTTGCACTGTTAATGTAAGCCTACTTATAAGAACATAAGAACATAAGAAATAGGAGCAGGAGTAGGCCAACTAGACCTTCGAGCCTGCCCCGCCATTCAATAAGATCATGGCTGATCTGTCGTGCCTCAGTTCCACATTCCCGCCCTCTCCCCATAACCCTTAATCCCCTCTCTTATCAAAAACCCATCAACCCGCGTCTTAAATATATTTAGCGAGGTAGCCTCCACCACTTCAACGGGCAGAGAATTCCAGAGATTCACCACCCTTTGAGTGAAGAAGTTCTTCCTCAACTCCGTTCTAAACCGCCCCCCCTTTATCTTGAGGCTGTGCCCCCTAGTCCTACTGTCCTTTCTGAGCGGGAAGAGTCTCTCCACCTCTATCCTATCCATCCCATTCATCATTTTATACGTCTTAATGAGATCTCCCCTCATTCTTCTAAACTCTAACGAGTACAAGCCTAGTTTATTCAGCCTCTCCTCATAGCTCAACCCCCTCAACTCCGGCATCAGCCTAGTAAACCTCCTCTGCACTCCCTCCAAGGCCAAAATATCCTTGCGTAAGTACGGCGCCCAAAACTGCACACAGTGCTCCAGCTGCGGCCTCACCAATGCCCTATATAGCCGCGGCAAGACCTCCCTACTTTTATATTCAATCCCCCTCGCTATGAAGGCCAGCATCCCATTCGCCTTCCTGACCACCTGCTGCACCTGCAAGCTGGGTTTTTGCGACTCATGCACAAGGACCCTGAGGTCCCTCTGCACCGTCGCCTGCTGCAGTTTTTCTCCATGTAAGTAATAATCCTTCCTACCATTATTCCTACCAAAGTGGACCACCTCACACTTGCCAACATTAAATTCCATTTGCCATTTCCTGGCCCATTCGCCCAGCCTATCTAGATCCTTCTGCAGACTCTCCACACCCTCCGCACAATTTGCCATTCCCCCAATCTTGGTGTCATCAGCAAATTTCGACATCCTACACTCGGTTCCCTCCTCCAGATCACCTATATAAATGGTAAAAAGCTGAGGCCCCACACCGACCCCTGGGGCACTCCACTAGTCACCATCCGCCAATCCAAATAGCACCCGTTGACCCCCACTCTCTGCCTCCTATTTGACAACCAATCCTCTATCCACGCTAACACCCTACCCCCAACTCCATGTCCCTCGACCTTCTGCCATAACCTCTTGTGAGGTACTTTGTCAAACGCCTTCTGAAAATCCAGAAAGACCACATCCACCGGCTCTCCTCTATCCACCGCCCTAGACACATCCTCATAGAACGCCAGTAAATTTGTCAGACACGACTTCCCTTTAATGAAACCGTGCTGCGTCTGCTCTATCAAGCAATTCCCTTCAAGATGCCTCGCAATTTCCCCCTTAATGACAGATTCTAACATTTTACCTACCTTGTGTTGGATATTATTGCTACAGCTTCTGTAAAAGGACTGATGCCAGAATCATCGAATCCCTACAGTGCAAGGAAGGCCATTGAGCTCATCAAACCTGAATTGACAAAGGTTCTATCCTCATAACCCTACGCATTTACCCTATTAATCCCCCCTGACACTAAGAGGCAATTTAACATGGCTAATTAACCTAACCCGCACAAGTTTGGACTGTGGGTGGAAACCTGGAGCACCCGGAGGAGAGTCACGCAGGTACAGAGAGAACGTGCAAGGTCCACTAATTCAGTCAGCCAAAGTTGGAATCGAACCCAGGTGCCTGATGCTGTGAGGCATCCATGCTAACCACTGTGCCACCGTGCTGCCCACATGTTTTTGTGAAAAGGAAATCCCCATGTTGTTATGAGTTGGGGGGGGGGGGTGGGGCGGGGAGTGGGGTGGGGGTGGGGGGGGGGGGTGGAGAAGATTTCTGTGGAGCTTAAATCATAGTATTGATAATTTGGACTGAATGCCTTGTGTCAGTGTTGTAATGTTCACATGTGAGGGTCCGCACACCTTCATTAGAGACACATACAAAATCATCTGTAGTCATACGCTGGTGCGGACGGTGTGGGATATTGCACCCTGATATTGATTCTTTGCCCACATTCCGTCCATAAAACAGGTGCAATTAGGATCTGCTTCTACCCCACAGTGTTTCAGTTTAATCCAGTGCAAACGCAGCACTATGAGACATCACTGAGAGACATGATAAGCTGCTGTATATTTGCTAATCTTTCTGTTTATCTTTGAATGCCGAATGAAAGGGCACAACATAACAAAGTCTCAAGCACGACTTAAGGTTAAAAAGATTTCTTTTCCCCTTGTGAAGTAGATTCTTGAGATAAGGTCAATGGAGTGTTTATCAACTCCTCTTGAAAAGCAGTTAAGTGAATATCAGAGGGTTTTTTTTTTACGGCTGTCTGTGCTACTATTTGCATGTTGGTTAACCCGTTTGCTTTCAAAGGTATGTTTCTACATCTTCTCTTTTTTGTTCAGTTCCAAGAATCAGGAGCGCATGCCTGGAATTTAAATTGCAAGAGTAGAAATCCTTGCAGGGAATTTTCATCCATTTAAGTTGAATGGAAATATCAAAAATCATAAGAAATAGGAGCAGGAAAGGCCACTTGGCCCATTGAGTCTGCTCTGCCCTTCAGTAAGATCATGGCTGATCTCTGTCAAGTCTCATCAAAATCTTACAGAGAATCACAGAATCCCTGCGGTACGGAAGGAGGCCATTCGGCCCATTGAGACTGCACCAAATCTTCAATGGAGCGTCTTACCCAGGCCCATCCCCCTGCCCTATCCCTGTTACCCTCCATTTTTACCCCATTAATTCCCCTTTTGGGACACAAAGTGGCAATTTAGCATCCACTGAACTTGCACAATTTTTGGAGTGTGGGAGGAAAACAGACCACCCGAAGGAAACCCATGCAGACACGGGGAGAAAGTGCAAATTCCACTGTAGGCATCCTATGGTTCTCTGAACTCTGTTGAAGCAACACTGACAGGAATGTAACATTGAATGGTATGTATAGGAAATTCAACCCAAAATCTTTTATGAATGTATATTTTATAACAAGTGGAAAAGTATAGTGGTTTTTGTATCTACAGGACCTTCCATGCGTTGAGATTCGAGATAAATGCCTGGAATTTCAAAAGGCCAAATGACACTTTAATGCGGAGCATTCCAGATACACGGATAACTTAACTAGAAAATGGAATCTCCATTACCCCTCATGATATATAGAATATACATGTACAGTATATGTATGTACTGTACATACATATACAGTAATATGTATGTATTACTTCATACATATTAAGTAATGGCAACTTTGGAACATAGAGGAGTTCCCATTGATGCATCTTCCAGCAGAATGGCGGAGCTGAGACTCTAGGGAGTCATGATTAAATGACGTCACGTTCAGGCAGACCACGCTGAGGGTGGCATTAATTCAGTGGACAATGATCGCATTCAGCAGCTGAAGAGCTGCTAAGAGAACTGAAGTAAGTTTGCCGATGACAGAAAGGTTGGAGGTGCTGTGGATAGTTTGGAGGGATGTCAGAAGTTGCAACGAGACTTAGATAGGATGCAAGACTGGGCGGAGAAGTGACAGATGGACTTCAACTCAGATAAGTGTGTGGTGATTCATTTTGGCAGGTGAAATGGGATGATGGAATATAATATTAAGGGTAAGACTCAGCAGTGTGGAAGTTCAGAAGGATCTTGGGATGTGGGTTCATAGGACGCTCAAATCAGCTTTGCACATAGAGAATGCGGTTGAGAAGGCGTATGGTGTACTGGCCTTCATCAATTGAGGAATCGAGTTTCGGAGTTGGGAGATAATGCTGCAGCTGTATAAGACCCTGGTCAGACCCCACTTGGAGTACTGTGCTCAGGTCTGATCGCCTCATTACAGGAAAGATGTGGAAGCCATAGAAAGGTGCAGAGGAGATTTACAAGGATGTTGCCTGGACGAGGTGGCATGCCTTATGAGGATAGGTTGACAGAGGTCAGTCTTTTCCCCTTAGAGAGACGAAGGATGAGGTGACCTGATAGAGGTGTATAAGTTGTTGAGAAGTATTGATGGAGTAGATTCTCAGAGGCTTTATACCAGGGCTGAAATGGCTGCCTCAAGAGGACACAGGTTTAAGGTGCTGGGGAGTAGGTACAGAGGAGATGTCAGGGGTAAGTTTTTCACTCAGAGGGTGGTGGGTGCGTGGAATCGGCTGCTGTCAGTGGTGGTAGAGGCAAATTCGATAGAGTCTTTTAAGAGACTTTTAGATAAGTACAAGGGACTTAGTAAGATAGAGGGTTTTAGGTAAGCTTAGTAGGTAGGGACATGTTCGGCGCAACTTGTGGACCGAAGGGCCTGTTTGTGCTGCAGTTTTTCTATATTCTAAGAACATTCCATTTTCCAAACTCTTGCCTGTGAGAGCCTGCTGTACACAAATTGGCTGCACTTATGGTCTATTCCATGAGAAAGGCTGCATTTAGAAAGTACTTCATTTGCTATAAACTACTCCGTGATGTCCCGAATTTATGCTTTACAAATACAAGCTCTTATCTTATTGTTTTACACCATTTTTGGCAATAATAAGACATTTCAAATAGCTAAGCCATTTTTCTTTCGAATGTTATTGTGCAAATTTTCTGTATTGAGTTGCTGACTGGATGAATAATTGTGGCTGTGAGAGAGGGATGGCTAAATTGGTTATTTTTATCTGCAGTAGGAGAATGCATGATCCAAGCAGAATCCCTGACAGAGGCATTAAAAAAACAGAAGGCCTGAGAAGCTGGCTCTGTGTTTATCAGAATCTGACTGCCCTGTATCTGGAGATTGCCAAATCAGCTCCTTGCCAGCCATCTTCACACTCTCTGAAGCCGGTGACTGAAGGTCGTTAAAAAGAGGGAATTTAGAAATGATAAAATCCCTCCAGAGCAGGAAAAGCCCATTCGGCCCATCAAGCCTGTTTCAATAACAATCCCACCCAGACCCTATCCCCATCACCCCACACGTGCACTCCGCTAATCTCCCTCACACCAAGGGGCAATTTAGCATGGCCTTTTAACCTAACTCGCACAAGTTCGGACTGTGGGAGGAAACCAGAGCACCCGGAGGAAACCCACACAGACACGGGGAGAATGTGCAAACTCCACACAGACAGTCACGCAAAGTCGGAATAGAACCCGGGAGCCTGGTGCTATGAGGCAGCCATGCTAATCTCTGTGCCATCGTCTTGCCCACATGTTTTTGTGAAAAGGAAATCCGCATGTTGCTCTGAAAGTGTGTGTGTGTGTGTGTGTGTGTGTGTGTGTGTCGGGGGGGGGGGGGGGGGGGGGGGGGGGGGGGGGCGGCGGTTGGTGGGGTGCAGGGAATGGCAGAAGTGGGGGGCTGGGTGTGAGGCTTCTGTGGAGCTTAAACCACAGTATTGATAAATTGGATTGAAAGCTCTGTGTGGTAGTTTTCACATGTAAGAGTCCGGATCAGGACTGATACCAGAATCATAGAATTCCTACAGTGCAAAGGGAGCCATTCAGCTCATCAAACCTGAACTGACAGTGGCTCTATCCCCATAACCCCATGCATTTACCCTGCTAATCCCCCTGACACTCAGGGGCAATTTAGCATGGGTAATTAACCTAACCCACACAAATTTGGACTGTGGGAGGAAACCAGAGCACCCAGAGGAAACCCAAGCAGATACGGGGAGAACATGCAAACTTCAGACAGTCACCCAGGATCGGGAATTGAACCTGGGTCCCTGGCGCTGTGGACAGCAGTGCCAAACTCTGTGCCACCATGTAGCCCAAAATTTTACTTGCCTTCTGTTTGATCCCAAATTTGACTTATCCCAGTTGCCATCATTCCCCACCTCAGGAATTTCCGGAAATTGTTTTTCTCCCGATTAACGTTAACACCAGTTGCTGAATTTCAGTGATTCAAAAGAAGCAGTCATGAAACTTAGTGACACATCTCACTCAATGAAAAAGTGATTTTCTTGCACTGCACTTGGAGATGTTTCTTGATAACTTTGCTAAGATTTTTTTCTGGCACTCCACAGTTGGGTTCGGTGTATGTTTTGCATAAACAGCGGTTTCTTTGCAAAGTGTTTTCAAAGAAACATAAATATTCAGCAAAAAGAGTTTTCAGGTGGTTGGCAAAATAAAATGGCCCGTCCTGAATGTACATGTGTACATTGGTGTGTGAGCCTGTGGATGCATCTCAATGCGTGAGGGTTGTATGCATGTGCAGCTAACATGAAATATCCCATAGACGCAGGTTTCTGTCCAAACACTTCAGAATGATTGACAGATTTGGGGCATTGTGGAGCCACAGAAACACCTTGAGGTAAATTGGTGTTTGTGTTTGCCCTGATATTATTTCTCGGGTCATACCTTAGGTCATGCATTAATGGGCATCGAGGGATTGCATAGCTCATTTTCTGAAAATTCCAGTATGCAAGCAAAGCTGCATTTAGATATTTTTGCCAAGCTAAGTCAATGTGTTGATGCACCCCCTGCATCTCTTAAACAACGAAGAAACTCAAAAAGGAAACCTTGACACGGGGCACTGTTTGCCAATCCAGAGGGTCATTAGAGCTACTAAACATGTAGACACTGTGCTCAGCTCCAACAACCTAATCTAACTCATGATCCTAATAGGCATCTACACCACATTGCACATGCAGAGTTAGATGCTGAGTTGCTCAATATGCAGTGCTGGTTTGTAGAGGGTTCATTAGGACCCAGAACCTCATGGGACCCCAAGACATCAACTCCTCTGAGAAGAGAGCAAAATTAATTTCAGAAGGAGATTGTTCTGTGGTTTGCAAAAATCGTCCTTGTTTTTAATGTTGCTGGGATGAATAATGCCTGGGCTGCATTTTTATTTCAGTCGCTTTTTCAATCTGTTCTTTTCGGTTTGTGTGATATCCATTAACCATTTCTTGTCCAACTATGATCACATCGTGTCTACGTCCCGCTACCCTCAGAGCCGATTGCAGAACCCTAAAAAATGAGGAGCCACAAGACAGGAAACAAGAAAGGGAACCCTGGGCTATAAGACCATAAGACAGAGGAGCAGAGTTAGGCCACTCGGCCCATTGAGCCTGCTCTGCCATTCAATCATGGCTGATTTTTTTCTCATCCTCATTCTCCTGCCTTTTCCCCATAACTTCTTACTCCCTGATCAATCAAGAACCTATCTATCTCTATCTTAAAGACACTCAAGGACATGGTCTCCACAGCCTTCTGCGGCAAAGAGTTCCACAGATTCAGCACTCTCTGGCTGAAGAAATTCCTCCCCATCTCTGTTTTAAAGGATCATTCCTTTAGCCTGAGGTTGTGCCGTCTGGTCTGGTTTTCCTACTAGTGGAAACATCTCTTCCATGTCCACTTTATCCAGACCACGCCACATCCTATAAGTTTCAATAAGATCCCCCCTCTTCCTTCTAAACCCCAATGAGCACAGACCTTTCTGCTTTCTTGTTTTTCTCACTAGCCTACAGCTACTGAGGTGATTGTCCTTTGTTGAACAACTTTAGCGAATCAGGGTGATGTAGTCTGAAAATCCAATTAAGACTCAAAGCGGGGAATCTCTTCAGGGGAAAGAGTTTCCTTAGTTTTAGGCTTTACTGTGGACTTGCTGCAAACAAGTAACTTATGAAATAGCCTTGTAAATAATGCCATTTTGTTCGATTAAGAAGGCCTCTGATGAGGGTTTCTGGCCCTTCACCTGTGAGTACTGTGTTTTAACTGAAGTCTGAGAGAAAAAAAATACTCACCAGATTGCCTCTGCTCAAGTGGCAGACTGGATGCAATGCATCGAGCCCCTTGGATTTTATTTCCAGATAAACAAAATTAGGGAGGAGGCAAAACACAAGGCAATTTTCCTGAATGCCTGTGGAAATCAGATTTTATTCACAGTCTCGCAGGCCCAAGTGTGCCCAACTACAAATCATTCAATGAGCTTGCAGATTTAGTCAAGGGTCATTTTCAAATCAAACCACTGTGGAGCTTAAACCACAGTATTGATAAATTGGATTGAAAGCTCTGTGTGGTAATTTTCACATGTAAGAGTCCGGATCAGGACTGATACCAGAATCATAGAATTCCTACAGTGCAAAGGAGGCTATTCAGCTCATCAAACCTGAATTGACAATGGCCCTATCCCCATAACCCTATGTATTTACCCTGCTAATTCCCTAACACTAAGGGGTAATTTAGCATGGATAATTAACCTAACCCGCACAAGTTTGGACTGTGGGAGGAAACTCCAGGTGAATCGATCACAATTTATATTATTAAATTGAACCAATTATCAGGGCATTGTGATCTTGATGCAACCTTAAATGACAGGTTATGGGATCGGTTAGTCTGTGGTGTGAGCAGCAAAGTCATATAGCGCTGACTGCTTGCAGAAGTTAACATAAATCTTTCGTAATTTTTTATCAACTTCGTGATTGTATTGGCCCCTTTCATATTCTGCTGAAGAACGCTATTACTAGTCTTGGTAGGCTCCTAAGGAGGATGTTTTCAATAGCGTAAAGCAATTGCTCCATTCCTAAAACCTGTTGGTACACCTTGACTCATTTAAAGAACTAGGACACCTCTCCATGTGGTATTGGTGCAGTGTTGTCCCATGAGATTGACGATGGCTCTGCAAGGCCGATAAGGTATCTGTCAAAAACCCTCTCAGAGGCCACTGACAAGTAGGGAAGGAAGGGCTTTCAATAGTCTTCAGCTCCAAGAAAATTCACCAAGGCTTACGCAGTAGATATTTCACCATTAATTCTGACCACAAACCACCAATCATCTCAACCATAACTTTCAGTAATGGGTGTTAATTCCACCGATGAACATACTTTCTAAGAGCTGAACTGGGACAAACATAGCAAGTGCAGGCACTCGTAGTTGCTGACTCTCGCAAGAATGTGCCACACGTACTCCTGTACCACAAGAAATCATCTTGGTATTACATTTTTTGGACATATTGCTAGTCTGTGTGAAGCAGATCAGAAACTGGACCTATCAAGGTACACTTCTGTACAAAATAAGAGACAAGATACCGACAGGATGGGTAAACGTACCAGCTTTTGAGGAAATTTAACCATTGTTTACCAGCAAAAGTGAATTGAGTCATTAGGACGGTATCATACTCTGAGGAGGAAGAGTAGTCTCTCCTGTAGCTCTTGGAGGTATAAGATCAAGGGATATGAGCGGAAGGGAGTGATCAGTATACTGAATTGAATGATCAGCTATGATCATACTGGATGTCAGAACAGTCTCGAAGGGCCGATAGCTTCTGAACACATGGAATAGAATAATACATGGAATCCCTACAGGGCAGAGGGAGGTCATTCAGCCCATCCAGGCTGCACTGACCACAATCTCACCCAGGCCCTATTCCTGTACCCCCTCACATTTACCTTACTAATCCCCAAACGCAAAGGGGCAATTTACCATGGCCAATCAACTCAACCCACAGATCTTTGGACTGCGGGAGGAAACCGGAGCACTCGGAGGAAACCCACGCAGACACGGGGTGAATGTGCAAACTCCGCACAGAGACTGATCCAAGGCTGGAATTGACGCTGGCGCTGTGAAACAGCAGTGATAACCATTGTTTGGCGCCAGGCAGAGAGCTGATCCTAACTGAATATTGCAGCACCGCCTGGCATCTCTGAATTAGAGGTGCATGCCAGGAATTGTGTGCGGTGTTCCGGCATTGGTGCACAGTTCAAAAAGCTGGTCAAGCACCATTCACAGTGCCAACTGCAACAGAGGTTGCCAGCTGCAGCCTCAATGCACCTTTGTGAATGCCCTGAGCAGCGAATCCATATCAATTATACTAGGCCATTCCCAAAAACAATTTGCTCATGATTGATGCACACTCTAAATGGATGGAGACTTTTGAGTTGAAGTCTTCATCAAAAGATCATGCCAACACATTTCAACTCACAGATTACCCGAAGTCAGGGCATTAGGCAATGGAACCAAGTGTTGAGTTTCAAAACTTCAGCACACTCAATGATAGGAAACACATTAGAACTGCACCTTACCGCAACAGAGATAGTAGATAGTGAGGAGGATTGGCAGAGGCTACAGCAGGGTATAACTGGGCTGGAGACCTGAGCTCAAAGATGGCAAATGGAATTTAACCCCAACAAATGTGAAGCGATTTGGAAGATCGACAGCAGAAGGAAAGTATGCAGTAAATGGTAGAGCCCTTTACAGAGGGATCTAGGTGTGCAAATTCACAGTTCCCTGAAGGTGGCAACTCAGATGGACAAATCTTCAATTCTGTGCTAAAGAAACTGTCAGGAGGAACCTTGGAGACCAAAGTTTCATGTTTCCTTCTCAGTTACTGAACCATCCCATGTACAACGACTTCCTCACCTTAGGAAGGAGAAGTGTCCGAAAGCTTGTGATTCCAAATAAACCTGTTGGACTTTAATCTGGTGTTGTGAGGCTTCTTACTGTGCCCACCCCAGTCCAATGCTGGCATCTCCACATCATGGCTTGATCAACAATGGTAGTCCCATGAGCAGAACGGCTAATGAAACATCGGCTAGAGTTCTCCAACTTTTCTGGTTGCTGGGTTCTCTGGTCCCTCTGCAGTGAATGGAGTTTTGATGGTCGCCAAAACTCTCTGTTCTCGCCTGGCAGTGATAGTAGAGCGAACGGGATCGGAGAATACCCCCCATCACCTCAGAGTGAGATGGAACCTCATGTTCCCAAATTTGATGGGGAGGGTAGAAACCAAACATAATCAGAAAACAAGTCATTGCTCACATTGAAGAACGCTGAAATTTGTGGTAGACAAAGCAGTTTATGTGAGAATGTTGGTAGAAGCGAACATTGTTCCTCTGTTTATAAAGAGCAGAATACACAATTCAGGAAATTACAGGCCTATAAGCCTTACATCAGTGATGGGGAAATTATTGTGGAAGATTCCTAGGGACAGGATCTTCTCATATCTGGAAGAGTATAAGCTTATTAGCGATAGGTTTTGTGAAGCAAAGGTGGTGTCTCACAAATTTGATTGAGTCCTTTGAGGAAATGAAAAAAAAAATTAACAAGGGCAGGGCAATGGATTTTTTTTATACAGGGACTTTAGTAAAGCCTTTTTTGATAAGGTTCCTGATGGCAGGCTGATACAGAAGGTGAAGTCATATGAAATCCGAGGTGAGCTGGTAAGATGGATACAAAACTGTCTTGGGCGTAGCAAGTAGAGAGTAGCAGTGGAAGGGTGCTTTTCTAACTGGAGGTCTGTGACAAGTGATCCGCAAGGATCAGTGCTGGGGCCTCTGCTGTTTGTAATTTACATAAATGATTTGGAGGAAAATGTAGGTGGGCTGATTAGTAAATTTGCAGTTGATACAAAAATTGGGGGATAGTAAGGAGGATTGGCAGGGGATACAGCAGGATATAAATCGGCTGGAGACCTGGGCTCAAAGGTGGCAAATGGAATTTAACCCGAACAAATGTGAGGTGAAGCGATTTGGAAGATCAACAGCAGAAGGAAAGTATATAGTAAATGGTAGAGCCCTTAACAGAGGGATCTAGGTGTGAAAACTCACAGTTCCCTGAAGGTGGCAACTCAGGTGGACAAGGTGGATAAGGTGGTCAAGAAAGACATATGGCATGTGGCACTTCATTGGTTGAGGCGTTGAGTATAGGAATTGAAAAATAATGTTGCAGCTGTATAAAACTTCGGTTAGGCCACATTTGGAATATTGTGTACAATTCTGGTCACTGCACTACCGGAAGGATGTTGATGCAATGGAAAGGGTGCAGAAGAGATTTACCAGGATGCTGCTTGATTTGGACGGTATGGACTATGAAGAAAGATTGAACAAACTTGGATATTTTTCACTGGAGCATCGGAGGATGAATGAGGACACGATTGAGGTTTACAAGATTATGACAGGCTTGGATAGAGTCGATAGTCAGAGTCTTTTTCCCAGGGCCAAAGGTTCAATCACTCGAGGGCACAGGTTAAAAGTGAGATGGGGAAAGTTTAAACGAGATGTAAGGGACAAGTTTTTCACACAGAGGGTGACGAATGTCTGGAACGTGCTGCCGGAGGAGGTGATGGAAACAGATTCTATGAGAACGTTCAAGAGGCATCTGGTTAGATACATGAATGGGCAGGAAATAAAGGGACTTTGATCATGTAGAGGCAAGAAAATATCAGGTTAGAGAGGCATCTGTGTCGGCACAAACTTGGTGGGCTGAAGGGCCTGTTCCTGTGCTGTACTGTTCCATGTTCTTTTGGACCCAGGCATTAGTTGAGACTGGACGTTTTTTAAACCAAGTAGACATGGGGGAAACTCATCATTCGTAAACACATGGGTCACTTCAGGAGCAGAGAGATGCTTCAGTAATCAGTGTTGATGTCAAGCAATGTTTTTGAACATGTAAGCACCAAAGTATCTGATTGGCCAGCTATTGACATAACATATCTCCATGGAAACAAGTAGCGATGAGCTGCTCATGTCTGGAAAGGTAGCTGTTGCTGCAGTTCAGGTTAACGTCAATTCTGTGGAAGCATCTCAGACAATCTCCTCAAAGACTCAAAGTATGAATGTCAGAATCATATAAATAGTGTATATGTAGAATTTAGGATGAGGTAAATTGATTGATGAGGATTGTATAGAGTTAAAGGGAGTGGAATGTGGTGATTGTCCCTTTAAGAGCAACTTTTCTGTGTAAGGGTCACATGGTCAAAACAACAAATCAAGATCTCGAGCGGGGAATCTCTCCGGAGGAAGAGTTTCCTGAGTTGTAAAATATACAACGGATGAGGTGCGAGCACGCAGCTTATGAAACTGTTTTGTAAATGAACTTCCTTTCTGCTACTCAAGAAGCTTCCAGGAGTACGCCTTTACTTGGTGGCACAGTGGTTAGCTCTGCAGCCTCACAGCGACAGGGACCCAGGTTTGATTCCCACTTTGGGTAACAGTCTGTATGGAGCCTGCACATTCTCCCCGTGTTGGTGTGGGCTTCCTCCGGGTGCTCTGGTTCTCTCCCACAATCCGAAAGATGTGCAGGTTAGGTGTGTTGGCCGTGCTAAATTCTCCCTTATTGTACCTGAACAGGCGCCAAAGTGTAGTAACTGGGGGATTTTCACAGTAACTTCACTGCAGTGTGAATGTAACCCTACTCATGACTCTCATGAATAAACTTTAAAACTTATTAAAACCAATCACTAAATTCTTAAAATCACACCAGCTCAGACAATTAAGAAAGTAATTGCATTTATATAGCGCCTCTCACAACTGGAGTATAGCTCCAGAGTTATTGGCAACAAATTGTGTACTTTTGATTTGCAATCGAGAATCACAGTTTCAAGCACATGGCTCCTCCACTGCCTGTGAAATGCTTTAACATTTTCTGATATTGTAAATGGCATTATATAAATGCAATTTATGATTTAAATTATCTTTTGGATTTAACATCAAGAGGGTAATTCTCATGCTAATGTGACTTGCAGGAAACTGAATGGAATAGAAACAGAGAAAATAGGAGCAGGGATATTCCATTCAACCCTTCGAGCCTGCTCTGTCAATCATTGTGGTCATGGCTGGTCATCCAACACAAGCCTTCTTCCCCATATCCTTTGATCACCTTCACCCCAAGATCTATATCTAACTCCTTCTTGAAAACATGTAATATTTTGGCCATCACTGCTTTCTGGGGTAGTGAATTCCAAAGGTTTACCACTCTCTGCGTAAAGAAATTCCTTCTCATCTCAGTCCTCAGGTTCACCCTGTTATTCTTAGATTATGATCCCCGGTTCTGGACATTCTCACAATCGGGAACAGCCTTCCTGCACCTACCCTGTCCAGTCCTGTTAGAATTTTAAAGATTCCTATGAGGTCCACCGTCATTCTTCTAAACTCTTAATATAATCTTAATTGACTCAATCTCTCTTCGCACATCAGTCCTGTCATCCCAGAATTCAGTCTAGTAAACATCAGCTGCATTCCCTTTAGAGCAAAAATATCCTTCCTGAACTGAGGAGACTTAAACAGAACATAATATTCCACATGTGGTTTCAACAAGGCCCTGTATAACTGCAGCAAGAAGTCTCACAGCACCAGATTAAAGTCCAACAGGTTTATTTGGTAGTAAGTGACACCAGCTTTTGGAGCGCTGCTCCTTCGTCAGGTGAGTAGGGAGTTCTGCTCACAAACAGGGCATATGAAAGCACCCACACAGTTTACAGAATGCTGATTAGAATGTGAGTCTTTATACTTAATCAATTCTTAAAGGTGCAGACAATGTGAGTGGAGATGGCATTCAGCTTATGTTAAGGAGATCTGTATTGTCTCGAACACTTCAGCGATCACGGGCATTCGGCCTCTGATCTTCAGGTACACGTTCTCCAAGGCGGCCTTCACAACATGCAACAGCACAGAGTCACTGAGTAGAAACGAATAGCCAAGTTCCACACACATGAGGATGGCCTCAATCAGGATCTTGGGTTCATGTCACACTATCTGTAACCCCCATGACTTGCATGGACTTGAAAAATCTCCCTACTGTCCTGTCTGGAGACAATACACACCTCTTTAACCTATGCTTAATGCTATCTCCACTCACATTGTCTGCAACTTTAAGACTTGATTAGGAGTAAAGACTCACATTCTAGTCAGTATTCTGTAAACGGTGTGTGTCTTTAAATGCCCTGTTTGTGATCAGAACTCCCCATTCACCTGATGAAGGAGCAGCGCTCCGAAAGCTAGTGGTGTTTATTACCAAATAAACTTGGACTTTAACCTGGTGTTGTGAGACTTCTTACTGTGTTTACCCCAGTCCAACGCTGGCATTTCCACTTCACAACTACTGCAATACATCCCTGCTTCTGTACTCAAATCCTCTTGCTATGAACGCCAACATATTATTTGCCTTCTTTACCGCCTGTTCCACCTTCATGCTTACCTTCAGTGACTGGTGTAGCAAACATTCGAGTCTTATTGCACATATCTATCTTTTAATTTACAGCCATTCAGGTAATAATCTGTCCTCATTTCTTTGCTACCAAAGTGGATTATCTCACATTTATCCACATTATACTGCATCTGCCATACATTTACCCATTCACTTAGCTCGTCCAAATCACACTGAAGTATCTCTATATCCTCCTCACAGCTCACCCTCCCACCCAATGTTCTATCTTCTGCAAATCTGGAGATATTACATTTAGTTCCCTTATCTAAATCATGGATACATATTGTCAATAATTGGAGTCCCAGTACTGATCCTTGCTGTATCCCATTAGTCACTGCCTGCCATTAAGAAAAATATCCATTTATTCCTACTCTATGTTTCCAGTCTGCCAACTGGCTTTCTATCCAAATCAATACCATGTGCTTTAATTTTATACACTAATCTCTTGTAGAATCATAGAATCCTACAGTGCAGAAGGAGGCCATTTGGCCCATCAAGTCTGTACTGACCACAATCCCACCCAGACCGTATTCCTGTAACCCCCACACATTTAACCTGCGAATTCCCCGACAATAGGGTCAATGTAGCACGGCCAATCAGCCGAACCCACACATCTTTGGAACAGCGGGAGGAACCAGGAACACCTGGAGGAAACCCACACAAATACAGGGAGAATGTGCAAACTCCAAATAGACAGTGATCTGAGACCGGAATTGAACCCGGGTCCCTGGCGCTGTGATGCAGCAGTGCTAACCACTGTACCACTATACCACCCATGTCTTATGTTGGACCTTGTTGAAAGCCTTCTGAAAGTTCAAATGAACCACATCCGCTAGCTCCCAGTCAACAAGTCTACTAGCTGCATCCTGGAAGAATTACAATAGATTTGACAATCCATGTAAATCCATTTGTAAATCCATGCTGAATTGGATCGAATGTCAGTTTCACACATCACTCGATTAAAATCAGTCCCCATGCCTCCCAACCCAACCACTAAAGGTCTACCAGAGAATGGGGGCCACAGGGCTGGTGAAATCCCCTCAGCAGCAAAGTCCCAACTCAGAGGCACTTCCAATTCTGGAATAATTTGATGTCACAATTTCCTCCCACAGTCCAGAGATGTGCAGGTTAGGTGGATTGGCAACGGTAAATGTGGGGGGTTACGGAAAGGGGGCAATGGGGAGTGTGGTCTGGCTAAAAAAGGTGCTCTTTGGGAGTGTTGGTGCAGACTGGGAGGGCTGAATATTCTCCTTCTGCACTGTAAGGATTCTGTGGTTCTAAGCACACACTCAGGGCTGCAGTTTCTGTTTGATTGCATTGTTTCACTCATTCCACCGCCTCCTCATTCCACCACTGCACCCCCCCACCACATCCCCAGCCTATTACAGAGTAATCATCACAAAAGATTGTGAAATCTTAAGTGCAAATTATTTTTGATGTAAATGGTATTTTTGCAAACCTCTGCAGTCATTTCCAAAGTATACTGGAAGCAAACTGGACACACTTTGAGGACTGAGTTAATCATCACTGGGTAGTTCAGTTAATTGCACTTGTTGACAATCCTTTGAGTTGATTCGAGATATTAAATAGGATGAAAGGACACCGTGGCATTTTAAGTGATTTTAAAACATGCATTAAGAAACAATTTTTTTTTAATATTCATTTGCGGGACATGGGTCTGCTGGCATTTATTGCCCATCCCTAGTTGCCCTTGGAGGGCAGTTGAGAGTCAACCACATTGCTGTGGCTCTGGAGTCACATGTAGGCCAGGCCAGGTAAGGATGGCAGATTTCCTTCCCTAAAGGACATTAGTGAACCAGATGAGTTTTTCCGACAATCGACAATGGTTTCACGGTCATTAATAGATTCTTAATTCCAGATACTTTTTATTGAATTCAAATTCCACCATCTGCCGTAGCAGGAGTTGAACCCGGTTCCCAACAACATCCGCTGAATTTCTGGATTAATAGTTTCGCGATAATATCGCGAGGCCATCGCCTCCTCTAAATAGATTTGCATAATTTTAAAGCAGGGAGGCCATGTGAAGCATCCCTGTCTCAGCCAGAAGCCATGATGTAGAGATGCCGGCATTGGACTGGGGTAAACACAGTAAGAAGTCTCACCAGACCAGGGTTAAAGTCCAGCAGGTTTATTTGGTAGCAAAAGCCCCGATCGTTCGAACACAGATTCAAGCCCCACCCCAGGACTTGTTGGCTATGGAAGGTGAGTTCATAACACGACCAAACAGTTGAGTGCCCATCTGAAAAATCCTTCCAAACATGCCAAAGGCTGGCAGTAAGAACAGGAAAGACTTCCGTTCAGCCACACTTGATGTGGAGAGGTACCACTCAAGCCATAAGCCCCTGGGGACATACTAATGACTTGTGCCAAGAATTACAAGGTATGGAAACCGATGAAAATCTGCCCAAAGTGGGAAGAGAATCGTAGTATTTTTAAAGTCATTTTCAGTGAATTAAATTCATACAACTCACAGATAGTTGATTGATTTTTTTGTGTGATAAATCTGTTTTCATCTGCATTAACTAAATTGCATCAAGTTACTATTATTAAATAGATCAAAGAATCTCAACCCCTTAAAGTCTTTAGCCATAATGATACAAAGGCACAAACAACATTACCTGCTTCTGTTTTGTATCTAGATAATGAATTGCATCGGTCAGTTGTTTTTGTCTCTCACAATGAATTTTGAAGTAAGATATTTATAGGCCTCTAGTCACACACACCATCAGTGTAACTTTAATGCACATTGCAATGAGATAGGGGTTGCTTTTCAGCTTCACAACTGATCTGCAGATCATTGTCTTGTTGGTTTGTGATATCGGTTTTCTCCTTATGTGGGAGACTGTTGAACTCTTATTAAGGAAACCTCTTGCTATCAAAAGCCTTTCCTTTTTGACAAAGCTTTGTTTGTTAAATGTCATCTGCACTCTGAAGAATTCTGGGATTGTACATCTTTGACCATTTTATTACTTCTAGTCACAGTATGCTGACATCCATGCCAACACCGTAGTTAAGAAAACCCATCAACGCCTCTACTTTCTCGAAAGATGAAGGAACTTTGGCACATCAGCGATGACTCTTGCTATCTTTTACAGATGCACCATAGAAAGCATTCCTTCTGGTTGTATCACAGCTCGGTATGGCATCTGTTCTGCCTAAGACCGCAAGAAACTACAAAAGCTCGTGAATGTAATCCAATCCATCACGCAAACCAACCTCCCATCCATTGATTCTGTCTACACTTTCCACTACCTCGGCAAAGCAGCCAGCATAATTAAGGACCCCACTCACCCAGACATTCTCTCTTCCACCTTTCTCCATCGGGAAAGTTATACAAAAGTCCGAAGTCACATACCAAACGACTCAAGAACAGCTTCTTCCTTGCTGCTGTCAGATTTTTGAATGGACCTATCTTGCACTAAGTTGATCTTTCTCTATACCTTAGCTATAACTGTAATGCTACATTCTTCATTCTCTTGTTTCCTTCTCTATGAATGCTACGCTTTGCCTGTACAGCATGCAAGAAACTATACTTTTCATTGTATGCTAATACATGTGACAATAATAAATCAAGTCAAATCAAAAGTATAAGTATACAAAGAGAGCAATAAATCTTAGCCTTATCAAATTGAACCAAATGGTCTGATGAGGGTCATCTAGATTTGAAATGTTGGTTCTACTCTCTCCCCACAAATGCTGTCAGACCTGCTGAAATTTTCCAGAATTTTCTGTTTCTATTTCAATCAAATGCTCACTCTACTCAAATACATAAAATTACAGGCTAGTTCTGGAATTTTCCACACTTTCGGAATTGGGGAGTGGGTCGGTGTGAAAATTCCTCAATCTACATTAAACTGTGCATAATCAAAGGAGTCGACATGGGGCATGTGGGTGGCTGCTGGTCTTACTCTCCCCGCCCTTTCAGCCAACCCGCTGCATCACCCCTCCTCCAGCCTGTCCCCCTCTCTACCCTACTTACCTTCATTCTGGGTCACTCCCTGATACTGGGACTCCAGAGGGAGGGAGGGGGAGCAGGAGGAGGACTCTTGCTCCAGCAGCAGCCATGGCCTCCTCCATGACACTGAATGAAAAGATCTACTGCCCTCTGATTGGTCTGCAGCTCGTGGGGTGGGGGGGGGGGCAGGAAGTCATCTATCAGGGTCCACAGCCTGAAGAAAGACCACCTAACTGCCTGATGGGCAGAAGATGGAGAGGTCTTTCCCCTCAGGTGTTTTGCTGCTTTTTCAGGCTCCTTGAGAACAGATGATTCCGTCTGGGAGTTACAGCTGGGAATTTGAGAAAACTCTTCTTCAAAACATGGAAGATTCTTCAGAGGCTTGACAGGATAAATGCTGAGAGGATGCTTCCCGCCATGGGAATGGCTCGGACTGTCCCTCATGGGATAGTCTCAAAGAGGGCGCCAATTTAAGACTGAGATGAGGGTTGTGAGTCTTTGGAACTCTTTGCCACAGAGAGCTGTGGGGGTGGAGTCCTAGGGCAGGGCTTTCTGACCGTACTCACCTCAACAGCGGGAAACCTCTTGCAAGGTTAACAGACCTTTGTACGGTCCGTGTCCCACCTGCTACAATTCCTGTGATGGGTAGGAGGGGCAGTTCCACCCCCTTGTGTACATTTAATGTTACACCAGGTTAAAGTGAAGCGGGATTATTTGGAATCACTAGCTTTTGGAGCGCTGCTCCTTCGTCAGGACTCTGAAAGCTCATAATTCCAAATAAATCTGTTGGACTTTAATCTAGTGTTGTGAGCCTTCTTACTGTGCCCAACCTAGTACAACGCCAGCATCTCCACGTTATACTTAATGCTGAGATAGATAGATGTTTGATCAGTAAGGCAATCAAGGGTTATGGGGAGAGGGCAGGAAAGTGGATGTGAGGATTGTCGGATCGACAATGATCCTATGGAATGATGGAGCAGGCTCGAGGAGCCGCATGGCCTACTCCTGTTCCTATTTCTTCTGGTCTTATTATCATTCTAATCATTAAACAAGAAGGTAAACCAGGCCAGCATCAAGATTGATCGAAAATGAAGAAAGATGACATTGACTGCCCTATTCTCACAAACCAGTCGTATCACTTTGCTGAATAAAGAAGCTAATGGCGGTCATAAGATTTACATTTTTTAACACATTATCTCATCTCTCAGAAATGGTTGACTATAGGGTCACACATATAATGAAATAGTTTGAACTGTAGGAAGTGCTGTTAAGGTGACAGGCGTGCTTGCTGCCTGCATTCAGATGGCAGTGTTGAGCATTGCCGCATTTCAAGGCTTGTTCCAGCATCTTTAAGAGTTAATGTCTCAAGTTCCTACCTCTTGGTGAGAAAAAAATTAGAGGTGTTCAGGCATTAGAGGTGATGAGTCAAGAAGGTTGTGGGGTGTACCCTACTCCAGTGATTAGAACACAAAACCCAGGCTGACAGCCCAGTGCCATACTGAGATGGTACTCTTCTTTGGTCAAGTATTAAACTGAGATCCTGAGTCTCCTCTATAGAATCACAGAATAGTTACAACAAACAGAAGGCCACTCAGCCCATCACATCTATGTTGGCTGTCTGAAGGAGCAATTCATTGAGTGTTACTCTGTGACCTTCTCCCTGTAGTCCTTCTTCCTTTTCCGGTAATAATCCAAAAATGTACAGGTTATGTTAATTGGCCACGTTAAATTATTCCTTAGTGTCAGGGGTATTAGTATGGTTTAATGGGGATAGGGCCTGTATGGGATTGTTGTGACCCCACTCTGCACTACAGAGGTTCTATGATTCTATGAATAACCCTGTTGAAAGCCTCGGATTAACCTGCCTCCACCGTACTCTCAGGCAGCCTGTTCTGGATCTTGCGTTAAAAAGCTTTTCCTCTTGTTGTTTTTGTCAATAAACTTAACTCAGCGCCTTTCCTTCTCGATCCTTCCACCAATGGGAACAGTTCCTCCCTATGAACACTGCCCAGGCACCTTCATGATTTTAAACTCGCCAATAAAATCTCCTCTCAACCTCCTCCTCTTCAAGGAGAAGTCGGGACTGAATGAGCAAATGTAATGGTGGATCAGTTATCTCCATCTCAGAAGTACAAGTATCAAACAGCTTAGGGCAAATTTTCCTGTGCTGCCTTCCACAGGAATCATAGTAGGCATGAGACGGGCCACAGAACGGTCTGTTGAGTTCAGACAGGATATTCCAATGTTGGGAAGAGTGCGGCTGATAAATCGCACCTCTCAAGTTTCCTTTCATAGAATCATCATAAAATCACTACAATACAGAAAGAGGCCATTCAGCCCATCGAGTCTGCACCGACTACAATCCCACCCAGGCCCTGCCCCCATATCCCTACATATTTTATCCACTAATCCCTCTAACCTACACAACTCAGGACACTAAGGGGCAATTTTTGCACGGCCAATCAACCTAACCCGCGCATCTTTGGACTGTGGGAGGAAACACCCAAAGGAAACCCACACAGACTTGAGGGGAATGTGCAAACTCCACACAGACAGTGACCCGAGCCGGGAATCGAACCCAGGGCCCTGGAGCTGTGAAGCAGCAGTGCTAACCCACTGTGCTACCATGCCGCTCCTTTCATTAATTAATTCTCCAAATATGATCATCACTGGCAAGCCCAACTGTTGTTGCCCATAAGAGCAGAACACTGCGGATGCTGGAATCTGAAACAGAAACACATGATGCTGGAAAATCTCAGCAGGTCTGGCAGCATCCATGGGGAGAGAATGGATTGGAAAAGTTGGCTTTACCTCTCCCCACAGATGCTGTTAGACCTGCTGAGATTTCCCAGCATCTTCTGTTTTTTCTGTTGTTGCCCATCACCAGTGTCCCTTGAGCAGATGTTGATGCTTCACTTCCTTCAATTACTGAGCCCATGTGGTGAAGTTGCTCCGGCAACCCTGTTATGTGGAAAGTTCCAGAATCCCAGTGAAGGAACAGCAAGCTATGCCCAAGTCAGAATGGCAAGTGACTTGAAGGGAAAGGTGGAATTGATGGTGCTCCCACATGGAAACACTTGCACTTATAGAATCATAGAACCCCCTATAGTGCAGAAGGAGGCCATTTGGCCCCTCAAGTCTGCACTGACTGCAATCTCACCCAGGCTCTATTCCCGCAACCCCACTTACTTACCCTGCTAATTCCCTTCACGCTGGGGTCAATTCAGCATGGCCAGTCAATCTCACCTGCAAACCTTTGGACTGTGGGAGGAAACCGGAGCATGCGGAGGAAACCCACGCAGATACGAGGAGAACATGCAAGCCCGACACAGACAATGACCCAAGCCGGGAATTGAACCCGGGTTCCTGGCGCTGTGAGGCAGCAGTGCTAACCGCTGTGCCACCGTGTCGCCCCGGCACTTCACCAACTAAAAAACAAGTCGCTGTGATTGGATTGCGGAGCACCATGTAGATCCCCCCGCCCGTTTTAAACCTCCAAGAGGTTCTCTCCAGTAAGTTCTTCAACTGTTAAGCAAATAGGATTGAAACTAATTATTAGAGCAATTTCCTTTAATGTTTATTTATTTTTAAACTCCAATTAATAAGACTTTATGCTGTTTGGCAGCAGGGCCTGTGACAGCTGTCATGGCAACGGGCCTGCACTTCAACACACCAGCGCTCCTGTCAGTGTACAGAATTATCTCACTGCTGGGATAGATCGTCACCACGTGGACAGCAGTGGTTCAGGAAAGCGGCTCACCACCATCTTCTCGAGGGACTTTGGTGAAGGGCAACAAATTCTGGGCTTGCCAGTGATGCCCGCATGCCAGAAAGAGCAAATTAAATAAAAACTTGACGTGTGTGACGCTCACGAACGCATGGGTTTGAAATGCGAAGGTGGAGATAATTGATCCCTATGGGTAAATTATGTCATTGTTTTCTGAGATAAGCTTTTCATTTCAAATATAAATATTGATGGCATTTAAGTATTAAATTAAGATTATTTTCATGAAGTCAAATTGTTATTCCCTCAGCCAAGCAGCATGCATCGTCGTCATAGTAACGGGGAGCTATTGGATCGAGAGTGAGATTTGGGTTTCCTGCACGGTGCCGTTCTCTTGGGGAGAATGCTAAATAGATGAAATCACCATGTCTGGTGGTCTTGGGTTGCCAACTCTGTTTGATCTATTCCTGGGTGTTTCATCACATGACCCTCCCTTCCCACACAAGCTTCCACAATTAGCCTAGAGCTTGATTCATCCTCTAACAGGATGCCATGGCCAATTGAAATACAAACAGATTTGGATCATTATGGACTGTCATGGTAAACATCCTGTTCTCCCCCATTGCCGATATTTTAATACCTAATAGAACCATAGAACCCCTGCAGTGCAGAAGGAGGCCATTCGCCCCATTGAGTTCACACCAACTCTCCAAACAACAGCCTCGTCCAGGCTCTATCCCCATAATATCATGTGTTTACCCCACTAATCCCCCTAACCTTGGGGGCAATTTAGCATGGCCAATGCACCTAATCTGCACATACGCTTTTGGAGTGTGGGAAGAAACTGGAGCACTAGGAAGAAACCTACGCGGACACGGGGAGAATGTGCAAATTCCACACAGACAGAGCCCAAGGCTGGAATTGAACCCAGGTCCCTGGCGCTGAGAGGCAGCAGAGCTAACTGTTGTGTCACACCACCAGTAATAGACAAAAATGCTCAAGGAAAATGGCAATGAAAAATGCGAGAAAACGTGAAAAGGGTTATTCATAGAATCATAGAATCCCTATAGTGCAGAGTGGGGCCATAACAATCCCATGCAGGCCCTACCCCCATGAACCCATATATTTACCATATTAATACCCCTGACACTAAGGAATAATTTAACATGGCCAATCAGCATAGCCCATACATTTTTGGATTATTATATGAAAAGGAAGAATATGCAGGGCTACAGGTCACAGAGTAACACTCAATGAATTGTTCCTTCAGAGAGCCAACATAGATGTAACAGGCTGAGTGGCCTTCTGTTTGTTGTATGATTCTATAGAGAAGACACAGGGCCTTAGTTTAATGCTTCACAAAAAAAGAGTACCACCTCAGTATTGCACTGGGATGTCAGCCTTGGTTTTGTGTTCAAATCACTGGAGTAGGGTACACCCCACAACTTTCTTAACTCATCAGTGAGACAGAGCTACTCCCGAACAACAACTGAATCTGAAGTTCAGTTTGTTCAATTCCAGGAAGCCATTAGGTGAATGATAGAACTGAGAGCTGACCTTAACTTAGAGTGAGGAGAAATCACACAGAAACTATGAAGTCCCAACACGACTAAACAGAGTCGATGCAAAAAGAATGTTCCCAATGTTGCGGGTGCCCAGAACTGGGGATCACAGTCTGAGACCATTTAGGAGAGAGGTAAGGAGACATTTCTTCACTCAGAGAGTGGCGAGCCTGTAGAATTTGCTACTACGGAAAGTAGTTGAGGGCAAAACATTGAATGTTTTTAAGAAGCAGTTAGATATAATACTTGGGGCGAGGGGGATCAAAGGATAAAAGGATAAAATAGCCTGGGATCAGGCTATTGAGTTGGATGATCAGCCATGACAGAGCAGGCTTGAAGGGCCGAATGGCCTCCTCCTGCTCCTATTTTCTACATTTCTAACTGACAGATAATTACCATGCTTTAGCTGTTCTCAAGGAAGGTGCCAATTAGGTTCACTTCATTTTTGTTGATTAGATTTATCCCAGCTTAGGTAAGAGGAAGAATTGGCCCTTGTGGGCTCGGATGGAGAAAAATCGATCAAGTTTTACATTCCATCATTCTCAATTGGCCTGTGTTAGAAAGAGCGCTTGAGCGGACCTCGGGGGAAGGCTGGATTAAACTCGGCTGTGAGGTTCTCTGCAAGGGATTACCTGGTGACATTTGCAGTTTAGACTGTCAGATGAAGCACAATCACTGGTCCTGCGGAACCAAGCTTGTCAAACAGTCAACTCCTTCACACAAAGAGCAGCAGAAGGGAAAGTGCAAATGGAAACATGAGAAACCTAACCTCAAAACATTCATATAGCAGATAACAACAGAAAATTTTGGAAATCCCGGATATTCTCTCTTTCACTTTCTTCAAAGAACAAAGAAAATTACAACAGAGGAACAAGTTCTTTGGCCCTCCATACCTGCACTGACCATGCTGCCCGATTTAACTAAAACCCCCTACCTTTCCAGCGACCATATCCCCCCATTCTCATCCTATTCTTATACTTGTCAAGATGCCCCTTAAAAGTCACTACCGTATCCGCTTCCACTACGTCCCCCGGCAACGAGTTCCAGGCACTCTCTGTGTAAAAGATCTGTCCCGTACATCTCCTCTAGAGCTTGTCCCTCGCACCTTAAACCTATTCGCCCTAGTAACTGACTCTTCCAACCTAGGAAAAAAGCTTCTGACTATCCACTCTCTCCATGCCTCTCATAATCTTGTAGACTTCTATCAGGTCTCCCCTCAACCTCCGTCGTTCCAATGAGAACAAACCAAGTTTCTCCTCATACCTAATACCGTCCATACCAGGCAACATCCTGGTAAATCTTTTCTGCACCCTCTTCAAAGCCTTCACATCCTTCTGGTAGTGTGGCGACCAGAATTGAACACTATATTCTAAGTGCAGCCTAACTAAGGCTCTATAAAGCTGCAACATGACTTGCCAATTTTTAAACTCAATACCCCAGCCAACAAAGGCAAGCATGCTGTATGCCTTCTTGACTAATTTCTCCACCTGCATTGTCACTTTCCTTTGGGAAATGTGAGGTAATGCATTTTGGTAGATTGATCCAGGGCAGGACTTAGTCAGTTAATGGTAGAGCGTTGGGGAGAACATAGAACAGTACAGCACAGCACAGGCCCTTCGGCCCTCGATGTTGTGCCGAGCTATGTCCAAACCCAAGATCAAGCTATCCCACTCCCTAACATGCTGATGTGCTTCATGTGCCTATCCAATAAGTAACTGCTTGAAAGTTCCTAAAGTGTCCGACTCCACTATCACAGCAGGCAGTGTATTCCACACCCCAACCACTCTCTGAGTGAAAAATCTGCCTCGGACATCCCTCCTGTATCTCCCACCATAAACCTTATAGTTATGCCCTCAAGTAACAGCTACCTCCACCAGAGGAAATAGTCTCTGCGTGTCCACTCTATCTATCCCCCTCATCATCTTATAAACCTCTATTAAGTCACCTCTCATCCTCCTCCACTTGAAAGAGAAAACCTTTCCTCATAAGACCTACCCTCCAAACAAAGCAGCATCCTGGTAAATCTCCTCTGCCCTCTCTCCAACGCTTACGCATCCTTCTTAAAGTGAGGTGACCAGAACTGAACACAATATTCCAAATGTGATCTCACCAATGTCCAGTATAGTTGCATTATAACCCCGCAGTTCTTAAACTCAAACCCCCTGTTATTACAGAACAAAGAGAGTTAGGGGTACATGTTCATAGCTCCTTGAAAGTGGAGCCACAGGTGGATAGAGTGGTGAAGAAGGGATTCAGCATGCTTGGTTTCATTGGTCAGAATATTGAATACAGGAGTTGAGACGTCTTGTTGAAGTTGTACAAGACATTAGTAAGGCCACATTTGGAATACTGTGTGCAATTCTGGTCACCCTATTATAGAAAGGATATTATTAAACTAGAAAGAGTGCACAAAAGATTTACTAGGATGCTACTGGGACTTGATGGATTGAGTTATAAAGAGAGGCTGAATAGACTGGGATTTTTTTCTCTGAAGCATAGGAGATTGAGGGGTGGCCTTATAGAGGTCTATAAAATAATGAGGGGCGTAGACAAAGTAGATAGTCAATATCTTTTCCTGAAGGTAGGGGAGTCTAAAACTAGAGGGCATAGGCATTAAGTGAGAAGGGAGAGATACAAAAGTATCCAGAGAGGAAGCTTTTCACATAGAGGGTGGTGAATGTCTGGAACAAGCAGCCAGATGTAGTAGTAGATGCGGGTCCATTTTTATGTTTTAAAAAGCATTTAGATAGTTATATGGGTACGATGGCTATAGAGGAATATGGGCCAAATGTAGGCAATTGGGACTAGCTTAGAGGTTTAAAAAAAAGGGCAGCATGGACAAGTTGAGCAAAAGGGCCTATTTCCATGCTGTAAATCTATGACTCCATGTCTCTAAAAAGGTATAAATGTCTGAGGTCTTAAGAACGGCTTCTTCCCTGCTGCTGTCAGGCTTTTGAGTGGACTTACTTTGCATTAAGTTGATCTTTCTCTACACCCTAGCTATGACTGTAACACTACATTCTGCACCCTCTCCTTTCCCACTCTATGAGGCATCAGGTAAGACACTCACCTGATGAAGGAGCGATGCTTTGAAAGCTTGTGCTGCCAAATAAACCTACTGGAATTTGTGATTATGTTTTACAGAAGACTATGCCCTCCTTGGACTATACGGAGCCTGGCTGTCTTAATACCAGTTTTCCCATTGTCGTGATAATTTGGAAAGATCTCCTGCACATCAGAAGTTGATAACATGCGTTAATCATTAGCTATCAGCAGGGAAGGCCTCCCGCTGCCTGTGTTAACTCTTTCCTTCCCTCTGCTGAGGCTTGGCTCTCTGGGCTTTCTCTATGTGGCCCTGCATGTATTACACTGATATTAAATAAAATATGAATGGATATATAAATTAAAATATAAAAGACACCATCCCTGATATTACCCAACAATACATTTTACTCTTATATGACCATTTTTATTGTGTCACGTGGACTGCAGCGGTTCAAGAAGGCAGCTCACCACCACCTTCTCAAGAGCACGTTGGAATGGGCAATAAATGCTGGCCTAACCAGTGATGCCCAAGTCCCATGAATGAATAAAAAAGGAAGGATCTCAAGGCACTTCATAGGAGCAAGTCATAACTCGACACCAAGCTGCATAAGGAGATGTGTGACCAGGTGATCAGATATTGGTGTTAAGCAGTGTCTTAAGGGGATAGAGAGAGGTCGAGAAACTGAGATATTTCAGGAGAAATTCCACAGCTATGGTGTCAGCAATACAACTACCATAGAAACATAAAAGCTAGAAGCAGGAGTAGGCCATTCGGCCCTTTGCGCCTGCTCCGCCATTCATTTTGACCACAGCTGATCATCAAATTCAATATCTTGATCCACCCCATATCCTTTGTTCCCTTTAGCCTCAAGAGCTATATCTCATTCCTTCTTGAATTCACACAAAGTTTTGGCCTCAACTATTTTCTGTAGTGGTGAATTCCACACATTCACCATCCTCTGGGTGAAGAAATTTTTCCTCATCTCCATTATTACTTATCCTCAGGTTCTGGACTCCGCCACCATTGGGAACATTATTTTTGGACCTATTCTGCCTAACCCTGTTAGAATTTTATTTGTTCCTATTTCTTCTGAACTCCAGTGAATATAATCATAACCGACTCAATCTCTCCTCATATGACAGACCTGCCATCCCAGGAATCAGGCTGGTAAACCTTCGCTGTACTCCCTCTATAGCAAGGACATCCTTCCTCAGATGAGGATACCAAAAATGCACACAATACTCCAGATGTGGCCAATGGCAGATTGATGATAGTCAAGAGAGCAGAATTGGAGATGAGCATATTTGTTGGAAGTCCATAGAGCAGGTGTAGGTCAACGTGAGACCATGGAAGAAGTTGAGATCAAGAGTAAAAAAAACTTAAAACTGAGGTGTCATCAAACCAGAAAGCAATTTTTCTGCCATTGACAACATAAACAGATTTCATATTCATCGGCCCATTCGGAACATGACAAAATCATTTTAGTCCCTATTGCTCTATCATTCAACAATATCATGACTGACCTGCACCTGAAATCTATTCGCCCATCTCAGTCCCATATCGCCTGATACCTCTACCTAACAGAAATCTATCGAATATAAAAGTAGGGAGGTCTTGCTGCGGCTGTATAGAGCATTGGTGAGGCCGCAGCTGGAGTACTGTGTGCAGTTTTGGGCGCCGTACTTACGCAAGGATATTTTGGCCTTGGAGGGAGTGCAGAGGAGGTTTACTAGGCTGATTCCAGAGTTGAGGGGGTTGAGCTATGAGGAGAGGCTGAATAAACTAGGCTTGTACTCGTTAAAGTTTAGAAGAATGAGGGGAGATCTCATTGAGACGTATAAGATGATGAATGGGATGGATAGGATAGAGGTGGAGAGACTCTTCCCGCTCAGAAAGGACAGTAGGGCTAGGGGGCACAGCCTCAAGATAAAGGGGGGGCGGTTTAGAACGGAGTTGAGGAGGAACTTCTTCACTCAAAGGGTGGTGAATCTCTGGAATTCTCTGCCCGTTGAAGCGGTGGAGGCTACCTCGCTAAATATATTTAAGACGCGGGTTGATGGGTTTTTGATAAGAGAGGGGATTAAGGGTTATGGGGAGAGGGCGGGAATGTGGAACTGAGCCACGACAGATCAGCCATGATCTTATTGAATGGCGGGGCAGGCTCGAAGGGCTAGATGGCCTACTCCTGCTCCTATTTCTTATGTTCTATGTTCTTATGTTCTTATGATTGCAACCTTGAAAGTTCCAATTGACTTAAAAGCATTCACAGCCACCTTGTTGGGGGAGACAAGAGAGGTTCAAATTTCCACCACTGCTTTGTGTAGAGATCTGTCTCCTGATTACACTCCTAATTGGCTGAACACTCATTATAAGGTCATGCCCCATCGTTTTGCATTTGCCCCACCAGAAGAAATAAATTTTTCTTTTCATAGAATCATAAGGTGGTGATATCGGTATTGAACTGGGGTGGGCACAGTAAAATGTCTCACAACACCAGTTTAAAGTCCAACATGTTTATTTGGAATCATGAGCTTTCGGAGCAGTGGGTCACCCGACATACTAGAATCATAGAATGCCTACAGTGCAGAAGAAGGCCATTTGGCCCATCAATTCTGCACCGACAATAATCCCACCTATTCCCATAACTCCACATTCACTAATGCCTCTATCCTACACAATTACCAATCTGCCATTGGCCACACCTGGAGTATTGTGTGCAGTTTTCTTATCCTTATCTGAGAAAGGATATCCTTGCTATACAGGGAGCACAGCGAAGGTTACCAGGCTGATTCCTGGGATGGCAGGTTTGTCATTTGAGGACAGACTAAGTTGTTCAGGATTATACTCACTGGAGTTTAGAGGAGCGAGAGGGTATCTCACAGAAACTACACCAAGGGGAAATTTAGCAAGGCCACTCAATCTATCCTGCACATCTTTGGAGTGCGAGAGGAAACTAGAGCATCGGGTGGAAACCCACGCAGACATGGGGAGAATGTGCAAACTCCACACAGTTACCCAAGCTGGGAATTGAACCCAGGTCTCTGGAACTGTGAGGCAGCAGTGTTAACCGCTGTGCCACCTCTTTATTTGCACTATTGCATCCGTTCGACATTTCAAATATCTTGATCAGATTCCGTCTTTGTTCTCTCAGGCTTTCAAAAACAAATGTTTGAACTGGACTGTCAGTAGATGGTGCTGCAAGGTAACAGTTTCAAACATTAGACACTCGGCTCAATGCTTTGGATAGAATCCAATCTTTAGGCAGCCACAGGGTGAATCGAAATAACTTACTTCAAATGTTCCCTTGAAAGGATATTTGTGTTTTTTTATTTGTTGTTAGGATAAATGTAATGTTAGTGAGGCTGACATTGATTAAATTTCCCTGGCTGCCAAAAGGATGTTGCGGGGAATAATTCTCCATTAATATTCCCTGCTCTCGGAATATTCAGCAGTTCCGCTGCTCCGGCATTCAAAATAAAATTTGGAGGTGGGAATTTCCGGCTGCACTCGCTCCAAAACTGGAAAATCCCACCGAGGTCAACAGATCTTTGCATAGCCTTCCTTCCTCTCCCTCCTCCTCCTCCTCCTCCCCCTGCCCTCTACGATTCCCATGATGGGCAGTACAAGAAAGCTTTGGTCTCGAAGTGGGGCTGGAGGATGCCATTTGCTCCATCAAACTTCTTCTGCCATTTAAATACATCATGGCCAATCTTCCACCACGGTCGCACCTTCCTGCATTATCCCCATTATCCCCTTATACTTTCCATTGCTTTTCCCCCCATGGTCAAGATGACCAACGCATTTAACCTTCCTGAGCACTACTACCAGAGCATACAAGTCCCGTAGTGGGCTGTGGAACCTGGGGACTTCCAACCCCAAGGCCAGTGAGTTGTAGATGGAGACATTTAATATCACAACAGATCAGCCATGATCTTATTGAATGGCGGGGCAGGCTCGAAGGGCTAGATGGCCTACTCCTGCTCCTATTTCTTATGCTCTAATGTTATGTTCTTATGTTCATTAATGCTCCCTCAACCACCTCACTTGGCAGTGCATTCCAGGCCCCTGCCATCATCTGTGTAAAAAAACTTTCCTACACATGTCTCCTGAACCCTCCCCCCCTTCTCTTAAACTTGTGCCCGCTTGTAATTGTCAATGGTCACTGGATAGGCAAATGGATAACATTGAAATAGTTTAGGTTAGAGGGTCATTAGGTTCGTTCCACTGGTTGGCGCAACATCGAGGGCCGAAGGGCCTGTACTGCGCTGTAATGCTCTATGTTCTATTTCTGCCCTGGGAAAACTGTTCACCTTATGTACACCTCTCATAATTTTATAAACTTCTATCAGGTCATCCCCTCAGCTTCCATCTTTCCAGGGAGAACAATCCCAGTTTATTCAATCTCTCCCCGTAGCTAATACCCTCCATACCAGACAACATTCTAGACAACCTTTTTTGTACTCTCTCCAAAGCTACCACGTCCTTCTGGTAGTGTGGTGACCAGAATTGGACACAGTGGCCGGAATTCTACGACCTTGCTCAGTCGGAGGTTGTGAAATTCCGCCAGCAGCCAACAGAGAATTCCATTCTGCGAGCTGGAATCCGGGTGGGCGTGGCGGTAAAATTTTGACTAGTGTCACAAATGCGGCGGACCCAATGTTTTATATAACTGTAACATAATTTGCCAACTTTTAACTCGATGCCCTGTCTGATGAAGGCAAACATGCCATATGCTTTCTTTACCACTTTTTCCACCTGTGCTGCCACTTTGAAGGGTCTGTGGACCTGTACTCCCAGATCTCTCTGTGTGTCTATGCTTCTGATGGTTCTGCCATTTATTTTATAGCTCCCACCTGAATTGGATCTACCAAAATGCATCACTTCACATTTGTTCAGATTAAATTCCGTCTGTCATTTCCCTGACCACTCTTTCAGCCTATCTATATCCTGTTGTATTCTCTGACAATCTTCACCACTATCCGCAACTCCAGTGATCTTAATATCATCTGTGAACTTGCTGAGTAGACCTGCTGCATTTTCTTCCAAGTCATTTATGTGGGGCAGCATTGTGGCACAGTGGCTAGCACTTCTGCCACCATAATTAAGGACCCCACATGGCCCGGACATTCTCTCTTTCACCTTCTTCCGTCGGGAAAAATACACTAAAGTCACGTACCAGCCAACTCAAGAACAGCTTCTTTCCTGCTACTGTCAGACTTTTGAATGGACTAACCTTGCATTAAGCTGATCTTTCTCTATACCCTCACTATGACTGTAACACTACATTCTGCACTCTCTTATTTCCTTCTCTGTGAATGGTATGTTTTGTCGGTATAGTGCGCAAGAAACAATGTTTATCACTGTATTTTAATATGTGACAATAATAAATCAAATCAAACTAAGTCAAATCAAATCAACCTGATTTAAATGGAAACGCTAAATACATTTCTAATTTGCCTAATTTAGTCCAGGACATAATGGTTCTTGTCTCTGCGGCAAACTGGATCATCTCAATCTATATCAGGTCTTTATCCTTAACTAAATATTTATCCAGCCTTTATTGAAAGGGACTAAGCCACATTTTCAACTTTTTTGGAAGGGACTAAGGGCCATCAGCGGATTTCCTTATTCTCTAGTTAAATACTGATTGAAAGCTGGAATAAAAGTACTATTTGCAAAGAGGAGACTTTAGACTAAGCTATACTACCAGCTGTAAAGTGGATTTACCTAGAATTACAGCAACTTGTATTTATATAACCATCCCGAGGTGGTCCACAGGGTCATTATCAATCCAAGCATTGACACTGAGCAACAGAAGGGGATGTGAGCACAATGACCAAAAGCTTGGTCCGAGAGGTAGGTTTCAAAGAGAGTCTTGAAGATAAGCAGAGAGATGGAGAGGTGGAAAGGTTTAGAGAGCAAATTCCAGATCAATACACGCGCAGCAGAAAAAGCAGTTGCCAACGACGATACCATTAAATGGGATTAACTCGTGGCTGAGTCAGAAGGATTAGATAGAATGTAGAGCTGGTCCATGAAGTGTTTGCACCCCACACAAACCTCCTTCCTTTATCTAAATCCATCACTATAGCCCTCTTTTCATATGTGTTCATCTAGCTGGCCTTTGAATGTGTCTACGCTATTCACCTCAGCCTCTCCCTGTGGTTATGAGTTGCATCTTCTCATACCCAGCATTCACATCATTTGATTCGATTTGATTTATTATTGTCACATGTATTAGCATATAGTGAAATGTATTGTTTCTTGCATGCTATACAAAGCATAGTGTACATAGAGAAGGAAAGGAGAGAGTACAGAATGTAGTGTTACAGTCATTGCTGAGGAACCTTTACTAATTGTTCAGCAAAATACATTTGAACAGCTTGAACTTTCTGCCATCGAATTGTTCTGTGGAGTTGGATTGATGAATGAACTCTGACAGTCAATCATAGAATCCCTACAGTGCAGAAGGAGGCCACTCAGCCCATCGAGTTTGCACCGACAATAATCCCACCCAGGCTCTATCCTCATAACCTCACATATTTACATTGCTAATCCTCCTGACACTAAGGCGCAGGCCAATCAAACTAACCTGCACATCTTTGGACTGTGAGAGGAAACTGGAGCTCCCGGAGGAAACCCATGCAGACACACGGAGAATGTGCAAACTCCACACATTCACCCAAGGCCAATATTGAACGCAGGTCCCTGGCGCTGTGAGGCAACAGTGCCATTGTGCCACCATGCTGCTCTAATTTTACACGGGCAGAATTTACTTGCCCTGTGCTCAAGCTTCTGACCAATCCCAAATTTGACCCTGCCTGCTGCATCATTTCTCACTTCAGGAATTTCTAGAAATGGATTTTCCGATTTGCATTAAAACCAGTGGCCAATTCGCCTAACCAGTGTGGCTTTTGGGCTGTGTGAGAATACCGGAGCACCCTGAGGAAACCCACAGACATGGGGAGAACCTATAGACTCCGCATAGACAATGATCCAATCCAGAAATCGAACCTGCATCCTATGAGGCAGCAGTACTAACCACTGTGCCACAATGTTGCCCATCAAGCTTGTTCTGCCACTTACTGAGATCATGGCTGATCTGTGGCCAAACTTTGTTTATCTACACTTGGACCCTCTCCCTTATTACCTTTGCCTCACAAAGAAATTATGGATCTCAGATTTAAAATGAGCTAACATCACCTGCCGCTTGTGGAAGAGATTTTCAAATGTCGACCATCCTTCTTGTGTGTGGGAGGATTGAGAATGGAGCTTTGATTGAGTGAGGAGTGTGAGTGACGGTGTTACTAATGAGGTTGGGTGGGGGAAGGAAAAAAATACCATCTTGCATGGGAGAGGGAAAATATTGCCAGCTTAGCAGAAGGTTCTTTTTCCTTATACATTTCTCCCCTGCTTTCTTGAAGATGATGCTAAAACAGCCCCAATCCCTCAATGCTTCACACAACCAGACATATGAACTGAAGTGGTAATTGTAATGTAACCTGTAATGTGGGAAACATCAAGAGTTGGTTTCACATCCCGCTCAGTTTCATTCTTAGTTGATTTGAATGAACCATAAAGGCAGGCGAGGCACAAAACCAGTGCAGCAACCCATCCCACCAGTCTCTATGGGGGTGGGCTAGATTCACATTGAATTATTTTGGATGTTGGCGCACTATTCTGGAGGGGAGGCAGTGATACACTGGTGCTTTCACTGGACTAGTATTCCAGGGTAAAGCTCTGGTGACACGAGTTTGAATGGCAGATGGTGAAATTCAAATTCAACAAAAAAATCTGGAATTAAAAGACTAATGATGATTTTTTGACTTTGAGATTGATTTGATTTATTATTATCACACGTATTATTATGCAATGAAAAGTATTGTTTCTTGTGCGCTAAACAGGCAAAGCATACTGATCATGGAGAAGGAAACGAGTGCAGAATGTAGTGTTATATTCATAGCTGGGGTGCAGAGAAAGATCAACTTAATGCGAGGAAGGTCCATTCAAAAGTCTGATGGCGGCAGGGAAGAAGCTGTTCTTCAGTCGGTTGGTACGTGACCTCGGACTTTTGTATCTTTTCCCGATGGAAGAAGGTGGAAAAGAGAATGCACGGGTTGCGTGGGGCCCTTGGTTATGCTGGCTGCTTTGCCAAGGCAGTGGGAAGTGTAGACACCATGAAACCATTGTCGATGGTCATAAAAGCCCATCTGGTTCAGTGATGTCTTTTAGAGAAGGAAATGTGCCGTCCTTACCCGGCCTGGCCTACATGTGATTGTTGACCCACAACAATGTGGTTTACTCTTAAATTGCCCTCTGAAATGGCTGATGGAGGCACTCAGTTCAAAGACAATTAGGGATGGATAATAATCACTGGCCCAGCCAGCGATGTCCATGTCTCACAATGAATAAAAATAAAATCCGACCCATAAGCTGATGCTCACACCAACCTGCAGTCGCTGGATTGGCCAGGAGGAGCCAAAGATTCCCCTCGTCTAACCCAAGCATGAGGACATCTGCAGCTGCCCCGCTAATTCAGCATAAATCGAGGGACCGAAACTCCAATCACCCACTGGAAAAATACTGCTGCAGCTCAGCACACTATCCCTCCAACTCTATTCACATCTACGCCTTCTCATTATCCCCGCAGAGTCCATTGTACCTGCAGGACAGACCATTAAATTGTATTGACTCGCGTCTATATGAAGATGAATATGCATTTCTAAACCATGTAGGAACACTTTTAAAGAGTGCGCCTCGGAATGCAGATTTAGTTCTTTTCTCCCTGAACAGCTTGCTGCCTCGCTACCACTCCGTTAGATCTGAGAAGACTGATGATTCTTTCAGATTGCTCCACTGCTGAAAATTTGTCGGCATTTTTCTCACATAAATCATCTCATCTCCTGACTCATTTCACTCCGCCCCCATCACCCCACTATTAATTTACCTTTCACACTTGACTCGACGCTGATATTGAGCATTTATTTGAATAGGCAGCCAGCCGTGTTTTCCATTTTTTAAAAAGAAATCCCCAGAGTCGAACAGATCGATGAATCCATCTCCTGTTATCTGAGCGCTTTTGCACTGTGCATGTAAAAAGAACACCTGGAGGTGGGAGGGTTGGAGGGAAGGGGAGAGGGAAGGAGGGAGGGAGGGAGAGGGGGGAAAGAAGGGCGCTGGGGAAGTCGGCATTGTAGATATGGGTGACACTTTAGCACAGTGGTTAGCACTGCTGCCTTGCAGCGCCGAGTTCGATTCCCCACTTGGGTCACCGCCCGTGCACAGTCTACATGTTCTCTCCGTGTCTGTGTGGGTTTCCTCTGGACGCTCCGATTTCCTCCCACAGTCCAAAGATGTGCAGGTTAGGTTGATTGGCCCTTAGTATCAGGGGGATGCAGGATAAATGTTTATTAGTCACAATTTATGCTTACATTAACATGGCAATGAATTTACTGTGAAATTCCCCTGGTTGTCACAGTCCGGCACCTGTTCAGGCCAATGCACCTAACCAGCACGTCTCTCAGACTATGGGAGGAAATCCATGCAGACACAGGGAGAACATGCAAACTCCACACAGACAGTGACCCAAAATATGTGGGGTTCTGGGGATAGTGCGCGGGTGGGATTGTTATCCTAGCAGGCACAATGGGCCGAATGGCCTCCTTCAGCGTTGTCAGGATTCTATGATTCTATGAAAACAGGAATGGCTCCCAGAAAATCATAACCAGCATGAGGCAGTGATATGAGAGTGCATCAAATCTGGCAAACAACCAAAAACTCTTGCATCTTATAAGTTGGGGGTGGGTTGGACAAGATTTAATATAAACCGACACTTTGCTCCTTATTACAGAAGCTGACAGTTTATCACCATTACTCCACTGCTGATGATTTACACAAAGTAGTACAGATTTCCACAATAATTACTGCTGAAATCTCCATGATAAATTATTTAATAGTCTGAGGGGAGAAGGACTCTTCAATAAAAAGAGAAGCCAAGTCTATTTGTATTTTCCTCCTTCTCCTTGATTGTCCAACCAAAGCGCAAATGAATCTTTTGATGGACTAGGCTCCAATTTGCGACTTAATTCACAAAATAACATTTTTTTTTAAAGCAGACGCATGTCACGTTGACTAAAACCCTGAATGATTAGATTGCAATTGTCAGTAACGGAATTGGATTTTCTAAGATGCCAGCAAGCATGACATTCCGACAATTCAAACGGTTTTAAATCACAGATTTAATTCTGTTCCTTAGAAAGCAGCTTTTATTTCAGGAGGGCAGTAATGGCAAGAGGCCATTCAGCTCATTGAGTCCATTACATCTTCAAATTCTATACTTTAACTCCATCCATCCGCCTTTGTTCCATAACTCTTAGATCCTCTGCCCAGGAAAATCTATCAATCTCCCATTCTGAAATTTCCATTTTACCCCAATCCTCAAAGGCTTTTTCTGGGAGAAAGTTCCAGATTTCCCGCTGGGCGGCATGGTGGCGCAGTGGTTAGCACTGCTGCTTCACAGTTCCAGCGACCCGGGTTCGATTCCTGGCTTGGGTCACTGTCTGTGTGGAATTTGCACATTCTCCCTGTGTCCGCGTGGGTTTTCTCCAGGTGCTCCGGTTTCCTCCCACAGTCCAAAAATGCGCAGGTTAGGTTGATTGGCTGTACTAAAATCGCCCCTTAGTGTCCTGAGATGTGTAGGTTAGAGGGATTAGTGGGTAAAATATATGGGGGTAGCGCCTGAGTGGGATTGTGTTCGGTGCAGACTCAATGGGCCGAATAGCTTCTTTCCGTACCATAGGGTTTCTATGATTTCCTGGCATCAATGCTGAGTGGTCTATATCTCCAATTAAAAGACTTTCCTTCCTTGATCCAAACTCCCTTGCCAGAGGAGATAGTATCCCTCCACCTATCTTTACATAGAGGGTCTTGTGTTATACAGGGTAGAATCCCTGCCTCTGAACCAGAAGTTCTGGGTTTGAGACCCTCCCTTGGGGCTGGATGGCCACACAAAGTGTGTTCATAATAGGTTGAGTGTCAACCTGTAATTCCTTCCATCAAAACTTTAGGCTACAACATACATGTAAATGGTGCATATTACAACACCAACTCAGATTCCCTGATTGAACTGTTATGCACCTCAACCACCTTGCGAATCCTTCAGTTGTTTCAAACACACCAGGAGTTCAGCTCTATACTCAAAAGCAGTACAAAACTCATCTATCCAACATGACCCTTTTAACCCTGGTATCATTCCAGTCAACATGCGCTGTGTCCCCTCCAAGAAAAACATGTAGCCCAATCCATCACACAAACCAGCCTCCCATCTACACTTCCCACTGCCTTGGCAAAGCAGCTAGTATCATCAAGGATCCCACACACCCCGCACATTCTCTCTTCCATCTTTTTCCTGCCAGGAAAAAGATACAAAAGGCTGAGGTCACGCACCAACCGACTCAAGAACAATTTCTTCCCTGCTGCTGTCAAACTTTTGAATGGGCTTATCTCGTATTAAGTTGGTCTTTCTCGATATCCTAGCTATGACTGTAACACTACATTCTGCACTGTCCCCTTTCCTTCTCTATGAACAGAATGCTTTGTCTGTATAGCGCGCAAGAACCAATACTTTTCACTGTATGCAAAGACATGTGACAATAATAAATCAAATCAAATATATTCTTCTTGAGGAGTGATGCACCGGGTGAAATACTCTAAATGGGGTCAAAATCAAGTTTTATTTAACTGTTACATAAATTCCATCTTTTTTGTACTCCAGGCTCACAGAAATGAGGGTCAACATTCCGTTAACCCTTTCAATTATTTTTGTACCTGCTTTGAGCAATTTGTCTACTTGAACTTTGCTCCAGCATGGTTCTTAGCTTCTCATCATTTAGAAAATGTTCTGTAATTTCTTTCCAGAGTGGATGTTCTCACACTTCCCTGCATTGTTGCACCGGAGTTTTGCCCATTCATTTAATCTCCCAGTGTCCCCTTGCAACCTTCTGCTCCCAACGGCACTATTTGCCACCTAGCTCAAGTGTTGTCGGTCAATTTGGATGCACATCTCTTGATTGCTCTAATTGAGTCATTTGTGAACATAATGAAAAGCAGAGGTCCCAGTCGAGACTCCTCGGGGATCACGAACAGCATCTTGTCCATTGAAGTACAGTGTCAATACTACCTGCTCCCCACCCTCTAACCAATTTGTATGCAATTCCATATGAAGTAGTTGGGGATTTGGTCATACTAGTTAAAGGGGGGGGTCTTTTGGGATCATACTAGTTAATGGGGAATCCAATTCACTGCTTTACAAATAACTAAAGCTGGGAGCTGCACTTAGAATCTTTATTTGAACTTTGCCAGCTGGAAGAATGACTTTTGCAGAGGCAATTCAGGTGCTGAATTCCATGCCTCAAGTGACGACTAGGGGAGGCGATGGCCTGGTGGTATTATCGCTAGACTATTAATCCAGAAACTCAGTTCATGTTCTGGGGACCTGGGCTCAAATCCCGCCACAGCAGATGGTGGAATTTGAATTCAATAAAAATGAACTGGAATTAAGAATGTAATGGCGACTGTGAAACCATTGTCGATTGTCAGAAAACCCCATTTGGTTCACTAATGTCCTTGAGGGAAGGAAATCTGCCATCCTTACCTGGTCTGGCCTACTGCAGAGCTGTGGTAAAACGCGGTTGACTATCAACTGCCCTCTGAATTAGGGCAACAAGGGACGGGCAAGAAGTGCTAGCCAGCTGGTGATGCCCATGTCCCATGAATGAATTAAAAAAGAAGTCATAGTCAGGGATAGTTAAAATCATTGAAAATGGAATTGGGTAAGTTCTTGGGGAAAAAAAAACAAATACAAGACATGATGAGGAAAGGATCTGGAAAGGGATTAGATCTGTCAGCTTTAATTGAAAAGCTATCCTCTTCACAGCCATAACAGGCCTAATGGCCTTTTTTACACAGAAGTTTCTGAGAGCTCAGTGTGCTGAATAAACAGAGCTAAATCGAACTCAACTAAGCCAATATTTCCCTTGTGAAAGTTTAAAAGCCATTTAGTTTTATTCGGGCCCAGCTTTGAGTTTTACTATTTAAAATGGTTTGGGGATTGTATCTTCCTCTCCACTCTAATTTAGTTTATCTTTCTTTCCTTATTTTGACGGAATAATTTTCAGACTTTTCTTTCCTTGCTGCTTATCTCCTGAAGGCAATGACTCACACCGGTGCTACTTTAGTGCTGCCATATAATTGCTTTTCACTTGATCTTTCTGATTGTCTATTTAAACAAAGTAGGTAGATTTCCAATTAAATGAGGGACCCACCTATCCCCGTAGGTAAATCTGAAAGTTTGCACAGCACTGGTCAAAGAAGACCAGGTGAGTTCTCTGATTTTATTTGATTTATTATTGTCACATTATTCGTATACAGTGAAAAGAATTGTTTCTTGCGCACTATACAGGCAAGGCATACCGTATTTAGGAAGATATGGATTTAGGAAGGAAAGGAGAGAGTGCAGAATGTAGCGTTACAGTCATAGCTAGGGTGTAGAGAAAGATCAACTTAATGCAAGGTAGGTCCACTCAAAAGTCTGACAGCAGCAGGGAAGAAGCTGTTCTTGAGTCGGTTGGTACGTGACCTCAGACTTTTGTACCTTCTTCGCGACGGAAGAAGGTGGAAGAAAGTGGGCAGAATTTTACACGTTCGCCCCGCCCATCATTGGGCAAAGCAAGCTGGTAAAAGCCCAATCAGGACCATGCCCGATTTCTCATGATTTTACGAGAGCCAGATTTCCAGCAAGGCCAGCCTCTCACCAGAAATGGGCAAGAGGCTGAATAATTGATTTAAATAAATTTAAATTTGAATTTCTATGTGTTTAATGAGCTTGGCACTCAATCGTCTGGGCTTGCTTGCCTTAATGGCCATGCAGGGAGAGGTTTTCTCCGGTGAGGAAAACACCTTCTCCCCATCTATGGGAACAGTCCTGTTGGTCTCACCGGTTGAACTGGAGGCCATTCAGGACCCTTGGAGAGACTGAGGACAAGACAGGGGTGTCTTTTGGGCAGTGCCAGTCTTGCACCTGGGCGATGGCCAGTGGGCAATGCCAAGGGATGTGTCCAATTGGGGCAGGATGCATTGAATGGGATATATGTGGGGGGGGTCTATGAAACAGTGTCAATGGGGGCATGAAGAGGATCTTGATTGGGGGGAGGGACGGTCCAATGCGCAGTCTGCAGTGAGATTGGATGGGAGGCAGTGAGGGGGGCCCACAGCTGCCCTTCATTTGCAATCGGATCGGGGAGGAGGGCCCAATTGGTCTGGGCGGCTGGGGGCTGGGAACTAGATCCCATGCATTGTGGGGCTTGCGATTGGCCACATACCTCCATGATTGTGGGGGGAGACTGTGTTGAGGCTGCCTGCAGCAGCAGGAGTCTGACAGTTCTCTCTCTCTCTGTTTCTGTCAGACCCCTGCACTTGCTTTTGAGCATGTGCAGTATCAGGAGTCTGGTTGCCTGTTGAGTTAAGCCAGCCCACTGTCTGCAGCATCTAGAAAGAGGCTAGACCATTTTTTCAGTGACAAAGTGCATAAGGCTGGGTGTGAAAACTTGCTCAAAAATGGATCAGGAACTCTCCCATTTTCACGCTAGCTGGACAGTTAGAATCAATTTCATAAAATTCTAGTCCAGTGACAATACCAGCAGAACAAAACAGAGCTATAGAAAAGTTACAGCACAGAAGGAAGTCCATCTTGCCCATGCCAACCTGAGGACCCTTGGTGCCCCTTCTAATTCCACCTTCCTGCACTCATCCTATAGCCCTGTAACCTACAGCACTCAATGTGCAGATCCGGGTACTTTAAGAGTTTAGGGTCTCTGCCTCTACCACCAACTCGAACAACTCCAGACACCCATGACCCTCAGTGCTTTAAAAAAGATTCTTCCTCATGTCCTCTCTACACCTACTGCAACTATCTTTGAATCTATATCCCCTGGTTTTAGAATTCTCCACCAAGGGAAACAATTTTATCCTATCCACTCTACCCCTCTCAATGCCACTAAGCCACCATCTCCTCTTTCCACTGGATTGAGAGAGAGAAAGAGAGCAAAAGAGAAAAAGCCATCAGACCTCATCCTCATCAATCTGTGTCGTACAGTCATAGATGTATACTGCACAGAAAAAGGCCCTTCAGCCCATTGCATCTGTGCTGGTCAAAGACAAACCACCTAACTACTGCCTAATCCCTGTGTGTTGCAGCGGAAGAAGCACGAGATAGATAGAGCTAAGCGATCCCACAACTAACTGATCCGCTGTCCCGCCACATCCAGCCATGAATGCTGGTGACCTACTAAAGAATTAATCAAAGGTGGGGGTTTCGAACGCATCCCCAGCATGAGGATGGCGAAGCTCAGAACTTCAGTGCGAAAGACAAGGCTGAAGAATTTGCAGTCAGCATCATCTGGAAGTGCTGAATGGACAATCCATCTTGGCCTTCCCCTGAAGCCGCCACGATCACAGATGTCAGTCTTCAGCCAATTCAATTCACTCCACATGATATGAAGAGACAGTTATAGAATCATAGAAACCTGACAGTGCAAAAGGAGGTCATGTGGCCCATCAAATCTGCAGCGACCACAATCCCAGCCAGGCCCCATTCCCACAACCCCACATAGTTACCCCACTAACCCCCCTGAAACTAGGGTCAATTTTAACATGGCCAGTTAACCTTATCCACACATCTTTGAACTGTGGGAGGAAACCGGAGCGCCTGGAGGAAACCCACACAGACACAAGGAGAATGTGCAAACTCCAAGCTGTACAGACCCAAGGCCGGAATTGAACCCAGGTCCCTAGCACTGTGAGGCATTAGCACTAATCACTGTGCCACCATCCCACCCTCTGAACGTATTGGATGCAGAAACATCCAATGTGTTACAACGGAAGCAGCATGAGATAGTAATGAGGTTCAGTGCTCCAGAACTAGCCACATTCCTGGCCAACTGTTCCAGCATAGCTACAACACTGGCATCCAGCCAACAATGTGGGATATTGACCAGGTATGGCCTGTCGACACAAAGCAGAACAAATCTAATCAGGCCATGTACTGCCCCATCAGTTCCCTCTAGATTATCAGTGAAGTGATGGAAGATTATTGTTGACAGTGCTCTCAAGCTCCAATAACCTGCTCGCTGATGCTCATGTTTGGTTCTAACAAGGGTCACTTGTGTCTAAACATTTGATCCAAACATGGGCGCAAGAATTAGATGACAGAGGTCAGGTAAGAGTGATTTCCCTTGACATCAAGGAAGAATTTAACCCAATGTGATGGCAAGGAGCCTGAACAAAATAGGAGTCAATCGGAATTAGTGACAAAATTCTCCACTGGTTGTGGTTATTCACGTCAAATAAATTGAGCCCTCAGGGTATCGCTGCTGGTGTTTCTCAGGGTAGTGTCCCAGTAACTCCCATGATCTTGATGATGAGGGTTTCAGTGATATTAATACCATTGAAAGTCAAAAGGAGATGGCTAAATTCTGTCTTGTTTAAGATGGTGGAGGCACAGCGGCACAATGGTTAGCACTGCTGCCTCAACCTCAGGAACTCAGGCTCAATTGCCGCCTCTGGTCACCGTCTGTAAAGTTTGCACATTTTCCCTGTGATAATGTGGGTTTCCTTCGGGTGCTCCGGTTTCCTCCCACACTCCAAAGATGTGCGGATTAGGTTGATTGGCTATGCTAAATTGATACCCAGTGTCAGCGGGATTAGCAGGGTAAATGCAGGTTACGGGAATAGAGCTTGGGTGGGATTGTGGTCAGTACAGACTCAATGGGCCGAATGGCCTCCTTCTGTGCTGTAAGGATTCTATGATTCTGTGACCATTGCCTGGCTATTTGCCAAAGAGGTGAAGCTATGGATGAGTTGTATCTGGTTTTCCAGAAGGCATTTGACAAGGTGCCACACTAAAGGCTACTGCATAAGATAAAGGTGCATCGTGTTACGGGTAATGTATTAACATGAATAGGGGATTGTTTAACCAACAGGAAGTAAAGAGTGGGGGTAAATGGGTGTTTTACTGGCTGGCGATTAATGACTAGTGGTGTGCCTCCCGGATCAGTGTTGGGATTGCAATTGTTTACAATTTACATAGATGATTTGAAGTTGGGGACCAAAATTTGCAGATGACATCAAGATGAATGGCAGAGCGAAGTGTGCAGAAGACATGAAAGCCTGTAAAGAGATATAGATAGCCCAACTGAGTGAGCAAGTGTCTGGCAGATGGCGTACAAAGTACAATGTTGGCAAATGTAAGATAATCTATTTTGGTAGGGATAACTGCAAAATGATCTATTATTTTAGTGGTAAAAAATTGCAGCATGCTGCTGTGCAGAGGGACCTGAGTGTCCTTGTGCATGAATCACAAAAAAGTTGGTTTGCAGGTGCAGCAGGTAATTGAGAAGGCAAATGGAATTGTGTCCTTCATTGTTAATGGAATGGAGTTTAAAAACAGCGAGATTATGTTGCAGCTGAATAAGGTGCTGGTGAGACCACACCTGGAGTACTGTGTACAGTTTTGGTCTCCTTTCTTGAGAAAGGATATACGGACATTGGAGGGAGTGCAGAGGAGATTCACTCGGTTGATTCCAGAGGTGAAAGGGTTGGCTTATGAGGAGAGACTAAGTAGACTGCGGCTATACTCATTGGAATTCAGAAGAATGAGGGGAGGTCTTATAGAAGTATATAAGATTAGGAAGGGAAAATATAAGATAGAAGCAGGGAAGTTGTTTCCACTGACAGGTGAAACTAGAACTAGGGGGCATGACCTCAAAATAAGGAGGAGCAGATTTAGTACTGAGTTGAGGAGGAATTTCTTCACACAAAGGGTTGTGAATCTGTGGAATTCCCTGCCCAGTGAAGCAGTTGAGGCTACCTCATTGAATGTTTTTAAGGCAAGGATAGATAAATTTTTGAACAGTAAAGGAATTAAGGGTGAGCAGGCAGGTAAGTGGAGCTGAGTCCACGAAAAGATCAGCCCATGATCTTACTGAATGGCGGAGCAGGCTCGAGGGCTCAGATGGCCTATTCCTGCTTCTAGTTCTTATGTTCATATCAGCCCAAACCTGAATTCTATACAGGTCATGCTGCATGCAGACACAGAATTTTTCATTATCTAAAGAGCTGTGATTGGCACTGAACACACAGCTTTAACAAAGGGTCATTTGGACTCGAAACGTCAGCTCTTTTCTCTCCTTACAGATGCTGCCAGACCTGCTGAGATTTTCCAACATTTTCTCTTTTGGGTTTCAGATTCCAGCATCTGCAGTAGTTTGCTTTTATCCATTGCAAACATCGGTAGACTTCCCCACTTCTGACCTTTAATTGGACACAAGGTAACTCCAAAGAAACACCTCTCCAGAAAGTGATGTGAAAGTACAACTCATATCCACAGGGAATGGTCAAGGGAAATATTATTGATGTTTTGGAAGGGAAGTTAGGCAACCATTTGTGTGAGCATGAATACAGAGCTCTATCAATTTGGATGAAGAGGGATAGGAGGAGGTCAGGGAGGGACTGCATGGAATAGTTGGGCTAAATGGCCTGTTTCTGTATTGAAAATGCTATGATGTGGAGATGCCTTGCTTGAAAATTCTATGCATTTCTTTGCAAGATTAAATACGTGGAATAAGATCGTCTGTATAGGTTGAGTTTATCCAATGTGCGCCCATAATTTGAACCCCAGCTTAGAATGAGCAAGATGTTAATGAGAATCAGTGCACAGTCCCAGACTGATCAAACATGCTGACATTTATGTTGCAGGGAAGCTGGTTATCTGAGGAAAGAGTTCATTTTTACAAGAAACCTATGATTATCTACAAATAAGGAAATCGATCAGTTAGAACCACACAGATAAAGACCAGCAAGTCCACAAAACTTGCCCCACATATTGTGATGGTGGAAAATGCTTCTTCCCTGTTATGTATTCTCTCTTCCTCTACTGGGTGGCACAGCGCCAGGGACCCGGGTTCGATTCCTGGCTTGGGCTACTGTGCAGAATCTGTACGTTCTCCTCAAGTCTGCATAGTTTTCACTGGGTCTCCAGTTTCCTCCCATGGTCTGAAGGGCATGCTGGTCAGTTTGATTTTGATTTGATTTGATTTATTATTGTCACATGTATTAACATTCAGTGACAAGTATTGTTTCTTGCATGCTATATGGACAAAGCATACTGTACATAGAGAAGGAAACGAGATAGTGCAGAATGTAGTGTTACAGTCATAGCTAGGGTGTAGAGAAAGGTCAACTTAATGCAAGGTAGGTCCATTCAAAAGTCTGACAGCAGCAGGAAGGAAAATGTTCTTGAATCAACTGGTACATGGCTTCAGACTTTTGCATCTTTTTCCCGATGGAAGAAGGTGGAAGAGGGAATGATTGGGGTGCATGAGTTCCTTAATTATGCTGGCTGCTTTGCCGAGGCAGCAGGAAATATAGACAGGGTCAATGGATGGGAGGCAGGTTTGCGAGGTGGTGCGTTGGCCATACCAAACTCTCCCTCAGTGTACCCAAACAGGCACTGGACTGTGGTGGCTAGAGGATTTTCGCAGTAACTTCATTGCAGTGTTAATGTAAGCCTCCTTGTGACACTAATAGATAAACTTAAACTTTAAATTTTATTCCCCCTCCTCCAACACTCTTCTCCTCCCCACTCTTTGCCACCTCTCCCAAAAAAGAAGCAAAAAGAGTGGAAAGCCTCTCTGAATCCTGCCTACATCCCCGCCTCCCTCAGATCAAAATCAGTTCGGGAGACAACTTGAGGCAAGCATCACGCACAAAGACATTTACAGTTTGCACGATGATTTCTGTGCCTCAGTCAGAAACTGGCCCAGCTCCTTCCTAAAGATGATGCAGAATGTCCTTCCTCAATTCACCAGCTGGCAACACTTTCCAGAGGCTCACTACTCTCTGGAACTGGAATGATACAGTGCAAAAGGGGTTCATTCGGCCCATCGAGTCTGCACGACCACAACCCCGCCCAGGCTCTATTCCCACATATTTACCCTGTTAATCCCCTAACATTGGGGTCAATTTAGCATGCCCAATCTGCCTAACCCCACACATGTTTGGACTGTGGGAGAAAACCGAAGCACCCAGAAGAAATTCACACAAACACGGGGAGAACGTACAAACTCCACACAGACAACGAGGCTGGAATTGGTCCCTGGTGCTGTGAAGCAACAGCGCTAACCGTTGTGCCACTGTGCCGCCTCGGAACCACCATCGACCATCCATCATTTTTTTTTGATGGAGATGGGGAACAAGGTCCAGGAATGCTGAGATGGAGACACCTTCCATTTTACAGCGCCTGTTTTCCTCTGTGTTTGGGTTGGGTGTGGGGTGGGGAAGGAGGATGAGGAGTTGAACTGCATACCACAATACTATTCAGTTCATTAAAAATACTCATTGAGAAAAATCACACCAGCGAGTTCTTTCTGCACACGCCTGGTTTCTTTTCTGTAAGTAACTGTGGATAATTAAATGAATCCCAAAGGATAACATCACTGAAAATGAATCTCAGACACTGCTGTGTTGCCAACATATGTATCTAAGTGGGGGCTTGGTTGTAAATTAAAACTCAGGCTATTTAATATTTAATACACAGAGACGCCTGCCTGCCATCTCCATAGAGGTTTGTGGATGCATTTAGATGGGCACCAGACAGGGAAATGCTAAACATCCCCACATCATGGAGCTTCTGACATGTTAGCTGCTCTTAAATCACAAGAAAAATAAATTAATTATTTAATTTACCAAGATTTATTTGTTTAAAAATCATGACCATGACTCAAAGTGAGGGAAGTTTTAGAAACAAGCACACTTGAGTAAATGTAAAAATACAAAATTTATAAAAAGAACAAATCAGGGTTACTTATTTAGCTCCAGTTATTTGCGCTTAATGGTTCTGTGTGTTTTTACTTTTAGATAGTTTCTTCTGTTCACTTCAAACTTATCCACACACTTAAAAATTCATGTGTTGATTTCAGCTGAAGATCTGTTCGAATCCAAGCATTTAATAACACAATTCAGGAAGAGATCATTCATTCCTGGGATAAGGATGTCATTGACTGAGCCAGCATTTATTGTCCATCCTGAATTGCCCTTAGTGACTTGCTGGACTGTTTCAGAAGGCATTTAAGAGAGTCATCCACATTGCCATGGCTCTGGAGTCACATGTAGGCCAGACCAGATAAGGACGGCAGATTTCCTTCCCTAAAGAACATTAGTGGGTTTTTACGATAATGATTTCAAATTTCACCAGCTGCTGTGGTGGGATGCGAGCCTGGGTCTCCAGAGCACTACCCTTCAAAAACAACTAATTAGTTGCACTCAATGAGATTCCCTTTCATCCTTCTACATTTCAATGACTACAGCTCCAACCTGTTTCTTCTTTGCCTGGTTGCCTGAGGGCAGTTGAGAATCAAACGCACTACTGTGGGTCGGGAGTCACATGTAGGCCAGACCAGGTAAGGATGGCAGATTTCCTTCTTCAAAGGACATGAGTGAACCTGATAGGTTTTTATGACAATTGTTCGGTCGTCATCAGTAGATTCTTAATTCCAGATATTTGTATCGAATTTAAATTCTGCCAACTGATCTGGCGGGCTAGCGATAATACTACTCGGCTATAGCCTCCCAACCTTTCCTTTAAGACGATCCCTCCATATCGGGGACATGTTAGTGAACCTTCTCTGAACTGCCTGCAATGAAATATTATCCGATGGAATTTCCGTAGAATGGGAACCAATATTGACAATGCAGATTTTGTGTAGAGGGAAGAATTGGTGATTGAATCAGTTCTCATCTTTATTGCACAGTAAAGAATGCATGCTCAACGTGGCTTAAATTACAAAGTAATATATGAAAAAGCTTCTAGTATCCAAAATGATAGTAGATGATGGTGCCAGGGGCGGCATGGTGATACAGTGTTAGCATTGCTGCCTCACAGCGCCAGAGACCTGGGTTTGATTCCCGGCTTGAGTCACTGCCTGTGTGGAGTTTGCAGGTTCTCCCCATGTCTGCGTGGGTTCTCTTCCACGTGCTCTGGTTTCCTCCCACAGTCCAAAAGTATTCTGTTTTGGTGAGGTGGATTGATCGTGCTAAATTGCCTCTTAGTGTCAGGGGGACTAGCTACGGTAAGTGCGTGGGGTTATGGAGATCGGGCCTGGTTGGGATTGTGGTTGGTGCAGATGATGGGCTGAATGGCCTCTTTTCTGCACTGTACAGATTCTATGATTCTATGATGAATATTCAAAGGGAATTTTGACTCTGTTCACATGAATTTAATTCAATGAAAATAAAAATAAAGTTGCTTAGTTCAAATTGACTGCAGAGGAATTCCTGGAAAAGGAATGGTTGGCACTGCTGCCTCACAGGGACCCAGGTTCGATTCCAACCTTGGGTGACTGTCTGTGTGGAGTTTGCATGTTCTCCCCGTAACTGTGTGGGTTTCCTCTGGGTGCTCTGATTTCCTCCCACACTCCAAACTTCCTTCCACAGTTAGATGGATTGGCCATGCAAATAGCCCCTTGATGTCCAAAGGTGTGTAGATTTGATTGATTAACTCTCATAAATGTATGGAGTTATGGGGATAGGGCGGGTGGGTCTGGGTAAGATTTGTTTTGGAGAGTTGGTGGAGACTCGATGGGCTGAATGGCCTCCTTCGATACTCTAGGGATTCTATGATTCTTTTCAGCATTCTTACAGCTGTTTTGGAACTTATCTCTTAAAAGCAGATCAAGCATATTTAACCAGTTGGTTGGTACATGACTTCAGAATTTTGTATCTTTTTCTCAAAGGACAAAGGTGGAAGAGACAATGTCCGGGATGCATGGGGACCTTAATTATGCTGGCTGTTTTGCCGAGGCGGTGGGAAGTGTAGACAGAGTCAATGGATGGGAGGCTGGTTAAATGTGTTAAATAATTAATAGCTCCACTACTTTCATTCAGGGTATTACAGGAACCGAACTTCATGATACCATATAAACTAATGTCTGCAGGCTGCCCCTCACTCATCCTGCATCACCTTTAGTTACTTCGAGCACTCGTGCCTATGAGCTGTCTTAGCGCTTTCTCTGGGAGTTAGATTTTAACAGTTGGATGATGGATGAGAGGTGGCCAGCCTCTCCTGAAGAGACCAAAGTAATTTTTTAAGGGGGCCTTGCTAAAATAACACAGACTCACAAACAGCAGAATCAAGAGTGTTGCAATTGTGAGGAAAAGCAGCTGTTTGTTATTACAGCACTTTACTTCTGAAAAAGCCTTTTGGTTGAAGCTTTTTATCTTGTGCTAACATGACAATTGAAAGAATCTTCTCATACAGTGTAAAGCTGTTGTTTTCCCTGATATTTAAATTCTTGTGATTGTCCTGATGAGTGCAAGATGAAAAGCTTCTACAAAAGCTCTTTGGGGGCAGCACGGTGATACAGTTGTTAGCACTGCTGCCTCACAGTGCCAGGGGTCCGGGTTTGATTCCCGGCTTCAGTCACTGTCTGTGTGGAGTTTGCATGTTCTCCCTGTGTTGGCGTGGGTTTCCTTTGGGTGTTCCGGTTTCCTCCCACAGTCCAAAGATGTGCGGGTTAGGTTGATTGGCCATGCTAAGTGTCAGGGAGCCTACCTAGGGTAAATGTAAAAGATTATGGGGATCTGGCCTGGGTGGGATTGTGGTGGATGCAGAGTCGATGGGCAGAAAGGCCTCCTCCTACACTTAGGATTCTATGAAAATCTTTTTTCAGCAATATCAGGAAAAGGCTGAAAGGGCTGGAGATCTTTCTCCAGCAAAGAGAATGCTGAGAGGTAACACAGCAGAGAGAACCAAAATTATGACAGGAATGGACAGGATTGTCTCCCCTATGGAATAAGCTCCAAACTAGAGGTCATTAGTATAAGGAACTTATTGATACATTCAATAAATAAATCAAAAGAAATAGGAACAGGAGTAGTCTTCGAGTCTGCTTGGCTAATCTAACACTCACTTAATCCACTTGCCTGCCTTCTCTCCATAATTCTCCTACTGATTAGAAACCTATCGATCTCAGCCTTGAAAATGCCAAAGGACTCAAACTCCACAGCTTCCTGGGGTAAAGAATTCCAAAGGCTCACCACTTCTGAGAGAAGAAATTCTTCCTCAAATCTATCTTAAATGAGCACCTCTTTAGTCTGCAAATATGTCCTCTGATCCGACACTCTTCCATGAGTGGAAACATCTCAGGAGAAATTTCTTCACCCAGAGAGTGGTGCGAAATGTGATATCACAGTGAATAGTTGAGATTAATGATACTTTTACGGAGAAGTTGGATAAAGACGTGGAATAGATAGATTGACAGAGTGAGCTGAAGGGGGTGAGAGGAGACTGTATAAACCCTAGTGTGGACCACATTATCCTCATGGCCTTTCGGTGAGCAATTCACTTTTGTCTCTTTCAGTGGTAAACTCTGAAATTAACTCTCTAAATCTCTCCAACTCTCCGCTACTCTTCCTTCCTTTAAGATGCTCCTTAAAATGTAACATTTTGACCAACTTTTGGTCACTTTCCTTCACATCTCCTTGCGTGACTCAGTGTCCAATTTGCTTTATAGTGCTCCTGCCAAGTGCCTTAAGATATTTAATTTTGTTAAAGACACTACATAATTATAAGTTGTCGCTGTTGAATGTTTCCTATCTCATTCTCCGTATGGTGATTCATTGATTTGGGGACATAAGAACATAAGAAATAGGAGCAGGAGTAGGCCATCTAGCCCTTCAAGCCTGCCCCACCATTCAATAAGATCATGGCTGATCTGTCGTGGCTCAGTTCCACATTCCCGCCCTCTCCCCATAACCCTTAATCCCCTCTCTTATCAAAAACCCATCAACCTGCGTCTTAAAAATATTTAGCGAGGTAGCCTCCACCACTTCAACGGGCAGAGAATTCCAGAGATTCACCACCCTTTGAGTGAAGAAGTTCCTCCTCAACTCTGTTCTAAACCGCCCCCCCTTTATCTTGAGGCTATGCCCCCTAGTCCTACCATCCTTTCTGAGCGGGAAGAGTCTCTCCACCTCTATCCTATCCATCCCATTCATCATCTTATACGTCTCAATGAGATCTCCCCTCATTGAGTTGGGACTGAGTTTAAATAACCCAAAGTTGAAATCCCATCACGATGAGTTGCATTGAGTAATGGGGTGGCACAGTGGTTAGCACTGCTGCCTCACAGCACCAGACACCCGAGCTCGAATCCCAGCTTGGCTCACTGTCTGTGCAGAGTCTGCATGTTCTTCCTGTGCCTGCGTGGGTTTCCTCCGGGTGCTCCGGTTTCCTCCCACCGCCCAAAAGTCATGTTGGTTAGATGCATTGGCCATGCTAAATTCTTCCTCACTGTACCTGAACAGGCACCGGAATGTGGCGACTAGAAGATTATCACTATAACTTCATTGCAGTGTTAATGCAAGCCTACTTGTGACTAGTAAATATTAAACTTGAAAAAATGATAATGTGAAAAGTTTAATTGTGTCAAAATTCTTCAATTGCTTCAAAAACAAACAAAACTGGCTCCCTGATTCTTGACAGACAAAGGAGTCAAGGGTCATTGGAGTCAGTCAGGAGAATGTAGTGGAGACTGCAAGCAGATCTGCTATGATCTTATTGAATGGCAGAACAGGTTTGAAGGGCTGAATGGCCTACTTTTGCCCCTAACCTCTTTGTTCCTGTGCCCTTCAGGAAACTGAACCTGGATATACCATTCTGAACAGACTATGAACCTAGTCCACACTTTGTGATCAACTCTCTACACCCTCAGTTCTTTGGACCATTAAGGTGAAGCACGAGGAGATTTTGGTCTAGCTCAGTTGGCTGGACAACTGGTTTGTGATGCAACAGCCTGGGTTCAGTTCCCGTACCGGTTGAGGTTGTTCATGAAGTCCCCGTCTTCTCAACCTTGCCCCCTCGCTTGAGATGTGGTGATCCTCAGATTAAATCGCCACCACCTCCCTCTCAAAAGAGGAGAACAGCCTATGGTCATTTGGGACTAAGGGGGTTTCACCTTTTATCTTGATCATCATCATCCTTATATTTAATAATGTGGAAATTGGAGAGGCAGGAAGTGGACAAAGCACCGATGGCAAGCTGGAAACTCAGAAACTGTAACCCAGCATGAATCAGAAGAGTGAAAAAAGGGTGGAATCGAGAAATAGCAAATCAAAGCAGAGAACACAGAGGAGATGTCAGGGGTAAGTTTTTCACCCAGAGGGTGGTGAGTGAGTGGAATCGGCTGCCGTCGGTAGTTGTGGAGGTGAACTCGTTGGGGTCTTTTAAGAGACTCCTGGATGAATACATGGGATTTAATGGGATTGAGAGTTATAGATAGGCCTAGTAGGTATGGATATGATCGACGTAACTTGTGGGCCGAAGGGCCTGTGTGTGCTGCAGTGTTGTATGTTCTATGTTCTAACACAACAAATGCTATCTACTCCTCCACATAAAGAATGATAAAATAGGATTTGTTTGCAGGTGAGAATGAATTGTATATTCATCCCCTGACAGCAATGTGTTTCCAATCACTCTATCCTGGCTTGTAAATGAAGTTCACCCAACAATGTGAAGCAAATCGTGTGAAGAGAATGTAATCTTTGACAAGTTTCATCAATTAAAACTGAGGAACATCTGAACAAGTGCTGACAATACCGATATTGATGTTTAATAAAACAGCACGTGTATACGCCAGAGAAATTGCAAAGAATTTGTGAAGAAGCAAGCCAAGTGCACGCAAAATTGTTAATAACTTGCATCAGATTTGAAAGAGGATCTCCAGAAGTGTCACGGTTTAGATAAAATATAAATTTAGCTTGCTCTGATTTGAATAGTTCTCTGGTCGGTGAACTGTCTGCACCCTGGGGGGGCCCATCAGTTGACCCATAATCACAAAACCGAGCTGTCAGGCTTGCAGGAGTGATTATGGAAATTGGATATGTTCTCACTAGGAAGGAGAAAGTTGAGATGTGAGATGATCACTGCTTTTAAGATTCAAAAGAAACTGAGGTCTCAAAGACCTTTCCACCTTGCTTAGAATAGTGGAACTAGAGGGCACAGGCTGCTTGTGTTACGGATGGGCGTACTAATAATCTTGTAATATTAATATATTAATTATGAATACCATTCATATTAGTCTTACTCCTCACTAACTCTGTAATATCCCATGACACGACAGATCATTCCAGGCCATGAACTCTGGGAATGACTTCCTGAACTTCTCAAAAATACAGATCTCACTTCATTTAAGGTGCTTTTAAAATTCACCTCTTTAACCAAACCTCTGTTCCACATCCTAATATATGGCTTGATGCAAAATTTTTAGAATGGAATCCCTACACTGCAGAAAGAGGCCATTCAGCCCATCGAGTCTGCACCAACCACAGTCCCACCCAGATCCCTATTCCTGTAATTCACACACATTTACCCTTCTAATTCCCCTGACACTAGGGTCAATTTAGCATGGCAATCAACCTAACCCACACCAGAGTCATAGAACCCTACAGTGCAGAAAGAGGCCCTTCGGCCCATCGAGTCTGCACTGAACACAATCCCACCCAGCCCCTACCCCCATATCCCTACATATTATACCCACTAATCCCTCTAACCTATGCATTCCTAGATACTAAGGGGCAATTTCTTAGCATGGCCAATCAACCTAACCCGCACACCTTTGGACTGTGGGAGGAAACTGGAGTACCTGGAGGAAACCCACACAGACATGAGGAGAATGTGCAAACTCCACACAGACAGTGACCCGAGCCAGGAATCGAACCCAGGACCCTGGAGCTGTGAAGCAGCAGTGCTAACCATTGTGCTGCCGTGCCACCCCAACTAGTAACTCTCTGCTGAAGTGCCTTGGAGCTTTTTACTATCTTACACATGCCATATAAATACAAGCTGCTTTATAAACTGGAAATAAATAGCAGACACAGTATGAAATCAGTTATTCCTAACTGGGTTTGAACCTGCCTTGAGGTAAAAAGAGACAAATCCTAACCCGTTGCACTGTTCACTTCAAGACAAACTCATTCGAAGCAGAACATGATTTGAGAATGGATATTATAGAAAAGAAGAATTTCAACCTGATTTTCATTTGAAAACATTATCTTCCTCATTTGTCAAAATCAGCGGTTGCTTTAACACATTTCCCGAAAGGACAGTAATTGATTCATCAAGTGCCTTAATTGAACGGACTACAAGGAGCTTGCAAGATCATACAAACAAATATGACATCTTTCATTTGACATTCCTCTAACAACCTCAACCTCTCCGACCCAAACTCTTCCTCCACTCCAGGTAAACTTACGGTTTGTCTGTGTTTGAGTCAAATGGAAGACAATTATTGTGTCAAATAGAAACACTATTAGCTTTGCCGCTGTTTGCTTTTCAAATAGGAATCGTGTCCTGTGATTTTTATTTTAGGGATTTTTGACAAAGTAATCTTAATGAAGGTATTTTGCTGCTTCTTGCTGTCATTAGATTGCACATCAATGTGAGAAATGCAGGTTCTCTCACTCCTGGCAAGATACAAGAAACTGCTTGTTTTGGGGGAGGTGATGCTCTCATTTCTACTGTCCTCACTTTTAGTGTCAGCTCCGTCCCAGCCGCTGTCCTCTTGCCTTTGAATCGGAAAAGCATGTAAACCTTTGGGTGTCGGTAATCCAGGCTTACACCCCAGCAGAGTATTGAGGGACTGCTACACTGTTGGAGGTGTTGTCTTTGAGATAACAAAGAAAATGACAGCACAGGAACTGGCTCTTCCAAGTCTGCACCGACCATGCTACCCGACTGAACTAAAATCCCCTACCTTTCCGGGGACCATGTCCCTCTATTTCCATCCTATTCATGTACTTGTCAAGAAAAGAACAAAGAAAATTACAATTGGGATGTGAACCTGGGTCCTCATGCTGCCAAAGCACGCGCTCTGCCACTGAGCTAAGTCATCACCCCTGAGTTATGTCACCACTCAATGAGACATTAAGTTGAGTCCTGCGATGGCCTTTTGAAAATGTAATGTGCAATCATCCTGCTCTTTTTCCCTCTCAGATTTTTCTTGGAAATCAACTGTTGTACACGTGAGCTTTCCCAATAGTCTCTCTCGGCTGCTCAACTGGAGCAGACAGTGCTTTGCATTGGTCAGAATTCTTCAGCCATTCCCGCCTCCACTGCCGCTGCCAGTGAGGATGGAGAACTCGCCGCTCAGCCAAATCTCCATTCACAGCAGCGGGGCCAAAGAATCTCACTGGCACAAACGGCCGGAGAATCCTACCCATTGTCTCAAAGGTCAAGCATTTATTCTCAAAGGGAAAAATGCAAAGCTGCCCAGGAATGATTTAACACTAGTTCATTTAATTAACAGGGGCGAAGATCGGAGGTCAGAAACATGTCTGAGGGGTGAGGAGAAATTAGAGGATAAAAAAAAACATTCAAAAACCAGACTGCAGACACAGGAGCAGCCTAATGTTTGACTGATGAGGAAATTGTGCAGAAAGCAAGAATTGAGGACCATCAACCTATAGCAATGAAGATCTACAGAAGTTGAAGTGTTAATGGGAGTGCATCAAAATAATGGAGAGAGAAAAAAGATTTTCATTAGAAAAGTCTGAGTTTGTGTATCAACCGACTCAAGAACAGCTTCTTCCCTGCTGCCATCAGGCTTTTGAATGGACCTACCTCGTATTAAGTTGATCTTTCTCTACACCCTAGCTATGACTGTAACACTACATTCTGCACCCTCTCCTTTCCTTCTCTATGAAAGGCATGTTTTGTCTGCATACGGCGCAAGAAACAATACTTTTCACTGTATCCCAATACATGTGAAAATAATAAATCAAATCAAATCAAATAAAAAAAGGAAGAAAATTGAAGTGTGAGAAAGAAATGTACACATCAGCTGAAATAATGGACCTGTTGGCCTGATTAGTAAATGTTGTGATATTTTGTTAAGAGAGAATATGTTAATGAATATGTAGCCTAAATGTAAACCATTGAAATATATGACTAAATTGGCAGAATTTATATGTGTTTATAATTTTCTATTTCAGAAACAGATGCATATTTAAGTGTAGCCATTCCTACCCAGAAGCCTTAAAGCATATACATGGCCAACACTTGCTGACAGCTTTGGTTTCAACAGGTTTCAACAGGTGTGAAACACAGCCTGTCTGTGCCATGCATAAAGTAACACCAGGGCCTTTCAAGATCTCTTCACACTAAACAAAGATAAGAGAAAGCTTTAAAGTCATTTTCAAAAGAATTTTTAAAGCATTTATGATGGTGTTGATGGGGTTTATGGTGTTTATGATGGTTATGATGGGGGGTGCGGTTTAGAACGGAGTTGAGGAGGAACTTCTTCACTCAAAGGGTGGTGAATCTCTGGAATTCTCTGCCCGTTGAAGTGGTGGAGGCTACCTCGCTAAATATTTTTAAGACGCGGGTTGATAGGTTTTTGATAAGCGAGGGGATTAAGGGTTATGGGGAGAGGGCGGGAATGTGGAACTGAGCCACGACAGATCAGCCATGATCTTATTGAATGGCGGGGCAGGCTCGAGGGGCTAGATGGCCTACTCCTGCTCCTATTTCTTATGTTCTTATGTTCTTATGTGTTGCCTTTCCTTATTTATTCAGGAGCCATTCTTAATTCTTACCTCAGCAAGTTAGAAAAGCAGACTTTTGAAAGCGATTTTTTTCTGTAAAGAGTTTAAAGTTGCTTATACAGAAGTAGATACAATTGGAGGTAACTAGAACAGGTATCCTTTTCTAGAAAAGAATAGAACCATATAGTGCAGAAGGAAGCTATTCGGCATGCCAAGTCTGCACCGACCACAATTCACCCAGGCCCTATCCCCATAACCCCTTAGCTAGTCCTCCTGACACTAGCATAGCCAATTCACCTAACCCGCACATCTTTGGAGTGTGGGAGGAAACCGGAGCACCCGGAGGAAACCCATGCAGACATGGGGAGAATCTGCAAACTCCACACAGCCAGGATGGGAAATTAGAAAAGATATTAAGCACATATTCTGGAATGCTATGACCATATATAGGCTCTCAGTGTGAATAATTAAACTATTTTAACAATTAAATTACATAGAAAAGTAAGATCACTTCTAAAGGGAAGTATTAATGTTGGCAAGTTTGTTACAGCTATGTCAGACTTTAGTTAAGCTGCATTTGGGTTATTACATGCAGTTCAGGTTGCCACACTGCCCGAAAGTGGATGCTTTGGAGAGGGTGAAAAGAAGGTTTACCTGGAGGGTTTTAGATATGAGGTGAAGTTGGATAAACTTGGATTGTTCTCACTGGAAAGGCGGAGGGCAGAATTTTGTGAGATTGATTCTAAGTGTCCAGCTAAATGGAAATAGAAGAGTTCCTGATCCATTTTTTGGGCAAGTTTTCACACCCAATCTTAGGCAGTGAGGCATTGAAAAATTGGTCTTGATCTTTTCTAGCTGCTGAAGGTTGGGCTTAATTCACCAGCCAGACTGTAGTGGGAGCTTTTGCGCATGTGCAGACCTTTGATTCTGTCTTAGAAGGCGGCCTTCACGACACACAACAGCGCAGAGTCGCTGAGCAGAGACTGATAGCCAAGTTCTGCACACATGAGGACGGCCTCAACCGGGATCCTGGGTTCATGTCACACTATTTGTAACCCCCATGACTTGCCTGGGCTTGCAACATCTCACTTACTGTCCTGCCTGGAGACAATACACATCTCATTAACCTATGCTAAATGCTATCTCCACTCATTGTTTGCACCTTTAAGATTTGATTAGCTGTAAAGACTCACATTCTAATTAGTATTCTGTAAACTGTGTGTGCCTTTATATACTCTGTTTGTGACCAGAACTCTCCACTCACCTGACGAAGGGGCAAACCCCGAAAGCTAGTGGGTTTACTATCAAATAAACTTGTTGGACTTTAACCTGGTGTTGGGAGACTTCTTACACGGCATAGTGGCACAGTGCTTCACAGCGCCAGTGATCCAGGATCAATTCTGGGTTGAGTCATTGTCTGTGTGTAGTTTTCACATTCTCCCTGTGTTTGCATGGGTTTCCTCCGGGTGTTCCGGTTTACTCCCTCAGTCCAAAAGACATGCTGGTTTGGTGGATTGGCCGTGCTAAATTCTCCCTTAGTGTACCCGAACATGTGCCTGAGTGTGGCGACAAGGGGATCTTCACAGTAACTTCATTGCAGTGTTAATATAAGTCTACTTGTGACACTAATAAATAAACTTAAACTTAAATACACATGAATGGGAGGTGAGCTGAGGGATAGAAACCATGTATTGGCTAAGGCTTGATGAACCAAAGGGTCTGTTCCTATGTTGTATTGTTCTTTGCCTTTTGTGCTTTGTTCTTAATCAAAGCAATAACACCGATTGGTGCTAAAGAATGATGTAATCTGGTTTAGAAGGGCAACTTAAACAGTCTGATCAGCACCCAACACCCCTTCCTCCCGCCTCTAAACTCCTTTCCGGTTTGGCTGGTTTGACTCCTGTTAGCTCCCTCAACACAACCCAACCTCCTCTGGCTTTTTATTACAACTTATAACTTTTACCTTTGGTCAATCTTTGTTCTTTTCCACAACTATGCCAAACCTAATGGAGTTCTGAGCACTGCAACCGGAATGCTCTCCCAATAACCCACTTTCCACAAAACCAAATCCAGAAGTTCTCCTACTCCGAATGAGCTTGCTCCTTGCACAGGATCAAAGAATCTATAATACAGAAGGAGGCCATCTGGATCATCAAGTGTGCACCACAATCCTACCCAGGCCTTATCCCACGTATTTAACCTAGCTCGTCCCCTTGACACTAAGCGGTAATTTAGCATGGCCAATCCACCTAACCCATACATCTTTGGGTTGTGGAAGGAAACCGGAGTACCTGGAGAAAACACACACAGACGCGGGGAGAATGTACAGACTCTGCACAGACAATGACCCAAGCTTGGAATCGAACCCAGGTCCCTAGTGCTGTGAGGCAGCAGTGCTAACCACTGCGCCCCTTATGAGGCAGTGCATTTTTTCTGAGTGCATTTGAAGAATTCTGCACCACCTCAACACTAATTTCAGACTTGTTAATATTAGGATAGTTAACATTCCCTTCTATTACTCTTTGATAATTCATCATCCCGCATTGAACATGGTATTATAAGTAATTATTTATGCTCTTTGTATAAATAGTGCTCTTTGTCGATTAATCTTTGATGATGCAGCAGGCATACATCATTGAAAAAAAACAGCAGGGATATCACTGCAATATCCCACTCAGAATTAAGAAGTCATTAATCTTGCATGCAATCTAACTTCTGTTACTATCAAAAGGCAGAACAATTCACAACATTACTACTGCTGACACTTGTTTTCCACACTTTACTTCCAAGTAATTCTTTGTCCTTTTAACTTGCAACATTCCCAAATCCTGGATGGGAGTTGGGGGTCAAGGTGATGTTTGCAACAGGAGCCGTGTGCTGGAATTTTACTGCCCTGCCCACCACGAGAATCGGAGCAAGTGAGAGAGGCACAGTGGGAAGACCTGTCGAACTATAGTTTGAACTATGAGAAAAGGCTGAATAAACTAGGCTTGTACTCGTTAGAGTTTAGAAGAATGAGGGGAGATCTCATTGAGACGTATAAGATGATGAATGGGATGGATAGGATAGAGGTGGAGAGACTCTTCCCGCTCAGAAAGGATAGTAGGACTAGGGGATAAAGGGGGGGCGGTTTAGAGCAGAGTTGAGGAGGAACTTCCTCACTCAAAGGGTGGTGAATCTCTGGAATTCTCTGCCCGTTGAAGTGGTGGAGGCTGCCTCGCTAAATATTTTTAAGACGTGGGTAGATAGGTTTTTGATAGGCAAGGGGATTAAGGATTATGGGGAGAGGGCGGGAAAGTGGAACTGAGCCACGACAGATCAGCCATGATCTTATTGAATGGCGGGGCAGGCTCGAGGGGCTAGATGGCCTACTCCTGCTCCTATTTCTTATGTTCTTATGTTCTTACCTCAGGCAGGGTTCTACGGTTTCAGGACAAGCGAGGTTGTAAAATCCTGCCCGTGGATTGGGAATTCCTGGTAGTATTTGACCTGCAGAAATTATGCCAATTAACTTACCTCATCTATTCCCACTTGCATTCCTGTGATTTGCAGCCAACAGATGAGACTGAGACCATCTGCAACAACAATCGACCTGAGGTTTGTTCCTGACATCGTGTAGAGAGGCTGGTTTTGCCCAGGTCACTGAGAGATACCGCAATGCAGAGTGAGAGTTGTTATTGTTACCAAGTAGCCTTCCATAAGGTAAGCAAAGGCTAACTCTCTTGAGAGAAAACAAAACCCCTCACCTTTGACTTTATTGGATGGTGCCTTATTTTTAAACAGGCACCCCTTGTCCTAGATTCTCCACAAGAGAAGACATCATTTCCATAACCTTCTGCAGCAAACCCTTGGGATTGAGGACTATTTGCTTCCACACTTGAGTTCTCAGGTGACTAAGGGCTCCAACTCGTGACCTATACTCTCTGTCACAGATGGGTAGCTGGAGGTTGGGGGAATGGGTGCCCAATCTTTTAGCCTATCTCTATCCCTTTGTAGGTTCCATGTCCTCTTTGCAAATTACTTTCTTGCCTATCTTTGTGGCATCAGCTAACCTGGCAACCAGACCATTGCTCCCTCCATCCAAATTATTGATATTAATTGTAAAAAGTTGCATTCCCAACACTGATCTCGGTGGCACACTACTCATCAAATTCTACCAAACAGAAAAAGACCCATTTATGCCTACTCTGTTTCCTGTTAGCCAGTGAATCCTTTATCCTCGCCAATATGTTACTCCCCTACATCATAAGCTCTTATTTTCCACAAGAACCTTTGATGTAGCGCGCTATCAAATGCATTCCTGGAATCTAAGTATAGTACATGCAGCAGCTTCACTTCATCCATAGCATGTAACTCCTTCAACAAGCTCCAATAAATTTGTTAAACAATGATTTCTCCTTCACAGAACCATATCGCCTCTGCCTGATTGCCTTGAATTGATCTCAGTACCTTGCTGTACATCTCCAGTAAAAGCTACAAATATTTTCCCTATGACAGATGTAAAGTTAACTGGCCTGTACTTTCCCACTTTCTATCTCTCTCACTTTTTGAACTGCTATTTCCCAATCCAATGGAACCTTTCTGGAAGCAACATGTCAAGTTTCTTGCCAGCCACTTCTGCTAACACACCAGGGTAAAGTCCACCTGGATTTGGGGATTTGTCTGCACAAAGCTCCAACAATTTGCCCAGTACCAATTCTCAATTGATTGTCATTTTCCTGAGTTCATCCCTTCCAGTTTCCAGCTACCCGTTTTAATGGTTTGAATGTTAGCATCTGCAGAAACTGATCAAAGTGCAGATGCTGTGCCCAACACTAGTTTCAGGCATGAACTGGACACCTGCTAATCTAACCTGATCAGTATTGTCATCCAATATCTTCAATGTGAAGTCCTGCTTACCTACAGCCAATGGGAATTACCTGATAAGCTATGTAAAGCTCCGGTCAGACCCCATTTGGAATATTGTGAGCAGCTTTGGGATCTAAGGAAGGATGTGCTGGCCTTGGAAAGGGTCCAGAGAAAGTTCACAAGCATGATCCCTGGAATGAAGAGCTTGTCAAATGAGGAATGGTTGAGGACACTGGGTCTGCGTTCGTGAGAGTTTAGAAGGATAAGGGGGGAATCTCATTGAAACTTACAGGATACCGTGAAGCCTGGATAGAGTGGATGTAGAGAGGATGTTTCCACTAGTGGGAAGAACTAGAACCAGAGGGCACAACTTCAGGCTAAAGGAATTATCCTTTAAAACAGAGATGAGAAGGAATTTCTTCAGCCAGAGAGTGGTGAATCTGTGGGACTCTGCTGCAGAAGGCTGTGGTGGCCAGGTCATTGAGTGTCTTTAAGACAGAGTTAGATAGGTTCTTGATTAATAGGGGGATCAGAGATTATGGGGAAAAGGCAGGAGAATGGGGATGAGAAAAATATCAGCCATGATCGAATGGCGGAGTAGAAACGATGGGCCGAGTGGCCAAATTCTGCACCTATTGGTCATACGATTGAATAAGGGTGAGTGTAGAGTTTGTTTCTGAAAATGTTGTTAGAACTGGAAAATTTAGTTGTGAAGAAAGATTGGAATAGAGATGGCTGACAGGAAATTAAGGCCAGAAATCTCCAACCTCGCCTGCAGCTGGTATTTTCCAATCCCGCTGCAGTAAATGGAGATTTGGCGGAGTGCCAAATCCTCCGTTCTCACTGGTAGCAGAGGCAGAGCATATAAATCGGAAGAATTCCAGCCTAAATTGAGGTGCAAACGAAAACCATGTGGAGCCTAACTGGAATGGATAGATTCTCTTATTGGCAGAGAAATCAACAGTCAGAGGGCAGGGATCTGCATTCATTAGTGGATAGATTAGAGGGGAGTTGAGGAGAATTCTGGAGCTCTCTGTCTGAATGGGTGACAGAGACAAACGCCCTTATCACATTTTTAAAATATTTCTTCATATATTTGAAATGCCGTATCCTTCAGGGTGTCAGGCCAGGAGCTGGGAAGTGGGATTTGCTAGAGCAACAGCACAGTCACAATGGGCCAAATGGCTTCCTTTCTCAATGTAAATTTTCCATGTTTGACTGCCAGGATTTTTAAATCTGCTGTCTCAAATAGTTTTATATCTAATTTAACGAAAGCGAAACAAGCACGCTTTTTAAATGCTCCTCTGAGTCCTTTTGAGGACTTTGCTCATGGAGATTAAGCTTCAATTCCTGGACACACCAGACCAGTCCTCGAGGTTGGGCCACTAACTCTTAGGAAGAATTGTTTGAGCGTGTAACCAAGTGTGTCGATGAGGGTAGTGCCGTTGATGCAGTTTACATGGATTTCAGCAAAGCCTTTAACAAATGGGAGACTTATAAAGAAGACGAATGCACATGAGATACAGACTGACCTGATAAGGTGCATTCATAATTGGCTTAATGTAGGAAACAGAGGGTGGTGACAGGTGCTTTAGTGACTGGAGGCCAGTGACCAGTGGTGTACCACAGGGATCTGTCTGGGTCCCCTATTGTTTGTCATTTATATAAATGACACCGATGACTTTGTGGGGGGCAGGATCAGTAAGTTAGCCGGTGACACCAAGGTTGGCCGAGTAGTTAACAGTGAGGTTGAGTGTCTTGGGTTACAGGAAGATGTAGACAAGATGGTCAAATGGGGTGATAAGAAGCACTTGGAATTTAACCCTGAAAGGTATGAGTTGATACATTTTGCAAAGAGTAATTTGACAAGGAGGTATACCATGAAAGTTCTGACACTGGGAAGTTCTAAAGCACAAAGGGATCTTGGTTTATTTGTCCTTAGGTCTCGGAAGGCAGAAAGGCAGGTACATAGGGTGGTGAAAAAGGCAGATGGCACATTCAACTTTATCGATCGGCATATAGTTACAAAAGCAGAGAGGTCATGATGGCGTTGTATAGCATTTTGGTGAGACCACAGCTGGAGTATTGTGTGCAGTTCTGGTCGCCACATTATAGGAAGAATGTGGACGCACTGGAAAGGATGCAGAGGAGATTCACCTGGGATGGAATACTTGAGTTATTAAGAGAGGTTGGATAGGTTTGGGTTGTTTTCTCTGGAACAGGGAAGACTGAGGAGTGACCTGATTGATGTATTCAAGACATGAGGGGCATGGACAGGGTGGATAGGGAGCAGCTGTTCCCCTTAGTTAAAGGGTCAGTTACAAGGGGGCACAAGTAAAAAGTGAGGGGTAGGAGTCTTAGAGGGGATTTGAGGAAAAACATTTTTACTCAGGGGGTGATGATGCTCTGGAGCGCGCTGCCTGGGAGGGTGCTGGAGACAGGATGCCTCACATCCTTTAAAAAGTATCTGGATGAGCATTTGGCACACCATAGTATTCCAGGCTATGGACCAAGTGCTGGCAAGCGGGATTAGGTGGGCTGGTCAGGGCCTCTCATGGGCCAGTACAGCACAATGGGCCAAAGGGCCCTTTCTGGATTGTAGATTTCTGTGATTCTGTGAAGTTATTTTAAACATATATATCCAATATATATAGCTCCATTTAATTATGAGGCATACAGCTGCATTAATGTGATAAAAACTAACATATATCAACAGATTATTTTTTGAATAACAATTGTGAATTAACATTTTGTTATTCAGTGCGTTATCTAGTCAGATCAGAATGAAGCTACTGATATATGAGAAAAGCAGAGTTTAAGAGCTTTCTCAATACTTCAATTTGGAGAATCACTTCAAGATCGCAATTGGAGGCTGCATTGTTATTTTCGGAAGGAAATATGTCATTACTTATGTGGCAATTACAGTTTTATTTCAGGTGACTTGTCTCCATTTATCTCGATGAATCACATCCTCACAACTTTTCCAACCCTTCCATCTGCATCATCATGCATCCTTTCAGCATCCTATTAAATCACATTTAGTCTGTGTTTTGTACAGCATCGCTCTGCCACAGGATGAGCACAAGCAAGTTTAGGCACGTCTTTCTGTCAGATCTGTTCAAAAAGCAATACATTTTGGGAGAATCTGCGTGATTGTTGCAGCGAGGGACTGCTGTGGTGGCGAGATAAAGCACCTTCTATTTTTGGGTGCTCGGTGTCAGCACAAGGTTCGATAGAATGACGGTATATAACTTGGAGCCCTGGGCGTTCATCACTGCACTTGAACGAGTGCACCAGATGCCTTAATGGGCTCCGCAAGGGTCTATCAATTAAAAAAAACCTTGTCTCCGATAGCGCTACAATTTTAAAATGGGCCTCGACAAGTGAGAGACTGAGTTGGGAGGGGGTGGCGGGGAGGAGGTCCTCGTGCACGAATCTTTGAACGTCGCAGGACAGGTTAACAAAGTAGTTGGTAAAGCATTTGGGGTCCTGGGTTTTGGGAAAGAATAGAGTCGTGGGGGTAATTTTACCATCCCGCTCGCCACTGGAATCAGAGCGGGCGAGGGGCAGACCACGGAAATGTCCATTGACATCGGGCGGGATTTTACGGTTTCAGGCAGAGCGAGGCTGTAAAATCCCGCCCATAGCGTGGAGTTTTCTGGCCCTCCCACCAGTGAGATCTTCCAGTCCCGCTGATGTCAACGCCACCCATGGTTTCCCTGCAGTGGAGAGCGCGGGGTATATAAAACACTGCAGGCATCGTCAGGACAGGAGGATCCCACCACCGGCCAACAGTGCGTTGCTTTCATCGCCAGGAAATACATCGTGGGGTCTGGAAAATCTTGCTCACAACCCGGGATCTTTCAGGGTGGCAGTGAGCTGCCCCATCCGCCAGCCTGAAAGTTCAGGGTTAACGCCATTGCATTGATCATACATGACTGCATATTATGTTCATCAGGTAATCAATTGCCTGCAGTAAGGATTTATGCCCCCAAGAGCTGCTGGCTAATTATATGATTGGTGGGTCTACAGTTCTAGCAGTGCCACTGGGAGTGATGGCCACTTTTGGTACTGCAGCTTTCAAAATGGAATTGGATGAGTATTTGAAGGAGACAAAAGTTGCAAGGATATAAGGAAAGAACGTGGGAATGGGACTAACTTCAGTTTGGAAAAAGAGTCATTAAATCTGTGTCTCCCTCCACAGATGCTGCCAGACCTGCTGAGTTTTTCCAGCACTTTCTGTTTTACTTGGCACAGACTGGTTTGCTCTTTGAGCCTTGAGGAGACATATGGCCTGTTTCTGTGCCTCACTCTTCTATGATGCCATAATTCAGGTGCCAGGTATGGCTCAGTGGGTCACAGTGCCAGGAACCTGGGTTCAATTCCAGCCTTGGGTGACTGCGTGGAGTTTGAATATTCTCCCCATGGCTGCGTGTGGGAGGAAACCGGGTGCTCCGGTATCTTCCCACACTCCAAAGATATGCAGATTAGGTGAATTGGCCGTGCTAAATTACCCTTTTATGTCCAAAGTTGTGTAGGTGAGGTGGATTGGCCATGGTAAGTGGTTATAGGGATAGAGTCGAGGGGACATCCTGGGTAAGATACTCTGTTGGGGAGTTAGTGCAGACCTGATGGGCTGAATGGCTTTCTTCTGCGTATTGGGATTCTGTGGGTAACATACTCATTAATATCCGGCCTTGATGTGCCAGGGCCGGGCTGCAGGAGGTCCAACCAAAAGTACATTGAAATCCGGATGGATGGGATGAGCCTGATGGTGAGTAGGGCTGGAGAACCTTGCCCTTAATGTTAGAAGATTATGGGTTCAATTCTCACTTCAGAGTCTTCAACACAAAATCCAAGCTGATGCTCCAGGGCTGCAGTTTTGGGAGAGACGTGAAATCAGCATTTCATCTGCCCTTCCACTGTTTTGGAGTAGAAAGTTGGGTTGGGGTGTGTGGTTTGGCTCAGAAATAGTTTGGGCTTTCCTGAAGTGCTATGTAAATGAAAACCTTTCCTTTCCTTCAATATAATTGAGTGTCATTGCATTGCCAATCAAAAAAATATTGGACTCAAACTCACAACCTCTGTTTTAATTGTAACCATCAAGCTGACACAGATACACAAAATCTGTGACAAATGGGGAAAGCTTTTAGAATAGAATCCCTACAGTGTAGAAGGGAGCCATTAGGCAAATTGAGTCTGCACTGATGACAACCCTTCCCAGCCCTATCCCCATAACCCTACTTTTTTACGCTGCTATCCCCCTGATACTCAGGGGCAATTTACCATGGCCAATCCATAAGACCACGAGATCATAAGACCATAAGACATAGAAGCAGAATTAGGCCACTCGGCCCATTGAGTCTGTTCTGCCATTCAATCATGGCTGATATTTTTCTCATCCTCATTCTCCTGCCTTTTTCCCATAACCCCTGATCCCCTTATTACTCCACCTGACCTCCACATCTTTGGAGTTTGGGAGGAAACTGAAGCACCTGGAGGAAACCCATGCAGACATGAGGAGAATGTGCAAACTTCACTCTGACAGTCATCCAAGTCAAGAATCGAATCCAGGCTTGGATGACTGCCACTGGCACTGTGAGGCAGCGGTGCTAACCACTGTGCCACTGTGACACATTGTACTGCCTCCAGTCATAATATCATTGACCAAAGATGCGTGGGTTAGGTTGATTGGCCACGCTAAATTGACCCTAGCGTTAAGGGACTACTACGGAAAATATGTGGAGTTACAGGAATAGGGCCTGGGTGGAATAGTAGTCGGGGCAGACTTGATGGGCCAAATGGCCTCCTTCTGCACTTTAGGGATTCTATGATTTGATTTGATTTATTATTGTCACATGCATTAGTATACAGTGAAAAGTATTGTTTCTTGTGAGATATACAGACAAAGCATACTGTTTGTAGAGAAGTAAACAAGAGTGTGCAGAATGTAAGAGATTGAATTAGAACATTGTTAGAGTGTTTAAAAGAGTTAGAATGAAGTTTTAGAAACATGGAGCAAGAGTAAAAGATGGAATTAGAAGGTACGCTGGCCGCAGCTTCTAAGAAGTTGCCTCGCTCCGGCACCATCTCATCTAAAAAGATTCTATGATTCAATGAATATATCTTTGCTTAGATAATAGGAATAATGTTATTCATGTATTCATATAACACCTATTAGTGTTGAATGACAGAGACCTGAGTGTTGACCAGTCACAGATTATGAACCTGCCAACAGCCTCTGTAAACTGATACTGAGAGTTTACTGTGAGTAAACCTTAAACTCAATACGTGTCCTGAGAACAGAGAGAGACAGGGAGAAAGAGAGAGAGACACACACACACAAGATGAGCTACATTAACCCACATCAATTATTGATCTAGAAATAATGGTACTTGGTTCAAGAGCTGCACAAAAAGAAACGGATAATATAATGAGGGCAAAAATAAATAAAAAGTATCTATTTCGACAATGGTTTGCAGCATTTCATTTCCTGTATTCATTAAAACAATTGGAAGCTTTTAACTTGCACATTATCTACTCTGGGTTAACATTTCGTATTCATTGCATGCTTGTAGTTATGAACGACACAGAAGTGGCTTTGTTCTCAAATGTTCACCTTTAATGGAACATCCTTGTTTTGAGTGCGGTGCAGATCATTTCCGTGTCATGTTTTGATGCACTGAGTAAGTACTCCATATTGATTTGAACATTGGGCTGGGCTGTCAATACTAGGGGGATTAAGCTGTGTGAGCAAAGGCTGCAAAACTGGGTAGGAACAGTGCAACGAGCCCAATGGATTGCTGGAGGTTTTTCACAAGGTTACGAAATGATGAGGGATGCAGATAGACGCTCTTTTGGTCAATCTATGATGAGAGGTGCAACTGCTCTCCACACCTGTCTATCGCACTTCCATCTATTCATATCTCCCCAATCCCCTCCTTCTTCCTTGCAATATAGAATCCAGATAGGTGGCACTGTGGCACAGTGGTTGGCATAGCGCCAGGGACCCAGGTGCGATTCCCAGCTTGAGTCTCTGTCTGCGCAACGTCTTTACATTCTCCCCATGCCTGTGTAGGTTTCTTCCGGGCGCTCTGATTTCCTTCCACAGTCCGAAAGTTCAGCAAGTTAGGTGTATTGGCCATCATAACTTCCCCCTCAGTGTACCCAAATAGGTGCCAGAGTATGGTGACTAGAGGATTTTCACAATAACATCATTGTAGTGTTAGTGTAAGCCTTCTTGTGAAACGAGAAAACAAACCTCAAGATTTTGCAGTTTGATTCTATCCGGAATCTATTCCCCACCTGTGTGCGGAAGAATTCTCCAGAAATCTGTCATGAAAGTGCTTCTCCTGAGAGACTAGTTATTTTTCATCAAATGTAAGAAAAATATAACTTGAAAAAGTTGGCTTGTTTTACCAATGGCCAGGTAATTGTGCAGGACTCTCGAGAGCTGCTGATGGAATCTTTGGGCTCAGGGATCCCTGGTTCAAAAATGTTTTTCTACAAGATCATTTATCAGTACTTCATATTCACGCAGAAATGTGTCTTTAACCAGGCAAGTTTATTGGGAAAGTTCACAGGATCAAATTATTTCCCATTTTTTACCCCACCTGGAGTCATTGGGGAGCAAAATTGGGCAGGGTTTAAAATAGGGTGTTCAGTCCAGTTCCATTTCTTTCTTGTCCAGCAGCATCCAATTAAAGTTCTCTGCCCATTGAAGTGGTGGAGGCTACCTCGCTAAGCATATTTAAGACGCGGATAGATAGGTTTTTGGTAGGCAAGGGGATTAAGGGTTATGGGGAAAAAGCGGGAAAGTGGAACTGAGCCACTTCTGATCAGCCACCATCTTATTGAATGGCGGGGCAGGCTCGAAGGGCTAGATGGCCTACTCCTGCTCCTATTTCTTATCTTCTTATGTTCTCTTCCAAAGTTTTCCAATTTCTTCACACATCAACTCATCCCCAAACCCCATGGTCTGGGGCTCGGCTCCTCCCACTGTGACTGGATCCTAGGCTTCCTAACCCACAGACTGCAGTCAGTAAAGATAGGCAACAACACCACCTCTACAATCATCCTCAACACTGGTGCCCTGCAAGACTGTGTCCTCAGCCCCTGGATGTACTCCTAAATGCCTATGACTGTGTGGCCAAATTCCACTCCAAGGTAATGAGATCACGTACCAACCAACTCAAGAACAGCTCCTTCCTTGCTGCCATTAGACTTTTAAATGGACCCACCTCATACTAACTTGATCTTTCTGCACACCCCAGCTATGATTATAACATTACATTCTGCACCCTCTCCTTTCCTTCTTTATGTACGATATGCTTTGTCTGTATAGCGCACAAAGAAAAACAATACTTTTCTCTGTATACAAAAATAAATCAAAGCAAATCAAACATATCTCAGACCCCTGGCTCAGGGTGACACAGTGGCATGGTGGTTAGCACTGCTACCTCAGAACTCCAGTGATCAGAGTTCAATTCTGGCCATGGGTCACTATGGAGTGAGTTTCTCTCTGTGTCTGAGTGAGTTTCCAGTGGGTGCTCAGTTTTATCCCACAGTCCAAAGATGTGTAAGTCAGGTGTATTAGCCATGCTAAATTGCCCCTTAGTGTCTCAAGATGTCTAGGTTAGATGGATTAGGCATGTCAAATGTGTGGGGTTACAGGGATAAAGCAGGGGAGAATGCCTGGGTAAAATAATCTGTCAGAGGGTTGGTGCATTCAGATGGGCTGAATGGTCTCTTCTGTACCATAGGGATTCTGTAATTCTATGATGTGAGCTGGCAATGACTCAATGGGTAACATTCAGAAGATTATTTGTTCATACACCGTAAGACAGATTTAAACACATATCTGTGCTATATTCAATGCAGAGCGAATGCTGCACAGTCAGAGGTGCCATCATTTGAATGAGAAATTAACTGAGTCCCAGCCTACCCTCACAGGGTGGAGTTTGTCCTGCTGACCTGGCCAACATTCATCCTTCCACCAGGAGCAATAAAACAGATTAGCAAGGCATCAAATCACTGAAAAGAACTTGGGACCTTGCTGTGCACAAATTTGTTGCCACATTCCATACAACAGTGACTAGAATTTCAAATTACTTTGCTGGCTTTGCATGTCTCTGAGGTCAAGAAAGATAAGACAAACAAGTGCTCACCAAAAAATGGCAGAGTTTTGCTTCTGGTGAGAAAACCAGTGTGTTCCTCTTCAGAGAAATACCCGTTTCTTTCTCCAAATCATCTAACATTCTTGACCCTGCTACAGCTGATGATTGAATTCAAGGTACAGCAGATGTTGGCACAGTGGTTAGCACTGCTGCCTCACAGTGCCAGGGACCTGGGTTCAATTCCCAGCTTGAGTCACTACCTGTGTGGAGTTTGCACGTACTCCCCATGTCTGTGTGTGTTTCCTCCAGGCACTCCAGTTTCCTTCCACAGTCCAAAGATGTGAGGATTAGGTGGATTGGCCATGCAAAATTGCCACTTAGTGTCAGAGAACTATTTAGGGTAAATGCATGCTGGTATGGAGATAGGGCCTGGGTGGGATTGTGGTCTGTGCAGACTCAATGGGCTGAATGGCCTCCTTCTGAACTGTAGGATTCTATGATTCTATCATAGGAAGAGAAGGAAGTCACTTGACACATTGAATTTTGCTATCTGCAATGATGGAATTTGAACCCATATCTCCACAGCATTATCCCCAGCCAATGAGTCACTAGCCCTGTGACAGTACCACTACACTACTGCTTCCCCATGGAAAAAGATTGAAGAACAGGACCAAGACCTTAAGTTACCCTTTGGTGACGCTGGAGCCAATGTATGGAAATGTAATATTAATTCTGACTTTTCTCTCGAAGAAAGAAATAAAGACAAATGACATGGAAATAACACTGCAACAAATCAATTTGCAGCCAAGCAGCCAACTGGAAAGAGCTAAATGTTCACTATTTAAAATCGAGGAGGCTCATTAAACTAAATCTTGAACGCGAACCTGCCAATCCCCATTGACATTTAAATATTTTAAAAACACACGCATCAATATTAATGAACATAATTCCAAGTGCTCATCCAGTATTAATTATTTCCGATCCTAAAACCCACTTTTAAAATCAAGGCACACAAAATAATTTTCAGTGCAGCACGTGGAAAACTATTGTCCGCATTAATTGATCTAAATTCCCTTTAATTATGAATCAGGCAACTAACTAACGGACACCCATAAAACTCACTTAGTCGACAGCCTCCTTCAAAAATTCACCATTTCAAGATCTGAAATCCAATTTCTTCAGAGTTTAAAGGGACACCTACCTTCAATGAAACACTTACCTCGTCTCAAATCCAACAAATTACTTAGAAGCGCACTGTGGTTTTGGGAGAAATGTCAACCAATTTGTGCAAGCTAAGGTCCCACAAAGATTCTATAGACAAATGGAGCAGCTACTGAGGTAGAGAATCATAGAATCCCTACAGTGCAGAAGGAGACCATTTGGCCCATCGAGCCTGCACCGACAACAATCCCACCTAGGCCCTATCTCCATAACCACATGTATTAACACTCACCCTCCTGTCACTAAAGGGAAATTTAGTATGGCACCACCTAACCAGCACATTTATAGTGGAGCCTTGGGAATAATACAGCACAAAAGGGGTGCATTTGACCGCCTTGTTCAAGCCCACCTAGAAACACTCAGGTGACCCTTCTAACGCTATGTTCTTGCACGCGGCTCATAGCCCTGCAAGTTACAGCACTTAAGGCACAGATCCAGGTACCTTTTGAACGAGTTTAGGGTCTCTGCCTCCACAGCCAACCCAGGCAACAAAGTCCAGACACCCACCACCCTCTTCATATAAAAGGTTTTTCCGCATGTTCCTTCTAATTGTTCTGCTACTTAGCTTGAATCAATGATCCCTGGTATTTGAACTCACTGCCAAGGGAAACAGGCTCCTCCTGTCTATTCTATCTCTTGCAATTTTGCATACCTCAATCATGTCACCCCTTAGCCTTCTCTGTTCCAAGGAGAATAACCCTTAACCTCTCCAATTTCTCCTCTGGCAACATTCTAATAAATCTTCCCCTATCATTGTGGCCCTGTCAATCACTGTCACTCTCCTTCTGTGTAGCAGGACCACCAGTGGTGCCATGAACTTGCTGATTTCCTGAGAGGGTACTCCCCCCAGAAGCAGTATCTCTGTTTGAGAGAGGGGGGAATGAGCGCAGGGGACTCCTGCACTTCCTTCCTGAGCCTTCGACTTTGTCTGACAGTCATTTCTTCCTCTTCTGCCTGTGTAATCCTCATCCGTGGTGTAACCACCTTGCTAAATGTGTGATCCACAATGTTATCAGCATTGTGGATGTTCCACAGTGAGTCCACCCGCAGCTGCAGCTCCAGGAAGTGCTTAGCTAGTACCTGCACCAGGTCATCCTCACTACACATGTGGTCGTCATGGATATCAAAAGCATCCCTTATTTCCCACATTGAGCAAGAGGAGCACACCTGTGGGTCTGAGTATCCTGTCATGACATTTCTCCAGATTAAGCTAGTTAGTCCATTTAAGAAAGTTTCATTAAGCTAGGGACCTTTCATTTCAACTCTATTATAATCAAAAGTTTCTACCTGTACATAAGCTAAGATACTACACTTTAAAAACTGTAAGAGAATACTCTGTAGATATCACTTACCAATTGGCTGTTTCCACTGGGATTGTGTCACTTTCTATACTATAATGTCACCTCCGCAAGAAACCAGCTCATGGCCCAGATGGTTCCCACTGCAACGTTGTTCACCTTTGTGAGGATAGGTGGATCAGAAAAGGGGCACTCACTCCCTCCTCACTCAATTCCCTCAGTTGCCAAATCCCCACTTAGGTACTCACCAAAGCAGCATTCCAGTGTAAACCGGAGGATATGCAAAACATTACGGAACCTGGAATCTGGAACAAGACCCGAGAATGCTGGAAAAACTCAGCAGCTCTGGCAGCATCTATCTGGAGAGAAACAGAGATAATGTTTTGAGTCCTTTGACTCTTCACTAGAACTGAAGAGAGGGAGAATGCGCCGAACAAAAAATAGGAACTTCAAGAACAAAAAACAGATGGCCTTGTCTGAACATGGAGAAGAAGTTATGTAAGCTATTACTTAATCTGCTTTTTTTGCTGATGTTGAAGTAAGAAGGAGTTTAGTTTATTTATTAGTATCACAACTAGGCTTACATTAACACTGCAATGAAATTACTACCCTAGTCATCACACTCAAGCACCTGTTCGGGTACAATGAGGGAAAATTTAGCATGGTCAATGTACCTAACCTGCACACCTGTCAGACTGTGGGAGGGAACTGGGGCACCCGGAGGAAACCCTCATACACGTCAGGAACATGCAGACTCTGCACACAGTGACCCAAGCTTGGAATCGAACCTGGCACTATGAGGCAGCAATGCTCACCACTGTGCCGTCATGCCACCCAGGTTAAGCATGCCTGACAAAAAAGGAATGAATTTGCACTTCTGTTGCACCAGTTACAACTCAGGATATCCTGAAGCAAAGTCATTGAAATAGTTTTGATATGTTGTTACTGCTGTATGTAAAAAATACAAACAGCCAGTAAACTCTCTCAAATAGCTGGTCTTTTGAAAGGTTGATCGAAGGGAAAAAATTGGCTAAGATACCAGGGTGAACAAAACTGTTCTTCATCAGATAGTGGAATGGAATGTTTTATATTCTTCTGAGAGAGTTGATATGACCTTGGTTTAACATCTCATATAAAAAAGTTAAATATCACTGTTACTGTTGTAGATCATATTAAATATCAAATTAGTTCACTAAAGCTTCAATTACATCAGTCAGAGAAATACTTTATTAATCATATTTTGCTCACATTTCCAAGTTATTGTAACTATTGGAACAATAATTTTCCTGTATTAAATCAATTTGAAGCATAAAAAGTAAAGCAATAGTGTTTGGCACAGTAGGTAGTTTAGTTAATGTTGACTGTTATGTAATTAGTTCAATCAGTTCTGACAGCCCATTAACCATAGAACTTGTTCATTTGACTGAAGTTCAACAGGCAGATCTGGTGTGATATTATTTCAATTCATAAAAAGCAGCAGCAGGAGTGGGCAACTCAGCCTCTTGAGCCTGCTCCACCATGCAGTGCAACGCTGGTTGATCTCATCTCAGCCTCAGCTCCACTTTCCTGCCCGTTCTCCATAATCCTTCAAATCCTGACTAAAAATCTGTCTGTCTCCTCCTTAAATTTACTCAATGTTCCAGTATCCTGCATGCTCTGGTGCAGCGAATTTCACAGATTCACTGCCCTTTGATGGAGGAATAGTGCTCCGAAAGTTCATGCTTATTGGATTTCAATCTGGTGTTGTGAAACTGTGGCCTTTGGAAGAGTTAATTTCCCATCATCTCCATTGTAAATCTGCCACCCTTTATTCTAAAATTATGAACTCTTGTTCTAGAGTGACCCACAAGAGATCATAAGATCAACGTATGTTCAGTTGATCTTTCTCTGCACCTTAACAATGATTGTAACACTGCATTCTGCACTCTTTCCTTTCCTCCTCTAGTATGGTATAGTTTCACTGTATACTAATACATGTGACAATCAAAATCAAAATCAAATCAAATCAAATCAAAGTGGAAACATCTCTCCATGGGTACCTTGTTAATCCCCCTTATTATTTTGAACACCAGGGGTGGCACGGTAGCACAGTGGTTAGCACTGCTGCTTCACAGCTCCAGGGTCCTGGGTTTGATTCCTGGCTCGGGTCACTGTCTGTGTGGAGTTTGCACATTCTCCTCATGTCTGCGTGGGTTTCCTCCGGGTGCTCCAGTTTCCTCCACAGTCCAAATATGTGCGGGTTAGGTTGATTGGTCATGCTAAGAAATTGCCTCTTAGTGTCCAGGGATGTGTAGGTTAGAGGGATTAGTGGGTATAATATGGAGTGATATGGGGGTAGGATTGTGTTCGGTGCAGACTCGATGGGCCGAAGGGCCTCTTTCTGCACTGTAGGGTTCTATGATTCTATAAGGAAATCTCAATCAGACCTTCTCTCATTCTTCTAAACTCCAGGGAGTATCGGCATAAATTGTCCAATCTCTCTTCATAAGTCAAACCCTCATTTCTGGAATCAATCTGGAGAACCTCCTCTGAACCATCTCCAATGCCACTACATCCTGCCTCATGTCTGGGGACAAACCTGTGCAAAATACTCCAGGTACAGTCTCACCAATGCCTTGTATAGCAGCAGCAACTCTTCATTACCCTTATATTATATTCTTTGAGCAATAAACATGATTGCCCAAGGCTCAGTTTGACCATAAATCCACAGAAATAGCTGGAACGTCATTTTAACTCTCCAGGATGGGTAGAGGCTGGGGGAAGGGGAGTTGAGAGTGAGTTTGTGTGTGTGGATAGAGCTTTAGTTCCCCCTAAAGGTGGTGGTGGGATAGTCCATTAATTATAGACTTAACCCAGGATTCTACCTTTTACAAGCCAGTGCGTGGGTTTCCCAAGGCGTATGAAGCACATTATGGCCAATTGAGCCAAGCTGAAAGCATAATCATTGTTCAGTGAGACTGGTAGATCAGAAACCCTTGAAAGATGAAATTGCATATGATCTGGCTTGCCAAGATGATGGGCTAGTGTGCTCACAGCTTTTCTTCAGGGTGCTTGCTTCCACCACTTCATTTTCAATTGTTTGGAAGTTATTTCTCCTACTCAACTTGGTCTGAATTTCCCTGCTGTCAATATGCCTTGTGAAACCTCGGATACGGAATAAGAACATAAGAAATAGGAGCAGGAGTAAGCCATCTAGCCCTTCGAGCCTGCCCCGCCATTCAATAAGATCATGGCTGATCTGAAGTGGATCAGTTCCACTTTCCTGCTTTCTCCCCATAACCCAAAATTCCCTTGTCTATCAGAAGCCTATCTGCCCATGACTTAAATATATTCAGCGAGGTAGCCTCCACCACTTCAACGGGCAGAGAATTCCAGAGATTCACCACCCTTTGAGTGAAGAAGTTCCTCCTCAACTCTGATCTAAACTGGCCCCCACCCGTCCTCCCCCGTCACACCTGAGGTCAACGGAACTTTGCACATTCTGTCCCCCACCCGCTATGATTCCCCTGGCAAGCAGGAGAGGAAAACTCTCCTCCCCCCACAAAGATTCTTGTTTACTGCTAATTTAATTGCTAATTTGTATTAATGAGGGTGCCTGACATCCTAATATGTTAAAAATAGCTTATTGCTTATTACCGTTGAGATCCATGATTCATCTTTCATCCACCACCAGGTGACTGTGTGGAGTTTGCACATTCTCCCCGTGTCTGCGTGGGTTTCCTCCGGATGCTCCGGTTTCCACACGCAGTCCAAAGATTTGCAGGTTAGCTTGATTGGCCGTGTTAAATTGCCCCTTAATGTCAGGCGAACTAGCGGGGTTATGGGGATAGGTCCCAGGCCTGATAGGCCAAATGGCCCCCTTCTGCACTGTAGGGATTCGAACTTGCTTTCCAGCTTTCACCCCTCCATTGGAAAGCTTGCATTTTGCCTCCGGTGCAGTTAAGTTCCTCCTCCACCCCACCAGCGCCTCGTTTCTCACTCTGCAGAGCTTCACTAGATCTGTCCATTGTGTATTTGTGACAAATCAAACTGCTTGCGTTTGGTGCATTTTGAAATGAAACAATTGGATTTTCAGTAATAAACAGAATACAAAACATTGGTCTGAGTCCTCATCTAATCAGGTTTCGATCTTGTTTAGCATTTGTTGAAATTGTTTGTATTTAAATTTTACTTGCTTCTTGTCTATCACAGCAAGAAGTCATTTAAATACAGCACTTTTGATTTATTATGAAGGATGACATTTATTTTCTATTGTGCCAGCGCTGGACAGCAAAAAAAAAGGATTACGTAAGAAGGCTGAGACACCGAATCCTTCACATTTCCTGCTTCCCTCACCTCCTCCAGTTTCTTTAACCTCTTCCAGCCCTGCAACTCTCCGAGATCTTTTTTTAAGCTTATCTTTATTATTGGCACAGTCGGCTTACATTAACACTGCAATGAAGTTACTGTGAAAATCCCCCAGTCGCCACACTCTGGCATCTGTTCGGATACACTGAGGGAGAATTTAGCATGGCCAATGCACCCAACCAACATATCTTTCTGATTGTGGGAGGAAACCATAGCACCCGGAGGAAACCCACACAGACACGGGGAGAATGTGCAGACTCTGCGCAGACAGTGACGCAAGCCAGGAATCAAACCTGGATCCCTGGCTTTGTGAGGCAGCAGTGCTAATCACTGTGCCACCGTGCTGACCTATCTCTATCCTTTTCCAATTTAGGCCATTGAATAGTCCAAGATTCTCATTGCTCAACCAATGGAAGTTATTCTTTCAGCCACCTGGGTCCCAGCCAAAATCTCTCTCTAAATCTTTGCATATCAATACTTCTCTCTTTCTCTCCTCTTTTAAGGCACTACTTAAAACCTACCTCTTTAACCTCTGTGACTCACTGACCCTGTATGACACTAGTGTTTGATAAGCCCCCGATGGAATGCCAGAAGCACAGGAGCAGGAATAGACCATTTGTCTCCTCAAATCTGCTTTGCCAGTCAATGCCGTCATGGCAGGATCTCTGAGTGGAACCTTGAAGAGGTATCAGGAGTCTCGGCTGCCGGCTGAAGAGAGGGAAGGCCAGTGGCGATGGATTTGACACCCTGGAGATGGAAGTCTCACCTATTGGTGGCACGGTGGTACAGTGGGGCAGCATGATGGCACAGTGATTTTTACTGCTGCCTCACAGCAGGTTCATTTCCACCCTCAGGTCACTGTCTGTGTGGAGTTTGCATGTTCTCCCTGTGTCTGCATGGGTTTCCTCCGGGTGCTCCGGTTTCCTCCCACAGTCCAAAGATGTAGGACTCTAGTTGGTTCTTTAATAGAGACTTTAATAGGTCCTAAATAGATCAGGATTTTATTCCCTGGAACGTAGAAGAATGAGGGGAGATTTGATAGAGGTGTATAAGATTTTGATGGGTACAGATATAGTGAATGCAAGCAGGCTTTTTCAACTGAGGCTAGGGGAGAAAAAACAGAGGGCATGGGTTAAGGGTGAAAGGAGAAAAGTTTAAAGGGAATATTGGGTGGGGGGGGGGGGTTCTTCACGCAGAGAGTGGTGGGAGTGTGGAATGAGCTGCCAGATAAAGTGGTAAATGCTGTGTCACTTTTAACGTTTGAGAAAAACTTGGACGGATTCATGGATGAGAGGGGTGTGGAGGGATATGGTTCAAGTGCAGGTCAGTGGGACTAGGCAAAAAATGGTTCGGCACAGACGAGACGGGCCAAAAGGCCTGTTTCTGCACTGTAATTTTCTATGGTTCTATGTGCAGGTTAGGTTGATTGGCCATGCTAAATTGCCTTAGTGTCAGAGGGATTAGCAGGGTAAATAAGGGGATTACATAAATAGGGCCTGGGTGGGATTGTATTCAATGCAGACTCAGTGGGCCGAATGGCCTCCTTCTGCCCTGTAGGGATTCTATGATTCTATTGAGTACTTCTGGCCAATCAGGGAGCAGCATTTCTTGTACTCAGCGGTGAGGTTGAGGCTGCTGCTGGAAGGCAGGCACCAGTGCCCCAACACAGAGGGACCAAAGCCAAATATGGGAAGTCCGTGTAAGGGAAGATTCCAAGGGATGGAGGTCATGGGGAGAGGGGGGAGCAGGACATGCACTGGGAATAATCTAATAGACATAGCACAGAAAACAAGGAGAGTGGGGAAGCAGCCACGGAAGCAATCACACACCATTGATAAAGCTCTGTTCATTTCTGAACAAAAGTCTATCCCATGTATCAAGTCTCCAGCACACAACACATGTTAAAGGTGGGGCGAGATTGTGTAAGACAAGTTGTTCAAATGAGATGAAATCAAAAGAAATAAAGAGTATATCAGTGGCAGTGTGGTTCTGTACAGACCATGTGTGATAATTATTGCTGCATTTGGCTTGTAGTGTCAAAACCTATGAGATATTGTTTGGAACAGCATATTCCCAGGCAGTCTAGAAAACAAGAGAGATACGGAACAGGGTAAATTTACGTAAACTGTGTGTGTAGCCATTGTTGTAGTTAGCGATAGTTTTTGTTCTGTATCGCTGCCTTTCTTGTGTATTTTGATTTGATTTGATTTATTATTGTCACATGTATTAACATGTAGTGTAAAGTATTTCTTCTTGCGCGTTATACAGGCAAAGCATACCATTCAAAGAGAAGGAAGCGAGAGAGTGCAGAATGTAATGTTCCAGTCATAGTAGGGTGTAGAGAAAAATCACCTTAATGCAAGATAAGTCCATTCAAAAGTCTGATGGCAGCAGGGAAGAAGCTGTTCTTGAGTCAGTTGGAACGTGACCCCAGACTTTTGTATCTTTTCCCCGATGGAAGAAGGTGAAAGAGAGAATGTCCGGGGTGTGTGGGGTCTTTAATTATGCTGGCTGCTTTGCCGAGACAGCCAGAAATGTCGACAGAGTCAATGGGTAGGAGGCCGGTTTGTGTGATGGATTGGACTACATTCACGACCTTTCGTAGTTTATTGTTCAATAAATGTTTTTTATTTGAACAATTACAACAAAACTGGAGCATTCCTCACTGGGTTTCATTTATTACTTAACAATATACCAAGCATTCCAGATTTCTCTTCCAGGATTTGGAATTCCCCCACGTTTAAAACCCACAGAGTTCTTCACAATCTTATGGAACTAATGTCTTTCCTGCTGCCAAACAGTGATAGCAAAAGGGGGATTATAAGAACATAAGAACATAAGAAATAGGAGCAGGAGTAGGCCATCTAGCCCTTCGAGCCTGCCCCGCCATTCAATAAGATCATGGCTGATCTGTTGTGGCTCAGTTCCACTTTCCCGCCCTCTCCCCATAACCCTTAATCCCCTCTCTTATCAAGAACCCATCAACCCGCTTCTTAAAAATATTTAGCGAGGCAGCCTCCACCACTTCAACGGGCAGAGAATTCCAGAGATTCACCACCCTTTGAGTGAAGAAGTTCCTCCTCAACTCCGTTCTAAACCACCTCCCCTATTTTAGCTAGTTTCTTTTTTCCCCCTTTTTCACTGGTACAGGCATAATGGGCTGAATAGTCTCTTTCTGCACCATAGTTTCACATTTCCCCACTTTTCAGGTGGGATTCTCTGGCCGTGCTAGCCTCAAAACTGGAGAATCCCACCTGAGGCCAATGCCCCTGCCTGCTACAATTCCCATGGTGGACGGGACAGGAGAATTCCGGCCTACAATTTCACACTTCTCAATATTACAATCTCACATTTACCACATTGCCCACCATCATCTAACCACCCTATCTTTTAACCAAATAATTGTCAGCACGGTGACACAGTGGTTAGCGCTGCTGCCTCACAGTACCAGATTTGATTCCTGGATTGGGTCACTGTCGGTGTGCAGTCTGCACATTCTCCCTGTATCTGCGTGGGTTTCCTCTGGATGCTCCAGTTTCCTCCCACACTCCAAAGATGTGCATTGGCCATGTTAAATTCTCCCTCAGTGTACCCAAACAGGCATCGGAGTGTGGCGACTAAGGGGTTTTCGCAGAAACTTCATTGCAGTGTCAATGTAAGTCTACTTGTGACTAATAAATAAATAAACTTTACTTTTACTTTGTGTGTTACATTGCAATTTGTTTGCATTCCCCTTATGGCTAACTTTTATCCAACATATGTTTGTGTTATCGGTACACATTACATAATTCCCTCATACAATTCACTGTACAGAGGGTGAATTGCTGAGTTCTGAACACTGATCTTCACGCATTCCATTAGTTACATGCTGTGATCTACTTTGACTGTAGATATTCAGACACGTGATTAAAGTTCATTATTTAAAAAAAAAGACTCTCTGCCCTTTTCCAAATAGTCGCAAAGGATCATTTACATCCACGTGAGGGGCCAGGTTAGGGCTTGATTGCAAGTTCCATCTGAAAGGTGGCATCTCTGGCAGTGTAACGCTCTCTCAGTACTGCACTGGGCTATCAACCTTCATGACTGTGCTCAAGGTTTTAAATTCAAAGACAAACGTACTACCAACCATCAGGCACAGTGGCACAGTGGCTAGCACTGCTGCTTCACAGCTCCAGGGGCCTGGGTTCAATTCTTGGCTTGGGTCACTATCTGTGTGGAGTTTGTACGTAGTGTGTGTGGGTTTACTCTGGTTTCCTCCCATAGTCCAAAGATGTGTGGGTTCGGTTCATTGGCCATGCTAAGAAATTATCCATTAGTGTCCAGAGTAGCAGAGGTTAGAGAGATCAGTGGGTATAATATATGGGGGTAGGGCCTGGGTGGGACTGTGTTTGGTGCAGACTTGATGGGCTGAAGGTCCTCTTTCTGCATTGTAGTGTTCTATGATCATTTATCAGGAGCTCAGGTTCAGAAAGTTACTGGCAAAAAGGATAATATTTTGAAGCTTTTATTGTCTTAGAACTGATGGTGCAAAATTAAATACTTAATTGGCAATTTATTCTTGCACTTACAGACTTTCTTTTTGCAATAAGTTTAGCCTGAACTGTGTGTTGTCTCAACATAATTTTTCCCTCCCTTCAATTATGCATCAACCATTAAAATCTCCTAGTGCCATGTGAAAGCGAGTACGGAAATCGGAGGATAGAGTGGATGAGTGCTTGCCTAGAAGGATGATGCAGGAGGGAGGGCTTTGGATTCCTGGGGCACTGAGAGAGGAATTTTCCCGGCACGTCCGGCCGAGGGTCATACAATCCCGTCCAAGGCCATTCTTCGAGCCTCGCCCACCCCTGGAACTGGGACGGGTGTGCTGGTCAAATTCCAGCCTAGGGCTGGCTCTGGGGGAGATGTCACCTGTACCAGCTGGACCTGTACAGAGCTGAGACTGAGTTTCTTCCAGGATTCCGCTAGTGCCCTCCAGAAGAGCTTTAAACTAACTCGGCAGGGGTGTGGGAACCAAGAGGAAATATTGGAGAGAAATACCAGGATGCACAAAATTCCAGGAGGGACAAAAAAACACTAGTATAGAGAACAGTAAGTTAATAGTTGAAAGTGGGGTAAGGGGGAGAGTGATGATGATTCCCCGATCCGCCTCATCGGTCCCAATCAGGATTCAGCCCAGATCAGGGTGCAATCCAATAATTACGCAAACCCATTAATTTGAATGTAGTTAGTGAGTTTCATAGGCCATTCAGCAGCCCCCCCACCATTCATTTCCCACCCCCTCCGGAGAACCAGTGCGCCAAGGGTGGGCCAAAATGACCACCTCCTACGCTTTGCAAATTCTGCGTGAAAATGTTAGAAGTTTGTTTATTGGTCTCATAAGTAAGGCTTATATTAACACTGCAATGAAGTTGCTCTGAAAATCCCCTAGTCACCGCACTGTGGTGCCTGAGGGAGAATTTAGCATGGCCAATGCACTTAACCAGCTCATCTTTCTGACTGTGGGGGGAAACTGGAGAATCTGGAGGAAATCCAAGCAGACACAGGGAGAACATACAGACTCAGCACAGGCAGTGACCCAATCCAGGAACTGAACCTGGGTCCCTGGCGCTGTGGGGCAGCAATGCTAACCCCTGTGCTACTGTGCTGCCTTACGCTGAAGGCAGTCTGTAAGGGGAAGTCTTATAGAAACATGTAAGATTATGAAGGGACTCGATAAGATTTGATTTGATTTATTATTGTCACATGTATTAACATAGAGTGAAAAGTATTGTTTCTTGTGTGCTATACAGACAAAGCATACCGTTCATAAAGAAGGAAAAAAGAGCGTGCAGAATGTAGTGTTACAGTCATAGCAAGGGTGTAAAGAAAGATCAACTTAATACAAGGTAAGCCCATTCAAAAGCCCGAAGGCAGTAGGGAAGGAATTGTTCTTGAGTAGGTTGGTATGTGATCTCAGAATTTTATATCTTTTTCCCAATAGAAGAAGCTGGAAGAGAGAATGTAAGGGGTGAGTGGGGTTCTTGATTGTGCTGGCTGCTTTGCTGAGGCAGTAGGGAAGTGTAGACAGAGTCAATGGATGGGAGGCCGGTTTGTACGATGGATTAGGCTACATTCACAACTTTTTGCAGTTTGTTGTGGTCTTGGGCAGAGCAGGAGCCATACCAAGCTGTGATACAACCAGAAAGAATACTTTCTATAGTGCATCTGTAAAAGTTAGTCAGAGTCATAGCTGACATGCCAATTTTCCTTAGTCTTCTGAGAAAGTAGAGGCGTTGGTGGAGTTTCTGAACTATACTACCGACATGGGGGGACCATGACAGGTTGTTAGTGATCTGGACACCTAAAAATTTGACGCTCTCGACCTTTCTAATAGCAGCAGGGAGGCTGTTTACACTGGCAGGTGAAACTAGAACTTGAGGGCATAGCCTCAAAATGAAGGGAACAGATTTAGGACTGAGTTGAGGAGGAACTTCTTCACCCAAATGGTTGTCAATCTCTGGAATTCCCTGCCCAGTGAAGCAGTTGAGGCCACCTCACTGAGTGTTTTTAAGGCAAGGATTGATACATTTTTGAGCAGTAAATGAATTAATGGTTACAGTGAGTGGGCGGGTAAGTGGAGCTGATTCCATGTAAAGGTCAGCCATGATCTTATTGAATGCAGAGCAGGCTCGAAGGGCCAGATGGCCTACTCCTGCTCCCAGTTCTTATGTTCTTGTGTTCTTAAGTGCAAAGATTTAGAAAAAGGTTTCGGAAATGTATAAAAGTTGCCCTATCTCATTGACAAGAGATGAGTAAAATTGTACTTCAAGCGAGCTGATTATAATCTCAAAGCAGAATTGAATATATTAACCTTGCGTCCATTAGTACACCACCTGTCCCATCAGCACATTATAAAGGATGTGCTTCATCCAAGTGCAAGCAGTGGAATTTTCATTTAGAATGTGTCTGAATGGTTCAAAGTAGATGTGTCTCTGACTGTCCATTCCTCTATTTCCAAATGTCACTCATCACCATAGCCTTCAATTTTACACTTCACTTCCCATCAATAAAACCTTTCAGTAAACCCCTGGGGCATCAGTTGTGCAGATGTAAACTAAATTACATGGCTGTTTTCCAAAAAAACCCTTCAATCGGTTAGATTTTTAATCATTATTCAAAGTAGATGTTGCAAAGAGATTATATATGTTCTGATTTTCCACTTCCATTTTCCAGCTAGTTTTGAGTTAGGTGTCATCAACAATGGCTCAGCAGGCAGGTCTCTCCCCTCTGAATCCAGGCCTTCTAGGGTTCAAGTCCCAAACTGGAGACTTGAACACAAAAATCAGAACCAAAATATCCAGTACAGTTCAGAAATATTCAGTTTAGTTCAGGTGCTTTTGGAGTTGGGGGTGGGGGAGGCATATTTTACATGGAAACATTATTTTATAGATCTTCATAACCTCATCCATAAGTCTCCTATGCTCCAGAGAAAAAAAAGTCCCAATCTATTCAGTTTCTCCTTCAAACTCAAACCATCAAGTCCCGGTCGCATCCTAGTAAATCTTTTCTGCACTCTTTCTAGTTTAATAATATCCTTTCTAAAATAGGGTGACCAGAATCTCCAAGGAGGCTTTATCAGATTTCCTTTGGCCGAGGGAGGATTTAATGCTATCAGTGGCTGTGCAGTTAATAGGGCAGGTAAAAGTGAGAAAGTAAAATTGTGCATTTGATGAAGGTGAGATGGAGGATTAGCAGTGAAAAACAACTGAACCCATGCAGTTTTTGGGGCACAGAAATAGCAAGTAGTTGAATGCGACTCGAAAACAGAGAGAGGGAAAAGGGTGTACTAGCTGCCATTGCTCTGTGTTCCTGCTGTGGGGATTGGGGAAGGTTGTACCAGCACAAATGCTCTGTTCTCGCTTATAGATCCTGCCATGAACATGACTGGAAAAAATCCCACCCATTATGATTAATGGACATAAAACAAACTTCAGATTATTCTATCAGACTTTCCAGATCATCTCCTGTCACTGCCAAGGAGCATGGAAGATTCTGACTCCAATGTATCCCAGGGCTTTACATGGATTTTGACATCTGTCCTTCCCAGCATGGAAGCAGCAGCTAACTACATGATAGTATTAGTGGAGGCAATCCCGAATTGCAGTCTGGTAGCCACTATCTCAGGTACCACTGCAGCACATGCAGAAGCTACCCAGTGCTTAAAGGAAACATAGACAGAGTACAGGAGTTCCATGGTTATCATTGTTAGATGTGATTCTGAAATTGGGCAGAACTTGTTGAACAATCCTGAACAATCTAGAAGAGGGAACTGACTGCGTTATCCACAGATGATACATACAAACAAAGAAGCATAGAAGGTCGGAGCAGGAGGAGGCCATCTGGCCCTTTGAGCCTGCTCTGTCATTCATCACGATCATGACTGATCATCCAACTCAACAGCCTATTTTAGCTTTCTCCCCAGAATCTTTGATCTCATTCACCCCAAGCACCATATTTAACAGCCTCTTGAATACATTCAATATTTCAAATATTTTCAATATTTTAAATACGATTCACGGGATTAAAGCCAGATTCAAATCCCTCCTTCCACCTACCCGCCTCCCCAGCGGGTTCCGTACCGGGCAGGGTTTGGTGCAGACTTGATGGGCCAAATGGCCTCCTTTGGCACTGTAGGGATTCTATGGGATATGTTCCTGCTCTTTTTCAAAATAATGCCATCAAATCTTTTACATCTATCTGAGAGGATCACCTGAAAGATGGCACCTGCGACAGGGCAGCAATCCTCAGAACTGCACTGAAATGTCAGCATAGGTGTTTGTGCTCAAGTCCTAGAGTGAGACCTGAATTTCTGCTCAGAAGCAAAGGTGCTACCAACGATCAATGCGATTGACAGGGTAGGGTGATTACTGGATAACAATCTCATGGCCATATACCAAGGTGCAGTGACCATCAACAATGTGAACTTATGCAGTATCTTTTTGTGCAAAAGGTACTTCAGAGTGGCAGAACAAAAAGTGAGCACTGGGCTAAAGGAGGAGATCTTAGAAGGACTTTGACCAAAACCTAGAAAGGACAGGCAGATGGGCAACAGTTCAATGGGCATAATGTCCCAGGAAATGGGCAGGATAACCTTTGAGAAGACACAAGGGGAGAGAAGTTAGAGAAATGAGACTTGAGACAGGGTATCTTGGGAAGGAGTCTAATGAGTAAGGAATAAGGGTGGGAGAAGGTAAATAGCAGAAGACATCAGGACATCAGGAAACATGGGCAAATTTTAAGATCATAAATTGTCTGGCCACTTTCTCTTAACACCAGCAACTGGCATTTTCATAGTTCCCTTGGAATAAGACAACATCAAAATTTGACATTAATCCACACTAGGAGATACCAGGACATTATCAAATGCTTGGTCATTGTGCTAATGTTTGAAAAGTTAAAGAAGGGGCGAGAGATGAAGAGGCAGACAGGTTTAGGTAGGAAATTATTGAACTTAGTGCCCAGGCAGCTGAAGAGATGGCCTCCAATGATGCAGCAACTTCTGAGAGGGCTGCAGGAGGTTCGAATGATAGGTAAGGAGTGCCATGGAGGAATTTGAACATGAGGACAAAAGTTTTAAAATGAAAAATATCAATACAGTTTTTAAAAAAGCAGCAAAATGACAATAGCTGTATGTATACCATCGTTAAAGCATATATGACTTGATTTAATGATTTGCAAATTGAGAAGTTTTCACTCAGGAACAGGGATGTCAATAAGTCTCTGATATGCTGTCAAATTTTTGATCTTCTCCATGCATTTTTTGACACAAAGAAAAGGTGAGAATGAATGGGATATATATATCGTCTGTCTTTTTCCTTCGGTAAGTTTGCAATTTCAAAGCTTAGATTATCTAAACTGAGTAGGCTGTGGGAAATAAAGAATAAACTCACATACACATTGTACTATTCAAGCACTCAGGATTTCCTGAAATGTTTCACAGCCCAACACATTACGTTTGAAGCCCCTTTATGGTTATTAGGCACGATAATGTGGCAACCAACCTGTGTGCAGCAAGATCCCACAGGTGTCACACGAGATAACGAACCATAATCATAGAAACCCTACACTGTAGAGGGAGGCCATTCGGCCCATTGAGTCTGTACCGACTACAATCCCACCCAGGATCTATCCCCATTACTCCACACATTTACCCTGCCAGTCTCCCTGACACAAAGGGGTAATTTAGCATGGTCAATCAACGTAACATGCACATCTTTGGACTGTGGGAGTGAACCGGAGCACCCGGAGGAAACCCACGCAGACACAGGGAGAACATGCAAACTCCACACAGACAGTGACCCAAGCCGGGAATCAAACCCGAATTCCTGCTGCTGTGAGGCAGCAGTGCGAACCACTGTGACACTGTGCTGCCCCATTCCCGTCCTTTCATAATGTTACAAAGTTGCACATATAAATTTAAAAATGTGGTGTTTGACAAATATAAATATTGAAAAGAAATGCTGAAACCAAAAGAAGGAATCATATTGCATTGTGTCTTCAAAAAGCATCTGACTTTTTGCGGATTTTAAACTGCATCAGCAGGTTTGCAGCATTTGGCGTAACTATAAGGTTCATGGTGGGAGATATAGGAGGGATGTCCGAGGTAGATTCTTCACCCAGAGAGTGGTTGGGGTGTGGAATGCAGTGCCTGCTGTGATAGTGGAGTCGGACACTTTAGGAACTTCCAAGCAGTTATTGGATATGCACATGGAACACACCAGAATGATAGGGGGTGGGATGGCTTGATCTTGGGTTTGGACATAGCTCGACAAAACATCGAGGACCCAAGGGCCTGTACTGTGCTGTAATGTTCTATGTTCAAAGCAGCTGGTTCCAACTTAGCAAAACAGGCTTTTGAATTGAACCAGTGAGTTTAAAGCAAGCATGCAGAGACACAGGACCAATGTCATTCAGATATGAGGTCTGTTGACAGCCTCAAGTCATTCAGATTGCAGGAATACTGTAAGATAATTCCAGGTATATTCCAGACAAGGGGGGGGGTAACAGTTAGAGTAAACTTGCCACCTCATTAGTTGGGAGGGAGCGAAGAGAGGATCTCATATAGAATCCTACGGTTTAATATATATAGCTTCAGAAAGCCACCATCTGAAGAGAAAGAGATACCAACTCAGAAAGTGTTCCAGTGTTTAACCTGCTGTTGTGAGGCTTCTTACGAAGTAATTAGGTTTGATGGTTCATCTCTACCCAGTTGAGTACCCCAGGCAGTTGCCTTGATGTTTTACTAATGGGGTCAGGGACTTTGGTTCATTCATATTGCCCTGTGGTCATTGTCTTAGATGTTTTATTTTGCAGATATGTCTCTGTCTCACTCATGCTGGAATATGGAAGGCATAGTGATGTAAATTATATATAATATAAATTATATATTATATATTATGTTATGTATAATATAAATTATCTCTGGCTGCAAGCTCATGCCATATATTATTCCAGGTTCACTGTGGCTTTCCAACTGATGGATTGAAGATGTTGGAATTATGATGAGATCTCAGTTCACTGGTAGGTTTCTGGTAGCATTGGTTTTTTGAGCTGGACAAATCACATAGTTTCAAAAGGGAGAGAGAGCGAATTCAGCTTCTCATCCTGTGTCTTCTGCTGAAAGCTCTATGGATATTTTGTGCCACTTGCTATCACTCTCTCTGCAATGGCTGAGGCTGGCCAGACCCATTTTGTATTTCCAAAGGGCTCTGGGTGGACCTGCCTGTGGCAGCAAATGCTTCAATATCCAATACTTTATGTTTTCCTGTCTCTTCTTTAGATAGCTTTGAGTTTAAATGGTGTCAAGATTATAGAAATATATATTTCTGTTTTAAAGCAGTTTGTTGTCTTAGTTCAAAATACAGAGTTTGAACTGTAATCACATATCAGAACATTCCAGTGGCTGGTCACTGGCAATACCACATGTCAGATGACTTGTGGCAGCTATCTGTAGCCAGTGTCTGTTCTTGCCTTTGAAAATTCTTGTAAACAGTTCCATATATTTTTAGTCAGATAGTGAAATTGAACTCATGCACCAGCCATCTCATTGTGACACGGTAATAAACATTTCACACTATTTCAGAGAACGTATCAGACTGAAACATGACACCAAATCCATCTAAAGAGATTAGAAAGTAGGGAGATGGGTGAAAGGGTTTGATTGGGACATTGACAGCAGAATTTTGGATACGTTCAAGTTTATGGAGTTGGAAGACTAGTCAAATCTGCAGTTAATAATGGTAGGGATGAGGATTCCAAGCCCATAACCTCATTGATGACAGGAATGAGAGTAACAAGTTGACTGACTTTCCCTGGAGAATTTCAAATTAGGCCTGCAGTAATTGTGTAGTTTTCAGAGGAAGATTCACAGTAAGGAAGCTTCCTCAGTATATTTACCCTAACCTGATTTTTGTGTGGGTAAGGATCAGAAAACCCAAGATATGAAGTCAGACTAAACCCAAACAATTTGCTATTTTGGCATTAATGTGAGGTTAGAATATTTCACTTTAAACACAATTCTACAGACACAATGGGAAGCTTTTATCAAAACAAATTTTATTTAACTAAACAGTTTAGCTAAAACAAATGACAACTTAACTTTTAACAATTGAACAATACTTAAATAAGACACGATACAGTGCTTAATTTCTAACCTCTCATTTTGAATTTCAATTCAATCAATATTCTTCTTATAGACTTAAATTCATTCTTTAAAATCAGTTATCAAATAACAGGTGAACTTAGGTTAACAGTCCTAGAGTTTTCAGAACACTTCTGTAGAGAGAGAGCGGGACAAAGAGGCATGTGTTGCTTCTTTCAGAACTAGGCAGCAAGTGCTTGTTTTAAAAATGAAAGGGAAATTCTGTATCTTCCTTGCAACCTTAGCTCTGCTCATTAAGCACATGATTCTGCCTCTGTCAATCAAACTAATCAAAACTCTACTCTGAAGTCCTAGGGGAAATCTAAGTAAATGTAAATGCATTAGCTCAGCTTAAAACAAATATTCCAGAAACTTTTTCCAGCTACCAATTTAAATATTTCTTGGAAAATCAACACCTTGAAAACCAGACCTGAATTATATACATTATCCTTATAAAAAGCATGATATGCATATTTTTTCTTAAAGGCACAGTATCATCTACAATGCCACTTAAGGAAAGAAGTCTGTCCTTCATACCCAGCCTGGGCAATATATGATTCCACACACACACACACACACACACACACACATCTTAACTGTCCTCTGAAGTGAAGGTATCAATGGCTGGGCTATGATTGTCAAGCTTGTCATTGACATTAATACCCAGTGATGTAGGGGGACTAAATTAGGCTAATAGAAAATGCATGATCATTGATTGACAACATTAACACAATACTGACTTAAGAATGAATGATCTTAGACTATAAGGAGTGCTGACAAGAGCTGTCATTATAGAAGACAGCTCTAACTGAATAACAAGTGTTTCTCATTTAAAACATATATTTTGAATTTATAAAATGGATGCATTTGCTTTTAGAATACATTTTGTGAAACTTCAGCCAACAATAAGACTCGGCACGTTTTGACGAATGAGGTAACGGACAGAGCCTGCGTTACATAGGCCAATGGCTTTACTGAATGTGGCCACTTTATCAGCATTTGTCTGGAACAAAATGGCTACCAATGCCAATTTGATGAATGGATAACGCAGGTGCAAGGCAGACATAAGGGTTTTCACAGGGTTGAACGAGCGTCACTTGGGTTTGAGTGGGTGGGAATCGTTCTCCCATTCCACTGTTCAGGTAATGTCCAAAATTAAGGACAAATAAGATTTCATGAGGTCAGGATGTAAGTTGCTATTGGCTGGAGTTGCTAACAGAGATGATCATTGACTGATTTGTGTTAATATTTATTGGATAGTGCCAGAAAGGTGGGAAATATGATTTTGAAAATGTATAATTGCCCTCATAGAGGCATTGTTTGTCAGGGTGCTCTTGAGCTGCCTGCACTCTCTACCTGGAGTGCTGGACTGCTTTATATCATTCTCCCTTTCGATCATTTGGTTAATACAGTCACGTCTTAAAATCAATGCGCTGAGTTTCGTAAGTCTCTGTATTTTGCTTTAGTTGAGCAATACAGAGCCTCAAAAAAAAACTCTTGTCAACACCTTGTTCACACTTCGACTGAATGGGGACTCAATGGATATTTAAATGAAATGCTCCGTTTGAGCTACAGCTTTTAGATAATCAGTGTTCCATGTTTTTTTTTATTCATTCGTGGGACATGGGCGTCACTGGTTGACCAGCATTTATTGCCCATCCCGCATTACCCTTAAGAAGGTGGTGGTGAGCTGCCTTCTCGAATCGCTGCAGCCCATGTGTTGTGGGTTGACCCACAATGGAGGGGATTCCTGCATTTTGACCCAGCGGCTGCAAAGGAACGGCGATAGATTTCCAAATCAGGGTGGTGAGTGGCTTGGAGGGGAACTTGCAGGTGATGGTGTTCCCATATATCTGCTGCCCTTGTCCTTCTAGATGGAAGTGGTCGTGGGTTTGGAAGGTGCTGTCTAAGGATCTCTGGCGGATTACTGCTGTGCGTCTTGTAGACAGTGCACACCACTGCTACTGAGCAATTGAATGTTTGTGGATGTGGTGCCAATCAAGTGGGCTGCTTTGTTCTGTGTCAAGCTTCTTGAGTGTTGTTGGAGCTGCACCCATCCAGGCAAATGGGGAGCATTCTTGACATGTGCCTTGTAGATGGTGGATAGGCTCTGGGGAGTCAGGAGGTGAGCTACTCGCCACAGTATTCCTAGCCTCTGACCTGCTCTTGTAGCCAATGTGTTTATGTGGTGAGTCCAGTTTGGTTTCTGGTCAATGATAATCCCAAATGTTTATTCCACACCATGCAATAGCTCTCAGCCCACATTCCTCTGGAGTGTCTATTTCCTCTCCATGTGCTCTAGCCTCAGCTTCAGCTGCTCAGAGATTCCTCCTTTTCTTTCAATTCAGCCTTTTTTTTGCCTGAAGGCAACAACAGAAACACTTTCAATTGTTACCCTGTCAGATTATTTGTCAGAGACTGAGATTGAATTAATTTATTCTGGGTGGATGAGCACCTTCTGTAAGAACACAGCAAACCCAAATATGACGTCTGTGATCTGATTTCCCTAATTAACGTACTGGGCTGAAGACAATTATTATTTAAAGCTACTATTGCCTGATGCGAGAAGTCTAATTATGTTAATGCTGATTGAACTCACGTCAAAACAGTGCACCATGCCTTGCTATCAAAAAAAAGTTACTTAAAATAAAATGGAGCATAATGAAGTTAAATTGCTTAATGAATTGTATAAGGTTAAAGCCTAATGAGATCTTACATGCGCCTAACTAATGATTAGTATTTAAATAAACAAACTACAAAGTAAACACAAGGGAGTGTTGATCACATATGTGGACGCCCGTGACTCAAAAAAAGGCTCCAGGAAATGGCTACTTTTCCCAAGATCTCAAGAAGCTACAAAGGGTCATGAACGAAGCCCAGTCCAACACGCAAACCAGCCTCTCATCCATTGAATCCGTCTTTATTTCCTACTGCCTCGGAAAAGCAGCCAACACAATTAAGGATTCCACGCACCCCAAATATTCTCTCTCCCACCTTATTCCATCAGGAAAAACATTTCTTACAAAAAACAACTCAAGGACACCTTCTTCCCTGCTGCCATCAGACTTCCCTAATGGTGGCACAGTGGTTAGCACTGCTACCTCACAGCGCCAGAGTCCAGGTTCGGCTCCTGGCTTGGGTCATGTCTGTGCAAAATATAAATGTTCTCTCCCTGCATCTGTGTGGGTTTTCTCTGGGTGTTCTGGTTTCCTCCCATCTGTTGGTTAGGTGGATTGGCCATGCTAAATTCTCCCTCAGTGTGCCCGAACAGGCACCAGAGTGTGGCGACTAGGGGATTTTCACAGTAACTTCATTGTGGTGTTAATGCAAGCCTACTTGTGACACCAATAAATAAACTTTAAGTTGATCTTTCTCTACACCCTAGTGATGACGGTAATGTAACATTCTGCACCCTCCTTTCCTTCTCTACGTATGGTATGCTTTACGGTATAGCGCACAAGAAACAATACTTTTCACTATATACTTAAAAATGTGATTATAATAAATTAAATCAAATCAGATCAAATCTTGCTTGACTGACTGATCACATTTGCCTTCAGGTTACATTGTGACACTAAACTCAAAATCAAAATTCTGGTAATCATTTTATAATCTGATTTGGGGATGTTGACGACATTGACAGGACATGAAAGAACAAGGTTGTATTTATATAGCACCTTTCATGATCTCAGGAGATCCCAGAGTGTTCCACAGTTTTGGAATCACTCTGCTGAAAAGTTGCAGCTCCAATAGAGATCCCTGGGAAATGTCAACTTCTCCCATCTTGACAATCAGAGTACACATCTTACATTATTCGTGCTCTTTGTGTCCCCTTCCTAATCAATTGTCAACCCAGGCCACAATGAGACCACCCCCTGCTCTTCTTTGATGATTGCTGCAAGACCTTTTACAACGGACAAGGCACAGATATTTATTGTTTATGGCTTTGGAAGTGGTTTGATGTTTGCACCAAGGACAGCACCTGTGGTAGTACAGAACCCCCTTCCCCCTCAGTACTTTACTGAAGTGTCAGCCTGGATTCTCTGCTCCAGTCTCGTTATTGAGACTTGAATCCAAAACCTTCTTAACCAATGGCAAGCAAGTTCCCCTCCAAGCCACGGGCCACCCTGATTTAGAACCATATCACTGTTCCTTCACTGTCAAAATCTGGAAACTCACTGTGGGTGTACCTACATCACATGGACTGCAGCAGTTCAAGAATGTAACTCACCACCATCTTCTCGAGGGCAATTCGGGATGGGAAATAAATATTGGCCTAGCCAGCGAGATTCACATCCTGCGAACGGATAAAAAAGAACCATGCTGCCTATTGAGTTGAGATGGTAATAATTTCCCATTCCTAGTTTTCCTCAGGTTATTAAGAATCTAGCACAGTGTTAATAACCTCTTGTTTGGTGTAGCTCACACCAAACAAGAGTGAAAGACTCCAGGAGTTTTCCTGCTCATTTTGTCTGAAGTCAGACCACAAGTGATGTGATTTATTGAGTTCAATTTCACTATTTACCAGAATGGAACTTAACGTCATCGCAGGTGGAGGATGTGGTCAAGAAGGCGTATGGCGTACTGGCCTTCATCAATTGAGGGATTGAGTTTCGGAGTTGGGAGATAATGCTGCCGCTTTATAAGACCCTAGTCAGACCCCACTTGGAGTACTGTGCTCAGTTCTGGTCGCTTCATTACAAGAAAGATGCGGAAGCTATTGAAAGGTTGCAGAGGAGATTTACAAGGATGTTGCCTGGATTGGAAGGTATGCCTTATGAAGATAGGTTGAGGGAGCTCGGTCTTTTCTCCCTGGAGAGACAAAGGATGAGAGGTGACCTGATAGAGGTTTATAAGATGTTGAAACGTAGAGATCGGGTGGATTCTCAGAGGCTATTTCCCAGGGCTGAAATGGTCACTACGAAAGGACACAGGTTTAAGGTGCTGGGGAGTAGGTACAGAGGAGATGTCAGGGGTAAGTTTTTCACTCAGAGGGTGGTGGGTGAGTGGAATTGGCTGCTGTCGGTGGTGGTGAAGGCAAACTCGTGGGGGTCTTTTAAGAGACTTCTGGATGAGTACATGGGATTCAATGGGATTGAGGGTTACAGATAGGCCTGGTAGGCATGGATATGATCGGCGCAACTTGTGGGCCGAAGGGCCTGTTTGTGCTATAGTTTTCTATGTTCTATGTTCTATGTCATGACACCTGCATGTTAATTCAGCAGCATGACCTGTACTGCATTCATCAAACTAAGCATCATCATCAGCTTCATTTAAGGGAAATTATAAAAAGAAAGGTGAAAGTGGATCTCACTCACTGGAACTAGTTGAGGGAGATAGCTTTGATGGTGTGAAAATGAGAGAACACAAAAGAGAAAAGGAAGATGGAAGTGAGGCTAAAAAGCTGAGATAAGGTAGATAGGATTGGAGGAAGATTGCGTGAATTAGGAATGCCAGCAGAGGTTTATTGGGTCAAATGGCCTTTTTCAATGCTACACAGCTTTTATAAGGGGGAGGCAGTGGTCTGGTGGTACAATCACCAAATTATTAATCCAGAAACTCTGGATTAATGTTCTGGGGAGTTGGGGATTCGAATCCCAGCACAACAGCTGATAGAGTTAAAATTTATTAAAAATATCTGGAACTCAAAACCTTTGAGTGACCATGAACTGATTCTCACAAAAGCACATCTGGTTCAATAATGTCCTTTAAGGAAGGAAGTCTTCTGTCCTTACCTGGTCTGGCCTACATGTGAGTCCAGAGTCATTGCAATGTGGTTGACTCTCAACTGCCCCGGGGCAGTGGGCAATAAATTTGGCTAGCCAGCAATGCCCATGTCTCTTGAACGAATGAAAAAAAAAATCAATGAAAATGGAGAGGAATTATTTCCATTGGCTGATGAGTTGATTTGAAAGTTTTAGCAGCATCAGACAATGAATATAGTTGGAGGTTAGAGGGTGTTACAACTTAACATGTCTTGCTAGAAACAATGGTGGAAGCAACATTCACAGAAGCTTATAAAAGAGCAAGAAAGACTGCCTTCTTCCTGGGTTGTAAAGTCATTTAAATGTACGGTAAAACATCAACTTAAATATGTAAAACACAAATCAAACTAAAAATTAAAATGTTATGAGCTTAGCCCTGTACTTCTCTTAGTATTGCAAGTTGTAAAAACTATAATTACCTTGAAACTGATTCATAAAGGTAGCATTATATAAATTGAGTTGTTATTAAACAGTAAAATGCAGCCAACTGAAATTCAACTGTTTTCTGATCAATTCTCAGAACTGACACATTTTAATTTATTGTAGGCTTTGAATATCCATGGAAGATTTCTTCAGACCTTTAGGGAATTATGAAGGTCACTTGACCCAGAATAGTTTTTTTGGTTGATCTATTCGGTTTTTTAAATTCATTCGTGGGACAAGGGCATTGTTATACGGCTGGCATTTATTTTCCATCCCTAGTTGCCCTTGAACTGAGTGGCTTGCTAAGCCATTTCAGATGTCCCCGCCAAGAATCAACCACTTTGCTGTGGGTTTGGAATTTTTTTTTATTCACTCGTGTGAGACGGGAGTCGGGAGCTGGCCAGCATTTATTACCCATCCCTCAGTTCCCCTTGAGAAGGTGGTGGTGAGCTGCCTTCTTGAATTGCTGCAGTCCACGTGTTGTGGGTTGACCAAAATGCCGTTAGGGTGGGAATTCCAGGATTTTGACCCAGCGAACTATGAAGGAACGGCGACATATTTCCTAGTCAGGATGGTGTTCCCATGTATCTGCTGCCCAGTGTAGGTAAAACCAGGTGAGGACAGCAGATTTCCTTCCCTAAAGGACATTAGTGAACCTGATGGGTTTTTCCAATGATTAAAAATGATTTTATGTTCATCAGTAGATTCTTAATTCCAGATACTTTTAATTGAATTCAAATTCCACCATCTGCCTTGGCAGGATTCGAACCTGGGTCCCCAGAACATTAGTTGAGCTTCTGAACTAATAGCTCAACATTATTAACACCAGGCTATTGCCTCGCCAGTTTGTCCTTATCCTTTGCTATTTCCTCATATCCCTGTAGATATATATATACCCCTTCAAATGTTTACAGAAGCACCAATGTTCAAATGTTTACAGATGCACCACAGAAAGCATTCTTTCCGGTTGTGTCACAGCTTGGTATGGCTCCTGCCCTGACCAAGACTGCAAGGAACTACAAAGGGTTGTGAATGTAGCCTAATCTGTCATGCAAGCCAGCCTCGCAACCATTGACTCTGTCTACACTTTCCACTGCCTTGGCAAAACAGCCAACATAATCAAGGACCCCACACACACCTTCTACCGTTGGAAAAGTGATACAAAAGTCTGAAGTAACGTACCAACTGAAACAAGGACAACTTCTTCCCTGCTGCCATCAGGCTTTTGAATAGACCTACCCTGCACTCAGTTGATCTTTCTCTGCACCCTAGCTATGGCTGTAACATTACATTTTGCATTCTTTCATTTCTTTCTCAATGAACGGTGTGCTTTGTCTGTATAGCACACAGGAAACAATACTTTTCACTAAATGCTAATACATGTGACAATCATAAATCAAATCAAATCAATTCAAATCATTCAACTAAATTTCATTAAGCGAAAAAAAAGCTTCCTTATATGGCAATTGGATTTTTTGTCAGTCGCCTGAAACATGTGTTTTATTGATTGTGTTCTGCTGTAACCTCTTCTGAAGATTAGCAGAAAAGATGTTAATAACCGAACATTAATGTTTAAGTTACTTCCCCAAGGCTCAATCCAACCTCTGGTCATAGATATCTCACACTAACCATCATTTCTGGACTTTCTGTTTGGTTTTCAGCTGCAGGACACATGGGGAAAGTAAAGACCTGTTGCGTTCAATCAGATTTAATTAAAAAAAACACAAAATGAAAGCTGCAAAGGAATATGTTTAGTAAGGGCAAAGAGTTCAAATCTCATTGTGACAGCTGGGGATTTAAGTCCTGTTAATAAACATAACTGGAAATAAATGCTCGTGAGATTGGGTCGCAACAGTTAGCCACATCACGTCATGAATTTGTCTGCTGTCCAGTTCAGTTAAGTGGGCAGGTTCCTGAGGTGGTAGGCCCAAACTGAGGACCTGAAGCTCTGGGTGGCCATTGGCTGAGATGGACGTTGCTGAGTTTGATGGAGCAAAAACAACAATGATTCAGAATGGAGGCACTCATGGAAGCATTCTGATAATTTAACCACGTCCATGGCTGTGAACTTTCTCATCCCAGTGGCTCCAGGATTGAGATGAAACATGAATGGCCTCAAATTGCCTCTGGTCCCTTCATTCAAATCATAATCATATATAAATTGTAAAGAGTTGAGGCCCCGGCATTGATCCCTGTAGCACACCACTCATCACTTTTTGTCAAGGAGAGAATGGCCCATTTATGTCTACTCTCTGATTTCTGTTAGATAGTTGAACTCCTATCCTTGCCAAGACAATATCCCCCACACTAAAAGCTCTTATTTCCCGCAATAACCTCTGACGACGCACCTTGTCAATTGTAAAGTAGAAGTTTGTTTATTAGCGTCACAATGCAACACTGCAATGAAGTTATTGTGAAAATGCCCCAGTCACCACACTCCGTCACCTGATTAGGTATGCTGAGGGAGAATTTAGTATGGCTTTTGCACCTAACCAGCATTTCTTTCAGACTGTGGGTGGAAACCGGAGCAACTGGAGGAAATCCATGCAGACACAGGGAGAACATACCAACTCTGCATAGACTGTGACCCAAACTAGGAATCAAACCCTGACCTCTGGCACTGTGAGGCAGCAGTGCTAACCACTGTGCCACTGTACTACCCCAGCAGTAAGCCCAGAAGTTCCCCTTCATCCAGTTACTTGAATTGAAGAACTCCATTAAATTGACTAAACATGATTTTCCTTTCATAAAACCAAGTTGACTCTGCCTGATTATCTTGGATGTGTTACGAAACCACACCCAAACACCAGTCCAACCTCCAAGCCAACACCAATACCAAGTAACACCAGAGCCTACCACTCTCCTGACAGAACAACGACTGTGATGTAGAAGGGTTATTGAGCCACCAGCCTTCCTGAATCTCTAATTTCAAGGATTTGGGAGGGGGGGGGGGAAGATGGGGTAGAGGGAATGTTGTCAATGTTAATTTTGCAATAACAAGAAAGTTAGAATGACATCTAGGTGGGAACAATAAGGTACTGCACAAGACTGACAACAGTGTAAAACTTGGGAGTAAACTGAAGTATCTCTACGTCCAAAGGATAATGATTTGGGGGCAGGTGTAGAAGAAAGGCTTGGTGAAACTGTGTGCAGAACCCTCCGCACATAAAGAGGGCATGCATCCAAAGCCAGGGTCAATCTGGAAGTGAATACAGTTGCTTTAAGATCCTGAATTGTGTGTGTGTGTGTGTGTGTGTGTGTGTGTGTGTGTGTTGGCAGGGGTGGGGTGGTCCTCCAGGCCTGTACCTTTTATTGTTATAGCGTTCATAGTTATGAGTTGTTAAGAAACACTTGCTATTAACATGCTCTGGGTTACAAAACCTACTTCATGGTTTCTGAAGAAGGATTCTTCAATTTGCAGCTTGATATTCAACCCATTTGAGTCCATAATGAACACACTTTCTTGTGCCATCACATCCTGGAACAGTCCTTAAAACCAGAGCTTCTGGCTCAGGGCAAGGGTCACCACCCCAGTGTCAGCCCATCTGGCTCATTAATATCCTTAGGGAAGGAACTCTTCACCAGAGTTCAAATGGCCTCACAACCCACTCAGCCCAGGGCAATTAGGGATAGCAATCACATTCAGTCACTGAATGTGAGCACCTCTGGCTGGTCAGCATTTATTACCTTGCCCTAATGGTCCCTGAGGAACTGTAAGTATTGTGTTTTGATGCAACTGAGTGGATTCTAAGCCACTTCATGGGACAACTGAGAGTTAATCACATTGCTGTGATTTTGGAGTCACACAGAGAGCAGAGGGGACAGATCTCCTTCTGTGAAGGACATTTTTCAATCACATTTTTTTTTTACAACAGTACAGTAATTTTACTGGCAGCAATACTGGGTCAATTTTTTAATTCCAGATTTTATTTCATTCACTGATTCAAATGCCCAAACTGCTCTGGTGGGACTTGAGTACACATCTTAATATAACTGGTATGTCACCTACCCTTGCCAGTTCTACCACCTTCCGTGACAAGAAGGAAAAGGGTCAAATCTCTTTCTTCTCTCCTCTCATCAATTTTGTCCTCTTTCGCTCTCTGAGATATAATGCCAAATGCAACAGCTACCTTCAAGTATCTCATCCATATGGCCAATCAATATCAGTGAGCCCAGAATCAGGGAATCATAGAATCATATAGTGCAGGAGAGGCCCTTCAGTCCATCGAGTCTAAGCTAACACATCAGCAACACCTGAACTCTCACCTGATCTCAAACTGCCCATATTTGCCCTGAATGTTATGATGTGCCAAGTGCTCATCCAGATACTTTTTAAAGGATGTGAGGCAACCCACCCTCCCAGACAACGCATTCCAGACCGTCACCACCCAATGTGTAAAATGATTTATCACTTCCCCCCTAAACCTCCTGCCCCTCACCTTGAATTTGTATCCCCTTATGATTGACCCTTCAACTAAGGGGAACAGCTGCTCCTTATCCACTCTGTCCATGTCTCTCACAATCTATTCACCTCAATCAGGTCGCCCCTCAGAATTCTATGGGAAACGAAAACAACCCAAGCCCACCCAACTTCTCTTCATAATGTTCCATCCCAGGCAGCATCCTGGCAACTCTCCTCTGCGCCCCCTCTAGTGTAATCACATCCTTCCTTTTATGTGATGACCAGAACTGCACACAATATTCTAGCTGTGGCCTCACCAAAGTTCTATGCAACTCTATTATGACTTCCCTGCTTTTGTAATCTATGCCTTGATTGATAAAGGCAAGTATCCCATATGCTTTTTTCACCACTGTATTAACATGCCCTCCTGATTTCATAGATCTGTGTACAAACACGCCAATGTCTCTTTGTTCCACAGAATTTCCAAGTGTCCTACCATTCATTGAGTACTTCCTTGTCAAATAACTCCTTCCAAAGTGAATCAGCTCACACTTTTCAGTGTTAAATTCCATCTCAAAACTTATTTGCCCGTTTGACTATTCTGCCTATATCATGAAGGGGATGGATAGGGTAGAGGTAGAGAGATTCTTCCTGCTTAGAAAGGATAGCAGGACTAGAGGGCACAGCCTCAAGATAAGGGGGGGGGTGCAGTTTAGATCAGAGTTGAGGAGGAACTTCTTCACTCAAAGGGCGGTGAATCTCTGGAATTCTCTGCCCACTGAAGTGGTGGAGGCTGCCTCGCTAAATATATTTAAGTCACTGGTAGATAGGTTTTTGGTAGGCAAGGGAATGAAGGGTTATGAGGAGAAAGCAGGAAAGTGGAACTGATCCACTTCAGATCAGCCATGATCTTATTGAATGGCGGGGCAGGCTCGAAGGGCGAGATGGCCTACTCCTGCTCCTATTTCTTATGTTCTTATCCTCTTGTAGCCCAAGACACTCCGCCTCAGTGTTAATCACCCGGCCAATTTTTGTGTCATCCTCAAACTTAGTAATCCTACCCCCAAATAGTCATCTATGTAATTTATATAAATGATGAATAAGAGGGGGCTGAACACTGATCCCTGTGGTACGCTACTAGACACTGGCTTCCAGTCACTAAAGCAGCCATCTGCCATCACCCTCCGCCTCCTACAACTGAGTCAATGTTGAATCCAAAGTGGCTGCAACCAGCCTGTTCAACAATTCAGTCATAGTCAAACATGATCCTAACTTCTACACAATGTTCACAGCCAACAAGATTGATAATCAGGAGCTGTGACTTCATGCGCCAATGGGCTTGACTCCAGTTCATATCCTACTACAATTATTTTTGCTGAGCAGATAGTGGATCCACTGAGGGTGGGGAGGAGGGTGGCTAAAAATGAAATCTCTCGGGCTATAAGACTCAATACCAGTCGACGTAATCGTCAAATCTTGTCCATTTGGTTCAAGAAATCTAGAAAAAGGTAATTGATTCTTTGAAGTGTTGGATCAATAGAAATTAATCTTATACAATCCTCGATATCCAATTCTGGCCTCCTGACCATTGACGATTTTAGCCACTCCACCATTTATGGCGTGCTTTACCTGTCTTAGTTTTTGTAAGAAGTCTTAGGATGCAGAGTTCCCTTCACCAAAATCCCTTTCTTTACAATTCCAGCAGCAGTACACGGAGCGCTATCAGGCAGCAGTCTACCTTCAGAGTGCCAGAGGAACCAACAGTCCCAGTTAAATACAAGGAAAAGAAACCCTGAATGGCCCATCAATTGACTCTTTAATCAAGGAGTTCATATTCCAACAGGCCAACCTCAATGGCCTGATTGAAGTTGTTACAGTTTTAAACGCTGGAGTCCCTGCCCTTAATCTCTCTATCTTTTGATTTCTCTCCCCAGCTCTTTAAAATCTACATCTTAGGCCGAGCCTTTGGTCATATATCCTGCTGATGTGACTCTGTGTCAGACCTTTGTTTGATAAAACTCCTGTGAAACACCTTGGGCTGTTCCAACGTATTAATACAAACTGTTGTCAAATTCAAAACTGTCAGCTCTCCGCAGTGAGATTTTAAGCATCTCCCGGAAGTTTTGATTGGGCGTGAGAAGCGGCTCTTCAAATGTAAATTCCACAGCTGTCTGATCATCCTGGAGAGGTTGTCCGACATTTTGCTTTCAGTCGACAGAAAAGCTCATTATCCTGCACTCTCTGACATCAATGGAACAGAAAGCGTCGCCAGCATTGGCAGATCGCTGGAGAAACAGCCACCATCAGCGATCTCGAGATCAATAAGACTTGCTTCCCCTGTCTCACATGCAGCAGCACACACGGGTATCACTGAGTGATAATGGCTCAATCTGTCACCCTGATGGGCCACTGAATTGGCTGCTCCTGATCGGCGCTGACAGACTAAGACAAATGAAACTGGTTGGTGGGACTTCAAAGACTTACTAGTTCAGCATTACAGTTCATTTGTAAGTCATCATGGTGAGAATATCAAAGGAATGAAAGCAAGATTAGGTGAAAGGAAAATCAGGGAAAAAAAAATGTCCCCTTCTTATTTGACTACTTCAGAGTTGAAATCCTGCTGTGTGATATTAGTAATGAATACACCGACGTGTTTGTATGAAGTGACTTTGACTTTCATTTGAGTGAAGCATCAGCCAATTTGGTTTAATTGGTTAGAGCTTTCATTAAATTGACGGGCAGTGAGATTTCAGACGAATGTTTACAACCCTCTTTCTATAGATCCCCATCTCCCAGCCGAGAAAAGCAGCAAAAGGGGTGAAAGCAAGCAATTATGGGTTAAATCCCATTGTGATTCTCTAATTACACCACTCTCATTAGCAAAAATGTGAAACGAATCCGGAAGTTTAATCAACTTAACCCATTCCATTAATGCTCTTGTATTTGAGCTGCTGCCGATGACTATTGTCAGAGTCTTCTGAGGTAGATTTTAACGTCAATTTAATTCAAATCACAACAAGTAACTATATCTGGAACCACAGAAATCATTGAATCCCTGCCATTTCAAAAGAGGCCATTGAATCCCATTGAATCTCCATCGACTCTCCTCTGACAGACCATCTCACACAGACCCAACCCCCGCCCCCATGCCCATAACCCCACAAATTTATCCTACTAATCCTCCCAACCTACACACCTTTGGACACTAAGGAGCCAATGACTCTAACCTGCACATCTTTCGGACTGTGGGAGGAAACCAGAGCACCCAGAGGAAACCCACGTTGACGTGGGGAGAACGTGCAAACTTCGCACAGTCGCCCAAGGCTGGGATTGAACCTGTTTGATGGGAAGGAAATGGCCTAGTGGTATTATCAGCAGATAATTAATCCAAAGACTCAGCTAATGTTCTGGGATCTTGGGTTCGAATCCCACTACAGCAGATAGTGGAATTTGAATTCAACAAAAAAAATGTCTGGTATTAAGAATCTATTGATGACCATGAAACCATGTCAATTGTCAGGAAAAACTCATCTGGACCACTAATTCCCTTCAGGGAAGGACATTTGCTGTCCTTACCTGGTCTGGTCTACATGTGGCTCTAGAGCCACAGCAATGTGGTTGACACTCAACTGCCCCCCAAGGCCAACTAGGGTGGGTAATAAATGCTGACCAGCCAGCAACACCCATGTCCCACGAATGAATTAAAACACAATCAAGACTTGAAACGCATAAACTGCTTCAGCTTTTGAATGTTAGGTTCAGTCACTTTTTGATCTCAGAAGAGAAGCAGGATTCCAGGTAAGCAGCCTGCCACAGTCTACCATTTAACAAGTAAGAGCAGAATGAGCTGTGTCCAGGTTTAAAATAGCCTGATCCCAATCTACATTGTGAATAGCTGGAACATCTACATTTGTGCCTTCAAAACTAATTCTCATTGTGGGATTCCTCTATTCTGGAGAGACAGGTTACCCTGGAACCATCAGTCTCCAACCCTCTGAAAGAATACAGCATTGGAATCTTTGTTCTGTACTTACATAGAATCATAGGGTCCCTACAGTAAAAAAGGAGGCCACTCAGCCCATCGAGTCTGCACTGACCAAAGTCTCAACCTGATCCCATTCCCGCAACCCTGCTAATCACCCTGACACAGGGTCAATTTAGCATGGCCAATCAACATAACCCGCACATCTTTGGCCTGTGGGAGGAAACTGGAACATCTGGAGGAAACCCACGCAGACACGGGGAGAATGTGCAAACTCCACATAGACAGTGACCCAAAGTCAGAATTGAATCTGGGACCCTGGCGCTGTGAGGCAGTTGTGCTAACCATTGTGCCATGTGCCACTTAACAGTTATGGTTTCACGTATGGTTATGTGAAACCATAATTTTTAGTTTTATTGTGGTCTTGCCCTATACCCGGTTCTTTTCCTCAGTCCTCTTTTATTGAATGAGCGCAAAAGGGGCAGATGGGCGAAACCCAATCCCATCTTTTACATGTGTGTAAAATAAACCCTCACTCTTATTTCACCTTACCTTGAGCTTACTGTGGGGTTATTCATAAAACCTTTATTCATAAAGATTTCCAACTCTCCAAACTGAGAGGCATTGAGGAAAATAGAACGCCAACGATAAAGGGAAAGCCAGAAATCATAGAATCCCTACAGTAAAGTAGAAGGCCATTCTGCCCATCAAGTCTGCACTGACTGTCTTAAAGGGCATCCAACTCAGACCTCATCCCTGTAACCCCACATATTCACCCTGATAATCCTCGATAACCTACACACCTTGGGACACTAAGGGGCAATCCTGCATGTCCAATCCACCTAACCTCCATATTTTTGGACTCAAAGTACCTTTTTATTGATAGATGGTAATAAAAACATTGAAACATGGAAAAATAGGGGCAGGAGTAGGCCATTCGGCCCTTCAAGCCTACCCTGTCATTCACTGTGATCATGGCTCATCATCAAAATCAATAGCCTGATCCCCCCTTCCCCACAATTCTTTCAGAAACTGGTGTATAGAGGTAGTGAGAAGGGAAATCAGGATTGCTTAACTTAACCCCCTTTCTTTCTGTAACAAAGAATTAGGGTAAAGCACATTGATTTAGCAATGGAGCTGCCTGCATCTGACCTGTTTGACTATTGTCTCTCCTGCCAAATTCATGTCATAATTTTTGGGGCAAATTGCAGGGAACTGCTCAGAACAGGTGTTTGCCTCCATAAAAAATAAAAACAAAATACATAGCCGTGAGGGAGAAATGGCTCTTGAGCTGTCTTGTTGAAGATCATGACTGAGCCAAGACTTCACTTTCAAGCCCTTATCACCATATTCCTTTGATTCCCTTCGAGCTCAAAAAACTATTGATCTTCGTCTGAATAAACTCAACATCCCTCTTTGGAAAAAAAGCTCCAAATCAACTCAAATCATAGTGGGCAGAAAGGCCTTCTTCACTCTAAGGGTGTGTTGACCCTTCAAGGTGCCATCATTCAGCTGGGATGTCAAACTGGAATCCTGTCTGCCCTCTCACTTGGCACTAATGTTCATTTGGCCACGACTTTAAACTAAATCAAGGGTAATTATTTGATTGTTGCCCTGGTCGGATCAATATTTAACCCTCAACCAACTCCACGAAAATCTCACCGACCTCACAACTCATTAAAATGGAATCTTTTTGCAGGCATAAAGTGGGCAGCTAAGTATTGAATATGGTGGACAACATTCCTCCCATATAAAAAATATAGCATTCACCTTACTGTTAAAGATTCGTGTCCAGTGTCCTCGCTCCCCAAACTGCCCCCAAAATATTATGTCCCTTTGACGAAAGAATGCTCCAACTGGATTTATAATAGTTCCAAAGACATCTTCAGGCCTCTTCTCGGCCTTACGTCTAAACGTGCTTACTCTCCCCGTAAGTTGCCTCCTCCCTTCCTCAACCTCTGGATCTACTTGAGAGCTGGTGCACGATTGGGGATTCTGCCCAACTCTGCCTTTGTGGAACCATGAGACTATGGATGCTCAACCTCAGCCCATAGCAGCCCAATTGCCGTCCATATTTTGCAGGCCACCTGCTGACGATACCTGAAGCCCAATTTCAGGTGAGAACTTTAGGATCTGGTGTTGACGCCTAGCGCTCTACTTTCTCAGAAGGTTAAGGAAATTTGACATGCCATTTATGACTCATATCAACTTTTACAGATGCTCCATAGAAGGCGTTCTTTCTGGTTGTAACACAGCTTGGTATGGCTCCTGCTGTGTCCAAAACCACAAGGAACTACAAATGGTCATGAATGTAGCCCAATCCATCGTACAAACCAGCCTCCCATCCATTGACTCTGTCTACACTTTCCACTGCCTCGGCAAATTAAGAACCCCTCATACCCCAGATATTCTATCTTCCTCCTTCGTCCGTCAGGAAAAAGATACATACCACCTGACTCAAGAACAGCTTCTTCCCTGAGGCTGTCAGGCTTTTGAATGGGTTTACCTCGCAGTAAGGTAACCTTTCTCCACATCAAAGCAATGACTGTAACACCACATTCTGCATCCTCTTGTTTCCTTCTCTATGAACAGTATGCTTTGTCTGTATAGCAAGCAAGAAACAATACTTGACAGCGTATGTTAATACTTGAGACAATAATAAATCAAATCAATCAAGTCAAAAACCGTATAATCTGATCATTTGTCTCATTGCTTTTTGTGGAGATTTGCTGATTATAAATTGGCTGTCGTATTCCCGATATTAGGCCAATGAGTACACTTCAAAATGTACATCAGAGCTACACACACAGTGCTTTGGGATACCATGGAGTGCATAACAGGAGTTCTCTCTTCCTGTCTTTCACAACATGAGATGGAAGACTGGTAAAACAAAAAAGACTTTCTTTTATTCCCCAGCCTTGTCTGAATACAAATCAAAGAATGCTATTATTCCCTTCTTAGTCTTCAGCTCTGACCCCTATTAAAGTAAAGGATTGGTGCACTGTTAGGCTGCCTGATCAGCTGGATCCTTTCAGAATCACGAAGATGGGGAGATAAGGAACAAAAGCCTTCTGATTGCGGCAGGCAACGTGATGTTGTCAGAGTCCTGAGAATCCTGAAACCAGCCCTCCGTCAAAGTCAAGGCTCGCGCTACCAGACGGCGGAACACTGGCCTGTAATTACAGAAACCTGACAACAGGAACTGACTAAACTCATGGGGTATATCGGAAAGCAGCTGAAAGAAAATCCTCCTTTTCATTGTTACATCCCCAAGGTGCAGTTGCCTACTCGCTGTCAGTCTGTCAGATTTCAAAGGAATAAGTAAAGCTACCAGGAGGTGTGTTTAAAAACAACTTGTTTAAAACCAAGGAAAGAGTCCAGAGCTCCCAATATAAATCTTAAATAAAGCTTATGTATTTTTTTCCTAAAGTATGCGGACGTTGCTGGCAGCACGACCATTTAACGTCATAACTGTGCACAAGAAGGTCACTTAGCCCTTTGAATCCATGCTGGCCTTCTATGCAATTCCACTTATTCCTACATCTCTGCAAAGAAACTCCCATCATTTATTATTATTTCTAATCCATACCTTCAGTCACGCTGCTGTAGAATTCATAGAATCATAGAGTCTTTCAGTAAGGCCACACTCAGAATACTGTGTGTAATTCTGGTCACCCTCTTATGGAAAGGTTCTTATTAAACTAGAAAGAGTGCAGAAAAGATTTACTAGGATGCTACCGGGACTTGATGAATTGAGTTGTAAGGAGAGGCTGAACAGACTGGGACTTTTCTCTCTGGAGCACAGGAGGCTGAGAGATAACCTTATAGAGGTCTATAAAATAATGAGGAGCAAGAGAGACAGTCAATATCTTTTCCCAAAAGTAGGGGAGCCTAAAACTAGAGGGCATAGGTTTAAGATGAGAGGGGGGAGATACAGAAGTGTCCAGAGGGGCAATTTTTTCACACAGAGGGTGGTGAGCGTCTGGAGCAAGCTGCCAGAGGCAGTAGTAGAGGCGGGTACAATTTTATCTTTTAAAAAGCATTTAGATAGTTAGATGGGTAAGATGGAAATATGGGCCAAATGCAGGCAATTGGGATTAGGTGAGGGGTTTAAAAAAAAGGGCGACATGGATAGGTTGGGCCGAAGGGCCTGATTCCATGCTGTAAACTTCTATGACTCTATACTGAATGGTGAATTGGGCTTGATGGGCTGAATGGTTTACTCATGCTCCTATGGACTCAAAATGTTAACAGTGTTTCCCTCTCCACAGATGCTATCAGACTTGCTGAGATTTTCCAGCACCTCCTGTTTTTATTTTAGATTTCCCATGTCTGCAGCATTTTGCTTTTATTGCATTTCTATATAGCCTTTCACTTCTTTAGAATGTCCCAAAGTGTTTTCCAGTCAAAGGAGTGCTTTCGAGCCATCATCACTGTTGGAATGTAAGAAATGTAGGTGGTGTCATATTACAGAGTAAGTCCAACAAATGTAACAATGACTAGGCCATCTGTTGTAGTAATGTTGATTGAGGGAAAAAGATTGGCCTTGACATCAAGAATATCTTTCCTGACATTCTTCAAAATATAGGCTCTGGGATCTTTTACATCCACCTGAGAGGGAAGACAGGGTTTCAAGTTTAATGTCTAAACAAATATATAAGTATCTTTTCCAGCTCAACTGGTCATCTTGAATATACTGAAGTTTCACCCTTTGGGATAGATAATGCACGCTTTGGGAGTGTTAAGGCACCCTCTTGAACAGATTAGATTGCCTTTGTGATTGTATTTTTGTGCAGCAAGAGTATAAACTAATTGGAGCTGTCAAAAATGCTAAACACATGCCAAGCTGTCAAAGAACTGTCAAAAATCATTGACATTATCAAAGCTCACTGGAAATCTAAAGACTGTCAGGGGATTTAACTTTGCTTGGTTTTATTTTATAAATTAAAAAAAGACACTTGATACTTCAATTTGTCTTCAGACATAAATCTGAAGATTATCATCATAGGATTTGAGTTGCATGATTGATTATACAATCTGACATTATTACATCTGGGGTGTAAGTGAGAAGTTTGATTGACAGCTCCAAGTGGTTGTAGAATAGAAATGTTTTTTTTGTAAGAGCTTGGGTGAAAGAATTTCAATGTGTCGAGTCTTTTTTTTATTGATGAGAGGTTTTTTTTTGTTAATTAGTGAGATCCTCAACGGACAGATAATGACTTTATGACAGAATGGCTCCTGATTTTGTCCATAGTGAATACGACGTGAGCTGCCGTGGGAAAAATAATAAAAATGGTGCTGGGTTGGGCACTGGTAAGTATGAGTCAGCACCAAGCTGCTACAGGGGCTATAAAGGCCATGGGTGTGAGTGGTGGCATGGGGCATGAGGTCCATGAGGTAGGTAGAGGGGCAGAGGGTGGCATAGGAATTGTGAGGAGCCATGGAGGGGAGGGGGTGGGTGGGAGCATGAGGTGGCATGGTTTGGCATGAAACATGTGAAGGGGTGTGAGATGGCAAGGGATGAGGGCAGGAGTGAAGATTTTTTTGTTTCAATCACTTATAAGAACATCTTCAACAAAGTGCCGCTTCCATACCTGGCAGCCTCTGCATTCACTCCAGGGATAGCAGGGCCATTTGCTAATCCAGCAACCATCTGCCCAACCCCCAACTCAAGACTGAAATCCAGCCTTCAGGGCTTCTTTTATCTGTAAGAAGTCTCACAACACCAGGTTAAAGTCCAACAGGTTTATTTGGTAGCACGAGCTTTAGGAGCTCTGAGTCCATGAGCTCACAATACCAAATAAGCCTGTTGGACCTTAACCTAGTTGTGAAACTTCTCACTGTGCCCACCCCAATCCAATGCTGGCATCGTCACATCATGCTATTTTTTTTCTGGCTTTGGTTCAGGAAGGTGGGAAATGTCCCGTCTCTGTACTCCCAAAATGGGATCAAAAATCCAGACCTTGTGTTGTTAGTCAACGTTTAACTATTCATGTGAAAATGGTAGTGTCAATGGGATGCTTGAAAGGAGGTATCTTAGAATGACAGAAGAGGGCCAGCCAACCTATTGTGTCTGTGTTGGCTCTGTGAAGAAGCAATATCCCAATCCAACACACCTCTGTCCATACGCCAGTGGATTCCACATCTCCGAATGGCTCAACCTTTTAATGTTATTCATTTGAATCAGTTTCCATCACTGTTCAGGTTGCATGATTCAGATCCTGACAGCTCCCCTCTCTCTGTGAAAATAGTCCTCTTCATCCTTGATCTTTTGCCAAGGATTGTAAGTTTACAATTCTTGTTTTTGACCCACTTACCAGAGGAAATAGAGCAGGTAGAGAAAAACTATCAAAACCCCTCAGCACCTTGAAAACCTCTGTTTGGTCACCACTTTATCTTCCCTGTTCCCAGGAGAGCGGTCCGGGCTTTTCCAACCTCTCCTCAGAATGGAAGTCCCTCCTGCAACTGTCCCAATAAACCCCCCCTACACTTTTGAAGTCCTTCACATTTTCCTGCCCAGAATATCACTCCAGTTAACACCTGATAAAGTATTTTGTGAAGTTCTAGCATAATCTCTTTGTTTTTTTGAATCTATTCCTCTATCTGTGAATGCAAGTAACTAGTGCTTTTATTTTACAACCTACCAACTACAGATATCCACCTTCAAGAATTTCTATATATCGCTTTGCTCATGTTAAAATCTTGCCATTTATACTTTATACGACCTTTTCCTTAAGTCCTCTCATTATTAGTCCATCTCACTCTGCACAACTGAACTCTACCTGTCAGGCTTTTTTACATTTTACCAAGCTGTCAATGTCATTCTGAAACCTACACATATCCTCATCAATGTCCACTCCTTTATCAACTTTTGTATCATCTCCAAATGTTATAAAGATGCTTGCTGCACCCAAGTCTAGATCACTGATAAAAATTGAAAGGAATAGTGGAAGCAAAACTGACCCCCACGTGAAACACCACTGCAAACCATATCATAGAATGAAAGCCATCCTTGCACCATTCATTGCATTTTGCTTCCATTCGCTGGAACAACTCTGCATCCATACAAAGACTTTCCCCTTAATTCCGTTAGCCTCCATCTCCTTAAGAAGCCTCCTGTATGGTGTTTGTTAAAAGTTTTCCAAAAACCAATACACACAGCATCCACTGCACTGCCTTGATCAATATTCTTAGTTCACTCACCAAAGGATTCAGACATGCCAGTCAGCCCCAGTTTGCCTTGAACCCCATGCATTTGCCATGGCTAATCCACCTAAACTGCACATCTTCGGACAATGGAAGGAAACTGGAGCACTGAGAGGAAACCCACGCAGACGCGTGCAAACTCTACACAAAGTAACCCAAAGGTGGAATCAAACCCAAATCCCTGATGCTGTGTCATTCAACTCTGCTCTTAGCCTCACACCTCTTAAGTCTATGCCCTCTGCTTATTGATCCTTCTACGAATGCAATATCATTCGACTTACCTGTCCATTCTGCCTTTGCCACTCATAATGTTATACACCTCTATCAGAAACATAGACATAGGAACTAGGAGCAAGGATAGGCCATTCAGCCCTGTGAGCCTGCTTCACTATTCAATATGATTATGGCTGACCCTCGATCTCAATGCCGTATTCTTGCTTTCTCTCTTGATACCGTTAAAATCCAGAAGTTAATCTATATCTGTTTTGAGTACATTCAGTGACTTTCTCTCCACAACTTTCTGTGGGAGAGAATTCCACAAGTTTTCATAGAAAGAATCATAGAAACCCTACTGTGCAGAAGGAGGCCATTCAGCCAATCTGTCTGCACCACCAAATAAGAACATAAGAACATAAGAAATAGGAGCAGGAGTGGGCCATCTAGCCCTTCGAGCCTGCCCCGCCATTCAATAAGATCATGGCTGATCTGTCGTGGCTCAGTTCCACTTTCCCGCTTTCTCCCCATAACCCTTAATCCCCTCGCTTATCAAAAACCTATCAACCCGCGTCTTAAAAATATTTAGCGAGGTAGCCTCCACCACTTCAACGGGCAGAGAATTCCAGAGATTCACCACCCTTTGAGTGAAGAAGTTCCTCCTCAACTCCGTTCTAAACCGCTCCCCCCTTTATCTTGAGGCTGTGCCCCCTAGTCCTACTATCCTTTCTGAGCGGGAAGAGCCTCTCCACCTGTATCCTATCCATCCCATTCACCATCTTATACGTCTCAATGAGATCTCCCCTCGTTCTTCTAAACTCTAACGAGTACAAGCCTAGTTTATTCAGCCTCTCCTCATAGCTCAACCCCCTCAAATATCCCACCCCAGGCCCTATCCCCACCATCCCACACATTTATCCCACTAATCGCTCTAACCTAAACATCTCAGGACATGAAGGGGCAATTTAGCATGCCCAGTCAACCGAACTCGCAAACTTTTGGACTGTGGGTGGAAACTAGAGCACCCGGAGGAAACCCACACAGACATGGGGAAAATGTGCAAACTCCACACATATAGTGACCCCAAGACAGGAATTTAACCAGGCCCCGAGGGCTGTGAGACAGCAGTGCTAATCACTGCGCTGCCCACTTTTGAGTGAAGTCAATGGATAAGCCAATTAGGACTGAGATCATCTTGGTCCTAATTGGTTTACCCTATGTCCTGATGCCGTATCCCCGATTCCAGACTCCCCAAAAAGGGGAGACATCCTCCTTACATTTGCCTGTCCAGCGCTGTTCATTCCTTACTGGAATATTGGAAGATTTAAGAGGTCTTCTCTCAACCTTTGCAGCTTCTGAAAATTGAATAGTTTGAAAACAAACTTCGGACTATTCAACTTCTTCCCATAACTTAAACCATCCAGCCCAGGCAGCATCCTGGTGAATCTCCTCTGCACCCTCCAAATCTCCACTCACCTGATGAAGGACCAGTGCTCTGATAGCTTGTGCTATCAAATGAACTTTTTGGACTTTCACCTGATGTTGTGCCCATCCCAGTCCAACGCTGGCATCTCCACACAAAGGTTTAGTGATCTTCAGTCTTTTTGGTGGCACAGTGGGTTAGTACTGCTGCCTCACAGCACCAGGGACCTGGGTTTGATTCCTGGCTTGGGTCACTGTTTGTGCAGAGTCTGCACGTTCGCCCTGTGTCTGCACGGGTTTTCCTCCGGGTGCTCCGGTTTCCTCCGACAGTCCAAATGACGTGCTGGACAGGTGCATTGGTCATGCTAAATTCTCCCTCAGTGTACCTGAACAGAAGCCAGAGTGTGCTGATAAGGGGATTTTCACAGTAACTTCATTGCAGTGTTAATGAAAGACTACTTGTGACACAAAGAAATTAACTTTACCTCAGTAAAGAGAAGGTGACGGCGAAGAGAGAGGAGGGAAATGCCAGCATTTCATCAAATGCCATCAAAAACAAGGCACAAATTGTCGCTGTCTGAGTTGTGACATATTTGACAAACACAGATGGAGTGATCAGGATGGGGGACAACATCTTCATGGCTCGCTCCTCCCCCAATATTTGAACAAATTCCACGATTGTGCCGACATTCCAAACAGCAGCCTGCCTTCCTTCCCTGTGATGTTTTAAAGCTCCTCTCAATAATTTGGTAATCATTTTGCCATTTGAGTGTAAGACTTTAAATCTATACATGTTCGTTATGAGACGACCACACGGCTTATAGATGATCTACTGATCAGCCTCTGCGTTCAGCATGAACAATGATCCTGACGGAACTATGATATTAAATTATCTTTTTATTAAATATAGGAGCTAATTGCGAAGGAAACCTACAACATTGACAAAGAGACTTTAATCAGTAATCGCTCAGACATGTAATTAAATCAATAAAACTGGAATGACAGGAAGATTATAAAGTGCAAAAAAGTCTTAAAAGGATTTTTATTTACTTATTCATCATGTCAAAGGCACTGGCACTGAATAAAGATCAGTGCACCTTCCATGTTCAACCAGCAAGTGCACTGAAGGACAAAATGGGAACGAATGATTATTTCTTTCCTCCCTTCTTTCACTCTTCATTTGCAAAGATGATTCCTTTTTTTCTTTAATAGATGTGTTTTTAACAACTTTCTTCTCTCCTCTCCAGCAGCGAGGTCTTGCTGAGAGGCTGTACTGTGGATATTATTGGTCATCACATGCAGCTTAGTGGAAAAATGCATTAGGGAATGTTTCTTTCTGCTGGCTACAGGCACAGACTGAGAACAGTTACTAGTAGAATAAAGAACGGAAAGGTGTGAGAAGAGTAGTTTATGGCGTTTTTTTTATTCGTTCATGGGATTTATTGCCCATCCCAATGGTACTTAAGAGTCAACCACATTACTGTGAATCTGGATTCACATGTAGGCCAGACCAGGTGAGGATGATAGAATTCTTTCCCTAGAAGACATTAGAGTCAGAGTTATAGAGGTTTATAATATGGAAACAAGTTGATTATGCCACCCTTTTTTTAAACCCCTAAGCTAACCCCATTGCCCACATTTGGCCCATATCTCTCCATGCCATCTTCCCCAACTAGCTGTCTAAATGCTTTTTAAAAGACAAAATTGTACCCTCCTCTATGACTACCTCTGGCAGCTTGTTCCAGACACTCACCACCCTCTGTGTGAAAAAAATTTCCCTCTGGACACTTTTGTATCTCTTCCCTCTCACCATAAACCTATGCCCTCTAGTTTTAGTGAGCCATATGGGTTTTTATGGCAATCAATGATGGTTTCATTGTCATCATTAGATTTTTTGTTTCAGATTTTTATTGAATTCAAATGTCTCCAAGTGCCATAATATAAAAGTAAAATACTGTGGATGCTGGTATCCAAAACAGAAACAGGAAATGCTGGAAAATCTCAGCAGTCTGACAGCATCTATGGGGAGAGAATAAAGCCAATGTTTTGAGTCTAATTGATCCTTTATCACCATCTGCCAAGATGGGATTTGAAGCCAAGTCGATAGAGGAATATGAGCCAAACGCGGGGAATTGGGACTAGCTTAGGGGCTAAAAAAGGGGTGACATGGACAAGTTGGGCCAAAGGGCCTGTTTCCATGCTGTAAATGCCTATGATTCTATGTCGCTAAGTCCCCAGAGCATTACCTGGGTCTATGATTACTAGCCCAGTGACAATACCACCACGTCACTGCCTCCCGTAATCAGCTTTGTGCTTGGGCTAATTGGAGGCTCAGTTTTAAAATACCTCCTTGTTCTTAAAACTCTCCTTTGCCTTAGCCCCTTCCTATCTCTGTAATCCCTTCCAGCTACACCATCCTTCAACATCTCTGCGCTAACCTCTTGAACGCCTCTGATTTTGATGTTATTGGCCTCCTCTCTCTCTCTCTCTCTCTCTCTAAACCTCTTTACCTCTGTGTCGCTTTCTTGTTTTAAGAGGCTTCTTAAAGCTATCTCTTTGACCAATATCGCTTTTCCCGATATCCCGTGACTGGAATTTTACTGTCCTGCCCACCGCAGGAATTGTAGCAGATGGGACGCGGACCATGCAAAGATCCGTTGGCCTCAGGTGGGATTTTCCGGTCTTGGGGCGACCTGGAAAATCCCACTCTGAGTGTCTCGTTGTCAAATTGTGTTTGGTAATCACTCCTGTGAAACACAATGGGAAAGTTTTACAACATTAGAAGAATACATACAAAAAACATGTTGAAGCAGTAAAGGTGAATACAAACTACTGCTTTGTGGAAAGATTCATACTCTAAGGGGGAAGGGTGTGACTAGTTTACACAAACACTGAGATCCTTTTGCAAATATCTCCAACAACTGCGCTATCATTTTGTGACTGAAAATCCAAAGAACAAAAGGAAACTATATTTCACTTTAAGCTCCAAGGAAAAATTAAGATAAAAATGACTTTGAGATCAATATCTCTGACACCTTCTTGTTTATGTCTCAGAAAGTAGCAGAAGCTGTATTTTTTATTTCCAGCCTTTTTTTCTGTTGTGAAATTAAATTACAAGCATATTTTATGTTCTTTCCACGATTTTACTTTGAAAGAAATGCACCAGCCTTTAATAGTGTGGATGATTAGAACTTTAGTACCACTATGGAAATATACTGTGCATTCATGAATGAATAATCAACCCAGAGTGATCCTGTTTTAGCTTTGGTTTCGTAATTCCCTCCACAACCAATACAGCATCATGGGGAGATAGTCATGGAGTTGAAATGTCACTGGATCAATAATCCGGATGCCCATGCTAATATTCAAATGGCACCTGGGGGAATTCAATTTAATTAATAAATCTGGAATGTATTGGAACACTAATTCCCCCAGGTTTTTCTCCCATTTACACACCACCCTATGTTTATTCCCATAAACTGTTGCCCCTTTAAGATCTCTGAATCAAAATCTGAGGAACTCCTGGCTGAACAGCATCCTGGAGGTCTCCTCCTTCTCTTGTGCGCTTGACCCCAAAGGTTACAAACCTGAAACATTTTCCCTTGAGCAATGCTTCCGAACTTGTTGTCCCAGATTCCATTGACTTACAAAAACCCGTCTGGTTCACTAATGTCCTTTAAGGAAGGAATTCTGCTATCTTTCCCTGGTCTGGCCTACATGTCTTTTTTTAATTTGTTGATGGAACCTGAGTGTCACTAGCTAGGCTAACAATTATTTGATTTGATTTATTATTATCACTCATATTAACATACGGTGAAAAGTATTGTTTTTTGCACGTTATACAGGCAAAGCATACCATTCATAGAGAAGGGAAGGAAAGAGTGTAGAATGTAGTGTTACAGTCATAGCTAGGCTGTAGAGGAAGATCAACTTAATGCGAGGTAGATCAATTCAAAAGTCTGACGGCAACAGGGAAGAAGCTGTTCTTGAGTTGGTTGGTACATGACCTCAGACTTTTGTATCTTATTCCCAAGGGAAGAAGGTGGAAGAGAGAATATCCATCCCTAACTGCCCTCCATTTCAGAAGGCATTTTAGGGTCAACTGCATTGCTCTGGAGTCATATGTAGGGTTCATGGACTTTTAATTCTAGATTTTTTAGTTTAATTTTTATTAAATGGCGGGATCTAAGGAACATAGATTGAAGCTAAGGGGCAAGAGGTTTAGAGAGATTGTGAAAAACCTTTCCCCAAAGAGTGGTGGGAATCTGGCATTCACTGCCTGAGAGGCCCTCATATCATTTAAGCAGTATTTATATGTGCATTTGCAATGCCAAGTCATAAAAGGGTGTGGACCAAGTGCTGGAAAATGGGATTAGAACAGGTGGGTGCTGTGTCTTTGACTGGCACAGACACAATGGGCTAAAGGGCCTTTATATATCTCTGTGACTCTGTAAATTCAAATTTCACCACCTGTCATGACTGGATTTGATCCTGGGTCCAGGAGTCTTGTACCAGGTCTCTGAATTACGTATACAGTGACAATACCACTGCGCCACTACCTCCATCTCTTAAATACCCTCTGAAATGTCTAAGCAAACCATTCAGTAACAAGGACAATTAGGGATGGGCAACAAATGGAGACCTGGCCAGCAATGCCCACATCCTGGGAAGGAACAGTTAGCTGTAGCGTGTGCTATGTGCAGGATACACTGCATCAACCTTCTTCCACACCAGCTAAAAGAGCAGAAGAGGTGCATTGGAACACTATTTCCCCCAGGTTTTCCTCCCATTTACACACCAACCTGATTTATTCCCATAAATTGCTGTTCCTTTAAGATCTCTGGATCAAAATCTGAGGAACTCCCAGTGGAACAGCATCCTGGGGGGGGGCTTCCTCCTTTTCTTGTGTGCTTGATCACCCGACCCCAAGGGTTAAAAAAACTGAAAAATTTCCCCTTGAGCAATGCTGCCGAATTTGCTGAACATTTCCAGCATCCCCCTTTATTTTTATTTCAATTTTCTTTCGTTAACATTGGAATGTAGGATTGTAATTAACGGCAGAGTTTGCTGCATTGCAGGGTGGGGTGGTGGGCATCGGGGGGGGCAGGGATGGGGGACAGGGGAAAGCAAGATATTGCAGTGAAATCCTGCTGTGCAAAGGGCTAAAGTAAAAGACTTTAAAAATCAACAAATGGTGTTTGGGCATCGCCTGAGATTATTCAAATATCAGAATGAGACAGGGCCATTATCTTTGGGGAAATCGAAATTGGGTGACAATTTGTAATGATAGTGAGATATTTATCATCTGAAGCCCTCGTGTGTGTGTGACTGGCGACTTGTCAGTGTTAATTACTAAAACAATAAATTGCCACATTAATAACATCTTCAACAAAAGCTGACTGATTTCCGGGGGATCAAGAATGATGGCAGTTTCTCGCATTGAACCAGACACTCCGAATGCTGCACAGATTGAATTTAAGATCTCCGGCACGGCTAATAAATTGTTATTCCACCAAAAAGAAAGTGATTGATATGTTTGTTCGCCCCTGGCAAATCCCTCAGGAAGGCTTTCAGCCTGTGTCCTTATTGAGAAGGACAGAGCTGAAATTTCTGCCCCTGTTCCATGACAAACGCAACTTTCCAACAGCGTGGCAGTTGTATTTTTTCTTCCCTCTCTGTCTCTGGCGAAGGGTGCTTGCCATGCACTGGGGCACTTGACTCGTTGAATCTCAACTCTGGCCCTTTGACAAAGCTGCGCACGCTTAGCTAGGATGTCTGGAGCATTCCCTTGATGCCCAGGCCTGTGCAGCACTGAGGGACAACAGGAAGAATGTGACAAAACAGTCCAGAGCTTTGGTTCAGACAAATGAAGTGTGTCAGCCTGTGCAAGTGTTGCCTTTCTGACGAGAGCTCGGGTACAGCCAGCCTGTTGCACATTGTACATATTCTTCAAATTATTTTTTTTTTTACCACCGGTTTGATCTTACCTTAACATGACAAGTATGGACCCAGGAGAACATTCATCCTTCACCAGACCCCGAGCATGAGAGGCTCCACTTGAATTAAAGATCAGCTGTGACTCGACAAGAAGGAGAAAAAAACTCAACTGAAACCCTGAAATTATGATTCAATGGCTGTTCGCAGAAAAAAAACACACACGCCCAACAAAATAAGGGCCCTAATCAAAGCACAAATTGCTTTTTTTTTTCTCTCATTTCTTTCGGGTCGACCTGATTTTTGGTGCTGTCGCTTGTCGAGAAATTCTTTAACGTTGATGGGGAACACAACTAATTTGTTTAGTTTGGCTGCCGGTCTGTCTGTCCTGAGGTGAAAGTGGGATTGAATCTCGAAAGTACAATCATTTGAAGTATTTCACCATTGAACAAGTCTTTCTAATTTAACTCGAGAATCAAATTGCTGGTCTGGAAATGTGAAATTATGCCAATTCTAATAGTGTGGATGTGTTTTCATTGCTGTCTCAACTGGAAAGAGTTTCAGGACAGAGTGAATAGAATATATGGAAATGTACAGCACAGAAAGAGGCCATTCAGCACAGAAAGAGGCCATTCGGCCCAGCGTGTCTGCACTGGCTCCTGAAAGAGCTACTCAGTTAGTCCCATTCTTTAGCCCTATCTCCATGGCCCTCTGAAGTTTTAAAATTTATTCATCATTAGCGTCACAGGTAGGTTGACATTAATAACGCAATGAAGTTACTGTGAAAATCCCCCAGTCACCAAAGTGTGACGCCTGTTCGAGTACACTGAGGGAGAATTTAGCATGTCCAATGCACCAAACCAGCATGCCTTTTGGAGTGTGGGGGGTAACTGGAGCACCTGGAGGAAAGCCATGCAGATACGGGGAGAACGTGCAGACCCCACACAGAGAGTACCCAGGCCAAGAGTCGAAGCCGGGTCCCTGGCGCAGTAAGGCAGTAGTACTAACCACTGTTGGGGAGCAGGGTGGGGTTGGAGGTGTTGGGAGATAAAAAAGGGATTAAGATAGGGGAGGGGGTTCATGTCCTGAAGTTGTTCAACTCAATGATAAGTCCAAATAGCTGTAGGGTGCCTAACCAGAAGATGAGGGAGAATCATAGAAGCCTTAAAGCACAGAAAGAGGCCATTTGATCCATCGAGTCTGTGCCAATCACAATTCCACCCAAGCCCAGGAGGAAAGAAAATTGCGGCAATTTGGAGAAAGAGTTGGGCAGTGAGACTAACTGGATCTCTTTTCAAAACAGCCAGTTTTGATGGTGGGCCAAATGGCCTCATAGAATCCCTACAGTGCAGAGGGAGGCCATTCAGCCCATCAAGCCTGCACTGACCACAATCCCACCCAGGCCTTATTCCTGTAAACCCACATATTCCCCCTGCTAGCCTCCCTGTCACTGGGGTCAATTTAACGTGGCCAACCAACTTAACCTGCTCATTTTTGGAGTATGGGAGGAAACTGGAGCACCTGGAGGAAATCTACACAGACATGGGGAAAATGTGCAAACTCTATACTGGTAGTGACCCAAGCAGGGAATCGAACCCGGGCCCCTGACATTGTGAGGCAGCAGTGCTAACAACTGTGCCGCTGTGCTTCCTCCTATGCTGGACTGTTCTATGATTCTAAGATAAAAAAAGAACCTCCTATTGCAGAGCATCTTATCCTATCAACTCATAACGTTCACATTCATTTTATACTTGTCATGTGTGAAATTTAGTCCTGCAAGTACTGGACTCACTTACTTACACAACTAATCCCAGGGGAGAATGTGCAGACTCCACACAGGCAGTGACCCGAGGCCGGGAATCGAACTTGGGTCCCTGGCGCTGTGAGGCAGCAGTGCTAACCCCTGTGCCACTGGGATGCCCCAAGGTGCTGTTACATTAGTTTACATTAAGCTTCATTGGCACATTGCAGCAGGCCAAGGATGAGCATGTGGGCATGAGAGCAAGATGGCGAGTTTTTGTCCCAATGTCAAACCCCTCCGCCCCACGGCTCCCCCAAAGTGGCATCTGCCACTTCTTCAGTTTTGTTTTCACAGAGCACTGGCCCTTACTCTGCTATGAATGCAGATGGAAATCTTCCTGAATTGGCACCTGCCTAATGACAGGGACATTCAAAACACAGTACCTGCCCTAGATTTTAATATAATTGGTTAAAGAGCCAAAGGCAAAATGATCTAAACTTTTTGTCTGCCATGTGTGGCTAGGATTTGGAATGCACTGCTGGATAGGCTAGTGGATACAGATCCAACTGTTACCTTCAGATTCCATACAAATAAATGGCTGAAGGCGCAAACAAAACTGTGGCAATTTGGAGAAAGAGTTGGGCAGTGAGACTAACTGGATCTCTCGTCAAATGAACCAGTTTTGACGGTGGGCCGAATGGCCTCATAGAATCCCTACAGTGCAGAGGAGGCCACTCAGCCTGTCAAGCCTTCACTGACCACAATCCCACCCAGGCCCCATTCCTATAAACCCACATATTCTCCTGACACTGGGGTCAATTTGACATGGCCAATCAACCTAACCCACTCATTTTTGGAGTGTGGGAAGAACATAAGAAATAGGAGCAGGAGTAGGCCATCTAGCCCCTTGAGCCTGCTCCAAAATTCAATAAGATCATGGCTGATATGTCGGGGCTCAGTTCCACGTTCTCGCCCTCTCCCCATAACCCTTAACCCCCTTGCCTATCAAAAACCCATCAACCCGCGTCTTAAAAATATTGAGCGAGGCAGCCTCCACCACTTCAACAGGCAGAGAATTCCAGAGATTCACCACCCTTTGAGTGAAGAAGTTCCTCCTCAACTCCATTCTAAACTGCCTCCCCTTTATCTTGAGGCTGCGCCCTCTAGTCCTACTGTCCTTTCTGAGCGGGAAGAGCCTCTCCACCTCTATCCTATCCATCCCATTCAACATCTTATAAGTCTCAATGAGATCTCCCCTCATTCTTCTAAACTCTAACAAGTACAAGCCTAGTTTATTCAGCCTCTCCTCATAGTTCAACCCCCTCAACTCCGGAATCAGCCTAGTAAACCTCTCCTGCACTCCCTCCAAGGCCAAAATATCCTTACGTAAGTGCGGCGACCAAAACTGCACATAGTACTCCAGCTGCGGCCTCACTAGTGCCCTATACAGCTGCAGCAAGACCTCCCTACTTTTATATTCAATCCCCCTCGCTATGAAGGCCAGCATCCCATTCACCTTCCTGACCACCTGCTGCACCTGCAGGCTGGGTTTTTGCGACTCATGCACAAGGACCCCCAGGTCCCTCTGCACCGTCGCCTGCTGCAGTTTTTCGCCACGTAAGTAATAGCCCTTCCTACCATTATTCTACCAAAGTGGACAACCTCACATTTGCCAACATTAAATTTCATTTGCCAGTTCTTGGCCCATTCGCCCAGTCTACCTAGATCCTTCTGCAGACTCTCCACACCCTCCGCACAATTTGCCGTTCCACCAATCTTGGTGTCATCAGCAAATTTCGACACCATACACTCGGTTCCCTCCTCCAGACAATCTATATAAATGGTAAATAGCTGAGGCCCCAGCACCGATCCCTGGGGCACTCCACTAGTCACCAACCACCAATCCGAATAGCACCCATTGATCCCCATTCTCTGCCTCCTATTTGACAGCCAATCCTCTATCCACGCTAACACCCTACCCCCAACTCCATGCCCCCTGACCTTCTGTAATAACCTCTTGTGAGGCACCTTGTCAAACACCTTCTGAAAATCAAGAAACACCACATCCACCGGCTCTCCTCTATCCACCGCCCTAGACACATCCTCATAGAAACTCAAGCACCTGGAGAAATCCTACACAGACATGGGGAAAATGCACAAATTCCACACAGTGACCCAAGCAGGGAATTGAACACGGGCCCCTGACATTGTGAGGCAGCAGTGCTAACCACTGTGCCACCTCCTATACTGTGCTGTTCTATGATTCTAAGATTAACAAGAGTCTCCGATCGTGGAGCATTTTATCCGATCAATTCATAACATTCACATTCATTTTATATTTGTCATTTGTGAAATTTATTCCTGCAAATACTGGACTAATATCCAAATGGAATGAATAAAATATTTTGTACATGTTGAATAATGAAGGCTGGTATGTAATTACAAGATAGTAATATATTCATTGACATAAGAGATTACTAGAATGAAGCCTGTGATGTTTGTAAGCATTACTTGAATTCCAAAATTAAGCAACAGCTCAGAATTTAAGTAATGAGGCCAGGTTGAGGAAGGATTTGGAACCCTTTGGGAAAGGCAGGACTTTGAGTTAATCTAATTGGGGATAGAGTCAACAAACTGAGTAACTATTTGGAGAGACGTGTCACAAGCATGATGCATCAAATGGCCTCTTCCTGTTGTTATGAAGACACCCTTCTTTTGAAACAAAAAGATAAAGGTCGTAACTTTCCAGCTATTTATGCCAGTGGGGCTAACCAGTCCTGTTGGCAGTGCATCCTGACCATGGGTGCCATGGTGGTGAGGGGTGCATTCAACAGAAAAACCTGTTGGGAGCAGACAATCCCAGCACCAACCAATGTCAGGGTGCTTTCTGATGCTGTGGACCATATGGTGGGTTGTGTGATAATTCCACCAATTGAATTTTATAGTTTTGTTTCCCTGGGTGGGTTATTAAATAATGAACTGAAATCTTTGAAAGACTGCCAGAGGGTTACAGTACACAATTTTGCTGAAAAGACAATTTAACCCCCCCCCCCGGGGAGTTTGAAAGACCCCATCTCCTGTCAGCTTTCCACTATCTTGAAACTTTTAACACATTCCTGATGTGAGATACCAACATTACATTTCCTTTTCTAACACAATGACTGCAGCAGACTTGGATTACTGTGGAATATACTGCTCACAGGGGACTTGAAGAGATTTACCAAGCAAGAGAGGGATCAGAGATCAGAATGTGCTACTGATGCTGTATTGTTTGCTCTCTCTTGTTCTGTCTCTCTGTCTCCCCTAAAAGTATTGTGTCCAGATTTGCAAAGTAACCATCCTGAGAAGAGAAATCTACTGCAAACCAAGACCTTTAGGAAACAAAACATGGGAATCTGCTCTATTCAGGTATAAACAGGAGGACAACTGGAAAAATAAACTACTGTAACACGGAATCACCATATCAAAAACAGCCAAATAATATATTAATGGATATTTCTTTGTTTTAACTTCTTCGCGTACTGTAAAATGTCCTTAATTCTTCCCCTGTTATTCTTTTCTCATGTTTTATATAAAATCTGTCTTTGAGATTTGAGAAGTCCAAAGATGTGCGGGTTAGGTTGATTGGCCATGCTAAGAAATTTCCCCTTAGTGTCCAGGGATGCATAGGTTAGAGGAATTAGCGGGTATAATATGTAGGGTTATGGGGGTGGGGCCTGGGTGGATTGTGTTCGGTGCAGACTCGATGGGCCGAAGGGCCTCTTTCTGCACTGTAGGGTTCTATGATTCTATGAAATCCATTCAACTTATCGGGACATGGATGGTTCAGACAAAACACAAAGTCCCCTCATTAAGATAATCTTTCTCTATATCCTAGCTGCGACTGTGACACTACATTCTGCACTCTCTTTCTCTATGTATGGTATGCTTTGACTGTATGGCGTGCGAGAAACAATACTTTTCACTGGATGCTAATGCATGTGACAATAATAAATCAAATCAAATATAATCTGTACAAGGGTGCACGTGGACTTCCCAAATTGCCAACTTCTAAACTTTAATAGGTTCCATAATGAGTGCTAATTGTCCTGAATTGAGTGTCTGTCAGGAGGCTGTGGGCAGTCTATTCAACCCCAAATTGTCCTTATTAAACATGTCTTGGGGTGGAGAGGGTTGCAGGGAACTGGGGCAGAAGCCAGTGGCAAAATAATTACATGCCTCCCCTTTTGTGACCTTGACCCTGACCTATTCGAGAATCCGGGATCCACGTCTCCAAGCTCTTACTTGACTTACTGAAGCGTGGGCCAAAATTCTCCAGCCATTCACACCCCACTTCTGCAAGCGAGGACAGAGAATTTAGCGCTCAGCCAAATCTCTGCACACTGCATGGGACCAGAGTACCCTGCCGGCGTGAAAATTTTGGCCGTGAGGTTTCACCACAGGCCTGACTTGTCACCAAAGTGGCAGGAGTGCGGCTGTTTTATACTTTGGAGCCTGATTTTATCACTTTTGGGCCTCTCATTAAGCACTCCATAGCCTGAAAATATTACCTTCCATCTCACACTAGGGATCACATTCATCTGTATAAAACAGTCTGACATCTGTCTAAAACAAAAAGCACTTGGCCTTTTGTCTGAACCATCCATGTCTTATTCAGTTGAATAGATTTCTCAAAACCCAACCACAGATTTCATGTAAAACACTATTAAGTTAGTCAAGAATGTCATGTCCTGTGTATAAAGTTAGAACAGAATGTACTGTAGAAACTCAGCAGGTCTAGCAACAACTGTGGATAGAGAAAGAATGCTAACATTTCGAGACAAGTCTGACTTTGCTTCAGAATTTTTAACCGCACTTTCTGTTCTTTCTAGCACCCAGAGTATTTTAAACAAAGAAGAAATAAAATTACAGCACAGGAACAGGCCCTCCAGCCCTCCAAGCCCGCAGTGGCCATACGTTCCAACTGAACTAAAACCTCCTACTCTTCCACAGTGCTGCCCACTCTACATACAATGCCCAGGATCATGAACGCATTATTAATTGCCTTCAGTGACTTGTGCACACATACCCCAAGGTTCCTCAGCCCTTCACAATTGCACTCTGGATTTGATAGTTACTCATGGCTGAAATTGAACCCATGTCGCTGGCACTGTGAGGCAGTGCTGCTAACCACTGTGCCACCCATATGGTTGGAATGATTGACAAAACATATCCCTTCATTCCCATCCTACTTATGTACCGATCAAGATGCCCCTTGTAAGTCACAATTGCTTCAATTCAAGATTGTTATAGGTTCTTTAACATGGTCATGTCATCTACAGCTTACTCATCATACCAGCTGGAAGGATGAGATCATGCTGGGACATGAATAGAGGCATCATACAGCAACATTCCATCATCCTCCATGTTCTCAACAATGGTGGATCCTACACGTGCCATATCAGGAGCTGAAGGAATAGACTTCGGAAAGGACCTTGAGAAATATCAATTTGGTGACTATGCAATTCAAATATTAGATTATTTTTAATGAAGAACTGCATAAAAATTCAGCATCATGTATATATTATAAGATGGTAATGTAAAGAAATATTAGACTTTTGACAAGTGCTGGTGTCCTTAGGCAGAAATTAGCTAGGATTGAGACTATTCAGAGAGCTGAACATAGAGAGCATGAATAATTGAAGTTGTATTTCATAGCAGGATCAGAATAATGCATTTAAGTATTATGCTTGGATCAGGTATTCTAAGGAATGGAAGGGTGATTGCTTTCAACTTTTTTTTGTCAACCATTCCAACCATATGGGTGGCACAGTGGCACAGTGGTTATCAGCACTGCCTCATAGCACCAGGGACATGGGTTCAATTCCCAGCCTTGAGTAACCATCAAACTCAGAGTGCAATTGTGAAGGGCTGAGGAACCTTGGGATACGCGTGCACAAATCACTGAAGGTGGTGCTGCAGGTTGAGAAGGCAATTGATAATGCATTCATGATCCTGGGCATTGTATGTAGAGTGGGTGGCATGTTGGCACAATGGTTGGCACTACTGCATCACAGGGCGAGGGACCCGAGTTCGATTCCCAGCTTGGATCACAGTCTGTGTGGAGTCTGCACGTTCTCCCCATGTCTGAATGGGCTTCCTCTGAGTGCCCCGGTTTCCTCCCACAGTCCAAAGATGCACTGGTTAGTTGCATTGGTCATGCTAAATTCTCCCTCAGTGTACCCGAACAGGCGCCAGGGTGTGGCGACTGAGGGATTTTCACAGTAACTTCATTGCAGTGTAACACTGATAAATAAAACTAAACTTAAATTACAGAAGTAGAGGGTTATCATAGAATCCTATGGAGGCCATTCGGCCCACTGACTCTGCACCAACCACATCCCACCCTGAAAGTAAGGAGGTTTTGATAAAAAAAATTGTAAAATACTGTTAAAAGTTAAAGTTTATTTACTTGTCACAAGTAGGCACTGTGAGGCAGCAGTACTCACCACTGTGTCACCGTGCCACCCCAGTTGGTGTTAGAATGTAACCAGTGACAACTTTGTATTGGATGTAATGTGACCAATGGTAACAAGATGTAAGGGTCAGCTGACCCAGTAAGCTATGGGATCAATTACAGAGTGATGTAATAGTCGGCTGACCAGCTAACTCACTATAAATAAGAACCTGTGTGGAATTGTGGGGAGCTTGGAGTGGCCCAGGACTGGGCCCCAAGTTTGGAATAATGAAGTTGCTTCACTGAACCCTTTCTTTGATTTATAGGTTGAGTAAGTTTTGTTATATTTTTCGTTATCTGCATTTGACGAGTTCCTTCTGAAAAAAAAACAGTTGGTTCATGCCAACTGGAGATTTGTCCCAAAATGTGGGCACCATACTTCAGGAACGGTGTGCAGGCATGAAAGAGGGTGAAGAAAAGATTCACCCAAGGGATCACAGGGGCGTGGATAGATCAGAGAAGCTCTTTAAAGAAGAGATGGTTAAGGTGAGATTTGATAGAGGTGTTGACGATCATGAGGAATCATGGCAGAGTAGAGAGGGAGAAACTACTCCCATTGGCAGAATGGAAAGAATACTGGTGTAGACTGAATGGGAAAAGAACCAAATGATACACAAGGAAAACTTTGTTTTACAGGTTTAAGATCTGTCCATTGCCTGAGAATGTGTATGGGGCAGATTCAATCCTGGTTTTCCAATGGGAATAGGATAATTGACTGAACAGAAATACTTTGTGAAATTACACAGAAAATGCTGTCAGGGAGATGTTGTAATGAATAGCTCCCCTTTTGCGCTGTTCCCCTTCTACAATTCTACATTCACACCCAAAGCACTTAGGTCTAAATAATTCATAGCAGTTTGATAAAACTATTTGGCTTACTTGGCCATTTAAGAGTCAACCATATTGCTATGAATCTAGAATCATCTATAAGAACATAAGAACATAAGAAATAGGAGCAGGAGTAGGCCATCTAGCCCTTCAAGCCTGGCCCACCATTCAATAAGATCATGGCTGATCTGAAGTGGATCAGTTCCACTTTCCCGCTTTCTCCTCATAATCCTTAATTTCCTTGCCTACCAAAAACCTATCTACCCGTGACTTAAATATATTTAGCGATGTAGCCTCCACCACTTCAACGGGCAGAGAATTCCAGAGGTTCACCACCCTTTGAGTGAAGAAGTTCCTCCTCAACTCCGTTCTAAACTGCCCTCCCCCTTATCTTGAGGCTGTGCCCTCTAGTCCTGCTATCCTTTCTGAGCCAGCAGATTTCCTTCCCTAAAGGACATTAGTGAACCAGATGGATTTTTACAACAATGGTTTCATCATCACCATTACTGATTCTGAGCATTCCTATTTTATGCACTGAATTTAAATTCCATCAGCTGCCGTGGTGGGGTTTGAACCTGGGTCTCTGGAGCATCAGTCTGGGCCTCTCCATTGCTTGTTTAATGATATTACCATCACACTACCACAGCACAATCTCACCACCACTTTCTCAAGGTCAGCTAGGGATGGGTAATAAATGCTGGCCAAGACAGCGAACACCCCCACGCCCAATGAAAAAATAAATAAGGACGAGAAAAGTGCTTTTTCTCGGCTCTGAGCCCATGTTGTGGATCGCGAACGGTCTCAAATCACATCGAGGATGTTTGAGGCTAAGCTAGGACAGTTGCAAAAATGTTAATACTCTCATGCTGAAAAAAAAACTGCATTAATAATCAAAAGTTAATAGACAGCATTAAATGAAAAGTTGTTCTTAAGAAAAACTCCTGGGAAATTCTTTTGCATAATATCGCCTGCACAAAGTAAAACAGTTGGAGCCTCTGAAATTCATTACCATTTTTATTGCAGTAGTCCATTTTTATGCAATTGACTTCGATGTAGCACTGACCTTGCAAAGTGAAAATATGAATCCTTTTATTTTTATATGCAGATACCTTTTATTATTACTTTCCCAACTCACTGAAATTTGATTAAGGCCTCAGATATACGTGAATTCAGGATTTTTTTTCAGATTCTGCTTTTTGTTTTCTCATGTTCACGTCCTCTCTATAAGAACTTAGAATCATAGAGTCATAGAATCCCTACAGTGCAGGAAGAGGCCACTCAGTCCATTGTGTTTCAGTCTCACGAGGAGAGACTGAGTAGACTGGGGCTATACTCATTGGAATTCAGAAGAATGAGGGGAGATTTAATAGAAACATGTAAGATTATGAAGGGAATAGATAAGATAGAAGCAGGGAGGCTGTTTCCACTGGCAGGTGAAACTAGAACTAGGGGGCATAGCTTCAAAATAAGGAGGAGCAGATTTAGGACTGAGCTCAGGAGGAACTTCTTCACACAAAGGATTGTGAATTTGTGGAATTTCCTGCCCTGCGAAGCAGCTGAGGCTGCCTCACTGTTTTTAAGACAAAGATAGTTAAATTTTTGAACAGTAAAGGAATTAAGGGTTATGGTGAGCGGGCGGGTAAGTGGAACTGATTCCACAAAAAGATCAGCCATGATCTAATTGAATGGCAGAGCTGGCTCGAGAGGCCAGATGGTCTACTCCTAGTTCTTATGTTTGCACCAACAACAATCCCTCCCAGGATCTATTCCCATAACCTCATGCATTTACCTTGGCACTAAGGGGCAATTTAGCGTGGCCAATTAACCTAACCTGCACATCTTTGGTCTGTGGGAGGAAACCAGAGCACCCGGAGGAAACCCGCACAGACACGAGGAGAGTGTGCAAATTTCACACAGACAGTGACCCAAGTTCCGGAATTGAACCCGGGTCCCTGGCGCTGTGAAGCAGCAGCGCTAACCACTGTGCCACTGTGCTGCCTGGGGATGGCTGATAGCTCCCCTGTCACAGTCAGTGCTCATTCCACTATCTTGAATCAGGCCAACAATGATGTTGCAGTGGTGAATGGCTGTTTTTTTCAGGCTGGGGGAAGGTACATAGTGAGGATCTCGAGGGGTCAAAATAGGGAATGCAGCTTCCCTTGATATATATTATTGACTGAAACTTGAGTGCATGAGCCACGATTACAAAGCTTTGTGCTCTATGAAGACGATAGCGATAGATTTCAATAACGTAAGTGTGCAGGTGGAATGTGTGGCATGTGGCAGGTTGTTTACCTTGTTGACTCATTTATTGACCGACACGAGTGCTTATCTTTTATATTTCCATAAAATTAAACTTTCTTCTTTCGGTTTCTCCCATTCTGCTCGGAGTGCCACAATACTGGTTAGACACCCCCTCTTCTCCTATCAGAATGTTTGCGTGAGTTCCAACCATTATTCATTTCCATTCTGGCACAAAAATAAAAGTGGCTCAACCACGGCTTAAGAAACAAAATTAGGGATAATATTAAATCCAAGGAGGAGACAGATATAATTGCCAGAAAAAAAGCAGCAAGCCTGAGGATTGGGACCATTTTCGGATTCAGCAAACCAAGACAAAAAAGCTTGAGCAAGGAGGGGAAAATAGAGTCTGAGAATAAAATTTCATGGAGCACAGAAGCTGACCTTTTTTTCCTAATTTGTGGGACATGGGCGTCGCTGGCTGGCCAGCATTTATTGCCCATCCCTAGTTGCCCTTGACAAGGGGGTGGTGAGCTGCCTTCTTGAATCGCTGCGGTCCATGTTCTGTGGGTTGACCCACAATGCCGTTAGGGAGGGAATTCCAGCTTTTAGACCCAGCGATTACGGAGGAACAGTGATATATTTCCAAGTCAGGACGGTATGTGCCTTGGAGCGGAACCTGCAGGAGGTGGTGTTCCCATGTACCTGCTGCCCTTGGCCTTCTAGCTGGAGGTGGTCTTGGGTTTGGAAGGTGCTGTCTCAGGATCTTTGGTGAAAAACTTTTATAAATAAATAAAGAGAAAAAGATTAGTAAAGACAAATTGGTCCCTTTCAGTTAGAAGCCAGGAAAATTATAAGAAATGGCAGAAGAATTGAACACATACCGTCTTCACAAAAGGGGGCGCAAGTAATCTCCCAGAAATGTTAGGGAGCCAAGGGCATAGTGAGTGGATGGAATTGAAGGAAATCAGCATTAGTAAGAAAAGAGTGCTGGGAATTTAGTGGGGTTAAAGGTCAATGAATCAGCAGGGCCTGATAATCTACATCCCAGAGTACTGGGGCGGCACGGTAACACAGCGGTTAGCACTGCTGCTTCACAGCGCCAGGGCCCTGGGTTCGATTCCCGGCTCGGGTCACTGTCTGTGTGGAGTTTGCACATTCTCCTCGTGTCTGCATGGGTTTCCTCCAGGTACTCCGGTTTCCCCCCCCAGTCCAAAGATGTGCGGGTTAAGTTGATTGGCCATACTAAAGAAATTGCTCCTTAGTGTCCAGAGTAGTGGAGGTGAGAGGGATTAGTGTGTATAAGATGTAGCGATATGGGGATAGGGCCTGCATGGGATTGTGTTTGGTGCAGACTCAATGGGCCGAAGGGCCTCTTTCTGCACTGTAGGGTTCTATGTTCTAAAAGCAGTGAACCTGAAAATATTCCATGCATTGGCGGTGACCTCCTAAAATTCGACAGACTGTGGAAACAGACTATAAACTGGATGGTGGCAAATGTAACCCAAAAGGGGGGAGAGTGAAAAGGGTGTCTTGTAGACCAGTTAGCCCGATATCAGTCATAGTGAAGATGCCAGAGACTATTATGAAAGGCTTGATAACAGAACATTTGGAAAGCATTTATAGGACTGGATAAAGCTGGCTTGGGTTATGAAAGGCAAATCATGCTTAACCAGTCCACTGGAGATTTTTGAGCATGTAACTAGTAGAATGGATAAAAGAGAAGTAATGGACGAGCTGTATTTTGACTTTCAGAAGGCTTCAGATAAGATCCTTCATAAGAAGGCAAAATATTGGCATGGAACAAGAAATTGTTGACAGACAGGAAACAGAGAGTGGGAATAAATGTGTCTTTTTCTGAGTGGCAGGCAGTGACTGGAGGAACACTGTAGGGATCACTGCTTGAGCCCCAGCTGATCACAATGAGGGAACTGCGACATTAGTGTACCTTTAAGGGTTTTAAAAATATATATCATGTTCTCTGTAGTTCACAGCCTTAGCTGATTTGATTTTATATGATTTATTATTGTATTAACATATAGTGAAAAGTATTGTTTGTTGTACACTATACAGACAAAGCATACCATTCATAGAGAAGGACTGCAGAAAGTTGAAGAGTGCAGAATGTTGTGTTACAGTCATAGCTAAGGTGTAAAGAAAGATTCACTTAATACAAGGTAAGTCTATTCAAAAATCTGACAGCAGCAGGGAAGAAGCTGTTCTTGAGTCGGTTGGTACGTGATCTCAGACCTTTGTGTCTTTTCCCCAACAAAAGAAGGTGAAAGAGAGAATGTCATTGTTGTCAGCTATCTATGAGAATCCTTGTATGGCTCTTTAAGTGGCTTAAAAGGGGTTTTTTTATTTTTAATCTGGGACTCTTATAACTCTGCACTGTTAAGAGAAAAACTGGTTGGCAGGTTAGGTGACAGGAGTTTTTTTGTTTTCAATTTGAATTGTTTTATTTTGAGTTTTCGTTTTAGAAGGGGCAGCAAGCTGAAAGGAAGCTTCCCTTTCTCCCTGGTTTTGGAAATTCTGATGGTCATCTGAAGACAAGGTCTTGCCTTTCTGAAGGGGGGAATTGGCTGTTGGTGCCTTACCTAGAGTCTCTGGTGTTTTGGGAAGATGTTCTGACTTCAACATATTCTGAGTCTATCCAGAGAACTGCAAACTTCATCCAAAGGACTGAAGTCCAGTGACACATGAACATTAGTCTTTGCTGTGTTAAACCTATGAAAGGGGTCTTTTGTCTATGGGATTAGTTTGATTAGAACACATTAGATATATTCGTTAAGGGTTATACATTATAATAGTTCTTTTGTTTCTTGTTTGAAATTGATAAGAGTTCTTGCAATTTTCTTATTGTACATGTTAACTATATTCTTAAATAAACTTTGTTTGATAAAAGCTCCCTGGTGGGTCATATGAATCATACCTGAAGTGAAACCTAATATGCTTATCCTAGCCAAATTCAAGATGCAAAACTTATGATTCAGGTGGGGTCCATAAAACACTTCAGAGTTTCTGACCTGAACCCTAACAGAACCAAATATAACATTTCAGAGTTTGCTGATGACACAAAACTGGGTGGAATTGTGAGTTGTGAGGAGGACGCAAGGACGCTTCAAGATGAACACACAGCAGATGCAGCAAAACATAGCTAAGTGTGAAGTTATACATTTTGGTGTGAAAAAGCAGAAAGGGGGGGTTATTATTTAAATGGTATCTATTGGGAAGCGTGGATGTACAAAGGGATCTGGGTGTCCTTGAAACAGTCAGTGAAAGTCAGTTGCAGCAAGTAATTGGGAAGGCAAATTCTACAATGGCTTTGATTGGAAGAGTATTTGAATTCAGAAGTAGAGACGTCTTATTGCAGTTATCAGGTCTTTGATGAGACTTTGACTGTTAAAAGTGCAGAGACTCTCAATCAGAGTCCATTTACCAGCTTCCCTCTCACAGGGTATAAATTGTTGTTTCTCCTTTATACTGGTATTATTTGGAAGGGTCCTGATGAGTGAAAGAAGAAAAATTTTGACATGACTCTTTTTTGAACTGTACTCAAGTTTAGTATGACAGGAAAAATAGATGTTGACCTCCCTGCATTATTCTCAGTTGGGTAAGACATTGGGAATGATAATCTGATTCATAGCTGATTTGATGGGGCTCTTAGGTGGATGAACTTAGCTTTGTGTGTTTTACGATCAGAGCAAATTGAGATGAAATCTGGATATACAATCAATTGATTTTAATCTTTGACCATGGGAGAAAAAAAGGAAATATGCATGGACATTAAAATGGAAAAGCAAAAGATGCTGGAAATTTCACATAAAAACAAACAATGCTGGAAATTCTTAGCAATCCACGTGTGGAGAGAAACAGAGCTACTGGCCAGGATTTTCCAGCCTTGAACCTGGGTGGGCATTGTTACAGGCGGGACAGGGAGGTTTTGGAGATCTATAACGCCTCTCCAACTTTCCCGTCCCAACTTGTGATGATGCTTGCCCCTTTCGGGGGCCCTTAAAACCACATCCAACACTTCAGATCCATCATCTTTCATCATTTCTTCCTCAGTTCTGTTTTTACAGGAAATTGTAATGAGCTGGGTTATTCCCTGGTCTATAGTTAGGTACAAAAGAGCACACATTGTAATCCACTGAGATGATCGCAATTATCACATCCCACAGGAATGTTCAATCTCCAGACATGATTACAACTTCTTCTTGAATTAGTGCAATCGGCCTTCATTCTCTGTCATAACAATCCATTCAATATATTCATCATCTTTCGGCAAGATTAAAGCTATGCTGTCTTGATGTAGAATGTGTAGCCATTAAACCCATTGATATTTACCTTGTGTTATATTCTTTGTGATCTTGAAAGCTTCTATAAAACAGTTGTGACCCTCCTATTGCTTCGAATTTTACAGCACCTGCAACACGTAGACAGGGTTCAATTCCCCCCCAGGTCCTGATCGTGACTTCACCGGGTGGACAGGCTCAACTGCTCTGGGTCTGGTGTTTATTTATCCTGATGTCAGTTCACTCCATTGGCATAGTTGGTGTGGTGGCACAATGGTTAGCACTGCTGCCTCACAGCTCCAAGGACCTGGGTTTGATTCCTGGCTTGGATCACTATCTCTGCGGAGCTTATACGTGTCTGTGTGGATTTGCTCCGGTTTCCTCCCACAGTCCTAAAGATGTGCTGGTTAGATACATTGGTCGTGCTAAATTCTCCCTCAGTGTGTCTGAACAGGATCCAGAATGTGGCAACCAGGGGATTTTCATAATAACTTCATTGCAGTGTTAATGTAAGCCTACTTGTGACTAATAAATAAATAAACTTCACTTAACCTTTTTTTTAACTTTATATTTTTCCACATTGGACAGTGATGTGAAGCCAGTCTGGCTCTTGGACAATACAGTAAGAAGTCTCACAACACCAGGTTTAAGTCCAACCAGTTTATTTGATAGTAACCCCAAAAGCTTGTGTTTACCCCAGTCCAACGCCGGCATCTCTACATCTTGGATAATACAACCATGGTCAGGATGTACACTAACCGGAGCCCACCCTTCCTCACACTGACAGGAAAGCAAATTGCGCTGTAACATTATCTATGGAATAAATCAGAAAGTAAACCTCTGTGCGGGCTGCCTTTTTGTTGTATTCTGATACACATCTCAGAGCCCTGATGGCATAATTTGACACGAACATTCCTAACTGTGATAATATACTCGATAATAATGGGAAATCCAATGCTATAATTTAGCTGTATTTAAATAAATGAACACCAGAGGAAAGAAATACACACACACTCAGCAGCAACAATCCCCCAGAATCTTGATGACTCATGTAAAGGTTTTCAGGCTGTTTACTGCTCCGTGTATGGAAGAAAGTCTAAACAGACAGGAACACTCTAATGCTAACAACTGCCTTGAAACTTTGCCTGCTGTATGTGAAGAATATCCTAAATTGCCCCCCCCCTCAGAAGATGTGTGGGAAGGGAGCAGGAAGATGCAGAGCGTTGCTTAGGAAGGACATCTGAATGCTTTGTTAGTTCAATGGGCTTAGTGGAGGTGAGAGCAATTCAAAAGTGCAAACGTTGTGGGTTCAATTCCCACTCAGATCCTGAGTGTGACTTGACAGGGCAAGGACGCTGAGAGGATGTTTGCTCTTGTGAGGAGGCTAGAAGTAGGGACACAGTTGAAAAATTAGGGGGTCTTCTCTATCAGACTGACATGAGGAGATTATTTTTCTCTCAGAGGGGGCCATTAATCTGTGGAATCCCTGGCCCCAGAGAGCCTTGTGTTAAGAACACCTGATAGTAAACATCACGTTGTTCCAAATCGCAGAAAGGAAACTGGAAGCAATTGCCCTCAACTGTATTTTTTGCAGTTTGATATAGAACAAAGAAAATTACATCTCAGGAACAGGCCCCTCTGCTCTCCAAGCCTGCACTGACCATGCTGCCTGACAGAACCAAAACCCCCTATCCTTCTGGGCATCATATTCCTCTATTCCCATTCTATTCATGTATTTGCCTCTTAAAAGTTACTATCGTAGCAGTTCCCACTATCTCCCTCAGCAGTGAGTTCCAGGCACCCACCACCCTCTGGGTAAAAAACTTGCCTCATACATCTCCTTTAAATCTTGCCCCTCACACCTTAAACTTATGTCCCCCCATATAATGCGAGGAAAGGTTTGAAAACCAGAGAATGGTGCCACAGGTGTTTTGTGATGATGCAAAATAAAATGAATGCTTATCCAGATTATGGGTGGCATGGTGGCACAGTGGTTAGCACTGCTGCCTCACAGTTCCAGGGACCTGGGTTCAGTTACCAGCTTGGGTCACTGTCTTTGTGGAGTCTATACATTCTCCCCATGTCTGCGTGGGTTCCCCCTGGGTGCTCCGGTTTCCTCCCACAGTCTGAAAGATGTGCTGCTTTGGTACATTGACCCGAACAGGCACAGGATTTTGGCGACTCGGAAAATTTCACAGTAACTTCATTGCAGTGTTATTGCAAGCCTACTTGCGACTAATAAATAAACTTTAAAACTCAAAAAATAAGCATCAATAAAGTAAACTGAAATTTATCTTCAAATGGGTGGCTCGGTGGCACAGTGGTTAGCACTGCTGCCTCACAGTTCCGGGGACATGGGTTTGATTCCCGGCTGGGAAGGAGTTTGCACATTCTCCCCGTGTCTACGTGGGTTTCCTCCGGGTGCTCCGGTTTCCTCCCACACTCCTGTGTGGAGTTTGCACATTCTCCCCGTGTCTACGTGGGTTTCCTCCGGATGCTCCGGTTTCCTCCCACACTCCTGTGTGGAGTTTGCACATTCTCCCCGTGTCTACGTGGGTTTCCTCCGGGTGCTCCGGTTTCTTCCCACAGTCCAAAGATGTGCGGGTTAAATGGATTGGCCATGTTAAATTGCCCCTTAGTATCAGGAGGACCAACAGGGTAAACACATGGGGTTATGGGGATAGGGCCTGGGTAAGGCTGTGGTCAGTTTCCTCCAACAGTCCAAAGACGTGCACAGTAAGAACAAAGAACAAAGAAAATTACAGCACAGGAACAGACCCTTCGGCCCTCCAAACCTGCACCAACCATGCTGCCCGACTTAACTAAAATCACCCACCCTACCGGGGACCATATCCCTCTATTCCCATCCTATTCACGTATTTGTCAAGCTGCCCCTTAAAAGACACAACTGTATCCACTTCCACTACCTCCCAGGCACCCACTACTCTCTGTGTAAAAATCTGCCTCATACATTTCCTTTAGACCATATCTCTCATATATTAAATCTATGCCCCATATTAATTGACTCTTCTACCCTGGGAAAAAAGCTCCTGACTATCCATTCTGCCCATACCTCTCATAATCATGTAGACTTCTGACAGGTCTCCCCTCAACCTCTGTCGCTCCAGTGAGAACAAACCAAGTTTCTCCAACCTCTCCTCATAGCTAATGTCTACCATACCAGGCAACATCCTGGTAAACCTTTTGATTGTTCCGCACACATGAGGATAGCCTCAACTGGGATCTTGGGTTCATGCTACACAATCTGCAACCCCCACGACTTGCCTGGGCTTGCAAAACCTCACTAACTGTCCTCGATGGACACAGTACACATCTCTTTAACCTGGGCTTAACCCTCTCTCCACTCGCATTGTCTGTACCTTTAAGACTTGATTACCTGTAAAGACTCACATTCCAACCATTATTTTGCAAATTGAGTTTGTGTCTTTATATGCCTTGTTGTGAACTGAACTCCCACTCACCTGATGAAGATGCAGTGCTTCAAAAGCTAGTGGCTTTTGCTACCAAATACACCTGTTGGACTTTAATGTGGTGTTGTGAGACTTCTTACTGTGTTTACCCCAATCCAACACCGTCATCTCCGTATCATGATCTCCCCTGTAGCCAGTGAAAACACAAAGATTTCTCTCAAGGCCCCAGCAATTTCCTCCCTTGCCTCTCTCAGTATTCTGGGGTACATCCACCAGGCTCTGGGGGCTTGTCTACCTTATTGTTTCTCAAGAACCTCAATACTTTCTCCTTATTGATCTCAACATGACTCAAACTATCTACACATCCTTTCCTAGACTCATTATCCACCAAGTCCTTCTCTTTGGTGAATACTGACTCAAAGTACTCATTTAATACCTCGCCCATTTCCTCAGGCTCCATGCATAGATTCCCTCCCTTGTCCTTGGGCCAATCCTCTCCCTGGCTACCTCTTGGCCTTTTTGTATGTATAAAAAGCCTTGGGATTTTCCTTAATCCTGCTGGCCAATGCTTTTTCATGACCCTTTTAGTCCTTCTTACTCCATGCTTAAGTTTCTTTCTACTTTCCTTATATTCCACACTTGCTTCGAGAGTTCCCAGCCTCCCTGCTTTGACAAATGCTCCCTTTTTCTCTTTGACTGGGCTCACAATATCTCTCATTCTCCAAGATTCCCAAAACTTGCCATACTTACCCTTCATCCTACCAGGAATGTGCCGGTCCTGAATCCCTATCAACTTACCACTTGAAAGCCTCCCACATGCCAGATGTTGATTTTCCCTTGAACATCTGCCACCAATCTACATTCTTTAGTTCCTACCTATTGTGATTGCAATGGGCCTTCCCCAGTTTAGCACCCTAACTTGAGGACTACACTTATCTTTATCCATCAGTACCTTAAAGCTGAGTTGTGGTCATTATTCCTGAACTGCTCCCCTACTGAAATATCAACCATCTGTCAGGGCTGTCTGACAAATTTACTGGAGTTCTATGAGGATGTGTCTAGGGCAGTGGATAGAGGAGAGCCAGTGGATGTGGTCTTTCTGGATTTTCAGAAGGCGTTTGACAAGGTACCTCACAAGAGGTTATTGCAGAAGGTCAGGGGACATGGAGTTGGGGGTAGGGTGTTAGCGTGGATAGAGGATTGGTTGTCAAATAGGAGGCAGAGAGTGGGGGTCAATGGGTGCTATTCGGATTGGCGGTTGGTGACTAGTGGGGTGCCCCAGGGGTCGGTGCTGGGGCCTCAGCTATTTACCATTTATATAGATGATCTGGAGGAGGGAACCGAGTGCAGGGTGTCGAAATTTGCTGATGACACCAAGATTGGTGGAACGGCAAATTGTGCGGAGGGTGTGGAGAGTCTGCAGAAGGATCTAGATAGGCTGGGCGAATGGGCCAGGAAATGGCAAATGGAATTTAATGTTGGCAAGTGTGAGGTGGTCCACTTTGGTAGGAAGAATGGTAGGAAGGACTATTACTTACGGGGCGAAAAACTGCAGCAGGCGACGGTGCAGAGGGACCTCGGGGTCCTTGTGCATGAGTCGCAAAAACCCAGCTTGCAGGTGCAGCAGGTGGTCAGGAAGGCGAATGGGATGCTGGCCTTCATAGCGAGGGGGATTGAATATAAAAGTACGGAGGTCTTGCTGCAGCTGTATAGGGCATTGGTGAGGCCGCAGCTGGAGTACTGTGTGCAGTTTTGGGCGCCGCACCTGCGCAAGGATATTTTGGCCCTGGAGGGAGTGCAGAGGAGGTTTACTAGGCTGATACCGGAGTTGAGGGGATTGAGCTATGAGGAGAGGCTGAATAAACTAGGCTTGTACTCGTTAGAGTTTAGAAGAATGAGGGGAGATCTCATTGAGATGTATAAGATGATGAATGGGATGGATAGGATAGAGGTGGAGAGACTCTTCCCGCTCAAAAAAGACAGTAGGACTAGGGGGCACAGCCTCAAGATAAGGGGGAGGCGGTTTAGAACAGAGTTGAGGAGGAACTTCTTCACTCAAAGGGTGGTGAATCTCTGGAATTCTCTGCCCGTTGAAGTGGTGGAGGCTGCCTCGCTCAATATTTTTAAGAAGCGGGTTGATGGGTTCTTGATAAGAGAGGGGATTAAGGGTTATGGGGAGAGGGCGGGAAAGTGGAACTGAGCCACGACAGATCAGCCATGATCTTATTGAATGGCGGGGCAGGCTCGAAGGGCTAGATGGCCTACTCCTGCTCCTATTTCTTATGTTCTTATGTTCTTATGTTCTCATTCCCCAGTATCAGGTCCAGTATGGCTTCTTCCCTAGTTCGACTATCTTCTGTTTCAGGAAACCCCCCTAGGTGCTCCTTACAATCCTTAGCTGGAGTAGTCATGGTAAATTGTGCAGGGTTATGGAGATAGGGTGGGGTGGGGGTGGGGGGTGATGAGTTTGGGTCAGATTCTCTTTTGGAGAGTCAGCCGACTTCTGCACTCTTTGATAGATTTAACTAAGACATTGTTATACATAATTTCTGATATTTTTTCAATGCGTTGGCGTCAGTGATAACACGAGGAGATTCCCGCTGGTGCTGTCAGCAGGAGAGATCGACCAGTCCTCAGCCACTTTGAAAAAAAGTTTTTTGTACAAGTTTCACTCTAGGCTTGTGGCAGCCTGCCTCTGATTTGCATCATCTCAGCAATTGTGTGTGTGTGTGTGGGAGGGGGCCAGGGGCGCTCTTTTATTGCCTCCCCAGCAATTGTTCCAACTCTAATCAGGGGATGGCAGCCAGGAAGACAGCTCCACAATTCTCAGGGGGATCATTCACCAGGGTGTTGGATGGTGTGGAACACAAGCCTGACATCCTGAACCCTCACACGGGCAGACAGCCAACCAGCATGGTGACCACCCCTGCCTTTGGTGTGGCGATGAGTGTCAGCATCAGAGGATGGCAGGGCTTTTGCATCTCAATCCAGTTGCCCTTCTATGGCATGGAAGAGATCACAGGCTCCAGGACACCCACAGGGAAGAGAATTGTCTGGTGCACAGCCCAAGGCCTTCCACCCAGGAGATCCTGCGGGTGTCCAGCCCATCTGACTCCCCCCGCAACCTGTGACCGATACCCTTCCATCAACCCGTCCCCTACACGCCCCTCCCCACCCCCCACTCCCAACCCTCATGCAGCTCCACACACCAAACAGGGCAGCACTGTTATATCCGTACTGCCCAAAAGCATGCCCGGACTCTCAAGGTCCTGACTCCTCAGGGGACAGTTATAGAGTCATGGAGTCACAGAGGTTTACAGCAAGGAAACAGGCCCTTTGGCCCAACTTGTCCATGCTATCCTTTTTTTCAAACCCCCAAGCTAATCCCAATTGCCTGCATTTGGCCCACATCCCTCTATACTCATCTTACCCATGTAACTGACTAAATGCTTTTTAAAAGACAAAATTGTACCCGCCTCTACTACTACCTCTGGCAGCTTGCCCCAGACACTCACCACCCTCTGTGTGAAAAAATTGCCCCTCTGGACGTCACCATTGCGTTCCTGGTTCAGAAACTTTACAGTGCACAAATTGGCTGCTGTGTTTTCTATATTACAATAGTGACTTCAACCTAAAAGGACATCATTTTGTGTAAAGTGCTTTGGGACACCCTCAGGGTAGGAAAGGCTCTTAGATAAATAGAAGATATCCTGACCTTCCTGTTTCAATGCTGCTATTTCTGAAGCTACCACTATCTTTTCTTTGATGCAATGAAATTTTGACCTTGTTCTATGTTCACTGACATTGATCATTCAAAACATTTATTAGTATTTGACTTGAAGCGGTGGAGTCTAGTCTTTCAGCCTGGGAGCTGGGGTTAAATCTAACATATTATTTTGAGGATGAGGCTTTTTCTAATGTGAACATAAGAACATAAGAACATAAGAAATAGGAGCAGGAGTAGGCCATCAAATAAAGTTTAATTTGCTTGACCCAGTTTCCAGCAGTTTCAGGATCGTGACCCATACTTCAGAACAGGTTGGCAATGGATTGCATGTCTCGGATGGAAGAATAGGAGGCAACTCTCCACTGATCAGGAGTTTAGCAGCAACAGTGACAACTTTTATTTATATACTGTGATGACTCCTGATATATCCTATGTTTCTGTAGACTGTTACAAAGTTCAGTTTTTTTTTACAGACAGTTAGTATGTCTGGAGGGAATGCAGTTCAGATGCTTGAAATATATTTATTCATTTTAGACATGGAGCATTTATTTAGCAGAAGGCTGAATGCACTCCTATTTACAAAAGGAAAGGTCCTTGAAGTTTTTTTTATTAAAGAAATGCAATTTGAGTTTAGGTATGCAAAGTCATGCAACACTTGGTTAATAGGAAGAGCTAGGTTGTAGCAGAGAAACAGTCTCTCTTCCATTTTTTAGAGCTGTTAAAACTTTCTGTCTTGCTCTACAAACTGGATAGAGTGCAGAAAAGATTTATGAGGATGTTATCAGGACTTGATGGTTTGAGTTATAAGGAGCGGTTTATAATTTATAGTTTATTTATTAGTCACAAATAGGCTTATATTCACACTGCAATGAAGTTACTGTGAAAATCCCCTAGTCACCACACTCTGGTGCCTGTTTGGGTACACTTAGGAAGAGTTTGGCATGACCAATTACCTGACCTGCATACCCAGAGGAAACCCACACAGACATGGAGAGAATGTGCAAACTCCACATAGACACTGACCCAAACCATCAACTGAACCCGGGTCCCTGGCACTGTGGGACACCCTCAGGGTAGGAAAGGCTTTTAGATAAATAAAAGATATCCTGACCTTCCTGTTTCAATGCTGCTATTTCTGAAGCTACCACTATCTTTTCTTTGATGCAAAAGAAAGTTTGACCTTGTTCTGTGTTCACTGACATTGATCATTCAAAACATTTATAGTATTTGTGCTAACCACTGTGCTACCGTGCCACCTCCAGATCAGATAGACTGGGGTTTTTCCCCAGAAGTGTAGGAGTCTTAGGAGTGATCTTATAGAACAACGTGGGGCATAGATGAGGTAGATAATCAACATCTTTTCTCAAAGGTAGGGGAGTCTAAAACTAGAGGGCATAGGTTGAATATGAGTGAGGAGAGATACAAGGGGGCAATTTTTCACTCAGAGGGTGGTGAGTGTCAGAAATGAGCTGCCAGAGGCAGTAATAGAGACAAGTACAATTTTGTCTTTTAAAAAGCATTTAGACAATTACATGAGTAAGATGGGTATAGAGGGATATGGGCCAAATGTGGGAAATTGGGATTAGCTTAATGGTAAAAACTGGGCACAATAGACACATTGGGCTGAAAGGCCTGTTTCCATGCTGAAAACCTCGATGATTCTATGACTCTAAGTTCTCTCTGCAAAGTCTTCCTAGAGCTTCAGAACTTACTGCTAATTTGTAGCAAGTATGCCTAGGTTTACTAACTCTATTTAAAATGGCACTAAAGACTCTGGGAAAATTGTTGCTTACATGGAACTGAAATAGTGATAAGTTAGAAATTATTGTTTCTTATCATGTTTCAAGATTGTTTAATTGTTGAGGTAAACTGCTTCATTTTAATTAGAGTTGTATTTGAACTGTGTTATGAATAAAATGTGTTTTGATGAAAGATCTCTCATTTGTCAGTAGAATCGCCCCTGGAGTGAAACATCCAATCCTCATATTTATGCCAAAAGATTCTTGGGGTCTAATCAGGCCTCATACAATACCCTAGGGATCTGGTTTGGGTACAACTCATTTCCATTATGAGATTTATTACCAAAGTCAAAGTCGTAACCGACAGCAACATGGTCATGAAAAGATCATAGTGTTACCTGCAAAATAACTTGTATTTCGCACACTAAATCTCTCACGTCTTTGAGAGATGTCTCAAAGTCATCCTCAGTGAGTTACCATAAAATAAGTGGAAGAAAATATGCTACTGTTTTCACATGTAACACCAATGAGAAGAATGATCCATTGATGTGTTACTTTCCTGGTGAGATTGGCAAAGGCGGAAACTAACTTCCTTGGCTAATACCTTGAACTGGTAGACAAAGCCTCTATTAAAACTCTCACTAAAAACAGAACACCTCCAACAATGCAGCACTCCCTCAGTACTACAATCTAATAAGCGCTTTGCCTATTGCTTTCTGACCTGTAGGTTGAGTTTTTGGGTAAGGTTATGGACGAATAGGAAGCTAAGCTGAGTAAATGGAATTGAAGTGCAGACTCAGTCATGATTTACAAGAATGGTGCGTAAGCCTCTGTTTCTATGTTCCTTGGGCAGAAGCATGAGTGCTGTCAGCAGTGCTAGCCCAATAAAAGGGCAAGTGCGTAGCTTACAGTGCAGAAGTTTAAGTTTTAAATGCATTTATTAGTGTCACAGTGGGCTTACATTAACACTGCAATGAAGCTACTGTGAAACTCCCCTAGTCGTCACATTCCGGTGCCTGTTAGGGTACACTGAGGGAGAATTTAGTATGGCCAATGCACCTAACCAGCATGTATTTCAAACCGTGGGAGGAAACCCACGCAGACACAGAGAGAGCGTGCAGATTCCGCCCAGGCAGTAACCCAAGACAGGAATCGAACTCGGGTCCTGGAGCTGTAGCCACCGTGCCACCCATTAACAATTTCTATAACAGCCTCCTTCCCCAGTTAAAGCAGTGACTCGCCTAATTGCAGCTTTATATTTGGAAGGCAGGAATAATAAATGAACAAGTTGAGTTTCCTTTGCGTTTTATTGAGTCGGGATCCATTTTAGCTTTTTGTAAAATCAAACACTGTGACAAATCCCTAAATGCTAAAACAAATAAAAATGCACATGCCTGTGATTATTTCATCCACATTGATATTGCATAATGTTAATACACTAAATTAGAATTGTAGATGCTGAGGTCATGGTGATTTATTTTGGAGATATTAAAAATGCTTTATTCATTTACCCACACTGTGATTTAAACAAGAGTCAAATTCACAATGGAAGAAATTTACCTTTTATTTAATATTCAATCCAATATATCCTACTGAATAATGAATATGGCACTTTGTAAATCAGTTATCATAAATTAGCTGTTTCAACAAAAGGAATATTATTTCCAAGTCCAAAGGTATCAGGCTGTTCTGTAAAAATGTCACGTCAATGAAAAGGTTGCATGGTGGCGTGCAGCTTGGCTACCAAAAGCGCTACAAAAATAAGAACAATGAGAATAAAGAGCAAAGAAAATCACTGGACAGGATTGGGCCCTTCAGCCCCTCCAAGCCTGCACCGACCATGCTGCCTGACTTAACTAAAACCCCCTATGCTTCCAGGGGCCATATCCCGCTATTCCCATCTCATTCATGTCATTCTCAAGACGCCCCTTAAAAGTCACTACCGTATCCACTTCCACTACCTCCCCCAGGATTGAGTTCCAGGCACCCACCACTGTCGGCATAAAAAATCTGCCTCGTACATCTCTTTTAAAACTTGCCCCTTGCACCTTAAGCCTATGCCCCCTAGTAATTGACTTTTCCACCCTGGGAAAAGGCTTCTGACTATCTACTCTGTCCATGCCTCTCATAATCTTGTAGACTTCTATTAGTCGCCCCTTAACTTTCGTTGCTCCAGTGAGAACAAACCAAGTTTTTCCAATCTCCTCATAGCTAATGCCCTCCATGCCAGGCAACAGCCTAGTAAATCTTTTCTGCACCTCTCCAAAGCCTCCACATCGTTCTGGTAATACCTGGGTGAAAATAAATTCTAACACGAATGTTGAATGAGGTCATCTGCCAGCTCTATATTGATTCCTGTGATGTGGAATTGACAACGTTGGACTTAGGTAGGCAGAGTAAGTAGTCTCACAGCACCAGGTTAAAATCTAACAGGTTTATTTGGTAGCACAAGCTTTTGGAGCGTTGCTCCCTCATCACTCACCTGATGAAAGAGCAGTGCTCCGAAAGCTCGTGCCACTAACTAAACCTGTTGGACTTTAACCTGGCTTTGTGAGACTGCTTACTATATTGATTTCAGTTTGAAAGGCATTTGGGTGGAGATGAAACATTCCCACATTGTGGTCCAACCAAAGTTGAAATTGAGCTCCTTAGAAGCGAATTGATTTGATTTATTATTGTAACATGTATTGGTATACAGTGAAAACTATTGTTTCATGCACACCATACAGAAAGAAGTCTTACAAGACCAGATTAATGTCCAACAGGTTTATTTGGAATCACAAGCTTTCAGAGCACTGCTCCTTCATACAGACAAAGCGTACAGTTCAAAGTACATATGGGAGAAGGAAAGGAGAGGGTGCAGAAAGTAGTGTTACAGTCAAAGCTAGCGTGCAGAGTAAGATCAACTTAATATAAGGTAGATCCATTTAAAATTCTGATGGCAGCAGGGAAGAAGTTGTTCTTGAGTCAGTTGGTATCTGATCTCAGGCTTGTATATCTTTGTTCCGAAAGAAGAGAGAATGTCCAGAGTACGTGGAACCCTTGATTATGAAGTGTAAGGAAAAGAAAGATTGCATTTCTCTCACAGTATTCATGAGATCAGGATGTCCCAGAGTTTTAATTATTTTTGGAATGTAATCGCTGATATACGTGGAAAGCACAGCAGCCAATTTTGGCACAGCAATGAGCCTCAAAGAGGAATGAAGCCAAAAGACCTAGCAGTCTGCTTTAGGTGTTGATTGTGGGGTAGGTATCACTGAGAGAACTAGGGGGTGAACTTCCCTTTCCAAATAGTGCCATGAGGATATTTATGTCCACACGGGAGAAGCATGGGGGGTGCAGACTGGGTTTTAGGATCAGACTGGCCTTTGAGTGCGAAAGGTTTTTGTTGGCTTTTATGTTTCATAGAATCATGGAATCGACAGTGCAGAAGGAGGCCACTTGGCCCATCGAGCCTGTACGTACAACAATCCCACCCAGGCCCTGTTCTATCCCTATAACCCCACATATTTACCCTCCTAATCCCCTCACATTCAGGGGCAATTTATCATGGCCAATCAACCGAACATAGTTGGACTGTGGGAGGAAACCAGAGCATCCAGAGAAAACCCACGCAGACATGGGAGAATGTGCAAGCTCCATACAGTCACCCAAGGCCAATATTGAACCAGGATCCCTGGTGCTGTGACACAACAGTGCTAACCACTGTGCCACTATGCTGTCCACGTTCAACACATCTCTGGCTATACAGGACCATTCCTGTGTCTCAGTTAGTAGATGCAAGGTTCAAACTTTCCTTTGGACATTCCTGACAAGGGGAAAGCGGAACTCTGATCTCGAGACATGCCTTAACATTCAGGGGAATACTTGCATCCAGTGGGTGGTGGGATGGAGAAGCCAGTAAAATCTTCCCACTCCATTGGGCTAACCATTCTATCAACTGGATACGGCCATGAAAGGAGCATCCATATTCCAGGTTCCAAGTAATCACACTTGGCCTGTTTCGCACTGTTCCCTAGGGAAGAAAGCAAAGACATGAAAGCAGCCACTATCTTTTCTGCACATTCCATAAACTCTCAGCAGCAAACACATGTTGCAATGCTTTATGTGGTAATCGTTGGAAAACAAAATCTCTCAGGTCGTGCTGAGAATGGTTAAAGCTCCAAAGTTTGGATCAGCAGAGGTGTTTCCTCCAAGGGTGGTGTTGAAAAAAATCACAACCATTAAGCCGAAGAAACAGGATCAGGATCAATAGGTGGATGCTGTGCCGACACTGAACACCATCCAATATTCATGAGCCATCAGAAGGAAAATGCTTCCGGGCGATGTTTCACCTGCATTGACTCATCTGGCAGAAGAAAATAAATGGCTTTGCTGTTGCACTTAGATTTGGATCAATACATCTGTTGCACATTTATAAGGGGCAAGAGAGACCTCCCTGAACTCTTCCCTCCAGTATCTCGGTGCAGCACGCATCAAAAATACAGCGTATCTGATTCCACAGCGACTAGGCTCAACAACAAAAGCAACGTGCATTGAAATGGGATGTTACAACATAGCAGGCCATTCGGCCCATCATGTCTGGGCACCCAGGGCTCAAGAGAGCGAGTTGTAGAGGATACCAAATACGAGGGCTGGGAAGGGGTGGGGGAGGTATGTACGGGGAGGGGGGGGGGGGAGGGGACAGTTTCATTGCCCTAAATGGCGCTTCTCGATGTCCCTCAGTCTGAGCAGTCAGAGGCAGAGCTTCAGATCAAAAGAGGCAACTTAAAATCAGAACCTCCAGGCTGAGATCCATCTTTCATGAACCTGACCTTATCAGGTCAGTTTCACTGATTCCCTTTGCTGCCGCATTTGATCTTGAGGCAGTTTTGTGGTTCCATTTGTCTTTTCAAAGAGTCCGCCACAATACCACAAAGCTGCCTGAAGGTCAACAGCAGCAGCACAGCAACTGAGAGTGCTCTCACTCGAAAAATGGTAAGTAAAATCTCTATTTTAAAATCTCTGATTGGATACCGGGATAGAGACATAGTTAAGGTGTTGGAGAATGGGGGAATAGTTTGATTTGATTTGATTCGATTTGATATATCATTGTCACATGTATTGGGGTACAGTGAAAAATATTGATTCTTGTGCGCTATACAGACAAGGCATACCATTCATAGAGTACACAGAGGAGCAGGGATAGAAAGAATTCAGAATGTAATGTCACAGTCATAGCTAGCATGTAGAAAAAGATCAACTTAATATAAGATAGGTTCATTTAAAAGTTTGACAGCAGCAGAGAAGAAGTTTTTTCTTTGGGTGGGATTTTATGACCTCGCTCGTCCTGAAACTGTAAAGTCCTGCCGGACATCAACGGACCTTCCCTTTGTCTGCCCCTTGAGGGTATATTGTGGGTTGGTGTCAGAGAAGTAAGAATGGTAACACTGTATTAGCTACAGAGTTGAACTGTTTTGTAAATGCAGTGATTTATTTGTAGCCACTTTTCCAACATTGGTTGATTGCTCCCTGACTGATTACCCTTAGAGATTATATTTTATTATTAGTGTCACAAGTAGACTTACCTTAACACTGCAATGAATAACACTGCCATGCCCCATTCACCAGATTCACCATTGGGTTGCCAATTTCATCCTTGCTGCAATCATTCTGCCTACAACATGTGGATATAATGGAAAAAAAAACATAAAACCTACATTGATATGACGCCATTCACAAATGCCCAAATCACGTTACGGCCAATTAAACACTTCTAATCTGTCATTACTGGTATAATGTCAGCAATCTTATCAAATAGCAGAGCAGGCTCGAAGGGCCGAATGGCTTACTCCTTTAAAGTTAAAGTTTTAAACATTTATTCATTAGTGTCACAAGTAGGTTTACATTAATACTGCAGTGAAGTTAATGTGAAAATCCCCTAGTTGCCACACTCCAGCACCTGTTTGGAAGAAATCAGCATGTCCAAAGTGCTGAACCGGCACGTCTTTCGGATTGTGGGAGGAAACCGGAACACCCGGAGGAAACTTATGCAGACATGGGGAGAACATATAGACTCCCGCAGATAGTGAGTGACCTAAGCTGGGAACCAAACTTTGGTCCTTGGCAGTGTGAGACCATTACTATGAGTAATGGACTCATAGTAACCTGTTCCTTCCAGCACATGCTTCTCAAAAGTCATTTCCATTGACGTAAATCTTGTCCTTTTGTCAACTTACCTTTTATCCCACTCTATCATGGTGCTTTTATGAGATTCTTGAAGTATGAAATTTCATGATAAAGTTGTGTTGCATGGTAGACATTGAAAATATATTGTAGCGAGAAGCAGCAATCAGCAGTGTTTTCAGGTCAATACAATCGTGAACCACTCAATCTTTGTCCTCTGGTGTTTGAAAGGTTTTCTCACACAGTGTAGGCTATTCCCACCATCTGGGTTTGGAGGATGTGAGTGAACCAAATGAGTTTTTGCAACAGTCAATGATAATTTGATGGTCAACATTCAGCGAATCTTGAGGCATTGAGACCGCACCAACAGCAACCCCACTCTATCCCCATAACCCCACACATTTACCTCGCTAATCCTCCAAAACTAGGGTCAACTTAGCATGGCCAATTGATCTAACTCGTACACCTTTGGACTGTGGGAGGAAAACAGAGCACCCAGAGGAAACCCACGCAGACACGGGGAGAATGTGCAAACTCCACACAGATGGTGACCTAACCTAGGAATCAAACATTGGTCTCTGGCACTGTGAGGCAGCAGTGCTAATCATTGCACCACCGTGCCATCCAAGTGTTATCAGCATTATTTGCATTAGTTAATTAATCTGAAATAGAAACCTAAGTTTAAGTTCTGTCAGCTGCTGGGGTGGTATTTGAATCCGTGTCCCTAGTGCAGTACCCTAGGCATATCTATTACGAATCCAGTGCCTTTGCCACTACAATGTTGACTTCCAGGAAACTAAAGATGCTGTGACACAGAAAAGGACCATTCATTCTAAGTCCGTGTGGAAATAAAAATTAAAAAGTGCAGGAAATGCTCAGCAGATGCGGGCAGTATCTGTGGAGAGAGGAACCGAGTGAACAATAAGTTGTCCCAACTGCTTGGAGTTGGGATTGTGGGGGTTGGGCCAGGAAAATGATATGAAAATTGGTGGCCTGCACGTGTGGAAAGCAGCCTGCTCGGTAACAACGGGAAGCCAACCAAGGTCATTTTAGTGGCAATTAACGGAGAGCTTTCCAGGGCAATTGCGATTTGACAGAGGTGAGTGGGAGCTTTGCTGTGACTCATCTGACAAGAGCACAGTGGGAGGTCAGAGCATTGTGAGATGCAATTGCAGAGTTCGCTTTAAGGGTGCACATCAGTGACATCCAGGGCAGCTGCGGGGCAAATCAGTTGGAAGCAATTCCCCTGCAGACAGATGCACTGGGCTGCCAGTTCCAGCTTCACAGTAAAAAGTCTGACAACACCAGATTTTAATCCAACCGATTTATTTGATAGTAAACGCACAAGCTTTCGGGGTTAGTCCCTTCGTCAGGTGAATGGAGAGTTCTGGCCTCAGACAGAGCATATAAAGCACAGACTGTTTAGAGATTACTGATAAATCAAGTAATCTCTAAACAGTCTGTGCTTTATATGCTCTGTCTGAGGCCAGAACTCTCCATTCACCTGACGAAGGGACTAACCCCGAAAGCTTGTGCGTTTACTATCAAATAAATCGGTTGGATTAAAACCTGGTGTTGTCAGACTTTTTACTGTGTTTACGCCAGTCCAACGCCGGCATACCCACATCATGAGTTCCAGCTTCAGCATAGTGCTTTCATCCCCTTTTCATTCCCCTGAGCTGCGCACACAATTCCAAGTGGCACTCCAACTGCCCTTCATTTTGACGTTTTTAAAGTGACACATAAATACATTCCTGGGATATGATGGTCACCTGGAAGGTCAGCCTTTATTGCCCATCCCGAATTGCCCTTGAGAAGGTGATGATTACCCACCTTCCTATAGTCTGTGTGCTGTAGCGTAGGATCACCATCAGTGCTGTTAGGGAGAGAGCTCTGGAATTCTTACCCAGCGACAGTGAAAGAACAGCGATATAGTTCCAAGTCAGGATAGTGTGTGACTTGGAGTGGAACTTGTAGTTGGTTTTCCCATGTATCTACCACTATTATTCTTCCAATGGATAAGGTCATGGCTTCAGATCCAGAAGCATTGTGTCATTCATTTTGCAGATGATACATACTGTTGCCATTGTCTTCTGAAAGTAGTAGATGGGATACAGACCAAGACAGTGCTTTGTCCTGGATGGGCTTGAGTGTCTTGAGTGTCACTGGAGCTGCACTCATCCAAGCAAGTGGAAAATATTCACACTCCTGACTTGTGCCTCATAAATGGTAGGTGTACTTTTGGGAGTCAGCAAGTAGGTCACTCCCCCACAGAATTCCCAACCACTGACTTGTTCATGTAGCCACAATATGTGTATATATTCCAGTTCAGCTCCTGGTCAATGATAACTCCCAGGATGTTGGTCATGACAGTAATGGCAACTCTGGGGAAAATAGAGGGACGATGATTAGATTATCATATAGTTTGGCTCACCCACATCCATGTCCGAGATCTTGATGGTGGAAGGTTGGGAATTCTGGGCAGCTCCAATTAATCTTGTGCCCCATGGAAGCACAAGAAACAAAATATTGGCAACCTTGTCAATGATGCACGTATCTCAAAATTGAATAAAAAAGGGAAAGTGAATGGATGGCGTAGATTTGACAATTTCAGGCAGAGAGGGTAATAAATCTTGACTAGTTAGAATGACAATGTCAGCAAATGCAAGATGATGATTTTTTTTAGAGTGAAAATGTAATGCTGTTTGTGAAATGTTGCTGATGGAGACAGCTGTGGTGTTTACCTACATAAGCCACTTCAAACGAAAAACAACATTATATATCATGCTTTGAGATGTTTTGATGTGATAAGAAACCATCTAAATGCAAATTTTATTTTTTTTCTCTTCATAACAACATATGAACATGAGAAATAAGGACTGGAGTAGGCCATTTGGAGCCTGTTCCACCACCACCACCAGTCACTTGTTGACATTGTCCCTCAATTCCACTTTTCTAGGCTATCACCACGGGGGGGGATTTTCCAGCCACACTTGCCCTGAAACCAGAAAATCCCAGCTGAGATCAACGGGCCTTTCCATGGCATGGAACTATCATGGGAGTTGAGAAGCTGAGGTACAGAGAGAGATTGAATAGAACATAGAACATAGAACATTACAGCGCAGAACAGGCCCTTCGGCCCACGATGTTGCGCCGACCAGTTACAAAACAATGACCCACTAACCTAAACCAATCCCTTTTCGTCCATAACCTATCCACGGAAAAGTGGGGCTTGTCCGGGATTTGAACCCAGGACCTCTCACACCCAAAGCGAGAATCATACCCTTAGACCAACGAGCCACTCATAGACCAATGAGCCACTCGTTAGGCCTTTATTCCCTGGAGCGTAGAAGAATGAGGGGAGATTTGATAGAGGTGTATAAGATTTTGATGGGTATAGATAGAGTGAATTTAAGCAGGCTTTTTCCACTGAGGCTAAGGGAGAAAAACAAAACAGAGGGCATGGGTTAAGGGAGAAAGCAGAAAAGTTTAAAGGGAATATTGGGGGGGATTATTCTTCACGCAGAGAGTGGTGGGAGTGTGGAATGAGCTGCCGGATAAAGTGGTAAATGCAGGGTCACTTTTAACATTTAAGAAAAGCTTGGACGGGTTCATGGATGAGAGGGGTGTGGAGGGATATGGTCCAAGTGCAGGTTAGTGGGACTAGGCAAAAAATGGTTTGGCACAGACAAGAAGGGCCAAAAGGCCTGTTTCTGAGCTGTAATTTTCTATGGTCCTATGTGGAATGGGAAAACTTGCCCCTAAGCTTCTTTGGTTCTCAAAAGTCTATGAACCTCAGTATTCTCAATGGCTCAGGGTTGTCTGAAGTAGAAACAACTTCTGACACCAGAAAACCTGCCCTGGGGCGGGAGTATGGAGGGGAGGAGTGTTGTGGGTTGTGTGGGGGGGGGAAGGAATGCCAGTCAATGTGTACAATTTAGGTTAGGCTAAAGAACAGAAGCTGTTATACCTCTCACTTTCTTCCTTTTCCAAGTAACCGGTTCATAACTTTTCACATACCTTTGAGTCCAGGCGTTGCAGTAGAGTGGTGCTCCATAAACTGAAGCAATGCGTTCATATTAGTCCAACTCCATCAACACAACCATCTGTTTCTGAGACTTCCAGCTAAATGGTGCAGCACAGAAAGTGAAAAGTTAATTTATTAGTCACAAGTAAGGCTTTCATCAACACTGCAATGTGAAATTCCCTTCGTCACCACACTTTGGGCCAATGCACCGAACCAGCGTGTCGTTCAGATTGTGTGAAGAAACTGAAGTACCCAGAGGAAACCCACTTGCACACGGGGAGAACATGCAGACTCTGCAAAACAAGTGACCCAAGCCAGGGGTCAAACCTGGGTCCCTGGCGCTGTGAGGCTGCAGTGCTAACCATTGTGCTACCGTGCTGTTATCACATGATAGCCCTATGAAAGGGCTATCGAACATGTAGTCTCGGTTGCACCATCGGTTAGCGCTTTCAGCCGTTTACAGAAAGGACGGTTGCTTGATCTCACCAAGAGACAAAGTGGTTGACCATTAAATGGGTGGCACGATGGCACAGTGATTAACACTGCTGCCTCACAGCGCCAGAGACTCTGGTTTGATTCCAGCCTTGGGTGCGTGTGGCTATAAGAAGTTTACACATTCTCCCTGTGTGTCTGCATGGGTTTCCTCTGGGTGCTCCGGTTTCCTCCCACTGTGCAAAGATGTGTAGGTTAGGCAAATTGGCTGTGCTATATTGCTGCTTAGTGTTTCGAGATGTGTATGTTAGGTGCATTGGCCATAGTAAATTGCCCTTTGGTGTCCCAGGATGTAGAGATTAGGGGATGAGTGGGGTAACTACGTGTGGTCATAGGGATAGGGCAGAGGGTAGACCTTGATCGGATGCTCTGTTGGAGAGTTGGTGTGGACCAGATGAGCCGAATGACCTTATTCTGCACGCACTGTAGGGGTTCTATGATTCTATGAATTAATCCCAAGTTCGTCTCCGCTCCCCACGCCATTCTTTCCCCTATGGTATCCCTTTCGTGAATATAACATTTATTCAACTTCCTTCTGAAAGTTACTATTGAATCTGCTCCCATCATCCTTACAGGCAGCACATTCTAGATTAAGACAACAGATTACATTAGAAACCTTTTGCTCCTCTCCGCCAACGCCCCACTTTTGACCCCCTCCCCCCTCCGCCATCCCCCTGCCTCCCCACCTCCAGAACTAACTCGGGTTATGTTCCGTCTCAGCCTTTGAATGTCGGTGCATGGAACATCAGAATTATGAAATGTGTGGCTCACAATAGCGAACTGAACTCTGCAGCCAGACGAGGAAAAAAAAAACACAGTAAAAGCTTTACAGTGATTCACTTTCGGGGTCAGTGAACCTTCCCGTCTGAATCTGTGTGATCTTAGACGTGGAGGATTTGAGATGCCTCTTAACTCTGCGGGGAGCTCTGAAGCTCAGCTTGCCTGAGGTGACAGCAAATCAGAGCCCTTCTCTCCCTCGCTGCTGGGATGGTGGAACAGACAGTGTCAACATGAGTTTACATGCTGCCGCTCATGTGTGTAAACTTAATTTAACGCGGCAATATATTCAGATGTCTTAAAATTAAATTTACTTGTCAAAGGTCAAGCCCGTTTGACAAGCGGTCGATTAGCAGCGAGTGCAACAGATGGACAGAAAGTAGCATTAATGGGCACAATTGCCACTCTGCTATTTAGCCATGTGCTGTGGCGCTCTTATTTAAGGTCGTTCTTGGACAAATGCCCTAAATTAATTTTGTATGGGCAAGACAAGAGGATAATTATTGGGCTGAATTTAATGCCCTCCTCCATGGTACGTGAGAGATCCTGTGTTTGCTTAGCCCTCAGTTTGCTTCATCTATGCAAAGACTTCATTTTAAGATATTTCTGCCAATAAAATTATATTTGAATGTTAGACTGGAAGGGTTAACTTACACTTTAAAACTCAGAGGGCTAAAGGTTAGCTTAAAATTGACTACATTCCTGAAGGCAAACAAGTCTTTGATAACAGCAGCTGCTGTCTCGGCAGACAGAGACAGCATGTGAAAAACACCCCCGATAAGGAGATAAGAGTTGAAATATAGTTTGGGAATCTGTGTTCAGTTTTCAGGTTTGTTTTCAAGGTCGTGTTCAACTCTCAATAAGGGCACTGGCAGTAAAAGCCAGTTCTGAGTCAGTTTTGCTTTTTCTCCCTGCTTCTGTCATGATAGAAGGTTCACCAGGCTGATACCGGAGATGAGGGGGTTAGCCTATGAGGAGAGATTGAATAGACTGGGTCTGTACTCGTTGGAGTTTAGAAGGCTGATGGGTGGATCTTATAGCGACGTATAAGATAATGAAGGGGCTAGACAGCGGGGAGGTAGAGAGATTCTTCCCGCTTAGAAAGGATAGCAGAACTAGAAGGCACAGCCTCAAGATAAAGGGGAGGGGGCAGTTTAGATTGGAATTGAGGAGGAACTTCTTCACTCAAAGGGTGGTGAATCTCTGGAATTCTCTGCCCATTGAAGTGGTGGAGGCTACCTCGCTAAATATATTTAAGTCGCGGGTAGATAGGTTTCTGATAGACAAGGGAATTAAGGGTTATGGGGAGAAAGCAGGAAAGTGGAACTGATCCACTTCAGATCAGCCATGATCTTGTTGAATGGCAGGGCAGGCTCGAGGGGCTAGATGGCCTACTCCTGCTCCTATTTCTTATGTTCTTATGATTTAATTTTCGTTATGACCTGTTCAATAAAAGAGAACCATTTTAAAAATCACACCAAGTGCTGTCCCCTTGTTTATTCAAAGGAATGAATGGACCCTACAGCAGGTTTGGTGGGGAGGGAGCTATTTAATTGGGCAAGAGCCTGGAGGGTTGTGATTCTGCCATTTTCCTTCCCCACCCCAATTTAGACCATGACATTATCAGTTGAGACTTTTAAGGATTATTTTTATTCATTCATGGGACCTGGGTGTCGCTGGCTGGCCAGTATTTATTGCCCATCCCTAGTTGCCTTTAGAGGGGAGTTGAGAGCCAACCACATTGCTGTGGCTCTGGAGTCACATGTAGGCCAGACCAGGTAAGGATGGTAGATTTCCTTCTCAAAAGGCCATTAGTGAACCAGATAAGTTTTTCCGACAATCGACAATGGTTTCATGGTCATCGGTAGATTCTTAATTCCAGATATTTTTGACTGAATGCATTCAATGGATTGAATGTCACCAGAACTTTAGCTAAGTTTCTGGATTAATAGTCCAGTAATAAAACCACTAGGCCATCGCCTCACCACATGTGCAATTAATGCCCACAAAAATGTGTCATCCCTCTACCACCTGGAACCAAATGGTGGGCGAGGGATTTGCCATGCTCGGAGTATGAGAAACAAACCCAGGTAGAGTTACTAGTGGAGTCCTGGGGACGGCAGGATGGTGAGAATGGAGGTTAATTTGTTAAAATGCACATTGCTCTTGAACAGGTGACCTGGTATCAAGAAGGGCGTCACTAGTTCATGGAACCTCCCTCCTCTCTGCAACCCTCAACCCGTGATACATCTTCCACCATCACTCACCTGCGCTCTGGGATCCAGCATGATCCTATGCTTCAGGAAGTTGTCACTCTAGCAACAGCCACTGGCCCCCCCAGTGGTGCTGTCTTTCAATAGAGCTGTTGGCCTCTGATTGACTGAGCAGATCCCTTATGCTGGGGTCAGCTGACTGCTGCCAGTTAAGTGCCTGAATGCATGGAACTGAACTTGGTGATCTGTCGATTCTCTAGCCAGCCAGTAAGGCCATCAATTGTCTCCAGTAAATGCCTCCCATTTCTTCCTGATTTCTGACAATGGGAGGGTGCAATCACACTGCGCAGTTTTATACTGACCACAACACATTCATGTACAATTTTAGCAAAGTGATTGTCTTAGGTTATTGAAAACATGCTCACACCTCGATGACAAGAGTAACCAAAGACTGGAAAGAAATCTTCCATGACTTCAAGACACCCCAAAACATTTTCCAGCCAATGTTGTAATGCACATTCACTCTGGTAACGTGGAAAATAAACTGTTGCCAGTTTTCCCCGAACAGCAGTGTGATAATGGATAGACAATCTGAATTCAGTGACATTGGTTGAAGAGTAAATATTGAATAATATATCAGGAAGAGTTCCCCATCTCTACTTGAAAATAGTGTGATGCAATTCTGGACAAGTGGCGTTTCAGTTTAACATTTATGAGAGTGCTTTGAGGTGGAATCCGTACACTGCACAAGGAGGCCGTTCGGCCCATTGCGTCTGCTCCGATGATGATCCCACCCAGGCCCTATTCCCATAGCCCCACATATTTGCCCTGCTAACCCCCTGTCATGAATGGACAATTTAGCAAGGCCAATCCACCTAACCTGCACATCTTTGGACTGTGAGAGGAAACCCACACAGCCACAAGGAGAACATGCATTGTCCATCCCTTGCCCGCTCCAATTCCCGTGATGAGCAGGCCTGTAAAATTCCGGCCATTAAATCCATCCTTTCCAGGGAGATGCATTCCTCAGCTCGACCCTACATGGGACTCACTTTCAACCAGGCTGATACCATTGCTACGCAGAGAGCTCGGTGCAGAACTTTTCTCTACAAGATGAACACATTTTTTCACAATATAATTCTTGTTGGCTTTGGATTCCCATGTGCGCTCTTATCTCTCACTGTACTACTTGATAATGTTTAATATTGTTCCTACAGAATGCTTAATTAAAAATTTAAAACAAATATAGAAAGCAATTATAGGCAAGATTGATTAAAAGGATAAAATATTTACACAGTAAAATATCAGTTTGCACTGGGTGAATCAATAAAATTAACAGTGCTCCAAATGGAGGGCTTGCTAGTGTGCATCAATTATTCTGTTCCACCTAATCCTGACTGAGATTTAAAAGGGAATTTCACTTGTTTAAGTTGCTGCCCTGATTCTGAAAGTTATAAACTCAGACTGATGCACATTCATAATCCTCTTTTCATTCTTATTTCAATGTCATGTTGACCTGGATTTTAACTGCCATCGCAGAGATCTTAGAACATAGAACGTAGAACATTACAGCGCAGTACAGGCCCTTCGGCCCTCGATGTTGTGCCGACCAGTGGAACCAATCTAATGACCCTCTAACCTAAACTATTCCAATGTTATCCATATGCCTATCCACTGACCATTTGAACGCCCTTAAAGTTGGCGAGTCCACAACTGCTGCAGGCAGGGCATTCCACGCCCTTACTACCCTCTGAGTAAAGAACCTACCTCGGACATCCGTCCTATAATTACCACCCCTTAATTTAAAGCTATGTCCCCTTGTGTTAGCCATCACCATCTGAGGTAAAAGGCTCTCACTGTCCACCCTATCCAATCCTTTGATCATCTTGTATACCTCAATCAGGTCACCTCGTAACCTTCTTCTCTCCAATGAAAATAACCTCAAGTCCCTCAGCCTTTCCTCATAAGACCTTCCCACCATACTAGGCAACATCCTGGTAAACCTCCTCTGCACCCTTTCCAATGCCTCTACGTCTTTCTTATAATGCGGCGACCAGAACTGTACGCAATACTCCAAGTGCGGCTGCACCAGAGTTTTGTACAGTTGTAACATGACCTCACTGCTCTGAAATTCAATCCCTCTACCAATAAAAGCTAACACACCGTATGCCTTCTTGACAACCTTATCAACCTGGGTGCCAACTTTCAGTGAGCTATGCACATGTACCCCGAGATCTCTCTGCTCGCCAACACTACTAAGAGTCCTTCCATTCGCCCTATATTCTGTATTCCTGTTATTCTTACTAAAGTGAATCACCTCACACTTTTCTGTATTAAACTCCAATTCCATATTAAACTTGAACATTCATAAGGCTGGAGAGGGTGATAGGGATATGGAGGAGGGATATCCATGGATGTGGGGGCGGGGCAGGGTGACTTGAAAATATGAATGAGAATTTTAGGATTGATGCATTGCAAGAGGGGGGGCTTTACGGTGGCACAGTGGTTAGTACGGCTGCCTCACAACACCTGGGTTCAATTCCCGGCTCCCCATGCCCGCGCGGGTTTCCTCCAGATGCTCCGATTTCCTCCCACGGTCCGAAAGATGTGCTGGCTACGTATATTGGCTGTGCTAAATTCTCCCTCAGTGTATCCGAACAGGTGCCATAGTGTGACGACTAGGGGATTTTCACAATAACTTCACCACAGTGTTAATGTCAGCCTACTTGTGACATTAATGAAAACATTTTTGAACCTAATCAATGTTGATCACTGAATATACAGAGCCTGAGGAAACAGAGACGAGGAGAAATTTCTTCACCAGAGGGTGGTGAGCCTGTGGAATTCATTATCACTGAAAGCAGTTGAGGCCAAAACATTGAATGTTTTCAAGAAGCGATTGGATATAGCACTTAGGGCAAAGAGAATCAAAGGAGGGAGGAAGGCAGGATCAGACTATTGAGTTAGATGATCAGCCACGATCATAATGAATGGTGGAGGAGGCTTGAAGGCCCAAATGGCCTCTTCCTGCTCCTATTTTGTAGTTTCTTTAGAAAGAGCTGAAGTGTGAATGGAACTTGCCGTGAGTTAGGAAACAGCAGCAGAATTTTAAACGAGCTTAAACCTCCAGATAGTGGGAAGATAAATTGAAGAGCATTGGAATAACTCTGGAGGTAACAGATGAAGGTTTCTGCAGTATATGATCAAAGGCAGGGAGGACAGCCTCGCAATGTTTCCACATGGCTGATCTTCACGATCGTGCGGACATGTGGTGGGAATCTCAGCTCAGTGTCAAACAGGATGCCAAGGCTGCAAATAGTCTAGTTCTGCCTCAGAATATTGCCTAGGAGAAGCATGGTGTGGAGATGTCAGCGTTGGACTGGGGTGGGCGAGCAATTTCTCCTCGTCTCTGTCTCTTCAGGCACCTGATGAAGAAGCAGCAATCCAAAAGCTTGCAATCCCAAATAAACCTTTTGACTTTAATCTGATATACTGTGAGACTTCTTGCTGGGAGAGGGATAGCATCGATCATGAGGGGGCAGTGTTTGTTACTCAGGAATAGAGCCTTAGTGGAATTGTGGTTGGTGCAGACTCGATGGGCCGAATGGTCTCCTTCTGCACTGTAGGGATTCCATGGATGTTATGTGACGGAGCCAAAGACAGTGGCTTCAGTCTGCCCAATATTAAGTTGGAGGAAATCTCTGGTCATCAGAGCCAGACATGCTACAGCAGGTAAAATCTGGGAGGAGGAGGGCATTTAGAGAGGCAGTGGTGACGTACAGCTGGATTTGGTCAATGTAGCTTTGGAATTAATCATACTCACAACATGGATTCACAGATTTATTTAAAATGAACACTTGACTTTTAAAACAAAATGGAAAATAGACATTCTGCTTTTGAAACAAAATGGAGTTGACAGGTCAGGTAAGCTATTTTTCTGCCAATACACATGGGAATACACCTTAGAATGCAAATGATCTTTTGGGACATTACATTGAGGAGGCATGAAAATACATCAAAGATTTATTGTGAATTAATTTTTTAAAGTTTATTTATTTGTGTCACAAGTAGGTACACACTAATACTGTAAAAAAGTTACTATGAAAATTCCTTAGTTGCCACACTCCAGTGCCTGTTCGGGTACACTGAGGGATAATTTAGCTTGGCCAAAGCACCTAACCGGCATATGTTTTCGACTGTGGGAGGAACCCACGCCGACACAAGGAGAATGTGCACACTCTGCACAGACAGTGACCCAAGGCGGGAATTGAACCTGGGTTCCTGGCGCTGTGAGCCAGCAGTGTTAGCCACTGTGCCGCCGTCTCACCCTAGTGGTTGCCATTAAGCAAATCATTACAAAAACCCATTCTAAATGATTGGCCTGTTGTCATGAGCCTGTATCCCTGTGTTTTAGATTCCCCAAACCAGCTGAAATCTCTCAGCACCCACCTTATTAAACCCCTTCACAATCTGATAAGTTTCAATGAGATCATCTCTCATTCTTCTAAACTCCAGATAATGCAAGTCTAATTTTCTCAGCCTCTCAAACAAGGCAACCTCCTTATTCCCGGAATGAGTTTCGTCAACCACTGCTGTACTTCCTTCAATGTAGGTATATTTTCGCCTTAAATAAGGAGACCATTGATGCTTATACCAAAGCCGTGTACCATTGTTGCAGCTCTTCTTTATTCTGGTACCCACATCCCTTTGCTGACCTTCTTAATTACTTGCCATGCTGATATGTGAACTCCCTGTGTGCCTTGTATGCGTATAACAAAGTCTCCCTGAATATTAACTTATATAAGTTTCACACCTTTTGAAAAACATTCTGCCTTCCTATTCTTATGACCAAAGGAAATATCCTCACATCTTAGAGCGCTGCACAATTCACACACAGGCTCAGAGCATTTTCATCAAAGCCCTTTTTATACGATAGTGCATTAGCTGAAAGCTAGATTAATGCAAGCTTGGAGCTGAAAGGCAAAAGCATCCCTTTGTGTATAACGCAAAAGCAAATAGTAAGATTGGAGAATTTTATCAGCATTCCGCATTTCCATAAAATCCTGCCTCCTTTATAGACTAACAAACTCTAAATTAATTGTCCCTTTGTCTTTAGGTTGGATTCTATTGATAATTCTGAAGACGGTGATTGAGTTTCCAAATGATTTAACTGAGTGTTATTGAGATTGGTAAAAACTTAATCTGAAATGCAGTTCCTGATTCACCCACTTACGAATTAGCTAATTATTTTGTTCAGAAGGTTTTCAGTGGTTGGTTACACATACCTCACCCTCACTATCCATTTCCAAGTTTCACTATTCTCATAATCAGGCACTCTCGCACACCACACCTCATTCACGTCCTCTGTCATTCATTCAATCCTCATGATCAGGTTTTGAGGTATATTACTCCCTCTGTTACTTTTCTGCTCATTACTGGAGTCTCATACACAGCCCCAGTCTCATTGTCAGTCACTGAGCTTTCTTACACACCCCATTATCAGGAGCTCTGCTGTATCACGGGGTAGTGATGTATAATGGAGAGAATAGCTGTTGATGTAGTGTAACACATGAAAAACAGACAGAGCACAACATCTGGATCTGTAGTGTGGCTCCAAATGGGACAGCTGCATCTCCAGCTGCTTCTGGGGTGGCCTGTGCCACTGTGGGAAAACCTCTCACACAGAGCACCCCTGGGTACGTAGTAAGCTTCTAATCTAAACCTGTCATAAGGCGGCACGGTGGCACAATGGTTAGCACTGTTGCTTCACAGTGCCAGAGGCCCGGATTCCATTCCGGCCTTGGGGTCACTATCTGTGTGAAGTTTGCACATTCTCCCCATGTCTGCTTGGGTTTCTGTCTGGGTGCTCCGGTTTCCTCCCACACTCCAAAGATGTGCAGGTTGGGTTGATTGGCCATGATAAATTGTCCCTTAGTGTCAGGGGGATTAAGAACATAAGAACATAAGAAATAGGAGCAGGAGTAGGCCATCTAGCCCTTCGAGCCTGCCCCGCCATTCAATAAGATCATGGCTGATCTGTCGTGGCTCAGTTCCACCTTCCTGCCCTCTCCCCATAACCCTTAATCCCCTCTCTTATCAAAAACCCATCAACCCGCGTCTTAAAAATATTTAGCGAGGCAGCCTCCACCACTTCAACGGGCAGAGAATTCCAGAGATTCACCACCCTTTGAGTGAAGAAGTTCTTCCTCAACTCCGTTCTAAACCGCCCCCCTTTATCTTGAGGCTGTGTCCCCTAGTCCTACTATCCTTTCTGAGCGGGAAGAGTCTCTCCACCTCTATCCTATCCATCCCATTCATCATCTTATATGTCTCAATGAGATCTCCCCTCATTAGGAAGCTAAATATGTGGGGTTACGGGGATAGGATCTATGTGGGATTGTTGTCGGTTTAGGTTTGATGGGCTGAATGGCCCCCTTCTGCACTGTAGATTATTGAAAGGCAATAGCAGGTGAACTGATGGTGCTGGAAAAACAAATATTTTCACCCTGATAGAGAACAGCAGATTTGTGCTTCAGAGTCACTGCCTCTGAGGGTGACCCCTTCAATTGGACAAATATACATCTGGACCACGGTGAGAGCTTGCAAGACATGTGGAGCACAGGTATCCGAAACAGGATAGTGAGAGTTTGAGCTCCATTCAGTGTAAGGATGGGTCTCGTGACCTTCTGTTGAGCTGCAGCTTTGAGGAGTTCTATGGGTTTTGCTTGTGATGCACTGGAAGTTCATCACCTTCAGACAGTCTGGTTTAAGAAACTCCTGGAACCCCATGGAAACATGCATTCTCCCCACCAACGCCCCAGCAGACATGGCCATTTAAATATCCAAATATTTCAGCAGGACCACAATTCCTCACCAGGTGGGGCCCATAAAATCCTGGCCAAGATGAGTCTCCTTCTGTCCACAGTCACTAATGACTCCAACAGTAAACCCGGGAACCTGAGGCCCTCTCCCTGCACTGATTTTCCACTACTTTTGCTCAGATTAACACCAGTTAATCAGCAATGCCCTTCTGTTGCAGAGTGCAATTTACCCTTAACAAGAATAGATTGCCTTGGGGAAAAACTTAATCGCTCCTAATGTCACTTGACAAGTAATCCAAAGGCCCCAAAGTAATGCTCGGGATTCACAGATTCAAAGTCTATCCTGCGACTGAAGGAATTTAAATTTAATTAATGAAACCTGGAATGCAAAGCTGGTCTCAGTACACGGCGACTATGGCAATGATCACTGATTGGTGTAAAAATCCATCCTGTTCAACTTTGGAAAGGGATTCTTCCATCCTTATCTGGTCCAACATACACGTGACTCCTGACCGGGAACAGTGTGCCCCCTGAAGTGGCTGGGCAAACCACTCAGCTTAAGGGCAATTAAGGATGAGCAACTAACACTGGCCTTGCCAGTGTTGCCCAACGTCCCATCAAGAACATAAAAAGCTGGCAGGAGAACCTGCCTCACACACTCTTAGCCCCCTTGTTGAGTGTGCAAGTCAGTCAGTAACATGGGTTGCCCTGGACTATGGCATGAATATGTGGGGCACGGTGGCACAATGGTTAGCACTGCTGCTTCATCATACCAGAGGCCCAGATTCGATTCCCACTTTGGGTCACTGTCTGCGTGGAGCCTACACATTCTCCCCGTGTCTGCGTGGGTTTCCTCAGGGTGCTCCGGTTTCCTCCCACATTTTGGAAGATGCACTGGTTAGGTGCATTGACCAGAACAGGAGCTGGAATGTGGCGATGAGGAGAATTTCACAGTAACTTCATTGCAGTGTTAATATAAGCCTTATTTGTGACTAATAAATAAACTTTTACTTTTTATGTTCCATCAGTGGCCCCTTTCAAAAGCATTAGATTTGTACTTTGAGATTCATAGAATCCAGACAGTACAGAAGGAGGCCATTTGGCCTATCAAGTCTGCACTGACTCTCAGATGGATCATCCCGCCCAGGCCCTATCCCAGTAACCCCACATATTTACCCCGCTAACCTCCCTAACCTACACATCTTGGGACAGTAAGAGACAATTCAGCGTTGTGTTATGCCTGCTGCAGTCTGTTTTAACCCTTACATGGTGGGCAATGAACTGCGAGTAGACTTCTTGTTAGTACAACCAATATTTATTTAAAACAGACAATCAATAATCACCCACCCAACCAAAAGTAAGTTATCTTACAGAAAACACTCAAGTTCAAGTCCAATACAAGATCTTGACTTAACTTGGTATGACTGGCAAGTACCCAAACAGATATTGTGCTCTGGTCTCGGTTGTCCTCTGCGTAGCCTGGTCCTTTGGTCTGGTCTGGCACTCTGGCCCTGATCTGCCTTCCTTCTCGGTTGTGGTGGCTCTCCTCGTGCTGGTCGTCACTGGCGATGGTCGCAGTTGTAGTTCGTTCGTGGGGTCAGAGAGTGAGAGAGAGAGAAAGAGCTTCTTCTGTTGTGCAGCACCTTTTATCCCTCCTTGGTTTTGTGTCCTTTTTGGGTGGTCTCTTAATTCTTGTCAATCAGTCAATCAGGGATTGATCACCCTGAGCAATAAGAGTCCATTCAGGTGTTGCCACACCGATCTCTGGGTATGTACCCAACCTGGTGTTGTGAGGCTTCTTACTGTGTTTACCCCAGTCCAATGCCGGCATCTCCACATCATGTGTACCCAATGGCCATGTCTGCAGGTGCTGGAGGCATGTGGGTCACATACCTCGCTCCCAAATAAGGGGTTAAGGCTCCCTTATGTCTGGTAAACAAGTATGTTTAACAAGAAAATGTTCATTGTCTTTGGGATGGCCTATTTCCGTGTATTCGCTCGTTTTAGTTGCAGCCTGTTTATCTCTGTCATTTAGGTTGCAGTCTGTCGTTTCAGTTCTTGCCCAATTGTCCCGGACTGCTTTACAAATCACCATTTTAGGTGGCCCTTTTTGGCCCACAGTGGCCAATCTCCCTAACCTGCACACATTTGGACTGGAGAGGAAACCCACGCAGACACAGGGAGAACATACAAACTCCACACAGAAAATCACCCAGGGACAGTATTGAACTTGGATTCCTGGTGCTGCGAGGCAGCAGTGCTGACAACTGTTGCTCACTTCTTGTGAAAAGCGTCGCATAGGTGTGTGCGCTGTGCATTGTGAATTCCATCCCAACTTCCAACAGAGGTTATTCTCCTCCTTTAAGACACGTGCTTAAAACCTAGCACATTAACCAAGACTTTGTCGCCTCTCTGAATTGCTCCCTGTCAGTTGTGGCCTGATTACTCTCCAGCGAAGCACATCATGAGATGCAATACGAGTGGGAATTCATTCAAGCAGAAAGCACAGAAGGAAGCCATTCAGCCCTTGTGCCTACGGCCACTCTTTGAAGGTTGTCAGTTGTTATTTGCCCTCACACAAGCTGCTGTGTGCTGTGGTGTGTGACTTCAACTCAATCTGCACCTGTGCCTCATTCAGTCATAAATCAGCTGTCATAGCAACGCCAAGGAGGATCACTCGAAAAAAACATGGTAATAGATTAAACAATCAAAGACAAATATTCATGCCTGGCCCGGTGTCAATCTTGAAATGAATAGTTGAATAAATAGTTCACATATTTATGATGTCTTTTTGTGTGTCTGCACTGTGGTAAGTAGTCTCAGTGCTGAAAGATGAAGTGAGATGTACAGTTCAGAACTAAAGGGAATGGAGGAGGTGTGGGCTTTTGTTCAGGATGGGGATTCCCCATTGATGTATAAATATTTACAGGGGGCTCCACTCCCAGTGTCTGCCTCTTATCCCCCAGTCCCAGATCACAGCAATCTCCTTACCTTTGCCAGATTTTCCCTCACCTTTGCTGTCACTATTGGCATCCACTCTGGACCCGACTTCTGTTCCTTTGAATTTTTCTTGTCCCCCCTCTCTTTGTCCTCAAATCATCCCTGTTTTCTGGAATTTTACAACATACCTCAAACCACCTTTCACCCAATCACAAACTATTCCATTTTCCCCTCTTTTTGTCTCCCGGTCTTTTCCCAGAAAGATGCTTCTTGCACGTGGCTCCCATCATTCTGGTCAAAGAGTCAATGTCTCCATGTGCAGTCATGTATGGATGGGAGGAACATCCATCTCTGGTCCTCCTGGATGCCATTTACTTGGATGCGGTGAGATGGGGATGTCATGATGGAGGTCACGAGAAGGGCTTAAAACTTGCCTGCTGGCTTTAAAATGGAGGAAAATTTGTACGGGACAATCTCAGGGTGTCGAAATTTGCTGATGACACCAAGATTGGTGGAACAGCAAGTTGTGCGGAGGGTGTGGAGAGTCTACAGAAGGATCTAGATAGGCTGGGCGAATGGGCCAGGTAATGGCAAATGGAATTTAATGTTGGCAAGTGCGAGGTGGTCCACTTTGGTAGGAATAATGGTAGGAAGGATTATTACTTACGTGGCGAAAAACTGCAGCAGGCGACGGTGCAGAGGGACCTTGGGGTCCTTGTGCATGAGTCGCAAAAACCCAGCCTGCAGGTGCAGCAGGTGGTCAGGAAGGCGAATGGGATGCTGGCCTTCATAGCGAGGGGGATTGAATATAAAAGTAGGGAGGTCTTGCTGCGGCTGTATAGGGCATTGGTGAGGCTGCAGCTGGAGTACTGTGTGCAGTTTTGGTCGCCGTACTTACGCAAGGATATTTTGGCCTTGGAGGGAGTGCAGAGGAGGTTTACTAGGCTGATGCCGGAGTTGAGGGGGTTGAGCTATGAGGAGAGGCTGAATAAATTAGGCTTTTACTCGTTAGAGTTTAAAAGAATGAGGGGTGATCTCATTGAGACATATAAGATGATGAATGGGATGGATAGGATAGAGGTGGAGAGACTCTTCCCGCTCAGAAAGGATAGTAGGACTAGGGGGCACAGCCTCAAGATAAAGGGGGGGGAGGTTTAGAACGGAGTTGAGGAGGAACTTCTTCACTCAAAGGGTGGTGAATCTCTGGAATTCTCTGCCCGTTGAAGTGGTGGAGGCTGCCTCGCTAAATATTTTTAAGACGCGGGTTGATGGGTTTTTGATAAGAGAGGGGATTAAGGGTTATGGGGAGAGGACGGGAATGTGGAACTGAGCCACAACAGATCAGCCATGATCTTATTGAATGGCGGGGCAGGCTCGAAGGGCTAGATGGCCTACTCCTGCTCCTATTTCTTATGTTCTTATGTTATGTTCTCACTTAATATCACTTCAATACATTCGCTGATCTACTTATGCATTGATGATGCGGGCTGCTGGAAACAGTGCCTCGGTCCTCATCTGGATGAGGAGGAGGCCTCATCACAGGTTGGCACAGGGCCTGGATGAGCAAGTGTCTGAGCATAAGAGGCGTCTACAACACAAGAGGTCTCTAAAACGTCAAGAAACTGATGAACCTTGTCCACTGCAGAGACGAGCATTGATTCAAACTTGGGTGCATTGCAGGCAGTGCCCTTATCTAGAGATGAGTGAAAGGCAATATTGGAAGTACCCCTGGTATGTCCTGGGATGTAGCTGATCACATCTGCCAGCTTCTCCAGCCAGGAGAATTAGCACGGAGCTCCCGGCAGGAAAAGAGTGAATGACTGTCCGGGTTCCCTCTAAATATGGTGCCTTCTAAACCCAGCTGAGCTGGCAATTTCTTAATCGTCCCGCCACGAGATTTACTGAGCTTCTCACAGATGCAGAATTATTTTGCTGAACCGTGGAAAGTCACGCATGATTAACCATCCTGCTGCCCATTGGGAATCATGCCAATGTTCCTGTCCACCACTAGACCTGGGCGTCACAGTGGCAGAGTGGTTAGCACTGCTGCCTCACGGCTCTAGGGGCCTGAGTTCAATTCCCGACTTGGGTCACAGTCTTTGTGGGGTTTGCAGGTTTTCCCTGTGGGTTTCCTCCGGGTGCTCCGGTCTCCTCCCACAGTCCAAAGATGTGCGGATTTGGTGCCTTGGCCACGCTAAGTTGCCCCGTAGTGTCTTGGGATGTGTAGGTTGGAGGGAGTAGCGGATAAATATTGGGGTTAGGGTCTGGGTAGTATTGTTGTCGGTGCAGACCTGATGGGCCGAATGGCCTCCTTCTGCACTGGAGGGATTCTATGATTTTAGATTCCAGAATGGAAGGTTCTACCCTCTGGAAGGTAAATTCACGGACGTGTAATCCCGAGGGGCCTGGATTCATCGCTCGTGAGAAAGTTGTTGAAATGAATTCAATAAATCTAGGCCACTTCTGAATATCTCATTCTTTGATTCAATTTCTGTCTCATTACATTTGTATGAAGACCGTTGGGATGCTTTCCTGGATTATAGGTACAATATAAAAGCTGATTTATTGCCAACTGAGTTACAGTGGTTGCAAAAAATGCTTTTGGTTCACTGGTGTCCTCCAGGGAAGGGATCATACCATCCGAATTTGGTCTAGTTCCAGGTGAAATCCCAGTTCCAAATGTGTTTGAACCTAATGCTTGTTGGGTAACTGGGGATGAGCAATAAATACAGGTGAAAGGTCATCGGCCTGCAACGTTGACTTTCATTTTCTGTTCATAGATGCTGCCAGATCTGTTGGGTGTTTCCAGTATTTTCTCTTTTTATTACTGTTTTATCAACGTTGCCCCTTTTCAAGAACACGTGGATTTTTCCTCCATTCAATAATGATACCAACAATGGAACACAAATGAAAGAAACGTCTGTAATTTTATCATTCCTCACATGGGGAGAGGTGGGGGTGGATTTCCTTCCTGCTCACGTTCGCTCCAAAACCAGAGAATCCCGTCTGTGGTCAACGGATCTTTGCGTGGTCTGCCCCCCGTGGCGGGCGGGATGGGAACCCCCCCCCCCCTTTCAGGACATGATCTCAAGGGAATATTCCTGCTCACGCTCATGACTTGTAGGTGGTGGACAGGTTAAGGGGTGGGGGTGTGGAGTGGGTGGGGGGGAGAGGAGAACAGGAGGTGAGTTACTCACACCAGAATTTACAGCCTCTAACCTGCTTTCGTAGTAACATTACTTATATGGGTGGTGCAGTTCAGCTTTTGGTCAATGGTAACCCCCAAAGAAGTTGATAGTGGGGGGGTTCAGTGATGTTAAGGCCATTAGACGTCAAGGAGAGATAGTTGGAGGTGGCCATTGCCTGGCACTTGTGTGGCATCAAAGTTACTTGCCACTGGGCAGCCCAAACCTGAATATTATCCAGGTCTTGCTGCACATGGGTATTTGTTGATACAGTGCAAGTAGGCTGTACGGTGGCACACTGGTTTGCACTGCTGCCTCACAGTGCCTGGGACCCGGGTCGATTCCTGCCTTGGGAACACTCTGTCTGTATGGAGCTTGCACATTCTCCCCGCATCTGTGTGCCTTTCCTCTGGGTGCTCCGGTTTCCTCCCACAGTCCAAAGATGTGCAGGTTAGGTTCATTATCCATGCTAAATTCTCCCTCAGTGTACCCAAGCAGGTGCTGGAGTGTGGCTACTGGTGGATTTTCATAGCAATTTCATTGCAATGTTAATGTAAGCCTACTTGTGACACTAATAAATAAATCTTAGATCTGACTTGAAACTGACCAGCAAGGAAATGAATGGAAACCGCACCCAAACGCAATTAAAATCCTTCCTGCTTTCGGGGCTTCACTTTGTTGGTCTGGGCTGCAATCTCTTAAGGATGAAACATGGCAGAAAGGTAGTGTTCCAGCTGGCTGATTCTTCCCATGATATAGTTTCTCAGTTCTCTGTGTATATTGTAGTGTGGCCTGGAAGGATAGATTAAACCCCAGTGCAGAAGCTTCCCGCGTAGGGCAGTCAGATTTAATATGTGTTATTTACACCTCAGAGAGCCAGCCGCAGTTCAATGATGGAGGTTTTCTTTGTCTTCGGAGATTGTCTTGTGTCAGTTTGTCAGTGCGGAAAGTGTTTGGTAATTGAGACGCTGTAATCACGGTCCAGAGCAGGGGAGCCACTCATTCACAGATCACACCAGCACAGTGCTAGAACACTTCTTTGCATTTCCTTTCCACCTCAGCAGCTGCATAATGTTTCTATGAATAAATCTCTGAGCTATGCTCGTCATCCTGCTGAGAAGCTATATACATTCAAAAGAGCACATATACATGATTGCAGACATAACTGGGAGAGAGATGGTTCTAATGTCACTGGCTAAGTAATCCAGAGGCCCAGGCTAATGGTCCAAAAAAAAAGCAAATTACTGCGGATGCTGGGATCTGAAACCAAAAGGGAAAATGCTGGAAAATCTCAGCAGGTCTGGCAGCATCTGTAAGGAGGGAAAAGAGCTGACCTTTTGAGTTCAGATGACCGTTTGTTAAAGCCAGCTTTGTCAGCTCTTCTTTCTCCTTACAGATGTTGCCAGACCTGCTGAGATTTTCTCCTCTGGTAATGACCAACAAATATGTGTTCAGATCTGACAACAGCAGTTTGTGGAAATCTGGAATGTCAAGTTAGAAACATAGAAAGTAGGAGCTGGTTTCACCATTCGAGCCTGCCCCACCATTCATTTTGACCATAGCTGATCATTCACTCAATAGGCTGATCCTGCCTTCCCCCAAATCCCTTGGTTCCCCTTTAATTTTATTTATTTATTCATCACAAGTACATTAGCACTGCAATGAAGTTACTGTGAAAATCCTCCAGTGGCCACACTCCGGCACCTGTTTGGGTACACTGAGGGAGACATTAGCATGGCCAATGTGCCTTATCAGCACATCTTTGGACTGTGGGAGGAAACTGGAGGAGCCAAAGAAAACACACGCAGACACAGGGAAAATGTGCAGACTCCGCACAGACAGTGACCCAAGCCAGGAATTGAACTCTGGTCGCTGACAGTGTTGAGGCAGCAGTGCTAAGCACTGTGCCACCACCCCAAGAATTATATCAAGGGATTAGATAGGGATCATGACAACTAGCATCAATTGTCATAATAACCCATCTGGTTCACTAACGTCCTTTTAAGGAAGGAAATCTGTTATCCTTATCTGGTCTGACCTACATGTGACTCCAGATCCTCAGCAATGTGGTTGATTCTTACATGCTCTCTGAAGTGGTCCAACAAGCCACTCAGTTCAAGGGCAATTAGAGATGGACAATGTTGGTCTTTCCGTTGATGCTCACCTAATGAACAAAAGAAAAACAGAGATGTAACGATGTAAATAGGCGATATGAACATTAAATTCAATCATGCCTGATCAATAACTTAACTCCATCTATCTGACTTGGTTCTATGATACTTTAATATCCTTACCAAAGATCACAATAGTCCTGTCTAATAAAAATCCATCAGTCTCAGTTTTGAAAAGTTCAATCGACCTCCAGCCTCAAGAAAACATTTTTTTATGGAACAGAATTCCAGATTTCCACTACTTCTTGTGACAAAAGCAATGTTTCCACCCTCACCCCTACATGAGCAGCTCTAATTTTAAGGTTAAGCAACACCTTGTTCTGGATATCCTTATCTAGGGGAACAGTTTCTCTCAATCTATCCAATCAGTTCCTTCAATCATCTTAAAAACCTCAATTGTATCACCTTTTCATCTTCACAATACACAACAAGAGGTTACATAGAAACATAGGAGATAGGAGGAGGCCATTTGGCCCTTCGAGTCTGCTCCACCATTCATCACGATCATGGCTGATCATCCAACTCAACAGCCTAATCCTGCGTTCTCCCCATAACCTTTGATCCCATTTGCCCCAAGTGCTATATCCAGCATTCAATGTTTTGGCATCAATTACTTCCTGTGGTAATGAATTCCACAGGCTCACCACTCTTTGGGTGAAGAAATGTCTCCTCACCTCCATCGTAAATGGCCTATCCCAAATCCCCAAACCTGATCCCTGGTTCTGGACACATCCACCATCAGAACATCCTCCCCACATCTACTCTGTCTAGTCCTGTTAGAATTTTATAAATCTCTATGAGTTTCCCCCTCATTTGTCTGAACTCCAGCAAAAACAATCCTAACCTGGTCAATCTCTCCTTATAAATCATAAATCCGCCATCCCCAGAATCAGCCTGGTAAACCTTTGCTGTACTCCCTCGAGAGCAAGAACATCCTTCTCAGAAAAGAAGACCAAAACTGCCCACAATATTCTGGGATACACTTTCAAATCCAGCCTTTAGTATCTCTCTAAAGGAGTGGCTCGGTCATGCTTCACAGCGTCAGGGACCCAGGTTCAATTCCCAGCCTGGGTCACTGTCTATGTGGAGTTTGCACGTTCTCCCATGTCTGCGTGGGTTTCCTCCGGGTGGTCTGGTTTCCTCCCATATTTTGAAATATGTGCTGGTTTAGTGAATTGACCTGAAGAGGCGCCAAACAGCGGCGACTAGGGGAATTTCACAGTAACTTCACTACATTGTTAATGTAAGCCTTACTTGTGACTCAGAAATAAACTTTACTCTCTGCCTCTGATCAAATCCAAATCCTACAGTACAGACGAAGACAATGCAGACCATCATGCTTGCGCTTTTTAGAGTTACCCGTTGAGTCTCACTTCTCCTGCTCTTTCCCCATAATGATGATTTTTCCAATAAAAATAGTAAATGCTTTAAATACTCAGCTTGGCTTATAGCATCTGTGGAGAGTGAAATAAGATCTTGCATAGACCTTAAACGTTCAACCTCTTCCTCTCTCTCTGGAAGCTGTCAGAGCTGCTATGTATTTGTCGCAGTCACTGATTTTCTTATCTTCTGTTTCTTTACTTGTCCTATATCCATCTCAGTTTGCCTTTCACCTTAATTCCCTTTGTCATTTAGTGGCTCCTGTTTTCCACACTATTCCACACCTTCCCCATCGTTCTTTCCTACCCTCCCCTCTTTCCTTCTTTTTGTGAGTTATGATACTGGGCCAGACCCAGTATCTTGTCTGAACTCCAGCAAAAGCAATCCTAACCTAGTCAATCTCTCCTCATAAATCAGTCCCGCCATCCCCAGAATCAGCCTGGTAAACCTTCGCCGCACATCCTCGAGAGCAAGAACATCCTTCGTCAGAGAAGGAGACCAAAGCTGCCCACAATATTCTAGGGTACGCTCTCAAATTCAGCCTTTAATATCTCTCTCTGCCTCTGATCAAATCCAAACCCTACAGTTAGTAAGATTCTACTCAGGATCAGCGAGACATTGTTCAAAGTAGACAAAGTCTGAGACTCACGACACTTGAACAGAGATGCAAGGTTGATTCACCAGGATGCATATTGGTGTAGAAGTGATGGGCCAAAGGGTCTCTTCTGCACTGTGTGATTCTATAAGACTAAAACTACAAGATTGCATGGATTTTACACAAACAAAATTAAACTTTATTATACAAGGTCAGTAAAATAAAGGAATTTACAATATCTACCTGATACGCTAACATTCAGAGTTAATACTAGGTACATGTGAATTAACAAACCAACCATGGTTGAACATACCACACTGCACACTAAATGGGAAATGCAGCCAAGACAGAATTCATGGGTTTCTTAACAACCCACCCAGACATCTGGAATCAACGTGGGTGGGATTTACCAGCCACGCTCGCCCCAAGACTGTAAAATCTCACTCGAGGTCAATGGATCTTTCCATGGTCCACCCCTCCTGCCTGCTACAATTCTGGTGGCAAGTAGGATGGATAAATTCTACCCTGTAAGTCCACCAATCTCGCCTTTGAAGATCTAATCATTGAATTGTCTCCAAACATTGCTCTAACTTGAACAGCCTTAACAACTGCCCTACTCACAGGATTTCATTCTCATCTGCCGGGATTCTGCTCCTCGGCAGCTCCGAGTCTGCACCCAAGTACCAATTCTTAATCCAACACTTTAGCTGTGGTTTGGAGGAGACAATTACTCAAAAGGGCTATCTTTGCCCCGACAACCCACACACCATGGAGTCACCAAACTTCAGCTTGGGTCGCTGGCTGTGTGGAATCGGCACGTTCTCCCCATGTCTGCGTGGGGATGCTCTGGTTTCCTCCCACAGTCCAAAGTGTATTGGCCATGCTAAATTCTCACTCTATGACTGTGAAACTACATTCCTTCTCTATGAATGGTATGCTTTGTCTGTATAGCACGCAAGAAACAATGCTTTTCACTGTATATTAATACATGTGACAAAAATAAATCAAATCAAATCACTCTGCGTAGCTGAACAGGCGCCGGAGTGTGACGGTTAGGGGATTTTCACAGTGACTTCATTGCAGTGTTAATGTAAGCCTACTTGTGACAACAGTAATAAAAAATAAATAACTAAACTCAATAAATGGTAATTCCATCAAGCACCTTGGAGTTTCTGGCCTGGATCTTAACAGCATCTACTTTTCAAATTAATGTTAATTAATGTACAATTTGGAACAGTGTTTTGTCTCATGTGCACACCATGATATTCTGGTCCAAATTTTACTGGGAATGAGTGATCAATTGCAAATGGTATCCAGTTTCTTCATTTGTGGCCACAACTGAATCTGAATCAAAGTTGTCCTCCAGCATGGAGTAATTATTTAGTTCTTTGCTTGGGAAAGGGAAGAGATCAAACTCCGAACTTTAATGTTTTGTGGGTGAGTTAATGTTCACGTTGGCAGGTTTCTTCCTCATATTTTTATCTATTTTGATTGAGCATGACGTTTAAATGAATAGGAGCAACTTGCAACATTCCTCAAGGCCTTTGCAGAATGACAGACATACCTTATTATTCATTAAATGTTGCTTGTAGTCTACAGAGTCTGCTCGAGGTGTGCAGCGATGAATGTAAAAAGCTGCCCCTGGCCACTTATTCAGGCTCTTTGGGAGTAATAAGTCATTTTAGTTCCGAACACTTCAAAGATTTTCTGGCTTTATTAACACTGCATCTTCTCATCATTTCCAAGAAGGAATGTACACTTCACCCTCAACAAAGCCACGGCAGAGCTTGCCAATTAAAGTGTGCAGTGAGCTTGTTTCCGATAAGGTCCACTGATAATACCTGACCCTGGTGAATCCATACCACACTCAGACTCAAATATTATGACATGCTGAGCTAACAACAACTATAGAGACCAATGATCACTCAAAATCCCTTTTGTGCAACACAGTCCTTTAATTACCCTCAGCAATTCTGATTCTGTGCCTTGACGCTGGGAGTGTGAAATGTTCCGAACACACGTGCATATTTTCCTTCAATGAAACTTTGGCCCAGCTCTTGCTGTCAACAGGGAATTAGTACTTGTAAGAAGTCTCACAACACCAGGTTTAAGTCCAACCAGTTTATTTGATAGTAATCCCACAAGCTTTCGGAAACAGTGACCCCTCATCAGGTGTGTGGAAGTTCCACTACGTTCACAATCTTTTGTAGTTTTTTGCGGTCTTGTGCAAAGCAAGAACTATACCCAGCTGTGATACAACCAGAAAGAATGCTTTCTGTGGTGCATCCGTAAATGTTGGTGAGAGTCATCGCAGACATGCCAAATTTCCTTATGTACCACAGCTTGGTATGGCTCCTGCTCCGACCAAGACCATAAGGAATTGGAAAGAGTTATGAATAAAGCCCAGTCTATCACACAAGCCAGCTTCACATCCATTGACTCCATCTACACTTTCTGCTTCCTCGGAAAAGCAGCCAGCATAATCAAGGACACCACGCAGCCTGGACATTCTCTCTTCCACCTTTTCCCATCGGGTAAAAGATACAAAAGTCTGTGGATATGTATCAGCCGACTCAAGAACAGCTTTTTCCCTGCTGCCATCAGACTTTTGAATGGAAATGCTGTAGATTAAGCTGATCTTTCCTCACCCCCTATCTATAGCTGTAACAGAATATTCTACACCCACTCCTTTCCTTCTCTCCTATGTACTCAATGAATAGTATGTTTTGTTTGTGTATGGTGTAAGACAACAATACTTTTTACTTTATCCCAATATATGTGACAATAATAAATCAAGTCAAATCAAATTATTATAATTAGGTTAAGGCAGTACTTCCCAAATTTCCCAGTGCATTTGAACGTTTCAGCCTTCATGTGACCCTCAAGTTAAAATTGGGGGTGGGTGGGGTATGAGAGCTATTGAGTTGGGCGGGGGGGGCGGGGGGGGTGGGGGGGGTGGGGGGTGGAGGCTTCGGTTGCCAAGGGACAGGATGTGTGGGGGTGCTTTGATTCTTGACTGGGTGAGTGGGTGGGGAACAGGAGTTGAGCACTGGAGAACTGATGAATAGTCTAAAAAAAAAATCATCAATTCACTCACATGTTTCTTTTAGCGGCAGCACTCAGGCCTCAGAGAGTAGACTATTAGGCCACACTCACCAAGAAGAAACACAAGGATTTAATAGGCCCTTGCTGATGTCAGATATCAGTCCAGGGGGGAGGGGAGGATGCTCATGACCCCAAAATCTCATCTCATAGCTTCATTGAGGTTCGCGATCCACAGATTGAGATGCCCGAGATTGGGGTATAACTTACTGTGAACATAAACAACTTCAAAAATGTTTGTTCTTTTTATTGTGACAGAAAAATTTTGAAATCCACTAATATAAAATTACAGTCTCAGAGTCAGTGAGTTTGTTTATCTATAATTATGACATTAGTTTGCCGTTCAAAATCATTTACCAATCATTCAACAACTTGTAGATAGTTCAAGGCTTTTTACAGTTTTTTTAAATTCATTTATGGAACATCGCTGGCTGGGCCAGCACTTATTGCCCATCCCTAGCTACCCTTGAACTGAGTGACTTGCTCGGGCCATCTCAGAGGGCAGTTGAGAGTCAACCACATTGCTGTGGTTCTGGAGTTACATGTCGGCCAGACCAGGTAAGGTTGGCAGATTTTCTTCCCGAAACCAATCTGAATTTCCAACAACCAATCTGAATCAAATGGAATTTTCCAACAATCAACAATGGTTTCATGGTCATCAGTCAATTCTCAGTTCCAGATACTTTTTGTTGAATTCAAATTCCACCATCTGCCATGGCGGGATTCGAACCCAGGTCCCCAGAAGATTAGTTGAATTTCTGGATTAATAATCTAGCATTAATACCACTAGGCCATGGTCAGTGAGACTGATGGGTGGAAGTTCTGGTCAGCTCAATGATTTTCCCATTGATTGAAACCTGAGGGTAGCTCTCCTGCTCTGCAGAGGCATGACTGCCACATCTGGATTTCTGCATTGCTTTGTACAGATGTGGACTCCAGGAGTTGCTGTCAGTTTGAGTGGAGTAATGACAGTGAATTCTGACAGTATCACCACCATTAGCATGGCCAAATCCACGCCATTATATTGTTCAGGGCATTTCTCTTTCAAAAGTAAAACACGACTCAGTTTATTATCTCTTCTATCAGGTTTGAAGTTATTTTTTATCAGACAAGCTGTATTACACAAATGGTCTGATTTGTATTCCTTCCTGCAATCTTACATCAATCAAAAGGGACTGTTCATGCTTTCTATAAACCTCTCCAATTTATTTTTCATCATCTAGGTTGCTGACACTTGAAGAAAGACATCAGCATGCTTGTTGGTATCTAAAACTACTGAGAAATGCAAGAATGCTTATATCCCAGATAATGGACACTCAGGATTCAACACAAATACAAAAATATATACCCGGGGCTGCTCACATTCAAGACAGTGGATGTGGAGAATCATTGCTCTGTAAGCCTCAGGAGATACAGGCGTCCTTGTCCCCCGCTAGTTCTGTTCTGCTCTCTCCTATGGTGTGCCATCTTGTCCAGCTAGAAGCAGATGGCAGAACGTCAGCGACTGTTTCTCACTGTATCTAGGTGATGTGCCTGTCATAGTTGGAGATATGTGAAAGGTGTGTGTGTGTGTGTGTGTGTGTGTGTGTGTGTCTGACAACTGTGTGAGGGCATGATGAAGTACCGTGGATGTCAAGCCTGTGTTCGAGTGTTGCTGGGTGAATGATTGGGCACCGTAGGATGCTGGTGTGTCGGTATCGGTAGACATAGCTTGACAGTCATGTACCCCACATGTCCGTGTCATCTTGTGTGAGGGAGAGAGAAGCTTGGGAAATGAAACCTTCAGCCAATTCATGAAAAAAAAATTACATGGATGTTTACTTTGCTATCCCAGAGTAACTGGGCAGCGATCCAAGAACTGGCAATGCAAATCATGGTCAGTCATACCATAACTTGTGATGTTTTCTAAATGCAGGAACCTGTCAAGGTCTTTTACTTGAAGGCTGACACTGAGCCCATACTCACCTGGCAATCATACTCGCAATTCACTCTGAAGATCTCCGAACCAGAACCAGATCAGTTATGTACAGGTCACAGGTGATTAACTCATTTCCTGACTCCCCAGAGCCTGTCCACCATCCACAAGGCACAAGTTAGTGATGTCTTTTAGCTTTGACAATGGGTCATCTGGACTTGAAGTGTCAGCTCCGTTCCCACCTTACAGATGCTGCCAGACCTGAGATTTTCCAGCATTTTCTCTTTTGGTGTGATGGAATACTCTTCACTTGCCCAGATGGGTGCAGCTCCAACAACACACAAAAAGCTCAATAGCACCCAGAACATAGAGCATAGAACACTACAGCACAAACAGGCCCTTTGGCCCACAAGTTGTGCCAATCATATCCATACCTACCAGACCATAGAACTATCTGTAACTCCCAATCGCATTAAACCCCATGTACTCATCCAGAAGTCTTTTAAAAGACCCCAGCGAGTTCGCCTCTGCCACCACCGACAGCAACTGGTTCCATTCACTCACCACCCTCTGAGTGAAAAAGTTGCCCCTAACATCTCCTCTGTACTTGCTTCCCAGCACCTAAAACCTGTGTCCTCTTGTAGCAAGCAATTTAAACCAGTGTCCTCTCGTAGCAAAGCAGGCCACTTGACTGGCACCACATCCACAAACATTCACTCTCTTCATCACAGTGATAGCCACGTGTGTCATTTACAAAATACACTCCAGCAACTCACAGGACACCTTTAACAACACACCAAATCTGGTGTGGGTGTGTATTCCACGGATGTTGGGGAAAGGGTTGATTGTGGTGTCTGGCAGCAGGTCAGGGGAAGAGGGAGACCTGGATTTCATCCAAGGTCCCAGTGGGGATGATGAGCCAGCATTGAGGTAGCTACCGGATTGAGAAACACCCCCACCGCCCAACCCCACTCCACTTACTGCCCGAGACAGAGAACTTCTCTTGTCAGTTTCCCACCCAACCCACAACTGCTCCAGTCACTTCAATATTGAGAAAGGGACTTTAAGTGACCTTAATAAGTGTAAGGGCGGGGTTCCCACCCAAGGAACTGTCCCCTAAGTGTGAAATTACTCCTACATTTGGGTGGATGGGTTTCAGGGTGAGGGGGGGGGGATTCCCAACCATTCAACTTTACCCTCCCTACCCCCTGCTTCAGAAACCCACCTACAGGACAAGTCTAAAGAGGAAAGTCAAGGCTGTGGAGCAGAGTAATGATTAGTGTGAAACGAAGCAGGTTGTCAGGAAGGGATTGATTTTATTAATAATAATAATAAGGCATTTACAACAAAGACCAGATCATCAGAAAGTCATAGATGCTAAAATTACAAATGTTATATCTGTGTATTAGATGCATTTATGAAAGGAGCAGTGATAAATGATTGTTTACGTCTGTAAAATTGTGTCCCAAGTTCTTCATCCTCGTTCAATTGTTGATTCCCACAGTTTCTGTGAGAATCAACAATTCTACTATGAAGACAGATGTGAAATATTTATTTAGTGCCTCTGTCATTTCCTTATTGCACATTATTATTTCTCTTCTTCCTGTCTCTGTGTTTACCAATACTAATCGCTTCCTTTTTGCAAACCTGTAAAATCTCTAACAATCTGTTCTCATTTTGTTGCAAATTTTCTCTCATGTTCTATTTTTGTCCTCTTTATCAATTTCTTGGACATCCTTTGATGGTTTTCGAAGCCCTCCCAATCTTCAGGATGGTGCTTGCTTTGGTACAAGTCACCTAACTTGGAGATATTTAGATCGCAACTTCAGTGACCCTGCAACTTATAATGGTTACTAGGTTGCTCTCATTTATCACTGTTCCTTTCACAAAATGCATTTAATACACATCTGTAATTTTAACATATAATGATTTTTTGCTGATATGGTCTTTATTCTGAATGCCTTATACTCATTGGGATTCAGAAGAGTGGGGGGAGATCTTCTAGAAACATATAGGATTATGAAGGGAATAGATAAGATAGAAGCAGTGAGGTTGTTTCCACTTATGGGTGAAACGAGAACTAGGAGAAACTAGAACTAGCCTTAAAATAAGGGGAAACAAATTTAAGACTGAGGTGAGGAGGAACTTATTCATACAAAGGGTTGTGAATCTATGGAATTCTCTGCCCTGTGAAGCAGTTGAGGCTACCTCATTACCTTTAAGGCAAGGATAGATAAATTTTTGAACAGTAAAGGGATTAAGGGTTATGGTGAGCGGGCGGGTAAGTGGAGCCAAGTCCAAGAAAAAATCAGCCCATGATCTTACTGAATGATGAAGCAGGCTCGAGGGGCCAGATGACCTACTCCTGCTCCTGGATCTTATGTTCTTCTTATTATTAGTAAATATCCTGACAACTTGCTTGATTTTATACAAATCATTATTCTGCTCCACAGCCTTGGATTTCCTCTAGATTTATACTGTTAAATTGTGGAATGTTAGTTGACCCATTTCACAAATGCATGTTTTACTTATCAAAACCTGCTGAACAAAATTCTCCGATCTCCCCCGTGGCTAGGATTCTCCAGTCCCGCTGTTGTGAATGGAGATTTGACTGGGCATCAAATCTTCCATTCTTGCTGGCAAGAATGGCAGGGTGTGAGACATGGAGAATTCCGGCCCCTATTTGGGTAAAGGGAATCAAGAAGGCCGCCTGGGCTGGGTTGCCAAGGTGGGCAGGAGTTTAAAAGGTGTCCACACAGAGCAGGCCCCACGAGATGACTTACAAGAGAAATTAATCTTCCAGCTAAATAAATGAAGTACGAAGCTTGTCTCAAGTTAAAAGTTGTAACATTTGCTAATTTGTCAGATAAGTGAGGGAATTCGGTGGTAGTTGGATGGAGAATGGAAGAAGAAGCATCCAACCTGAAGGAGGCGCCGGAGATCAAATCCGCAGCAGAAACTAGCCATTGGACTGACCTTGAGTTGCGTGTATTAGAATGGATCCTTGAATATTGTCACAACGGTTACGATGCCACCAGAAATGCAATGTGTATAGACGCAGCTAAGTGGGACAAATCAAACCCTGAGATTGGCAAAAATCTCAGGGAAACAGCTAATTGGTGTATCCGCTCTATGGAACAAAATTATTTATTGTGGCAGCAGAATACCAAGATCGCACTAAGGCTATCAAAAGACCTCAATGTCGAAATGACCAGCTTTCGGTGATTCATTATCAATTATTAGCAAACCTATGAACACCTGTTACAACATGTCAGAAACACGGGTGAAATGCCCGTGAATTTTGACTTGCCAGGCAAACAACCAATGAAGTGGGAAGACTCAAAAGTAGTCCTTGAAAAAACCGAAGAACTTGAGAAGGTGGTACCAGCCTGCACGGTTGAAAGAAAAATAACCCAGCCTGTTAAAACCCAGGCCAGAAACTCCAAGGTATTTTATGAAGTTATCCTTGACTCTATGTTTTTACATTTGAATTTGGTACAGGTGAGTATTAAGGTGTTTCACTCTCAGTGTGATTCAAGTGATCCACTAGAAAGCTTCTATTAAAGCAAACTGTATTTAAGAACACAGTTAAAATATAATGTAAAGATTTAGCATAACTTTTACTAAGTATAAGAATGTAGTAACAATAATGTCATTGAGACCCTCCAGTCCTACCACCTTTGCATCGCTAACACCCGTTGAAGTGGTGGAGGCTGCCTCGCTAAATATTTTTAAGACGCGGGTTGATGGGTTTTTGATAAGAGAGGGGATTAAGGGTTATGGGGAGAGGGCGGGAATGTGGAACTGAGCCACGACAGATCAGCCATGATCTTATTGAATGGCGGGGCAGGCTCGAAGGGCTAGATGGCCTACTCCTGCTCCTATTTCTTATGTTCTTATGTTCTAATTAATCCATACAGAGCAGAAGGAGACTATTTGGCCGATCGAGTCGGCACTGACCACTATCCCATCCAAGCTCGATCACGTAGTCTCACGTATTTACCCTACTGGTCCCCCAACACTAAGCGACAATTTAGCATGGCCAATCAACCTAACCCACACAGCTTTGGACTACAGGAGGAAACCCAAACACCCAAAGGAAACCCATGCAGACATGGGGAGAATGTACAAATGCCACACAGACAGCGACCCAAGTCTGGAGTTGAACCCAAATCCTTGGTCTTGTGAGGCAGCACTGTTAACCACTGTGCCACCCCTACATTGAGTCATAGAGTCATTGAGGTTTATAGCATAGAAATAGGCCCTTCGGCCCAACTTGTTCATGCCACCCTTTTTTTTGAAACCCCTAAGCTAATTCCAATTGCCTGCATTTGGCCCATATCCCCCTATACCCATTGTATCCAAGTAACTATCTAAATGCTTTTAAAAAGATAAAATTGTACTCACCTCTCCTACTACCTCTGGCAGCTTATTCCAGACACTCACCGCCCTCTGTGTGAAAACATTGCCCCTCTGGACACTTCTGTATCTCTTCCCTCTCACCTTAAAGCTATGCCCTCTAGTTTAGACTCCTCTACCTTTGGGAAAAGATATTGACCATCTACCTTGTCTATAACCCTCATTATTTTATAGACCTCTATAATGTCACCCCTCAGCCTCCTACACTCCAGACAAAAAAGTCCCAGTCTATCCAGCCTCTCCTTATAACTCAAACCAGTCTAGGAGGTCACTCAGTTCTAATAGGGCAATTAAGGATTGGCAGCAAATGCTGGCCTTGACAGCAATGTGAACACCCCATAAAGGAATAAAGAAAAAAGACATTATCCTTCATCTCATAGAATCCTTACGGTGCAGACGGAGGTCATTTGGCACATCGAGTCTGCACCAACCACAGTCCCACCAAGGCACTATCCCCATAACCCCAGGCATTTACCCTGACTAATCCCCTTTACACTAATCCCCTCTGATTTTTGACTGTTGCTTGCCAAGGCATAAGTTGGGTGGCACAGTAGTTAGAGCTGCCTGAAACTAAGAGGCAATTTAGCATGGCCAATCCACCTTACCCGCACACCTTTGAAGTGTGGGAGCAAACCGGAGCACCCAGGGGAAACCCACGCAGACATGAGGAGAACGTCTAGACTCTGCATTCTTCAGCTTGGGTCACTGTCTGTGCGGAGTCTGCACATTCTCCTCATGTCTGCGTGGGGTTTCCTCCAGGTGCTCCGGTTTCTTCCCACAGCCAGAAAGACGTATTGGTTAGGTGCGTTGGCCGTGTTAACTTTTCTCTCAGTGCACCCGAACAGACGCCAAAATTTGGCGACTAGGGGAATTTCACAATAAGTTAATTGCAGTGTTAATGTACACCTACTTGTGACACTAGCAAAATAAATTAAACTAAAATCTAAATTCTTCCTCAGCCCTCCCCAGGTCCCTAAAGTCTCTCCCATTCAGCAACTAAAAGTAATAGCTGTCAGAAACTGAAAACATACATTTCCCAGCATACTGTCATTGCAACTTCTAAAGATTTGCCCTCAGGGAATAGCGGCACTGTTTTATATCAGAATCAGAAAGTGGTTTGATTGGTAGGTGTTTATCGACCTCTCAAACAAACCCTTGGCTTTTCGGTGTGTGTTATTCACACTATTGCAGTTCATTGGCACTGCTCCTGAATTGTCAGCTGAGGCGAGAGAGTGGAACTGACACTGACAGACAGTGCCTTAATAATAGTTCAGTTTAATAGCCCGTCTAATGATACCACCTGAAGCATGTAACTCACATATATACGCAAATGTGTACGTTTACACACGCACATACTCACAACTGTGCAGATATACTCCATGATACAAAGAATCACTCCCATACACATTCCCCAACCCCGACAATATTCCACAACACACACATGCTCCCACACATATGTACCTACACTCTCATACACACATCCCCCCTTCCATACACACACAGACACACATACACACACACACACACATACTCATTCACACATACTCTCACACACAAGCTCTGTTAGGGATGGTACGGTTTGTCAGTGGTTAGGACTGCTACCTCACAGCGTCAGTGACCTGAGTTCGATTCCTGGCTTGGGTCACTATCTATGTGGAGTCTGCACGCTCTCCCAGTGTCTGCTTGGGTTTCCTCCCACAGTCTGAAAGATGTGCTGCTTAGCTGCATTGGCCGTGCTAAATTCTCCCTCAGTGTATCTGAACAAGCAATGGAGTGTGGCGACGAGGGGATTTTCACAGAAACTTCATTGCAGTGGTAATGTAAGCCTGCTTGTGATTCATAGATAAATAAATTATAAAAATAACTACACCCGCTGTTATGAACCAGATTAGAAATCCCAAGGTCTAATATAAATTTAGTCTGGACCCCAATCTTTTTTTTATTTTGCCATTCGTGCGAGGGTAACATGTTTTACTGCAGCTGTGATTCTATTGACCCACTGGGAAACTTTTATCAAAACAAACTTTATTTTAACAATACAGTATAAATATAAAGAAATAATTAGCTTAACTTTTACTGAATGAAATATTTAAATATGACAAGACACAATTCCAAGCTGCTAACTTATTTCTATTAGTTCCAATAAGCAATATTGACTTAAACTCCTCTTCAAAAACAGTTAGCAAACAACACAGGCCTATGTGTTCTTTCGTTGTTAATGGTTCTAGAGAGAGAGAGAGAAATCTATATCACTTTGCAGGTTCAAAACAGCAGCCTCCAAAGAAAGCAATAGTGAGAGAGACACATGCTGCTTTCAAAACCAATGATAACTTTTCTGCTTTTCTCTGCAAGCTTCGCTCCTCCCCTACACATGAATCTGTCTCTTGTCAATCAACCTAAACAAACCCTACTCTGAAATCCCATGGAAAAGAAAACAAAAATAAACAAAAACATGCATTTACTCAGATTAAAACAAACACCTACTTAACCAAGATCAACCATGAGCCTGCATTCTCAGTGTGTGAGCTACCTGGTGCAGACAAATCGGCACCATGCATACAGAGCTGAATTCTAAACATAGCCTTCACAAGCAGCATGGTGGCACAGTGGTTAGTACTACTGTCTCACAATGCCTAAAGGGCTGGGTTCAGTTATGGCCTCAGGTCACTGTCCGCATGGACTTTGCACATTCTCCCCATGTCTGCGTGGGTTCCCTCTGGGTACTCCAGTTTCCTCCCACACTGCAAAGATGTGCGGGTTAGGCTGATTAGCCATGCTAAATTGACCCTAGTGTCAGGGGATTAGCAGAGTAAATATGTAGGGTTGAAGGAATGGGGCCTGAATGGATTTGTAGTTGGTACAGACTCAATGGACTGAATGGCTTCCTTCTGCACTATAGGGTTTCTATGATAAATACATTTCTTGAAGGCATAGTATCATCACACTCATACATACACTCTCATGCACAAGCTCCTACACAAATATTCTCACTCACTTTCTCCAACATACACTCTTGTGCGCATGCGCGCACACACACACACACACACACACACACACACACACACACACACACACACACACACACACACACACACACACACACACACACACCTCCCTCCATCAATAAACACTCCCCCCTCATACACACATCCACCAACATGAGCACCAACATTAATGTACCTGGCATTTTTGTCTGAGATCGGAAATGTACATTTCCTGTGCTGTCTGAAAGAGTCTGAGCAGAATCCTGTTGCAATTGAAATAATTTGAAAGGTTGATATCTGCATTACAGTTTACAGGGAAATTGGAAAAATAAATAAATGTGTCTTGGAATCCGTGGGCTCCACTGATAAAACTTTTGAGTCTCTACAGTGTGGTTCAGTGACAAAGTGGATTACCTCCCACATTCAGAATCACATTAAGCTGTATGAGCAAAAGCTTTCTTCACAGATAAGTGTGACAAAGTGAGTTCCCTTTGAAGACGAAAACCTGAATCTTGGGCTGATAATGCAATGATTTGAATTCATTAAAACTGAGAATCCATAATAGTCGCTGTCAGAATTTGAGCAGATTCACAGAATTACTCTCTCTACAATAACAACAACTTACATTCATATGGCTTACAGAATCATAGACTGGTGCAGCACAGTACAGGCCCTTCGGCCCTCAATGTTGTGCTGAGCTATGTCCAAACCCAAGAACAAGCTATCTCACTCATAGAATCAGAGGATCCCTACATTGCAGGAGGCGGCCACTTGGCCCATCAACACTGCACCAACCACAACCCCACCCAGACTCTATCCCCATCATCCCATGTATTTACCCTGCTAATCCCCCAGCACTAAGGGGCAATTTTATATGGCCAATCTTCAGACTGTGGGACGAAACCGGAGTACCTGGAGGAAACCCACTCAGACACAGGGAGAACATGCAGACTCCACACAGACTGTTGTAACCTCACATGAAGTGGCTCCTCCTCATGGTGGTTTGATTATGTGGTTAAAGCCTCACGTGAGATGGGCATCATTCGATTAAGGACTGAGATCACATATAAAGATTGCGGTTTATACAGGCAAGACTGCGTGTGGCGGCAGAGTGGGGTTGGAGGGGGGGAGAAGCAGACACATTACAGAAGGCTGCTGTTGGCCGATGGGGGGGCAAGGGGGTTAGTGGTGTACCCATGTGCCCCTCTGCCACTGCCATGGGACCTGGGGGTTGGCTGGGCTCGGTGTTGGGAGATGGCCTTGACGTCAGCACTCTCCCAGGATGGAGGTCCGGTGACTGCACTTGGCCTTGTTGCCCTGGCAACAGTGTTGCTCAGATTCAGGATGGTAAATTCTGACACCATCCTGGGGCAAGATATTTGTTTCCAGCCTGATAATTTCGTAGATGTTAGGATTTTTGCACATTTATTGGGTGGGAATCTCGCTGGGCTGGCTGGGCAGGGAACCCATTTCAGGCCGGTCGCCTGATTCAACAGACTGTTGGGATTTCCGCCAGGAACTAGTAAGCCCAGGGAATCCTGGCCGATGAAATGAGCAACTCAAATCGGCGATCTTTCTCGGACCATTGAGTGAACTGGCCAAAATATCAGGATAAAACCATTCGTACAATCTGCAAATAAATTGCAGCTCCTACTTTAATGGGAAGTCATTTACAGAGACCCACTGTAACAAAACACACAGCTTAAAGTAAATCTCCTTCGATTGAGGTGACCTTTCAGCAGTTATGCTTGAAACTGCACTGGCCTCAAAAAGCAGACATAATACCAGCTCCATGGTGTGAAGCAATCTATGTAATGGTAGATGCAAGATAAAGATACTTAGGGCCATTATCTCCTCCTTTTGAAAATAGTGGTGCTAATCTCACCATTTATTCAACACAACAAATTGAAATATGTTTTCCCCCTCGCTCGAGAAAAAAAATTAGCCCCGTAAAATGTTTGTTATTGAAGTGGCTGAACCTGACCTGATTCAGGAGAAAATGTTTTTTATTCATTCGTGGGGCATGGGCGTCGCTGGCCAGCCAGCATTTATTGCCCATCTCTTGTTGCCCTTGAGAAGGTGGTGGTGAGCTGCCTTCTTGAATCACTGCAGTCCGTGTTCTGTGGGCCGACCCACAATGCCGTTACGGAGGGAATTCCAGGGTGCTGATCCAACAACTGCGCAGGAACGGTCTTGGCTTCAGGACTCTCCCCCAGGCTGGAGATCCGGTGGCTGCACTTACCCTTGTTGCCCTGGGAACGGTGTTGCTCAGTTTCAGGATGGTCAATCTGACACCATTCTGAAGTAAGATATTCGTCGTTGCCTCTGTCCTCTGAAACCTTTGAGGTGTCCTGGTCAGGACTTCCCGGGAGAACCACTTAATTTCTTCATAGCCCATGTCAGGATGGTGAGTGGCTTGGAGGGGACACACAGCTGGTAGTGTTCCGGTGTTTTGATATTTATAAAAGCATGAAATTCAAGACAAATCAATGCACACTCAATCGTGTTTGACTAACTTGATTGAGTTATTTGATGAAGTAGAGTTGGGGGATGATGACGTTATTGAGGAGGATGTTGAGTATATGGACTTTGGGAAGATGTTTGACAAAATACCACAAAATAGACTTATTAATAAATTTAAAACCCATAGAATCACAGTGACAATATGGGTAGATGATTTGTTAAGTGATAGAAAGCAGAAAGTCAGGCTGAACTCTTATTTTTCAGATTGGAAGATTTTCTCCTGGGGTCAGTGTCAGAAATACTGCACTTTCTGATACAAGTTAATTGAACTTTGATACAATTCCAAAGTTTGTAGATGATATGAAGCTTAAAATATAATGAACAGTGGGTAGGACAGGAGCAGATTTCATTTGATTTAATTTGATTTGATTTATTATTGTCACATTTGTCATATTATCATATTGTCATCCTGGACATTTTCTCCTCTACCTTCTCCCCTCTGGAAAAAGATACAAAAGTCTAAGGTCACATACCAACCAACTCAGGAACAGCTTCTACCCTGCTGCCATCAGACTTATGAATGGACCTCCCTTGCATTAAGATGATCTTTTTCTACACCCTAGCTATGACAGTAATGCTACATTCTGTGCTATCTCCTTTCCCTCTCTACGAACGGTATGATTTTTCTATCTAGCACGCAAGAAACAATACTTTTCACCGTATACTAATACATTGTCAAACTCACAAGCTTGTGAGCTTACTAACAAATAAATTGGTTGGACTTTAACCTGGTGCTGTGAGACTTCTTACTGTGTTTACATTTAGCGAGACATCAATAGGTTAATAAAATGGGTAGGCACATGGCGGATGGAAGACAATGCCGAAAAGTTTGACGTAATACTTCCTGGTCAGAAGAACAAGGAGAGTTTTTATGGAATAAATGGTACAGTTTTGAAGTGGGTGCAGGAACATCAGTTTCTGGGATTCTGTGCACACAAACCTTCGAAGAAAATAGAGCTAAAAGGTGGCTGTTAAAAACAAACTGCGTCTTCTATTTTATTGAATAAGGAATAGAGAACAAAATCAAGGGAGTTGTACTAAAAGCTACTGCTTAGGCCTCAGCTGGAGTATTGTGTCTAGTTCAAAGGTACCACACTTTAGGGCAGGTATCAAGGCCCTGGAGAGGATGTGAAGGAAATGTATCCGAACGCTACCAGTGACTTCAGTCATGTGGAGAAAGTGGTGAAGCTGGCATGGCTCCCCATGGAGCAGGGAAAGGCAAGAGACGTTTTGACCGAGCTAGGGGTTAATATGATAAGTAGTTCAGTTCAGGTAAATAAGGAGAAACTGTTTCCACGTGAATTCCAATTCGAGTCAACTTGCAAAAGGACGAGAGGTGGCAGGAAGAAAGATTTTCTTATGCGCTGATTCTTTGTTACCTACAATGTACTGTCTGAGATGGCGTTAGAAACAGATTCAACAGTAACTTTCAAACAGAAATAGGATAGATACTTGAGGGGAGAAACAATAGAGAGCCAGAGAGGGAAGGGTAGAATCATAGATTCCGTGCAGTGTCGAAGGAGGACATTTGGCCCATCGAGTCTGCATCGACATAAATCCCACCCAGGCCCTATTCCCATAACCTTACATATTTACCCTGCTAATCCCTCTGACACTAGGGGGGAAAACTTAGCATGGCCAATCCACTTAACACACGCATCTATGGAATGTGGGAGGAAACTGGAGCATCCGCAGGAAGCCCACACAGACACAGGGAGAATGTGCAAACTCTGCACAGTGACCTGAGGCTGAAATTGAACCCAGGCTCACGGCGCCGTGAAGCAGCAGTGCTAACCACCCATCATCGAAGCTTACAGCACAGGACGGGGTCATTTGATTCATGATGCCTGTCGCCATGCAAACCGGACTTGAAGATGATCACCCAACACCCATCACTAACAGCCAAATAATTAACGCACACGATCACTCCAGAATTCCATGGGCTTTCCTTTCCCTATTTCTGTAACTTTCTCCAACCCTAACAAACCACAACATTCTGTTCCCTTACACATTCTTGATTTTTGTCGTTCTACCATCAATCGGCGTACTTCAGTTGGCACAGTCTGAAGGTCTGGAATTCTCCTCCTGGTACTTTTCTGTTTCTCTCTCTCTCGTCCTCCTTTGAGTTGCTCCTTCAAACCTACCTCTTTGACCAAGGTTTAATCAGCTATCCTAATGTAAGGAGGCAATGGCCTCGTGGTGTTAATCGCCAAGCTATAAATCTAGAATCTCAGCCAATGTTCTGGGGATTGGCATTCCAATCCCACCACGGCAGATGGTAGAACTTGAATTTAATAAAAAAAATGTAATTAAGAATCTGCTCTGAATCGATTGCTGAAAAAAAGCCCACCTAGTTCACAGATGCCCTGTAGGGAAGGGAATCTGCTGTGACTCCAGAGCCGCAGCAATGTGGTTGACTCTCAACTGCTCTTGGTCAACGAGGGTTAGGCAATAAATGATGGCAGGCCAGTGATGCCTACGTAATGAATATAAAAACATGTTTCTTACGTGGCTTGGTGGTGAATTTTGTCTGATTGCGTTCCAGTTGACTTGAAATATTGAAGGATCCGGTTGCATCTGGCCATTTCTGCCTCACATCTAATATTTTTGATTCAGTTCCTTTTCACTAACAGATTCTAAGTCATCCTTCCCAGTCAATTCCCTCAGTAATGCACCAGTTGTAGAAAAAATATCTTTGCATTATGTTTCTGGCACAAGTTTGTGGCTATTAAATTCATTGAAATATCCCGTAGGACAGAAAGTAGATAATTGTGTTGGCCTGATGGACTTGTATTCCCGTCTGCTTGAAATATGTACTTCAGTCTTCAAAAATAAATAACCAAAAAAAATCCACTGACAGGAGAATTGTAATAGTTTGATTTTTTTTTCAGGGATATTGCTGATGACACTTTTTAATAGTTAAAAAATGAGAATATAATTTATCCCGTTTACTACTGACATCAGAGTCTTCATTTAGGCATTGTGATGATCCCTTAAAGCAAACAAAAAGGAAGTTCTTAATATAAAGGAACAAACTGAGTCAGCTGTTCTTCAGGGCTCGTTTCTGATGGCAACTATTTCATGTTGACTTACCCACATAGCAATAAGTTGCCTGCATGATTACCAGACAGGGAATCAAACCTGACATGTCAAGATTAATTTGGGAGTGATGGGCAAGGTACATTGGAGATCCAACACGTCTACTGCAGAATTAAAATGTTGAAAAAATGTGTAAATGTCCAAATTACATCCAAATTACTCGAGCCATTACACAGATGAGGACATTACTCTCTGTCAGGGTAAAGAGAATGGGTTTAAAACTGAAGGCAATGTCATCACAGTCTCAGAAGTCCTTACCTGGTCTCCTCACATGGGACTCCAAAGCCACAGCAATGTGGTTGACTCTCAATTGCTCTCTGGTAACTGGGGATGGGCAATAAACACTGACCAGCCTGCAATACCCGTGTCCCTCAAATGATAGAGAGAGCTGACTGGTGATGATTTAACCTGAGGATCACACACCTCCAGTGAGGGGCAGTCTTTCACCTGAGCCAGAGCCCAAGGGGCATGGCTGTAGTAACTGAATCCCCTGGCAAAGCCAGGCCGAGGAAGCAGCCAAAAGATTGGCCATCTCAGGGCCGACGGTGCAGCGACCACGTGTTGTGGGAAGCCTCTGCGGCAGCAAAAGCCAACTGCACCTGGTACTCCCAGCGAGGGGCAAAGCTGAGAAGGCAGGGCTTCATGAGTAACCTCAGTAAGGACGGGAATTGGACCCGTACTGTTGGTATCACTCTGCGGTTCACTAACCAGCAGTTCTGCCAAATAAGCGAACCAAGCCCTAGATTAAACCCATTAGGGGTACAAAGGGAACATTTTGAATGGTGAGCATCCAACTTTGGGGTTATGTTTCATAAGCATATGGATAGGATAGTCAGATGGAGTGGCAAACTGACTGATATTAGTTATGCCCCAATTTTGTAGAGAGGAAAAGCTAGCACGAGGGGGCATAGCTTTAAAGTAAGGGGTGGTAGTTATAGGACGGATGTCAGAGGTAGGTTCTTTACCCAGAGGGTGGTGAGGGATTGGAATGCCCTGCCTGCTGCAGTTGTAAATGCGCCTAGTTTGGGGGCGTTTAAGAGATCCGTGGATAGGTTTATGGTTGGAAAGGGTTTGGTTTAGGTTAGAGGGTCATTGCTTTTTAACTGGTCGGCGCAACATCGTGGGCCGAAGGGCCTGTTCTGTGCTGTAATGTTCTATGTTCTATGAGTTTTGCTATATTTACCACAAAGCCACCACTCGGGCGTTGGCTAACTGAATTTGCCTCAGCAGAATATCAAGAATCATCTGTGGAGAGAGAATAAAGCCAATGTTTCGAGTATAGATGACCCCTCATTAGAGTTGACAAAGTTCTGACAAAGGGTTATCCAAACTTGAAACATTGGCTCTACTCTCTCTCCACAGGTACTGTCAGAGCCACTGAGACTTTGCAGCATTTTCTGCTGTTACTGAAGTTTAGAAGTTTCCTCCAATGAGAGCCACCGAAATGGGCACCAGGAGTGGATTCAAAAGACAATGAGAGACAATGACAGTGGTGGGCAGCATGGTGGCACAGTGATTAGCACTGCTGCCTCACAGCACCAGGAACCGGGTTAAATTCTGGCCTTGGGTCACTGTCTGTGAGAGTTTGTACATTCCGCCCTGTGTCTGTGTGGGTTTCCTCCAGGCACCCCGGTTTCCTCACACGGTCCAAAGATGTGTGGGTTAGGTTGACTGGCCATGCTAAATTGACCATACTACTGGGGGACTAGCAGGGTAAATATGTGGGGTTACAGGAATAGGGCCTGGGTGGGATTGTGGTCGGTGCAGACTTGATGGGTTGAATGACCTCCTTTTGTACTGTAGGGATTCTATGATGATTCTTTGAGATGCTTTTGTAGAGAAGGAGAGGATGAACCACACACCTCAGGGCCTGCAGTGGTTCAAGAAGGCAGCACATCAGCACCTTCTCAAGGTCAACAACGGATGAACAATAAATGCTGTAGTAAGAAGTCTCACAACACCAGGTTAAAATCCATGGTGAATCTGATGGTGGGATGGAACTTGTTGACGTCATCATATAGTTGTTTCAGTGATTGTTCATCATGAGTCCAAAGGAAGAAAATGTCATTGATGTATCTAGTGCGTAGCATTGGTTGAAGGTCCTCTGTGGTGATGAGGTCTTGTTCGAGCCTGTGCTTGAAGATGTTGGCATATTGAGGTGTGAATTTGGTCCCCATGGCTACATCATGCTAAATTGACCTAACTTTTGTAGGATTAGCAGGGTAGATATGTGGGGTTACAGGAATTGGGCCTGGGTGGGATTGTGGTTGGTGCAGACTTGATGGGCTGAATGGCCTCCTTTTGTACTGTAGGGATTCTATGATCCTATGATAATTCTTTGAGATGCTTTTGTTTGGTAGCAAAGCGTTCGGAGCGTTGTTCCTTCGAGGAGTAACGCTCTGAAAGCTCGTGCTACCAAATAAACCTATGGACTTTAACCTGGTGTTGTGGGACTTCTTATTGCACTCGCCCCAGTCCAATGTCGGCATCTCCACATCAATAAATGCTGGCCAGTGAGCATACCAATCTTTAAAAAAGTGATTCAGGAGCAAGGTGAGAATATGGGTGGGTGACATTGTTGACTTAAACATTTTCTTCTGTTTCTATAAGATTCTGTGTGCTTATTTGCTAATTTGGGTGAGTTAACAAACACCGGCAACAGCAACAAGCTGCTTGAACAGGGATGGTTTAAGCTCCTTTGAGCACTGAATGGTGGGAAATATTCAAATTACTCAGTGAGTGAATAGCAAGCATTCAATAATGTAAGTTGAATGTCTAATTGTTTTACGCCTTAATTTACAACCACTTTAAGTCAAACTAACCAATAAATTCAATCAATTTATATTTCAGGCGTGATCTTCTTGACCTTTCATCCCAGGCCAGCCAAGAGGAAATTATGAGCTTTTTATGTCGATCAAATAAGCATCCAGTCATTGAACATTACGAAGGTTCACACAAAATGGGACGGGGACAGGCAGAACTAAAACAAAAAGTGAATATGTGATAAGGGGTAAAAGGGTGAGAGCCCATCTGATGTACAGGCATTTGTTTAAAGAATGAAGCCACTTTTACTAGTTATGAACATATTTCATCTTTGCTGGTAACATAGATTCTCCCTCTTTCACATACTGGCACTAATGGTTCCTGTTAATCCTGTAACAACATACAAGATTGAGGCATACAAGATGATCAAAGGATTGGATAGGGTGGACAGTGAGAGCCTTTTACCTCAGATGGTGATGGCTAACACGAGGGGACATAGCTTTAAATTAAGGGGTGGTAATTATAGGATGGATGTCAGAGGTAGGCTCTTTACTCAGGGAGTAGTAAGGTCATGGAATGCCCTGCCTGCAGCAGTTGTGGACTCGCCAACTTTAAGGGCGTTCAGATGGTCAGTGGATAGGCATATGGATAACATTGGAATAGTTTAGGTTAGAGGGTCATTAGATTGGTTCCACTGGTCGGCGCAACATCGAGGGCCGAAGGGTCTGTACTACGCTGTGATGTTCTATGTTCTATGTTCTAACTGATCCGCCAACACTGATAGCACTGCTGCCTCACAGCACCAGCGACCCGGGTTCAATTCCCGCTTGGGTCACTGTCTGTGTGGAGTCTACACATTCTCCCAGGGTCTGTGTGGGTTTCCTCCGGGTGCTCCGGTTTCCTCCCACGCTCCAAAGATGTGTGGGTTAGGTTGATTGGTCATGCTTAATTGCCTCTTACTATCAAGGAGTTACCTGGGTAAATAAGTAGGGTTATGGGGATAGAGCCTGGGTGGGTTTGTGGCTGATTCAGACTTGATGGGCTGAATGGCCTCCCTCTGCACTGTAGGGATTGTATGATTGGTTGGATTTGTACAGGGACTTATCAAGAGTGATTGTCAAATGTAATGTGACACCCAGCTACACTCAACTGGAGCATCCAAATGCTCGTCAAAGATAGGCTTTGAGGCGCATTGCAAAGAGGTGACAGGTGTAGAGAGGGAAATCTGGATCTTGGGGCCTAGTCAGCTGAAAGTATGTCTGCCAGTGCTGTGAAAATGAAAATCAGACTCTGGAATGTGGCAACTAGGGGATTTTCACAGTAACTTCATTTGCAGTTTTAAGCAAACTTGTGACTAATAAATAAACTTTTATGTTCAAGGCTGAGATAGATTTTTAATCAGTAAGGAAGTCAAGGATTTGGGGATAGGACAAGCAAGTGGAGTTGAAGACTATCATATCTGATTAATCATGATCTCATTGAATGGCAGCACAGACTTGATGGGCCAAATGGCCTACTCCTGCTCTTATGTCTAATAGTCTTATGGTCTTACGGTCAGCAAGAAGAGTGACGATGGGTGAAAAGTTGCTTGTGTGAATGGGGATATAGGCAACAGAAGTTTGGCAGAACTATAGAGGGTGCAATTTGTGTGACTAAATCAGGAGAGTACATACAAATTTCGATGTCGTTAAGGTACAAAAGAGTATTTTAACACAGCTGCGGGAGGGAGGAATATGGGCAATGTTGTGGAGATGAAAGTAACCAACATTACTGGTGGAGTGGATAGGGAGTTGGAAGCCTAGCTCAAGTGGGTAGCTGGCTGGCAGGATACTAAAGAGCTACAGAAGGATATAGAAAGGTTAAGGGAGTGGGCAAAATCTTGGCCAGTGGAGGAAATGGTCAAGACCGGGGTTAAAATAGTTCCAGCCTAAAATGGATGAATTCTGCAGTTTGCATATGCGAAATAAGCTCTGGACTAAACCATGCTCCAAACAGGTATGATTGACAGATAGATATAAATATAAAATTAACAGTAAGAAGTTTAGGGCAGAGAGCAAGGCAAGCTTATTTCTTGCAGTGTGTTGAATTTGTGAAATACACTCCTGAATATACAAGCAGAGCAGACACATGGAATTAGAAGTACTTCTTCTGTAGAGATTAAACACCAACGCGGGCTGGCTGGGCCAAACTGACTGCTTGTCATTTCTGGAGAGTTCTGTGAGGAACCTTAAGGAATATTAATATTAATATTAAGGACCCTTCTTCGCAAGTATAGCAAAGGATTCGGTGCATCTGAGAAATAGGGAGAACAAAGTTGGAGGAGAAGAAAACTCTGATGTTTAATTGAGTGCACAGGGCACTGAGATGGGAGTGACATCAAATTGGCTGATGTTAAAGAACATCTCACAGCCTAATCCATCACGCAAACCAGCCTCCCATCTGTTGACACTATCTACACTTCCTGCTGCCTCAGAAAATCCACTAGCATAATTAAGGATCCCACGCAACCCAGATATTCTCTTCCATCTTCATCCATTGGGAAAAAGGTACAAAACATCAACAGACTCAAGAACAGTTTCTTCCCCGCTGCCATCAGACTTTTGAATGGATTTACCTCGCATTAGAGTGATCTTTCTCTTCACCCTAGCTATGACTGTAACACTATATTCTGTACCTTCTCCTTTCCTTCTCTATGAACGGTATGCTTTGTCTGTATAGCTAGCAGGGAACAATACTTTTCATTGTATACTAATACATGTGACAATAATAAATCAAATCAAATCTCATAGACAAGAAAACTCATTCCCCTACCTTTGAGGGCCAATTTGAGTTGAAGACAGTGGAGCAATTGATTTAGGTTGATTTTAGCAAGAAGGTTGAGCTGATTGGGATTTTCACAGGATCAGGCATCAGCATGTTGACCTGGTCCATGGGAAACACCTTTCAAATGCACAATGCTCTCACTGTCTTACCCAACTGGAAACATGCCAGCTGTTTCAGCTCTGAAGCCTTGTTTCTCTGTTTCTGTTTAGGATTCCAACATTTGTTCCTTTGGTGAGCTAAATACTTCGGGAGGTGATGGTCCAGTGATATTATTGATAGACTATTAATCAAGAAACTCAGCTAATGCTGTGGCAACCTGGGTTCGAATCCCGTCAGAGGATGGTGGAACTTGATTTCAACAAAAAAAAATCTGGAGTCAAGGATCTACTGATGACCATGAAGCTATTGTTGGAAAAATACATCTGGTTCCTTTTGGTAAGGAAATCTGCCATATTTACCTGGTCTGGCCTACGTGTGATTCCAGAGCCACTGAAACGTGGTTGACTCTCAACTGCCTTCTAAGGACAACTAGAGATGGGCAATAAATGCTGTAAGAAGTCTGACAACACCAGGTTCAAGTCCAACCGATTTATTTGATAGTAAACTCGCAAGCTTTCAGGGTTTGCCCCCCTTCGTCAGGTGAATGGAGTGTTCTGGACTTAAACCTGGTGTTGTCAGACTTCTTGCTGTGTTTACCCCAGTCCAACGCCGGCATCTCCACATCATGACAATAAATGCTGGCCAGCCACAACACCTATGCCCTACGAATGAATAAAAAACATACTTTAATTCAGTAACAATAAGGATTTCACATTGCTCCACATTTCTCCAAGTCACAGCTTTCTCAAATTGATTTGAAATTAACATTAAAATAAAACAGGGAACCAGAGCAAGAAACAGGTTTTGTAAATTCCTTTGAGATTTGGACATTGCTGGCAAAGGTGGCATTTATTGCGCCCGTCCCTGGTTGGAAGGTGGTGAGTGCCTTCTTGCTCTGGTGGTGCTCACAGAGCTATTCCTTCAGTGCTGTTAACTAAAGAGTTGCACCCACCAATGATGTGCGATATAGCTCCAAGTCAGGATGGAGTGTGACTTGGACAACAATTTGGAGATGGTGGTGCTCCCATGAACATGTTCCCCCCCTTGTCTTTCTAGTTGGTAGAGGTTCTGGGTTTGGAAAATGCTGTTGAAGAAGTCTTGACGAGTTGATACAGCGCATCTTGTAGGTGGTACACATCGCATCCACTGTACTGCTGGAAGGAGTAACTCTTAAAGATCATGTACAGGGCTCCAGTCAGGCAACAGTTTTGTCCTGGATGTTGTCCAGCTTCATGATTACTGTTTTCCCCCCAACATTTTGTGTTTTCTAATATGGACATGTTAGTTATTAAGGTGTTCAGTGAATTGCAATTGGTGTCAAAGGGAGTGGCACAGTGGTTAGCACTGCTGCCTCACATCGGCAGGGACCCGGGTTCGATTCCTGGCTTGGATGACTGTGTGGAATCTGCACATTTTCCGTGCGTCTGCGTCGGTTTCCTCCCACAGTCTGAAAGACGTGCTGGTTAGGCGCATTGGCCATGCTAAATTCTCCCTCAGTGTATAAGATGATGAATGGGATGGATAGGATAGAGGTGGAGAGACTCTTCCTGCTCAAAAAAGACAGTAGGACTAGGGGGCACAGCCTCAAGATAAAGGGGAGGCGGTTTAGAACGGAGTTGAGGAGGAACTTCTTCACTCAAAGGGTGGTGAATCTCTGGAATTCTCTGCCCGTTGAAGTGGTGGAGGCTGCCTCGCTAAATATTTTTAAGAAGCGGGTTGATGGGTTCTTGATAAGAGAGGGGATTAAGGGTTATGGGGAGAGGGCGGGAAAGTGGAACTGAGCCACAACAGATCAGCCATGATCTTGTTGAATGGCGGGGCAGGCTCGAAGGGCTAGATGGCCTACTCCTGCTCCTATTTCTTATGTTCTTATGTTCTTATGTACCCGAACAGCACCGGAGTGTGGCTACAAGGGGATTTTCACAGTAATTTCTTTGTAGTGTTTATGTAAGCCGACTAATGACACTAATATATAAGAAAAGAGAAAATATCAGAACATAGAGTGCGATTCATGATAGCTTATTATGCCAGTTTCAATAAACTATTAAAAAGGTGTTGTATCCCTGGCTGCAGGCTTGTGCCAAAGATACCATATCTCTGGCTGTCGATGTGACTTGGGTCAAATATGAAGAAATTCCCATCACACACCTGATTTACTTTGAAAATACCTTGAGGAATCACTGGCTAAGAACACCCCACGTGTTAATGTCTTACTTAATAATGGCATCTGTTGATGATCAATATTCTTTGACAATTCTTTCCTGTTTACTTGCGAAAAAGCTCAACAAAGCTTTGCAATAGAATGAATCACCAGTGCTTTTTAAAAGGTGAGGAAGGAGGTGAATCAGCAAACTATTGGAAAGCGCACACTGCCATTCGCATCACACATTGAAGCTGTGTGCCATTTGTATAGAAGTCACATACTATTGTAAGGTGTCAGCTGTAATTCAGTGGGTAGTATTCTCACCTATGAGTCAAAGTGTTGTTTCTTCAAGTCCCATTTCTCAGACTAGAGCACAAATTGCAGGTTGACACTCTGGTGCGTTACTAAGTAGGTGCTAGAATGGTGGAGATGTTGTCTTGTTGAGATGTTAAGCAAAGATCCTTTCTGCCCTTTTGGGTGGATGTGAAAGATCCCATGGTGCCATGTTGAAGAAGAGCAGCAGGGTTGTCCCTGGTGTGCTGATGTCTCTGGTGCGCTGACCAACATTTATTGCGCAATTGCTAAAACAGGCGATCTGATCATTCTCACGTTGTTATTTGAGAAGGTTTTGCTGCATCACCAATGTCACATCACTGTCTACACATCGAAAGTGCTTCCTTGACTATGAAATGCTTTGGAGCAAGGTTATTCAAGGTGTTAGATAAATTCAGATGCCTCTGCCTTGATCACTGAGAGTGTCACAGTGGTTAGCACTGCCGCCTCACAGTGCCAGGGACTGGAATTCAAGTTAAGATAAAGTCCCAGTCCCAGACGACCAACTGCTGCTCTGTCCTTTGAGGGGGAGAGCAGAGTGGTGGTGATTTTGTCTGAGGGTCACCACACCTTAGGCAAAGGGGCAAGGGTGAGAAGGCAGGACCTTCATAAATAACCTCAGCTGGTACAGGAATTGAACCCATGCTGTTGGCATCGCTCTGCATCACAAACCAACCATTTAACCAACTGAACTACACCGACCTCCCTGTGGTCTAAGTAAGGGGCATGAGTATGAGGTCAGGAGCTCATCTCAGCGTCAGGTTGCGAACAGACTGGTTAACCTCAGACTGTTCCAACATGGACAGCAGTGGATCAAGAAGGCCGCTCACCATCACTTTCTTGGGGGCAATTAGGGAGTGACGCCCATGAGTGAATGGAATAAGTTTATTTAACTGTGTCCTTAAAGGCTGGGTCGGATCTCGAGCTGAGGAAAGTTATTCCAAAGGGAGTGAAGTATTTCTTAATAGAGTTAGTTCACTGAAGCAAATGGAGAGCTCAGATGTTGTTCTGTTCTTGGCAGTGATGCAGAAATGTCATTACAGAGCCTAACAAGAGAAGAACTAAGGACCAAATACAGGTTTGTCATTAGAATCAGAACGAGCTGCAATTTAAAATTGGCAGCGACTTGATTCCAAAATACTCAGCAGCAAGTTGTCTTGTTATTGTTACCTGAGTGAATTAGATTGTCTGCTCGAAATTCACGGTCAGAAAATCAATCAATCAATCGTCTTTGCAGCAGTGGGATCTTTCTCCCCCAATTGTCTTCTACCTGCCGTGCTGAGTCGATTAATACATTTGTGTATAATAACAGGTGAATCTGGTTAGCTATCTGACTGTGGGAGTGAGGGGTAGAAGTGGAATACCGGTCCTCAAACATAGTCTATACCCACACACGCTTTCACAGAATCCTGACAGTGCAGAAGACGACCATTCGGCCCATTATAGAACTTTACAGCGCAGTACAGGCCCTTCGGCCCTCGATGTTGCGCCGTCCAGTGGAACCAATCTAATGACCCTCTAACCTGAACTATTCCAATGTTATCCATATGCCTATCCACTGACCATGTGAACGCCCTTAAAGTTGGCGAGTCCACCACTGCTGCAGGCAGGGCATTCCACGCCCTTGCTACCCTCTGAGTAAAGGGTGTGGAATGTCCTGTGCACCCACCACAATCCCACACAGGCCCTATCCCCACAACCCCACACATCCATCCTAGCTATTCCCCCCCCAACACCAAGGGGCAACTAAGCATGGCCAATCGAGTTAACCCACACACCTTTGGACTGTGGAAGGAAACCGGAGCACCCGGAGGAAAACCATGCAGACACAGGGAGAACGTTCAAACTCCATGCAGACGGTGACAACAGGCCAGAATCGAACCCGGGTCGCTGGCGCTGTGAGGCAGCAGTGCTAACCGCTGTGCCACCATGCTGCCCAAAACCCCACAGGAGTTACTCATTCTGATGAGAGGGAGAAAGCCTCACCCTCCCAGTTCACTGGCCCATGGAATACTGAGGGCAATCACATTGGGGTTGGGGTTCCTGAGAATTGAATGTCAAAAGAATAAAACATTTTTTATTATGATTGAGATGTGTCCAGTTGCTGTGCGGAATAGGAACGCTGCCAGCTTATCCTGCTGCTTACAGGAGTATGATGTGTGCGTGCTGGTTGTCCCTGCTTCCTACATTGCAACAGTAGAATGGTCGCGGAGTAGTAATAATCACTGAACTAAAGGTACAGAGGCCTGTCTGATGTGAATTCTTCCATTAACAGCCCCCCTCTCCCCTTCCCCCACTGCCCCAAGGAAAATGGGGAAGTAATATTTGAATATTTAAATGTATGGGATGGCATGCTTTGCATCATTAGCCAGGAGCATCAAAATTGGCAAGTCATGTTGCAGCTGTATAGAATTTTAAAGCTTATTTATTTATTCATCATAAGTAGGCTTACATTAACATTGTAATCACGTTACTGTGAAAATCCCTCAGTCGCCACACTCTGTTCAGTTACACTGAGGGAAAATTTAGCACGGCCAATGCACCTAACCAACACGTCTTTGGGATTGTGGGAAGAAACTGGGGCACCCGGAGGAAATCCAAAGAGACACGGGAAGAATATGCAAGACAGTGACTCAAGCTAGGAATCAAACCTAGGTCCCTGGTGTTGTGGTGCAGCAGTGCTAACTATTGTATCACCCTGCTGCCTCACACTTGGAATACCGAGTACAGTTCTGGTCACCACACTACCAGAAGGATGCAGAGACTTTGGAGCAGGCACAGAAAAGGATTACTGGGCTGTTAAAGGCAAAATACTGTGGATGCTGGAACAAAAACAGAAAATGTTGAAGAAACTCAACAGGTCTGTCAGCATCCGTGGAGAGAGAATGGAGCCAACGTTTTGATTCTTTGGGCAGGTATTAGCAATGAGGAGAGATTGGACAAATTTGGTTTGTTTTCACTTGAACATCGGAGGCTGAGGGATGACCTGAAAGAAGTTTACAAAATTATGAGAAGCATGGATAGAATGGATGGTTGGAGTCTTTTTCTCATGTGCACCGCCTAAAAGGAGCACTCACTCAGGCTCCTTTGATAGCACCTTCCAACCCATGATCGTGACCAGTTAGAAGAACAAGGGCAACAGAGATGGGAACACCACAATCTGGGAGTTCCCCCCCAAACCACTCAACATCTTGACTTGTAAATATATCGCCATTCCTTTGCTGTTGCTGGGTCAAAATCGTGGAACTCCCTCCCTAACACCTGATGGACCGCAACAGTTCAAAAAGACAACTCACCACTGCCTTCTCAAGGGCAATTAGAGAGGGGCAATAATTGATGACATTTCCAGCAGTGTTCACTTCCCAAGAACATTTTTTTTTAAAAGTACGCAATTCAGAAAAGGTTGCATAACATGTAGAACATCCTGAGGTAATGAAAGGCACTATATAAATTCAAACTCACCTTTCTTTCCAATGACACAAAGTATAGGTGTCTGAATTTAATCACAAGGTCAGTTGATCCTGTTGTTTTTTTCCAATTAGCCTTTGTTGCATTAAACTGGAGACAGTAATCTCAGTGACGGCTCTTCCAGAGTTATTCCCACTGGTGGCACTCTGATCTGCGATGCCCAGCTTCACTTTCACTTTGCTTTGCTATGGTTCAGTTGTCACCCATCTGTTTTGGAACCCAACAGTCCAGTTTGCATGTGGAAAGACGGGAATACCTCAAAAAGCTCATGTGTTCAACAAATTCATCTTTTTCATGCACAATTCCATTCTCCACACTTATTTTGTGTTTTGTACAGAGACATTTGTTTTAAGGTGTTCAGTGAATCTCAATTAGGAAGAATGGAAAATTTGGAGGATTTGATTTCGGCCCTGGCTTGCTGTGCCAGCCTCAATAAAATGTTGAAAGGACACTATAGTCCTGACTATAGAGTTATCCCATCAAAAATTCAACAGGCCTCGCTGCAGTTGTATCAACCTCACCCATGACTAAGTTTAAAGTTTTTTTTAAATTAATGTCACAAGTAGGCTTACATTAAAACTACAATGAAGTTGCTGTGAACATCCCGTAGCCACCACACTGACATTATTTGGGTACACTGAGGGAGAATTTAGCATGGCCTATGCATCTAACCAGCACATCTTTCGGACTGTAGGAGGAAATCAGAGCACCCAGGGAGAAAACATCCATGCAGACATGGGGAGAACATGCAAACTCCACACAGTGACCCAAACCAGGAATCAAACCCTGGACCCTGGTGCTATGGGGCAGCAGTGCTAACCATTGTGCCACCATGCCACTCTGACATTGAACATTGATATTGATATGGAACAAAATGGAGAGACAAATCAGGAGTGATGTTTAACGGGCCATTAGTTCACTAGCACAGCCCATTTCTACATACCAAACATAATTTCCCCTCAACACCCCTGTCAGCATTCCATGGGGACTGTTCCCTCCGTTACACCCTGGTCCACTCCTCCATATTTTGTAATCCCTTAATCCCTTCCCAAAGTACTTTCCCTTACAATTGCAGAAGTTATAATACCTATCTCATTTTCTCCTCTCTTCTTACCACACAAATTCTCAAACATTCATAGAATTATAGAACCATAGAAACCCTACAGTGCAGAAGGAGGCTATTTGGCCTATCAAGTCTGCACTATGACAGCAATTCTACCCAGGCTCTATCCTCATAACCCATGCCGGAGGTTGCATTGAAAATTGAAGGTATGTAGTGATCCAGGACAGGGGACTACCAAAAAGAAAGTTTGAAACCCGGGATGCAGATTCTTGGTGAAAACATCTGAGAGAAAGTGCTGTTTGGGAGAAAATTCAAAATAATTTTCTTCAGGAGTGGAAATTGGAAACTTTCATATGAAATTCAGAGTTCCAGTGAGACCAATTGGCTTGCAGTGTGATAAGATTCTGGGAGAATTAATGAGAAATCCACAAAACTTGTATTGGGTGACATCCGTTACTTACTTTCAGAGAGTGGGGTGTCTGACCACATTTCATCTATTGGTTTCCACGGACTGTTTACTTACTGAGAACATTCGAATACAAGATAGATTTTGTAACATGTTTTATTCTTTCAAATCCATATATATCTCTAATGGCATAGCTGGGGCTAAGGAATAGTGTGTTAAAGTTAATCTTTTCTTGTTGAATAGATGTTTTATTATTTTGTTAAATATTCATAGACAATCCCATGATTCTATTCAATATTCACCATAAGAACATAAGAACATAAGAAATAGGAGCAGGAGTAGGCCATCTGGCCCTTCGAGCCTGCCCCGCCATTCAATAAGATCATGGCTGATCTGTCGTGGCTCAGTTCCACTTTCCCGCCCTCTCCCCATAACCCTTAATCCCCTCTCTTATCAAAAACCCATCAACCCGCTTCTTAAAAATATTTAGCGAGGCAGCCTCCACCACTTCAACGGGCAGAGAATTCCAGAGATTCACCACCCTTTGAGTGAAGAAGTTCCTCCTCAACTCCGTTCTGAACCGCCCCCCCTCTATCTTGAGGCTGTGCCCCCTAGTCCTACTGTCTTTTTTGAGCGGGAAGAGTCTTTCCACCTCTATCCTATCCATCCCATTCATCATCTTATACGCCTCAATGAGATCTCCCCTCATCCATGTACATAACCAAAAAATACAAGTTAGAATTTTGTAAGTCAGAGCCCAGGCCCGGTAATAACATCAGTGGGATCATGACACCGGAAGTTTTTGAAAGCAATGTTAAACTCAGAGCTGTAAAGTGCCCAATTGGAAGATGAGGTTCTGCCCCTCCAGTGTGTGTTGGGCTTCACTAAAGCATTGCAGTGGGCCAAGGATGGACATGTGGGCATGAGAGCAAGATGGTGAGTTGAAATTGTAAACTACAGGAATATCAGGGTCATGCTTATAGACTGAGTGAAGGTGTTCTGCAAAGGGGACAGAAACAGGCCATTCAGCTCATTGAATCTGCACCAACAGAGGATCTTACCCAGGCTCTATTTCCATGCATTTATCCCAATAATCCCCCCAACGTATACATCCCGGGATACTGAGGGGTAATTTAGCATGACCAATACACCAATTCTGCAGACCTTTGAACTGTGGCACCCACAAGAAGCCCACACAGGGAACGAGGTGCAAACTCCACACAGACAGTCACCCAAGACTGGAATTGAATCCGGGTTCCTGGCAGCTAACCACTGTGCCACCGTGCCACCCATTCCTATCCACAGACTATTCTACGCACTTGTTACTCAACAAACCTTTTCCCAGATCCCCTACATGTGATCAATTTGAATTCATCACCCTTTGTTCTATTGATCTGAGGGTAACGTTCTATATTCACCTCATCAATGGTCATTAAAAAGCCACAGAACTCAATGTCATTCTCACGCCGCATACCGAATTTGCACGAATGTCACACTGGACAGAAAGATCTAAATCAAAAGACGAAATGCTGTTCCTCTGTGCTTGTGGGCTACTTGTAAATAATGCCTCGAGATGCAAAAGAAAAATGCACGGTGCTTGTCCGACAATTAATATACAGTATGCGCTGCACAAATGAATAATATCCACGTGTACCTGTTTTGCAAAGGTTAGGAGATCGCAGAAAGCTAATCATCGCAACGGTGAGCGTCACGCTGACTTCAAGCTAAACCACGATCAGACGCTGCTGAAGGCGACACTGCTGCCCAAAATAATGTTTTGTGCCAAGTCTCTTGCCACGCTGTGTGGGCAATTCATCAGAGTTCTGCGCAGGCAACAACAGCCCCATGAGGCACATGCAACTTCAACTCCTACCGGGCGAATCTTTTGTGTGACACGTATTTAATTTCCACCTTCTTTCCACTCGATTGACAGGTGCGATATTACTCGCATGACTCTGAAACCCGTGGAGTCTTCGCTGAGTTTCCTTTTGAAAGCAGAAACAATAAGTGTCGATTTCACACCCCATCTGTATTCCTGCAGTCGGATGATTGCATGTTTGGTCCTTAATCAGGAATCCATCTGTGCTATTTTCATTGTTGGGGATGTGAGTTAGATTGAAAAAAAAAGACGCAGCCAAAACAGATTATGAAAACAGAATGTAAAGAAAAAGAAATTAAACTGGATGAAACTTAAAAAAAAACTTATTTTTCTGTTTGCCAAGATGAAGGATGATTGTGTGAAACAATATGACCTTTTCTTGTTCTGGTCATCCAATTTAGGTGTAGCATAGATGAGAGAAAGCTCTCATTATTCTGCTTAATGTTGTGCCTCAGGTCTAATCTTGGAGCAGGGCCAGTACTGCAGAGATAGAGCGCATTTATTCTAGTAGGCTAGCCCTCAGCACCCAGGCAGCTAATGATCCCATCATTAAACTGTACAAACTTTTTCAGTCATTCTGGAAATAAAAGAACGACTTGCCTTTTTGTCATCATCAATAACGCACCGATCATCAATGAACAGGCAAATAACATTGTACAGGAGCAATCACTGATAAACAATACTGAGAAACTGATTTCTTTCAGTACAACTGTATCTTCATTTTTTTAAAAATACCCCGCATAAACTGAATCTTCCCAATCAAGAGTGTGTGCACAGTGGTTAGCACTGCTGCCTCACAGTGCCAGGGACCTGGGTTCGATTGTTGGCTTGGGTCACAGTCTGTGTGGAGTCTGCACATTCTCCCTGTGGTCTGCGTGGGTTCCCTCTGGGTACTCCCAGTTTCCTCCCACAATTCGAAAGACGTCCTGGTTAGGTGCATTGGCCATGCAAAATTTTCTCTCAGTGTACCCGAACAGGCGCCGGAGTGTGGCCACTCATGGATTTTCACAATAATTTCATTGCAGTGTTAATGTGAGCCTGCTTGTGACACTTATGACTAACAAATAAACTTTAAACCAGAAGACAACAATGATCTTTCATTCGGCTCCCTCCTTAGTATAAACCATGAGATTAAAAGTTTACACTTCCTGTTGGCTGGATGATATAAACTGAGTGATCCACACAGTCTTGATGCTTGGTCCCCAATCTTTATTTTATTCCAAGAGGGGAAAAAAAAACTCTGGCCTCTTTCACCCAGCTTTCAAACTTTCACTCAGCCGGGAGATTAAAGGGTTACATGTTCTTTGAACAATACCCCAAATGCCCAAGTCCCTGTTTACACCTGGAGTATTGAACTGGCATCTGGGGGAAAGTATGTAACTTCTGACATTTAAGTCCGCATCCAGCTGTACTTCAAAAGATGAAAGAAAGTTTCATCTATCTTATAGCCCTCCATGTATGTATTCAAAATATATGGCTGTTTTATAAATAACTGTAAAGTTGAAGCACATGTGATTGCAGTTGATGTCTTGAGCTGGGTAGAAAGCTGGTTAGCAGATAGGAAGCAAAGAGTTGGCATGAATGGGTCTTTTTCTGATTGGCAGTCAGTGACTAGTGGGGTTCCATAGGGATCTGTACTAGGACACCAACTGTTCACATTGTTTATTAATGATTTGGAAGATGGAATTGAATGTACCATCTCCAAATTTGCAGATGATACATAATTGGGTGGGAGGGTGGACTGTGAGGAGGTGACAGAGATGCTTCATCGTGATTTGGACAGACTGAGTCTGTGGGCATCTGCATTGGCAGATGGAGTATAATGTAGATAAATGTGAAATTATCCACTTTGGTAGCAATAATAGGAGGACAGATTGCATGAGTGTAAATTGGGAGAGGTGGATACTCAACAAGACCTTGGCGTCCTCATGTACAGAAGGTAAGCGCACAGGTACAGCAAGTAGTAAAGAAAACAAATGGTATGTTGGCCTTCATAGTGAGAGGAGTTGAGTATAGGGATAGAGATGCTGCAATTGTATAGGACACTGGTGAGTCTACATCTGGAATATTGTGTGCAATTTTGGTGACTTCATGTGAGGAAAGATGTCCTTGCTGGAGTGCAGCAAAGATTAATCAGGCTGATCCCTGATATGGCAGACTTGTCATATGAGGGGAGATTAAGTCAGTTAGGATTATATTCACCAGAATTTAGAAGAGTGAGAGGGAGTCTCATAGAAACTTACAAACTTCTAACAGGGTTAGACAGGATAGATTTAGAATGAATGTTCCCAGTGGTGGGGGAGTCCAGAACTGGGGGTCATAGTTTGAGGAGAAGGGGTAAACCTTTGAGAACTGAAGTGAGGAGAAATTTCTTCACCCAGAGCATGGTGAATGTGTGGAATTTACTACCACAGAATGTCGTTGCGGCCAAAACATTGTCTAATTTCAAGAAGAAATTAGATATAGCTCTTGGAGTTAAAGTGATCAAGGGAGAAGGGGGAGATCAGGATATTGAATTTGATGATCAACCATGATCAAAATAATGGCAGGGAAGGCTCGAAGGGCCGAATGACCTAATCCTGTTCATATTTTCGAGGTTTCCATGATTGCATGATCACATTGTTTGAAGGTGATGTCATAGGGTGTTGCAGAGGCTGTTGCTTTACTTTTAGTCTGTGCTGTCTATAAGTGAGAGCCCTTAGAATAAATCTGTTGTTGTTAGTTTGAATGTGCAAACCACAGTATTTTCTTTTTGTTTAAAACTCTAACATATTTAGGACATTACCATGGCGGTTAGAGATTGGCTACTCCTTGAATGTTCAAAGGAAGATGTCACCCTTTATGGATAGTTACTCAGAGCTATTTGACTGCTACAAGACCCCTCAGTGTTCCGTGTGGCTGATAATGATCACACAAGTAGTTTCCTTACACTGTTTCAGCGGCCTCAGTTCTAATGCTAATCCATGGCATCAGAAGAATTTTCAAGATTTGTTAAGGAGACACCTCTTGACAGTGCCACGGTAATTATTGGCACCATTGACGTGCTGCTTGTTGACCACTTTAATTACAATATTCTTGGCCATTTCATCATATGCACCCTGTCTGTTGGAATGCAGAATACTTCATCCTGAATCTCTTATGTGCTTGCTTACACAGGTGAGCTGCTCTTTGCCATTTTTCCACTCCTTCAGACCTTGTGGTGTTGTAAAAATCAAGCTAAAAAAATCATTAGTGGCTTACTTCATTCAATTCCATTGTCTCTGATGTACATTTTTAAGATGTGGAGATGCCAGAGTTGGACTGTGGCGCGTACACTAAGAAGTCTTACGACTCCAGGTTAAAGTCCACCAAGTTTATTTGGCAGCACAGTGCTGCTCCTTCGTCAGGCGAGTGAGGGCTTGTGCCAGGGCATATAGACTCAAACTCAATTTACAAGATAATGGTTGGAATGCGAGTCTTTACAGGTAATCAAGCCTTAAAGGTACAGACAATGTGAGTGGAGAGAGGGCCAAACGCAGGTTAAAGAGGTGTGTATTGTCTCCAGCCAGGACAGTTAGTGAGATTTTGCAAACTGTGGAGGTTACAGATAGTGTGACATGAACCCAAGATCCCAGCTGAGGCTGTCCTCATATGTGCAGAACTTAGCTATCAGTTTCTGCTCAGCGATTCTGTGTTGTCGTGTGTCTTGAAAGCTGCCTTGGAGAATGCTTACCCAAAGATCAAAGGCTGAATGCCTGTGACGGCTAACCATGGACCATAAATGACCATGGATTACTCTCTGGGATCAGTTACATTCTTGGACACATGCATCTCCATCAAGGACGGTCACCTCAGCAGTTCACTGTACCACAAGCCCACGGATAACCTCATGATGCTCCACTTCTCCAGCTTCCACTCGTAACATGTTAAAGAAGCTGTCCCCCACAGACAAGCCCTCCAAAAGATCGTGCTACCAAATAAATCTGTTGGACTTTAACGTGGAGTTGTAAGACCTCTTAGTGTGCGCACCACAGTCCAACTCTGGCATCTCCACATCGTAAAAATGTTCATCAGAGACAATGGAATTGAATGAAGTAAGCCACTAATGATTTTTTTTAAACTTGATTTTTACAACACCACAAGGTCTGAGGGAGTGGAAAAATGGTAAAGAGCAACTCACCTGTGTTGTGAGATTACTTACTGTACATTTTTACAACAGATGTCACAATATGTAAGCAAAAATTAATCAGTTAGCTTGTTATTTAAAGTATTTCAGTCCATATTACACTTGTTGCTCTTAATTCTGATGAAGGGTCATCTAGACTCGAAACATCAGCTCTTTTCTCTCACCATAAACACTATCAGACCCGCTGAGATTTTCCAGCATTTTCTGTTTTGTTTCAGTATTTTGCTTTAGAACAAAAAACAAAGAACAAAGAAAATTACAGCACTGGAACAGTCCCTTCAGTCTCCAAGCCTGCACCAACCATGCTGCCCGTCTTAGCTAAAACCCCCTACCTTTCCGGGGATCATATCCCTTTATTCCCATCTCATTCATGTACTTGTCAAGACGCCCCTTAAAAGTCACTACTATATCCGCTTCCACTATCTCCGCCGGCAATGAGTTCCAGGCACCGACTACTCTCTGTGTTACTCTCTGCCTCGTACATACCTTTTAAACCTTGCCCCTCACACCTTAAACCTATGCCCTCTAGTAATTGACTCTTCCATCCTGGGAAATAGGCCACTGTTGAATTTGCTTGTGTGACCTTTGTTGGAACAGAACAGTTCAGCAAGTGCAAACTTAGCAATGAGCTATTCACATGTACACTTAAACAGAAATGCATTCCTGTAGATAGGATATATGCAATAAAATGATCAAGAAATTCTACTTATAGGTCAGGTAAAGACCTGCTTTTATTTCAGACATTCCAATGGTGTGAACATTTATGATTACCAAGAAACTTGCAAAATAGATTCTCATTAAGAAAACTTTGAAACTCCTGGCTTCATGGGGTTATTACTGTCGCTGGGGGAACAAGAAGCCTTGAACAGTGTGAAACGCCTGTGTGATGCTTAACAGTTGTGTGGAATGTTTGGGAAGGGTTTAAAACTGTCAAAGAAAAGCATTTTTGGAAAAGTTTGTGGAGATTCTGACCATGACCATGGCTATTAGCCATGCAGGGAATAGCCAATCTTTGGTTGCCAAAGGTTTTGGACTTGTACAGAGAGGTATAAGGGAGTAGTGCCTGTTTCTGACTATACATGATGTGGAGATGCCGGCGTTGGACTGAGGTGAACACAGTAAGAAGTTTCACAACACCAGTTTAAAGTCCAACAAGTCTAGTTGATTGTAAACCCACAAGCTTTCAGGGTTTGCCCCTTCATTGGGAGAGTGGAGAGTTCTGGTCTCAAACAGAGCATATAAAGGCACACACGAGTGTGTGTGTGTGGGTGAATGAACACTGCTTAACAATCACTGGGGTTTCGACAAACCTCGAAAACTTGTGGGTTTACTATCAAATAAACTTGTTGGGCTTTAACCTGGTGTTGTGAGACTTCTTACTGTGTTTCACTGTACAGCCAGAAATTTGCCAACATGCTAGAATCATAGAACCTTTACAGTGTAGAAGAAAACCATTCAGCCCATCGATCCCACACCGACAACAATCGCATCCTATTCCTGTAACCCCACATGTAGAGAAAATTCCAGAAGTTGTGCTTAGGCAGCTGAAGGTAGGTGGATTGATTATAATTGAGAATGTGTCCAATGAGAGAAAATATGTAACTAAAATGCCACATAGAAATAGCAGTCCAATAGCTTTTATCTTTGGAGATGGAGCATAATTGGTGGCCTGATTGTAATCAGCAACTGAGAAATATCACAGCCACATTGCTGTATTGCCTTGCAGCATTCAACAACTTGCATTTGTGTAGCACCCTTTCACATTGTGCACCATTCAAAAAGTACATTGCAAGAGTGTTATCAAACATTGTTCGAGACTGAGCCAACAGCGGAAAGAAAAATCAGTGATGTGACTTTAACAACGACACCACGATTCTCAACTCAAAAAAGCTAGTGGGTAATAATAGCTCAGCTTCATTGTGTGTTTTGTATTTGAAATACTGCTTTCAAGGTTGAATGCTTTGTAGCTATGGAAAGCAGAGCCCAAAATGTTGCTGCGAGTGCTCTTTCTCATGACATTTGGATTGATACAGATTCATCTGTCAAGCTGCATGGATAACAGCTCTCAAGTGTCTGATATAAAAATTGAAAGCCAGGCTCAAATATCAGCAGCTCCACTGGTGCCACTACAATCAAAATGGAAAGACAGATAGGTAAAGGTGATTGTAAAAGCAAAGGGACAGATGATTATAGGAACAGAAGGAGGCCATTCATCTCAAACCTGTTCCATCATTGCCATTAAATGATAACCCATCCTCAACTTTTAACTCCATTAACTCCATTTGGCTATGTATCCTTCCCTTCCTGTTTATCAGAGGTCAATAAATCTTTGTGTTAACATTTTCAATTGCACTTGCATCCGTGGTTATTTTTGGAGAGGCCCAAATTGCCATAGAATCTTGGTATGCAGAAAGATGGGGTTAGAAAGGGTGCCAGGGCTGGCATGGACAAGATGGGCTGAATGGCCTCCTTCTGTGCTGTAACTTTTCCGTGGCTCTATGTTTCGTGATATCACCCCTGATATGGTAGTGACTTTTAAGGGGCATCTGGACAAATACATGAATAAGTTGGGAATGGAGGGATATGATCCCTGGAAGGGTAGGGGGTTTGAGTTCACGCAGGAAGTATGGTTGGTACAGGTTTGGAAGGCCAAAGGGCCTGCTCCTGTGCTCTAATTTTCTTTGTTCTCTGTTCCGAGTGGTCTGACTCTAATTTCTCTCATTTTGAACTCTGCACACCAGAGGAAATAGTTTCTCCCCATTTACTGTCAGGAAACAGAGACAGGTTTAAGTGATCTAGATTTGTATTGTTAAATCGTGAGAATAAAGCCTCAATTCAAGTGGGTTTAATATAGTGTTTTGTATAGGAAGGGGCACAATTCTAGTTAGATACATGTTAGATAAGGACGTTTGCATGTATGGGTTTTTTTTGATTCAACCTGTGTTTCTGTTGTGCTGTGAGAGAGTTTATGATGGAAAAGTAAACATGAGCTGAGGGAGAGAATCAGTACCAAGGGGCCTTGTTTCGGAAGAGTTTTAGGCAGTTGGAGACAGGAAGCTAGAGAAGGAACAGCTCTCAGTTCTGCTGAAGAGGAAAGCTCTACAATGCAGTAATGTTCATGAAAGGAAGTCCCAGAGAAGCTAAAGAGCAGTTTGTTCTCGAAAGACGTTCCAGGGATACTGAAGCAAAAAGGAACAAAGTGGTACTGCCATTAGAAAAGGCAGCTGTTCAGTGAAGTTAAAATCAAATGTAGAAAGGAAAAAGCTGATGAGGTTGACTATTGAAAAGCAACATTCCTAAAGTAATTGTAAGATTTTGTGTCCTAATCGCCAATGTTTGAAACAATACATGCTGGGGACTGAGTACCTAAGTTTTGTGTAGAAGTTTCGATACTGTGGCAATTGAATCAAAAGGAAAACTGAAAGGAGATTGGAAACCTAGAGGCAAATCTTTGCTAATGTAACTGAGAGAAAAAAGATAGTTGGAAAGTCTGGAGGTGGATCCTTGAAAATAACAGCTGAGGGAAAGCTTTGGTTGAAAGAATATTTGAAAGTGTTTCTTTTTTTGAGAGTTGAGTTTAGAAACACTCATGTGACAATCAGCTGAGGGGAATTTGAGGTGATTCCACAGAGGGTCAATTGAGTGGCATCTGTCGCTTGGTTTCAGAGTGAAGTGTTGTCTGACCATAGTTAGCCTGTTGCGAAGTGCGTGTTTATTGAGAACACTATAGCACAAGATATATCGTGTAACCTGTGTTATCCTTGATATCTGTGAACGCTTGTGAAGTTAAGGGGAATGAAGCAGTATTGTATTATAGTCTAACTTTTTATGTTTGACTTTTTTTTGTTGTTTTTTTGTGAATCTCCCTAAGGTGGAGCATAGAATGCCAGAGATACCTTCAACTAAGTACACCCAAAAAAACAAGTCAGAAAACTCCTGTTTTCTTGCCTGTTGGGCACTGCTCTCATGTTTAAAACTCTGATGGATGTAGGTCCAAACTTTCATTATAGGTAATTCCCGCATCCCAGTAATCAGCCAGGTGAACTTTCTCTGAATTACTTTAGATGCAATTATGTCTTTTTTTTAAAAAAAAGATAAGGAGATCAAAACGCTACACAGTTCTCTCGATGTAGCCTCAGAAGTGTTTGCCTTCTGTTCCTCGTACCATTAATTTTCCACTAACAGCTACCGATGAGAGACATCAGTGTGGAGTCAGCTACCTGTAATCAGGTTCATCGATCTGCTTGACTTTCAGTCATCCAGAAGCAATAGATGGATAAAGAAGGCCATATTGCTCCTTCATTGTGCACATCATCTTTGGGAGATTAAAGAACATCAGCAAAACCAAGAAATCATTCTCAATTTTCCTAACAATTTTCATCGCCAACTTGCTCTGAAGTAGCTTGTAAGAAAGTAATTGGATGGAAAAGGTGATCGTTGCTGTGCTGCATTTAAGAAGTGATACAAGCAATCGGACTCTGGGCAGTCAAAGTCACTTACGGTAATTTGTAGAATTGAATTGAACCAATCAAGTAATTTTTCAGTTAGTTTTAGGAAGAGGTTACAATGAATACAATTGCGTTTTGTGCCGTAACATTATTGATCCATATTCCAGTACATGATCACCTAATCTCGGATCATTCTTCAGTGCAATATTGAGGTAGAGCTTTATCACTGGGGCTGCTGTCTTTTTGATGAGATGTTAAATTGAGGTCCTGTCTTCCCAATTTGTCGGATATGAAATATGTCATTACACTCCTCAAAGAAGAACAGCGGAGTTACTGTGTAGCCATGAGAAATATTTGCTCCTCAGCCACAGCCTGAATGATAATGTATCTGGGACCTTGCTGTGCATAAATTTGCCGACAAAACTCCTTGTATTATAACGTCACTTATACTTCAAGAATCGTGTGCTGGCTAGGGCCAGAAAGAGTGCTTTATAAATGCAAGTAAAGTCTATTGCAGCTAAATGATTCCTTCTGAGAAGAGTATAATGAAAATGGTTATAAATGTAAATTTGGCTTGCATAGTACTATTCTCGCCTCTGAGTCAAAGGTTTATTGCCAGAACTCTCCAGTCCCGTTCGCCCAGCTACCCAGTGAGAATGGAGAAAGTGACATTCTACCAAATCTTCATTCACTGGGGCCTGGGAGTCCTATCCGCGGGTGAGGTTGGAAAATTCCGGCTCATGCGTTTGGTCTCATAATGTAGCTTGGTAATTAAATCTTTTAGATCAGAGTTGAGGAGGAACTTCTTCACTCAAAAGGATGGTGAATCTCTGGAATTCTCTGCTTGTTGAAGTGGCGGAGGCTACCTTGCTAAATATATTTAAGTCACAGGTAGATAAGTTTCTGATAGACAAGGGAATTAAGGGTTATGGGGAGAAAGCGGGAAAGTGGAACTGATCCACTTCAGATCAGCCATGATCTTATTGAATGGCAGGGCAGGCTCGAAGGACTAGATGGCCTACTCCTGCTCCTATTTCTTATGTTCTTGTGAAATGCATTATATTCAACTAAAGTGATGGCGTTTGTGTAGATTAGTTGTTGTAGTTGCCTCCATAATAACAAGTCATTTCACTCTCAAAATAACTAGTGCTGTGAGGCATTGAGTGATATTTTAGTCCACTAAGGAGCTTTCAAAATTTTATTTTGGAACTGAGAAGCAGAAAATTTGATCATCATGCCTAGATTTCTGCCGACTCATGGAGACACTGTGGCAGTGTGAATCCACATTGGAAATGTGGTAATGGGTAGTCCTACCCATTTCCAACAGATCCTAATTTCACCTGCAGGGTTGGGAGGTCCTCACAAATGAGGGACACACAAACTCAACAGGACAATCTAACCTCAGCACTGAGGTCAAATGCATCGTATTTGCACTGGAGCGAGGACCTTATTCAGTGTGTGAGTAACAGAAACTGGGAGCAGGAGTAGACCATTCAGCCCCTCGAGCCTGCTCCACCATTCATCTTGATCATGGCTGATCATTCAATTCAATATCAAAAGAGAGAACACTGGAAAATCTAAACAGGCCTGGCAGGATCTGTAAGGAGAGAGAAGAGCTGCCGTTTTGAGTCCAGATGACCCTTTGTCAAAGGAGATAATACAACCTCCTGCCCCCTGTACCCCTTCCCATATCCCTTGACCCCTTTAGTCCCAAGAGCTATATCTATAGAAACATAGACATGAATATTTAGCATGGATGTAAATGCTTTTACAGGTGGATAAAAGCTGTAGAACTTTCAAGCTGCAAAGTTGCCTAAATGAACTGCCCTTTTAAATATTGAAAATAAACAGCATTATCTGGGCGAATTAAAAAATTGTCTATCCGTTTTCTCATTTTCAACAGCTGTTTGTTGGCATGATCCTAAAGGCTATCATCATACCATTATTATCACATGACTGTTTGCACAAGAATGATCTCATTGTGATGGGGGTGGGGGTGGTGTAACTTCAAGATTTTTGATTGACAATTCCAAGAGATTATTTAACAGTTAACTATATTTGGGACTATACTTAAAGAAGATTGTCTTTGTAGCAGATTAATTGCTTTTGGGAATTTTAACATATTGAATGGGCTTTCACAAATGAGCGTGTGAAGTTTTTTAATAGTTATTTTAGATCTTTGTTTGATTACATCACTGCAAGGCCACTGAGGTCTGCCCAAGGTGGACAATGGATAAATTGATATGGATTGTGTTTGGGCAACAGGGGGAAACATGGATTGTCATGAGTTGGCACCCAGCTGGGATAGGGGCCAGGAGAGATGGATGAGGGATTTTGATTATCGTGCTTTGGCATATACAGGTATTGGACATGTGTGGGGAAGTGAGGAGGCATGTGTCTAATATTTAACAAACCACCTGGGAAAAAAATCCAGATAACTGAGGTGGACCTTTCAACCAGCTCACCTTGGTCCTGCCTCTGATCTGTGTCAAGGGATAGCAGGTCTGACTATCCTATACTCAGCTTCCTGGAATGAAGATTCCACCACTTGGGGCATTTTTCGTCTGGTGCTGCTTGGAGAGAGCCAGGAGATCTTCTGACTCTGAGCACCTAACTCTGGAGCAGAAATCCAGGCCATAGATACATTGGGCAACACGATAGTTAGCACTGCTGCCTCACAGCGCCAGGGAACCATATTAATTTCCGGCCTTGGGTCACTGTCTGTGTGGAGTTTGCACATTCTCCCTGTGTCTGCATGGGTTTCCTCCAGGTGCTCTGATTTCCTGCAACAGCCCAAAGGTGGTCAGGTTAATTTGATTGGCCACGCTAAGTTGCCCCTTTGTGTCAGGTAGATCGGCAGGGTAAATACGTGGGGTTACGGGGATAGGGCCTGGGTGGGATTGTTGCTGGTGCAGGCTAAATGGGCCAAATGGCCTCCTTCTGCATTGTAGGATTCTATGATTCTCTGATCTGGCTGTCTGAAGTTCTTTACAGAAGGATATGTGACCCCAGACCCATAATGTTTGATATTTAAGTAACTTCAGAATTGACTTAGTAAGCCACATAGTTGTATAGGAATGGACGATTAATTCTGGTCTTGCCACTCTTAATTTTCATTGTTGAGTTCATAGAATTCCTATTGTGCAGAAGGCGACCATTCAGCCCATTGGGTCTGCACCGACTGTCCAACAGATCATCTTAGTCAGGCCCTATCCACATTACCCATGTATGTAACCTGCTAATCCCTCTAACCTCTATCTCTCTGCCCATTGAAGTGGTGGAGGCTACCTTGTTGAATATGTTCAAGTGACGGGTAGATAGATTTCTGTTAGATAAGGGGATTAAGGGTTATGGGGAGCAGCAGGGAAGTGGAACTGAGCCACTTCAGATCAGCCATGATCTTATTGAATGGCGGGGCAGGCTTGATGGGCTAGATGGCCTACTCCTGCTCCTATTTCTTATGTTCTTAACCTACACAGATCGGGACACTGAGCGGCAATTTAGCATGGCCAGCCCATCTAACCTGTGCAGCATTGGACTGTGGGAGGAAATCTGAGCACCTGAAGGAAACCCAGTCTGAGATGAGGAGAACGTGCAAACTCCAAACAGACAATCACCCAATAATAAGACATTCTGGTGAGACGCTGAGGGAGTGCTGCAGTTAGAGGTCTGTATTTCAGATCAGCCGCTAAACTGAAACTGTATCAGTGGACCCAATGGATACTGTGGCAATTTTCAAAGAAGGGAAAGTGACGTATCCCAAACGTTTTGATCAATATTTACCCTTTATTAAGAATGGGTCATTTATCTCATTGCGCTTTATGGGAGCTTGCTCTGCACAAATTGGCTGATGTATTTCTAACATTACAGCAGTGACCATTCTTTCAAAATATTCCATTGTTCCTGAAGGATTTTGAGGTTGTAAAAAAATGCTGCACAAAATTTGACAAATTGCATAACAAGATGCACTACATAATGTGCCTTCAAAAAGGAGCAATATGGTATTTATCCACAAAGCAGAGTTCAGGACCTTTATTACAATGTTACTCATTAAAATATGATGAGTTATTATTAAGTTATGCCTGATTTACCAAAGTTATAATTTTACATTGAGATGGTTCAATGGGCAAGGGCATTTTTCACATGTAAGTGAAGGGCTCAAAGATAATTTCTGAACACTTAACTCCCAGGAAAACAAATCACCGATTAGTCCCTGGCTGAACGTCTTTCTACATCCCTGATGCTGCTTCTGCCAGAGTGCAAGTAGTTAAGTCTTGTCATTTATTATGGGTAATCTGTCCAAAAGTCACAAGCAAAGTGTGAAGTACAATAAGTAGCTGCCAGGTTTGGAAATGCTGGGGCACACAGAGAAATCCAGTGTGATGGCTGTAATGAGAACAATTTGCACAAGGAAACCACTGTGTTTAAGGATGCGGATGTTTGTTCGGTAGCTTCCTCTTGTTCACTGGCTGGGGTGTAGTTCTGGATGTGGTTGGTCGACAGAGCACTGGTCCATTAACAGTGGGTTGATATTGTCTGTTGTTTATGCCTGTTGACTCGGGTGGGATTTTCCGGGGCAAGCGTGGCTATAAATTCCTGCTTACAGGATCTTTTATGTTTACTTGAGAGAACAGACAGAATCTCTGGAAATGCAGTGCTGGAGACCCAGAGAGTGACAGGCTAGATTTGTGTCTGGAGTGGGGACTTGAACTCACAAACATCGGGTTTGAAGGTCGAGGGGGCTATCCACTGAGCCGCTGTTGCTTCTTTCAGTTCTTTTCCTCCAATTCTCAGCCACATTAAACTGTTTATTGGTCGGTTCACTGAGTACTTTCAGCTTGTTCAATTTCATCAGTCTCTTGTGTAAGATTTGGGATGTGGGAGTCATGGATACTGAAGGTAGGCAGCTGAGGATTAGTTTAAAGTCGTTTCTGAAATTTATTGAGGAGGAACAGTTTATGAGGAATTTGCTAAATAGACAGGAAAGATATGCGATCAGTGATGGTTGAGCATGAGGGACACACTCTATAGTCTCAATAGGGTATGCACCCCATAGTCTCACCTTCTTCCATCAGGGAAAGAATGCAAAAGTGTAACGACACACACCAACCAACTCAATAACAACTTCTTCCCTGCTGCTATCAGACTTTTGAATGGACCTGCTTTGCATTAACCTGGCCTTTCTCCCACACCCTAGCTATGATTGTAACATTACATTCTGCGCTCTCTCCTTTCTTCCCTCTGAATGGCATGCTTTATCTGTATAGAGCGCAAGAAATAGTACTTTTCACTGTATCCCAATACATGTGACAATAATAAATCAACTCAAAAATCAGTAGTTTATTTTCTTTTTAGTCAAAATGATCAGTAACTTTTTAAAATTCATTTGTAAGACATGGGTGTCACTGACAAGATACCGAAAAGACTAGAGATCACGAACCCACTCAGGTCAACCTATAACACAGACTACGCTGAGAGACTTTGCCGTCGCACCTGTCTCACACTCCTCAACCACCTCATACACCAGCTTTACAGCAAATGCTGCACCCTGGAAACTAAAATAGAAAGCAAACTGTAAACTGTCTGTGCTGTTAAATGCTCTGCCTGAGGCCAGAACTCTCCATTCAGCTGACAAAGGGACAAACCCCAAAAGCTTGTGAGTTTACTATCAAATAAAATCGGTTGGACTTAACCTGGTGTCGTCAGATTTCTCACTGTCACTGGCTGGCCAGCATTTATTGCCCATCCCTAGTTGCCCTTGTTCAAAGTTGTTGAGAGCCAACCACATTGCTGTGGCTCTGGAGTCACATGTGGGCCGGACCTGGTAAGGACAGCAGATTTCCTTCCCTAAAGGACACGAGTGAACCAGGTGGGTTTTTCCGACAATCGAGAATGGTTTCATGGTCATCAGTAGATTCTGAATACCAAGGTATTTTGTATTGAACCATCTGTCGTGATAGGATTCAAACCTGGGTCTCCCAGAACATTAGTTGAATTTCTGGATTAATAGTCCAGCGCTAATACCAATTGGCCACCACCTTCTACCACTACCACTTACCTAACCTTCCTCCAACTTCCATCTGAAGATGTCAGCTGCCTGAGGAGGACTGCCATCTGCTTCCGAGCAATCCATACTTAGGGATTGCTCGGATTTACTACCAGCTACCTACTTCGAGAGGCTGGTAGTAAACCTTATATCAATCACTTGTTTGAACCTTTCTAACTAATAAACATGGAACAGGTACCCCAGATATCAGATGGTCACCTCCCTAATGATCAACTCTTAGTTTAAGGTCACTTTTTAGTTTCTCTCTTGCTGAGGGGTATTTGTTCGCCTTCACCATGTACTTGCTTGGATAAAAGAGTACACCAAGACTCCCTCCTGTCAGTTCTGCAATGTGTATATCTTTGCTTGAGCACAGTCCCTAGCTGTTCCTGCTCCGGTGTTGCTGTGTTCCCTATGGTATAAGTTATAAGTAGGTTATAAGTAGACTGAATTCAATGGCCAGCTGCATTAAATATGGAAACATCCACATTGAACTTGTCTGTGATCTTTCTTCTTCACCCCACACTTACGGCGAGGCATGTTGCTCAACCCTGCTGGGGTGGGGGTAACTAAAGGACACCCCTGGGCCACACCTTTCTGAAGTGCGACAGAAAGAGAAAAAAATTCAATTTTCTGCTCAGAGTTTGCAATACTAATCCTCATTCTATAATACTCTTAAAGGCAACATTGCTTGTACTGGCATTATAAAATATATAAAGATATTACACACATATACGTACATATATAGAATTACATAAAAAGCAGTTCAGAGAAAGTTGGCTGGGCTCATTCCTTGGATGAAAGAGGTTGTCTGAATGAAGAAAGGTTGAGCAAGGTTAGGCTTATACTCACTGAGTTTAAAAGAATGAGAGGTGATGGTCGAGGGACATGGAGTTGGGGGTAAGGTGTTAGCGTGGATAGAAGATTGGTTGTCAAATAGGAGGCAGAGAGTGGGGGTCAACGGGTGCTATTCGGATTGGCGGATGGTGACTAGTGGAGTGCCCCAGGGGTCGGTGCTGGGGCCTCAGCTTTTTACCATTTATATAGATGATCTGGAGGAGGGAACCGAGTGTAGAGTGTCGAAATTTGCTGATGACACCAAGATTGGGGGAACGGCAAATTGTGCGGAGGGTGTGGAGAGTCTGCAGAAGGATCTAGATAGGCTGGGCGAATGGGCCAGGAAATGGCAAATGGAATTTAATGTTGGCAAGTGTGAGGTGGTCCACTTTGATAGGAAAAATGATAGGAAGGACTATTACTTACGAGGCGAAAAACTGCAGCAGGCGACGGTGCAGAGGGACCTTGGGGTCCTTGTGCATGAATCGCAAAAACCCAGCTTGCAGGTGCAGCAGGTGGTCAGGAAGGCGAATGGGATGCTGGCCTTCATAGCGAAGGGGATTGAATATAAAAGTAGGGAGGTCTTGCTGCAGCTGTATAGGGCATTGGTGAGGCCGCAACTGGAGTACTGTGTGCATTTTTGGGCGCCGCACCTGCGCAAAGATATTTTGGCCTTGGAGGGAGTGCAGAGGAGGTTTACTAGGCTGATACCGGAGTTGAGGGGGTTGAGCTATGAGGAGAGGCTGAATAAACTGGGCTTGTACTCGTTAGAGTTTAGAAGAATGAGAGGAGATCTCATTGAGACGTATAAGATGATGAATGGGATGGATAGGATAGAGGTGGAAAGACTCTTCCCGCTCAAAAAAGACAATAGGACTAGGGGGCACAGCCTCAAGATAAAAGGGGGGCGGTTTAGAACAGAGTTGAGGAGGAACTTCTTCACTCAAAGGGCGGTGAATCTCTGGAATTCTCTGCCCGTTGAAGTGGTGGAGGCTGCCTCGCTAAATATTTTTAAGACACGGGTTGATGGGTTTTTGATAGGAGAGGGGATTAAGGGTTATGGGGAGAGGGCGGGAAAGTGGAACTGAGCAGCGACAGATCAGCCATGATCTTATTGAATGGCGGGGCAGGCTCGAAGGGCTGGATGGCCTACTCCTGCTCCTATTTCTTATGTTCTTATGTTCTTATGTTCTTATGATCTTCCTGAAACCTACAAAATCCAAGAGAGGAGTTGATAGGGTGGATATTCAGAGGATGTTTTCTCCTGTTGGAGATGAAAGCTGGGAGACATTGACCTGAATTTTACTGGCATGTCCACCCCAGTCCCAGGGGCAGGCAAGGCTTGGAGAATGGAATTTTCCGTTGACCTGGGATGGGATCGTACGAACCTCAGGCGGATGTGCCAGTAAAATTTCACCCATTGTTTAAAAATAAGAGGCCTCACTTTTAAGGCAGAGATAGGGTGGCACAGTGGTTAGCACTGCTTCCTCACAGCACCGGGGACCCGGGTCCAACTCCCATTTTGGGTCACTGCCTCTGTGGAGTTTACATGTTCTCCCCATGTCTGTGTGGGTTTCCTCCGGGCGCTCCAGTTTCATCCCACAGTCCAAGGATGTGTGGGTTAGGTGCATTGGCAGTGCTAAATTGTTCCTTAGTCTCCTGGGATGTGTAGGTTAGAGGGATTAGCAGGGTAAATATGTGTGGTTATGTGGATAGGGCCTAGGTTGCATTGTTATCGATGTAGACTCAATGGGCCAAATGGCCTCCTTATGCACTGTAGGGTTTCTATGATCCTATGGTTATGGATGGGGAGAAATATTTTCATCCAAAGGGTGGTTGGATTTGGAATCCTCTTCCTCAGAAAGCAATGGAATCAGGGTCTTTGAATTTATTCAAAGCAAAGTTCGTAGAATCATAGAAGCCTACAGTGCAGAAAGAGGTCATTCGACCCAACAAGTCTGCACCGACCACAATCCCACCCAGGCCCTACCCCTATATCCCTACATATTTTACCTGTTACTCCCTCTAACCTACACACCTCAAGACACTAAGGGGCAATTTTATCATGGCCAATCAACCTAACCCACACATCTTTGGACTGTGGGAGGAAACTGGAACACCTGGAGGAAACCCATGCAGACACGAGGAGAATGTACAAACTTCACACAAACAGTGACCCGATCCGGGTATCAAACTCAGGTCCATGGAGCTGTGAAGCAGCAGTGCTACCGCGCCACCCAACATGTTAGATAGCTTTTTGTTAGACAAAGGAGTTGAGGGCTGTGGGGGGGGCTGGGAGGTGGGTGGCACGTTGGAAGAGGGGGCAGCTGGAAAATGTGGAGTTGAGAACACGGCCTGATCAGCCGTGATCTTATTGAATGGTGAGCAGGCTCAAAGGGCAGAATGATCACCTCCTGCTCTGGTGCTGCCGTGTTCCCTATAGTGTCATAAGTTGACTGAATTCACTGGCCAGCTGCATTAAATATGGAAACATCCACGTTGTTCTTGTCTGGGATCTTTCTTCTTCATCCCACACTGACAGCGAGGCACGTTGCACACCCGTGATAAGCTGGGGTGGGGGTAACTAAAGGACGCTCCTGGGCCACACCTTGGCTGTAAGATGGGGAACGGCAACAACTGTCTGCAGACCAAGGGATCTGCTGCTGACAACGTGAGGTAAATCCCATCAGGACTGATATTGTTTGCGTGAGGGTTCGGTAAGTGAATTGATGGCATTGCATTTTGCAGTCATCAAGGTGAGGAATGAAGGTACACGATAAGACAGCAGCTTCTACATCGCTTCCAGTGACAGTATTAATGATGTCTAGATCAAGTGCAATACTGGGTGAGATTACTCCTCCCCCCTAACATATATCATCTTGATATTAAGACAAGCCAAGCAAGGCAGGCTCATTGAGAACTAGCTCCAAGATTAACAGAACATGGCAGGTTGATTCCTCTTTCTCTGTTTTTGTCATGTTCCTGTCATTTCATCGAATTGTATTTATTTTCATCCTTGTCTCCCCTGAAGGCATTGGCTCATTCTAGAGTCCATTCTAACAGTCTGCTTTCAGCTCTTTGAGGGAAGGTCTTGTACTCAAAACTTTGAATTTGCTCTCTTGCAACACTCCAGAAACTTCATCCTATGAACTCTGCTATCACTTCAATGTGGCACGGAGCGAGTGCTGCATTGTTGGAGCTGACATCAAGGAGATTTTCACAGTAACTTCATTAATGTAAGCCTACTTGTGACTAATGAATAGGGGCAGCACAGTGGCACACTGGTTAGTACTGCTGCCTTACAGCGCCAGGGACACAGATTCGATTCCCGGCTTGGGTCACTGCCTGTGTAGAGTTTGCACATTCTCCCCGTGTCTGCATGGGTTTCCCCCTGGTGCTCCGGTTTCTTCCCACAGTCCAAAGATGTGCGAGTTAGGTTGATTGGCCATGCTACATTGACCCCAGTTTCAGGGGAATTAGCAGGGTAAATATGCAGGGTTATGGGGATAGGGGCTGGGTGAGATTGTGGTTGGTGCAGGCTCAATGGGCCAAATGGTCTCCTTCAGTGCTGTAGGGATTCTTCTGTTCTATGAAATAAACATTTTCAGATCACATATAGGAACAGGAGGAGGCCATTCTTCCTTGGAGTTTGTTCCAACATTGTTGGGTTCATGATTGATTTTTTATCTCAATTACATACAACAAAATTAGATCCAAGTCCCTTAATACACCTGCTTAAACAAAAATCGGCCAGTCAGGTTTGGAATTTTCAATTGGTTCCCACCTCAATAGCTTTCTGGGAGGACGAGGTTTGAGATTTCTACTTTGTGAAGATGAACCACATGCTCCATCTGCTCTCTCAGGTGAACATACCTGAAAACACACCCTAAGAGTAAGAAAACATACACCTCTTTCCACACAAAACCTGCTAATGACAGGAGATAAATTCTGCCGGTGACAATGGCCTCTATTTTGGGTCTCGTTCACAAACAGAAATATCTTTTCTATGTCAACTCCGACAAGCCTTTTCATAATTTTAAAGGCCACTATTATTTCACCTCTCAATATTTGTTTTTCTAGCCAATAAAGCTCCAGTCTTTTCGAGCTTTCATGATAGTTAGAATATCTCAGTCCTGAATTTATCCATTGCACTTTGATTTTTTTATTTGATTTGATTTATTATTGTGTATTAACAATGTAATATCACACAGAGAAAAGTATTGTTCCTTGCACGCTATACAGACAAAACATACCATTCATAGAGAAGAAAATGAGAGTGCAGAATGTAGTGTTACTGTCATAGCTAGGGTGTAGAGAAAGGTCAACTTAATGCAAGGTAGGTTCATTCAAAAGTCTGACAGCAGCAGGGACAAAGCTGTCCTTGAGTCAGTTGGTATGTGACCTCAGACTTTTATCTCTTTTTCCCGACGGAAGAAGGAGGAAAAGAGTATGTCTGTGTTGCGTGGGATCCTTAATTATACTGGCTGCTTTGACGAGGCAGTGGGAAGTGTAGACAGAATCAATGGATAGGAGGTTTTTTATCATCTACATCTTGTAAAATTGTAACCAGAACTCTGCACAATAGTCTTTAACTAAGACCCTTTGCGACTTTACTTAACTTCTCTGTCACAACTGTTAAACATGCAAAATACCAGCTTGCTTCTGAAATATGAATGATGTTCAATAATTTGTACACTTAAAATAACGCCCTCCCTTGTGACTAATGTATCCCTCTTTTGCTCCTCTGTATCGAGAGAATATTCTCCACACACCGAACACTGATTCTTACAAAGGTTTAATTGCTAATTCTTTTGTCATATTTCAGACATGTTTGCGCTGGAAAGTCACGACTACTGGGACAGAAAATTAAAACCTTTAGCATTTTGCCTCATTTATGTTAAAATTTTGTCAGAAGACCTTCTCTCCTGAACTGAATTTAGACATGGATTAAAGGAGCTGACATCATAATGCTTTATTGAAGTGTTACATTCTGTTCTATTCTGCTGCTCCAGGGTGTAACATGTAATGCAAATCCTAAGGTAAAGTACATTGGGCTGAATAAATCAGCCACTTTATTGATAGGTCAACCTCAGCCAGTTATTTCACATCACATTCCTCAATGCCATCTACCCATTTCTCACTATGTCCTATAATTCTATTCAGCCTCTCCCACTGTATTCCTTAATCCTTTCACTGGAAGCATGAGAACAGAAAACACTCATAAAATCATGCAGTGGTTAGCATTGCTGCCTCACAGCGCCAGGGACCTGGGTTCAACTCCCGGCTTGGGTCACTGTCTATGCAGAGTCTGCACATTCTCCCCGTGTCTGCGTGAGTTTCCTCCGGGTGCTCTGGTTTCCTCCCACAGTCCGGAAGAAGTTGCAGAAGCTAGAGGAGGGATGAGGCAACGGCGGTGGTGGAGTTTGGAAACAAGGAACATTAATTAGAAGTTTAGACATCGTTGGAATGGGAGCCAACAGAGACCAGCAAAGGCAGGAAGCGATTAGTGAATGGAATGTGGCGAGAGCTAAGGTGCAATGAGCAGAGATTTTGGATGGTTGTATTTTGTGCCTTGGAGATATTGAGAAATGACACACCGGTTTCTACGTCTGAACAGGAGTTTATCCAATGTTTCAGAATGTCTGCAGCAGACACAAGCGCCCGGCTTGCTTTTAGTTTCTCTTGCTCAGTGATCGTGCTGAAACTTGACTGATATCACGGAGAACAGAGTCAACAGACTCAGGTTTACAGAGGATATGCTGGCAGTCCAGAGAAACACTGGACAGAGATAAAAATGCTGGGCTTTTCTTGGCGTCACTGCTCTTGGTTTTTCCGATGTTCCTCACTTTAACTAGGTCACACGTTAGGCTGACAGACGCAGACAACAAATAGCTTTGATGTGACAGCAGTCTCATTATCAGATCACTATCTGCAATCCCGAAATACCATGTGTTACATTGGAACGAAACATTTACTTCCGTAACAGGGTGTTAATGAGAAACCTTGAACAATATTGAAAAGACCTATATGAGGACATTGAGTGAGACTCTTTTCTGCACCGGTTGGTCTTATGCCAGTTTTTCTTTGAACAGATTGTAATACCGTTAGAAAAGCTTGAACTTGCCAGCAACTCATTTGCATCTCCCAGGGGAAAAAAAAAGAAGATTTTGCTGGCTGTAAAATTACCTTTCCCTTCACAATTGGGATCAGTGGTTGCGAAATGCATGTTGGCAAAGCTTCTGCATTGGGCATGATTGGCAAGCTGAGAATAAGTAACCCTGCTTTTCTGAAATGAAGTTATGGGTCAGGTTTCCAATCAAAATTATTTGCATAATCACAAGTATAAGCGTTTCCACGAGCCAAAAGAAGCACCCAAATTAATAAAACCTAATGTTTTATTTCCCTCGCTTACTATTAAATAGATCAAAGAGTTTTTTTTTAAGAGTTGTAACTGTGACCATTGTGTGGCTTTGGTGGATATAAGCCGGAACTAGTGAAACAACAAAATCTTGGGCTGGGATTTTCCAGGTGGGACCCCTTGTGGGGCTTGCAACAGTCTAGATGAATTTCCATTGACTTTGGAGGGGCTGTTAGCTCCCGGCAACGGGCAAATTCCAGAAAATCCCATCCATGGCGTTTATGGAAAAGTCTGGTTAGGAATTAAAAACTAATTTAAGTAACATGAATTTATTAAAAGGATTGTCACCAATGTGGAGGAGCAGAAGGACCTTGGGGCCCGGGTCCATAGGACTCTTAAATCAGGTGGAGGATGTGGTCAGGAAGGCATATGGTGTCCTTGCCTTCATTAATCGAGGGATTGAGTTTAGGAGTCAGGAGGAGTTTAAAATAAAAGGTTTAATGATGATCATGAAAACCATTGTTGACTGTTGTACAATCCCATTTGGTTCACTAATGCCCTCCAGGGAAAGAAATCTGCTGTCATTACCTAGTCAGGCCTACATGTGACTCCAGATCCACAGCCGTGTGGTTAATTCTTAATTGCCCTCAGGGGTGGGCAATAAATGCTGGCCCAGCCAGTGACACCCATGTCCCATGAGTGAATAAAAAAATTTGAGACTTTCATAAGAAATAATTAACTGTCCTACTCAAGCTGCTCCCCTTTGTTCTTCTGGCCAAAGGTTGTAGAGGATGACAGCTTTGATTTTGATTTGATTTATTATTGTCACATGTATTAATGTACAGTCAAGAGTGTTGTTTCTTGTGCGCTATACAGAGAAAGCACACTGTATGTAGAGAAGGAAAGGAGAGAGTGCAGAATGTAATGTTACAGTCATAGCTCGGGTTCAGAGAAAGATCAACTTAGTGCAAGGTAGGTCCATTCAAACGTCTGACAGCAGCAGGGAAGAAGCTGTTCTTGAATTAGTTGGTACATGTCCTCAGACTTTTGTATCTTTTTCCCCAATGGAAGAAGGCGGAGGAGAGTGTGTCCAGGGTGCATGGAGTCCTTAATTATGTTGGCAGCTTTTCCGAGGCAGCGGGAAGTGTAGATGGAGTCAATGGAGAGTTGTAGCAGAGATGCCAAATTTTCTTAGTCTTCTGAGAAAGTAGAAGCATTGGTGGGCTTTCTTAACTATAGTGTCGGCATCGGGGGACAAGGTGACCTGGACATCTAAAATCTTGCATCTCTTGACCCCATTGATGTAGACAGAGTTATGTCCTCCACTGTGCTTCTTGAAGTCGATGACTATCTCTTTCATTTTGTTGACATTGATGTGAGGATGACTGCAGAACCGTAGAACCACAGAAAACTTACAGCACAGAACTGCCCACGTCAATCCAAGAACATTCAGGTGCTCTTTCGAATCCCACCTTCCAGCCTCCAGCCCTGGGACAATAAGCTGCACTGCTCTAGATGACTAGGAGTGTCCTCATATATGTACAGGCAATGGATGCAGGCTAGCTTTTAAGATGAAACAAATATTTTTCAGCATCTGACTTCTTTATCCTGAGTAGTGTTGGATTCCTACGCAAGGTAGATCCCAAGAAGGTTAATGTTTATTCATTTATTTTTGTTGTTTGTCAATAAGATCGTCAAGGCACTGTTTATTTTTCGACATGGTTTGCTGGAAGGCAGCAGTGTGAGGGCTTCTTTCGAAATTAAATGTGATGCCAATTACACTGTGTGCAATAATGAGATGTAAATCATCACCAGCAGCCCCCTGCAGCGAGGAAAATAACATTGCCACACATGTTAAGAATCAGAGTTGAGAGGTGTATGTACCTTGGAATTAAAAAAAAACACAAGGATAGCTATTTAATAATGTTCTAGTTTTGCAATTTGTAGCTGTTTGTGGGTAAACGTACATTGTTATCTCTGTTTAATAGGACAATGGTGTCCTTTTTGCAGCTCCTGGTGGTCTGCACACACTTTGTCAGCCTTGTAAAGGAACGTGCTGTATCAGCAAAGACACTTTGAAAAGGGACTCTCTGGAAATGAGTTGGGTGGTGGGGGGTGGGCACAATGGCACAGTGGTTAGCGCTGCTGCTTCACAGCGCCAGTGACCCAGGTTCGATTCCTAGCTTGGGTCACTGTCTGTGTGGAGTTTGCACGTTCTCCCCGTGTCTGTGTGGGTTTTCTTCATGTGCTCCAGTTTCCTCTTGCATTCTGAAAGATGTGCTGGTTAGATGCATTGACCTGAACAGGCACTGGGCTGCGATGACTAGGGGAATTTCGTAGTAACTTCATTGCGGTGCTAATGTAAGCCTTAGTTGTGACTAATAAATACACTTCAACTTTAAGCAACCAAATCCAGTACGAGACCACATTATAAATCCATTTTTAAAAAATGCAGTCACTTTTTTTTCCCCAATCACTAACGATCTGTCACCTGAACTTCTTTTTAATATTAATTCGTGGGACATGGGCATCGCTGGCTGGCCAGCATTTATTGCCCATCCCTCGTTGCCCTTGAGAAGGTGGTGGTGAGCTGCCTTCTTAAATCGCTGCAGCCCGTGTTCTGTGGGTTGACCCACAATGCCGTTAGGGAGGGAAATCCAGGATTTTGACCCAGCGACTGCGAAGGAACGGCAATGTACTTCCAAGTATTGAAATGAATTGATTAGAAATAGTCAGCATGGTTTTGTAGCGGGTAGGTCGTGCCTTACTAACCTTATTGAGTTTTTTGAGAAGGTGACCAAAGAGGTGGATGGGGGCAAGGCAGTTGACGTGGTATACATGGATTTTAGTAAGGCGTTCGATAAGGTTCACCATGGTAGGCTTCTGCAGAAAATGCAGATGTATGGGATTGTGGGTAATCTAGGAAGTTGGATCAGGAATTGGCTATCAGATAGGAGACAGAGGGTGGTGGTGGATGGTAAATATTCATCATGGAGTACAGTTACGAGTGGTGTGCCTCAGGGATCTGTTTTGGGGCCACTGTTGTTTGTAATTTTTATTAATGATCTGGATGAGGGTATAGTTGGGTGGATTAGTAAATTTGCTGATGACACCAAAATTGGAGGTGTGGTAGATTGTGAGGAAGGGTGTCATAGTCTGCAGGGAGACTTAGATAGGTTGCAGAGCTGGGCCGAGAGGTGGCGGATGGAATTTAATGCGGAGAAGTGTGAGGTAATTCACTTTGGTAGGAGCAACAGATGTGTCGAGTATAGGGCTAACGGGAGGACTTTGAATAGTGTGGATGAACAGAGGGATCTAGGTGTGTGTGTACATAGATCCCTGAAAGTTGGGAATCAAGTAGATAAGGTTGTTAAGAAGGCGTACGGTGTCTTGGCGTTTATTGGTAGGGGGATTGAATTTAGGAGTCGCAGTGTAATGTTGCAACTGTACACTACTCTAGTGCGGCCGCACTTGGAGTACTGTGTGCAGTTCTGGTCCCCGCATTACAAGAAGGATGTGGAGGCGTTGGAGAGGGTGCAGAGGAGGTTTACTAGGATGTTGCCTGGTATGGTGGGGAGGTCCTATGAGGAGAGACTGAGGGATTTAGGGTTGTTTTCGTTGGAAAGAAGGCGGCTAAGAGGGGATCTTATTGAAGCATATAAGATGATTAGAGGTTTAGATAGGGTGGATAGTGATAGCCTTTTTCCTCGGATGGAGAAAGCTAGCACGAGGGGGCATGGTTTTAAATTAAGGGGGGGTAGCTACAGGACGGATGTCAGGGGTAGGTTCTTTACCCAGCGGGTGGTGAGGGATTGGAATGCCCTGCCTGCTGCAGTTGTAAATGCGTCTAGTTTGGGGGCGTTTAAGAGATCTCTGGATAGGTTTATGGACGAAAAGGGATTGGTATAGGCTAGTGGGTCATTGTTTTTGTAACTGGTCGGCGCAACATCGTGGGCCGAAGGGCCTGTTCTGCGCTGTAATGTTCTATGTTCTATGTTCTAAGTCAGGATGGTGAGTGGCTTGGAGCGGAACTTGCAGGTGGTGGTATCCCCATGTATCTGCAGCCCTTATCCTTCTAGATGGAAGGGGTCGTGGGTTTGGAAGGTTCTGTCTGAGGGTCTTTGGTGAATTGCAGCAGTGCATCTTGTAGGTAGTACCCACTGCTGCTACTGAGTATCAGTGATGGAGGATTGAATGTTTGTAGACGTGTTGCCAAAACTTGCTATGAACTGAATTAGGTTCCATGCGGTCCCATCATGGTAGCGACTATCCTTCCAAATGTCCTCTCATCCTCTCTGAGGTATGTCTGGATAGGGACGCTTATATGCACTGAAAATATATAAAGCTCTTACATTGAGTTCCCTTTCATAATTGTGAAATGTCACAAGACTCTTTACAGCCAATGAATTAATTTTTGAAGTAGTCACGGTAATGTAGAGAACATAATCGGCCAAATTGCACGCAGTGTCCACGAACATCAAACTGATTGATTGTTTTAGTGATGTTGGTCGGGGGATAAAAATATTCATCAGGATATTAAAGAAAATTTCCCTTGCCCTTCTTCAAAATTGTTCCCTGCGAGGTGGCAGTGCCAGCTGAGAGATCAGAGAGGGTCGCGGGTCAACACTTCATGAGAAAACCCAGGTACTGACTGTGCAGCTCTCCCTCACTGCCGCACTGGAATTTCAGCCTGGATGTGTGTGTTGGGACTGAGCCCACAGAGGCAAGAGTGGCACAATGGTTAGCACAGCTGCCTCACAGGGAGTGCCAGGGACCAGGGTTCAATTCCAGTCATGGGTCACTGTCTGTGTGGAGTTTGTATACCACCCCTACGTGTCTGTGTAGATTTCTTCCGGGTGCTCCAGTTTCCTCCCACATCCCAAAGATATACAGGTTAGGTGAACTCACCATGCTAAATTGTCCCTAAGTGTCCAGACAAGTATAGGTTAGAGGGATTGGCTATAGTAAGTTATCCCTGAGTGTCCAATATTATGGTTCAGGTCAGAAACTCCAAAGAGTTCTATGGAGCCCACCTGGATCATAAGTTTTGCATCATGAATTTGGCTAGGATAAGCATGAGATGTTTCACTTCAGGTATCATTTAAGTGACCCACTGGGGAGCTTTAATCAAACAATGATTCTTTAAGAATAAAATAACACGTATAGTAAGAAAATTAGCAAGATCTGTCATCAATTATGAACAAGAAACAAACAATCATGATTAGTTTTACTCTTAAAGAAATCTATAATGTTCCAATCAAACCAATTCCATAAACAAAAGACCCTTTTCACAGGCTTAACATAGCCTTAATGTTCCTGTGACACTGGAAATTGAGTCCTTTGGTTGAAGTCTGCAGTACTCTGGACTCACTCTGAATAGTTTAAAGACAAGACAGCTTCCCAAATCACCAGAGAGACACTGGTCTAGCCCGAACAGCAGTAGATTTTCACTCTTCAGGAAAACAAGATCTTGTTTCCGGCTAACCAACAGGATTTTCAAACCAACCAGGAGAGAGGGAAAATGCTTATTTTTAGCTTGCTGTCTTTTCTAAAACTCCAACTCTAACTGCAGCCAAATACAAAATGAAAAGAAAACCGTCCAAAAACACATGATCATCCTCCTATAATTGTGGGATTGTAAAATCATCCTAGAGCAAACACAAACTCCAATTAAGTCACTTAAGTCGCAATAAAAAGACATTTCCAGTCAATTCAATAACAATGACATCACTGAAGTTGCGAGATGAGAAACACTCACTGTGAAAGCTGCAGAGATCATGATTTAAAAAAATCTCTTAAAGGTACACTAATGCCATACTAAAGATATGTAAATTAGGTGGATTGGCCATGTGAAATGTACAGGGTTACTGGGATAGGACAGGGAGAGGATGGGCCTGGGTAAGAAGCTCTTTTGGAGAGCCAGTGCAGAAAGGCTGGGCTGAATGACGTCTTTCTGAGCTGGAGAGGTTTTATGGATTCTTTAGTTCTGTACAGCCCACTGAGTCGCTGCTCATTTAGATAAACATTCAGCATATGGGAGCTTCAACTTAACTGAAATATTTAAGTTCTAAGTAAACTTGTAGAAGCCTTTATGCATGTTTTATTTTTTGTTCACAAATGTCCCATATGTGATATCACGTTGTTTGGCTACATGCTGATCCATCATGTCACTTCCTTGTTTTCTCCAGGTTTCACCTTCCTTGCTTTATTTTATTTCCACTGCCCCAATTCTTTTGGGAGGATTGTTGGGAGCATAGAAACATAGAAACTAGAAGCAGGAGTAGGCCATTTGGCCCTTCGACCCTGCTCCACCATTCATTTTGATCATGGCTGATCTATCCTGATTCCCACCTTCCCTCCATATCCCTTGATCCCTTGAAATCCAAAAGCTATATCTAATTTCTTCTTGAAATCAGTCAACGTTTTGGCCTCAACTACTTTCTGCGATAGTGAATTCCTCAAATTCTCTACTCTCTGGGTGAAGAAATTTCTCCTCGCCTCAGTTCTAAAAGGTTCACCCCTTATCCTCAAACTATGACCTCTAGTTCTGGAATCCCCCACCATTGGAAACATTCTTTCCGAATCTAACCTGTCTAACCTTGATAGCATGTTATAAGTTTCTATCTAGATAGGCTGGGCAAATGGGCCAGGAAATGGCAAATGGAATTTAATGTTGGCAAGTGTGAGGTGGTCCACTTTGGTAGGAAGAATGGTAGGAAGGACTATTACTTACGGGGCGAAAAACTGCAGCAGGCGACGGTGCAGAGGGACCTCGGGGTCCTTGTGCATGAGTCGCAAAAACCCAGCTTGCAGGTGCAGCAGGTGGTCAGGAAGGCGAATGGGATGCTGGCCTTCATAGCGAGGGGGATTGAATATAAAAGTAGGGAGGTCTTGCTGCAGCTGTATAGGGCATTGGTGAGGCCGCAGCTGGAGTACTGTGTGCAGTTTTGGGCGCCGCACCTGCGCAAAGATATTTTGGCCTTGGAGGGAGTGCAGAGGAGGTTTACTAGGCTGATACCGGAGTTGAGGGGGTTGAGCTATGAGGAGAGGCTGAATAAACTGGGCTTGTACTCGTTAGAGTTTAGAAGAATGAGGGGAGATCTCATTGAGACGTATAAGATGATGAATGGGATGGATAGGATAGAGGTGGAAAGACTCTTCCCGCTCAAAAAAGACAGTAGGACTAGGGGGCACAGCCTCAAGATAAAAGGGGGACGGTTTAGAACGGGGTTGAGGAGGAACTTCTTCACTCAAAGAGTGGTGAATCTCTGGAATTCTCTGCCCGTTGAAGTGGTGGAGGCTGCCTTGCTAAATATTTTTAAGACGCGGGTTGATGGGTTTTTGATAAGAGAGGGGATTAAGGGTTATGGGGAGAGGGCGGGAAAGTGGAACTGAGCAGCGACAGATCAGCCATGATCTTATTGAATGGCGGGGCAGGCTCGAAGGGCTAGATGGCCTACTCCTGCTCCTATTTCTTATGCTTATGCTTATGCTTATGAGATTCCCTCTCACTTTTCTTCTGGTGTCAACCACCTGGCCTGTTTGCCCACCCCTTCCCAGCCCAGCAAGTTATTGCTGATGAACATTTCATCTCACAATCGTGTGGTCCTTGTCCAATCATAGTGGTGTTCATGTGAACAACATTGTCTAACGATGTGCAGGTTAGGTTGATTGGCCACGCTAGGAACTTGCCCCTTAGTGTCCAGAGGTGCATAGGTTAGAGGGATCAGTGGGTGTAACATGTAAGGGATATGGGGGTAGGGCCTGGGTGGGATTGTGTTCGGTGCAAACTCGATGGGCCGAAGGGCCTCTTTCTGCACTGTAGGGTTCTATGATTTTATGATTTATCTGGGCATGGCACCGCACACCTTTCTCAGTGAGTACAATTTCTGCTATTGCACAGTTCTAAACAAGTTCAAGCTGGCTTTCAAAGCAGTATTATTTCAAACCTTGACAGACTATATTAATACGCAGAAACGAGAGAGCACAATCCTTACACCTCAGCAAATAGTATTTCAAAATTTCTGACTCTTGATGGGGTCGATGTAATCATTTTTTTTTAAACACAGTTGTTTGTACCCATAACACCTTGTGCCATCCAGTGGGTGACAGATGTGCATTAAATACAAGATTGTGTTCACTTATTAGCAGATCTGTCATGGCATGCAGAGGTTGTGTGTTGCTTTACAAGGACATGAACATCATTCCTCAGAGCAGAAAGTGTATGATTCTGCTGTTAAAAATTTAACTCTCTATCATAGAATAGACTCACAGAATCCCCATAGTGCCAAAGGAGGCCACAATCCCAATCCCAACCCCAATCAGGCATTCTCCCTGTAACCCCATATATTTACCCTACTAATCCCCTGACACCAAGGAGAAACTTAGCATGGCCGATAAGCCTAACTTGCACATTTTTGGACTATGGGAGAAAACCGGAGTAGTCAGATGAAACCCACGCAGACACAGGGAGAATGTACAAACTCCACACAGGCAGTCACCCAAGCCGGGAATTGAACCTGGGTCCCTGGTGCTGTGAGGCAGCCACGGTGCCACCTCCTCTTCTGGCGACATTAGCCGAAAAGACAGCATCAGATTCAACATGTATGCATGAAGATATAAAAGTCTGAGATCACTTATCAACTGAGTCAAGAACAGCTTCTTCCCTGCTGCAGTCGGATTTTTGAATGGGCTTACTTGCATTTAGTTGATCTTCCTCTACATCCTAGCTATGACTGTAACACTACATTCTGCACTCTCTCCTTTCCTCCTCTATGAAGGGTATGTTTAGCCTGTACAGCACGCAAGAAACAATACTTCTCACGATTATGTTAATACATGTGACAATAATAAATCAAATCAAACCAAATCAGTAACCAGCTTTGATTCACCACCAACTCTCTTGACACCTCCCACACTGTCTGAATGTTTGTTCACAGAAAGCTATCATCACCTTCACAATCTCCATTCTTTAGCCACCAATTCCCACTCTCTCTCAGAGAGCTGTGAGGCTGGGCTATATGTTCACTTCCTTGGTGTTATGCTTAGTCCCAAGATGATCTTCCTGCCTCATATCTGTACCATGACTAAAGATTTTCTATTTCCATCTGTCTATCGCTTAACCTCACTCCTACTGCTTCTGATATGGTGCTGAAACCCCAATCCATAGCCTCTGTTACTTCTAGGCTCAACCGTCTCAGCGCAGTCTGGGCCAGCCTCCCTTCTGCTGCCCTGCTGAAAAATGAGGTCATTTATAACTCAGCTGCCATGCCCTAACTGGCACCAAATCCCATTCACTCCATCTCTCCTGGGCACAGTGATCTACATTCACTCAAAGAGAGAGATCTTTGTGGGAAGAGTCAAGGCTATGGACGGATTTGAAAACGAACATGAGAATATTAAGCTTTCTCTATACCTGCGCTATGACTGTAACACTACATCCTGCATTCTCTTGTTTCCTTCTCTATGAAGGGTATGCTTTGTCCGTAGAGCGCGCAAGAAACAATACTTTTCACTACATGTTAATGCATGTGACAATAATAAATCAAATCAAATCAGTAACCAGCTCGGATTCGCCAGTCACCTGATTCACCTGGTGGACCCGGATCCCATGTGGGTCAGAGAGTGTGGGAATGATGGGTGAACGGGCTTTGTTGCGAGCTCAGGATACTTTTGACAGGAAGATTTCACCAGCTAATATTTGCAGAGGGAGGAAAATGCAAGGTTGGCCAATGGATTATCAGGATTGTTGCGTCTGGAGGTAACAATGTACAGAGGTGCGTTTCAACCACAGAACATAGATTCATAGAATCCCTACAGTGCAGAAGAGGCCAATCAGCCCATCAAGTCTACACCAGCTCTCTGACAAGCTGTGATAAAAGCAAAATACCGCAGATGCTGGAATCTGAAACAAAAACTGAAAAATGCTGGAAAATCTCAGCAGGTCTGACATCATCTGTGAACAGAGTGAAGAGCCAACAATTCAATCTACATGTCTCTTTATCAGAGTACTGCCAGATCTGCTGATATTTTTACAGCATTTTTCTGTTTTTGTCTTTAGCAGACTATGTTACCAGACTGTCCCATGGTATGTTACCAGGTTGTCCCATGGTATGTTACCAGGTTGTCCCATGGTATGTTACCAGGTTGTCCCATGGTATGTTACCAGGCTGTGCCATGGTATGTTACCAAATAAACCTGTTGGACTTTAACCTAATGTTGTAAGACTTCTTACTATGTTTACCCCAGTCCAACACCAGCATCTCCACACCATCCCCGTGACCTCAGACATTCACTACGGCCAATCCACCTAACTTACACATCTTTGAACTGTGGGAGGAAGCGGGAGGAAACCCACATAGACCACAGGGAGACGTGCAAACTTCACCCAAGGCCAGAACTGAACCAGGGTCCCTGGCACTGTGAGGCAGCAATGTTAACTGCAGTGCCACCATGCTACCAATAATGTGATGAGGTGGGAAAAGAAGCAAGGATGGAAATAGTGTTGGTTTGGACACTGTGTTGAAAGTTCTGCTCAGGGTTAAATAGAATGCTGAGAGCCGGTAACAAACATGTTCATCAGGTTTTTTTTCACACATGACGTAGATTTATATGCACAACAATGTGACAGCTAAGAACTAAGAGACACCTGATTACTGATTAGGATGGACCCAGGTTCAATTCCTGGCTTGTGTCAGGTGCTCTGGTTTCCTCCTACAGTCTGAAGACATGCTGGTTAGGTGCCTTGACCATGCTAAATTCTCCCTCAGTGTACCCGAACAGGTGCCAGGGTGTGGCAACTAGATGATTTTCACAGTAACCTCGTTGCAGTGTTAATGTAAGCCCACTTGTGACTAACAAATAAATTTTACTGAACAAGTTTTATATTAACAAACATATACAATTTTAATATATGGCAGATAGATAAAATCCAAAAAGTAATATGAACCAGCGCCTCTCTGATATATTGGTCATTACAAAAGACAGAATTGAAAGATGCAACAAGCTCAAACCTCCGTATTTGCGGTCCTAAAATTGGGTGGAGTGTATAATCAGAGTGTCTAATCAATTCCTTTCCCATTTTCCATTGGCCAGATGAAAATTTACCTGCGAAGACCGAGCATAGCGCAAAAAACATCAAGAAAATGAAAGGGTCTATGAACAGTCAGCAAATGTTACCCTATTGAATATAAACCACAATGACTGAGTTTGCAAGTCCATCTCCCTTTAGGCCAAGAGAACTTTCTGGCCCAAGTACTTCATTCTTCTTGTCCCTTTTGTTCACCAATGGCAACATAGATTCATAGAGAGCAGCATGAAGCCATTCAGCCCAGTTTGCCTCTGCCTGCCTACTTCCCAAATGAGTAAAGTTCCTGCAGGACTGTAGGATATTGCAGCACAGTGGTTAGCACCGCTGCTTCATGACACCAAGGGTCTGGGTTCAATTCCAGCCTTCAGTGACTGCCTGTGTGAAGTTTGCACACTCTTGCCGATTCTGCATGGGTTTCCTCAGGGTGCTCCAGCATTCTCCCGCAATCCAAAGGTGTACAAGTTAGGTGGGGATTGGCCATGATTACTTGTCACTTAGTGTCTAAAGGTGTATAGGTTAGTGGGAATGGCCATGGTAAATGCTCAGGGTAGCTGATAAGGCAGGGAGTTGGGCCCAGGGAAAATGCTCTTTCAGAGAGCTGGTACAGACTTTGAGTCATAGTGGTTTACAGCATGGATACACGTTCGTTGGCCAACTTGTCCATGCTGCCCTTTTTTTTAAACCCCTAAGCTAATCCCAATTGCTTGCATTTGGCGCATATCCCTCAACACCCATCTTATCCATGCAACTGTCTAAACTTTTAAAAGACAAAATTGTACCTCCCATCTCTACTACGATCTCTGGCAGCTTGTTCCACACACTCACCATCCTCTGCGTGAAAAAAACCTGTCCTCTGGACACTTTTGTATCTTTTCCTTCTCACCTTAAGCCTATGCCCTCTAGCTTTAGACTCCCCTACTTTTGGGAAAAGATGTTGACCATCTTGCTGATTTATGCCTCATTATTTTATAAACCTCTATAAGATCACCCCTGAGCCTTCTATGCTCCAGACAGAAAAGTCTCAGTCTATCCAGCCTCTCCTTATAACTCAAACAATCAAGTCCTGGTAGCATCCTATAAATCTCTTCTGCACTCTTTCTAGTTTGATAATATCCTTTCTAAAATAGGGTGAGTGACCAGAACTGTACACAATATTCCAAGTGTTGTCTTACCAATGCCTTGTACAACTTCAACAAGGTGTCCCCACTCCTGTATTCAACATTCTGACCAATGAAACCAAGAATGCTGAATGCCTTCTTCATCACCCTGTCATCTGTGACTCCACTTTCAAGGAGCTACGAACCTGTACCTATTAATATAACTGACTTGATGGCCCAACTGACCTTCTGCTACGCTGTTGGAATTCAATGGCTTCAACCACTTTCCATAAAATGTTTGAAAAGAAAGATTAATTACAAACAGGGCAATCTGACTTAAATTGACTGTGAAACTCTATACATGTGAAATTGAAAGCTTTGGTTAAATGTTGTGGAGTTCTTCACTAATTGCATCTTTTAACAATTTTTTTTCAATACTTCAACTTCAGCGATGGTAAAATTGCACTGAAACAACTACCCAAAGGCAATACCAACTGATCGACCACAAAAGTTGTCAATGGCCAATTGCTTCAAGATCAGTTAACTTTAACACAGCAACAAACTGAAAGACCCTGAAATTCACTGCACTTGTTCCCATCACCAAGGCAGGTCTGCTGAAGCTCAGACACATCAGAGAATGAAACATGTTGACCTGTTGTGCACACACGGTGCTGAAGTGTTATAGCAGAGTTGTAAAATTACCACAAAGGCTAAAGGCCCTGACACCATCCCAGCTGCAGAATGAAGACTCTTGCTCCAGAACTAGCCATACCCTTAGTCAAGCTGTTCCAGTGTAGCTAGAATACTGGTACCAGCCCAACAAATGTGGATAATTGCTCAGACATATCCTGTCATGAAAAGCAGGACAAATCCAATCAGGCCAATTTGGGTCCTATCAGTCCACTCGCAATTGTTACCAAAGTGATGGGAGCTATTCTCCATAACCTGCTTACTGATGCACAGTTTGTGTTCCATCAGAACCGCTCAGTTCCTGACCTCATCACAAGCTTATTCTAAATGCAGGGAGGGGGGATTCTATGGCCTCCCCGCAATGTATTTCTCATGACGGGAGATGGTGGGATCTTCTCATCTCACTGCTCTCAGTGGCATTTCCCATTGACTGCACCCCATGCCAACTGGAAACCCGTGGCAGGTAACGTGTGGGCAGGACCAGAAGCTCCCACTGACTTGGACAGCCGGGGACAAAAACATAAACTTAAATGGTGAGTTTAAAGAAATTTCCAGTTAACTCAATGCAGCATTTGATCAAGTGTGGCATCAAGGAGCAAAACTGGAATCACTGAGAAGCAGAGAGAAGACCTTCCACTGGTTAGAGTCTTACCTGGCACAAAGGAAGATGGTTGTGGTTATTGGAGACCCATCATCTAATGTTCAGATTAGCCACTGTGGGTAGTAATGAAGAGCAGTGAAAGAGCCAGCAAGATTATTATGATGGATATTTTGTTGAGAATATGGGCAAAATAGTCTCCTAATAACTTATTGAACCAGAGATACAAAATTAACATTCAGGTGAGAGATAACATCACTAAATATTGCTTTTCCTATGGCTCAGTAATGATTTGATTTGATTTATTATTGTCACACGTATTAGTATACAGTGAAAAGTATTGTTTCTTGCATGCTAAATAGACAAAGTTCATACAGTTAGGAGAAAATGGAGAATGCAGTGTTAAACTAGGGTGTAGAGAAAGATCAGCTTAATGTGAGGTAAGAAGTTTTTAAAGTTTATTTATTAGAAACAAGTCAGGCTTACATTAACACTGCAATGAAGTTACTGTGAAATTCCCCTAGTCGCTACACTTTGGGGCCTGTTCAGGTTAATGCCCATAACCAGCACATCTTTCAGACTGTGGGAGGAGACCCACATGGACTCAGGGAGACTGTGCAAACTCCACACAGACAGTGACCCAAACCAGGAATCAAACATGGAACCAAAGCACTGTGAGGCAGCAGTGCTAACCACTGTGCCACCATGCCACCAACAGATCCATTCAAAACTCTGGTGGCAGAAGGAAGGAGCTGTTTTTGAGTCAGTTGATACGAGGCCTCAGACTTTTATATCTTTTTCCTGACGGAAGAAGGTGGCAGAGAGTGTGCCTGAGGTTTGTGGGGTTCTTAGTTATGCTGGCTGCTTTTCCGAGGCAGTCGGAAATGTAGACTGACTCAGTGGATGGGAGGCTGGTTTGAGTGATGGACTGGGCTTCGTTCATGACCTTTTGTAGTTTCTTATGGTGTTGGGCAAAGCAAGAGCCATCCCAAGCTTTGATACAACCAGAAGGAATGCTTTCTCTAGTGCATCTGTAGAAGTTGGTGAGAATTTTAGCGGACATGCCAAATTTCCTTAGTCTCCCAAGAAGGTAGAGGCGTTAGTTGGCTTTCTTAATGAAACAAACGCGTTGCGCTATAGTTAAAATATGTGCACATTGGTTTCAAGATAAAAACAGCATCCATTGCTACAGCCCATCTGCTGACTATTTTTGGACCACAGTGCGAACTTATGTCATTTTTTGCTCCTGGACTCACCACTAGTGGGTGGAAACCGGACAAATTAATCGCACTGAAAGTAAGACTTAATGTGAGAGAGAGCGAGGAAGAGGGACAATATGGGTGATTATCCAATGAAAAACTAACTGCCCAACAGGCCAGAAAATGGAAGATTTTTCCACCCTTTTTTTGGGTGTACTTATTTTCACAAATCTCCGACGCACTAAGCCCCTCAGGGGGATTCATGCCTGTGATGGGTTCTGGGATGTGTGGGGAAGGGGACCTAATCTCGCCTGAGAGGCAGACAACAGTGCAATGAGTGGGCCACTACGCACGCGCTGATCTGTCCGGAGACTAACGTTCCGGGCTCGCTAATCTCATTGAAATTGCGATTTCAATATAATAAACAGCCTTGTGCCGATTTCTGACGGGAAGCTGATTACGTCGAAAAGTCCCGCCTGGGAGACTTGAGTTTGGCTAGAGACTAGTCGGGAATCCTGCCTCAGACCCCCCCTGATGTGTCCCAGCTCACTGTACTCCTGGAGCAGTGCAGCCAGCTGGGAGAATCGCCCCCAACTTGCTTTTCGATGCCTCTGTTCGAAGCAATAGAATTCCTTCCTGAAACATCTACATCCCCCCATCTCCCTCTCATCCTTCGATGCTCCAAAAAAAATCAGCCTCTTTGACCAAGTTTTATGTCACACATTCTAATTTTTGTTTATTCATTTGTGGGATATGGGCTGGCCAGCATTTACTGCCTGGCCCCAGTTGCCCGAGGGCAGCTGAGAGCCAACCACATTGCTGTGGCTCTGGAGTCACATGTAGACCAGACCAGGTAAGGGTGGCAGATTTCCTTCTCTAAAGGACGTTTTCTTATTTGGCTCAGTGTTAGCTTTTGTAAGATCATTCTTTTGTGTAGGGCTTTAAGATGTTTGAAGCCATTGAAGATGCTAAATAAATACAACTTATTGTTGTTGATTAAGCTTATTTGAACTTTTTAGCCACTTGCCATGGTGAATTCATAAGTAGGGGAAAAATGGCCATATGCATTAACAACACATATCCCAATTATCTGTAGGAATATTTTTGGAATAATGCCCCTTATTGCACAATCCATTAATGTTCTTCCTGTAATTTGAGTTCCGTCTCAATCGCTTGGTCAATAAAACCACATAATGGCTCTTTTTGTGAATGACTTCTGTTCCTAGTTGGCTTGGTTGTTAATGCTCTCACCTCTTGCCTTGAAATGTCAATGAATGTCCCACTGCGGGGCCTAAGCACAAAAGCTAGCAGAACACTTCCCAAAATATTTTACGGGAAAAGAATCAAAAATGAAACAATACCCTGAGTTTGAGACAGGAAGGCGCAGGGTCAGAATTTTGATGAGCAGGTTTAGTGTAGGTACCAAGGCATTTTTTTTTTCACATAAATGGTGATTAACAGCTGGGAGAGGTTGCAAGGGGAATAGTTGAGGGCAGGACTTCCATCAGCTGAAAGCTGTATTAGAAAGATGAGATCAACAGGGACACTTTTATTCAAACTGACCTTTAGCTTTCTTCACAGAATAGGAGACACAGAAATAAATGATCACACTCTCCCCTTTCTCACTTACATGCTCAAGTTTTTAACTCAGTCTTTCGGTCTCATTCTTCTGTCTCAAGATAATGGGTGCCGCTAACCAGCAATTATTGGTCATCCCTAGGTAATTACTGCAGCCCATATAGTAAAGACACCTCCAGAGTCCCAGGGATGGCATGTTGCTTACCATCGCACCTCGCAATGACAGGGGCCCGGGTTCAATTCCATTTCGGGTCACTGTCTGTGTGGAATTTGCACATTCTTCCTGTGTCTGCATGGGTTTCCTCCGAATGCTTCAGTTTCTCACCAACTTTTACAGGTGCACCATCGGAAGCATTCTTTCTGGTTGTATCAAAGCTTGGTATAGGCCCCTGCTCTGCCCAAAGCCGCAAGGATCTACAAAGTGTCATGAACGTAGCCCAATCCATCATGCAAACCAGCCTCCCATCCATTGATTCTGTCTACACTTCCTGCTGCCTCGGAAAAGCAGCCAGCATATTTAAAGATTCCATGCGCTCCAGACATAATCTCTTCCACTTGCTTCCATCAGGAAAAAGATACAAGAGTCTGAGGAAACGTACCGACTCACTCAAGAACAGGCTCTTCATGCTGCCATCAGAATTTTGAATGGACCTACATCGCACTAAGCTGATGTTTCCCTACATCCTAGCTATTACTATAACACTATATTCTGCAATCTGTCCCTTTTTTTTCCACTATAAATGGTATGCTTTGGCTGTATGGTGTGCCAAAACAACTCTGTTCACTCTATACTAATAAATGTGACAACAATAAATCAAATCAAATCAAATTCCTCCCACAGTCCAAGGATGTGCAGGTTAGGGGAATTGGTCATGCTAAATTGTCCTTTAAATATCCGAACCATATAAGTTGGGTGGATTGGGCATGATAAATGCATGGGGTCACAGAGACTGGATGGGAGGGAGTGAGTGAGGGTAAATGATCTTCTGGACAGTCAGTGCAGACTCATAGAACATAGAACAGTACAGCAAAATACAGGCCCTTTGCCCCTTGATGTTGTGCCGAGCTATACCCAAACCCAAGATCAAGCTATCCCACTCCCTATCATTCTGGTGTGCTCCATGTGCCTATCCAATAACTGCTTGAAAACTCCTAAAGTGTCCAACTCCACTATCACAGCAGGCAGTGCATTCCACACCCCAACCACTCTCTGAGTAAAGAGCCTACCTTGGACATCCCTCCTATATCTCCCCCCTAGTAACAGCTACATCCACCCAAGGAAATAGTCTCTGAACGTCCACTCTATCTATCCGTCTCATCATCTTATAAACCTCTATTAAGTTGCCCCTCATCCTCCTCCGCCCTAGCTTCCTCAACCTTTCTTCATAAGACCGACCCTCCAAACCAGGCAGCATCCTGGTAAATCTCCTCTGCCCTCTCTCCAATGCTTCCACATCCTTCTTATAGTGAGGTGACCAGAACTGCACACAACATTCCAAATGGGGTCTCACCAAGATCATATACAGTTGCAGGATAACCCTGTGGCTCTTAAACTCTAACCCCCTGTTAATAAACACTAACACACTATAGGCCTTCTTCATGGCTCTGCACACTTGAGTGGCAACCTTCAGAGATCTGTGGATATGATCTCTCTGTTCCTCCAATTCCTCAGAAACCTGCTGTTGACCCTGTAATCCAGATTCAAATTTGTCCTACCAAAATGAATGACCTTGCACATATATGAATCACCTTGCACTTATATGACTCAGTGGGCTGAATGGCCTCCTTCTGGACTGCACGATCCTATGGATTTTAACTCAGTAATGATGATGTGACAGCTGACCCAAGTCTTGTCACAGGGAAACCTGAAAGATGATGTCATTCCTTCGCATCTGCTGTCCCTGTCCTTCCAAATGGTAGAGTTCACAGGTCTGCATTACTTTCAACTCTCAAAGTCTTGCACTTTGGCCCCTGGATTGTTTTACCTGACTGTCTAAATGGGAAAAAAAAAATCACAGCCTAGTTAAATAACATGGAGGCAAGCAGTGATTTTACAGACAGGCATCAAACATTCAAATTGTTTCTTGGGTATTTCTTTCCCTGCTGTTAAAACAATAATTAGGAATTGGAAAGCCTTTATTCCATACAAGTTGGTCAAATTCAAGATTCAGGAATGCATTGTGAGCATCTTTGCCCTGGATAATACAGCAGCGTCAAGGGGCGAGGGGCCACCACATCTCTGATTTTTTTGTAGTTTGACACTAAAATAAAAGGTAATAAAATACACATAATGCACAAAAAAATAATTGGTCCAAGGATGAGGAACCCACGGTGGAGGAAAATTGCTGAAGCCGCGCTTTATTTAAAGTGCCTGCCAAAGCTGATTGATTTCATCTCGACAGGACTAATTTGTATGTTCTGAGTCGCACAAGTGTTCCCTTTCTATACTTGGTGAGCTGATTCTGACGTAGAGTAGGAGTGATGTGGAGATGCTGGTGTTGGACTGGGGTAAACACAGTAAGAAGTCTCATAGCTCCAGGTTAAAAGTCCAACAGGTTTATTTGGTAGCAAAAACCACTAGCTTTTGGAATGATGCTCCTTTGTCAGGTGAGTGGGGTTTCAGTTCACAAACTAACTGTCAATGGTGCTATATAACTGTAAAGCCACCTCTACTTACTGAAAACCTATTACATCTCAAGCTTCAGATGTGTTGATGATTTGAGGCTGACTAAATTGAGGCAATACTCTCTGGCATTTAGAAAAACAACAGATAATCTTATTGAGGTGCCTAAGATTCTGAAGAGGTTTAACAGGGTAGGCACTGGAGTTGCTTCATCTCGGGCTGAGGAATCCAGGCACAGTCTCAGGATAAGGGAAGGATCATTTCAGATTGAGACGAGGAGAAATCTTTTCAGTCAAAGGATTGGGACCCTTTGGAATTCTCTGTCCCAGAAGGTTGCAGTTGTGCCCTCGTTGAACATATTTAAGGCTGAAATGGAAGGATTTTCGATCTCTCAAGGACATTAACACTAGGCAGGAAAATGGAGTTGAAATGGATGATCAGCCATGATTGTACTGAATGGTAGAGCAGGTTCTTTGGACTGTATGGTCTGCCTCTGCTGCTGGGCAGCACAGTGGTTAGCACTTCACAGGGACCCGGGCTCGATTCCCAGCTTGGGTTTCCTCCAGGTGAACAAAGAACAAAGAGAATTACAGCACAGGAACAGGTCCTTCAGACCTCCAAGGCTGCACCAACCAGACTGCTCGTCTGAACTAAAGCTCCCTAGTCTTCCGGGGACTATATCCCTCTATTCCCATCCTATTCATGCATTTGTCCAGACACCTCTTAAAAGTCACTATTGTATCTGCTTCCACTACCTCGCCCAGCAGCAAGTTCCAGGCACTCACCACCCTCACACCTTAAACCTATGCCCCCTGGTAGTTGACACTTCCACCGTGGGAAAAAGCTTCTGACTATCCACTCTGTCCATGCCTCTCATAATCTTGTAGACTTCTATCAGGTCTCCTCTCAACCTCCAGCGTTCCACTGAGAACAAACCAAGTTTCTCCAAACTCTCCTAACTCTCCTCATAGCTAATGCCCTCTGTACCAGGCAACATCCTGGTAAATCTTTTCTGTACCCTCTCCAAAGCCTCCAGGCGCTCTGGTTTCCTCCCACAGTCTGAAAGACATGCCGGTTAGGTACGTTGGACATGCTAAATTCCCCTTCAGTGTATCCGAACAGATGCTGGAGTGTGGCGACTAGAGGATTTTCACAGTAACTTCATTGCAATGTCAATGAAGTCTATTTGCGACACTAATGAAAAAAACATTATTTCATGTGGTCATTTGGTTTCCAAGTTCTTATAAGAGTCGTCAACTTGAAATCCTGTTTACCCACCTCCACAAGTGCTGCCAGACCTGGTGCATAGGTCTAATTTTCACCACTTTTATTTCAAATATCCATTGCACTTTGCTTTTATTTCATTTTACATTTGACATTTAGAGATAATAGAAAGAGGAACCACTTATTCCAAATAGTCCAGGCTGCATTTGAACTGAGGATGCAGGATTGGGAGGTTAACGTTGCTGTCCTCCCACTATCCATCCACGTGCCTTTAATTCAGTTGAAACCAGTGGCGATGCCATTCATCTGTGTTTACCAATCCACGTCCTTTCTTTTCTCTTATAGTCGCTGACGGAGCTTGCTACAACCACAAAAATATTAAATCTATTACTGTCGTTTTAATTTGCCAGCGAGGTTTGACTTCACCTCCCCAAGCGCCCATCTCTCGAGGGGGCAAAGTTTGACAAATTACTGGTGGAGTTTCATTGTCAGAGGTAATGAATGGGTGATGCAAATAGAAAGAATGTGAAATGGAATCTATTAAGGAACAATAATTCATCTTCACTTGGAGTGCAAGCAAATTTCCAAAGAAAGAGAGGAAATGTGTATCAGTAAAGTCGAGTGTTCATTTTCCAGATTTTGTAATCTGTTAATTGTCTGTGTTTTTTTTTCAGAGAAACGTATCAGGGGTCATGCATCATTATATGCAATGCAGCACTCAAGCACAGAGAGGCGGATTCTCATTATCAGAGTGCTCACTGAGTTTAAAAGGAATGCCACATCTGCTGGAAATCAGAAATAAAAAGCTTGGCACTAGTCAGCAAGCAGGCCGCTTTGAATGAAAAAAGGTTCAAAGTGTCTCCACTGAGAAATATAAGCATTAAATCTGGTCTGATGTTCCTGGCGTGGTGGTACTGACAGAGTAATGCACAAACCAGGGTGGCACAATGGTCAGTACTGCTGCCTCACAGCACCAGGGACCCAGGCTCGGTTCCCGTCTCGGGTCACTGTCTGTGCATAGTTTGCACATTCTCCCTGCATCTGCGTGGGTTTCCACCGGGTGCTCCAGTTTCCTCCCACACTTCGGAGATGTGTGGGTTAGGTTGATTGGCCACGTTAATGTGTCCCTTAATGTCAGGGGGATTAGCAGATAAATGTGTGGGTTTATGGGAATCGGGCCTGGGTGGGGTTGTGGTTGGTACAGACTCGATGGGCCAAATGGTCTCCTTTTGTACTGTTGGGATTCTATGAAACAGGAGTGCCGTCTTTAGAATGAGCCTTTAAGATAAATTCTTGTCTATCATCTCAGGTTGACACAAGAGATCGTTTGGGACCATTGGATTTTGCTGAGCACAACATGGCTGCTGTGTTTGCCTACACAACAACACTTAACAGAAAGTACAATAATTCATTGTATGTGTAAATATTTGAGACAGCTGTCAGACGTATCTTTCTTTTTAGAAGTACAGGTCTGAACTGAAACTGCCAATAACATTTGCTTTTTATCTCTCTCATTCTAAGATGTTGGGACATCTTGTTCAAGTTGTGCAAGTCATTAATAAGGTCACATTTGGAATACTGCGTACAGTTCAGTTCACCCTATTATAGAAAAGATATTATTAAGCTGGAAAGGGTGCAGAAAAGATTTACTAGGATGCTACCTGAACTTGATGGTTGGAGTTATAAGGATAGACTGGGACTTTTTTCCCCTGGAGCATAGGAAGCTTAGGGGTGATTTTATTGAGGTCTATAAAATAATTAGGGGCATAGATCAGCTGGATAGTCAACATCTTTTCCCAAAGGTAGGGGAATCTAAAACTAGAGGGCATAGGTTAAAAGGGGAGAGATACAAAATGGTCCAGAGGGGCATTTTTTTTTCCACACAGAGGATGGTGAGTGCCTGGGGTGTCTTTTAAAAAGCATTTAAACAGTTACATGGGTAAGATGGGTGTAGAGGGATATGTGTGAAACGCTGGTAACTGGGACTAGCTTACGGTCTTAAAAAAAAGGCAGGGGGGAGACATGAACAAGTTGGGCCAAAGGGCCTGTTTCCATATTGTAAACCTCTGTGCTTCTATGTTGTAGTGTTGCATTATTTTGCAGTTGCAGTAGATACATATTGTTCACGTGAAACTGCCAAATGGAATGACACCAGCCAAGGGAGGTGCAAAGAGTATGGAGTGTTAATAAAGAAAGGATTAAGTGGGATTGCTATCAAATAAACTGGTTGGACTTAAACCTGATGTTGTGAGACTTCTTACTTAATAAAGGAAAGCACTGTTGGTCATGCTAGTTTATTTTCCAGACTTTTTGATCAATAGGCTAGGCTTGTATCCATTCAGTTTACAAGAGTAAGGGACAACTTGATTGAAGTATATACGATCCTGAGCACTATTGGCAGGGTGGATATGGAAAGGATGTTTCTTCTTGTAGGAAAATCTAGAACTTGGAGTCAATGTTTAAAAATAAGGGCTTACCCATTTAAAATGGAGATGAGGCAAAAATAAATTCTGAATCCTGAGTCTTTGAAACTCACTTCCTGAAAAGGCGGTGGAAGCAAATTCTTTGAATACTTTTAAGGCAGAAGTGGATATGTTCTTGATAAGCAAGGGTGCGATAGGTTATCAAGGGTAGGCAGGATGCAGATTTCAGCTTACTAACACATCAGCAAATGATGAAGCAAGTCTGAGAGGCTGATTGTCCGGCTCTGGTTCATAAGTTTGTACGTTGTCAAGTCCCAACACCCTCACCCCAGCCAAGAAACTCACATTAGCAATGAGGATGATACAAAAGAGGAAGGCATGCATCTCTTGAGGGTTTTCTCTACTCTCTGCAGTTAAAAAGCACAGTGTAGTTTGTGGAAAGTGCTTCAAGCGACAGACTTACAGCCACAGTCAGGCTGTGTTAAAGTCGCTCAAGCTGTTCAGGTTTAGCAAGCAGGAGAGCTTTACAGAAAAAAAATCTCATCATTATTGCTGATGACAATGGCATTGTCTATGCCTAATTTACTTCATTTTGAAATGCATCTGGAGCCATCGTTTGTATTCCCCCATTGGAAAAGACGGTTGGAGACATTTGGAAGGCTCCATGGCATCACAGAGGACGAAAGGAAAATAAAAGCATTATTTTTCCACAATGATGCTGTAGAATGACTCCGGAGGCGCTGAAGTCACGCCAAAGAATACAACACAAAACAAAATCATCCACAGATGTACATACACAAAGCCAAGGAGACAATCGCTTCAAGCAACGAGCAGCCAATGGGACCTGAGTGAAGGTGAACAGGTGGAGAGAGAAATAAGAGCACAAATGAGAAAAGGCGTGTGCCAAATATATCGAATAGCACTGAAGAAAGACAGAGTGCTATCAGACTGCTGGAGTTGGCAAGGGGTCATTCAGTCTCCTGAACTACAGGTGTTGAGGCTGTTAAACGCTACATCTCAATTTCACCTCCAGTGAGGACGATTCCATCGTTTACACACCACAAAGTCACTAGCAAAACAACAACGGGCAAGTCACAAATGAACTGGCAATGTGTCCAAACAACCTTTCCACTGCAGTGGTGCTTATCCACAGTTTAGTTACTAGTCACAAGTAAGACTTACACTAACATTGCAATGAGGTTACTATGAAATTTCCCTAGTCTCCACAGTCCAAAGCCAGTTCGGATCAACACACCTAACCATTACGTCTTTCAGAATGTGGGGGGAAACCAGAGCATCTGGCGGAAACCCACACAGACACGGGGAGCATGTGCAAACTCCACACACAGTGACCCAAGCCAGGAATCAAACACAGATCCCTGGCATTGTGAGGCAGCAGTGCTAATCACTGTGCCACCCACAGCACAGTTCAGGATTCTCAGCTCCTGATAAATAAGGAAAAGTCTGTAGAAAACCCATCTACCTTGCTCATAAATGGAGGTGATGGCCTAATGCTATTATCACTAGTCTATTAATCCAGAAACCCAACTAATGTTCTGGGGATCTGGCTTCAAATCCTCAGTTGGTGGAATTTGAATTCAATTTTTTAAAAAATTCTGGAATTAAGAATCTACTCATGACCATGAAACTATTGTCAATTGTCAGAAAAAAAACACATCTGGTTCACTAACATCCTTAAGGGAAGGAAATCTGCCATCCTTACTTGGTCTGGCCATTTGTGACTCCAGTGCCACAGCAATGTGATTGACTCTAAACTGCCCACTGAACAAGGGCAACTGAGGATGGTCAATAAATGCTGGCAACCAGCAACAGCCATGTCTCATGAATGGATAAAAAATGTACTGCTATTGAAATAACTCCTCAGAGACCAGTGTCACTTCACCAGATTCCCTTTGTTTCTCAACTCAATTCCACTCCCAGTGTTTCAGGTATAAATTCAGAATCTGAAGTGTCAGTAGCCCTGATACTCCTCAATATATACAAAGTGAGACTCTGAATGGGCAGGCAATCATTACCTCAATCAGGGAGATCTACACCAAGAGGTCAACCTCTTGTTGAAGTCACTGCAGTCATTAACAACAAAATCAATCAATCACTGAAACAACACTAATCAAAGGTTGTCAAGGAGGTGAGAATATCACCAATGTAGAGGCAGGTGACTCTGAACATGTCCTTGTGCTCTCTTTGAGATGCAGCATAGAGACATGTGTGACGGTGACCATTAGCTCCTCAGACATAGATGCTCTCAGAGATACATGGACATCTACCAATACCATGGGAGACTGTAATAAGTTCTCAGAGGCAGAAGCCCCTTCATCAAAAATCCCTTCATTTCCAAGTTTGACAACAGCATACAGAATGCTCTCAGTCTGCACTAGGTGACCCAGAGGGCCTGATACTCCTGGTTAAATACAAAGCAAGAAACTGCCTGATTGGCCCATCAATTTGACCCTTAATCAGGGAGTTCATATTCTCACAGTCCCACCTCAATTGCCTGATTAAAGTCATTACAGAGACAAAGGGTCCAAGAAATTTCAGGATCTACCCATTTTCTGCGGATCAGATGGTCTTTCTTGAGGCCACTGAAAATTCTTGGGACTTTTGAAAGACAAATCTTTTTCAAAGACACCGGAGTGAAGAGTACATTACATGTCATATCTGGAAAGTGTGACGTGCTCATCAGTTTCCACACAGCAATAGATCTTGTAAATTGAGTTTGTGTCTGTGTATGCCCTGCTTGTGAACACAACTCCCACTCACCTGATGAAGGAAAGCTCGTGCTGCCAAATAAACCTGTTGGACTTTAACCTGGCATTGGGAAACTTCTTACTGTGTTTGCCCCAGTCCAACACCGGCATCTCCACATTATGGCTTCAGTGGCAAGTTTCAAGCAGACCCCAACGTGATTCTGATTTGATTTGATTTGATTTATTATTGTCACATATATTAATATACAATGAAAAGTATTGTTACTTGCAAAGCATACTGTATATAGAGAAGGAAAGGAGAGAGTGCAGAATAGTCATAGCTAGGATGTAGAGAAAGATCAACTTAATGTGGGGTAGGTTCATTCAAAAGTCTGACAGCAGCAGGGAAAAAGCTGCTCGAGTTGGTTGGTACGTGACTTCAGACTTTTGTATCTTTTTCCTGACAGAAGAAGGTGGAAGAGAGAATGTCCGGGGTGCGTGGAGTCCTTAATTATGCTGGCTGCTTTTTGGGGGAGGAATGTCTCACTCATAAAACTCAAGAAATCCTAAAGGGATTGTCCAGTGGTTAGCACTGCTACTTCAAAGCACCGGGGACCCAGGTTCGATTCCTGGCTTGGTTCACTGTGTGTGTGGAGTTTGCACGTTCTCCCCGTGTCTGTGTGGGTTTCTTCCCACATCTGCTGGTAAGATCTGCTGGTTAGGTGCATTGACCTGAACAGGCACTGGACTGTGGCGACCAGGAGAAGTTCATTGCACTGTTAATGAAAACCTTTCTTGTGACACTAATAAGTAAATAAACTTTTATTGGAGCGAGAATCAGATTAGAATTTGCAATGCTATGCGGTCCCCAAACCAAGTCAAACAAGAAAAAAAAGACACTTGACACTGATAATCGATGATGCCACAAAGGAGGTGCATCGGGCTGAACTTGTTTCAGTGTAGGGCAGCATCAAATTGAGTGTGTAGGGGAATCAAGGTTAGGGTGTTCTCCCACAATTTTGGAAAGTTTCAATACTCGAGGCTTAACTTTGGAGCCAATTCAGTGAAGATTTTTCAGCACCTGTTTCAGTCTGCTCTTCAAGGGCTTGAAGGCATGCTAAACAATTGTGAAGGTACTCTCCTTGATGGGTGCACTGAAAGTGAACCACCTGAATGCCTACCACATCTTGCAAGATGCAACCTCGCCCTGAACACAGATGAGTTCTCACTCAGGGAAAACAGACTCAAATTCCTTAACTATCCATTCAGCGGTGAAGGATGTCCACCTGATTACTGCTTCATACATAAGTGTAGGCCGTTCAGAGTCTGCTAGGACCCAAGGCATTTTGCAGTTGCTTCATTGCGGACTTTGCTACACTATCCGCCCTCCTACCCAATCTGGCAGAAGAGATCAGCAGATGGGAGTGGACAGCATCACATGAACAGGCTGCACTCCAAATTAAGCAATGATTGTTGGAAAATTATACAATGCTGAATTTAACTCTGAGAAAACCATCCAGCTAACGGTAGATGAAAACTCAGATGGCTTAGGTGTGGTTCTTATGCAAAAAGACAAAGAACCAATCCATTGTTGCTATGATCGCTAAACTCCTTCGAGCAATGTCATTCACAAACAGAGAGAGAAGGGCTCTCAATCACACAAGGGTATCTCAGAGTTTCATGGCTATTACTATGGATGCAAGTTTGAAGTCACATCCAAACAAAGATTACTGGTAAGCTTGTTCAATAATCCACAAAACAAGGTACCTACTTAAATAGAGCATTAGACACTTAAGTTACAAAAGCATATGTTCCACATTAACTACCAGCCAGGAAAGATCTATCCAGGGCACAACTTCTGCTGATGCCTTATTAGCTGTGGGGAAAAGTTTGCCAACAAAATCTTCACTACCTAAGTCTAACTGCGATGCCAAAGTCACTAAAGCTAGCTGACATCAAAGTGGCAACAAAACAAGGTGAGGTGGTACAATTACTTATGACAGCCACAGAATCATGAAACTTAAAGGTGTGATTGAAAGGGCGTCGACAAATGAAATTGTTCACACACCACAGAGTTTTCACAGTATTCAAATAACTCACCATTACATCCCTCATCTGATGTTGTGTTGCACAATAACTGCATAGACATTGCATAGTTATTCAGGGAATGCATTGTCAATAAAGCACACAAAGATCACCAGGGAATTTCCAAAGCCAAACAACTTCTTTGGGAAAAGTTAGAGCTCCCAGGAATTGACTGCACAGTTCAGCAAAAAAATCAATCAGTATTTCCCATGTTGAGTAACCACAATGTCGATTTTTTATGATCCGTTCAAGACTACCTCCAGGACCATAGGCTGAGGTTAGTGTTGATCTTGCAGGCTTGTCCACTGGTGAACAATTGCTTATTTTTATTGACAACTACAGCAGATTCCAACTGCTATATATATTGACAACAACTTCAGCAAAATGTTCATTTGATTTGATTTATTATTGTCACATGTATTAACATACAGTGAAAAGTATTGTTTCTTGTGCGCTGTACAGATAAAACATACCGTTCATCGTGAAGGAAGGGAGAGGGTGCAGAATGTAGTGTTATAGCTAGGGTGTAGAGAAAAAAAGTTAAAGTTTATTAGTCACAAGTAAAGCTTACATTAACGCTGCAATGAATTTACTGTGGAATTTCCATAGTCGCCACAATCTGGCACCTGTTCAGGTCAATGCACCTAACCAGCATGTTTTTCAGAATGTGGGAGGAAATTGGAGAACCCAGAGGAAACCACGCAGACATGGGGAGAACATGCAAACTCCATACAGATAGTGACCCAAGCCAGGAACCAAACCAAGTCCGTGGCACTGTGAAGCAGCAGTGCTAAACACTATGGCACCGTGCTGTGCTAGTGATACATAGAAACATTAAGATCAACTTAATGCAAGGTAAGTCCATTCAAAAGTCTGATAGCAGCAGGGAAGAAGCTGTTCTTGAGTCAGTTGGTACATGACCTGAAACTTTTGTATCTTTTTCCCGGCGGAAAAAGGTGGAAGAGAGAATGTCTGGGGTGCGTGGGGTTCTTAATTATGCTGGCTGCTTTGCTAAGGCAGTGGGAAGTGTAGACAAAGTCAATGGATGGGACGTTGGTTTGTGTGATGAATTGGGCTACATTCTTGCTGCTTTTGACCGCAAGGACCAACCTTTTGTTGTTCCTTGCGGTCAAAAGCAGTCATCCCATGTCCTTTCGGGAAACCCTGTCATCCTTACCTGATCTGGCTTACATATGACTCCAGATCCACAGCAAGAGGTAGATTCTTAAATGTCCTCTGAAAGTGAGGTATTCAGGGGCAATTAAGACAATAAATCTTGGTCTTGCGAAGGGTGTCCCATGAAAGAGTTAAAAACATAAGTAGGTTACAAGCAACAGAAAAATGCCCATTAAATGTGACATTAACATATTCATTGGAGAAAGGCAAGCATTCACATTTCCTCTTCTCCCCTAAAATAGTATTGATGTTTTAATAGTTACCCACTGGTATCTTATCCCAGTAAGTGGATATTGCATATTTGAAGCTATTTGATCACAGTTTAATCAGAACTTTTCTGCTTAGCTGTTCCCTCACATTCTGAACCAGCCAAAGTCTTTGATATCATGGGAATCATGCCATCCGCCCTAGCAATAGTCAACCGAGCACAGATAAGGAAATGAGCCTGGGACCATCTGGGCAACATTCAGTGAAGAGTCTCCACAGTATGCGAATGATTTGTAAAGATCAACAACAGTAAAAAAAAATTGAGTTCCGATGTTGCCATGATATTCCAAAAATAAAACATTAGAAGCATTCATCCTCAGATAAAAGGGTGTCACAGCTAATGGTAACACTTTGCATTTTTCTGATCTGCAGAAATGGCAGAGATGGTGACATATCCCTGAACACATTCTTGTCATTTGGATTCGTCTGTTTCATAGCTCATGAATGAATAAACAATGCTTGTCCCCTCTGAAGGCTGATTCTCAGCAAACATTTTTGTGTTGTTGACTCTTTTCCATTGATTGCTGACATGAGAGTGCTGAAGCTGAGGTCTAGCATTGCTGCTGAAGATAGCGGTGATGGAACTTCATCTTGGAATGCCAGCAGCGTGTCATCATTATGAAGTTCTTCGAAAGGTTAGTCTTGGCATGAATCAATTCCAACCTTCCAGATTGACTGGATCCACCTCAGTTCACCCATCGCTGCAACAGGTCCACAGCAAACGCCATTTCCCTGGCCCTACGGTCAACCCAGGAACATCGACATAACAATAACACCTATGTCAGACTCCTATTTATCAGCTACAGCTCAGCCTGTTGTCAGTGCAGACTCAATGGGCTGAATGGCCTCCTTCTGCACTGAAGGGATTCTGTGATTCTATGATAATGACAATCAGACAGCTTTGTGGTGACTTTTATTTTGTGTTGAATTAGGAGGCATTGGGTTGACACATCCCTGCCATAAATTGGGTCACAATTAGTCCTGAAACTAATTTTTGCAATTGAACTTTTACAGCAAAAGATAGGGCAGAACCTTGGGAGTGTCATTTCTGGTGAGTAAACTGGCATGGAACTCTCCAGCTCCTCTGGCACTTTTCTCTCCAGATCTTGTCAATGTAACTGCCAAAACAAAAGGACGTGGGTGATTTGCACCATCTCTCTGGCAAGGTGGAGGCTCTTAGAATCAGGAACCCGCTCGACTGAGATCAAGGTGCCATTTTTAAATCACCCCTCCATCCACCTTGGAGGTATCTGTAGCCACCCCCAAGTCACTTGAACAACTTTGCTATCGCCACCATCCCATTGCTCTCCGCCCCCACAATCATCGCTGGCATCTTCATTTCCCCCCCTCCCCCTGCCTCCACTCCCATCATCCGTGGCGTTGCTTACCCCATCCCCTTCCTTCACTGCCCACCCTCACCCACCCCGAGATCCCCAGCATTGCTTCATCCCCTTCCATTCCCTGATCATCCCCGACATCTCCATCACTCTATATCTGCTCCCCCAACCAAAAATGGATGACCATGATGTGGAGTTGCCAGTGTTGGGCTGGGGTGGGCACAGTAAGAAGTCTCACAACGCCAGGTTAAAGTCCAACAGATTTACTTGATAGCACGAGCTTTCGGAATGCTGCCCCTTCATCAGGTGAGTGCACTGTTGGACTTTAACCTGTTGTTGTGAGACTACTTGCCTGTTCCCCCAACCAAAAGTGGATGAGTCTCAACACATGAGGTTCCACCTCAAGCCTGCTTCTGGCACTGTCAAGTCCTATCCCCATAACCCCCTACATTTCTCCTGCTAATCTCCCTGACACTGGGGTGAGGAGGCAGGATGCAATTGAGCATGGCCACTCAATCTAATCTGCACATCTTTGGACCTAGTAGCTCAAAATTTAAGTGACAAGGCAGCTCTGCAATTGGAAAATCACACAAACTTAGTCTGAAAACATCAACTGATGTTCATTGCTCATAGCTGAGCCAATGGGAATCGGAATAATGGGACCTTCTATCTGGAGCTGTGTTTTCACAGATAACCAACATATTTACTCTGAACTTTTGACTCCCAATTCGAATCTGACAGTCGTGCCAGCCTCCTGAATGACTTCTAATTTAATGTATCTAACAGCTGGAGCCTGTGAGCACCGATGGTCTGTTGTATTACGAAGACCTACAGGCAACAACATTGAATGGTGAGCAGGCTGTGAAAATACCACCAATAAACTTCAGGAGACTGAAATGAAGACAATTTGACATCAGATTATTTTCCCCCTACTTCTGAAGCTCAGATGAAAATTCTGCTCACCCAAAGAAAATCTTTGAATCTCTAAACTCTGCCACGACATTGGGGTGGTACGGTGGCACAGTGGTTAGCACTGCCACTTCACAGTGCCAGGGACTCAGGTTCGATTCCAGTCTTGGGTCCTGTCTGTGTGGAGTTTGCACACTTTCCCTGTGTCTGCGTGGATTTCCTCCGGATGCCCTGGTTTCCTCGCACATTCCAAAGACATGCTGGTTAGATGAATTGGCCATGCTAAATTCTCCCTCAGTGTACCTGGACTGTGGCGACTGGGGGATTTTCATAGTAACTTCACTACAGTGTTAATGTAAGCCTACTTGTGACTAATAAATCACCTTTAAATTTCTATTTGCGCTGTGTCTGGCATACAATGCTTGCGCCAGAAATATTTGTAATCCATCACCTAAAATGATCAATAATTTTTCATTTCTGCTGTTCAATCTAACAGGAAATCCACAATCAATGTGGAGACTGGAATATAACTAATGCAATTCACTCAATGAAGCACAATATACGCCTTAAGGATAAGTTCTGAAGGTGCCACTGGCGATGCAGAATCTCTCTGGACACAAGTGTGAGACTCAGGTAGGAATCTACCTACAGCGCCATAACTGGTGTGGCACAGTGGTTAGCACTGCTGCCTTACAGTGCCAAGGATCTGGGTTCAATTCTCAGCTTGGGTCATTATCTGTGTGGAGTTTGCATGTTCTCCCCGTGTCTGCATGGGTTTCCTCCTGGTGCTCCGGTTTCCTCCCACATTCTGAAAGACATGCTGGTTAGGTGCATTGACCCGAATGGGTGCCAGACTGTGGCGCCTAGGGGAATTTCACAGTAACTTCATTGCAGTGTTAATGTAAGCCTATTTATGACTAGTAAATATACTTTAACATTATGACCCATACCCACTGTTAGCGACAATTCCAGTTTTCTTCAGCCTGGGGCAAATTTTACCGTCTTGCTGCCACGGGAATCAGAGCGGGCGAGGGAAGGACCATGGAAATGTCCATTGACCTCGAGCTGGATTTTCCGGTTTTGGGGCAAGCGAGGCTGGAAAGTCCCGCCCACTGTTTCTTTTTCCCAAATTGCTCTCTTCCCATCACGGACTGTCCCCCCCACAGGGGATGGTATGAGAGGAAATATGCACAAGCTGTCAATTTTGTGGACTCATAGGAAATGTTCCCTTTTACTTGTGATGTTTGCAGGCAGTCCAAGTATGTAGCTCCTTTAAAATGTTTTGAGTAGCTGAGCACATGGTAATTTAAAGGGGTCAACTTGTGCTGGGATTTCTAGTTGCTGAGGGAACATTGCTCATGACTGTTTCAATTCAGCTGGCAGCCATTCTGCCCTTTGTATGTGTGCTGGTTCTAGCTGCACATTACAGCAACTTTCTCTCACTCCATTTCCCCATTGAATGTCTGCTTTATTAGCTCTTGGGATGTGACTGTCACCAGCAAAGTTGTTATTCATTTCCCATCCTTGAGAAGATGGTGGTGGACCATCTTCTTGTCCCATTGCAATCCAACAGTGTAGCTACACCCACTGTGCTACACCCAAGTGAGCAGTGTGTCTGACATGGAGGGATATTCCGCCCCTTAGCTCTTATAGGTAAGCCAAAGATAGGGGAGTCTAAAACTAGAGGCCATTTATTTAAGGTGACAGGGCAGAGATACAAAAGTGTTCGGAGGGGCAATTTTTTCACACAGTGGGTGGTGAGTGTCTGGAACGAGCTGCCAAAGATAGCAGTAGGGGTGAGAGCAATTTTGTCTTTTAAAAAGCATTTAGACAGTTGCATGGGTAAGATGAGTATAGACTGATATGGACCAAATGTGGGCAATTGGGATTATCTTAGGGGTTTAAAAAAAGGGCAGCATGGATGAGTTGGGCCAAAGGGCCTGATTCCATGCAGTAAACCTCAATGACTCTGTGACTCCAGATGGTAGAGGTCACAACTTTGAGAAGTGCTGTCACAGGACCTTTGATGCACTTGTTGTAGCGCATCTTGTAGATGGCACATACTGCTGCCACTGTGTGTCAGTGGTGGGGGATTTGAACATTTATCGTGGTGAGTGGTGTGCTGATTAAACAGGCTACTTTGTCCCAGATGGTGTTGAGTTTCTTGGGTGTTGTTGGAGCTGAACACTTTCAAGCAAGTAGAGAATATTCCACACATTGCTTACTTGTGCCTTGTAGATGCTGGGCAGGCTTTGGGGAGTCAGGAGGTGAGTTACTCGCTGCAACATTCCACAACATTGGATCAGCTTTTATAGGCACAGTTTTTACAGGGATGATTTAGTTTCTGCTCAGGGGTAACCCCTCCAGTTTGTTGATAGGGGGAGATTCAGCAATGGCAATGCTGTTGAATATCAAGGAGGATGGATTGGTTTGATTATCTTTGGTCTGATATTGTCACTTCCTGGGCATTTGCGTGGTGCCTCTAATTGTTTTAATATTTCACTCCCTTCAAAATCTTGAGGCAAAATTCATCTTGAACGGTAAAATGAAAGGGAAGGCAGTGAATGAGGAACCTTTTTTAGTAACTTATTGAATTTGATGAAACAGTAAATTGAGCATGAAGTGCAATGGATTGTCTATTTGTTATCATGCATTTAGCTCTTTCAAGAAGACCAATTTAACCCCTGACCTGATTGAATCAACTTCAGTGGCACTTGGTGATAACGCATTCCAGATACTGGGGAATAGTTTCAACTTCGGCACAATTGACATTCTGGGCACAAACTGTAAGGTTTTTCCAAAGTAAGGTGGCAGAGTGGTTAGCGCTGCTGCCTCACAGTGCCAGGGACCTGGGTTCGATTCTGGTCTTGGACACTGCATGTTCTTCACGTGTCTCTGTGGGTTTCCTCCCACAGTCCAAAACTGTGCAGGCCAGGTGGAGTGGCCATGCTAAATTGCCCCTTAGTGTCAAGGGGACAAGCAGGGTAAATATGTGGGGCTATGGGCATAGGGCTCGAGTGGGATTGTGGAGTGTGGGCTTGGTGGGCTGAATGACCTCAAGCTGCATTGTAGGGATTCTATGTTTGTATGAATATCCAATGGGAATGGTATTTTTTCCCTATTTACCTTTTCAAATCATTTTATCATTTCAAACATTTCTACTGGATTGTCCTTATGCTCCACTCTTCCAATGAACATGGACTTGTTTTGTCCAAATAAGAAGTCTCACAGCACCTCATATTTTGGCTAAGACTCTATGCCTGTAGCAGGCTAAAAGACATCGACACGTATAAACAACTCTTTGATTTGTATTCAGTGTCCCTTCAGATAAAACCTAGACTTGCACAAATGCTCCAGCATGTATTTTTAGGATTACAGAAATCTCAGTGAATAAGGCTGCTGCTAATTACCCCATTGTGCAAGTGACTGCTCAGCCCATCATCCAGTGTCGTGCTTCCCCCTAGAACTGTACGGTGTTGCCATTCATTTCATTTCAGTTGCAACATTTACACAAACACTTGCAAGTTACCACAAGTACAGATTTTGTGCCAACATCATTAAAGATACAATGCCTTGATCTTCCTGAATGAGCAGAGAGAGAGAGAGCGAGCTGGTTAGCCATTTAGAGACAACTAGATTCTGCCCCAATTCTGTCCTCACTGTTATCTACACACAGCCTCTTGTTAGCGTGGATCAGTAGTTAACAATCATGAGTTGAAGCTCTGGCTGAAATCCTCCCCTCACACAACTGGTTCCTTGTGCAGAGGATACTGAAATGAACTGTAGGCTAAGAGGTTTAGTCTCTTGCTCCAATGGATTTTTAGGGGGAGGTGGTTGTTGGGGGGGTGTATTTTAAATTAAAGAGGTACAATTCTGTCTGGGGTCCCACACTTCCTGACCACACAGAGACTTACTGCTGTGGCTGGCGAGGTCTTGGACGGGAAGCCCATTCTTGCCCGAGTTGAGGTCCTGAAGTGGTTAAGCAGCAGCATGGTGGCACACTGGTTAGCACCGCTGCCTCACAGCGCCAGGGACCCGGGTTCAATTCCAGTCTCGGGTCACTGTCTGTGTGGAGTTCGCGCATTCTCCCTGTGTCTGCATGGGTTTCTTCTGGGTGCTCCTGTTTCCTCCCACACTAAAAAGATGTGCAGGTTAGGTTGATTGGCCAAGATAAATTGCCCCTAGTGTTCAGGGGGATTAGCAGGGTAAATATGAGGTGTTATGGGAATCGGGTCTGGGTGGAATTGTGGTTGGTGCAGACTCGAAGGGCTGAATGGTCTCCTTCTGCACTGTAGGGATTCTAAGATTCTATGAATTAATGGCCACTGAAGGGCCTTTTCCCACTCAGCCTGAATCTTGAGGTTAACGGGAACATGAACCTTTTCGACAGAACACCAGGAAGAATCAAATTCAGATCTCAAGTGGGAAGGTGGTTGGTTGGTTGGTGGGTGGGCGGGGGAACCACCTCCATCAGGAACCCCCCCAACCCCCCCTTATGACTGAAGGCACCCACTCCTTAAGACCCAGTGACCTCCAGAACTCTCTCCCTCCTCTCCCCCTTGTTTGAGCCTTTTTGTTGTAGTCCAGCAAAGGAAAGGCTTCTTCTTAAACTCCCTTTATTTTCCTAGTTCAACTCCACATACACATCCAGCAATCCGTACCACCTGTAACCTCTGATTATATCCCAGTGACTTCCAGTAAATAATTAACATCCAATCTGGGACTTAAGTGGAAGGTGACTGTTAACCCATTCCTAACACCGTCCCTCTGTCCCCCACCCCCCAGCTTCTTCTCTGAGACCCCAATCACATCCCTCATGCCCTCCAGGCCTTCCCTAAACTCCACTCCCCTGGTAACTCTGACACTTCCCCTTTCATTGGACTCTGGCACATTGCTGCCATTCCTCTGTCCATCGCAGAGACTGTGGGACTGTGGCCAATCTGACAGAGCTGTCACTCTATCAGGTTAGCCAGGAGGGGAAGGTGGTGGCGTGGTGGTATTGTCACTCGACCAATAATCTGGAGATCCAGGACAAGATCTGTCCTGGGTTCAAATCCCACCCTGGTAGATGGTAAAATTTGAATTCAGTAAAAAAATAATTTGGAATTCAAAGTCTGATGATGACTTTGAAACCATGCTCAATTGTCCTAAACACCCATCTGGTTCACAAATATCCTTTTGGAAATCTGCTGTCCTTATCTGGACTGGCCCACATGTGAGTCTAGACCCAGAGCAGTGTGGTTGATTCTCAAATGGGGGGCAGTTAGGGATGGGCAACTATCAATGCTGGCCTAGCCAGCAACACCCAAGCCCTGTAAATTCATAAAAAATGTTATTTAAGGACAGACTTTCTTCAAAGTGAGAAGTGGAAGTCCTGTGAACAGCCAATCAATGTTCATTGCAGTGTCAATTGGTTGCAGGGCAGCCAGCGTTGATGGGAATCTGTTCCCTGTTGACTCTTGAGAGAAGCGAACCCCCATTATCCCGAAAACTCAAGCCCAGATTTCCTGCTGCCACCTGAGCTAAGATGAGCTAATCCTAGGTTTTCCCAGGTCTGTGCAGTTCAATTCCATATTAATCTATTGTGAATGCAGAAATCACATTGTAACAGTAACAAAATAGTGATGGGACAATCACCTTAATCCCTGTGCACAGTGTCAGGTAAAAGCAAAAGTAGTCACAGTCCCATAGGCTGCACCCCGCACCCCCCCCCCCCCACCCCCCCCACCCCCCCCCCCCCCTTTGAGGACGTAGGCCGAGGATCACCAAAACTCCAGGAAGGGGCATGGCCTTCATGAATGACCTCAACCTGTATGGAAATTGAACCCTTGTTGTTGCTGTCACTCTACATCACGATCAGCTGTCCAGCCAACTGAGTTAGACAACGTATGTACAATTACAGTGTTAGCACTGATGCATGTGGAATCTATGCGGTAGTAGATACGAACAGACTCCTTCATTCGGATATGTTATGCAAGCAACGTCTCTCCCTTCTTTAATAGAAGCAAAATAATGTGGATGCTGGAATCTGAAACAAAAACAGAAAATGCCAGAAAATCTCAGCAGGTCTGGTAACATCTATGGGGAAAGAAAAAGGGTCAATGTTTCAAGTCCAGATGACCCTTCACCAGAGCTTTGTCAGGACAACTTTTACACATGCACCATAGAGAGCATTGTTTCTGGATGTTTCACAGCTTGGTATGGATCCTGCTCTGCCCGAGACTGCAAGGAATTACAAAAGGTTGTAAATGTAACCCAATCCATCACGCAAACCAGCCTCCCATCCATTGACTCTGTCTACACCTCCCAATGCCTCGGCAAAGCAGCCAGCACAATTAAGGACTCCGCGCATCCTGGAAATGTTCTCTTCCACCTTCTTCTGTCAGGGAAAAAGATGCAAAAGTCTGAGGCCATGTACCAACTGAAGCATAGCTTCTTCCCTGCTGCTGTCAGACTTTTGAATGGACCTACCTTGCATTAAGTTGATCTTTCTCTACACCCTAGCAATGACTGTAACACTACATTCTGCACCCTTTTCTTATGAACGGTATGCTTTGTCTGTATACCGCACAAGAAATAATACATGTGACAATAATAAATCAAATCAAATCAAATCTTCCTTCTCCTGCCTGCATGCAAAACCGGCAAGGTGTGCATTTCTTGTCATTTGGCTGAGTCAAATGTCAGATTAAGTCCAAGTTCAGGGGCAATGCTTTTTCTTGTCAGCTTAGCTCTTGTTTGTCCCTCTTGTGGGGAGCATGAATTGGATTCAATCTGAGTTTGTTTTTTGAAACAAGCAAGGAAATAGGTTAATAGTTCACTGGTCTGCTGTACATACTGGCTTTGTAACTTTAAGAATAGAGTAAAAACATTTTAATAAGTAGAAGCATTGATACAGAGAATTCATAATGGACGGGATTGAACGTTTATGGTGCTAAATGTCTGGCAATGCAAGGAAATTAGACATGAGTGTCTGTCTGATATTAACCATGCCGAGGTGAGATATAGTCATCCAAAGTTACCATTTCTGATTAAATTAGATGTCAACCATAGTACACTCATCTGTGAGTCAGGATGATCAAGACTTATTCCGGTGCACAGTGGCACAGTGGTTAGCGCTGCTGCCTCACAGGGACCCGGGTTCAATTCCAGCCTTGGGTGGCAGTCTGAGTGGAGTTTGCACATTCTCCCCATGTCTGCATGGGTTTCCTCTGGGTGTTCCGGTTTCCTCCCACAGTCCAAAGATGTGGAGGTCAGGTTGATTGACCACGCTAAATTGCCCCTTAACATTGTATTAGCGGGGTGAATACACGGGGTTATGGGCATAAGGCCTGGATGGGATTATTGTCAGTGCGGGCCGAATGGCCTCCTTCTGCACTCCAGGGGTCCTATGATACGATTTTGAGGTGTCAGCATAAGATCCATGTGACACTCAGAATAACAAGAACCTGTCATTTTAAAGCAAGCCAATGGACTTCACAGGAGCATTCACAACAGTCTGACACTGAGTCATAGCAGGAGATGCGAGGGCAGGTGACAAAAAGTTTAGTGCAAGAGCTAAGGTTTAGGCAGCATTTGAAAGGAGGCAGGAGAAAGAGAGAAGCTTAGAGAGACACAGCTAGTCAAAAGAATGATTAACATTGGGGACGTGCAAAGGGCTGGAATTGGGGCTGACTACCGAGTTAGGGAGGGACAATGCCAAGCAGGCATTTGGAAACAAGGACAGAAAAGTTAAAATCAAACTGATTTTGGAGCTGCTGCCTTTTGGGTGAGATGCTAAACCGAGCTTTTGTCCACTCTTCAGATGGACCTGATAGATTCCAGAATGCTAATTTGAAGAGCAGAAGAGTCTTCCCAGTGTCTTGGGCCAATATCAGTTCCAGAAAAGTGGATGATCTCCATCTTTATCTCATTGCTGTTTGTGGAGACTTGCTGTTCTCAAATTCATTCCGACTTTACAACAATGACCAAACTTTCAAAACGCTTCGTTAAACGTACAGCACTTTGGGACATCCAGCAGTCATGAAGCACATGTGAACATCAAGGGCTTCTTCCTTTCAATCACATCTCTCTGAGTCTGTGTGGATTTTGGAGATTGACAAGATCAGGATCAACTCCACAAGGGTAGGCTGTCTTGGACAACGTTCCTTCGTATGCCAAACCACCTTTAAGAAAACGTTGATTAGACACTGATTTTGCTGTGTGAAAATTGCTTGCCGAGTTTCCCAACATAGCTGGCCTGACTGTTCTAATTGCAAAAACAACTAATTAATGGTGAAGAACTTTGGGAAATGAAAAGGGTGCCATGCGAATGCAAAATAACCTCCTCTTCTTAACCCTCAGCAATCCCTTGTTGTTTAAATTCTTAGCACCCAAATGACCACTTGGACAATGCATCCAGACCTGGGAAAGGATAACTCAGCATGAGGCCACGCCTTCAGGAGAATTAAAGGAAAGGCTGAGGGGAGTCGGGGGAGTTACTGGGTAAAAAGCAGTTACGGATCGCATTCCATCAAGTTTTACATTTCTGACATAAATTAATAATGTTTTTATTTCTACCAGCTTCTGCGTGTTACAGTTCTCCTGTCAATCTTACTGACAGTCACACATATTTTTTAAACAGAATCACATCCATCTTAGTCCCAGAGCTTCCTTCAACAATTGTCATCTCATCACAGAGCTGAACGGTGAAAGCCATTAATAGAGAAAGTGTTCAGTGGTGTGACTAACGTGGACATTGAGAGAATTTGCTCTGCGCGCTGCAGCGTGTGTTTGTCATAAATGGTACAACCTTTGATGGGTGCATTAAAAAATAGATTGTCAGTGTTTTTCATTTGTTTTGAATGTTCATTGTACTCATCCTAACAGATACACTTGATGTCAACATGGAAAAGTTAAAGTTTACTTATTCGTCACAGGTAAGGCTTACATTAACACTGCGATGAAGTTACTGTGAAATTCCCCTAGTCGCTACCATCCGGTGACTGTTTGGGTCAATGCACCTAACCAGCATGTCTTTCAGCCTGTGGGAGGAAACTGCAGCACCTGGAGGAACCCCACGCAGACATGGGGTGAATGTGCAGACTCTGCACAGTCAATGACCCAAGCCGGGAGTGGAATCCAGGTCCCTGGCGCTGTGAGGCAGCAGTGTTAACCACGGTGCCACCATGCCGCTCAGTCGGACACATCCCTGTTAGACAAAGAATAAGGCAACAAAGAACTTGCATCCCTAGTAATGCCTCTCAAGATCTCAGGACATAGAGTCATAGAGATATACAGCACGGAAACAGGCCCTTCAGCCCAAGTCGTTCATACTGACCCGATTTCCTAATCTGAACTAGTACCATTTGCCTGCGTTTGGTCCATATCCCTCTAAATCTTGCCCATTTCAGAGTACTTTGCAATCACTGATATCAATGCTGTGACGTAAGAAAGGGCAGCAGATACTTACATGCACAGAAAGATCCCACAAAACACAACAGGATCAGTGGATAAGTTAGCCGTATCTCACTCTTCTCCAAGTCTTGATTCAGGATCAAAATGGCATATCAATATTATAGTTCTCACCTCAATGCCCCTTGTAGATCGCAGGGAAGCTGAACCTTACCTGAAAAGATCTCCATTCCATCTCTCACTGTGTTTTCTACACACAAGTTTTGAAATGACTTTAACTTTGACACACACTTCCCCGGCCTGGGCTGGGATTTTCCGGGCCATTTACCATGGACGCAAATCCTGTTAAGGCCGAAGTCTCCCACGAGATGGCTATTAAAGTGTTTGCGCTGGTGAGACTTCCCCACCGTCCTCCCGCCGTCAATGTAATCAGGTTTGCACTTTCACTGGGCATCAATCTGATTTCCGTCAATTTAAATACAGTGGGGGTGAACCTGAGCATGTGCCCTCTGTCCGTGGGAATGCTGATGGTGAATTAAGATCTGGTGCAACCCGAGAATTTTTGCTGCCCTTTGCCAGTGTCATCAAGTTCACGGCCACAATGAGCATGAAACTGATCACAATACATTTAAACGCATTTTAATATAAATAAATCCCTGCTATATGATTCCCTCCAAACCTCCCCAGCGTGACTTCACCAGCCATTAAAACAATGGTTGCACGGTGGCACAGTGGTTCGCACCGCTGCCTCACAGCACCAGGGGCTCAGGTTCAATCCCGGCCTCAGTCACTCGCTATGTGGAGTTGGCACGTTCTCCGTGTGTCTGCATGGGCTTCCTCCGGGTGGTCTGGTTTCCTCCCGCACTCCAAAGATGTGCAGGTCACGTGGCGAAAAACTGCAGCAGGCGACGGTGCAGAGGGACCTCGGAGTCCTTGTGCATGAGTTGCAAAAACCCAGCTTGCAGGTGCAGCAGGTGGTCAGGAAGGCGAATGGGATGCTGGCCTTCATAGCGAGGGGGATTGAATATAAAAGTAGGGAGGTCTTGCTGCGGCTGTATAGGGCATTGGTGAGGCTGCAGCTGGAGTACTGTGTGCAGTTTTGGTCGCCGTACTTACGCAAGGATATTTTGGCCTTGGAGGGAGTGCAGAGGAGGTTTACTAGGCTGATGCCGGAGTTGAGGGGGTTGAGCTATGAGGAGAGGCTGAATAAACTAGGCTTGTATTCGTTAGAGTTTAGAAGAATGAGGGGAGATCTCATTGAGACGTATAAGATGATGAATGGGATGGATAGGATAGAGGTGGAGAGACTCTTCCCACTCAGAAAGGATAATAGGACTAGGGGGCACAGCCTCAAGATAGAGGGGGGGGGCGGTTTAGAACAGAGTTGAGGAAGAACTTCTTCACTCAAAGGGCGGTGAATCTCTGGAATTCTCTGCCCGTTGAAGTGGTGGAGGTTACCTCGCTAAATATTTTTAAGACACAGGTTGATGGGTTTTTGATAAGAGAGGGGATTAAGGGTTATGGGGAGAGGGCGGGAATGTGGAACTGAGCCACGACAGATCAGCCATGATCTTATTGAATGGCGGGGCAGGCTCGAGGGGCTTGATGGCCTACTCCTGCTCCTATTTCTTATGTTCTTATTAGCCATGCTAAATTGCCTCTTAATGTCCAATGATATGTAGGTTAGAGGGATTCGTAGGGTAAATATTTGGGGTTATGGAGATAGAACGTGGTTGAGATGCTCTGTCGGAGAGTCAGTACATGTAACGTCATGTTGGCAAGGCTTACAACAAGTACATACGGACATGAACCTGTTGAGGTGAACCTCCCCCCACCAGGGGACTAAAGAGGAGGATAGACTACTGAGGGGTAGATACATGATCAGGAGGTGCTGGTCTGGCAATGCCTTCTCTCACAGCCCCATGACACAGGTTAGCCTTGTCAGGTTGACAGTGAAAACCTGTGCCAGGGTCAGTAACTAGTGGGCTCTCATGAGGGGAGTCGGAGGAACACATTTATTTCTCATTGAAAAGGGGAATGAATGTGGGAGGATCGGAATGCTGGTGATGGCTGTTTGATGGGAGGAAGGAGGAATGGTGGGAGGGAAGTGTGGGGAAGGGATTGGGGGGGAGGAATGGGGGGACGAGGGGTTGGGCACGCTAATCTCAGTTCAGCTGACTTTGCCAATGTGATTAGGCCCCACCCGTCAACTTGATGGCATGAACATGTTTTTTCCACACCCCACCCCGTCTGCCCCCCTTCCCCCCACTACCCTCCTCCCCCATTTCTTTCTGACAAAGTGACATAAGGTCTGGTGAAAAAATCAGCCTGTTCTCTGGTTTTACGTCAGAACCTGACACTTTGCCATTTTTGGAAGATTCTGTCTTTAATTCCGATTAAACACTTAGTACAAGACTGCAAAGGGTGCTCTAAGTACTGGAACTATAATTCTGTAGTACTTTCATAAATTCAGGAGATCCCAGACTGTTTTAACAGCCAATTACACCCTATTTTTGAAGTATAGAATGTACAAATTTCATCAAAGATTGACCCATCCCAGTTTTGAAAGTTTGAGTTGACCCCCATTATCCACTGTCTGTACAGGAGAGAGTTCCAGATATCCACAACCCATCATATGAAGATGTGTTTTATCTCTGAAGAACCAGGGCTTCCACTTTTATTAAATTTATAAAACGCAAGAATTAAAATCCAGTGTTAAAATTAATAGAAAATCTCATCTCCTTCAAAATGATAAAAAGACAACAAATAACTCCAGAGATAAGCAGCAATTGTCAAGTTGGCTTTCAAAGTGCTATGTTCTTTCTTTGACATTTTTGCCGACATATTTGTGAGGACACAGGGTATAAGAGAACTGATAGGAGGTAGCACAGCCACACAGCCAGTAGGATGGAGTAACAAGATGAAGAGATGTGTTTGGCAGAAATGGACAGAAGATACCAATCTGCCTAAGAGCTTTAAAAGCATTTAAAATGTTTGGCTCGTGCCTAACATGTTGACAAATAAACTTTTGTGCTAAGTTGGCAAACTGGTGTGAGGAGGTGGGCCTGGATAATATGATTACTGCTGGTTCATTTCTGGTTTGGTGGTGAAAATGCATTATGGTCTTGTATGCCCCGAGTGTTACTATGGTCCTGATTTTACTCAAAGTTCCCGATAACAGGAAGTAATGCCTGATATATGCTGCATTGGGGTGAAAGTTCAGGAGCAGGATTTTACAGCTCGTCCCAACAGCAGGATCTTCTGATTACCCACTGACTCCTTGAAGCCACATGGGTGCAGACAATAGCCCCCTGGATGTGAGGGAAGCCAGCACTCACCATGAAGCCTTGATTCTTTCAGACTGGCTAACCATGTTTGTCCGATAATGAATGACTGTCAAGTCCCATCCAAACAGATTGTCAGTAATGAGTTTGTGGGCAGCTAATCAGGACATTCCACACATATCCCCACTGACCCCTGGAAAAAACTGGGGACTTAGAAGTTGAGGATCTCCGTGACCTTCAGAGCCCTTAGATAGGGTGACCATCCCCCCTGACCTCCGGCCCAATCACCTGGTGACAGTGTCCCTGGAGAGGCAGGGCTTCCTTTGACACTGGCTCTCGGATACTTTGAGGTAGCTGAATTACTGCCTGCACACTCTGGTGCAGGCCAGTGGCCTCTTCAGCTAACCCTTCTGCCTTGGACTTCCTGCTGGGTCTGCACCCCCAATGCCTGTACCTCTGCTCCCACTGGCTGCTCCCTGGGGCATTATCTACAGTCATCCGATCTCCTTTCCCTCCTACCCCAATTTTCCTGCTCAGAGGAGGTCCCGCCTGCTGTGTATATACTCCCCATTAGCAGAAATGCACAAGGCACTTACTCTTGCACCCAAGGGTGCACTCTGTTGAAACCCTCTGAGAAAGCTTGCAAGACAATTTAGTCCTAAAAAAAGAGCTAGCCAGGCGTAGAATGTAACAAAAATCAACGAGAAACCTCTCAAGTCTCATAAATTTAACAGCACGAAGCTCTCACCTAAACTACCCAGTGATTACTCTCCTACCCATCTTTGGTTGAGAAATTGTTGTAAAGGTGTAAGTTGCCTCCCCGCATAGCTCATGTAAATCAAACCTGGAGCCCTGGCGCTTTGAGGCAGCAATGGCACTGTGCCACCATGCTACCCTAATTCGCCCCTTAATTATCAGCGAGTGCTTTCGCTACTACAGTGTGCAACCGCTGACTGTAATAATCCATGAATGAACGGTGATGTCGGGGCGCACGCCCAGCGTTTTCTTGCACAGCTTTGGGTGAGAATAGTGTCAGGTCTCCTCCCACTTTACTTACACAGGTAAAGACTACAGAGGAACCAGCTTCAGGCAAAGAATGCTACAGCAGCACCACCTTCAGGATTCACGGAACAGCCAGAATATGTGAGCTTCCCCATTTCACTGTCATCCTCTGATTTCTCTTTCTCTGTTTCACTCTCTGGTTGGAACGTCACAGCCGTTCCCGCTGACGGGATTTTCCCATCCCGCTGCTGAGAACGGAGATTTGACTGGGTGCCAAATTCTCCAACCTTGTTACAGCAGGAGAGTGAACAGCTGGTAAGATTGGCCCCTCAAACTCTTTCACGCTTTGTCAATCTATCTTACTCTCTCTGTATCACTCTGTGTCCATTTCTTCCTCCTTCTCCTTCTCTCTCCCATGTTTTCTCTCTTACCCTTTCTTTTTTCATCTCTCACTTCCTTGGGGCGGCACGGTAGCGCAGCGTTTAGCACTGCTGCCTCACAGCGCCAGGGACCTGGGTTCAATTCCAGCTTCAGGTCACTGTCTGTGTGAAGTCTCCATATTCTCTGCGTAGGTTTCCTCTGGGTGCTCTGGTTTCCTCCCACAGTCCAAAAATGTGCAGGTTAGATTAATTGGCCATGCTAAATTAACTTTAGTGTTAGGGGATTAGCAGGGTGAAATGTGGGGTTATAGGGATAGAGCCTGGGTGGGATTGTGGTCGTGCAGGCGCAATGGGCCAAATGGCCTTATGCACTGTAGGGAGTCTATGGCCCTTGCACTTTTCCTCTTGTCTCTTTTCTTCTCTTTTGCCTCTTTCTGGAAGATTCCAACTTTGTGTGATGGTGCAAAATGGGTGACGCAGCGTGTCAGCGGTCTACTTGATACCCCTCTGGACTTTTAGAACATTACAGCGCAGTACAAACCTTCAGCCCTCGATGTTGCGCCGACCAGTGGAACCAATCTAATGACCCGCTAACCTAAACTATTCCAATCTTATCCATATGCCTATCCACTGACCATTTGAACGCCCTTAAATTTGGCGAGTCCACAACTGCTGCTGGCAGGGCATTCCACGCCCTTACTACCCTCTGAGTAAAGAAATATCCGCAGTGTAGATTAAGATTCCCTGTGATAGTTTGCAGAAATATAACTGGGGAGAGAGGGATGTAAAATGTGCTGTCGACTCACTGTCGCCTAGAGTACACTGTGCACCAAGACACAATTCACTTCTCTGTCTCTTTTCTCCTTGACCCTCTCTCATTTCGTTAATTAAAATACCTTTGCAATTCCAGCAAATCCTTGTTATTTTTGATTCACAATTAACACAGGCGTGAATTTGTCAATATCTCGCTTTTTCTCCCTCCAGTCCCCCCCCGTTGATTGCTGGTTTTGCAAAATGACAGCGATCTGCCAATCTTTGCAATGTTCATTGGTGGATTTACAGCAGACACAGAGGGAAAAGGATCCAATTCACTCCTACCTGGTGCTAAATTGAAGTTGTCTCACTGCTGGCTCTCATGTTTTTAAAAACATGCAGAGAAAGAACGATTTCTACTGATACAGCTCATCATCACTTTGCCCAGCTATTCCCCAGTGCGCACTGAAACGATATGGCTGTTGTTACATTGGTAAACACCACAGTCATTTTGTGCATTGTAGAGCCCCAGCTATATGAGTTTAGTGTATTTATTAGTGTCACAAGTAGGCTTACATTAACACTGCAATTAAGTTTCTGTGAAATTCCCCTTGTCGCCACACTCTGGCGCTTGTTCGGGTACACTGAGGGAGAATTTAACACACTCCAACAGCCAAACCATTCTCCTGAGAGTTACAAAGCTGTCCTCAGTGCTAACCTCTATGTCAAAGATAAATGATAACTTACATTTAAAGTTTGATTTGATATATTATTGTCACATGTATTAACATACAGTGAAACGTATTGTTTCTTGCATGCCATGCAGACAAAGCATACCGTTCATAGAGAAGGAAACAAGAGAGTGTAGAATGTAATGTTACAGTCATAGCTAGGGTGGAAAGAAAGATCAACTTAATGCAAGGTAGGACCATTCAAAAGCCTGACAGCAGCAGGGAAGAAGCTGTTCTTCAGTCGGTTGGTACGTGACCTCAGACTTTTGTATCTTTTTCCCGAAGGAAGAAGGTAGAAGATGCGTGGGGTCCTTAATTATGCTGGCTGTTTTGCCGAGGCAGCAGGAAGTGTAGACAGAGTCAATGGACGGGAGACTGGTTTGCGTGATGGATTGGGCTACAATCACGACCTTTTGTAGTTCCTTGCAGTCTTGGGCAGAGCAGGCGCTATACCAAGCTGTGATACAACCAGAAAGAATGCTTTCTACAGTGCATCTGTAAAAGTTGGTGAGAGTCGTAGTTGGCATACCAATGGTTGCTCACAACCAATGCTTTGTGAAGCACTGTTGACATACTAAAACATCCCAAGGCATCCAACTCGAGAGTAAATCAGGTAAAAATTGACACTGATTCAAAAGAGGCACTGACACATATGTTCAAATTCTTGGACAAAGAGGTAGGTTCTAAGCAAAGTTTAGAGGAGGAGAGGACAACATTTTAAAAATAGAGAAGTGTTGTTACAGTTGTATAGGGTGTTGGTAAAACCAAGCCTGGAGTATTATGTCCAGTTTTGGTCTCCTCATTTGAGGAAGGATGTGGTTGAATTGGAGACAGTTCAGAGGAGGTTCACCAGGGATGAAAGGGCTATTGTACGAGGAGCAGTTTAATAGCTTGGCCTTGTACTCGCTGGAGTTCAGAAGAATGAGGAGGGATCTGAATAAGGTATATAAAACACTAAAGGGGGTTGATAAAGTGGATGTTGAACAGATGTTTGCCCCTTGTGGGACAGTCTAGAACAAGAGGTCATCGATATAAGCGGCAGGATTTTATGGCCATGCTCGACCCGAGACCGGAAAATCCCGCCCGCAGTCAACGGACATTTCTATTGTCCGCCTCTCACCCGCTCTGATTCCATGCAGATAGGGCAGTAGGATTCCAGTGCAAGTAAGAGGAGATAGGTTTGTACCTGAGATGAGAAGAAAATATGTCTCTCAGCGGGTTGTGAATCTGTGGATCTCACTGCTCCAGAGTGCAGTGGAGGCAGAATCGATCAACAGAGTCAAGAAAGAGATGGATATGTTTCTGATGAAAAGCAGGATAAAGGGCAATGAGGAACAGGCAGGAAAGTGGGGCTGAGACCAAGATAAGATCAGCCATGACCAAGTTAAATGAAAGAGTAAGTTTGAGGGGTAGAATTGCATGTCTCGCTCCTAATTCCTACGTTCCTATGAGAGAGAAGTTTGCGGAGAGAATTCCAGAATTTATAGTCCAAGCAGCTGAAGGCATGGCCACCAAATGTATCAAGGAAATGGAGGATACACCAGGGCCAGAACAGGAGTATGTACACTATATACTTACAAGGTGGCCACACTCTGCTAACTGGCACTGAACCATTCATGTATAATTCAGAACCATCTCATTGGATTATTCAATCCCTACAAATCCGAAGGAGGTCATTCAGCCCATTGAATCAGCATTGGCAACAATCCCCCACAGACCCTATTCCCGTAGCCCCATATTTTTGCCCTGCTAATCCCTTGACATTAATGGTCCACTTTGGCATGGCCAATCAACCTAATCCGCACAGCTTTGGAGTGTGGGAGGAAACCGGAGCACCCGGAGGAAACTCACACAGACACGGGGGGAACCATGCAGATTCCAGACAGGCAGTGACCCAAGGCCAGAACTGAACCCAGGACCTTGGTGCTGTGAGGCAGCAGCGCTAACCACTGTGGTCATCTCGGATGCTGACAGTTTGATTGCAGCAACCTCTACACACCCCTTGCCAGTGTTGCTGTTAAACTCTGAAAAATAATCTCTACACTTGTGAAAGGTTGTGAAGGGCTTTGGGACATCCTGGGTGATGTTAGGTGCCAGGTAAATGCAACTGTTTTTGATTCACTGTATTAGTATGTTACTGACATGAGTTTCAGCAGGCAGGATATCAGAGGAGAAAAGCAGTTCTGTTTAACTAAACATCTGTGATTCACTAGTATATAATCTCAATGGGGTACAACAGGCAGATAAATATTACATACAAATGCTGGGAAGTAATTGTCTCTCCTGTAAATGGTGTGTGCTTAATAAAATGTACTGGCAAAATAATTTGCTCAGTTTTATGAACATAATCCAGAATCTATTCACAAGCAAGATTTAACAACTGAAATGGGTTAATCTCTTGAATCAAATTTTAAATTCCCAAGGAATCCATTGTGAATTTAAACCCTTGAAATTCCTCTCATTGAAACCTCTCCAGCTCAAATTAATTCGACAATGTGGGTGTCTCCAGCAAAACCAACATCTATTATCTATCCCCATTTACTCCAAGGTCTCTCGCTTCCTCCACACCTTCCTATTTATTGTGTTAACCTTTGTGTTGTTTGACTTAAAGTTTATTCATTAGTGTCACAAGTATGCTGACATTAACACTGCAATGAAGTTACTGTGAAAATTCCCCAGTCGCCACACTCTGGCACCTGTTCGGGACTTCACCAAATGCATCTTAGAATTTCAACAGTGCAGTGGGGGTGCCATTCAGCCCATCGGGTCTGCACCGACCGCAACCCAACTCAGGCGTTATTCCCGTAACCCCTTGTATTTACCCTGCTTATCCCCTGACACTAGGATCAATTTAGCATGGCCAAACAACCTAACCCCCTCATCTTTGGAACTGTGGGAGGAAACCGGAGCACCCAGAGGAAATTCACACAGTCACGGGGAGAATATGCAAACTCCACATAGAGAGTGACCTGTGGCTAGAATTGAGCCTGAATCCTTAGTGCTGTTAACCACTGTGCCAACATGTCACCCCTTCACATTTCCCTGGATGGAACTCCATTTGTCATTTTTCTGCCCCCCGAACGTTGACATCTTTCTGCAGTCTCCAGCAATTCTCCTTGATGTTAGCTGCACAGATCAATTTTTGTGTTATCTGTAAACTTCTTGCTCACTCCCTCTACATTCACATCCAAATCATTAACGTATACCATTGAAAACAGGGAACCTCGTACTGAACCCTATAAATCCCACTGGAAAATACTTTTCACTCTTAAAAACATCCATCAAGAATTATCCTCTCAGGTTTCCTGCCAGGGAACCAATTTTATATCCAGCTTTCGACATCTCCCTGGATCCGATGGTGTTTTAATTGTTAATCAGTCGGCCAAGTGGTGCCTTGACAAAAGCCTCGCTAAAATCAGTGTAAACCACATCAACCGCGTGCGCTACCCTCATCAATCCACCTTGTCAAAAAAAGTTATCAAGTTCATCAGACACAACCTTTCCTTAGAAATCCACGTCCTTGAGTAATCCGTGCCTGTCTAATGGTTTATCCTGTCCCTCAGAATTGAGTTCAATAATTTGCCCACAACCAACAGATCAAAGAGGGAGAATCACAGACATGAAAGGAAAGTAGCAAAGAGAGAATGGGAAGTGTTAAAGAGGGGCGATCAGAGAAACGTTGAAACAGAGAAACAGATCAGAATTCTGACCATGGATGTGTTCTAGTATTGCAAATTCTCCGTCCTAGAATCATAGAATTCTGACAGTACAGACGGAGGCCATTCAGTCTATCGACTGCACCAACCACAAACCCACCCAGGCCTTTTTCCCGTAACATTCATTTACGCTGCTCATCCCCCTGACACCAAGGGGCAATTCAGCATGGCCAGTCAACCTAACCCACACATCTTTGAAGTGTGGGAGGAAACCGGAGCACCCATACGAAACCCAGGCAGAAACGGGGAGAAAGTGCATACTTCACACAGACAGTGACCCAAGGCTGGAATTGAACCCGAGTCCCTGGCATTGGGAGGCAGCAGTGCTAACTACTGTGCCAACGTGCTGCCCCATTGGAATGAAGTCATTGATGCAGAAACCTTCTAGCTTATTCTTCATGTCCTGCTTGGAACGAGAAATGGGGTGTCTCTCTCAATTGGCTCAGTCTTAGCAAAAGACATTTAATATTTATTTGATGACTGGATTATGCCTCGAGTTTTTGATGTGCTTTCTAACTCTACTACACGCAATCCCATCATTATAATATTCTGAGTTAAGGGAGGGAACCAAACCTCCCAGATGTCAATGAGGGATTGGCCGAGATACCATAGGCTTTTTCAGGGAAATTCTCCCATCTCGCTTGCCGCAGGAATTGGAGCGGGAGAGACAGAAAATTTGGTTGACCACGTAAAGGTCTGTTTAGCTCGAGCAGGAACTTCCAGCTTTGGGGCAGGCAGCCGGAGAATCCCGCCCTTGTTCTCAACTGAGATTTAGTTAATTTTTCTGAAAAGTTTTAGAATAGATTACATTGCTCACTACGTAAACTAAAGAATCAGTCTGTCTTGAAAACTCACATCGATTCGTGTTCAGTCCTCCAAGGGTAGAATCATAGAATCCCTACAGTGCAGAAAGAGGCCATTCAGCCCATCAAGTGTGCACCGACCACAATCCCACCCAGGCCCTATCCCCTTAACTTCACTTATCAATCTAGAAATCCCTCTGACACTAAGGGTCAATTTAGCATGACCAAGCTAACCCGTACATCAAGGGTACTGCAATATATTAAATGGCTTTGGGATCCTTCTCAATTCAAACCATACTGTTAACTCTTACTCCTCCTGTCTCATTCCTGTGAACTGCACTTTACCTGCTCCTTTCTTCCCAAAAGGCCCCCTACCCTGCTCGCTTTGTTCATTACCCAACTGTTTGGTGCTTTTGTCCATTGCAATCTCTCCTATTCAGACCCATTCCTCTGAAGAGCCAGAAATCAGCGCAATCTCTCTCTGTTCCATCCTGCCACAGCTGACACTTCTAAATCCCAACGAAAATCATCTTTTCATCTTTTCAGCTTTGCCTGTGCCTTGTGTGACAGGAATGAAGGCTTTTTTTTGTCATTAATCTGCGATGGGATTGGTTCATTTCTTTCTGTCATTGTACATTCAGATCTTCAGAACCAGGTTCAGTCAAAAAAAAAATCAGCTCAGCTTCATCTGTCACAATGGCTCCAGAATAGACATCATACATAAACAGCACAACAGCCAGGATCAGAGTTAACACTGGTATTCAGAGGAATTTGTGTGTTCTTGTACACAAATCAAGCAAAGTTATCATGCAGATATAGCAGCAATTAGAAATGTAATTGGTAACTATGCCTAATTGCAAGGAGATTATAACATAAGAGTAAGAGTTCCTTTCTGCAATTATATACAGCGTTGGTGAGACCACACTTGGAGTAGTGTGTGTAGTTTTAGTTAACTGACAAAGGATATATTTACCTTAAATAGGGTACAATGAAGTTTCACTGGATAGTTTCCGCTAATTAGAGGGCTGTACTTGAGGAAATATTGAGTAGAATGTGCTTATATTCTCTGAAATGTAGAAGAATCTTAGAATCCCTAAAGTGCAGAAAGAGCCCATTTAGTCATTGAGCCTGCACTGACAAGAATCCCACCCGAAGCCATATCCCTGTAACCCCATGTATTTACCCTGCAAATCTCCCCGCAATTTAGCATGGTCAATCAACCTAACCTGCAGATCTTTGGACTGTGGGAGGAAACTGGAGCGCTTGGAGGAAACCCACGTAGACATGGAGAGAATGTGCAAACGCCACATAGTTACTCAAGGCCGGAATTGAACCCGGATCCCTTGAGCTGCGTTAACCACTGTGGCTCCATGTTGCCCATGAATCTAGTTAAATGTGTAAAATTCTTATCAGGTTTGACAAAGTAAATGCTGAGGGATTGTTTGCCTCTTGCTGCAGCAGTTGGGATGAAGGATCATTGTCCCAGAATAAAGGTGCTGGCCATTTACACTGTGGTGAAGAACACACACTTTCTTTATTTGGGATTTGTACATCTTCATAATTCTCATCACAGAGGACTATAGATATCCAATCATTGAATGAATTCAAGACTGAGAATGATAGATTGTTGATAAATCAGAATATATGGGGGTTGAGTGAGAAATTGAAGCTGAGGTAAAGATTAAACCGTGATCTTATAGTATAGTGGAACAAACTTCAGGATCATATGGCTCACCTGCTCCTATTGCTAATATTTCAGTGAAGGGACAGCAATATAGTTCCAAAACAGGATGGAGTGTGACTCCAAATAAGGAATTATAAGATTGAAGAGTGGTTCTCCAATGAAGTAGGGAATAAAATTTAAAAGCTGACTTCACCCACTGTATGAAAGATTTCCAGAAATTTATAAATATGCTTGGGCATAATTATTTGCTCAGGGACAACAATATCTGATAGCATAGATTGTGGCATATCCTCTAACACAAGGCAGTTCCTGAATAAAGAGATACTGGCCTCTACATCATCTCAGCGAGACATTGATAAATTGTAAGATGCTGCAAGCTAACATCCGTAAGGATGTCCCTAAATCACTTATCAGTTGAATGCTGGAAACTGAGGGTAGTTCCGCAAGATCGCAAGAAATAGATGGAGGATTAGGCCACCAGTCCCCTCAAGCCTGCCACTCCATTTAATACCATCACGGCTGATCTATGCCAGCCTCAACTCCTTTCCTGTGCCATTTCCCCATATCCCTCTATTCCTCGATCGATCAAATATTTATTCAACTCCACTTTAAATATTCTAATCATCCAGCCCGCACCACCCTTCGGGGCAGATAATTCCACACATTCACCACTCTCTGTGAGAATCAGTTTCTACATACCTCAGTTTTAAATGACCGGCCCTTTATCTTGCAGCGATGTCCCCTTGTTCAAGACTCTCCCACTGGTGAAAACATCTCACCATCAACACTGTTAAACCTGCTCAGGGTCTTATATGTTTGATTAAGGTCACTCCTCTGTCTCCTAAACTTCAAGGAATACAGGTTATTTAGTGTCTCTTGATAGGACAACCCTCTCACCCAGGAATTAATCTGATGAATCTCTTTGGACCGCTGCCAATGTTACTATCTTCTTTTTTAGGTAAGGGGACCTAAAGCTGTATGCAGTATTCCAGGTGAAGCCTCCCCAATACCCTGCCCAATTACAACAAAACTGGGACGGAGTAGTTGCTCAGCCAAATCTCTGTTCACTGCAGCCAGACCAGAGATACTCAGCTGTGGGCGAGGTCAGAGAATCCGGTCCCTTCAGTAAATGTGATTATCTGAGGAGCTGACCTGAATAGGAGTAATCTCAAAAGGTGGCTAGTGTTTTAATGCACATCAGTGTTTCCACATATCTGCTACCCTTGTTCTTCAAGGAGGTAGAGATTGTGGGTTTGGAGCCTTGGTGTATCACTGCTCTGCATCTCATAGACGGTATAGGCAGCCACCATTCAGTGGTGAGGGGAATTAAGAACATAAGAAACAGGAGCAGGAGTAGGCCATCTCGCCCTTCGAGCCTGCCCCGCCATTCAATAAGATCAGGGCTGATCTGAAGTGGCTCAGTTCCACTTACCTGCCTGCTCCCCATAACCCTTAATTCCCTTGTCTCTCAAAAACCTATCTACCCGTGACTTAAATATGTTTAGCGAGGTAGCCTCCACCGCTTCAACGGGCAGAGAATTCCAGAGATTCACCACCCTTTGAGTGAAGAAGTTCCTCCTCAATTCCATTCCAAACTGCGCCCCCCCCCGCCCCCCCCCCCCTTATCTTGAGGCTGTGCCCTCGAGTCGTGCTATCCTTTCTAAGCAGGAAGAATCTCTCTACCTCTACCCTATCCATCCCTTCATTATCTTATACGTCTCTATAAGATCCCCCCTCATCCTTCTAAACTCCAACGAGTACAGACCCAGTCTACTAAGTCTCTCTTCATAGTCCAACCCCCTTATCTCCAGTATCAGCCTTGATCATCAGAATTGATGTTTGAGGTGGTGGACGGGGTGTCTATCAAGCAGGCTGCTTTGTCTTGTATTGTAACTGTACTTGATTTGACTCACTGTATCAGACATCTGGGTACAATCAACACTAGGCACTGTTGTTGACTTTTTGATTTGATTTATTATTGTCACATGTATTAGCATACAGGGAAAAGTATTGTTTCTTGTATGCTATACAGACAAAACATACCGTTCATAGAGAAGGAAAGAAGAGAGTGCAGAATATAGTGTTACAGTCATAGCTAGGGTGTAGAGAAAGATCAACTTAATACAAGGTAAGTCCATTCAAAAGTTTGACAGCAACAGGGAAGAAGCTGTTCTTGAGTTGGTTGGTACGTGACCTCAGACTTTTGTAACTTGGATACAATGAACACTGGGCACCAAGCGTACTCACACATCCAAGCTTTATTACTTGCTAGCAAGGAGAACACACATTCAGTGCAATGAACTGCAAGGTGTTCTCCTGATTCATACAGACAATTAACAGTTGTAGTTAATTACAGCAAATGAGAAACGAGCAACTTTCTAATCCTCATTTCTATATATAGTGCACCAATCATAGTATGGCTTTTGCTCTTTCTTATCCAATAGAAAACTGTCTCCTTCATTAGTATAATATGTCAACTCACCTTGCTTTTTTGGTGTTCGTCATGGTGACTTGTCTTTGTTTCATCCTGTGGCCAAGGCCGGGAGTTCAGTGTTTATGAAACTGACACAAGGTTAGATTAGTCTCTTTCCTGAATGTACAACTGCTGACCTCAAATGACGCCTTGTTTGATACTTTTTTTTTCCATTCTCACTGACAGAATTACTTTCTTCTTATTGTAACTTAATATCCACAGCAACATCTGCAGTTTTTAACTGCTTTTAAATATAGTTTCACACGTCCCAGGAACCCCATGGTACTTTATTTGAAGTGAGCGTTCTTAATCTTGCAGAGCAAAGTGAATTAAACATTTGGCCATTGCTGGAATTACAACTTAATTTCCATAATTTAACCATGCAGCAATTAATATATCTGTTCACTAGTTTTATTCTAAAGAAAACAAAATTTGCATGAGGGTGGCATATAAAACCTGTAGCTCAAATACAGGACTGAAATTATTCTGTTTACTCTCTGGGCTCTTTATATATTATACTCTTCGCCACTTGTAGTGGGTGTTGACAGTAATAGGCAGGATGAACAGCAAGTCCAAAAAGCAAAGGAACCAACATATTGGAAAATAAACATCTCCACTTAGTAATTGTCTCCTGATTGTTGGCAGATATGCAATGTTTGCAGAACATTGATGAAGTCCAAAAGATTAGAAACAAAATAAGTAGTTGAGTTTGTGGCCTCGGCCAATGTTATCACCGTCTGTTGATGTGTTGATGCATGTAAGTCAGTCCACAACAACAAAATAATGTAAAATGGAATGCTTTCTCTATTAAACTTCTGGAGCGCCCGCAGAACGGTCGGAGGTCCATCCACAAAGATTGTGAGACTGATTAGTTTGTGTGGATTACATGGAGGAAACGAGTCATAATAGTGGCTTGCCATTTAATGCAGGACAGTTAAATAAGAATACTGTCAGTTATTGTATCTTAAAGCTCATCATTTAAAACCACTTGGATCTACATCACACAGAGATTATTGTTGCACGGCTAACATCTCCTTGTTGCAAAAATATGAGGGCTGGGGATTTCTTGCCCCTCAAGGCGGGTTTTCCAGCAGTAGAGGCAGCCTGCCATTGGCTGATGTTGTCCCCAGCGGTGTGGATGGCGAGCCAAGGGAAATGCCACGGGACTGGAAGATCCTGGCTGCCGGCCAATGGTGGGTCACCTTTGCTGTCGAAAAACATTCGAGGCGGTTAGGGGATTCTGGGGTGGGGAGTCGGGGCTGATCTCTGTCACTCACATAATATCTATCAAAAATGAACGGATCTGATTAACAAGAAAGTAAGAATTAATTGGATAGCTCTGATAAAGAGTAATCACAACTATGATGGGCTGAATGGCCTCCTTCTGTTCTGCATGAGCCCACAGATCTGAAGTGCACAGTGGCTGCGTTTCAAATAGGGAATGGGATACTTACCAGCTGGGTCAACTGGACGTTAAAATAACAGTTTGATTTTTAGTTTTGTTCAGTGAAATGTAAAGTGTTCACTCTCTATAACGAGTAACCGAGCCTCGCCATTTCAGTTCAGGACCCTGAATGATTAGTACAGGCATTTGTTGTTGCTCGTTCACTGATGTAACTAGTGTGCCGCTGCGCACCCTGATTAAACCACCCTCCAAGGAGTTGATAGAAGCGAGAACATCCCCTTTCGAACCTCGGATCACCAAAATGTAAATGGACGCAGTCAACGAGGGAGAACATCAAACACAAACAGCCAGACTGTGAGGCTCAGGGATTGTGTGTGGCCTTTGGGTCAGTGTTTTGACAGCCCTATTTTAAAACATCCTCACAGCATTATAGCAGATCTGTTATTGCTCGCAAGCCTAAAAAGTCCTTAGTCAATGTTGGACAGTCCCCGGTGATGATTTCTAATAGTAATAAATCACAGCGCTGTTATCTGTAGCAGGGTCTGTTTGAAAGATTTGTCAGTAGACATTTCTGTTAACTGCAGCAGGCACAGAAGCCATGCCCAAATGGATCTTAATGCCATCCATTTTATGGAGCAAGTTTGATGCCATCTAGCCCTTGGCTGGTTTAATTAGTGGGGATATATATTTTAATTTGCTTCTTGGGCATCAAATGAGTTTAAATGAAATATCATCGTGGCAGCTGGAGAATTTAAATTCAGTTAATTAAATAAATCTGAGATTAAAAAAAAAAGCTGGTATCAGGGACAGTGACCGTGAAATTTCTGTAAAAATCCAACTATTCTCTGGTGTTCTTGAAGGAGGAAAATCTGCCACTCTTACTCAGCTTGACCTATATTTGACTCCAGAGCCACAGCAATGTGGTTGACTCTTAGGTGCCCTCTGAAGTGGCCCAAGAGATCAAGTTGTATGAAAAAAGGACACTGGCACTGTGGGAGTGTCTTCACCACACAAACTGCAGCGGTTCGAGATGGTCGCTCACCACAACTCCTCAAGGGCAATTAGGAATGGGAACTAATTATAGTAAAGGCATGACAATACATCGTGAGTCATGGCAGCTCCACCACCCCACTAAAGTTGTGCACCTGGTGAGCAGTACCCGCTGGAGGCATGCAGGTTAACTTTTGGGGGGGGGGGGGAGGTGGTTTACGGGGTTGGGGAGGGGAGGTGGGTCATGCCTGGGCAGTGCTCAGTCATTGCCAGGCCTGGGCATTATGGGTGTGTGTGTATGCATATTGTGTGTGTGTGTGTGTGTGTGTGTGTGTGTGTGTGTCTGTGTGTATATGTGTGTGTGTGCATGTGTGCGTACGTGTGCGCGTGTGTTTTTGTGCGTATGTGTGTGTGCATGTGTGCGTGCGTGTGTGCACGCATGTGTGTGTCTGTGTGTGTGTGTGCACGCATGTCTATGTGTGTGTGCACGTAAGTGCGTGTGTGCACGCATGTGTGTATGTGTGTGTGCGCATATGTGTGTGTGTGTGCGCGCGCGCATGCATGTCTGTGTGCATGTACGGGGACTTGTTGTTGAATGGAAGGATTTGGAGAGTTCTGTGGTGATGGGGAGGGACAAAGTTCTGCGAGTGAAATGATGGGGGGGAGATCCTTGGGGAGGGATGGGGGTAGTCCCTGCGCAAAGGTGTGGCAGGGGAACAGGTGACATTCCAATCCGTGGGAGGGAGTTTGCATGGTGTGGGTGGGTTTCACTTCTTATTCATTTACAATCTCACTCAGACCCCAGCCTTCCAGCATGACATTTTTCTTCTGCCAAAATTTCTTAAAATAAGGCTGGAAAAGCCAGGAACACAACCAGCAGGCCATTCTCTTTTCCTGCTCATGGTGTCTCTTTACCTAGGAGTAGCAACATTCCATCCATTGAGTGAATGGGGACAGAGATGCTGGATTCCACGATGCCAGCAAGCACAAAATCAGCCTTTCCATTGACCTCAATGGGTAAGAAATCTGGTTGGAGTGTCTGTTGAGTAAACACCACACCCATAGCCACCTGGTGGAATCGAATTTCACCACCCATCACACACATGAAGCCATGTGACATGCAAATATTAGATATTTGAACATCCTGGGGTTTGGACAGATCAAATTTGCTACAATACCCTAAAAGTAACCAATGTTCAACTGAAGCAAATGGAATGTGTTGATGAATTACCTGGCACACAACTATTTTCTGGACATGTACTAACAGTGAATGGAGGAATTCTCAGGTCATTAAACTGAAAGTCCTTCGTCTTATTTCTGAATATTCATGAAGAAGCAAAACTGCAAGTATCATCACAACACACAGCAGAATGAAAAGCTGAAAGACGTTACGGATATCAGGGCCTAAGTGTTTTTTTTTAATTCATTCATGGGATGTGGGCACTGCTGCTGGCCATCATTTATTGCCCATCCCTAGCTACCCTTGTTCAGAGGGTAGTTGCAAATCAACCATATTGCTGTGGCTTTGAAGTCACATGTAGGCCAGACCGAGTGAGGATGGCAGATTTCCTTCCCTGAAGGCCATTAAAGTTTTAAAGTTTATTTATTAGTCACAAGTAATGTTTACATTAACACTGCAATGAAGTTACTGCGAAACTCATCCAGTCGCCAAACTCTGGCGGCTGTTTGGGTCAATGCACCTAACCAGCACGCCTTTCAAACTGTGGGAGGAAACCGGAGCGCCTGGAGGAAACCCACGCAGACATGGGGAGAATGCACAGGCTCCACACAGACCAGGAATTGAATTGGGGTCGTGGCGCTGTGAGACAGCAGCGCTAACCGCTGTGCTGCCCAGTGAACCAAACGGGTTTTGCCGACAGTTGACAATGGTTTCACAGTCATCATTCGATTCTTAATTCTGGGAGGCAACTGAAGGAAGACCAGCAGACAAGTTGGAAGGGTTTTTTTTTCCCCATATTGGTTTTAATCTGTGCATTTGCTTTTCTGTGGTGATGTTGTAGCTTCAGGTTCACTGGGAAGCGTACAGCTTAAAGTAATGGTGACGTTACTGGACCAGTAATCTGGAGGCCCATGCTAACACTCATGGGACACAAAGTCAAATCCCAGCACCTGTCCTTGACTCTTAGGTGCCGGAACCCATCAACAGCTCACCCCGACCTGTCGTCCCTGCAAAGTCCTCCTCACCATTGTCCGAGGACGTGTGCCCAAATCTCGAAGAATGCTTCAGAGCAGTAGGGAGGAGGGCAATGCACTACCAAGGATGTCACCTTTCAGATGAGATGCTAACGGGGACTTTTACTGGTGACGCAGGCATTAAAAATACCACGGCCCTGTCGAGAAGGCCGGGACTTCTCTCACTTCTCACTCCAGCAAAAACAAAGCAACCGATCATTTATCATACAATTGTTTGTGGAGCCCTGCTGTGCAGGAAATTGCTGATGTATTCGCCTAGGTAATGACAGTTATTACACCTCAAAGTAACTCATTATATTCAAAGTGTTTCTTTGATTCTGTTGCGTGTTTGAACAAGAAAAATTGTAATGAGCAAGGAAGGACACTGCATAGATCATTCAGAGACAGTTCCCTTTGATACTGCAGATTTTGAGGGTTCTATTTTGTGAGAGATAAGAAAGTGCTATTTGAACACAGATAATCAACTCACCTTAGCACCAGACATTCCACATACGCAACAACGGTTCAGCAATTACCAGGATCTCTCTGCTCCTCACAGCTTCCATAGGAAAAGATCATAGAAAATGCTGGATTATTGTACAAAACTGAGTTACTTCCCAGACTGCCCACACCTCAAAAGTACCACATTGGCTGGGAAGCTCTTTGGGATGTCCCAAGGTCATGAAAGATGCTAAAGAAAGGGTGGCCTGGTGGCACAGTGGTTAGCCCTGCTGTCTCGTGGCACCAGGGACCCAGGTTCAGTTCCAGCCATGGGCTACTGTCTGTGAGGAGATTGCATATTCTCCTCGTGTCTGCATGGGTTTTCTCCGGGTGCTCAAGTTTCCTCCCACACTCTGAAAGATCTGCAGGTTAGGTGGATGACATAGACATAGAACATAGAACAGTATAGGCCCTTCAGCCCTTGATGTTGTGCAAAACTTTGTCTGAAACCAAGATCAAGCTATCTCACTCTCTATCATTCTGGTATGCTCCATGTGCCTATTTAATAACCGCTTGAAAGTTCCTTACAGCAGGCAGTCTATTCCACACCCCAACCACTCTCTGACTGAAGAATCTACCTCAGACATCCCTCCTATATCTCCCACCATAAACCTTATAGTTATGCCCCCTAGTAACAGCTACATCCACCCGAGGAAATAGTCTCTGAACGTCGACTCTATCTATCCCTCTCAACATCTTATAAACCTCTATTAAGTCACCTCTCATCCTCCTCCGCTCTAAAGAGAAAAGCCCCAGCTCCCTCAACCTTTCTTCAGAAGATGTACCCTCCAAACCAGGCAGCATCCTGGCAAATCTCCTCTGCACTCTCTCCAATGCTTCCACATCCTTCTTATAGTGAGGTGACCAGGACTGCATCCAAATGTAGTCTCACCAAGGTCCTGTACAGTTGCAGCATAACCCCATGACTCTTAAACTCAACCCCCCCCCCCCCATTAATAAACGCTAACACACTATAAGCCTTCTTCATGGCTTTATCCACTTGAGTGGCAACCTTCAGAGATCTGTGGATATGAACCCCAAGATCTATCTATTCCTCCACATTCCTCAGAACCCTGCCATTGACCCTGTAATCCACATTCAAATTTGTCCTACCAAAATAAGAAAGAATATATTAGCTTTGGAGGGAGTGCAGAGAAGGTTCACCAGGTTGATTCTGGAGATAAGGGGGTTAGCTCATGAGGAGGGGTTGAGTAGACTGGGCCTGTACTCACTGGAGTTTAGAAGGCTGAGGGGAGATCTTCTAGAGAAATATAAGATAATGAAGGGGCTGGACAGGGTAGAAGCAGAATGATTATTCCCACTTGGAATGGAAACAAGAACTGGAGGGCACAACCTCAAAATCAGGGGGAGTCAATTTAGAACAGAGTTGAGGAGGAACTTCTTCTCCAAGAGAGTGGTGAATCTTTGGAATTCTTTGCCCATTGAAGCAGTGGAGGCTACCTCGTTAAATGTGTTTAAGTCACAGGTAGATAGATTTTTGACCAATAAGGGAATTAAGGGTTATGGGGAGCAGGTGGGTAAGTGGAACAGAAACACTATCAGATCAGCCATGATCTTATTGAATGGCGGGGCAGGCTCGAGGGGCTAGATGGCCTACTCCTGCTCCAATTTCTTATTTTCTTATGTTCTTATGAATCACCTCGCACTTATCAGGCTTAAACTCCATCTGCCACTTTTCAGCCCATTTCTGTGTCCTATCAATGTCTCTTTGCAGCCCTCCACCTCATCCACTACTCCACCAATCTTGGTGTCATCAGGAAATTTAGTCCCTTCAGCTCCCTCCTCCAAGTCATTGAGAAAAATCACAAATAACAAAGGACCCAGTACTGACTCCTATGGTACACTGCTGGTAACTGGTCTCCAGGCTGAAAATTTTCCATCCACCGCCACTTTCTGTCTTCTATGAGATAGCCAGTTACTTATCCAATTGGCCAAATTTCCGTCTATCCCACTTTCTTCATGAGCCGACCATGGGGAACCTTATCAAACGTCTTACTAAAACCCATGTATACGACATCAACTGCTCTACCTTCATCCATACATTTAGTTACCTCCTCAAAGAATTCAATCAAATTTGTGAGGCAAGACTTATCCTTCACAAATCCGTGTTGACTATCCTGGATTAAAGTATATCTTTCCAAATGGTCATAAATCCTAACCTTCAGGATCTTTTCCATTAACTTACTGACAACCGAAGTAAGAATGACCGGCCTATACTTACCAGGATCATTCCTATTTCCTTTCTTGAACAGGTGGATTGGCCATGCCAAATAGCCCCATCGTGCCCCAAGATGTGTAGGTTCGGGGTGGATTAGCCATGGGAAATAAGTGAGAATAGAGAAAGGATGGGAGGGAGGGCCTGGATAAAATATCCTGACAGAGAGTCAGTATGGATTTGATGGGCTGAATGCCCTCCTCTGCAATGTAGTGACTCCATGAAATACATGTCTTTCTATTTTCTGAATGTTCTTCACTTTGGCCGACTGATGATCTTATTCCATATGACATCATCATTCCATCAATGTCGCTGGGTCCGCATTTCTTTCTTGCATAACCTCAATTTTCCTCACTGTGCCATTGCCAGCCTTGCCTCAGATTTGGAATTCTCTCCCTAAGCCATTTCCTTGACTCTCCTCATTCAAGAAGCTCCTTCAAGCCCATTAATTTTGACCAAGCTTTTGGTTTCCTACCTAATATCCAACCTGGCTTGGTGTCAAATTGTGTGTCTCCTGAAGGGACATGTGAAGAACCTCTGAGCATTTTACTGCATTAAAGCTGCTTGATTAATGTGGCCAATTGTCATTGTACATTTCTGGCAGTTCTGGACAAAGAGGACACAAAAAGGGCCAGGACATGATGGCCTTCATTGCAGATTAGATGGTAAACTGAACACTGCTTCCTTATTTTAGAGAGAAAACACTGATTTGATTTGATTTATTATTGCCACATGTATTGGGTTACAGTAAAAAGTATTGTTTTTGCTCACCGTACAGACAAAACATACCAACCATAGAGTACATAGGAGAGAAGGAAAGGAGAAAGTGCAGAATGTGGTGTTAGGGAAAGATCAGCTTAATATAAGGTCGGTCCATTAAAAAGCCTGACAGTAGCAGGGAAGAAGCTATTCTCGAGTGGGGTGGTACACGACCTCAGACTTTTGTATCTTTTTCCCAATGGAAGAAGTGGAAGGAATGCGGGGTCCTTGATTATACTGGTTGCTTTTCCTGAGGCAACAGGAAATGTAGATGGAGTCAATGGATGGGAGGCTGGTTTGCGTGATGGGACTGGATTTCATTCACAATCCTTTGTAGTTTCTTGCTGTCTTGGTCAGAGCAAGAACCATACCGAGCTGTGATGCATTAGGAAAGGATGCTCTCTATAGTGCATCTGTAAAAGTTGGTGAGCGTTGTAGCAGACAAAAGCTAAGGGAAAGAGGGGAGAAATTAGTAAAGTAAGTGCAAGTTAATTATTTGCCGCACATTTTGAGCACAGAACTGACAGATACAGGCTTAAAAGAAAGTGAGGCTGGAGACCAGAAGATTTTTTTGCCTCAAGGATTTTCTTAACATTGTAGCAGTCCATACCATTTCATAGAATTTTGGGCCCTTCTGATTTTTAGAACATGCTTCTGCCAGGTTGTAGATGCCTTCCAAGAAAAGGATATGGTTCTCATTCAATTTCCCAAAGCACATTGTTCCAAACTATGAACATTCAAAACAATGTTTCATACAGCCTGTCCCAAGCAGTTGTGAAAGGTTATTCACCACTGTCTGCATATAGTACACATATGTTTTATTCATTCTTGGTCTGTGACCATTGCTATCAAGACCCCATATTGGTTGTTCATCCTCAATATTCCATGAGAAGGTAGCACTAAGCCAACTTCTTGAACTGCTGTGGTCCACCCTGAGTGTTAAAACATCCACATCAGTGATGGTAGGGAGGAAGGATTCTGACCCAGCAGCAGTGATGGGATGTAGAAGAAGGTCACTGGTTGACCAAAGTGAAGAACATTCACAAAAAACAAAGACACCTTTCATGATAGCACAGTGGTTAGCACTGCTGCCTCACAGCACCAGAGAGCCAGGTTCGATCCTGGTCTTAGGTCGCTGCCTGTGCGGAGCTTGCATGTTCTCCCTGTGTCTGCGTGGGTTTCCTCCAGGTACTCCAGTTGCCTCCCACAGTCCAAAAGATGTGCAGGTTAGGTGGATTGGCTGTGTTAAATTGCCCCTTAGTGTCCAAAGATGTGTTGGTTAGATGGATTAGCCATGGAAAATGTGTGGGGTTATAGGGATAGTGTAGGGGAGAGGGCTTGGGCAAGCTACTTTCCCAGGAAGTAACTGCAGTTAATCTGTTAGTGAGCCAGTGCTCTTTAGCACTGTAAGGACCCTATGATTCTATGACCTTGGACAGCCCAATGTGCTTCCCAACCAACCAGGTCCTCTTGAGGTGTGCTTATTCTGTGAAATGATCAGGTTTTGTACAATAATCCAACAGCTTCCATGGTCTTTTTGTTGGTGGCAATCTATAAATTGAGATGTACTACCAAATTCTATTGCACAGTTGCTGTGATGAGGTTTGGACTCTCAGGCCAGAATTTTACTGTCCCACCCACCATGGGAATCAGAGATGGGGAGATCGTGGAAAGGTATGTTGACCTTGGGCAGGGATTTTTCAGTTTGTGGGCAAGCAAGGCCGGAAAATCCCACCCACAACTTCTGATTTGCTCATCAAATATCACAGCTATTTTGTTGGGTACATTTTTTTTCTAATTATACTGAGGCAAAATATATTGCGTGAGCAACTCTTACAGATACTTAGAATCTCTACCATACCGAAGAAGGCCATTCAGCCTACTGAGTCTCTGCATTGACTCTCTGAAAGAACATCTTACTCAGGCCCACCCCACCCTGTTCATGTAGAATGTAAGAACAGAAGAAATAGGAGCAGGAGTAGGCCATCTAGCCCTTCGAGCCTGCCCCGCTATTCAATAAGATCATGGCTGATCTGAAGTAGATCAGTTCCACACTTTCCCGCTTTCTCCCCATAACCATTACTTCCCCTGTCTATCAGAAATCTATCTACCTATGATTTAATATATTCAGCGAGGTAGCCTCCACCACTTCAATGGGCAGAGAATTCCAGAGATTCACCATCCTTTGAGTGAAGAAGTTCCTCCTCAATTCCAATCTAAACTGCACCCCGCCCCCTCTTATTTTGAGGCTGTGCCCTCTAGTTCTGCTATCCTTTCTAAGTGGGAAGAATCTCTCTACCTCTATCCTATCTCGTCCCTTCATTATCTTGTAAGTCTCTATAAGATCCCCCCTCAGCCTTCTAAACTCTAACAAGTTTACCTCGTATAACCTCACACATGTACGATAAATCCACCTATCCTACACATCTTTTGACACTAAGGGGCAATTTATGGGGAGAGGGCGGGAATGTGGAACTGAGCCACGACAGATCAGCCATGATCTTATTGAATGGCGGGGCAGGCTCGAAGGGCTAGATGGCCTACTCCTGCTCCTATTTCTTATGTTCTTATGTAAATCCATCTAACCTGCACATCATTGGACATCAGTGGGAGGAAACTGGAGTACCTGAAAGAAACCCACACTGACATGGGGAGAACGTGCAAACTCCACACAGTCACCCACGGTTGGAATTAAACCCGGGTCCCTGGGGCTGTGAGGCAGCAGTGCTAACAACTGTGTCACCACACAGTGATTTCAACAACAACTTACATTGGCAGAATGTCTTTAAATATAGTGAAAATCCCTGAGGTGTGCCACAGAATGTGTAATCAAATAAATCTGACATTGAGACACATTCAGAGACTTTAGGGCAACTGACCCAAAATCTGGGCCAAAGAGGTCAGATTCAGGGAATGACTTAAAATTTTAAAGCTTATTTATTTAAGTCACATGTCCGCTTACATTAACAGTGCAATGAAGTTACTGTGAAAATCCCCCAGTCGCCACACTCCGGCACCTGTTCAGGTGAACCTGAGGGAGAATTTCGCACTGCCTTTGCATCTAACTAGCGCGTCTTTGAGGGGCGACCTGAGTGAGGTGTACAAGATTATGAGTGGCGTGGACAGGGTGGATAGGGAGCAGCTGTTCCCCTTTTCTGAAGGGTCAGTGACGAGGAAACGTTAGTTAAAGGCGAGGGGTGCGAGGTTTGGGTGGATTTGAGGAAAAACCTCCCAGAGGGAGGTGACGGTCTGGAATGCACTGCCTGGGAGGGTGGTGGAGGCGGGATGCCCCACATCTCTTAAAAAGTACCTGGATGAGTACTTGGCACACCAAAACATTCAAGGTTATGGGCCAAGTGCTGGCAAATGGGATTAGGTGGGCAGGTCAGGGCCTTTTGTATGTTGGTGCAAACTCGATGGACCTCTTCTGCACTGTGGTCTTTTCAACTGTGGAAAGAAACTGGAGCACCCGGAGGAAACCCACGCAGACACAGGGAGAACGTGCAGACTCTGCTGGGAATTGAACCCGGGACCCTCGCGCTGTGAGACAGCAGTGCTAACCACTGTACCACCATGCTGCCTAGAAGGACAGGGAGAGGTTGAGTGGCAGAGCGGTTTAGGGGGAGAATTCCAGCACCATGAGTTGATGTAGCTGGTGGAAATAAAGATTGCTCAATTTATCCTGAATCGTTCATACATTATTGAGTCTTCCTGACAGGACAGGTCCACAAAACAGTCGTATCCAAACCCAATGGTGTGGAAGCTGAAATCAAGCCTGCAATATTACTATTTGATAAAGAGGAACACAAATATCCGTTATGCATGAATGGTCACAGAGTCAGGATATCTCCTGAAGCTTATTAATTTCAGCAACGCCATAGAAACCGTTTCAGCTTTTCACGACTGCATTTAAAAATGGAAAGGAAATAAATCTGTGGGTTGCTGGAGACAGTCTCTGCTTCAGTCACACACGAGGCAAATCTATCATGATGAATTTCCGTGGGCGAATTGAAACTGCAGAAGCTGGAGTACTGCCGCATTTGGTTGTCACCCATTTCCGCTACAAGCTCTCAGAGATTATAGGAAGGGGCTGGGGTGGGGGGGGTGGTAACCAAATTAATTATTGATCGATCGCAGCATTCACAGAGGAAATGATATGATGTAGTTTATGCTGAGCTCTCAAAGGTCCTGAGCAGCAATCAAATTGAAAGCACATTAGAAGTATTAAAAGGAGGTTGCTGGCTGCCACAGGATGGGAAAAGCCATCACGCTGGAACACCAGGGAGCACGAGGTGAATGGAGTGTCTATTGTGACAAGGTTCTTAAAGTCATGTAACCAAGGAGAGAGACTGAATCCGCACAGCAGATTTCGAAGTCGAGACATTTATAAGGGAGGAGATACTTAGAAAATATTCTTACTGCTTTTTCTCAAGCGATGGGCATCCCCAGAAAACACTCAGTGTATCGTACAGAACGATAACAGATTTACGACAGGTATAGACTGGATTCGAAACAAAGGATTTACCCCACTCATCCCCTAGCCTTGGGACACTAAGGGGCAATCTAAGATGGCCAATCCACCTGCACGTCTTTGGAGTCTGGGAGGAAACTGGAACACCCAAAGGAAATCCACGCAGACACGGGGAGAATGTACAAATTCCACACTGAGAGTCACTGAAGACCACAATCGAAGCCGGAGTCCCTGGAGCTGTGAGGCAGCAGTACTAACCACTGTGCCACCATACTGCCCTTAATGCCTTCCTCAGACTCACCCCTGTCATCTGGAAGAAGGCATTCCTGACAGTACAGTATTTTGCTCTCTGCTACGGAGTTTGGATTGTGTAGATGTACAAACAAGCTGAAATCACATGTAAAGATTTGGTCCGTTGATAAAGTGGATGGATTTGTCTTGAGTATTACACTACTGTTGGGTAGAGGTATCTAACTTGTTACTAACCCCAATCATACCTTTTGGAAAATCATTTTGTTGCGTTTGTTTTTGTCCTTTTCCAACTAGAGACACCAGCCGGAATTTTCCAGTCCTGCCCACCACAGGAATCATTGTGAGTGGGACATGGGCCATGCAAAGCTTCATTGACCTGGGGTAGGATTTTCTGGTTTTGGGGGCGAGTACAGCCAGAAAATCCCACCCGTATTGTTCGAAAGCTGTTCAAATTGAATGAACCAGGAACAATAGATAGGGTTTACTGCACAATATAATTTCCTTTCACTCCCTTGGCCAATTAAACGTTTGTTTTTACAGCAATCAACTATGTGTGCTGGTGATAAATTCAGTTTGCATTTAGCTTTTCTTCAGAGCACTGGTGGCTTCTTGACGGATGCTTTTACTCAACTGCAGGAATTTCACACTCCACCGAGCATGAGTGAAAACCCAATTTGTCATTGTGTAATTCTCAGCACATTAAAGAACTCTCAGGCTTGACAGCTTCCTTCCTCTCAGCATGCACATCCACCCAGAAAACTGGAAAAGGTGACCAAAAGTTCCCAAAAATAGCTGACACCTTTAGAGCAGCCCTCAAGATAGGTCCTTGATATGCCAAAATCTTATATCGAATTACACAGGATGGCTGCCTCAGTAGCAAGGCGCTGGGCCTAACCAGTCATAGTAAGAAGTCTCACAACACCAGGTTTAAGTCCAACCAGTTTATTTTGATCGTAATCCCACAAGCTTTTGGAAATGGTGTTCCTTCAGCAAGTATGTGGAAGGTTCTGATCAGAGAAAGGCATATAAAGACACCTAACCAGTCCATAGAACATAGAACATAGAACATTACAGCGCAGAACAGGCCCTTCGGCCCACGATGTTGCGCCGACCAGTTAAAAAAAACAATAACAATGACCCACTAACCTAAACCAATCCCTTTTCGTCCATAAACCTATCCACAGACCTCTTAAACGCCCCCAAACTAGGCGCATTTACAACTGCAGCAGGCAGGGCATTCCAATCCCTCACCACCCTCTGGGTAAAGAACCTACCCCTGACATCTGTCCTATAACTACCCCCCCTTAGTTTAAAGCCATGCCCCCTCGTGCTAGATTTTTCCATCAGAGGAAAAAGGCTATCACTATCCACCCTATCTAAACCTCTAATCATCTTATATGTTTCAATAAGATCCCCTCTTAGCCGCCTTCTTTCCAGCGAAAACAACCCCAAATCCCTCAGCCTCTCCTCATAGGATCTCCCCTCCATACCAGGCAACATCCTGGTAAACCTCCTCTGCACCCTCTCCAAAGCCTCCACATCCTTCTTGTAATGTGGGGACCAGAACTGCACACAATACTCCAAGTGCGGCCTCACCAGAGTTGTGTACAGTTGCAACATAACGCTACGACTCCTAAATTCAATCCCCCTACCAATAAACGCCAAGACACTGTATGCCTTCTTAACAACCTTATCTACTTGATTCCCAACTTTCAGGGATCTATGTACACATACACCTAGATCCCTCTGCTCCTCCACACTATTCAAAGTCTTCCCGTTAGCCCTATACTCAACACATCTGTTATTCCTACCAAAGTGAATTACCTCACATTTCTCTGCATTAAACTCCATCCGCCACCTCTCGGCCCAGCTCTGCAACCTGTCTAAGTCTTCCTGCAAACTATGACACCCTTCCTCACTATCTACCACACCTCCGACTTTGGTGTCATCAGCAAATTTACTGATCCACCCAATTATACCCTCATCCAGATCATTAATAAAAATCACAAACAGCAGTGGCCCCAACACAGATCCCTGAGGCACACCACTTGTAACCGAACTCCATGATGAATATTTACCGTCAACCACTACCCTCTGTCTCCTATCCGCTAGCCAATTCCTAATCCAGTTCCCTAGATCACCCCCAATCCCATACATCTGCATTTTGTGCAGAAGCCTACCATGGTGAACCTTATCAAACGCCTTACTAAAATCCATATACACCACGTCCACTGCCTCACCCCCATCCACCTCTTTGGTCACTTTCTCAAAAAACTCAATAAGGTTAGTAAGGCACGACCTACCCACCACAAAACCATGCTGACTATCTCCAATCAACTCATTACTCTCCAAATAACTATAAATCCTATCCCTAATAATTTTTTCCAAAACCTTGCCCACAACAGAAGTGAGACTCACCGGTCTATAATTCCCGGGGAAGTCTCTGTTCCCCTTCTTAAACAATGGGACAACATTCGCTAACCTCCAATCATCTGGTACTATACCAGAGGCCAACGATGACCTGAAGATCAGAGCCAGAGGCTCTGCAATCACTTCTCTTGCCTCCCAGGGAATCCTGGGGTAAATCCCATCCGGGATCCCATCCATGTCAGTATTTGTGTCCCATTTGACTTTCCTCCCATCTTTTCTCATCTGAATCATAACCATCAACCCTCTTTTCCCTCAAACTTTTACCTCCCTCCCCCTTAACTGCATTCATAGTATTTGTGCATGACCCTGTGTTCGTGAGCTCTATGTTCTCACCACCAAAGGACTTTCTTCTGAATTCCCTCTCGCATTTCCTGGTGACTATCTTATAGCGACATCACTAGTTATGCACCTCCCCCCAAGTAGAAACATATACCTGAATTCTACCACCCTGCCCACCAAAAAACCAGAGCAGGCGAGGAGCAGACAAAAGATATGTCCATTGGCTTCTGGCAGGATTTTCCGGTCTTGGATCATGTGAGTCCGTAAATCCCGCCCACTCCCTCACTACCCACTCTATCAAAACCTTCCATAATTTTAATGGTCTCTATTAGGTCACCCCCCAGCCTTCTTTTCTAAGAGGAAACATACTGTCTCCAAGTCTCAGTAGTACTGTACTGTCAGATGTTAACAAATGGGTATCCTATGATAAGCACAGAGTGTTGAGCAGACTCTCAACCCTTCCTGATATGTATAATCACATTATTGTTTCCCCAAACCTTGTGTAAGATAGGTATGTTTACATTAAAGAAGGATAATGTGACAGACACATCCTTACCATAATGGAGGAGTACTGCACTGTCAGAGGTGCTGTCACAAAATGCCAACCTGATGTGCCATCCGGCTAAACGTGTATATCAAAAACCCTGTAGCATTATCGGATACCTTCATGATAAAGTTCCAAGCCAAATAAAGGAAAGCCAGCATGGATTGTTAAGAGCAAATCATGTTTAAGTAACTTTCTTGAGTTTTTTGAGGTTAGATAAGGGTAATGCTATTGATGTCGTGTACATGGGCTTCTTAAAAAGGCATTTAATAAAGTCCTGCATAACAGACTTGTGAGATAAGATCTATCTCATAAAATAAAAGGAACAGGAGCTATATAGATTTGAAACTGGGTGAATGACTGCAAACAGAAAGCAGTGATGAACAGTTGTTTTTTGGACCAGAGAATGTTTCCAGTGGATTTCTCCAGACGTTGTTGTAAAGATCCTGGATATTCCTATTGCATATTAATGACCTTGACATGGGTGCACAGAGCACAATTTCGGTATCCATGGTGACACAAAACTTAAAAGTATTGTGAACTGTGAAGACAATAGCGCTAAACTTCAAAAGAACACAGGTAGGCTGGTGAAATGGGCAGGAAAGCAATTGATGAACTATAATGGAGAGAGGTTCAAAGTGATTCATTTTGATTAGAAGCATGGAGAGAGGCAATGGAAGATAAAAGATACAATTTGAAAAGAGGTGCAGGAGTAGAGGAACCTGAGAATAAACGTGTACCATAGAATTATAGAATCGTACAGTGTAAAGAGACGTTTCAGCCCATCCAGTCTGCACCGGTACATTAGAGACACCTGATCTCCCACCTAGTCCCATTTACCAGCACTTGGCCCATTGCCCTGAATGTTATGATGTGCCAAGAGCTCATCCGGATACTGTTTAGAGGATTTGAGGCAACCTCCCAGGAAGCACATTCGAGACCATCACCACGCTCTGGATAAAAATGTTTTCCCTCATATCCCCCCCAAACCTCCTGCTCCTCACCTTGAACCTGTGTTCCCTCATAACTGAACAGCTGCCCCTGATTCACTTTGTCCATGCCGCTATAATTTTGTATACTTCATTCAGGTCACTCCTCAGTCTTCTCTGCTCCAACGAAAACAACCCAAGTCTACCCAACTTCTCTTCATAACTTCAATATTCCATCCTGGCGGCATCCCGGTAAATTTTTTCTGCAACTCCTCCATTACAATCCCACCCTTCCCATGATGTGGCAACCAGAACTGCACGCAGTAATTTAGCTGAGGCCTCAACAAAGTTCTATACAACTCCAACATGACTTCCCTGCTTTTGTAATCTATGCCTCAATTGACAAAGGCAAGTGGCCCAATTATGATCAATCATTGAATGTGACAGATAGGTTGAAAGAATGGTTAAAAACTACAGATAGCATCCTGGACTGAATAAACGTAGAAATAGGGTACGAAATGAAGGAAATTATGATGGAGCTCTATGAAATATAGCTTCAGACTCCAGTGAGGTATTGTGGCCAGCTCTGATTTTAAGAAGGATATGAAGGCATCAGAGAGGGTGCAGAAAAGATTCACAAGAATCATTCCCAATTTTCTTTTTTAGGTATTTGTGGGACATGGGCATCACTGGCTGGCCAACATTCATTACCCATCTCTAGCTGCCCTTGAGAAGGTGGTGATGAGCTGCCTTCTTGAAATGCTGCAGCCCATGTGCTGTGGGTTGGCCCACAATGCTGTTAGAGCTTTGCTGAGACTTTGTAGCGATTGATACAATTGAATGATTTACTAGGCCATTTACAGAGTCATATGTAGGCCAGACCAGGTAAGGACGGCAGATTTCCTTCCCTAAAGCTCATTAGTGAACCAGATGAGTTTGTCCAACAACCAACATTGGTTTTAAGGTCATCGGTATATTCTTAATTCTGTTTTTTTTTATTGAATTGAAATTCCACCGTCTGGGTTTGGATTCCAACCTGAGTGCCCAGAACATTAGCTGAGTTTCTGGATTAATAGTCCAGCGATAATACCACGAGGTCATCATTTCCCCTGAATGAGTTATATTAATAAACTGGAGAAGTTGAAACTGTTCAATGAGGTCACTTCTCATTCGCTGGGACCTATAGGTCTAACTTACTCAATCTCTATCCATTGGGCAATCCTCTCATCACAAGAATCAGTTGAGCAAACCTTTGTTGCACTTTTTTCTAATGCTAGTTGATCCTTCCTTGAGTAAGTAGAATCATAAAATCATAGAAACTCTACAGTGCAGTAGAAGGCCATTCGACCCATCCAGTCTGCACTGACCACAATCCCACCCAGGCCCTATCCTCATAATCCTATGCATTTATCCAAGTTAGTCCCCTGACACTAAGGGGCAATTTAGCATGGCCAACCTAACCTGCGCACCTTTGAACTATGGGTTCAAAGCCTGAAGGAAACCCATGCAGACATGGGGAGAATGTGCAGGCTCCACACAGACAGTGACCCAAGCCGGGAATCGAACCTGGGTCCTTGGTGCTGTGAAGCGGCAGCGTTAATCACTGTGCCGCTGTGCAGAGTGGTTAGCACAAAACTGTACACAATACTCAAGCAGGTCTCAGATAGACCCCCATGAAGTGGTACGACTTTTTAAACCTGTACTCCAACTCATTTCAACTAAATTCTAACATGCTATTGACTTCCTTAATTGCTTGCTTTACTCACATGTTAACTTTCTGTCAGTTGTGTACACAGACAGGAAAATCCATCTGAATACCCAGCCTCTCACCATTCAAAAGTATTCTGCCTTTCTATTTTTTCCCGGAAAAGTATATAAATTCACATTTCCCACCTGATATTCAATCTGTCGTGTTCTTGCCCACTCGCTTAATCTGCTGAAATCCTTTTGCAGGTCCTTCGTGTTCTCCTCAAGACTTACTTTCTAATTTTATCACCTAATTTAGTTTCATCAGTAAAGTTGGTTATATTATAGTCACTATAACGCACACCTACCCACCCCCATTCCCTTACCAAAGTTAATGATGTAGAATCTTTGAATCTTTGACACGGAGACAGGCCCTTCGGCCCAAACTGGTCCATGCTGACCAAAATGCCCATCTAAGCTAACCCCATTTGCCTGAATTTGGGCCAATATCAGCTCTAAACCCTTTTCTATCCATCTATCTGTTGAAATGCTTTTTAAATGCTGCTATTGTCCCTGCCTCAACCACTTCCTCCGATAACTCATTCCACATACATATCACCCTCCGTGTAAAAAAGTTGCTCCTTAGGTTCCCATTAATTCTTTCCCCTCTTAACTTCAACCTACGCCCTTTAGTTTTCAATTCCTCAACCCTGGGAAAAAGAATGAGTGCATTCACCCTATCACTTCTATAAGTTCACCCCTCAGTCTCCTAAGCTTCAAAGAAAATAGTCCTAACCTGTCCAATCTCTGCCTACAACTCAGTCTCTTGAGTCCTGGCAAAATCCTTGTGAACCTCTTCTGCGCTCTCTCCAGTTTAATAACATCTTGCCTACAGCAAGGCGACCAAAACTGAACACAATATTCCACGTGCGGCCTTGCCAATGTCCTGTACAACTGCAACATAACTTTCCAACTTCGAATACTCAATGCTCTGACTGATGAAGGCCAGCATACCAAAAGCCTTCTTCATTGACCGATCTACCTGTGGTTCCATCTGTAGAGAACAGTGCACCTGAATTCCAAGGTCCCTCTGTAAATAGTTTGTAAATAGTTGAGGTCCAAATATTGATCCTTGTGATGTCCTATGAGTTACAGCCTGCCAACACAAGATTTGACTCCTATTTTCTGTGCTTTCCCTTTTAATCAATCTTCAAACATCCATTCCAACAGGTCACAGAGTCTACAATGTGAACGATGATCAGATAATCTATTTTACATTCATGTTTATTGAGGGATAAACATTGACCGGGTCACTGGGGGACTATTCCCTTGCTCTTCTTCTAAATAATGCCACAGGAATTATAGAGTCATAGTATCCTACAGTGCAGAAGGAGGCTATTTGCCCCATCAAGCCTGCATGAACCACAAACCCCCACAGGCCTTCTCCCTAAAACCCCAAACATTTACCCTCATTCATCTGCCTTACAGAAAGGGGCGATTTAGCATGGCCAATCCGCAAATCTTTGGACTGTGGGTGGAAACTGGAGCACCTGGAGCAGACCCATGCAGGCACGGGAGATCTTCCTCCCACACTGGAGGACAGATAGGGGCATGGTTTAAAGTCAATCATCCAAGGCTAGCAATTGAACCCGAGCCCCTGGCGCTGTGAGGCAGCAGTGCTAACCACTGAGCCACTGTGCCACTCACAATACAAATGGTGGCTCAGCTGTACATGCAGAAACTCCAATCTAAAATCTTCCCTTGACCACGTGTCATCCCCATTGCTACTCCTCTATTTATCTCTTCCATTTTGTTGCAGGTTTTGATGGTTTTCCCACGAAGATAGTCTCACAACACCAGGTTAAAGTCCAACAGGTTTATTTGGTAGCACGAGCTTTTGGAGTGCTGCCCCTTCAAGGCACAGTGCTCTGAAAGCTCGTGCTACCAAATAAACCTGCTGGGCTTTAACTTGATGTTGTGAGACTATTTACTGTGTCTCTCTCAGTCCAACACCAGCAACTCTACAACATGTTTCCCACAAAGAGGCTTTGGTCTTTCATCCGAGCGATTCAATATTCGTTTAGACTTTGAGCTGTGCCGGCACCCACCTCACCCTGAGGCTTTCCAGCCTGGCTACCACTTAAATTCACCTTCTGTAAATCATCACGTCCCATTTGCACATCTTATTTCTATTTTGGGATGGACCCGGCAAAGCACGAGCGTCTCGCTGGTGTAGTCGGAAAGCTCCTTCAGCCTATCCAGGTGCGGGCAATCAATTCTGAGAATAATGATATGCAGGCAACTGGCTGATTAAATGCGGCAATGATAAAAAATGACAACGCATAATAAATGAGAATGTAAAAAATGAATTTGTGATCATAAATCATTTAATAAAATCAGCGTGACATCTCTTCAGAGCCACGGATGGGTGAAGTAGGCGAAGAAAGTGAATGAAATGACACACTTTCCCCCAAGTTAATGTCAGCATTTATTAGGTGCAAGCTCTGCTGACAGGGTGATGGACTGCTGGGGGCCAGTGCTACACCTGTCAAATGTTTCATCTGGGTCACAAGGACACCATGGGGTCCTGGGATGAAAGCTGTTCTCTTCTTTATCCCCCGCAGCTTTGTGTAGAGTGATAAAGACCAAGAACAATTAAAGGGAGGACGCAGGGAGCGCGAGTCCCACTTGAGACCGGGAACGATACAGCGAGAAGGGGGAGAAACAAAATGATTCGTAATTAAACCAAAGGAAGAGAAAGGAATGGCTGCGAGATGAACTGAAGTTGCAAAATAACTCCGTCAATATCGCAGGGAGCAGGGACTCACACCATAATTAAAATGTTTACGAATATGTTACACAGGATAACGCAAATGCAAAATGCGTGACACACAAAGGTTTAAACGTCAACATGCTTGAAGCTTCTCACTCACTTTAATTATTAGAATTTCAGCCCCCCCTCAACAAGTTTGGAATGTGAATCAATCCAGGTTGTTAAAAGTTTGCAAGTAATCGCTCACTTGATCAGAACATGACGACTTAACTGGTGCCATGGAGGTTTACAGCATGGAAACAGACCCTTCAGCCCAACTTGTCCATGCCACCCTTTTTTTTAACAACGAAGCTAGTTCCAATTGCCCACTCTTGGCTCATATCCCTTGAACTCATGGAACTGTCTAAACACTTTTTAAAAGACAAAATTGTAACCAGACCTACTTTCACCTCTGGCACCCTCTGTGTGAAAACATTGCCCCTCTGGACACTTTCATATCTCTTCCCTCTCACCTTAAACCTATGCCCTTTAGTTCTGGAGTCCCTACCTTTGGGAAAAGATATTGACTACCCAGCTGACCTGCGTCCCTCATTATTTTATAGAATTCTATAAGATTACCCCTAAGCCTTTTGCACTCTAGAGAAAGGTGTCCCAGTCTTTCCAGCCTCTCCTTATAATGCAAACCATCAAGTCCTGATAGCATCCTAGTAAATATTTTCTGCACTTTTTCTAGTTTAATAATATCCTTTCTATAATAGTGACCAGACATGACTCAGTATTCCAAGTGTGGCCTTACCAATATATAGTACAACTTCAATAAGATGTCTCAACTCCTGTATTCAATGTTCTGACCAATGAAACCAAGCATGCCGAATGTCTTTTTCACAACTCTGTCCACCTGTGATTCCACTTTCAATGATCTATAAACCTGCACCCCTAGAACCTGTACCCCTAGAACTCTTTGTTCGGTAACTCTCCCCAACGCCCTATCATTAACCATGTAAATCCTGCCCTGGTCTGATCTACCAAAATGCATCACCTTGCATTTATTTAAATTACACTCCATCTGCCATTCGTCAGCCCACTGGCCCAATTGATTAAGGTCCCATTGCAATCGGTGATAATTTTTTTCACTGTCCACTCTACCACCAATCTTGGTGTCATCTGCAAACTTACTAACCATGCCCCCTATATACTCATCCGAATCATTAATATAAATGACAAATAACAGTTGCCCCAACACTGATCCCTGAAGCACACCGCTGGTCACAGGCCTCCAGTTTGAAAAACAACCCTCTACAACCACCTGTGTCTTCTGTCATCAGACGAATTTTGTATCCATTTGGCTACCTGACCCTGGACCCCATGAGATTCTGTGAGTGGACAAAGGATAGACACTGACATGTGGACAGATTGCAAGTTAAACAATGTTCTATGTACTGACTAACTGCAAAACACAGTGCATCTGTGACATAAAGCTGTATTAGTGCTTTCGGTTTAAAATCATAGCATCCTACAATGCAGAAAGAGGCCATTCGGCCCGTCAAGTCTGCGCAGACTGCAATCCCACCCAGGCCCTATCCTCATAAACCCATGCATTTACCCTAATTAGTCCCCTGACACTAATGGCAATTTAGCATGGCCAATCCAAATAACCGGCGCTGTGAGAAGAAACCAGTGTGCCCGAAGGAAACCCATGCAAACATGGGGAGAACGCGCAAACTCCAGACAGGCAGTGACCCAAACCGAGAATGAACCCAAGTCCCTGGTGGTGTGAGGCAGCAGTGCTAACCACTGTGCCACCCTGCCACTCGGCCTTATTAGAGCAGAGCGCTACTTCAGACGTTTCTCTGCTGTAGTTCTGTCCATATTTGAAGCATGAAGAAATGATTGTAATCTATTCCCGAGTCCCCGGTGGTAAGTATATAGAAGTCTAACACAACAGGTTGACGTAGTCGGCAGGAGCTGTGCAGACAGGCAACAGACAGAAAAGATCCCAGGACCCTCAGTAAGTAGAGGAGGCAGAACTATGCTGGCAAACTGTTTCTAGTTGAAGCCACAAAGGGATGTCAGCTCGTTAAAAGGATACTGAAGTGACCTCATTGAGGTTATAAAATCATGAGGGACATAGATAGGATGAGCACACATAGAGGGTGGGATTTTATGGCCTGGCTCTTCCCGAAACAGTAAAATCCTGCCCAAGGCCAACAGACCTTCCTGTCAGCCCCTCGCCCATTCCGATTTCCATGGTGGGCAGGGAGATAAAACTCCAGCCAGTCTTTTTCCCAGGGTAGGCGAATTGAAAACTAGATGGCGTGGGTTTAAGGCGAGAGGGAAAAGATTTAAAAGGGACCTGAGGGGCAACTTCATCACGCAGAGGGTTGTGCATATGTGGAATGAGCTGTTAGGGAAAGTGGTTGAGGCAGGCTCAATAGCAATAGTTAAAAAGCATTCGGATAAATAGATAGATGGGAAAAAAATTGAGAGAAATGGGCCAAACGCAAGAAATTGGGACTAGCTAGAAGGGCAACATGGTCAGCATGGACCAGTTGGGTCAAAGGGCCTGTTTCTGTCTGTATTGCTCTATGATTCTATGTCAACAAGTTGGTACAAATGGCACGGGTTCAAGAACCAACCGCGCAGAGAGAGTTGTAGGTATTGTCTCTAATACAAGGACAGATGATCTTGAACTATGTTGGTCTAATATAGTTGAAAGCTCTTCCCTTTTTTCTCTGCCTCTCTTGTGTGATCAGGAAAGGCAAGTGTGTGAGGTTAGCCAGAATTCTGCACCATCCTTATCCACAGTCCCTACTCTGAGTGCACAGTTGAGAACATACTGTACATTGGTGTCAAGTCATTGTCAAAACAGATTGCTTTCACAAGCATCAAAGATTTAACTAATTAGTCTGGAAAGGGAATTATGAATTCATTTAATTTGAACTGTGAGTTTCTGTTTAAAATAAATTCAAATTGTGTTAGTATTCAAAAGAATTGGGTTTGTATTTAATAAAATAACCTGCTCACATTTAAAATTGTGAAGTACAGTTTGTTCACAAAATATAAAGATAAAGATGGGGGGCACAGTGGTACAGTGGTTAGCACAGCTGCCCCACAGCTCTAAGGACCCAGGTTCGATTCCTGGCTTGGGTCAGTGTCTGTGTGGAGTCTGCACGTTCTTCCCATGTCTGCGTGGGTTTCCTCCCGGTGCTCCGATTTCGTCCCACAGTCCAAAGACGTGTGAGTTAGGTAGATTGTCCATGCTAAATTGACACTTAGGCTAGAATTTTAACAGCACACCCGCCCAGATTCCGGTGGTGGGCGAGGTTCGGAGAACAGCATTCTCCTTTGGCCTCGGGTGGGGGAATCGTACGAATCTCGGTCAGATGTGTCAGTAAAATTCCGCCCTTAGTGTCCCAGGATGTGTAAGATAGAGGGATTAGCAGGGTAAATGTATGGGGTTGTGCAGATAGGGCCTGGGGTGGGATTGTCGTCGCTGTAGACTCATTGGGCCTCCTTCTGCACTGTAGGGATTCTATAAACCTGGAGATTGGCAGCAATCCAATTTGAATTTTTCAGACATTTGAGTTTTTAAAATTGTTAAGATTTCTTCAAATTTTGATTAAGTAGTGAATATTAGAACTTGAAAATTGGTTTAAAGGAGAAAAAGGAACAAAATGAGATGAAATTTGAGCAAAGTTGAAGCAAATGGAATAAAAGAATGGAGCAAGTTTAAAATTGAGTTTGTATTTTTGTGGTTATATAAAATGACACAGTTGAGGGCCAAATTTTCTCTGCTCGCCCCCTCGTCCCTTTAGAACATAAGAACATAAGAAATAGGAGCAGGAGTAGGCCATCTAGCCCTTCGAGCCTGCCCCGCCATTCAATAAGATCATGGCTGATCTGTCGTGGCTCAGTTCCACATTCCCGCCCTCTCCCCATAACCCTTAATCCCCTCGCTTATCAAAAACCCATCAACCCACGTCTTAAAAATATTTAGCGAGGTAGCCTCCACCACTTCAACGGGCAGAGAATTCCAGAGATTCACCACCCTTTGAGTGAAGAAGTTCCTCCTCAACTCCATTCTAAACCGCCCCCCTTTTATCTTGAGGCTGTGCCCCCTAGTCCTATTGTCTTTTTTGAGCGGGAAGAGTCTTTCCACCTCTATCCTATCCATCCCATTCATCATCTTATACGTCTCAATGAGATCTCCCCTCATTCTTCTAAACTCCAACGAGTACAAGCCTAGTTTATTCAGCCTCTCCTCATAGCTCAACCCCCTCAACTCCGGTATCAGCCTAGTAAACCTCCTCTGCACTCCCTCCAAGGCCAAAATATCCTTGCGTAAGTGCGGCGCCCAAAACTGCACACAGTACTCCAGCTGCGGCCTCACCAATGCCCTATACAGCTGCAGCAAGACCTCCCTACTTTTATATTCAATCCCCCTCGCTATGAAGGCCAGCATCCCATTTGCCTTCCTGACCACCTGCTGCACCTGCAAGCTGGGTTTTTGCGACTCATGCACAAGGACCCCGAGGTCCCTCTGCACCGTCACCTGCTGCAGTTTTTCGCCACGTAAGTAATAGTCCTTCCTACCATTAGGTCCTGCAGAAATGTTAATCCTTTCAGGGCACGGTTGATTATTTCTAAAATCTCCACACGGCTTTTGTTGTTTGAATGCAACCTATTGGACATATTGGGTGAAATCTTCCAGCCATTCCCACCCCGTTGCCGCTGTAAGTGAGGACAGAGAATTTTGCACTTAGCCAAATCTCCATCCATAGCAGCGGGACCAGAGAATCTCGCTGGCGTGAACGGACCGGAATGTTCCGCCCAATAACTCTTCGGGCCTTGGCCTGAGTCACAGTGGATTGTTTGTGTTTTTGGTGATGTTGGTGTCCAACTCCAAGTGAAGCCGGCAGTTTTGAGAATTAAAGGACAGGATGAAAGAATTTGGGCGGAATTTTCCTGTCCCGCCCGCCGTGGGAATCGGAGTGGGCTCGGGTGGGATATTCCAGCCCACTGGGATGAGCACAATCGGAAAATCCTGCCCTTTACCTTTCAGAAACAACCAAACCTGCTTTTGAAATTGGAAGTGACTAAAATCTGAACGTGAATTGCTATTTCAAGCACTTAAAATGGAAATCAACCCTGATGTTTAAGGGAAAGGATAAGCAAAATTTACTAATTCCTGAAATCAAACTGAAATGTTTGATTTCTGTTTTAAAGGTATTAAGAGATTATTTTATTTTTCGTCGAATGTAAAGATTCTCCAGGGCTCCTGAAGTGATATGTTGTTGGGATTCTCTGGTCTCCCACGCCGCACAACCGGTGTCAGCAAAAACGGAGAATCCGGCACTCAGCCAAGTCTCTATTCACAGCAGCAAAAAGCGCGTGGATAAAGCAGACATGGAGCGGATCTTTCCTGCTGAGGGGCATCCCAGAATCAGAGGTCATAGTCTTCAGGTAACAGTTTGCAAATTTAAAACAGAGTTGAGTAGAAATTACTTCTCCCAGAGGGTTGTGAATCCGTGGAATTCATTATCCCAACTGAGACAAGCTGCACACGGTACAGTGCTGCAGCAGGACATAGGCAAAGAGAAAGGGAAAAGGAACGTAGTAGTTATTGGGGATAGTGGGGTGAAGGGTATTGACACTGTCCTTTGTCACAATGACAAAGTGCACAGAAGGGTGTGTTGTCTGCCTAGTGCTCGGGTACGGGATGTCGCAGCTGGGCTGCAGAGGAACCTGGAGTGGGAGGGTGAGAATCCGGTCGTTGTAGTACATGTGGGTGCCGGCGACGTAAGCAAAATGCAGACTGAGGATCTGGGGAGGGAGTATGAAAAGCTTGGAATGGAATTAAAAAGTAGAACCAACAAGGTGGTTATCTCTGGGCTACTGCCTGAACTGAGTGCAGACGGGCGTAGGGTTGACAGGATAAAGGAAGTGAATGGGTGGCTCAGGGATTGGTGTGGGAGGAATGGGTTTGAATTTATGGGGCATTGGCACCAGTACTGGGGTAGGTGGGACCTGTTCGGGAGGGATGGGGTTGGTCTGAACCGTGCTGGGACCAGAGTGCTGGCGAATCGAGTAAAGAGGACTGTAGACAGGGCTTTAAACTAATTAGGGGGGGGAGGGTGTGAGGGTAGGTGACCTTACGAGGTCTAAAGTTAAGGAGAGTGTACATGTAAGGGAAGAGGCCGAGGATGTCCCAATAATAGAGGGAGTAGGGGGCGTGAGTATAGTTGGTGGCGTTGCGGCAAATAGGGTCCAGGTGAAGGCTGGGATGAAAGCACTTTATCTGAATGCACGAAGCATTCGGAATAAAGTGGATGAGCTGATGGCGCAGATCGACACAAATGGATACGATCTGGTGGCCATTACAGAGACGTGGCTGCAGGGTGACAGGGACCGGGAGCTGAATGTACAGGGCTATCAAGTGTTTAGGAAGGATAGGCAGGAGGGAAAAGGGGGGGCGTAGCTCGACTGATTAAGGATAGCATCACGGTGGTAGCAAGGGATGATATTGGAGCCAAGGAGCAGAGGGTGGAATCGTTGTGGGTGGAGATTAGGAACAGCAAAGGGGGGAAGACGCTGGTGGGTGTCGTCTATAGGCCCCCGAATAATGATCTGGAGATGGGGCGGGCTGTTAATGCGCAAATAAGTGCGGCGTGCAGAAATGGGACGGCCGTAGTTATGGGGGATTTCAATCTGCATATTGATTGGTCGACCCATGTTGGACGTGGGGGGCTCGAGGAAGAGTTCTTGGAATGCTGCCGGGATAGTTTCCTCGAACAGTGTGTGTTGGAGCCGACGAGGGAGCGAGCTATCTTGGATCTGGTGCTATGTAATGAAGCGGGTAGAATTAGGGACCTTGTGGTGAAGGATCCTCTTGGGGAGAGTGATCATTGTATGGTGGAGTTTCTGGTGCAGATGGAGGAGGAGAAAGTGGGTTCCCGGACACGCGTCCTTTGTTTGAATAGAGGGAAATACGGTAGGATGAGAGAAGAATTGGCGAATGTGGACTGGGGGAGCGTGTTGGAGGGAGGGTCTGTTGAGGAGCAGTGGAGGATCTTTAAGGAGATCTTTCTTGGTGCTCAACGGAAATTTATTCCGATGGTCAAAAAGGATAGTAGGAGGAGAGGTAATAAGCCGTGGATAACAAAGGAGGTGAAGGAAAGTGTTAAACTAAAAGCGGAGGAATTTAGAGTAGCTAAGAGTAGTGGGCGAGAAGAGGATTGGGAGAGGTTTAAATGTCAACAAAGATTGACAAAGAAGTTGATAAGGAAGGGTAGGAGAAACTATGAAGCTGGGCTAGCGCTTAATATAAAAAAGGATAGCAAGAGTTTTTATAAATATATAAAAAGGAAGAGGCTGGCTAGGGTGAATGTTGGTCCTTTAGAGGATGAGAAAGGGGACCTAGTGGTAGGGGATGGGGATATGGCTAAGGTATTGAATAACTTTTTTGTTTCTGTCTTCACGGAGGAGGACGTGAATAATTTGCCGGGTGTTAGCGATAGAAGGGTGGTAGGACTGGAGGGTCTTAATGACATTACTGTTACTAGAAAGGCGGTGCTCAACAGACTGGAGGGGCTGATTGTGGACAAGTCCCCAGGACCGGATGGAATGCATCCGAGGGTTCTGAAAGAAATGGCGGAGGTGATAGTGGATGCCTTGGTGGTTATTTTCCAGACGTCGCTGGATTCCGGGGAAGTGCCGGATGATTGGAAAACGGCTAATGTTACGCCGTTGTTTAAGAAGGGTGCCAGGCAAAAGGCGGGGAATTATAGGCCGGTTAGTTTAACGTCTGTGGTAGGTAAAATGTTAGAATCTGTCATTAAGGAGGAAGTTGCAAGGCATCTTGAAGGGAATTGCTTGATAGAGCAGACGCAGCACGGTTTCATTAAAGGGAAGTTGTGTCTGACAAATTTACTGGAGTTCTATGAGGATGTGTCTAGGGCGGTGGATAGAGGAGAGCCGGTGGATGTGGTCTTTCTAGATTTTCAGAAGGCGTTTGACAAAGTGCCTCACAAGAGGTTATTGCAGAAGGTCGAGGGACATGGAGTTGGGGGTAGGGTGTTAGCGTGGATAGAGGATTGGTTGTCAAATAGGAGGCAGAGAGTGGGGGTCAACGGGTGCTATTCGGATTGGCGGATGGTGACTAGTGGAGTGCCCCAGGGGTCGGTGCTGGGGCCTCAGCTATTTACCATTTATATAGATGATCTGGAGGAGGGAACCGAGTGTAGAGTGTCGAAATTTGCTGATGACACCAAGATAGGGGGAACGGCAAATTGTGCGGAGGGTGTAGAGAGTCTGCAGAAGGATCTAGATAGGCTGGGCGAATGGGCCAGGAAATGGCAAATGGAATTTAATGTTGGCAAGTGTGAGGTGGTCCACTTTGGTAGGAAAAATGGTAGGAAGGACTATTACTTACGGGGCGAAAAACTGCAGCAGGCGACGGTGCAGAGGGACCTCGGGGTCCTTGTGCATGAGTCGCAAAAACCCAGCTTGCAGGTGCAGCAGGTGGTCAGGAAGGCGAATGGGATGCTGGCCTTCATAGCGAGGGGGATTGAATATAAAAGTAGGGAGGTCTTGCTGCAGCTGTATAGGGCATTGGTGAGGCCGCAACTGGAGTACTGTGTGCATTTTTGGGCGCCGCACCTGCGCAAAGATATTTTGGCCTTGGAGGGAGTGCAGAGGAGGTTTACTAGGCTGATACTGGAGTTGAGGGGGTTGAGCTATGAGGAGAGGCTGAATAAACTGGGCTTGTACTCGTTAAAGTTTAGAAGAATGAGGGGAGATCTCATTGAGACGTATAAGATGATGAATGGGATGGATAGGATAGAGGTGGAAAGACTCTTCCCGCTCAAAAAAGACAGTAGGACTAGGGGGCACAGCCTCAAGATAAAAGGGGGGCGGTTTAGAACGGAGTTGAGGAGGAACTTCTTCACTCAAAGGGTGGTGAATCTCTGGAATTCTCTGCCCGTTGAAGTGGTGGAGGCTGCCTCGCTAAATATTTTTAAGACGCGGGTTGATGGGTTTTTGATAGGAGAGGGGATTGAGGGTTATGGGGAGAGGGCGGGAAAGTGGAACTGAGCAGCGACAGATTAGCCATGATCTTATTGAATGGCGGGGCAGGCTCGAAGGGCTGGATGGCCTACTCCTGCTCCTATTTCTTATGTTCTTATGTTCTTATGAGACAGTGAGTAAATTTAAGAAGGAGTTAGATAGATTTTTAATTGGTAATGGGCTGGAGGGATATGGGGAGAAGGCAGGAGAATGGGGATGAGGAGCATATCAGCTATGATCAAATGGCAGAGCAGATGGGTGGGCCGAATGGCCTCATTCTGCTCCTATATCTTATCAGCTTATCAACAGTGGCACTGGCGAATCCTGCTGGCAAGGTTAGTGCGTACAGTAAGAAGTCTCACAACACCAGGTTAGAGTCCAACCAGTTTATTTGATAGTAATCTTACAACCTCTTAATCAGAGAAGGGCTGATCAGAACCTTCCACACACCTGACAAAGGAACACCGTTTCCGAAAGCTTGTGAGATTACTATCAAATAAACTGGTTGGATTCTAACCTGGTGTTGTGAGACTTCTTACTGTGTTTACCCCAGTCCAACGCTGGCATATCTACATCAAGGTTAGTGAATTCCAGCCAATAGCTCACCTTGGTGTAATTCAATGGAATGTATAAATTTAGGTATTGACGAACATTCTAGTGAAAGGGAAGTATAAATAAGATGAAAGAGGCGACAGCTTTCTCTTGGAGTATCAGCCTGGCCAAGTTCAACTGCATGGATAGTATCAGAGTCTCAGTTAGACAGTCGAGTGAGTTTCTCTTCAAATTAAGAGAAGAGTTGTTTTTCTTTATACAGAGTTTTAATAATAAGTCTTTTTAATAAAGACTCGGTTGAACTGTAAATCGACTCTTGTCCTTTGTTGTCTCATGAGGAAGAGCACCTGGGTAAACAAGTTTTATTGTAAATTGTTCAAAGTGGCTAACGTTAGCCAACAATGCAAATGTGCTTCTGTTGTGCTTAGAAAGAGTTACAGCGCATAGAGAAACTGGCAGAAGGAGTAGTGATTGTTGAGCACATGGGGGCCTATTAAAGTAGAGAGGCTTCTGAATTTAGTTTTTAGTTGTTGGCAGTTGAAGGTAGTGTACCCAGGAGAGAACGTCTCTCAACTCTGCCAGGAGAAGAAAGATTGGGCAGGACAAGAGATCTGCAAAGAAGACTTCCCAAAGAACCAGATATAGTCTAGATAACCCGGGGATTGGGACAGAAGGAATATCATATGAAATCTGAAGTTAGGAGAACCCAGACCAAGATATTGCTCAAAGGAGAATTCAAAGGGAGAAGCAGAAAGTGTTATGAGTGAAAGAGACAGATGCAGAGCTAAAGTGGGAAAGCAGACTTCAGAGATAAATCAAATGTTTGATGCCGCTTTAATAGAGTCAGGGAACCCAGGATGAAAGTCATTGTCAACAGTTTCTCAGGGAGTCAAGACCAAGAAATTCTAAAGGTGGAGGTGTAAAACCTGGATACTGGATTCACTGTGAAAAATGGAGTGGAATCTTTGTTTGAAAGTATAATTTAGAAAATCCGGACTGAATTTCAGAACACAATCCGCTGATGGGAATGATTGTTGTGAAAGAAGATTTCAAAGTGTGTTTTTGAGGATGGAAACTCCCATGTGATGATCATCCGGGGGTGTGGGAGGGGCGCAGGATTCTAAGGAGATATCCGCTGAAATTCACTTAGGTTCCAGAGTGAGAAGTGTATATGACCACAGCCTTCCTGTGTATATAATGAGATATTGTGTCACTGAAATGACTGTACATTAAGATATACTTTATAATTCATGTTAATCTTAAAATCTGTGAGTATTTGTTGAGCTGGGATTGTGGGGGAGTGGGGGGAATAAAACACCTTGTATCATCATCCAACATTTAAAGTTGAATGTATGCTTTTTCTCTTGTTGTTAATAATAATTAATTAGTGGTCCTGTGACTCTGTTCCTTCACAGTTGCTAACAAAGAATAAAAGTTATGGTCTTTTGGGCCGGGGTTCCATTCTAGGATATTTTTGTCCTATTAAGACACAAACTGGGATCTTAACACAGAGAATAGAGACAGACAAAAGAAAAAACACCCAACAGGCTTTCACGTTCATTTTGTCTCAATTAATCCATGTTTCTTTCAAATGATTTCACATAAGAGTTATTTTTCTGTGCTACGTTAACCATCTATTTAGCATATGTTACTGAAAGTGGCAACGCAGACAGAGAAGGTAGTCAAGAAAGCATACGACATGTTTGCCTTCATCGGCCGAGGCATTGAGTTTAAAAATTGCAAGTCATGTTGCAACTTTATAAAACCTTAGTCAAGCCGCACTTGGAATATAGTGTTCAATTCTGGTCTCCACACTACCAGAAGGATGTGGAGGCTTTGGAGAGGGTACAGAAAAGATTTACCAGGGTGTTGCCTGGTATGGAGGGCATTAGCTACAAGAGGTTGGAGAAACTTGATTTGTTCTTTCTGGAACAACGGAGATTGAGGGGAGATCTGATAGAAGTCTACAAGATTATGAGAGGCATGGACAGAGTGGATAGTCAGAAGCTTTTTTCCAGGGTGGAAGAATCAATTACTAGGGGACACAAGTTTAAGGTGTGAGGGGCAAGGTTTAAAGGAGATGTACGAGGCAGATTTTTTACACAGAGGGTGCCTGGAATTGCTGCAGGGGGAGGTAGTGGAAGCAGATACGGTCGTGACTTTTAAGAGACTCCTTGACAAATACATGAATAGAATGGGAATAGAGAGATATAGTCCCCGGAAGTGTAGGGGTTTTTAGGTAAGTCGGGCAGCATGGTCGGTGCAGGCTTGGAGGGCCGAAGGGACTGTTCCTGTGCTGTAATTTTCTCTGTTCTCTTTGTTCATATCTCCAGTAAGGTTTTAAAAAGATGATTTATTTCAATATGAGAAAGTGATCTACTATACTGGTTTCAATAAGACCCATATTTAGATAGATAAATATGAAAAATACCTATTTTATCCTTTGGCTGGAGCCCAAAACTCTTTTACTTGAATAGCTTCTGAAAGGATAGCACATTCTCCTTGTCAGACATTTTAATATGCTCCATAATTGCAAGCGTTCATCTCTCCTTTGCATTCCATCACAGATAATTCTTCCTCAGCTAAATCTCTGTTGGCAGACAGAAGACATTTTTTCAGTGTTCTTCCTTGGTATAAGAATCCGGGCTGACTCTCCCAGTGATACAGAGGAACTGCTGCACAGTTGGAGGTCCCACCTTTGGTATGAGGCATCAGTCTGAGACTTTGGGCATTTCTTTGGTGGGTATACCAGATTAAGAAGTCTCACAACACCAGGTTAAAGTCCAACCGGTTTATTTGATAGAAAACCCACAAGCTTTCGGGATTTCTTATGGTTTGCCCCTTCGTCGGGTCCCAGAGCACAAGATCCCAGAACGGGGACAACTTTCCTCAGTGTTCCAAACAAAACTTGTTGGTCCCCTATTCAGTGTAAGAAGTCTCACAACACCAAGTTGGTGCATTGTGAGACTTCTTACTGTGTTTTCCCCAGTCCAATGCCAGCATCTCCACATCATGACCCCTAGTCAATGTCAGCAGAACAGATTATCTGAGCGTTATCATGGTGCTCAGTCATGAAAGCTTATTAGAATCATGCAATCCCCCACGGTACAGAAGGAGGCCATTCAGCCCATCGAACCTGCACCAACAACAATCCCGCCCAGGCCCTATCCCATGACCCTACATATTTACCTTGCTAATTCCCTGACGTTAAAGGACAATTTATCATTCCCAATCAAGCTAACCTGCACATCTTTGGAGTGTGGGAGGAAACTGGAACACCCAGAGGAAACCCACGTAGACACGAGGAAGAATGTGCAAACTCCTGTTGTCCTTATGTCGTTTGATGTTCTATGTTACTTCAGACCTACAGCAATGTGGTGAACTCTTAAATGGCCTCACAAACCACACAATTCAAAGACTGTTCAGGCAACAAGTGCTGATCCGACCAGTGATGCCCACATGCTCTGAACAAATAAAAAAAATCCTTTATTCCAAGTCTTAAAACCTCTGAAACTCTAATTAGATTATTACTCCATATTTAAACTACTTGTCTTCTTCCTCATTGTTTGCCTTATGTCACTGTCCTTATTGTTCTTCTTGGTTCACTGCTGTTCCTGAGGTTGTGCCACTCCTCTCAGCAGTTCAAGACTTGCTTTAAAATTTAAGCACAAAATCTAGGCACTAATCTCAGTGTAGTATTCAGGGGGGTGTGGCCTGGCTGTGAGTATCATCTTCAGCTGAAACAAACCAGTTTCGGTGGACACTCATAAATATTAGCCAAGGGATAGCCAACAAATTGACTCAAGAGCAGCTTCTTCCCTGCTGCTCTCAGACATTTGAATGGACCTACCTCGCATTAAGTTGATCTTTCTTTACACCCGAGCTATGACTGTAACACTACATTCTTGTCTCCTTCTCTATGAATGGTATGCTTTGTCTGTGCAAGAAACAATACTTTTCACTGTATGCTAATACATGTGATAATACTAAATCAAATCAAATCAAACCAAAAAGTTCTCCCATTATCTTGGTTAGATTTACCTCTCAAGCAATGACATAGAGTCACAGAGTCACTGAGGTTTACAGTATGGAAACAGGCCCTTTGGCCCAACTTGTTCATGCCGCCTTTTTTTTCAAACCTGTAAGCTAATCCCAATTGCCCACATTTGGCCCAAAACCCTCTATATCCATTATACCCATGTAGCTATCCAAATGCTTTTTAAAAGACAAAATTGTACCCGCTTCTATTACTATGTCTGACAGCTTGTTCCAGATACTCACCACCCTCTGTGTGAAACAATTGTCCCTCTGGACACTTTTATATCTCGAACCTCTCACCTTAAACCTATGCCCTCTAGTTTTAGACTCCCCTACCTTTGGGAAAAGGTAGCATCAAAAGGAAGAGTGAATTCACAATTTTTCTTATTGATTTTTTTTGGGATCTCGCTGTGCACAATTGGCTTCTGTGTTCGCCTGCTGGACAATAACTGTTTTATTAGCAATTCATTGACAGTGAGATGTCCAAGGGGCATCCTAAGGGATTGGATAGCCCTGAGTGTGCTAATAGCTACTCTAATTGTTGATAATCAGGCGAGTTTGTAACATAACACGTTCACACTGCTGAACATACATTCAGACACCGGGATCCATTCTCTGTAAACAAAGCAGCGATCAAGACTTACCCCCTTTTGAATCAGCTGGGAGCTTGGGGAACCAAAAGTTCCTTGTTCCTTTCTCGTTGGCCAATCTCAGTCTACTTGCTAGCATCCTTTTCCCCTGTGATCTAAATTGACTTGATTATTTGAAATTTGGTATTCTTGTATTTATCCTGATGAGTGCAAGATGAAAAGACTCAGCAACTATGGGTGGGATTTTCCACCCACTTTCGTCCTGAAACCAGAAAATCCCATCCAAGGTCAACAGACCTTTCCATGATCCACCTGCTACGATTCCCATGGTGGACAGATTGGAAAAATTCACCCATGTATTTCTTTTCAGTCACAGGTTCTGTACTGCCAACTGACTGAAAGATTGAGAAACAAAAGTTATTTTTCTTACACAAGTTGAAGCTCATTTATAAATGTGTGAGTCAAGTCCCATTTCAGCTAAAGACACAAACCTCCCCTGTCTCATATTGCCTCTTAGGAAATCCTTCCCAAGACTGGCCGTAGTCCCATTGACACAACGGTCTTGCAATGTGCTTCTACGTTTTTGCCTTGGGTTTATAGCAGCTCCTCACCACTGCTCTTCCCAACCAACAGTACATCCTTCAGCTACCAGTCCCTCGAATTCTGGAATTGTTATATAGTTAAGAAAGCATGTAAAAGTCTCCACTTTCTCAGGAGACTAAGGAAATTGGGAATGTCCTTTACAATTTCTACAGGTGCACCATAGAAAGCATCCTTTTCAGGTGTATCACAGCTTGATATGGCTCTGCTCTGCCCGAATCTGCAAAAAACTACAAAGGGTCATGAATGAAGCCCAGTCCTTCACTGAAACCAGCCTGCCATCAGTGACACTTCCCGCTGCCTCAGAAAAGCAGCCAGCATAATCAAGGTCCCCACACATTCTCTCTTCCACCTACTTCTGTCAGGAAAAAGATACAAAAGTCTGAGATCACATACCAACCGACTCAAGAACAGTTTCTCCCCTGCTGCCATCGAACTTTTGAATGGACCTACCTCGCATTAAGTTGATCTTTCCCTACAGCCTAGCTATGACAGTAACACTGCATTTCGCATTCTCTCCTTTCTTTCTCTATGAACAATATGCTTTTTCTGTACGGTGCAAGAAACGATATTTTCACTGTATGTTAATATATGTGGCAATAATAAATCAAATTAAATCAAATAATTTTCTCCTCATCTCAGTGGCCTTCACAATGCAAACATATGAGTGGTGACGAACAGGTAAAAGCTATCTGGACTCTGCAGTTTGCTCAAATAACTGTAATGTTTTGGCATTGCAAAATAATACTCTCATTTCCACCAGATAGATGTGAGTTGGACTTTGGTCCTACTGATCTAGTGTGTGATCTTTCTGTGCACTGTTTGTCCCCAGGAAAACAGTAACTTGAAATTATGTACTTGCTGTGAGGGTCAGAGGACATCGGGCAGCACGGTGGCACAGTGGTTAGTACTGCTGCCTCACAGCACCAGTGATCCTGATTCAATTATAATCTTGGCTGACTGTCTGTGTGGAGTTTGCACACTGTTGATATTTGCTGTTGATATTTGATCCTTTCGAACACTGTAATACAAGCGGGAGATGCTGGAAGAGCTCAGCAGGTCCGGGACCATCTGTGGCAAGAGAAACAGAACTAACAGGTGGGATTTTCCAGCTGTTCCCGGCGGCACAATCTTCCATTCCCACTGATAGTGGCCACCCCATACTGCAGTTCCCCTGTGGAGGAAAGTGCGAAATATGGGAAAGCTTGTTGACAGCGGTGGGACTAGGAAATCTCACTGCAGGCCAATGGTGGGCTGCCTCCACAGTATGAAACATGCTGCGCAACATTTCTTCTTCAGAGTGTCCTTCTCTCTCCACAGATATTACCAGACCTGTAAAGTTCAAAGATAAACTAGAAAGAGTGCAAAAAAGATTTACCAGGATGCTGCCAGGACTTGAGTTATAAGGAGAGGTTGGATAGATTGGACTTTTTTCTCTGGAGTGTAGGAGGCTGAGAGGTGACCTTATAGAAGTCTATAAAATAACGAGGGACACAGATCAGCTCGATAGTCAATATCTTTTCCCAAAAGTAGGAAAGTTTAAAACTAGAGGGCATGGGAATAAGGTGAGAGGGGAGAGATACAAAAGTGTCCAGAGGGGCAATTTTTTCACACAGGGGGTGGTGAGTGTCTGGAACAAGCTGCAAGAGCTAGCAATAGAGGTGGGAATAATTTTGTATTTTAAAAAGCATTTAGACAATTACATGGGTAAGGTAGCTATAGAGGGATAGGGGCCAAATATGGGCAATTGAAACTAGCTTTTGGGGGTTTGAAAAGAAAAACAGCATGAACAAGTTGGGCCAAAGGGCCTGTTTCCATGCTGTAAACCTCTACGACTCTATGAGCGGGTTAGGTATATTGGCCATGTTAATTTCCGCTTAGTGTCAGAGGGACCAGCTAGGATAAATGCATGAGGTTAAGGGGAGAGGGCCTGGGTGAACATAAGAACATAAGAAATAGGAGCAGGAGTAGGCCATCTAGCCCTTCGAGCCTGCCCCGCCATTCAATAAGACCATGGATGATCTGAAGTGGATCAGCTCCACTTTCCCGCTTTCTCCCCACAACCCTTAATCCCCTTAATTGGGTGGGATTGTGGTGGGTGCAGACTCGATGGGCCAAGGGCCCCTTTCCACACTGTAGGGATGCTATGATTCTACAACCTCTTCACATACTACTGACTACAACACCGACTAAAAACTTCCTTCGAAACACCATTTGGTTCCAAGAATGTGGGCTGTTGCCACCCGACATCTGTTACACAAATCAACTGGTCAGATGTATGTTCTGCTTCAGGAAGACTGGAACAGAAGAAGTAGCCACACAGAACGACAAGACAAGAGCTGCTTCATAAATCTCAGACAAGGTCTTGTCGCCATGGCAACACCAAGTTGGCTGATGTGAATACCTGGTGTCCTTATCCACGTTCCTTCACAACTGTGGACTTTCATCCTTAACTTAATAATTCAGTTGAATATTAACTATCTGTGTCTCTGCCTCTTCTGATTAGATTTGTGCTTGTCAAGCCACTGCCAATTTCTGCTTTTAATACACTTCTGTGTTTAAATTTCAATGCTTGGATGCCAATGGCTGCTGGTACATACAACAAACATGATTGCTTAATGTTCTCCTCAAATTATTTTCACCTTCTGATTTGAATAACAGTGTGGAATATTCAACTTCATCGGCAAACAAAGCTCTCCTCAGAATAAAAAAGGAGGTGAATAATTTTGTCTTATGCACGGTTCCAGGCACTGTATAGTAAGTGAAGATCATTCTCTTCTAACCTGCATGAAAACTGCTGGCATTCCAGTCCAAGAGAATGCCTTTAATTCACTGCCTCTTGATGATCATGAAGTTTATAAAGTGAAGAATGCTCTTTTTAAAGTTAAAGTTTATTTATTAGTGACAAGTAAATCTTACATTAATATTACAATGAAGTTACTGTGAAATTCTTCGAATCACTGCATTCGGTATCTGTTCGGGCCAATGCACCTAACCAGCATGTCTTTCAGAGTGTGGGAGGAAACCCACGCAGACACGGGGAGAACATGCAAACTCCACACAGACTGTGACCCAAGCCAGGAATCGAAGCCAAGTCCCTGGCGCTGTGAGGCCGCAGTGCTAACCATCGTGCTGCCCCATGTTATTGGTAATAGAAAGCTGGAATTCTCCCTCCTATATACGTTATTTGGAGCCTTTGAGGCTGAGAATGACAGATTCTGGGGCAGTATATCCAGAAATGTGGGTACGTGGAGTTGTGCAATGTGTCAGTTGTGACCTGACTGAATAGCGGAACAGACTCAAGGGGCTGAACAGCCAATTCCTGCTCCTATGTTCCTTGGGTAAAACTTTTAATAGTGAATTGGCGTGGACAGTTTAATAGTGTGGAGTCTGCATGTTCTCCCCATGTCTCTGTGAGTTTCCTCTGGGTGCTCTGGTTTCCCCCCATTCTCCAAAGATGTGTGGGTTAGGTGGAGTAGCCATGCTAAATTCTCCCTTTAATGTCCCAAGATGTGTAGACTAGGAGGAAATTAGTAGGGTCAATATATGGGGTTATGGGGACAGAACTTGGGTCAGATTCTCTGTCAGAGTGCTGACTCGCTGGGCTGAATGGCCTCCTTCTGCACTGTAGGTGTTCTCTGATTCCATTCGATGATTCTATCCATTTTAAGTGGCCAGTGTGGCCTTGGTTTAACATCTCATCTGAAAGACACCCCCAGCAGTGCAGCATCTCTTCAATACCACACTGGAATTCGCAGCTTGTGTTAGGTGTCATGTCTCTGGAGCAGGAATTGTACCCGGACATCTCTGGCCCAGAGGCAAGGACGATGCCTGGTTTTCTCTTGGAGATGAGTGTCAGGGACTTGGCTTCGATTCCTGGCTTGGGTCACTGTCTGTGTGGAGTTCGCATGTTCTCCCCGTGCCTGCGTGACTTCCCTCCTACACTCTGAAAGACATGCTGGTTAGGTGCATTGGCCTGAACAGATTGGAAGGATTTCACAGTAACTTCATTGTAATGTTAATGTCACTAATAAATAAACTTTAGCTTTAAAAAGAGCATTCTTCACTTTATAAACTTCATGACTGTCAAGAGGCAGTGAATTAAAGGCATTCTCTTGGACTGGAATGCCAGCAGTTTTCATGCAGCCTAGAAGAGAATGATCTTCACTTACTATACAGTATCTGGAACCGTGCATAAGACAAAATTATTCATCTCCTTTTTTCATTCTGGGGAGAGCTTTGTTCGCAGATGCAGCAAGACCATTTTTTGCCAAAACTGAATCACTCTTAAACTGAGTGGCCATTCCACAAACAAATGGATTTGGAATCATATGGAAAGCTGACTGGTTTTCTTCTTGAAAGAGCGTGCGTGAACTGATTGGATTCACAGCAATCAATGATGTCTTCATGGTCACTATCATTGTGATTAACTTTCAATTCCAGATTCCTTTTTATTAATTGAATTCAAATTCCACCAGTTGCTGTGATGGGATTTGAACTAGTGTCCCCAGAACATGAGGGGATGTGAGGAAAAATGTTTTTTACCCAGAGGGTGGTGACGGTCTGGAATGCGCTGCCTGGGAGGGTGGTAAAGGTGGGTTGCCTCACATCCTTTAAAAAGTATCTGGACAAGCATTTGATACGTCATAACATTCAGGGCTAAGAGCCAAGTGATGTCAGATGGGATTAGGTGGGAGATCAGGGGGCCAATTCACTCAATTCAGGGGATTCACTGCACGTGCAGTGGCCCCAAATTGTCAGACTGCAGCTTGCTAGCTAGCTGGATTGCTGGCCAGCCCGGGCCTCCCCCACCCCCCCACTGCTGTCCCTCACGACATCTCCATGGTCTGATCGCACCCCACATCAGCTTTCCCGGGTCAGCCCCAACCCCTCACCCCATTCCAGAGCACCGTAATCTCCAGCCTTCCTCCTGTCCCCCAGAGTGATGATCCTTCCCACACCCGCCCGGTAAACCACCTCCACTCCCGCTGCTGACCACACCCACCCCCCCCCCCCCCCCCCACCCCAAGGAGGTAGACCACCACCCCGCAAGGAGGCAGGTCCACTCCCCTCAGGAAGCAGGCCCCCCGACAACTCATGCCCCTGTTAGATGACCCCACTTCCCCAATCACTGGCCCCTCCAGCCCTAATCAATCCTATCTGCAGAGTTAGGATCAGTGGGGACCTCTCCCCACTGATCTTCCCCAGGCTCTGCCCACAACAGGCCCCATCCCTTTGGCCCCACCCCCTTGACACTGCCCCCGGCATGGGCACTTTGACCTTTGGGCAGTGCCAGGGGCACAGGCTGGCACTGTCAGGCTAAGTAAAAAGTCTGACAACACCAGGTTTTAGTCCAACCGATTTATTTGATATTACTCACAAGCTTTCGAGGGGACTGCCTCTTCGTCAGGTGAATGGAGAGTTCTGGCCTCAGACAGAGCATATAAAGCACAGACAGTTTAGAGATTACTGATTAGAATGCGAATCCTTACACCTAACCTGCTGTTCAAGACCTGAAGTGGCTGACAATGTGTATATGCTCTGTCTGAGGCCAGAACTCTCCATTCACCTGACGAAGAGGCAGTCCCCTTGAAAGCTTGTGAGTATTATCAAATAAATCGGTTGGACTAAAACCTGGTGTTGTCAGACTTTTTACTGTGTTTACGCCAGTCCAACGCCGGCATTCCCACATCATGACTACTGTCAGGCTGCTCAGGCCCAAAGGGCACCGCCCTCCCACCAACTGATCCTTGGGGGACCCCGATTGCCCCCTCTTCACTCCACCAGGGTCTCTTGCTAACACCACACAAGCAAGGAGCTACTCTAAACCCCGCTGGAGTGAAATACCCCTGGTGGGGTGGGGGAAGTATCGGGCCTACAGAATTCTGTCCCGGGCCCGATAATGACATTTGAAATAGATTAAAAATAGATTGAAATCACTCACCTGTCTTTCCACCAATTTCCAGTGTGATCCCGACTGCGCCTGCTCTTTGGCTGTGGGAAACGCACACGTGTCGGGGACACATGTGCGAATCCCACAAAATGGCTAACACGCACATCTCCCAACACGATGCGCAGAAACTTTGGCAGGTTGGGGTGGAGAAATCAGGCCCCATGTGTTTCTAATGCATAAGTGTGATCTTGGTGGGCCAGAGGGCCTCTTCTGTGCTGTGTGATTCCATGAGCCTGATCCCTGTATTACTAATCCAATGACGTTACCATTAAACCACCATCTCCCTCTCCTTTACATCCACCTAATGCACATTGAAGCATTATGATTGAGGAGCTGGTATTTTGCTGCGCGAAGAAGCCAAACATTTTACAGATTGGTGACAAGTTTGATGCTCTATCACTTGTCGTATGTTCCTGTTATAATTTCACTGTTCAAAAGCTTAAACCTCCAGCATGCGAAGGAGCACAGTCAGTGTTAAGTGCTATCCCCTTTCACAGCTTCTACTCAAAAAAATGCTTTCAAAAAATGTTCTCCCCCGATTAGGTGGAACCTTTCTTTCAATCACTGCCCTTTACCTCTGGGGAGACCCAATATATTAGGTTGGCAAGATGCTAAAGTAATACACTCAGTAATGGCACCACTCAAACGGTATTGAGTTAGAAATGACTGAAGGTTACAAACAGGCATTTGAGATGAAATGATCCTCAATAGCTATCACTCTTTGATCACGTGGTCGAAATGCTAGCAGGGAGAGAATGTCTGTAAAATATTCTGTCTCTGTTCAGCCATCGGACTGAACCGTATGTTGTACAATTTAATTACCAGAGGCATCGAGCGAAACTGTCGTTCTGAACACCAAACTTTCACTTCTGGGTCTTTCAGACGAGACGTTAAACCAAGGCCAGGCCGGTTATCGAAGATGGATAGAATCATAGAAACCCTACAGTGCAGAAGGAGACCATTCAGCCCATTGAGTTGTCACCGACTCTCTGACAGAGCATCCCACCCAAGCCCTTATCCCCATAACCTTGCTAATCTTTACCCACACATCTTTGGACCATCAGAGGCAATTTAGCATGGCCAATCCACCTAATCTGCAAAGCTTTGGGAGGAAACTGAAGCACCCAGAGGAAACCTACGCAGACTTGGAGAGAACGTAAAAACAGTAACAGAACAGTGATACATTTCCAAGTTAGGGTGATGAGTGGCTTGAAGGGGATCTTGCAGGTTGTGGTATCCACATGCATTGTTACCCTTGTCTGAGGTGGCAGGGGTTACAGGTTTGCCAGGTTCTGCTGAAGGAGATTCGGTAAGTGTGACGATATCAGTATGTTGCTTGACTATGAGACAGCTCTCCCAATTTTGGCACGAGCCCCCAGATATTAGTATGAAGGATGCTGTAAGGTCAACAGGGCTGGGTTTGCCATTGTCATCTCTGCTGCCTCGGCTGATTCTAGGTTCCCATCCAGTTTTATTCCTTTTAGAGCTCGTAGCGGCCTGATACAACTAAATGGCTTTCTCGGCCATTTCTGAGGCCAATTAAAATTCAGCCACTGTGCTGGAGTTTCATGTAGGCCAGATCAGATAAAGATGGCAGATTTCCTTCCCTAAAGGATATTAGTGAACCAGGTGGGTTCTTAAGAGAATGGTTTTGTTGTTATTGTTAGACTCAACTTTTTACAATTCCAGATTTATTAAATTAATTTCAACTTTACTCGCTGCCATGGGCCTCGAGTACTTCAGTACTAGTCCAGTGACATGCCCTCTCTGCCACTGCCTGCTCCAATCTGAGGAGCCAGATGAAGCAGTGGTTTTAACGTCTGTTATTATCCGAAACAAAAACTCCAAACTTTTGGTAAGATTTGGATAGGGACTAATGACATTTTCCTTCGAGTAGGCAACATTTGAGATCCAAGACACTTGAACAGAAGATAGAGCCACAAGATTCCACAAGCTTTGAACAAACAAAGTTGAGCTTAACTGTGTAAGATCAGTGACAGAAAATAATTTAGAACAGCTATCTTATATTCTCATATTCAGCATAAATATGAGGTACATTTGACTTAACAAGCAAACAATGATTAAACACATCATACGCTCCTAGGGGAGGCAGTGGAGTAGTGGTAGTGTCACTGGGTTAGTAATTCAGATAGAGCCAGGGTAACACTCTGGCGATCTGGGTTCGAATCCCACAAGGGCAGATGGTAAATTCTGCAATTCAATGAAAAGAAAATAGGAATTATAAGAGTAATTTTGACTTTGGAACCATTGTCGATTGTTGGAAAAGAACACCTGGTTCACTAATGTTCTTTCGGGAAGGAAATCTGCCATCCTTACCTGGTCTGGTCTATGTGTCACTCCAGACCCATAGCAATGTGGTTGCCTCTGAAATGGCTGACTGAGTCACTCAGCTCAAGGGCAGTTAGGGGTGGACAATAAATGCAACACCCACATCCCAGGGAACAAATAAAAGAACAACAAGACTGCTGCAGGAAACTCAAAGATCTGGAGTGAGAATTGAATCCATGACTGATAATTCAGGTGCCAGAGTGTTATTGACTGAGCTATAATTGAGGGAAGGTCACACTGTTGCAGGTGCCTTGATTCAAATGGATTGATTAACCAAGGTCCGGTCTGTTCTATCAGGGGTTATAAAACATCACTTGGAACGGATCAAATAAGTTCCTCAGTGACATAACCAACAGCCATTATCACCAACAACTGGTTAACTTGTCATTTGTTGCATGTGGGATCTTGCTCTGTGCAAATTGGCTTTCGCATTTCTGACATTACAGCGGTGATTATATGTAATGACCTCAATGAGGCCTATGAGGCGGGACTCTTGGAGTATGAGCTCCCTGATTGAGGAAATGATTGGGGTAAACTTAGCATGGCCCCAATCAGGCAGCCTCATCTATTGAGGAGTGTCAGGGTGACCAACATTCCAGATCCTGACTTTGGTCCTAAACCACTCTTAGGACTGGAGGTAAATTTGTAGCTAAAGGAGATTTGTTCAATGAACACCAGCCCCTCTGAGGAGGCACAGTGGTTAGCATTGCTGCCTCACAGTGCCAGGGACTCGGGTTCGATTCCCAGCCTTGGGTCACTGTCTGTGTGGAGTCTGCACGTTCTGCCCGTGTCTGCATGCATTTCATCCAGGTGCTCCAGTTTCCTCCTACAAGCAAAAGATGTGCGGGTTAGGTGGATTGGCCATGTTAAATTGACCCCTACTGTCAGGGAGACCAGCTAGGGTAAATGCATGGGGTTATGGGGACAGGGCCTGGGTGGGATTGTGGTCAAGTGCAGAGTTGATGGGCTGAGTGGCCTCCTTCTGCAATGTAGGGTTCTATGAATTAGTCTACTACACATCAAAACAAAACAAATTCATCAAATATTAAAAGCGCTTTTGGATGTCCTGAGGTGGTGAAAACCTTTTATGTCAATGCAAGACGTTCTTTCACTCATTTCATTGGGTCCCGCATGTAAAGACTTCGAATCACCTGAAGCAGCAAGTCTACCAAGAGCCGTAGCTGTCAGGGAAATGTGTTCAGGCTGTTCGCTAAGTAATGTTCCAGTGACCTGCAGAAGTCCTTAGAAACAGCAGGTGGACATTGACAGACAGCTTCCTCCCGTGCTGTGTGCCAGATAACTATCAGTGTTGTCGTATAGCGGCCTCAGCGCTGTGCACTCACAATTAGACCAGCATTGATCTCCTCAAAGCAGAGGCAGTTACTGTCCGATCAGCAAAAAAGGCTCCTAACTACAGAAAGAAAGCAGAAAGGGCACCCCCAGAAACAATGCTCAATTGCTTACTCGGTTGGAAAGCTTCATCCAATTCTCAGCCTGACAGACCTGGAAAATTCCAGGTTCAGTTGGGGGGAAAATCATAGGTTTACTGCACAGTGCAGCACAATCCAGAATTGAACCCGGGTCCTTGGCGCTGTGAGGCAGCAGTGTTAACCACTCTGCCACCAAGCCAAGTTATGGATGCCGTTGGCCAGGTCATCATTTATGTTGCCTGAGCAGGAGCCAGTGTAGTCAATGCCCAGAAGGTGACAGAGCATCAGGAATTTGTGAGAGTTGAGACATGGACAAGATGGAATTTTAGATAGCTCCAAGTTTTGAGGGGGTAGAATGGGGGATTCCTGCCCAGGGTGCTTTGGAATAGTTAGGTCTCAAGATAATGGACGGGAATTTACAGCCTTGCTCAACCCAAGACTGGAAAATTACACTCTTGGTCCACACACCTTCCCATTATCCACCCCTCTGATTCCCATATGGGCGGGATAGAACATAGAAACATAGAACATAGAACATTACAGCGCAGAACAGGCCCTTCGGCCCACGATGTTGCGCCGACCAGTTAAAAAACAATGACCCTCTAACCTAAACCAATCCCTTTTCATCCATAAACCTATCCACGGATCTCTTAAACGCCCCCAAACTAGGCGCATTTACAACTGCAGCAGGCAGAGCATTCCAATCCCTCACCACCCTCTGGGTAAAGAACCTACCCCTGACATCCGTCCTATAACTACTCCCCCTTAATTTAAAGCCATGCCCCCTCGTGCTAGCTTTCTCCATCCGAGGAAAAAGGCTATCACTATCCACCCTATCTAAACCTCTAATCATCTTATATGTTTCAATAAGATCCCCTCTTAGCCGCCTTCTTTCTAGCGAAAACAACCCCAAATCCCTCAGTCTCTCACTAGAATTCTGGTGAATTCACTAGAATCCTGGTGAATGAATACTTGGATGAGGGTCTCAGCAGCAGATGAACCGAGACAGGGACAATGTTGTGTGACAATAAATGGTCTCGTAAAGGTGGCACAATTATGAGTTCAGAAATTTGGTGTAGATTTGATGGGTCATGTGGCCCCTTTATGCACTGCCGGGACTCGATGGTCCTATCGTTCACCTCAGGGTCAACTGAGACTCCGAGATTGCAAAAAGGCTGGTTAATATCGGACTGTTACTAGAGAGCCCCGGCAGCTTGGGAAGAGGGTTTGGATTAGGGATTTGGGTCTTCTCAAAATTTAGCTGGGGCTGATTTCTGCTCTGAGGAGAACAACCCTACATTCTCCAGTCTATCTCTCAATCCTGCAACCTTCTAGTCAAACCTTTCTGTACCTTATCCAAAGCAAACATTATGGGTGAAAGCATAATTGCATCTGGTACCTTAACCAATACAGAGTTAAAAATAGGGGTGTTGTTTGACAATTTGTCACACTGAGCCACTTAAGATATTAGAGCAGAACACCAGTAGCTTGATCTAAGATGGTCGCCGCACTTGCGCAAGGATATTTTGGCCTTGGAGGGAGTGCAGAGGAGGTTCACTAGGCTGATACCAGAGTTGAGGGGGTTGAGCTATGAAGGGAGGCTGAATAGACTGGGCTTGTACTCGTTAGAGTTTAGAAGGATGAGGGGGGATCTTATTGAGACGTATAAGATGATGAAAGGGATGGATAGGGTAGAGGTGGAGAGGTTCTTCCCGCTCAGAAAGGACAGTAGGACTAGAGGGCACAGCCTCAAGATAAAGGGGGGTGCAGTTTAGAACGGAGTTGAGGAGGAACTTCTTCACGCAAAGGGTGGTGAATCCCTGCCCGTTGAAGTGGTGGAGGCTACCTCGCTAAGTATATTTAAGACACGGGTAGATAGGTTTTTGGTAGGCAAGGGGATTAAGGGTTATGGGGAGAAAGCGGGAAAGTGGAACTGAGCCACTTCAGATCAGCCATGATCTTATTGAATAGCGGGGCAGGCTCAAAGGGCTAGATGGCCTACTCCTGCTCCTATTTCTTATGTTCTTATGTTCTTATACATAAAGGTGGAGAGACACAAGGATGCTGCGTCTGAACTTGGGGCCTTCACAATGGAAGGTGCAGAGACCAATGGCAGAATGATTAAAATTGGGGGTGCATTAGATGAGTGCAGATTTCTCAAAGTGTTGCCCAGACAAGGCCAGAAAGATGGACCGCGGAGAAATTGGAAAACCCATGCATTCCCCAGGGACCCTTTTGCTCGTTATTGTCCAGTGACTGCTGCTGGCAACAGGTCTCAGCTTTCCCTTGTGGAGTTCCGTGAAAAGATTTGGTATGGGACCCGGCATTTTGCAAAGATTGATTTACTGCTTATTTTGGTGCCCAATCCTTATGTGAGGTATCGTGGAAAAGCATGTTTGCAACAGGTAATGTAAACTGCGTGACTTATTTCATTCACAGACATAATCCTTGAAGGCAGCAGGTCAAGTTCAGACGCTTTTAAAAAGCCATGTGGGATCCTTGGCATTCTAAACAGAGGTGTAAGTAACAAGTGGATTACAGCATCCGGCCCTGAGTATTATATACATCATGAAGGATGCCAAGGCCTTTTAGAGGGGGCAGAGGAGATTGACTTGGAGGGATAAAGGACTGCAGCAGCTGGTTTTCCCTCAGGTTTTCTCCTTGGAGCGAGGAAGATTGATGGGAGATTTGTCGGGATTTTGAAAATCATGAAGTGTTCAGATAGAGTAAATAAAGACAACTCTTTTAAGTGGCAGAAGGATAAGGAACCAGAACATACTTAAGGGCTGGGATTTTCCAGCTGGTGGTGGGCAAATCAACCAAGCCTACTTTGTGCATTCCCTGAGCTCATCGGAGGTATCTCCCCCCCACACCCCCCATCCCCCCCATTCCCCCCATCCCCCCCCCATTCCTCCCATCCCCCCCCATTCCCCCCATCCCCCCCGTTCACCCCATCCCCCCCATCTCCCCCATCCACCCTAGGCTCTTTGTTCAGACTACCAGTGGTCCCAGCTCATGTTGCTGGGGTTACAGAGCTCTGTGCCAGCAGGTTGATGGGTATCTCTCTCAGGTGGGATGTCAGTCGGTGGAAGCGATAGAAGTCACATGTTAATGTTGTTAATGCTGCTTCTTGCACTAAATTACAGTGCAGCGGTTATCACACTCGTCCCTACCTGACCTTTTAGCCAGGTGAGTGGGGGGGCTGACGGAGGGGCAAGGGGGTGACCATAGCACCCCATCAAATTCAGTCCAAAGGTTTTTTTATTCATTCGTGGGACATGGGTGTCGCTGGTTGGGCCAGCATTTATTGCCCATCCCTAGTTGCCCTTGTTCAAAGAGCAGTTGAGAGTCAACCACATTGTTGTGGCTCTGGAATCCGGACCGGGTAAGGACAATAGATTTCCTTCCCTAAAGGATATCAATGAACCAGATGGGTTTTTCTGACAATTGACAATGGTTTCATGATCATTGGCAGATTCCTAATTCCAGATATTTTTCACTGAATTCAAATTCAACCATCTGCTGTGGTGGGATTCGAACCCGGGTTCCCAGAGCATTAGCTGAGTTTCTTTACTAATAGTCCAGTGATAATACCACAAAGCCATCATTTCCCCTAGGTAACACTTCAGGAGATAGAGTAGGGAGAAATTTGGAATGGGATACAAGATTGAAAGAAAGATGCATTTTCAAAATAACCACTGTTCTACCCCTTGTTGCAAATCTGGCATTTCTAAAATCGGAAGTGTTAAAAATCTTTATTTCTGAGGTAACTGAGAAGCTGCAATTGTTCCAGCAGCTGAAATCTTCGACGTGTGATGTACAAATTTTAAATCCTTGCTTCATTCAAACAGAAGGCACTGAACTAACACATTTTACCCTCCACACAAATTAATGTGTACAGATCACAGGGGACAACAGTTCCATCCACTTAGTAATGTGGTAATTCTTATGGGAACATGGAAGAGACCAGAGGCGATATGTGTAGCACCAGTGAACAGGCTAGAGTTTCTGTTTATTGGACCTGTATAATAATTAGAATCAGTAACAGGAGTCCTCGGTTCATGTGCCACTTGTGCGTGACACAACATTCTGCCCCTGACTACTCTGCACATTGGATTTGAGAATTATGAGAAATAGCGAGGCAAGATCTGAAGCCTAAATTATACACATTTCTTGATTTGGACAGTACAACGCACCCATTAAAATACATCCATCAACACCAGACCTGTTAGTCACAAGCACATTACAAGAAATTATACATACTTCCTTGCAAGCAGGTAACTGCCCTGCCAACTGAGTACTCCCAAGTAGCCGACCCAGCTACTCAATTTAAGCATCATTGTATCCCTACAGTGCAGGAGGTGGCCATTCAGCCCACCCAATCCCATCCAGGCCCTATTCCCGCAACTCCACATATTACCCTGCTAATTCCCCTAACAGTAGGGTCATAGCCGATCAACCCGCCCATCTTTGGACTGGGCACCTGGAGGAAACTCACGCAGACATGGGGAGAATATGCAAACTTCACACAGACAGTGACAAGAGGTTGGAATTGAACCTGAGACCCTGGTGCTGTGAGGCAGCAGTGCTAACCACTGTGCCACCATGTCACCCCACCATGCCACCATTACAAATCACTCTTTACAATGATGTTTGTACCTGTCTTTCAAATGTGGGCAGGATTGTTGATTTTTTTAAACATATCTCTGCAGCTGCACTGCTTTTTCACCTTTTGGGGAATGGAATTCTGAGCTCTTATCAGCCTGTTTTACTGCATTGAACACTCCTTCCATATCCAACAAGTCCTCATGTGAGTTTCATGTCTTATCCAAACAATCCAATGATGCAGCATTTACTGAAGCGAAATTACTAACTGAGGTTACCGGACTTGTGCTGTACATTCCAAACTTGTATAACTTAAGACAAAGTCTGAAGGCAACTTCTAGCAAGAGAAGGTAAAGAAATAAGAATGCACACTCAGCCATGCAGTAGCAGTCTCACACAGTGCAGTATCCAAATCGCTGAATTCATTTTTGTCACATCAATTGTCAACTATGTTTTCACTGCGCTTAACTATTTTAATATTATATGATCTTGTGCATGGCACGGTGGCACAATGATTAGCACTGCTGCCTCACAGTGCCAGGGACCCAGGTTTAATTCTGGCCTCAGGCCACTGTCTGCTTGGAGTCTGCACATTCTCCCCATATCTGTGTGGGTTTTCTCTAGGTGCTCCGGTTTCCTCCCACAGTCTGAAAGATGTGCTGGTTAGGTGGATTGGCCATTCTAAATTGCCCCTTAGTATCTAAAGATATGTAGGTTAGGTGGATTGGCCATGCTAAATTGCCCCTTATTGTCCAGAGATGTGCAGGTTAAGTGGATTGGTCATGCTAAATTACCCCTTATTGTCCAAAGATGTGCAGGCTAGGTGGATTGGCCATGTTAAATTGCCCCTTAGTGTCCAGAGATGTGTAGGTTAGGTAGATTTGTCATGCTAAATTGCCCTTTAGTGTTCAAAGATGTGCAGGTTAGATGGATTAGCCCTGGGAAATGTATAGGTTTACAGGGATAGGAATGGGGTTGGGGTGGGGAGGGTGGTTTGCGGGCGGGGGGAGGTGGCTGGGCTTGGGCAAGATGTTCTTTCAGAGAGTCAATGCAGACACAATGGTCTGAATGATCTCCTTCTACACTGTAAGGATCTTGTGACAGCTATTGTTTTTCATCTGCCATCAGCTTAGAATCCAGGTTATTCTGAATCGACCGCACATTGAGATCTTTACCAGCTTTCGTGAAACTGTTAGCCGCCTTTTATTTGGTTATTGATCAATTTCCTCCAGGTGATTGTTGGTTTTTGTGTTACCTCAGGACCAAAACCTAACTGATGTGAAGTAAACTCAGATACTGGGAAGTGGAAGTTTAATTGTTAAATTAGGGAAGGGTAGATACTGAAAAAAGGACATGTTTTTGATTCTTGGTGCCGACTCGAACATTTGCATGTTTTATTTCAAACTGTTCCACAATTTAACAAATACAACTTTGGATAGTGAACTGTCCTGTCTGGTTTCTGACGGACATGCATTAGGCATAGAAGTTTTCTTTTGGATTCACTTAGTGGTGAAACACGCAGAACAAAAGAAACTCTTCCAAAAAACTTCTTCCTATTTAAATGAACACCGGGGAGTCTTGGAAGGATTATTGTCTAGCAATTCTCTATGCATTACTCTTCTCCCATGGACGAAATCCTAGCAGCTGCCTAACATTGCTCACGAGATAAATAAAACCTAGAATGTAATTACAAGTCAGCGCATTGCCTCCAAGTTGTACTGTGAGTTGTTATCACACGAATGCTTAATGCCTGCTATCAACTTCTTCTGTCCATATTTTAATAAAGGTGCGAACGATTTTATTTTAAGTGGGCTATCATCTTTGTTAAATATCAGACAATGCAGCTTATCTGGATGCATTGAGTGTTCACATGATAAAATCATACAGCTTCATTTTGATGTGTTCTAATCATTCATAAATTGATAGTAAACGCAATGTAATTGAAATCGCACTGTGGTACATTACTGGAAAATGCACTAATGTATTCACATGGAACTCAGTTGCCACAATTTGAACAAACATTGGTCCAGTTTATTTCAAATGTGTTACCTTGCCACTAAAAATAGTGGGTAGAGGAGCTCCATATGGAGGCTTTGAGATGTCTACTACTAATATCAGCACGTCCTTGTTGTAAGTGCTAGAATTCATTTCACCAAAAATGGCGTGGAACTGAGGTTCTTTTCATTCTGTCAAAGCAAGTTAGAAACAGAGAAAAACTTGCATTTACTTAGAATCTTTCATTATCTTTACTTGTCCCAAAGCCCTTTATTGCCAGGAAGGGTAGAATAAATGAAATCTGACAGAGCTGTTCAAAATTTTGGGGTATCTTAATGAGAGAGGAAAACTATTGCTGCCGACCAGTGACCCATTACTGAAGAGTATAATTTAAGGCTGTTGCCCAAAGGGAGATTTTCGGAGGGTTTTTTTTAACTAAAGTTGTTAGGTTATGAAATGCCCAACCAGAAAGCTGTATGATAGCAGAACTCACTGCAGCTAAGGAAATTTGGCATCTCCACTACAAGTTTCACGAGCTTTTACAGGTGCATCATAGAAAGCATTCTTTCTAGTTCTATCACAGCTTGGTATGGCTCCTGCTCTGCCCAAGACTGCAAGAAACTACAAAAAGTCATGAATGAAGCCTAGTCCTTCACTCAAGCCAGCCTCCTATCCATTAAATCTGTCTGCACTTCCCATTGCCTTGGCAAAACAGCCTGCATAATTAAGGACGCCGGACATTCTCTCTTCCACCTTTTTTCCCGATAAAAGATTTCCCGATATCTTGTACCTGGAAAAAGATACAAAAGTCTGAGGTCACATTCCAATTGAATCAAGAACAACTTCTTCCCTGCTGCTGTCAGACTTTTGAATGGACTTACCTCGCAGTGAATTGATCTTATCCTACACCCTAGCTATGAATGTAACACTACATTCTGCACTCTGTCCTTTCCTTGATATTTTGGCCTTGGAGGGAGTGCAGAGGAGGTTTACTAGGCTGATGCCGGAGTTGAGGGGGTTGAGCTATGCGGAGAGGCTACATAGACTAGGCTTGTACTCGTTAGAGTTTAGAAGAATGAGGGGAGATCTCATTGAGACGTATAAGATGATGAATGGGATGGATAGGATAGAGGTGGAGAGGCTCTTCCCGCTCAGAAAGGACAGTAGGACTAGGGGGCACAGCCTCAAGATAAAGGGGGGGTGGTTTAGAACGGAGTTGAGGAGGAACTTCTTCACTCAAAGGGTGGTGAATCTATGGAATTCTCTGCCCGTTGAGGTGGTGGAGGCTGCCTCGCTAAATATTTTTAAGACGCGGGTTGATGGGTTTTTGATAAGAGAGGGGATTAAGGGTTATGGGGAGAGGGCGGGAATGTGGAACTGAGCCACGACAGATCAGCCATGATCTTATTGAATGGCGGGGCAGGCTCGAAGGGCCAGATGGCCTACTCCTGCTCCTATTTCTTATGTTCTTATGTCCTTATGTTCTTATGAACAGTAAGCTTTGTCTGCATAGCACACAAAAAACAATTCTTTTCACTGTATACGTGTGAAAATAATAGATCAAATCAAAGCAAATCAGTTTTTAAAAGTGGAGAGGAAAATTTGATGGGATGAGTTTAGCAGGTGCAATTTTTTAAAAAATGTCTTCCTGTATTTTGTCATCGCCCTCCTCAGCCAATTGGAGTTGTCCATCAACTTTGAGAAGTTAGAAATTTCATAGAAAAATGATCAGATTGCTCACATACAGTTCTGCCGCAGTGTGGCTCTCGGGTTGTTAATTCGGTCCCCTAATTACCAAAACTGCCGTATCCTCATGGATTAAAAATCCTCACATTGAAGTTGCGGCAGGGTCAGAGTGAATGTTAAGCGCTACAACCTGTGAATTAAATTGACTCGTACATTGCGATAACAGTCTGATATCAGCACTTTCTGTATTTCGACGTTCAAACAGTCAGGGTCTAATATAATGACAATCTACTGAAAATGAACTGTTAAAAAGAGCTACTACAATCTCCAGATAGTATCACATTCATCTTGCCAATGGCTGCACTGTCCTGTTAATGTGCGCGAGATCTTTCTGGAGTTGGAAGGTTCGGAAAAAGAAATATTTGGATTGATTTAGTTCACTCCATGACCTCAGAATCTTGCAGAGTTCTTTGCAGCCAATTAAATACTTTTGGAGTGTACCCACTGTTGGAACGTAGGAAGAAGGGGCAGTCAATATCCAGATTTTTTCTCTACAGCCTAGTTGTGACTGTAACACTATATTCTGCACCCTTTCCTTCTCTATGAACAGTATGCTTTGTCGATACAGCGCAAAAGAAACAACACTTTTCACTGTATACTAATAATGGAACAGGGAGCTCACCAATGGAATATAAGTGTCAGCCAAGGCCCAGTCAGCTACTCTATTGCCTCTCCATCAGAAAGTTGTTTCAGATCTCATTATCTCTATGTCAGAACGCTGTGGATTCAAATCCCGCACCAGAGACTTCAGCACAAAATCACAATGATAACTAATAGTGACAATCATAAATCAAATCAGCCAATTTGGGCAGTGCGAGACCTCATACACAAATAGTACGATAATAGCTATAGGCCATTGGTTTTAGTAATACTGCTTGAGGGACAAACACTATCCTTCTCTAAGCAACATCTGAGGATACAGTTTCAAACCTTATGTGAAGAATGGCACTGTTAATAGTGCAGCGCTCTTTCTATTTTGCAGTGCAGTTATCAGCTGAGATTTTGTGCTGAAGTCTCAGGTGTGAGATTTGTACAGTAAGAAGTCTCACAACACCAGATTAAAGTCCAACAGGTTTATTTGGTAGCACAAGCCACAAGCTTTAGGAGCGCTGCCCCTTCATCAGGTGAATGGGAGCTCTGTTCACAAACAGGGCATATAAAGACACAAACTTAATTTACAAAATAATGGTTGGAATGCAAGTCTTTAAAGGTAATCAAGTCTTAAAGGTACAGACTATGTGAACGGAGGGAGGGATAAATGCAGGTTAAAGAGATGTGTATTGTCTACAGACAGGACAGTTAGTGAGATTTTGCAAGCCCAGATAAGTCGTGGGGGTTACAGATAGTGTGACATGAACCCAAGATGAATCCAGGGTCTTGGGTTCATGTCACACTATCTGTAACTCCCACAACTTGCCTGGGCATGCAAAATCTCAATAACTGTCCTGGCTGGAGAGAATACACATTTGTTTAACCCATGCTTAACCCTCTCTTCAGTCACATTGTCTGTATGTACCTTTGAGACTTGATTACCTGTAAAGGCTCACATTCCAACCATTATTTTGTAAATTGTGTCTTTATATGCCCTGTTTGTAAACAGAACTCCCACTCACTTGATGAAAGGCAGCGATCCGAAAGCTTGTGGTTTGTGCTATCAAATAAACCTGTTGGACTTTAACATGGTGTTGTAAAGCTTCTTACCATGCTTACCCCAGTCCAACGCTGGCATTTCCACATCATGAGATTTGTACCCACAGCATTCTGACGTAGAGGCAATGAGGTCCAAACCCACGACATCTTTTCCCACACCATCTAACCTTCTGGTGTAGGGGAGTCTAAAATTAGACAGCATAGGTTTAAGGTGAGAGGGGAGAGATATAAAAGGGTCCAGAGGGGCAATTTTTTCACACAGAGGGTGGTGAGTGTCTGGAACAAGCTGCCAGAGGTAATATTAGAGGCAGGTACAATTTTGTCTTTTAAAAAGCATTTAGGTGGTTACATGGGTAAGAAGGGTATAGAGGGATATGAGCAAATGCGGGCAATTGGGACGAGCTTGGTGGTTTAAAAAAAAGGGCAGCATGGACAGGTTGAGCCGAAGGGCCTGTTTCCATGCTGAATGGCTCTATGATTCTAACTTCCGAGTGACTAACTGGGCCTCGGCTGACACATACATTCCATTGGCATCCATGAATGCCATCCACTGACTTCAATGGAATGATGCGCAGCATCTCAGCGGAAAGCTTATTTGGTGAGTTCCTCCATCTTAGGTTCAGTAAGAAGTCTCACAACACCAGGTTAAAGTCCAACAGGCTTATTTGGTAGCACGAGCCTTTGGAATGTTGCCCTTTCATCAGGTGAGTGGAGAGTTGGGTTCACAAATAGGCCATATGTAGACACAGGCTCAATTGCAAGATGATGGTTGGAATGCGAGTCTTAGCAGGTAATCAAGGATCTTAAGATCCTTACAGTTCTGGGCTGCAAAATGACCTGAGGCTCCAACAACAGATGGCAGCAAAGATGGGAATGTAACACAGGAGTAATTGTTTAAACACGTCCCGCTGTGTAACATAAAATGCTTCTTCACAGCTTTTTAAAATTTCACCTTAGAAGTGTGTTCATCTTGTTGTCTGAAATCACGCGGAATTTTGTGTGCATGTTTTCACAGAATGAAAGGATGCGAGCACAGTACGAACACACAGTCAGGTCAACTGGCTGACTAGGATTGGGTCCAAAGGGTATCTGTTTCACTGGGTACCAATTCCTCAGGGAATTAACTTGGTTAAATTTTGTGTTTCCAGAAGTTACGGAAGGTTAGTAAAACTCTCTTATTACAATAAACTTGAATCTGATTGCTGCCAAAGAAGGGAGAGCAGGAAGAGCAGAGGAATTCTTACTGAAAATCTTGTCCAACATTCATCCCTCGTTCGGTATTACTGAAATAAGATATCTGATCATCTTTACATTGCTGATTGCAATGCTGAAATATTTTCTGCTTCACGGGAGAAATGACGCTTCAAACCTACTTCACTGGCTGTAAAGCTCTTTGGCACGGATTGGCATTGTGAGAGGCGCTATAGTAATGTGAATCTTAAGAACATAAGAAATAGGAGCCGGAGTAGACCGTCTAGCCCTTCGAGCCTGCCCCGCCATTCAATAAGATCATGGCTGATCTGAAGTGGATCAGTTCCACTTTCTTGCTTTCTCCCCATAACCCTTAATTCCCTTGTCTGTCAGAAATCTATCTACCCGTGACTTAAATATATTTAGCGAGGAAGCCTCCACCACTTCAACGGGCAGAGAATTCCAGAGATTTACCACCCTTTGAGTGAAGAAGTTCCTCCTCAACTCCGTTCTAAAGTGCGCGCCCCCCCCCCCCCACTTATCTTGAGGCTGTGCCCTCTAGTCCTGCTGTCCTTTCTAAGCGGGAAGAATCTCTCTACCTCTACCCTATCTAGCCCTTCATTATCTTATACGTCTCGATAAGATCCCCCCCTCATCCTTCTAAATTCTAACGAGAACAGACCCAGCCTATTCAATCTCTTTTCATAAGCTAACCCCCTCATCTCCGGTATCAGCCTAGTGAATCTTATTTCCCTATAGCCTCCACATTTATCATGGAGATGAATGTGATCTACTGTTTGTCAAAGCTCTTCAAGTTGCATGTTTTATTGATCTCTCCGCTTACTTTTTTTGAGTTGGCGTTGACAAGACTGTAATCTTGACTTCTTCATCACGCTTGCATCCTGTTTTATGTTTTCATTCATTCTAAGGGTTGATGGGGCACAACATATGAATTAGGAGCATGAGTAAGCCCCTCGAGCCTGCTCCGCCGTTCAATAAGATCATGGCAGATCGGCTCGTAACATCAACCTCACATTCCTGACTACCCCGATAACTTTTTTTCCCCTTGCTAATCAAGAATCTACCCAGCACGGTGGCACAGAGGTCAGCACTGCTGCCTCATAGCGCCAGGGACCTGGGTACAATTCCTGACTTGAGACACTGTCTGTGTGGAATTTGCACATTCTCCCCCTATCTGCGTGGGTTTCCTTCGGGTGCTCCGGTTTCCTCCCACAGTCCGAAAGACGTGCTGGTTAGGTGCATTGACCTTAACAGGTGCCAGAGTGTGGCAGCTAGGGGAATTTCACAGTAACTTCATTGCAGTGTTAATGTAAACTTTACTTGTGACTGATAAATAATCTTTGCTTCACTTAAAAAATTCAAAGATTCTGCCTCCACTGCCCGTTGAGAAAGAGAGATACAGACGTTCATCACACTCTGAGGGAAAGAAAAATTCTCCTCATTTCCATCTGAAAAGAATGACTCTCTCACTCTTAAACAGTGGCACCTATTCCTAGATTCTCTGACAAAAGGAAACATCCTTTACACCTCCACCACGTCAAGACCCATCAGCATCTTAAGGGTTTTGGTAAGTTGCCGCTTACTCTTCTAAAGTCCAATGAACACAAACATAACTTGTCCAAACTTTCCTCATCAGACAACACACCATTCCTGATATTAGTCCAGTAAACCTCCTCTGATCCTCTTCAAATGCATTTCCTTCATTTCTTACTTAAGGAGGCCAATATTGTACACAATGCTCCAGGTGTGGTCTCACCTATGTCTTTAATAATCTGAGCAACAGAACTTCCAAATCCTTCAGGGGCAAAGACTTCCAAAAGATTCATAACCCTCTTAGTGAATAAATTTCTCATCTCAGTTCTGAATGGGCAATTCCTGATTTGAGGCGGGTTATAGAACTTGCTTGTCAGCCAATAAGAACCAAACTCTCAGCGTCCATCCTGCCAGTCTTTGAGAATTTTATCATTTTCATAAGAACATAAGAAATAGGAGCAGGAGTAGGCCATCTGGCCCTTCGAGCCTGCCCCGCCATTCAATAAGATCATGGCTGATCTGTCATGGCTCAGTTCCACATTCCCGCCCTCTCCCCATAACCCTTAATCCCCTCTCTTATCAAAAACCCATCAACCCGCTTCTTAAAAATATTTAGCGAGGCAGCCTCCACCACTTCAACGGGCAGAGAATTCCAGATATTCACCACCCTTTGAGTGAAGAAGTTCCTCCTCAACTCCGTTCTAAACCGCCCCCCCTTTATCTTGAGGCTGTGCCCCCTAGTCCTACTGTCTTTTTTGAGCGGGAAGAGTCTCTCCACCTCTATCCTATCCATCCCATTCATCATCTTATACGTCTCAATGAGATCTCCCCTCATTCTTCTAAACTCTAACGAGTACAAGCCTAGTTTATTCAGCCTCTCCTCATAGCTCAATCCCCTCAACTCCGGTATCAGCCTAGTAAACCTCCTCTGCACTCCCTCCAAGGCCAAAATATCCTTGCGCAGGTGCGGCGCCCAAAACTGCACACAGTACTCCAGCTGCGGCCTCACCAATGCCCTATACAGCTGCAGCAAGACCTCCCTACTTTTCATGAGATCCCCTCTCATTCTCTGAAAGTCCAAGGAATATAGATTCAGATAACTCAACCTCTCCTCGTAGAATGACATCCTTATCCCAGAAATCAGTCCACTGAACATTCATTACACCCTCTCGAGGGAAAGTATATTCTTCTTTAGGTAAGAAGACTGAAACTGCACACAGTATTTGAGGTGTGGCCCCATCGATGCCTCATATAATTGCAGTTTATTCATGATGCAATCACTATGAAGTAAACATGACCATACTATTTGACTTCCTAAATAATGTCAAGAAACATGCTTTACTAACATTGAAAGGATGGACACACATAGGCCGGAACTGGCTGAGGCAGGTTCAACGGCAGCATTTACAAAGCTTTTGGATAAGTACATGGACAGGAAAGGATTGGAGGGACTTGGGCCAAATGCGGGAAATCGGGACTAACTGGTAGGACACCGTGGCCAGCATGAGCCAGATGGACCGAAGGGCCTGAGTCCGTGCTGTATTGCCCTATGACGCAACGCGCAGAGTTTTATAGGCTTGCCCCACCCATCGATGGGCAGAGTGAACTGGTAAAATCGTGCAAGGGCCGCAAAATCATCTTCATATCCAATTTCTCGGCTTTCGTGATTTTATGAAACCTGGATTTCCGGCAGGGTCAGAGTCTCACCAGGAATGGGCGAGAGGCTGAGTAACTTATTTAAATTTATGGAAATGTTGATTTCCATGTGTTTAGCGAGCCTGGCGCTGTATCGTTCGGGCTCATTTGCCTTCATGGCCTCGCTGAGAGATGTCCTCCACGGTGAGGAAGACACCTGCTCCCCATGAACAGGAACCAATCATGTTGGCCTTGCTGGAGGATCCGGAAGCTATTGAGCCCCTGAGGGGTAGGGGGATGCTCTGATAGCAATATGAGAGTGCCTTGGGTGGTGCCAGACCAGCCTGGCACCTGGGCAATATCCAGCAGGCAGTGTCGAGGGCATGGCCTGTGGGAGAGTGCCGGGTGTGGAGCCAATGGAGTGGGACCAATGGGATGGGTCAGAGGCATGCTAGGGGTGGGACCAATGGGGAACACGCCAATAGAGGGCGGGTAGTCCCGCTGCCACTATGTTTGAGATCTATGGGTGAGGAAATGGGGGGCCATGATCAGCCTGGGTGGCAGAGGTGGTGGGAGCTGCATCTTGGCTCATGGGCCCCTGTGATTGTTGAGGGGGGGGAGGGACTGATTGCTTTTTGAGGCTACCTGCAGTAGCAGGGGCCTGACAGCTCTCGCTCTATCTGCCAGACCCCACTGTTAACGTTCACGTGCAGCATCAGAGGTCTGCACATGCGCAACACCTGCCCCTGCCGGCTGCCTGGTAAGTTAAGCCCCATCCACAGCCTCTCTGGCTTGAAACTGACTCGCACAAAATTTCAGAGACAGAGTTCATAAGATTGGGCCTGTAAACTCACATGAGAAACAGATCTGGAACTCTCCCATTTTCAAACTAGCTGGTCACTTCGAAAGATCTCGCAAAATTTCACCTTATGACTTTATAACATTAGCTGATATTAGGGGTTAATTTTAACCAAACTCACCTATCACAATACTAACAGGAATAAGCGTAGCACTAGTTTTCCACGTGAAATTGCGTCTCTTTTGAAATAAGATGTAAAACTGGTGTTCCACTTGAGGCAGAGATGTCGGCGTCGGACTGGGGTAAACACAGTAAGATGTGGTAAAGCGAAGGTTCCACACACCTGACAAAGAAACACCGTTTCTGAAAGCTTGTGAGATTACTATCAAATAAACTGGTTGGACTTTAACCTGGTGTTGTGTGACATCTTACAGGTTGTCCATCTGCTGAGTTAGACTGAAATTATCCTGTAACCACGCCATCTCAATTTCCTGCTCTGGAAATTCAATTCTTTCATTTCTTTCACAGGAAACAAAATGGGAAATTCTCAGAATGCTGTTGATGAAGATTTGCAGCTTCCACTGTCACTTGGTTGCATCCTTTGCCGGTACCTTGTCACTGAGTTAATTGCCTCTTTCTGCTTCCTTTGGTGAAGGAATAAGGGGCGACCATTTTCATCAAGCCACTTAAAACAGAAATATGGAACTTTGCTCAATTTAGAAAGAATATTTCACCTCTGGGACTTGAATCTGAATCAACAAGATCACCAATTAGTGCTGGATTGGGGCCTTTTTCATGTTAGTCAGGAACTGACTTGAAAATTCCCCAAGCTCATCTTTTTTTTTGCCGTACAGAGGAAGCTGTTACCCTTCACTCTCGAGTGGATAAGAAGTCAGGGTTGAGAGGTAAAGAGCCAAGATCTAACTGACGGCACCAATCTTAATGCTTTAAGGTTCTGGCACTGTCATACCTGAGCAGCATCTGTCCCGTCAACTTACATTCCTGAGACACTTCTCACCTACAGATGAGGCATCACTTTGTCGGGAATTTAGAAATGATAAACGGAGAGGCTGAAGGTGAGGGTGAAAGGGTGACCATAAAGGAAAATCAGAACATTTGTGCAGAGAAAGAAGGTGTAGGTGGAATGACAGTATTCAGAGGGGAGTTTCAGGGGCAAATTGAGAGCGATTTCTGGAGAAGAAGTGAGCACTAAACCAGTGCTGGAAAGAAATTACATTTTTATAGCACTTCTCCTATCCTTAGGACACCCCAAAGCTCTTTATCACTCATGAAATATTTTCGAAGTATTGTAATGTAGGAAATTAAAATGTAGCCAATCTGTACAGAGAAAATTTCCATCAATATGATAATGACCAGGTAATCTTTTCTTTCTTATTCATCCCTTGATTGAGGAATAAATAACGGCCATCAGAGGGTTCTCTCTCCTTCTTTGAAATAAGTGCAATGAGATTTTTTTCAGGTCCACCTACAGGGCAGACTGGGACGTGATTTAAAAAACTGAGGTGGACACAATTTTAAACAGTAAGGGAATCAAGTGTTATGAGGATAAGGTAAGGAAGTGGAGTTGAGGATTATCACATCTCTCTTCCACCTTCTTCCATCGGGAAAAAGATACAAAAGTTTGAGGTCACGTACCAAATGACTCAAGAACATCTTCTTCTCTGCTGCCATCAGACTTTTGAATGGACCTACCTTGCATTAAGTTGATTTGTCTCTACACCCTAGCTATGGCTGTAACACTACATTCTGCACTCTCTCGTTTCCTTCTCTATGAAATGTATGCTTTTTCTGTATAGCATGCAGGAAACAATAGTTCTCACTGTATATTAATATATGTATATCAAATCAATCAAATCAAATCACATCAATTCAGTCATGATCTCACTGAATGGTGGAGCAAAATTGATGGGCTGAATGGCCAGCTCCTGCTCCCATGTCTTCTGGTCAGTATCTCTGACAGAACAGCACTCTGTCAGTGTTACATTCAGGAGTACGGCTGGATTACATTCCTGCAGTGGGATTGGGAACCATGGCTTCAGAAGTAAAAATGCAGCCACTAAATGAAGATTGATGACAGAGGTGATGGGGCTGCATATGGAGAGATGTTGGGAACTGATTGGGGAATTGGGAATGGTTCTTATGCATACTTTAAGCCTGTCGTCGCAAATAGAGGGGATGAGTCCAACGTTGGAGTTAAGGGCCAATATTTTACGACCTCGCTTGGGTGAGGCTCGTAAAATCCCATCCGAGACCAATGGAGAATTCCATTCTGCAAGCCACGTCCGCCCCAATCCCGGGGTGGGCGATAAAATTCCGGTAAGGAATCCGAGTGTGAACATTGGAGGAAATAATCACAGTGAGAGTGGAAATATGAAGGGGTTTTAGCATCTTTGAAAGTGGATAAATCACTCGGTCATGATCAGAAGTATAGAAGAACAGAGGGGCCTTGAACTACAAATCCAAGATAAAAAGGAAGATAAGAAAGGCTGGCATTTATAAAGTGCTTTCATAACCACTAGATATCTCAAAGTGCTTCACAGCCAGTGAAGTATTTTTGAAGTGAATTTACTATTATAATGCAAGAAACAAGGCAGCCAATTCAAGCACAGCAACTCCCACAGGCACCAAAGTGACAATGACCAGATAATCTGTTTCAATGATGTTGTTTGAGAGGTTAATATTGGTCAGTAAACTGGGGGATAATTCCCCTGCTCTTCAACAAAGAAGAAAGAACGGTAAAGCACTAGAACAGGTCTTTCGGCCCACCAAGTCTCCACCGAGACGTGGTGCCTTTCTGAACTGAAGACCCTTCGCCTCATTGCAGTCCATGTCCTCAGTGGGACGAAAGGCCTTTTCTGCCCTGTATGTCTCTATGGGTGGAATTTTCCCATCCCACCCACCAGGGAATCATAGTGGGCGGGATCGGACCATGTAAAGTTCCGTTAACCTGGAGTGGGATTTTCCGAACTTGAGCGAGCACGGCCAGTAAACCCCGCCCTATCACTCTATGACCATGACTATTCATGTTTCTGTCAATATACCTCTTAAACACTGCTACTGTATCCACTTTGACCACCTCCACTTCTTCAAAATAGTGCTGTTTTTGCATCCACCAAAAAAGGCAGAAGGGGCTTCAGTTTAACATTTTGTCTGCCAAGTGGTATCTCTGACCATGCAGTATTGCAATGGACTGTCTGCCTTGATCTTTGAACACAAGCTCTGGAGTGAAACTAGAACCAAGAGCTGAATTCTCCATTTGCGCTTGTCTAAAAGCCAGTAATTCCACCCCCCCCCCACCCCCCAGCCAACAGTGGTGTTTCACATTCTCCGCAACCCACCTACTAAAATTTCAGCGGCGGGTAGGATGAGGGGATTCCAGCCCAGGTCTCTGAAATGGGTGTGTGGAGGCAGGAAGCAAGCCCTAGAGAAGTGTAATGTTGAGAGGTGAGAAAGGAATGTGGTTAGCGGAACTGGTGAGGAGAGGTCAGGGCAGATGGGGGTGATGAGGGGTTAATTCTAATATTGATTTTACCCAGTGATTACAGTACTTTCTTTGCCTTTTCACGAAATGATTGGTACCAAATATATTTATTTTTTAATCACAACAAAGCCACTGTGGTAAAATAGAAATTTCAATAAATGAAATGTAATTGCGAGAACAATGAGTTATATTTATCCATTGTAGAAAAGACGCTTTGCAAAGAATAGAGAGAAAGTAAATAGGCTTTACAGCTCTTTCATTCAAAGTAAATTAATTCAAAGAATCTGAACATTCAGATATTTAGCAGTAAACTTCTATTTATTGATATTACTTGCAATACCTAGCTCAGAGAATTCCAATGTGTTTAGTGGTGGAAAGACGAGATTGAGTCATAAGTCCACTGGTTTGATATGGAGTCACAGATAGAGTCATGGAGATTTACAGTATGGAAATAGGCCCTTCAGCCCAACTTGTCCATGCCAGCCCTTGTTTTTAGCCACTATGTTAATCTCAATTGCCTGTGTTTGGTTCATATCCCCCATAACTGTCTTATCCAGCCAACTGTCTAAACGCTTTTTCAAAGACAAAATTGTACCCACCTCTACTCTGGCAGACACTCACCACCCTCTGTGTGAAACAAATTGCCCCTCTGGATCCTTTTCTGTCTCTCTCCTCTCACCTTAAACCCATGCTCTCTAGTTTTAGACTCCCCTAACTTTGGGAAAAGATATTGACTTTCTAGCTAATCTATGCCCCTAATTATATAATAGACCTCTATAGGATCACCCCTAAGCATCCTACGCTCCAGAGAAAAAAAGTCCCAGTCTATCCAGGCTCTCCTTACAACTCAAACCGTCAAGTCCCAGTAGCACCCTGGTATCTTTTCTGCACTCTTTCTAGTTTAAGAATATCTTGATAATAATTTGATTTGATTTATCATTGCCACATGTATTAGTATACAGTCAAAAGTATTCTTTCTTGCATGCTATACAAAGCATACCATCCATAGAGAAGGAAAGTACAGAGTGCAGAATGTAGTGTTACACTCAAAGTTAGGGTGTAGAGAAAGATCAACTTAATGCAAGGTAGGCCCATGCAAAACTCTGACAGCAGCAGGTAAGAAGCTGTTCTTGAGTCAGTTGGGATGTGAGCTCAGACTTTTATATCTTTTTCCTGCTGGAAGAAGGTGGAAGAGAGAATATCTGGGGTGTGAGGGGTCCTTAATTATGCTGGCTGCTTTGCCGAGGCAGTGGGAAGTGTGGACAGAGTCAATGGATGGGAGCTAAAAGAGAAAATGCTGGAATATCTCAGCAGGTCTGGCAACACCTAAGAGGAGTGAAAAAAAATGGATGGAAAGCTGGTTAGCGCAATGGATTGGGCTACATTCACAACCTTTTGTAGTTCCTTTTGGTCTTGGGCAGAGCAGGAGCCCATACCAAGTTGTGATTTACCAGAAAGAATGCTTTCTATGGAGCATCTGTAAAAATTGGTGAGAATCGAAGCGGACATGCCAAATTTCCTTCATCTTCTGAGAAATGATATGGACTTGCCTGTGTTGGACTGGGGTAGGCACAGCAAATAGTCTCACAACACCAAGTTAAAGTCCAACAGGTTTATTTGGTAGCACGATCTTTCAGAGCGTTGCCCCTTCATCAGGTGAGTCTTCACTCATCTGAAGAAGGAACGAGACTCCAAAAGCTTGTGCCACCAAATAAACCCGTTGGATTTTAACCTGGTGTTGTGAGACTTCTTACTGTGCTACCCTGATCCAACACCAGCATCACCCTCCATTAAAACAGTAGTTACAATTCAGAATCAATTAAATGGCTTAAAAATGCTTTGGGACATCCTGAGGTCACAAAAGGTGCTTTGTAACCATAAAAGTTTCATTTAGCTCAGCCAAATTGCCCTTCCCTTATACCTTGGATATATTTACCACCAGCACCTGGCAGTGAGCAATAAGAACAGTGTGCCTTGGTTGGTATATCCCACTCTGGCTCTCAGTGAGGCTGAGACCAGTTGTAGACGGCTTATGTGTGCCCCTGTGCAAGTTGTGTCACTGCTCCATGTAAGCATAAGTGACTATGTTAACCAACCCCCATGACGTTGCTGCAGGGGTTCCTCAAGACAGCCTCTGAGGCCTGATTCCCTTCAGCTTACAAAAGCAGCTTTTGACGTGTTCAACCGAGCCGCCCTTGGTGGCACAGCGGTTAGCACTGCTGCCTCACAGCACTAGGGACCTGGGTTCGATTCCCGGCTTGGGCCTCTGAGCAGAGTCTGCACGTTCACTCCACCTCTGTATGAGTTTTCTCCCACAGGCTAACAGACGTGCTGGTTAGGTGCATTGGCTATGCTAAATTCTCCCCCAGACAGGCACCAGAGTGCGGCAATTGGGGGATTTTCATAATAACTTTATTGAAGTGTTAATATAAGCCGACTTATAAAACTAATAAATAAACTTAAACCCTCCTCGAATACCTCTCCTCTAATGCCCTGCTCATTTCTGAATGAACTCATTCTTCTCTGAAGGATATGACAGATAGAATCATATAATCCCGAGATCCCCGGAATGAAGAGCTTGTCGTATGAGGAACTCTGGGTCTGTACTCGTTGGAGTTTGGCAGAATGAGTAGGGGGGGAGTCTTATTAAAACTTACAGGATACTACGAGGCCTGGACAGAATGGATGTGGAGAGGATGTTTCCACTAGTAGGAGAAACTAGAACCAGAGGGCGCAATCTCAGGCTGAAGAGACGATCCTTTAAAACAGAGATGAGGAGGAATTTCTTCAGCCAGAGAGTGGTGAATCTGTGGAACTCTTTGCTGCAGAAGGCTGTGGAGGCCAGGTCATTGAGTGTCTTTAAGACAAAGACAGATATGTCCTTGATTAATAAAGGGATCAGGGTTTATGGGGAAAAGGCAGGAGAATGGGGATGAGAAAAATATCAGCCATGATTGAATGGCAAAGCAGGCTTAATGGGCTGAGTGGCCTCATTCTGCTCCTATGTCTTGTGATCCTACAGCCATTCAGCCCATCAAGCCTGCACCAATAACAATGCCACCAGGCCCTTTCCTCAGAAACCCATGTATTTACCCTGTTAGTTCCCTTGGCATGAAGGAGCACTAATTTAGCATGACCAATCAACCTAATCTACACATCTTTCGGACTATTGGAGGAAATCCATGCAAACACGGGGACAACATGCAAACTTCACAGAAGCAGTCACCTGAGGCCGAAATTAAACTTGGGTGCCTGGTGCTGTGGGGCAGCAGTGCTGACCACTGTGGCACTTTGCCGCCCATGATCTCCTGCTGTGATCTGCAGTCGGTCCCGAGTGGGAAGAGTCCAACAGGCTGTACAGGGTAAATAATACCTTGTCAAAAATGACAGCTTGGCCATTGTCAAACTGTTTCATTTCCTCAAGGTGTGAACTACAGTCAAAAGATGTATAAAGTCCTTTTGTGAGTCACTTAAGTCGGTTGTAAGCCAATCATTTGATTTGATTATCAATCAAACAGAATGCAGCATAATTTGCACCTCATCCAGTCCTCCTGGAGAAAACGGTAGCATTAATCTGGTCTGTGAGGTGCCCATGACTCCCTGACACTCATTATCACAGTAAGAAGTCTGACAACACCAGGTTTAAGTCCAACCAATTTATTTGATAGTAAACTCACAAGCTTTTGGGGTTTGCCCCTTCGTCAGGTGAATGGAGAGTTCTGGCCTCAGACAGAGCATATAACAGCACAGACAGTTTAGAGATTATTGATTAGAATGCGAATCTTTACACCTAACCTGCTGTTCAAGTCTTAAAGTGGCCAACAATGTGAGTGGAAGGAGAATTAAACACAGGTTAAAGAGATGTGCATTGTCTCCAGACAGTACAGTAAGTGAGGTTTTGCAAACCTAGGCAAGTCATGGGGGTTACAGACAGTGCGACATGAGCCCAAGTTCCCGGATGAGGCCATCCTCATGTGTGCGGAACTTGGCTATCAGTCTCTGCGCTGTCATGTGTCATGAAGGCCGCCTTGGAAAACGCTTACCCTAAGGTCAGAGGCTGAATGCCCGTGACCGCTGAAGTGTTTGCCAACAGGAAGGGAACAGTCTTGCCTGGTGATTGTCGAGCGATGCTCATTCATCCGTTGTCGTAGCGTCTGCATGGTCCCCCCAATGTAGCATGCTTCGTGGCATCTTACTGTCAGACTTCTTACTGTGTTTACCCCAGTCCAACGCCGGCATCTCCACGTCATGACTCAGTATCATAGCAGGATAGTGGGATAATTGGAGGGAAGCAATGGCGTGGTGGAAGCGAAATCAACAAGCTTGACAAAGTAAGGGGTGAGTCAGAGGGGCAAAAAAAAATTAAACTTTGGTCCTCTTCTTGCCTGAATAATGTCAACTTCAAAACTCATTTTGTTCACCTCAGTTAGAGAGTTTCATTGTGCTAGAAGTTAATGCAGTTCCTGTAATAACCACCAGCTGCAAATTGTTTTGACAACCTTTACTTTGCCTATTTTTACAGATTAGTTGCAAATCAGAAAATGCGCTTCAGACCTTTTTTTTTGTGTTGTAAGATTGTTCGGCCATTTCCTGCGGATACAATCAGCACAAGGTGATCTCAATGTCGCAGCAAGTGTTGAAGAACAACAGAGAGAGAGAGAGAGAGAGGTGGGGGAGGTGGGGAACAGAATTAATTCCAATTCTCCAATTGCAAAGTGAGAGAACAGCTCAACAATGGAAGGGGAGGCACAGGGCAGGGAGAGGACATGTAGCTTCCAGGAATTTGAGGGGCAAAGTGGACTGTGACTTAAAAGGAAGGGTTATTTTGACTGCAGAGACAAGAATCTTACTCCTTAAGGAATTCAGGGCTCTTGCAGCCTGTCACTCTAATCCAGCCTCAACAACACACTGACACTTGCAGGAAAGCTGAGCTGAATTTATTCTGCGCTCTCTCTCCCCGTCTATGTATTTTGCAGCAACTTCAGTGACACAAGTGCTTGTGTGAGTGTGTGCTTGTGTCTTTATGTTATTATGTGTGTGTGATTGAGTATGATTTGTGTGTGTATGTGATTGTGTGTGTCGATGTTCTTCAATGATTATGGGTGTTTGTATGAATCTATGTGTGCGTGATTGTAATTGTGTATGTCTGATTGTGATTGTGTGTGTATATGTGTGCATGCTTATGAATGCATTTGTATATGTGTACATGCTTGTGAATGTGTGTATATGCATGTGTACTTAAGATTGTGTGTGTCAGTGTGTGCATGAAAATTTGTATGTGTGTGTGTATGTTTGTGATTGTGCATGTGTGTACATGTACGTGTTACATATGGGTGTGATTATGTGTGTGTGTGAGTGCATGTGTGCATATATGTGACTGAATGTGTGTTATATATGTGTAATTATGTGTCTGCATGTGTGAGTGTATGTGTGTGTAAGTATGATTGTTAAAATGTGTGCTATATATGTATAATTGTGTATGTGTGTGTATTTGCATGAATGTATGCACTGTTGTATGTGTAATTGTGTGTATGTACATATTTGTAAATGTATATGTGTGATTGTGTGTATATTTGAGCGTATGTGCATGTATATGTGTGATTGTATGTATGTGTGTTATATATGTGTGAGTGTGAATTTGTGTGTTTGTGTGAGTGTATGCATATATATGTGATTGTGTGTATGTGTATATGTGTGAGCCTATATGTGTGAGCATCTGTACTAGTGTGTTTGTGTGAGTATGTGTTTGTGTGTGAGTGTGCGTGTATCTGTGTGATTGTGTGGATTTGTGTATATGTGTGAGTGTGTGTGTGTGTGCATGTGTGTGTGTATATGTGTCAGTTTGTGGATTTGTTTGTATAAGTGTGTGTGTAGATGTGTGGGTGTGTGTATATGTGTGAGTGTGTTATACATGTGAGTGTGTGTATTTGTTTGTATGAGTGTGTGTATATGTGTGAGTATGTGTTATACATGTGAGTGTGTGTATTTGTTTGTATGAGTGTGTGTATATGTGTGAGTGTGTGTTATATGTCTGAGTTTGTGGATTTATATGAGTGTGTGTTATATATGTGAGTGTGTGTATTTGTTTGTATGAGTGTGTGTGTGTATGTGTGAGCGTGTGCATTATATGTGTGAGTGTGTGTGTTATATGTGTGAGTGCGTGTGTATATGTGTGAGTGTGTGTGTTATATGTGTGATTGTGTGTGTATGTGTGTGTGTGTGTATATGTGTGATTGTGTGTGTATATGTGTGATTGTGTGTGTTATACGTGTGAGTGTGTGGATTTGTATGGATCCCTTCCTCTTTCGTTGATTAGCAAATTATTTTCTATTCCATCAATAGTGATATCTTCTGTTCTATTTCCACTTCAATCCAGTGCAGCATTCTCACGCAGCAGCTGCTGTTTAACAGTAGATCAGTGAAGGGAAAGATGATGCTATCTCTTTTTTTATTAAACTTTCCCCCACCCCTGCTGCCAACCTCTTTCTGAAACTTTATTCAATGATAACGACCGGTTTTTGGGATTCACTTAGCTCAAAACAATTATTATTAAGGGCCACAAATCTCTTTTCAGATTAAGCGCAGATATCAGTGCTGGAGTTACCTTGGAAAGGATAAATAAATGTATCAGAATCACACTCGCTGGCTGTCCATCCTGAAATTTATCAGATAAATTGATGCATTTTCAAATAAAAAATGTGCGAAGACTATGCAGCAGCCAGAACTCTCCGACCTTGCCCGTGGCTGGGATTTTCCAGTCCCACTGCAGCAAATGGCGATTTAGCTGAGCATCGATTTCTTTGTTCTCGCTGGCAGCGAGAATTCATTAATTTCTCCCCTAACTATCCTTCTTCACAAGTTTGCTGAATCTTTACAGAGCCCTTTGCCCTTTGATAACTTGTCCAGACAACCACCCATCCTTTATACACATAACTGGTGTGTGTTGACAGGCTCTTTCACCACAGAAAGATCACAGTTTAGTCCAGTCCGTGATCAGAATTCTCTGGCTCTTTACGCCAACGGGATTCTCCAGCCCCGCTGACAGCGCACCCTACAGCGTGGGGTGATGTAATTGGGAATTCCCATTGACAGCAGTGGGACCAGCACGGTGGCACAGTGGTTAGCACTGCCGCCTCGTAGCGCCAGGGACCCGGGTTCAATTCTGGCCTCGGGTCAGTTTCCGTGTAGCAATTTGCACAATCTCCCCGTGTCTGCGTGGGTTTCCTCTGGGTGCTCCGGTTTCCTCCCAGAGTCCAAAGATGTGCAGGTTAGGTTGATTGGCCATACTAAATTGACCCTAGTGTCAGGGGGATGAGCAGGTTAAAGATGTGGGGTTACGGGGATAGGGCCTGGCTGGGATTATGGTCGGTGCAGGCTTGGTGGGCCAAATGGCCTCCTTCTGCACTGCAAGGATCCTCTGATTCTATGACCAGAAAGTTCCACCATTAGCAAACAACATGCCAGCTCCCACTGAGGGGAAACATGCAGCAGAGAGGTCAGAGAATGTCACCCCTTGTGTCTCAATCAGCAATAAACAACACTTCCATTAAATAGATCAAGAATACTTTCTCTGTAAAAGAGGAAAACGATGGATAACTTGATGGAGATCTTCAAGATTTTGAAAGCTGATAAGGAAGATGATCACCTGTAAGCAAGACAAGATTCAAGGGCAACAGTTATGACACAGTCACGAATAACTTCAGTCAGTGTTTCAGGAGAACTTTCTTTCACCCAGAGAGCAGTGAGAATGTGGTAGAACAAATTGCTGGAATCTGAAACAAAAACAGAAAATGCTGGAAAATCTCAGCACATCTGATAGCCTCTGTGGAAGACAATAGAGCGAATGTTTCGAGTCTGGCTGACCCTTCATCGGAGCTCATCGGATCGTGTTGTCTAGTTGGAACAATGAACGGCACAGGCTTGGAGGGCCGAAGGGCCTGTTTCCTGTGCTGTGCTGTTCTTTGTTCTTTGTGTGAGTGTGAGCGAGAATGCGGAACTCACTGCCGTAGGGAATAGCCGAGATAAACAGCATAATTATGAAGGGTCATCCGGCCTCGAAACATTGGCTCTATTATCTCTCCACAGATGCTGTCAGGCCTGGTGAGATTTTCCAGCATTTTCTGCTTTCGTTGAGCATCATAACATTCATGGGAAAGCTGGGAGAGCGTGGTGGAAGAAATAAAAGGATATGTTGATGAGATGAGGCAAAATCAGGTGAGGTAGACTTCTCTGGAGCATAAACACCTGTTTGGCCAAATTTCATGTTTTGTCTATTGCAAGTGATCTGTAGCGCTGTGTGTAGTGTCTTTAATTAACATTGCGCAGTGTCCCAGTGTATTTCACAGGCATTATCAGAAAATCAACTGGCATGCAGTCAAATCAAGAGATATTAGGACAGGTAAGCAAAAAAAAATCAAAGAGGTGGGCTTTAAAGTAAGCCTTAAAGGAGAGAGTTTAAGAAAATAAGATTTAGGATGGGAACTCAAGGATAAAGGGCCAAATGATCGGAAGGTACATCCACCAGTGGTAAATCACTGAAAATTGGGGATGTGCAAAAGGCCACAATGGAAGAGGTCAGGGATGCTTAATGGACTGAAGGAGGTAACAGAGATAGAGACAGTTGTTTGGGGTATGTTGGGTTGGGGGGGCAGGAGACATAGAGAGGGAATGGTATGAGGAGGCTTGAGAAAGGTGTTACTGAACAGAAAGCCAATGCAAGCCAGTGAGCACAGGAGTGTTGGAGAAATAGGCCTCAGTCCTAATTACAATCCATGCAGGAGAACTGTGGATGAACTGAGGTTCATAGAGGTTGTGGCTGAATGGAGTTTTAACTTTTAATACACTGAGGGATCTTCAATCAAGCAATTCTGTTTTTTTGGATAAAGTTTTTTTTTCGCTGTGCTGGGATTTCTTGTGGCCAGTGGCCTGGCATTTGTCAAAGGACAGAAAGTGTCAGAGTTAACAGCTTGTCTTTGACAGGGAAGAGTTCTGAATAAACTCTTGGAGGCAGAGTTCCTTAGCTAGGCATGGGAATGTAAACTATATGCACTTAATGTGCACCAGAATGATAGGGAGGGGATAGCTTGGTCTTGGGATTGGACATAGCTCGGCACAACATTGAGGGCCAAAGGGCCTGTACTGTGCGGTAATGTTCTATGTTTTATGTTTAAGGGGCCTACGGATGATGAAGTCTAGAGTGACTAATAACATTATTCTGGTTGTATTTGATTGGCCTAATCGAACAATGCAATTGGGGCTTCTGATCAATTCATTGGCTGGTTACCAAGGAACTTTTGGAGTTTTAACTCTTGCTAACACAAAGAACTTGTTCAGAAAGACAGTGTGAAGAACCTGGGAACTAATCTCACAAAGAGAGATAACATTTAGGAGCAGAAGAGACCAAAAACACTGTTCCATATGATAGCACAATCCTGGCCAGGTTTTAATTGCAAGTGAAATCAACCTTAAGTTAAGTAAGGTAACTTATAATGAGTATTTGATGGATGCATTGCAAGCGTTTACTGTTGGTTAAGTGGCCACAGAATTAAGGAAATTATATTTAAGTATTTAATGTTGACTTTGTGTCTTTATTCGCTACGGAGGTTAAAACACACAGGTTTGGACAACAATATGTACGATAGAAGAGTGGCAAGGTGATTATTTGTATGGAATGCTTTGTATTGGGAGCTCTCAAACCTTTGGTGTCCCTATTACAAAAGTACTGGGAACACAGGATAAGAAGGAGGACATGTTGCCCCCATCCCCAATCCTTATAGAATCTCTGCTGTTGAAAAGGAGTCATTCGGCCCATCGAGACTGAACCAACTCTCATAAAGGTCAACTTGCCCAGACCCTACTCCCTGCTCCATAAGTCTGTGCATTTGCCATAACTAATCCATCTAACCTACACATCTTTGGACGCTAAAGAGTAACTTTGCATGGGCAATTCACATAACCAGCACATCTTTGGGCTGTGGGAGGAAACCAAAACACCCAGAGGAAACCCACGCAGACACAGGGAGAATGTGCAAAACTCCACAGAGACAGTGACTCAAGGCTGGAATCGAACCCAGGTTTCTGGTGCTGTGAGTCAGCAGTGCTAACCACTGTGCCACCATGCCACGCCTATTGCATTATTCACTCAGAGCATAACTAAACTGTGACCTAATCCTGAGATCATCTATGCCTTGCATCCCTTAACACCTTTGGTAAGCAAAAAGCATCTATCAATCTGAAGTCGTTAAATATTGAATTACCATCAATTGCCATTTGTTGAAGAGAGTTCAAGCCTCGATGTGTGCTTACTAACGGACTTAACAAAGGTGAAATGCCACTGACTAAATGAAGCCAGCCTATATGGCTGGGTATGACACCAAATGGTGTCAATATCCACTAGGCCATAGGGGAGTCTATAATGGATTTAAAAAAGTAGTCAGTCCAATTTATAAATGTTTTAAAAGCAAACTGAAACGTTTTTGTTAATTCATTCTATATGCAGCTAAGTGGCGTAAATGTTTCCATCCTGCCCTTGGCAAAGTGAAAATCCATTTGGGTAGACGGACACCATTAATACTTCCTTATTCTTATAAAACGCATTCTGAGTATTGATTCGCACAAAAAGGTGTCTGCCCAGCTGTCCTGGGAATACGGCTTTTCAATCGGACTCCGAGAGGTTCTAAGTGTTCTTGAAATAAGTGACAGGGAGTGGGGGAGACAGACTGAGAGAGAAAGAGAAAGCGCAGGAACATTCCTTTATACTATCAGAAGCCCCATCAGTGATGGTTCTATTCTGTAACTGAATCTATTATTCCTTACACAATGAGCCATCCATTGCTGCTCTCTGTCTCCCGTCGCACCATGTAAGAGAGAAAAAAGACCCTCATGTTGAATGCCAGGAATGCAGAAGTGTCTGAATGCTATCTGTAAAATTGCCTGCTGCTTAACTCTGGATGTATCCATTACTGCACAGGTGGGGCTAGTTTTGAACATGTAAGATTGAGTTTTTGTTTCTTTACCGTGGGCTTTTCTTTTTAAATTGAAACCCATGTGGATCAAACTGCTTTCCACCACATGTGGAGCTTGAAACGGGACCTTTCTCTTCGTTGAATTCTCCATTTTCATTTAACTTTGAGGCAATGAATGGTGAAGTTTCTTTGACTGATACGGCTGGAGGCTGGACTCTGTGCTATCTATAGCTGTTGCTTAGCTTGCATTTCTATTAAAGCTTATGAATTGTAATGTGAAACAGTCCTTGTCTACTAATGGCTTCTACCTGCGGAGTGGCTCTGAATGCTATCAGATTGCTTTCGACTTCTCCCTCAGTCTCCCCCATCCCTTCAAGCTTATTTTATTATTGGTCGCACAGAGTGGCACCAATATTCCTGACCGAGGTGGAGAGGATTAGGCAATTTCCCATGTCAATTGTGCTCTAATAACGCACAGGGATTGATTTTATGCTTGTAATTGGTATTATGTAACCGTCCCCCACATTTTGCTGGCAAAATAATTTCACTGTGCTCAGAAGGCATGGTTTGCTTTCATTTGAAACATTAGTTTGGAGGATTTTACAGTAACTTCATTGCAGCATTAATTGTAACTAATAAACTTTACTTTCAAATTCAGTCCCCCTTCCTTTTTCCCATTGGCCAATGCAGTAGCGTTCAATTCCATTCTTCCTTGTCCCTTTATTTTTGATCTTCCCTCCTGAACATTATCTCTCCTTGTTAAGGTATCCAGTTCCAAGTGTAATACGTTGTTGTAGTAAAACTTTGCCTGAGATTCTTTTCTATTCGTTCGTGGAACATGGACATCGTTGGCTGACCAGCATTTATTGGCCATCCCTAGTTGCCCTTGACCTTAATGGTTTGCTCGGCCATTTGCAGACAGCAGTTGAGAGTCATCCACATTGCTGCGAATCTGGAGTCAAATGTAGACTAGGCCAGGTAATGGCAGCAGATTTCCTTCCCTAGAGGGCATTCGGGAATTAGGTGGGGTTTTCCGACAATCAGCAATGGCTTTATGGTCATCGGTAGATTCTTAATTCCAAATTTTTTAAATTGAATTTTGTTATGTATGCGGGACATAGACCCTTTAAGAGGTTGGGTCCAGTGACCTGGGGTGACCTGCCTGGGAAACCGCTCTTACAGCAGTCGAGGGCTGGAGTGCAAGGAGTACAGTTCTTCTATAAACCCTATTGTTCCTGTGGCTTGTTTTCCTGTGTGACTTGCTGGGAGCGACCCCTTCTCCCCACTAGTCTCAGACATAACAAATTCAAATTCCACCATCTGCTGAGGCAGGATTGGAACCCGGGTCCCCAGAATATTAGCTGGGCTTCTGGATTAATAGTGTAGCGATAATACCACTAGGCTATGGTCTTCTCTCATTGGGCACCTTTGAATAGAGCTGGGTTTAAATCTAGGACCTCTCTCAGTTCAGCTGTATAAATTCACTGAGCCACTGCAGTATTTCATTAAAACCATTGAGTCAACTTGCAGTAGCCGAAGAAGGATGCTAGCTGTCATCCTGATGTTTCTGCTGCTATTCCTACATTGATCCTGTCCTTTCAATGTTTTTCCGAGACCTTGACTGATGGCCTTCTGTGCAATATTAAGCACTTTACTCAGCTTTCTCACATTTTAAAATCTGCTTTCAACTCATTAGACTCATCACCGTCCTCTACCTGAACGTTCTGTTCAGTTTAACGTGATGCCACATTGACAACAACACCTTGCAAAGAACAAGAATTATGAGCAAACAACAATGAAAAGTACAGCATAGGAACAGGCCCTTCGGCCCTCCAAGCTCATGCCGATCATGTTGATCGAATTAAACTGAAAAAAAAATCTGCCCTTACTCAGTTCTAATCCCTCTATTTCCCCCTCTATTCATGTACCTGTCCAGATGCCTCTTAAATGCTGTTAATGTGCCTGCTTCCACCACCTCCTCTGGCAGCGTGTTCCAGGCACCCACCATGCTCTACATGAAAAACTTTGTCCAAACATCTCCATAAACTTTCCCCCTCTCACCTTGAATCTGCGTCCCCTTGTAATTAAGACCTCCCTCAGGAATAGCCTCTGACTATCCACCCTGTTAATGCCTCTCATAATTTTGTTGACCTCTATCATGCCTCTCCTCAGCTTCTGTCTTTCCAGTGAAAACAATCCTAGTTTATCCAACCTCTCCTCATTGTCAAAACCCTCAAGGCCAGGCAACATCCTTGTGAACCTACTTTGCACTGTCTCCAAAGCTTTCACGTCCTTCCAATAGTGTGGCGTCCAGAATTGTACGCAGTACTCCAAATGCTGCCTAGCCAATGTTTTATACAGCTGCAATGTGATTTCCCAACTCCTGTACTCAATGCCTCGGCTCATGAAGTCAGGCATGCCATATGCCTTCTTAATCACCTTGGCCACCTGTGTTGCTATATTCACTACATGTGGTGACTATAGAATGGTAAGTAAAAGGCAAAACGCTTTACAGGGGCATTATTGAACAAAGCTTGTCACTGCACCCCATAAAGAGGTAATATTATGATAAAGATTGATCAAAGAGGATAGAGAGGCAACCCAGGTATAGGGTGGGGATTCAAGAAATAAAGGCCTATGCTGATGACAAGACCGAGAATGGTGGAAGGATAAAAATTGGGGTATTTCAAAAAAAGATTGGGAAGAAATGAGGAGTGTCCTACTGAGCTGTGCAACAGAGGAGAGATGTTGTAAAACAGTAGTGTGGTTGGCCACGTTGTTACAAAAATGTGCCACATAAAATGTTAATATGCAATGCCATCTGCTGAATTTTATTTTTTATTCATTCATGGGACATGGGCATCATTGGCTGACCAGCATTTATTGCCCATCCCTAATTGCGCTTAGAGGGCAGTTGAGAGTCAACCACATTGCTGTGCCTCTGGAGTCACATGTAGGCCAGACTAAGTAATGACGGCAGATTTCCTTCCCAAAAGGACATTCGTGAACCAGATGGGTTTTCCCGACAATCAACAATGGTTTCATGGCCATGAGTAGATTCTTAATTCCAGATATTTTTTAGTCTAGCGATAATAACATTAGGCCATCACCTGACCTGAATACAATATACAAAATATATTCTAGGTGTGTAATTTTTGAAAGGAATGTTTGTGCTAAAGGAATGACATGGGAAGACATAGAGCCCAGGGAGCTCTCAGAGACAATGGCCAAGATAAGCCCCAGACTGAAAACTGAGACTGATCACATGACACAGCTCTTAGATGTAAAATATCCTGGATTTAAGCTAACATGTGGAGATGTTGGCGTTGAACTGGCGTAAACACAGTAAGAAGTCTCACAACAGCAGGTTAAAGTCCAACAGGTTTATTTGGTAGCAAAAGTGACTAGTTTTTGGAGCGCTGCCCCTTCGTCAGGTGAGTGGGAGTTCTATTCACAAACAGGGCATATAAAAACACAAATTCAATTTACAAAATAATGATTGGAATGCCAGTCTTTACAGGTAATCAAGTCTTAAAGTTACAGATAATTTTAACATGTGCTTAAACCTCTCTCCATTCACATTGTCTGTATCTTTAAGATTTGATTACCTGTAAAGACTCACATTCCAATCATTATTTTGCAAATTGATTTTCTGTCTTTATATGCTCTGTTTGTGAATAAAACTCCCACTCACCTGATAAAGGAGCAGCGCCCTGAAAGCTAGTGGCTTTTTGCTTCCAAACAAACCTGTTGGACTTTAAACTGGTGTTGTGAGACTTCTTAAGCTAACAGACAGAGGCTGCCACAGAGAAAGTAACAGCAAAAGCCTTACCTGCTCTCTCTGAAATGTCGCTCAGTAAATCTGGGCCTTGTTTGTGGTTGTAAAGCCCACCAGAAAACGTCATTGCTGCAAAGCAAAAGTTCTGAAAGGAGGATTCCACCTCAGCATCACCGTCTTCAGGAGAAAAGAGAATCAACTAATCAAGATTGCAGAGCAATTGCCTCAGTGAGAAGCCAAAGTACCAGACATCACCATCGAAAAGTGTAAATTTCATTTTATTGGTGTCAGAAGTAAGCTTAAATTAACGCTGCAATGGTTACTATGAAAGAGACACACTAGAAGTGATCAAGCATTTGGAAAATCCACAAACAATTCTCCTGACTTTTTTTTTTAACTTGGTCAGGATTTAACATCAGATACTCTGTAAATTTTTACAGCCTCGCTCGAGCGATATTGGAAATTCCTCTCCGAGGTCAACGGATGTTTTTGTTGTCCGCCCCACGCCCGCTCCAATTCTGTGGAGGGCGGCACATAGAATTCTGGCGTTTTGTGCACGGCTAAGGAATTATGGCGTTTTTTTTTGCAGTGGTGGCAAGTTGGATGCATTTATATATTTTAAATCTATTTTGTTGATAATTTCTGTCTCCTCACCTGGGTGAGTTTCAGTAATTAAACTAACCCCTTACTTGTTAACTCAAGGATTCTGACTGGCTTGATTCTTAAACCAAGCTGTGTGTAATTAGGTACATACTGAAGTGGCAAAATTGCATGTTTTTCAAAATTAAAACTCTGCTAAGCCAACCCAAGAGTAGCATGAAGAGAAGTGTTAGCTCATCCCTCCTAATCTGATTACAATACTATAAAGTTAACGTTTATTTATTAGTTACAAGTAAGGCTTACATTAACACTGCAATGAAGTTACTATGAAAATCCCCTAATATCAAAGACCACAAAGAGATCACGAAGCATGAGGACTGATCCTCAATAGATGCCATTGGTGCGTTTTATTAGATTCATGTGTGTCGCATGGTGTCACACTGGTTAGCACTGCTGTCTCACAGTACCAAGGACCCGGGTTCAATTCTGGCCTTGGGAGTCTGTCTGAGTGGAGTTTTCACATTGTCCCCGTGTTAGAGTGGGTGCAGACAGATTCAGCAAGGGAGTTTGGAGAAAGTTGGAGACAGATATAGGAGACATTGGCAGTGGGGTGCCAAATTACAAAGACAGAGATGTCGAGGGTACCTTTCTTACAGAGGGAATAATGATGTTGGTTTAGAAATTGAGGGACAGGAAATGAAGCGAGGTTTAGAGGCAAAAAAGACGGGAATAACAAACGAAAGATGGGAAACCATAAATGGGGAAGGGGATAAAGAAGTTCCAGGGGTACAGAATGACAAGGTCATGAATTGCTTTAAAAATAATAAATTAGTGGGGCCAACTCCAATGTCACTTGTCTTCATCATAACCTCAGGTCATCAACTGCTGAAACTCACTTGTGTCTTTATCACTTCCATACTGGATATTTCAATGGGATATTAGGTTCCTTTCCTTTGCCTACTCTTTCATTCTCCCTTTCTCTACCATTCTGTCCTTTCTCAATTTGCACAGTGATACAGTGGTTAGCAATGTTGCTTCACAGCACCAGGAACCCAGGTTCGATTCCCAGCTTTATCACCAAATATGGTGGCACAGTGGTTAGCACTGCTACCTCACAGCACTAGGGACATGGGTTAGATTCAAGACTTTGGTCACTATCTGTGTGAAGTCTGCATGTTCTCCTCGTGTCTGCATGGGTTTCCTCCAGCTGCTCCGGTTTCCTCCCACAACCTGAAAGACCTGCTGGTTAGGTGCATTGGCCATGCTAAATTCTCCCTCAGTGTACCCAAACAATTGTCGGAATGAAGCGACTAGGGGATTTTCACAGCAACTTCATTGCAATGTTAATGTAAGTTAACATATCACACTAATAAATAAACTTTAATTTCGCTATCTCCATCCCTCGTTCTCTCACTCTATCCATCCCTCGTTCTCTCGTTCTATCCATCCCTCCTTCACTGCTTCTCCTCATTCCCCATCCATCATCGCTCGCTCATCTTGCTTTGTTTACTCTGCTGGAAGTTGATGTGTGAGTGCGGGGGGGAGGGGGGAGCTCATTGCTGATCTCATTTGGAATTTCATGGCCAGATGAGTCTAATTCATACATTTATTTATTCTTCTCATTTTAAATTAACGGCTCAGAAACATTTTCTCAAAGTTTGCTCTGTGCTGACAGACAGCACAGCACTGAGCTCTGGGAGAGTGGTAGCAAAGCATAAGGAAAAAAAAATCAGTGGGTCAGAATTAATAGAAATTACCTAGCTGAAATAAATGGGATTCTGATTATGGGTGAAGCCAATTTTCCATGAATAAAGCTTATTTTAGACCAACACAAATCACTGTGAGATTCATCCCTTCAATCTACCGGTGGCTTAGATCAAAACTGAAAGGGAGCTCTGTACTTGAGTAAAAGATTTCTTTCTTGCTTCACTGCATAGCATTTCCTTGTATTTAATTTGACAAGTGCATCTGGATGATTTTCTTCTGGATTTGAACATCGTTACATACATTTAGCAATCAGTCGAATCACATTTGCTTTGGCCAAGTTTCACCTCACTTGACAGTAAGGTTGTGGTATCAGGGTTTGGGAATCACACAGAACTGGAGGATGGCCATTGACCCATCATGCCTATGCTGGCTCCTTGAAAGAGCCACTCAATTGTAGCCACTCTCCCCTACTCTTTCCCCATAGGCCAGCCAATTTCTTTTTAGAAAGGACCACTTAATCTACTTCTAGGTCATAATAACTCTGTTGCAGGGCAATATCAGGGATTGTGTCATTATATTTTAATTTATGTGTCCATTCCTATTTTATTTGAACTCAATGTAATATATGCAAGGCTACATAGAGCAAGCCCAGAGAGCCAGGCCTCACCAGAAGGAAGAAAAGGGTTAACACAAATAATGTGGAGGCCTGCTCTGCCAACAGATAATGATTAAAGCATGCTATCAACTTCTAATGCGCAGGAGATTATTCAGAATAATCATAACAATGGGAGAATCAGCATTAAAATGCCAGGCTGCATACAGTCCAGGGAGTGCGTAGTCTTCTGTAAAACATGATCACCTCTCAGTAGGTGGGAATAATTAACAACCATTGTAAATCGATTGGACAAACACAACACTTTGATAATGTAATTGGGTTAATAGAGCTGTCCGGAGAACTGATTAACAAAGTTGCACTGAACAATGCAGTCTGCATAATGAGATCAGAAGAACCATCTTGTATCCAACTCAAGGAATGAATATGCTAATATAAACCTTTGTGACCCACAACAATATAATAAGCTGTACCAGGGTCTACCAGGGTCAGAGAGGGCCCACTGGCATCCTGAGATTTCAGCCCGGAGTCCTTCTCTCCTTCACGCACGTGGAATAAATTTTTTCTTGAAGTTCAACACGGTCTCCAAGATTTGACTCATTTTATTTCCCTCCGACAAACTCACTAGATATTAGTCATAGAATCATTATAGAAAATCTACAGTGCAAAAGGAGGCCATTTGGCCCATCGAACCTGACTGACTACAATCCCACCCTGGCCTTAAACCCATAACCCCATGCATTTACGCTGCTAATCCCCTGATATCAAGGGGCTATTTAGCAATGGCCAATCCATCTAAACTCCAAAGGAGTGTGGGAAGCAACTGGAGCACCCAGAGGAAACCCACATAGACACTGGGAGAACATGCTAACTCCTCACTGACTGCCATACAAGGCGGGAATGGAACTCAGCTCCCTGAGACAGCAGTGCCACCCAAATTATTCTTCTTATCTCCCATCTGCTTCTGTTACCATCTGCATTAAATTTGTATCCTCTGGAAACTGAGACATATGTTCATGGGAACAGTATCTCCTTCTCTACTCCATCAAATCACCTCAGAAATTTTGAACAATTAGATTAAAACTCCCCTTAGCTTTCACTGTCTCTAATCTCTCCAATCAACAGGAATAACCCTCATACCAATGGTTATGTCAGGCTGTTTCTTCACGTTCTCTGCTTTCCAGCTCCATCTCTCCTGAAAAATACAAACATGCTCAGCAGCCTTGTGGAATCAAAACTAACATTTGTAACACAATCAATAGTGGCCAATGGCTCACAATTTCCAAGTCACAGTATATTGAGGAAATGTGGCAACATGAGAAATGTTTGTGGGATTCCTGGAAGAAAGAGCAGACATGGTTAGAAGGGAGGATATGATGGCCAGAAACTTGGACGAGGAATGAGTGACTGATGGGAGGAGATGATGAAGAGCAATCAACCACCATTGCAGTGATGTCAACTAAGTTGGAAATGGGAAGAATGACATGAACGAAGAAGAAAGATAAAGAAGAACTGAAGAAGAACTAAATGGTACAGTTTTGTAGCGAGTACAGTAATAGAGGGTCAGAACATTGTCCATACTCAGATCATGGAAGATGGTACACACGGTGGAACAGCAGTTAGCACTGCTGCCTCACAGTGCCAAAGACCCAGGTTTGATTCCTGGCTTGGGTCATTGTGCAGGGTTTGCACATTCTTCTTGTGTCTGTATGGGTTTCCTCTGAATGCTCTGGTTTCCTCCCACAGTACAAAATTCATCTTGGTTAGGTGTATTGACCATGCCAAATTCTACCTCAGTGTATCCAAACAGGGGCCAGCGAGTGACGATTAGGGAATTTTCACAGTAACTTCATTGTGGTGTTAATGAAAGCCAACTTGTGACAATTAAGTAAAATTACTTGAGAAGGCTCTTAAAAAAATGTATGGAATTCTTCACTTTCTATCATAGAATCCCTCCAGTGCAGAAGGAGGCCATTTGGCCCATTGAGTCTACACTGACCACAGTCCCACCCAGGCCTTATTCCCGTAACCCCACCTATTTACAGTTGCTACCTGCCACACAGTTTGTTTTAACTCTTATATAGTAGACAAAGAATTGCAAATAGACCATGTGTTAATGCAACAATATTTATTTACACACAATTAATAATTACCCATGCAATCAACACTAAATTATCTCATAGAATACCAAAGTTCAAGTACAGTATGAGATCTTGGCTTAACTTTTACATGACTGGCAAGCACCCAGGCAGATATTGGCCTTTATCCGTGTGTTGGTCTCTGCAGTCCTCTGTGTAGTCTGAGCTCTGGTCTGGTCTGATACTCTGGCTCTGGTCTTCCTTCCTTCTTGGGTGTGTGGCTCTCTTCGTGCTGGTTGTTGCTGGTGATGGTCACTGTTGTTGTAGCTGGTTCGTTGGAAGAGAGAAATTCTTCCATTGTGTAACACCTTTTATACCTTGTTGGTTTTAGCTCCCTTTTGGCCATTGAACATAATAAGAACATAAGAAATAGGAGCAGGAGGAGGCCATCTAGCCCCTCGAGCCTGCCCCGCCATTCAATAAGATCATGGCTGATCTGTTGTGTCTCAGTTCCACATTCCTGCCCTCTCCCCATAACCCTTAATCCCCTTGCCTATCAAAAACCCGCATCTTAAAAATATTTAGCGAGGCAGCCTCCACCACTTCAACGGGCAGAGAATTCCAGCGATTCATCACCCTTTGAGTGAAGAAGTTCCTCCTCAACTCCGTTCTAAACCGCCGCCCCCCCCTTTATCTTGAGGCTGTGCCCCCTAGTCCTACTGTCCTTTCTGAGCGGGAAGAGCCTCTCCACCTTTATCCTATCCATCCCATTCATCATCTTATACGTCTCAATGAGATCTCCCCTCTAACGAGTACAAGCTGAGTTTATTCAGCCTCTCCTCATAGTTCAACCCCCTCAACTCCGGCATCAGCCTAGTAAACCTCCTCTGCACTCCTTCCAAGGCCAAAATATCCTTGCGTAAGTGCGGCGACCAAAACTGCACACAGTACTCCAGCTGCGGCCTCACCAGTGCCCTATACAACTGCAGCAAGACCTCCCTACTTTTATATTCAATCCCCCTCGCTATGAAGGCCAGCATCCCATTTGCCTTCCTGACCACCTGCTGCACCTGTAGGGTGGGCTTTTGCGACTCATGCACAAGGACCCGGAGGTCCCTCTGCATCGTCGCCTGCTGCAGTTTTTCGCCATGTAAGTAATAGTCCTTCCTACCATTATTCCTACCAAAGTGGACAACCTCACATTTGCCAACATTAAATTCCATTTGCCAGTTCCTGGCCCATTCGCCCAGCCTATCTAGATCCTTCTGCAGACTCTCCACACCCTCCGCACAATTTGCTGTTCCACCAATCTTGGTGTCATCAGCAAATTTCGACACCGTACACTCGGTTCCCTCCTCCAGATCATCTATATAAATGGTAAATAGCTGAGGCCCCAGCACCGACCCCTGGGGCACTCCACTAGTCACTGACCCCCACTCTCTGCCTCCTATTTGACAGCTAATCCTCTATCCACGCTAACACCCTACCCCCAACTCCATGCCCCCTGACCTTCTGTAATAACCTCTTGTGAGACACCTTATCAAACGCCTTCTGAAAATCAAGAAACAATACATCCACCGGCTCTCCTCTATCCACCGCCCTAGACACATCCTCATAGAACTCCAATAAATTCGTCAGACACGACTTCCCCTTAACGAAACCGTGCTGCGTCTGCTCTATCAAACAATTCTCCAATCAATCAATCAGGACTTGATCATACTGATCAATAGGGTCCAATCAGGTGCTGTCACACCGATCTCTGGATGTCTACCCAACGGCCTGTAGGTGCTGGAGTCACATAGGTCACATACCTCCCTTCTAAATAAGGAGTTAAGGTACCCCTATGTCTGTTAAACAACCCAGTTTGACCAGGAAGTGTTCTTTGTACTGGAGATGGCCTACATCTTACATATTCCAACTCTTGCAACTGCAGCCTGTTTCTCTCTGTCCAATTTCCTTTGAAGCTGAAGCCTGTCTGTTTCAGCGCTTGTTCAATTATCACAGCGTGCCCTTGCAAACTATCATTTTAGGTGGTCCTTTTGGCCACATTACCCTCCTAATCCCCCTCACACTAGGGTCAATTTCGCATGGCCAATCAATCTAACCCGCACGTCTTTGGATTGTAGGAGGAAAGCAGGGCACCCGGAGAAAACCCACGCAGACATGGGGAGAATGTGCAAACTCCACACAGCCGCCCAAGGCTGGAATTGAATTTGGATCCTTGGCGCTGTGAGGCAGCAGTGCTAACCACTGTGCCACAGTGAAAATTTAACTCACAGCAAGTAAATCATGCAAAATCTTTCAAAATCATTGGCCAGATCTCAGCCTGAGTAATGCGGCCAATTCCGCACAGCACAGTTTAGAAAGGAAAGCAAGACCTATGAGAAGGTGCAGAAGAGATTTACTGGAATTGTATCAAGGATGAGGAACTTTAAATGTTTGGAAAGACTGATAGAACCAGACCATTTCAATCTCTTCTTGGCTGCTTTCTCCCATGCTCCCAGAATCTTCATTGGCTTTCTGATCTCCTGGTTTCCATTGTGATACTCCACACATCCATCTCATGAGTATTCAGGCTTTGTTCCACAGGTTCGATGTTGCACAACTTTCCGCTCTTTACGACAGCTGGGATTTTCTATTCCCCCTTCCCCCTCCCCCATGGTGTTCCATGGGCCAGAGACAGCCCATGCACCATTGTCCAAAGGTGGGATCATCTGGTCCATCTGCTGTCAATGGGGTTTCCCATTGTATGCAACCCCTGCCACTAGGAAACACATGAGGGGCGGGGTGGGGGGTGGGGGGGGGGGGGGGGGGGGGTGAGTGTAATTCACCATCATCGGGACTGGAAGATCCCATTAGCGGGAAGAGCTGGAAAATTCTGGCCAAAAAGGCTGATCTCACATCTGTCTTATAGATTCAGCCATCTGTTTGTATCACACTGCAATTCTTCCAATTACTCAAACCAGAAGTCGGTGCTGCCAATTTTATTTCCATGCTTCCATTTCTGCCACCACTAACACCAGGGGGGAATTTTCCCATCCCCCCCCCCCGCCGCCCCAAGGGAATTGTAGCGGGTGGGGGTTGAGTTATGCAAAGGTCCCTTGACCTCGGGTGGGATTTTCTGGTTTCGCGGTGAGCGTGGCTGGAAAATCCTACCCCTGGTTTTACCAAAGCACACCACTTCAAACTTCTCTGAGTTAAGTTTCAGCAGCTCATTTCGCACTGTGTCTCCTGTAGTCGCTTGCTCTCCTCCCTGTCGCCTTCCTTTAGGGAAGGAAATCTGCCATCCTTACCCGGCCTGACCTACATTTGACTCCAGAGCCACAGCAATGTGGTTGGCTCTCAACTGTCCCCCAAGGGTAACTAGGGATGGGCAATAAATGTTGGCCAGCCAGCGACGCCCATGTCCCACAAATGAATGAAGGAAAAAGTACTTGTTATCAACATCGCTGGGCTACTATTGAAATAGACCCTAAAGGTATTGAAGCCAAGGCACTTATATCCATGTCACAACACTGACAATGAGTGTCGGTAGACTGCTTGACCACATGGGGCAGTATAACCAACTACATCTCATTCTTTCCATTCTCGGAATGTTAGAACAGGATGAGGCCACTCAGCTCCTCAAGCCTGTTCCATCATTCAATTGGATCATGTTTGATCAGCACCTAAACTCCAATTACCTGCTTTAGCTGCATTTTGCCTAATACTCTTGCCAAGCAGAAATTTAGTCAGCCTCAGTTTTGACTCCTCCTCAGCATTTGGGTGGGGGGGGGGGGGGGGGAGGTGGGGAGGTTTGGGCAGGAAGTGGGGGAGGGGTACAGGTGGTTTCAGATTTCCATTTCCAAAGGCTTCTTAATTTTACCAGTTGAATTTTTAACCCTTCCCTCACCCAGTGCTTCCTGAACTCAATTACAAAATGTCAATGGATGTTTGGTTGAGATGTGAATCATACAATCATGGAATCCCTACAGAGTAGAAGGAGGCCATTTGGCCTATCGGATCTGCACCAACCACAATCCCACCCAGGCCCTATCCCCGCAACCCCATGCGTTTACCCTAGATAGTTTCCCTGATACGAAGGGGCAATTTAGCTTGTCCAATCCACCTATCTCGCTCAACTTTGGACTGTGGGAGGAAACCAGAGCACCCGGAGGAAACCCACGCAGACACAAGAAGCATTTGCAAATTCCACACAGACAGTGACTCGAGGCTGAAATTAAACCCGGGTCCCTGGTGCTATGAGACAGCAGTGCTAACCGTTGTGTCCCAACTGGGATAAAGGGAAGATAGAATCCAGGTCTCTTTTGTGTGTTCCTTCAGGTCCTGCCTCTACCCAGAAGGGCCACTGGAGGGAGCTCCGCAGTCGCTTTACAAAACAGGTAATTAGTATATTATTTTTATCAGCATCTGTTACCAATGGCGCCGATGGAGATTTTAAGTGTTTTTGTCACAGCTCAGAGGGCAACATTCTGGCCTTTGGGGTGCAAGGGTCCATATCTCCAAACCAGATTGTTGAGTCGGCCATTTTTATAGACGCCCCTGTGAGAGAGGGTTGCAATGTCAAGATGTCATCATTAAACTGAGGATCGGTCAATTTAGCAAACACTTCGTGAAAGTCCAAATATACTATATGATGGACAATTGTTGGATTTTCCCTTTCTATACCAAGTGCTGACTCATAGAAACATAGAAACCCTGCAGTGCAGAATGAAGCCGTTTGGCCCATTGAGTCTGCACCAACCACAATCCAACCCATTCCCTATCCCTGTAACCTCACTTATTCACCCTGCCATAGGGTGAATTTAGCATGGCCAATCAGCTAACCTGCACATCTTAGGACTGTGGGAGGAACTAGAGCACCCAGGTGAAATCCATGCAGACATGGGGAGAGTGTGCAAACTCCACAGAGACAGTGACCCAAGCCAGGAATCAAACCCAGGTCCCTGGCATGGAGGCACCAGTGTTAACCACTATGCCATGATACCACCCTGAGGTAATTCTCCACCCTATATCTTAGAATTCAACTTGCTATTAATATTATGCTGATGAGGCTTTCGGTAGATCAGCCTGATTTGTTTACTTAATTTGTCGACTTCACAAAGTTCTGGTTATTGTCAAACAGTCTTTGAATTCACTTGTTGCCCCTACCCCAATTCCCCTTTGCTAATTGCTGAGGTTTTTTTTGTGATTCTGTTGCATTTCATGCTGAGCTCCATCTGCTTATGATTTATTTTCTACACGGAATTGTTCCTGGCTTTGAAACTTCTTTTTAAAAAAAGCACCCTAAATAACCTTAGCAATGCAAACGGAAATTCAGGTTAACGCTGTCTGTGATGAGCGTTACTCAAAGCTGAAAGGAGGCTGGCATCACAGGATCTCACAGCACACTGGGAGGCCAATCAGCCCCACATGACCTTCTGAATTGATTTATTATTGTCACATGTATTAGTATACAGTGAAAAGTGCTCTTTCTTGCGCACTACACAAAGCATACCATTCATAGAGAAGGAAACAAGAGTGCGAAGAATGTAGTGTCACAGTTGTAGCTGAGGTGTAGAGAAAGATCAACTTAATGCGAGGTAGGTCCATTCAAAAGTTAGATGGCAGTTGGTACGTGTCCCACAGACTTTTGTATCTTTTTCTCAATGAAGAAGGTGGAGGAGAGAATGTTTGGGGTGCGTGGGGTCCTTAATTATGCTCATTGCATTTCTGAGGCAGCAGGATGTGTAGGCTGAATCAATAGATGGGGGTCTGGTTGGGGTAAAGCGTAGACAGAGTCAGTGGATGGGAAGTTGGTTTGCATGATGGTCAAGGCTTTGTTTCCCGACCCTTTGTGTGGTCTTGAGCAGAGCAGGAGCCATACCAAGCTGTGATAAAACCAGAAAGAATGTTTTCTATGGTGCATCTGTAGAATTTGGTGAGAGCTGTAGAAGACTTGCCAAATTTCCTTTGGCTCCTGAGAAAGTAGGTGGGTTTTCTTTATTATAGCTTCAGCATGGAGGGACCAGGACAGGTTGTTGGTTATCTGGACACCTAAAAACATGAAGCTTTCGAGCATTTCTACTAAATTCTCATTGATGTAGACAGGGGCATGTTCTCCTCCACACTCCCTGAAGTCAATGACTATCTCCTTTGTTTTGTTGATATTGAGGGAGAAATCACTGTTGTCACAGCAATTCACCAGATTCACTATCTCTTTCCAGTAATCTGTCTCATCATTGTTTGAGATCCAATCCACTATGGTAGGGGTGGGCCCGTATCTTGAAAATCAAGTTTGAGGTGAATTTAGCCACACAGTCACAAAAATCACAGAATACTACAGTTCGGAAGAGCCCTTCAGCCCATCGAATTTGCACTGATGCATGAAACACCCTGACCTGCCCACCTAATAGCACTTGCCAGGGCTTGGCTCATTGCCTTGAATGTTATGACGTGCAAAGTTCTCATCCGGGTACTTTTTAAAGGATGTGAGGCATCCCGCCTCCACCACCACCCCAGGCAGCGCATTCCAGACCCTCACCACCCTCTGGATAAAAAAGCTCTTCCTCAAATCCCCCCTAATCCTCCCACCCCTCACTTTTAACTTGTAACTGACCCTTCAACCAAGGGGGACAAGTGCTCCCTATCCACCCGGTTCATGCCCCTCATAATCATGAACACCTCAATCAGGCCAAGTTCAAAAGCGTACTACCAAGTTACCACCAACAGGTCTCCTGTTTCCACCAGAGATCCAAACACCCTAGGTCACTGCTCCACAAATATCAAACATACCTACCGCTCTATTGTCTGCCCACACTTTGGCAAATCAGGCCAGAAGGCTGTGCTCCTGCTCCCGGCTTACAAGCAAAAACAGACAGAGACCCAAGCCGGGAATTGAACCCGGGTCCCTGGTGCTGTGAGGCAGCAGTGCTAATCACTGTGCCACCCTGCTGCCTGGCCCATGACTGGTCCAGTTAAGTTTCTCATCGATATATCTCCCCCACCACCTCCTTCACTCCCTTCCCCATCCCATATGTTGATAGAGTGGGATTCAGTGATGGTAATGCCATTAAATGTTCAGAAATAGTGCTTAGATCCTCTCTTGTAGAAAATAGTTATTGACTGGCACTGTGTTGCATGAATATTACCTGCCATTTGTCAGTAAAAAGCTGGATATTGTCCAGATGTTGCTGCAATGGGACATGGTCTGTTTCAGTATCTGAGGAGTTGATAATGGTGCTAAACATTGTGCAGACATAGGCGAACATCCCCACTTCTGACCTTATAATGAAAGGAAGGTCATTGATGAAGATGGTTGGACACTACCCTGAGAAGCTCCTGAGATGATTGACCTCCAACAACCACAACCACCTTCCCTTGGCTCTGCATGAATCCAGTTGTCAGAGAGCTTCCCCCCAGTTCCCATTGACTTCATACTTTAATCATGTTCCTTGATGTCATGTTCGGTCAAATGCTGCCTTGATGTCAAGAGCAGTCACTCTCACCTCATCTCCGAAGTTCAGCTCTGCTGTCCATATTTGAACCAAGGCTGTAATGAGGTCAGGAGCTGAAAGTTTATTTATTAGTATCACAAGTAGGTTTACATTAATACTGAACAAAGAACAAAGAACAACCCAGCACGGGAAACAGGCCCTTCGGCCCAACGAGCCCGCGCCGCCGCATCGCCCTACACCTATTCTACCCTGCATGTCTACGAATGGGACCCTACTCAGTCAGATTCAGGGAAGAAATAGTGTCAATTTGGTAAAAACCGATTAGCCTAAGAGCACATCTTTGGGGTGTGGGAGGAAACCGGAGCGCCCGGAGGAAACCCACGCAACCACAGGGAGAATGCGCAAACTCCCACAAACACAGGCCCAAATCCATGTATCTGCACAGCTAGCAGTGCTAGTCACTGAGCTGTTGCGGCGCCCGTCTACCGGTCCAGGATCAAGCACACACACCGACATGAAGTACTAGGCCACTCCTGGACTTCCAAGAGCAGCCCACGCACGACCCGCCATGTGCATGCCCCTCGCTTGACACGAGGTGGACCTCCACCTGTGGAATAAAGACAAAAATATTAATCTTACAGCCTGCCTTTCCGGTGTCTCCCGAGGTTTAACCCTATTTAATAGCCCCTACCATATCCCTCCATTCTCGTTTCACTCATGTGCCTATCTAACTGCATCTTAAACGAGTCCAACGTTCCTGCCTCCACCACCCTACTCGGAAGCGCGTTCCATACCTCCACAACTCTCTGCGTAAAGAACCTTCTTCTCACCTCCAAATTATACCTCTCCCCCCTCACCCTTAAATGATGACCTCTCGTGTTCGTACCCAGTCTAGGGAGCAGTCTCTCACTATTAACTCTATCTATTCCCTTCAGTATCTTATATACTTCTATCATGTCCCCTCTCAATCTCCGTCTTTCCAAGGAGAATAGTCCCAGTTTCTTCAATCTCTCCTCATAACCCAGTCCCCCCATGCCAGGCAACATCCTGGTAAACCTCCTCTGCACCCTTTCCAGAGACTCCACGTCCTTCCGGTAGTAAGGTGACCAGAACTGGACGCAGTACTCCAAATGCGGTCTAACCAACGTTCTGTACAACTGAAGCATTAGACGGCAGCTTTTATACTCTATGCCCCTTCCTATAAAGGCTAACATCCCATAAGCCTTCCTAACAACCTTCTCCACTTGTGACGCAACCTTCATGGATTTGCGAACCTGCACTCCCAGGTCCCTCTGTATGTCTATACTCCTAATCGGCCTACCTTTTATCACATAGCTCCTCTCTGCATTATTCCGTCCAAAATGCATCACCTCGCATTTGTCAGGATTAAATGCCATCTGCCACCTATCTGCCCACTGCACCAACCTATCTATATCCTGTTGTATCACCTGACAATCCAGTTCCGTACCCGCCAACCCTGCCATCTTGGTGTCATCAGCAAACTTGCTGATCACACCACCTACGCCCTCTTCCAAGTCATTTATGTAGACTACAAAGAGGAGAGGTCCCAGTACTGAGCCCTGCGGCACACCACTGGTCACTGGCCTCCAGCCCGACAAGGTACCCTCCACAACTACCCTCTGTCTCCTATTTCCCAGCCAGTTCTCAATCCACCTAGCTACCTGGCCTCGTATCCCATGCGCCTTAACCTTTTCTACCAGCCTACCGTGAGGGACTTTGTCAAACGCCTTACTGAAATCCATATAGATGACATCAACGGCTCTCCCATCGTCAACCGTTTTTGTCACCTCCTCAAAGAATTCCACCAGATTCGTAAGGCAAGACCTCCCTCTAACAAAGCCATGTTGCGTATCCCTAATCAGATCGCAACGCTCCAAATGCTCATACATCCTACTCCTAAGTATTTTTTCCATTAACTTCCCTACCACCGACGTCAAACTCACCGGTCTATAATTCCCAGGGTTATCCCTACTACCTTTTTTGAACAACGGGACCACATTTGCTACCCTCCAGTCTTCTGGGACCTCACCTGTGTCCAAAGAAGAGATAAAGATGTGCGCCAGAGGCCCAGCAATTTCATCTTTTGCCTCCCTAAGCAGCCTGGGATAAATACCATCAGGCCCCGGAGCTTTATCCATCCTTACGCTACCTAAAAGCCCTAGCACTTCCTCTCTCGTAAAAACTATATCCTGCAACTGAACCTCCGCTCCCTCCAAGAGACCGCACGATTCTGAACCCCTCTCCTTCGTGAATACCGACGCAAAGTATTCATTCAGGAGCTCCCCCATTCCCTCCGACTCAATACACAGCTCTCCACTCTGTCCCTAAGAGGACCAATTTTCCCTCTAACTACTCTCTTGCCTCTAATATAGGAATAAAATGCCTTTGGATTTTCCTTAATCCTACCAGCCAAAGCCATCTCATGCCCTCTCTTCGCCCTTCTAATTCCCCTTTTTAGCTCCCTCCTACTCTCTCTATATTCCTCCAGTGCACTCTCCGTACCCATTTGTTTTGACCTAACATACGCCTCCCTCTTCTTCCTGACCAAGTCTTCAATATCCCCCGTAATCCACGGCTCTCTAATCCTACCTTTCCCATCCTTCCGCTTAACCGGAACATACCTTCCCTGCAACCATTTCATTTTGTCCCTAAAAGCCTCCCACTTGCCAACCGTGGACTTGCCAGCTAACAGTCCCTCCCAATCAGTTTGCTGCAGCTCCCTCCTAATCCTGCCATAGCTCGCCTTTCCCCAGTTCAGCACACTCCCGTTCGGACGGCACTCGTCCCTTTCCATTTTTATCCTAATGTAGACGGACTTGTGGTCACTGTTTGCCACATGTTCGCCTACCTCTACCTCACCCACCTGCCCCGGCTCGTTTCCCAACACTAAATCCAGTATAGCCCCTCCCCTAGTCGGGCTAGTTACATACTGTTCTAGCGACCCTTCCATAACACATTTCACAAACTCCTCTCCTTCCGTACCCCCAGCTCTAGGCCCCCTCCAATTCACTCCGGGAAAATTAAAATCACCCACTACAACCACTCTATTCTTCCTGCACCTGTCCAAAATGCCCCTGCAAATGCCTTCCTCCACTGACTTTGGGCTGTTGGGTGGCCTATAGTACACCCCTAGCAATGTGATCTCTCCCTTTTTATTCCTCAACTCCACCCACACTGACTCAATCCCTATCTCTTCCATATCGTCCTCCCTCTGCACTACTGTGATGTTTTCCTTGACTAACAGTGCCACCCCTCCACCTCTCTTCAACCCTCCTCTGTCACACCTAAAACACTTGTACCCAGGAACATTCAGCTGCCAGTCCTGCCCTTCCCGTAACCACGTCTCCGTTACAGCCACCACATCTAACTGCCTCACAAACATCAAGGCCCTAAGCTCATCTGTTTTCCCTGCCACACTCCTAGCATTGAAACAGACACAGTTCAACCCACAAGTGTCCCTCGGAACCACCTTCTCCCTTATAATTTTCCTTTCACCCGACTCTCTCCCAGCCACCTCCCCACCCCCCCTCCCTATTAGTTTAAATCATTCCTGAACACCCCAGCTAACCTCCCCACTAAGACACTAGCCCCCTCCCGTTCAAATCCTCCCCACCCCTCCTGTACAATTGCCTTTCTCTCCTAAACACCTCCCAGTGATCCACAAAAGTAAACCCCTCTACCCTACACCAGTCCCTCAACCATGCATTCAACTGCATGATCTCGTCATTCTTAGCCCTGCTCGTACTGGGCAGCAACCCAGACAGTGCCACCCTGGAGGTCCTGCTCTTTAGTTTGGCCCCCAACTCCCTAAATTGCCTACGGACCTCTCCCCTACTCCTCCTTCCTATGTCCCCCTCCCCTACGTGTACTATGACCTCTGCCTGGGTCCCCTCCCCTTTCAAAATTCCCTCTGCCCTTTCCATTATATCCTTTACCCCTGCTCCAGGGAGGCAGACCACCATCCTGGAGTTGCGCCCCTGCCCACAGAACCTCCTATCAATCCCTCGGACCCTCCCATCCCCTACCACTATTACCTTACCAGCCCCCTTCTGTCCCTCTAAGTCAGTCTCCCCTTCCTTCCTATTTTTCTGTGCCCCTGCCGACGAACCTTGGGGGGCCTCCGGGGAGGCCGGGGGACCCTGACTACTCTTCTTCTTCCTCTTTCCCCTCCTAACAGTCGTCCATCCTCCCTTCTCTTCAGCCCTTGAGACCTCCTCCTGCTCATGGTTCCCAGCCATTATCTCCTCATTCTCCCTGACGAGAAACGCATCTTCCAGCCGCCCCTCGAGTTGCCTGATCCGGGCCCTCAATCGCTGCAGTTCTAAACATTTACTGCAGATGTGTACCTTGGGGACACGTGACACCACCAGGAACTCCCACATGTGGCACCGGACGCAACTTACATTCCTCCCTATATTCCCTACCATGTCCCAACCTCCTGTAAGTGCCCAAAGGTAGAAATCTGTCACTCACCTTCTCTAAGCCTACTCTCTCCTAAGCCCAGCGAGCCAAAGCCCTTCTCACTCAGTTCCCACTCACTCCGCTGCCCGCTCCCGACGCTGCCCGCTCTATGCTGCTACCCCTTTTTTATACCCCCCGCTCCCCCTTAACGACAATCCCCTGGCCTAACTTCCGGTACAGAAGTAAACTACACTCTAACAAGCCCCGAGAACCGGAAGTAGAGGAAAAAAGCGGTTTTTAATTCAAATCAGTCACTCACCACAGCCACAGCCACCAGGTTCAATGCTCCGGAGAACAATGAAGTTACTGTGAAAATCTCCTAGTTGCCACACTCCTGTACCTGTTTATGTACACGGAGGGGGAATTTAACATGGCCAATGCACTTAACCAGCACGTCTTTCAGACTGTGGGAGGAAACCACAGCACCCGAAGAAAACCCATACAGACACGAGGAGAATGTGTAAACAGACAGTGACCTAAGCTGGGAATTGAACCTGGGTCCCTGGTGCTGTGAGGCAGCAGTGCTAACTCTTGCGCCACCATGAGACTCTGTTGGAATCCAAACAAAGCATCAGTGAGAAGATTATTTCTAAGCATGTGTCGCTTGCTGGAATTGTTGATAACCACTTCCATCAATTTACTGATGATTGGTAAGACCACAAGACTATAAGATATAGAAGCAGGTATTAGCCATTTGGCCCATCAAGTCTGCTGCAGCGTCCAATGTGATCATGACAGACCTGATGTGCTAATTCTCAACTCCACTTTCCTGCCTTATCCCCATAACTTTTGATTTCCTTACTGATTAAAAACCTGTCTATCTCAGTCTTGAACATATTTACAACACCAACAGCTCTCTGCAGTAAAGAATTCTGCCTCATGCCACTCTATTCCAGAGGCTCATGTCCACTCTGACCCACAGTGGACAGTGTTGTGGAGAGCAATGACTGAAAACAAGGGTTCCCGGGGCAGTTTGGAGATTGAATGTCAGCCTTGGCTTCATGGTAATACCCTTGCTGCTCAACCTGTAGTGACCTCAGCAGTTAATCAAAGCTTACAATGCAGAGTGGCACTGAAGGACGGCTGCACTGTTGGACATCAGGTGAGACCGTCGGAATCTTGCTACCCTCTCACTTGAACATTTTGTGGCGATGCCGGCATTGGACTGGGATAAACACAGCAAGAGTGCATGCCCTGTTTGTGAACAGAACTCCCACTTATCTGATGAAGGAGCAGCACTCCAAAAGCTAGTGGCTTGTGCTACCAAATAAACCTGTTGGACTTTAACCTGGTGTTGTGAGACTTCTTACTGCACATTATAACAACAATGTTACTTCAAAAATACTTAATTTGCTTTCAGAACTCTCACAACACCAGGTTGAAGTCCAACAGGTTTATCTGACAGCATGAGTTTTTGGAGCGCTGCTTCTTCATCAGGTGGGTCTGATTCCAATAAACCTGTTGGACTTTAACCTGGTGTTGTGAGACTTCTTCCTGTGCCAACCCCAGTCCAATGCTGGCATCTCCACATCATAATTCACTGTGAATAAACTTGGGCAGTTGCAAAGGGTTAAAATGTAAAAAGATGCAAAGTTTTCTTCTTTCCATTGTGGCATTACGTAGCAAAGGCAATCGTGGCAAATGGAGTCCTTTTATTTGTTCTGTTGACATCAAAGAAAGACTTAAGAGCAGAGTTAAAGACCAATGTGGCCAACTGACCCAGTGACAGCAGTGTGTAGAGTGATCAATATGATTACTGCGTACAATTCTGGTCGCCACATTATTGGGAGATGTGATAGCACTGGGAGAGGCACAGAGGACACTCACCAGGACATTGCCTGGGATGGAACATTTAAGTTATAAAGAGAGGCTGGACAGGCTTGGGTTGTTTTCTCTGGAGCAAAAAAGACTGAGGGGAGACCTGATTGAGGTGTTTAAGATTCTGTAGATAGGGTAGATAGGGAGCAGCTGTTCCCTTTAGTTGAAGGGTCAGTAATGAGGAGAACCAAGTTAAAAGTGAGGGGTGGAAGGTTTAGGGGGTTTGGAGAAAAAAATATTTTTACCCAGAGGGTGGTGATGGCCTGGAATGCATTACCTGGGTGGGTGGTGGAAGCAAGTTGCCTCATACCTTTTAAGAACTACCTGGATGAGTACTTGGCACATCATAACATTCAAGGCGATGGGCCAAGTGTTGGCAAGTGGGATTAGGTCAGCAGGTCAGGACCTTTCCTGTATTGGTACAGACTCAATGGGCTGAAGGGCCACTTCTGCACTGTAGTATTCTGTGATTCTGTGATTCAACCAATTCCCTCTTTCCTCAGAAGGTAGTTAAAGTAATATGAAGTTTATTTATTATTCCCATGTGAGTCTTATATTAACACTGCAATGAAGTTACTTTGAAATGCCACACTTTGGTACCTGTTCGGGTCAATGTACCTAACTCACACATCTTCCAGACTATGGGCGGAAACCGGAGCAACCAAAGGAAACCCACGCAGACACTGGGAGAATGTGCAAATTCCACACAGACAGTGACCCAAGTCAGAAATCGAACCCGGGTCCCTGGCACTGTGAAGCACCAGTGCTAAAAACTAACTGCAGTTGCCCATTGAAAGCAGCTGAAGTCACCAATGACAGGACAGGATAGGCCTGACAGTGTGTTCGATCTTGCTTAACATCCTTTAAAAGGATGGACAGTAACACAAGACTAATATCAAAGCAAAATACCATGTTCGCTGGAAATCTGAAATAGTATCAAAAATCTTGGAAAACGTCCATTGGCATTTGTGGAGAGCGAAAGAGAGAAATGTTTTGGGTCAACAACTCTTCATCAGAGTTGGAAAAAGTTGACTATGGACACTGTATAAGCAGGTGTGTGCCTGGATAAACTGGGTGGGTGACGAGAGGACGGAGCAAATTGTAAAGTCTACAAGAGGATGGAAAGGCAGGAGTGAATTATGACCAAAAGAATGATGGTAAAAAGGGGTCAAGAACGGTAAGGAAATAAATGGGTAGGAAATGTGTTGAAAGGAACGGATGCCAAGTTTCATTTGTTCCAGCCACAGACAAGTCAATACTCAATGCACCCCCTGTAGACAACACTTTAATATCCTGTTGGTTCTCAATTTGCAGTTTCCAAATAGCCTAGTGTGAGCAAGGCTGTCACCAGCACCACATGATTATGCTGATTTGAATAGCTGAAAGAGAACCATTAACCCCACATGCTTCAGCATAAATTGTGCAAAATAATCAACTAAATTACAACAATTACAGTAACATTACCCTTCCCTATAATCCATATCCTCCATATAATCAGACTCAAGAACCCCTCTCAATCAGCGCTCAATTTCGCTGTTTTTCTATATTGATCTTAAGGCAGTCCCCTCTGGGCTTTGTGCCCCTCTCTCAGAGCTCCTGTCACTGGCCATGGTCCTGAACTTGCCCCCTCGATCAGAAGAACAGTAGAACATTCAAGGAAGCAGCAGAGACTTGGCTATTTGAAACAAGGGGAATCCCCCGTCACATTTGGAGGCTTCTGTATCATATTTATGTTAATCCAAATCCCTCCCAATGTCAAGCCAAGAAACTCATCCTAGCCATTGCACTTCCCTACTGACATTACCTCTCATCATGTTAATTTACTTCTTTCACACTGCGGGGCTGAGCAACTCATCCTAGCCAAAGGTCTATAAGGCTGACTGTATTACTTATGAAACTAAACCAGCTCCCTAAAATTCATTCAGTGAAGTTATCAGAACTAATTTTTATTTGGAAAGTGGAGATCTGGTCTCGCATATCGTTGCAACAGAGTCACTTGCAGATGAGATGATGGCTTTTGACATGACTGACATCTTCAATTTGTGCTTTTCTTTATTTATTCATGGGACATAGGTGTCACTAGCTGGCCAGAATTTATTGTCCATTCGAGTTGCCCAAGGACTGTTGCAAGACAACCACATTGCTGTGGCTCTAGTCACATGTAGGTCAGACCAGGAAAGGATGACAGATTTTCTTCCCTAAGGGATATTAGTGAACCAAATGGGTTTTTCTGACAATCAACAATGGTTTCATAGTCATCAGTAGATTCTTAATTCCAGATATTTTTATTGAATTCAATTCCATCAGCTTCTATGATAGAATTTGAACCCAGGTCCCTGGAGCATTAGCTAACTTTCTGGATTAATACAAACCAAGAGAGGGGTGGGGTGGAGGGAATATCCATAAAACGTTACCCCTTAAAAGTGGGAATATGTCAAAATGAACACGTAGATTTCAAGTTTTTTATAGTGAGACATCCGTAGATTTGCAAATGGCAAGAATGAATTTATTCACAGCATGGTGGCATAGTGGTTAGCACTGCTGCCTCACAGTGCCAGAGACCTGGCTCCAATTCCAGCCTTGGCTGACTGTGTGGAGTTTGCATATTCTCCCCATGTCTGCGTGGAAGCCTAACCCTAATCCTTCAGGTGCTCCAGTTTCCTCCCACACTCCAAAGTTGTGCAAGTTAAGTTGATTGGCAATGCTAAATTCTCCTTAGTGTCCCAAGGTAGGTTAGGAGGTTTAGTGAGGTAAATACATGGGGTTACAGAGATAGGACCTGGATAATGTGATCTGTTGGGGAGTCAGAGCAGGCTCGAAAGGCTGAATGGCCTCCTTCTGCACTCTTGGGATTCAATATTTCTATCTATGAATCACTGAAGACAAACTTCAGAAAGTTTGGAGCAGTGGAAGAAAATAAAAGGATCAAAGAAGTGGAAGTCAATAAAACTATGAGTACAGTCTCCAGTGTACCATGCCTAACAAGTCAGACCAGAGAGTTCTCAGAGCACTTCTGATCCCATTTCCAATTTTGAACTGAGCTGACCATTTCTCCAGTTGCACTGGATTTTCTGAGTCAGGGTAAGCACAGTTTATTTTTCTCGCAGACAATCATTTATCGTATATTGTTTATACATGAACAATGGCAATTTAGGCTTAATTGGCCTTTCATCCAGAAGGTAGATGATTAAGAAAATACATCCAAACAATAGACACCAGCTGTGGTACAAATGATGGATTTTTACGTGTGTCCGCTTATTGGACTCCTTCCTGCTGATCGTCGCAGATGGAATTTCAAAAAATCAATTACTATTTGCTGTTTGTTTCAAGGTGTGGGGAATGTACATACTGGGATGATGTGATAAATCCAATAATATGTCTCTGTGACATTATCCCGGTGAACAGGAGGGAGTTGAATGCGGAGTGATTGGTGTCAGTCATTTTACAAATTCTCGGCAGAGAGTTTTGAAAAACAAAAGTAGGACCCGCACACGCAGCAGCAGTCATGATTTCAGAACATCCCAAAGCACTTAACAACCAATTAATTACTTTTTTTGAAGTGTTGCTATGTGAGAACAGCAGCAGCGAATTTGCACGCAGAGAGAGTATGGGTTCAATCGTTCCGGGATTGTGCTTCTGGACTCCTAATCCACAGATCTCAACTAATGGCGCAGAGACGCAGATTCAAATCCCATCGCGACAGCTGAAAAATTTCAATTCAATTCATTAAATAAATGTGAAATTAAATGGCAACATCTGTAATGGTGACCATGAAACCACTGGACTGTCGTAAAAGCCCACCTGCTGCACTCATGTCCCCGAGTGACGGGAAATCCGCTGTCCTTACCCAGCCTGACCTGCAAGTGATTCCAGACATGAGTTTGACTCGGAAGTGGCTGCTCAGCTGCATTCATGGGGCACCCTTTTCCTAAAGGGCAATTAGGGATGAGCAATGAATGCAGTCTGACGGCACTCCCACCGTGTTCAACCCTGATTCTACAGACAGCAATGAGATAACGGCCAGATTAAGTTTTTTTTTCAAGTAATGTTGATCCCACCATTGGGCTTCTCCATAATGCTGTGCAAAATATGTCTTTTGATTTGATTTGATTTGTTTTATTATTGTCACATGTATTAGTACACAGTAAGAAGTATTGTTTATTGTGCTTATGCAGTCAAAGCATACTGTTCATAGAGAAGGGAAAGAGAAAGTGCAGAATGCAGTGTTATAGTCATAGCTAGGGTGTAGAGAAAGACCAACTTAATATTTGATTTAAATTATGATTGTCACATATATTGGCACACAGTGTAAAGCATTGTTTCTTGTGTGCTACACAGACAAAGCATACTGTTCACAGAGAAGGAAAGGAGAGAGTGCACACTGTAGTGTTGCAGTCATAGCTAGGATGTAGAGAAAGATCAACTCAATATTTGATTTAATTTATGATTGTCACATGTATTGGTATGCAGTGTAGTGTTTCTTGCGCGCTATACAGACAGAACACACTGTTCATAGAGTACAGAGGGGAGAAGGAAAGGAGAGAGTGCAGAGGGTATAGAGCAAGATCAGATTAATATAAAGTAGGTTCATTCAAAAGTCTGATAGCAGCAAGGAAGAAGCTGTTCTTGAATCGGTTGGTACATTATCTTTGAAGAAAGTCAGACCCCAGTTTAACACATGAACTGAATGACGTCACCTCGACTGGCAGCAAACCTTCAGCGCAGCATTAGGACCGTTAGTGTAGTTAACATGCTCTGGAGGGTGACTGGAAACGACCATCAACTGAATTGGAGACTCTGGGAATCCTAACAAAGAAAGCACTAGTACTTCGAGGCAGCCTGCCAACAGCATACTGGAAGGCCAACACCTCAGGGAGGCTCAGAGGGCTGCCCTGATCTCTCGCACCACCCCCTCCCCCACAGTCCCCCCCCCCCGCCCCCCCCCCCCCCGCCCCCCTCACCTGTCATTCCCTCCCACTGCTTTTTCTGAGCTGGAGAGTATTCCATTGACCGCCCAGCTTTGAGATTCCGCCCACCAACCTCAACTGGACAGCAAGTCCACTCTCACTAATATGTAGTGATGGTATTATAAAAAAAAACTTTTCTTTTAAATGAATGCAATGAACCTTAGAAATGGCTGCCTAAAGTAACATGGTGTTTTACAATTGCAATAAGACCATAAGAAATAGGATTAGGAGTAGGCCGTTCAGCCCCTCGAGCCTGTTCTGGCTAATCCGACCAACATTTCTCATGTCCACTTTTCTGCCCTTTCCCCGTAGCCCTTGATTCCCTTACTGGTCAAAAACCTATCTATCTCAGCCTTAATTGTACACACGGACTCTATTCCCACAACTCTCTGTGACAAGGAGGTCCAAAAATTCACAACCCCCTGACAGAGGAAATTCCTCCGCATCTCCATTTTAAATTGGTACCCCTTCATTCTGAAGCTGTGCCCCCTGGTTCTAGACTCTCCCATGAGAGGAAACATTCTCTCAGCACTAACCCTGTCAATCCCCTTAAGAATCTGAAAACTTTTGATGAATACAGTCTCCCATTCTTCTAAATTCCAATGAGTAGAGTCCTAACCTGTTTAATCTTTCCTCATAAAACAATCCCTCCACACTGGGGGTCATCCAAGTGAACCTTCTCTGATCTGCCTCCAATGAAATAATATCTTTCCTTACATAAAGGGACCAAACCAGCTCTCAGTGTTCCAGACATGGTCTCACCGGGACCTTGTACAGTTACAGCAAGTCTTCTCTGCTCTTATGCTCCAACCCCCTTGAAATAAGTGCCAACATTCCATAGTCTTCCTGATTATTTGCTGTCTGCTAGCTTTCTGTATTTCATGCACAAGAACCCCGGTCCCTTTGCATTGCAGCTTTCAGCAGTTTTTCAGCATTTAAAAATTACTCTGTTCTTTTGTTCTCCCTTCCAAAATGAACAACTTCATATTTTCCCACATTATTCTCCAGTTGTCAACTTTTAGCCCATTTACTTAACCTAACAATAGCTCTTTTTAAACTGTTTGTATCCCTCTTGCAACTTGCCTTTCCAAATATTTTTTGTGTTTTCTACAAATCTGGCTGCAGCACATTGGCTTTCTTCCTCCAAGTCATTAAAATATACTGTAAACAGTTGCAGACCTCGCACTGACCCCTGTGGAACCACATGAGTTATAGATCGTCAACCTGAAACAGCACCCCTTATCCTCACTCGCTGTTTCCTGCCCCTTAGCCAATTCTCTAACCGTGCCAATTGCTACCTACAACACTATGGGCTCTTATCTTATGACTTAACCTTTTGTGAGGTACCTTGTCAAACACCTTCTGGAAGGCCAAATACAACACATTTGCTGATTCCACTCTACCAACTCTGGCTGACTCTTTCGGCAAAAACTCTAATGTCAAATCAGACATGATTTCTCTTCCATGAAGTCATGCTGACTTCCAACAATCAATGTTAAGCTATTTGGTCTACAGTTACAGTTATAATTCAGGTCAGAAACTCCAAAGTGCTTTATGAAGTCTGCCTGGATCATAAATTCTGCAATTTGAATTTGGCTAGCATGAGAGCATGGGATGTTTCACGTCAAGTATGATTCAAGTCACCCATTAGGGAGGTTTCGTTGAACAAAATTTATTTAAGAATACAGTTAACATGTATAGAAAGAAGATTAACAACCACTTTTACCAATTACAGACAATAAAAAGGAAAAAAAATACAGATATGGTATTGTACAAACTTTAACAGCTAAATGCCGTTCGAACTAAACAAATCCCATAAATAAAACCCTTGCCACAGGTTTAGCACAGAAAATACGGATTCTCACGCTGATCCGCTGGAATTTAGTCATTTTATTTGATGCTACAGTTCTCTTGATACACACAGACAAACTTGAAGTCAGAACAACTTCCCTAAGTCAGAACAACTTCCCTAACTCCGACTTCAGGCAGGGAGAGAGAGAGGGAAAAAAAAATACTCCAGTTACTAGCTAGCAAACCACCAACAGCAGAATTTCCACTCCAGGGAGGCCAGGAGACCTGCTTCCAGCTGGCCAACAGAATTTACAATACCAAGGAGAGAGAGAAACACTTTGTTTCAGTCTGACGTCCAAACACCTTCTAAATTAAAAAAAGCGAGTAAAGTTTATTTATAGTCACAGGTAAACTTACCTTCACGTCGCAATGAAGTTGCTGTAAAAATCCACTAGTCGCCATACTCTGGCACCTGTTCGGGTACACTGAAGTAGAATTTAGCTTGGCCAATGCACCAAACTGGCACACCTTTCGGACTGTGGGAGGAAACTGGAGCACCCAGAGGAATCCCACAAAGATACAGGGAAAACACACAAACTCCACACAGACAGTGACCCAAGCCAGGAATGGAACCCAGGTCTCTGGCACTGTAAGGCAGCAGTGCTAACCACTGTGTCACCGAATACAGCAGCCAAACTGGAAATGAGAGAACTTCTGTCATCTGACCTGTCAATCAATCTTTCCCTCGCAATGCAGTCTCATTAAAAAAATCCCAGAAATTACCTGAGGCTCAAAGTAAAAACCCCATTTAAATCATTAAGGCAGCAATACACTGACTTCCACAATAAAAAAATCCAAAGCTGCTTAACTGCAAAGAACAGCAATGTGGTTGACTCTTAAATGGCTTAGCAAGCCGTGCAATTCAAGGGCAATTAGAGAAGGATAATAAATGCTGGCTCTGCTCACGACATCCATGCCCTTGAGTGAATAAAAGAAAACATGCCCTTCTTTTCCCTCGATGGGCATTGCTTAAGGTATCACTCGAAACTAATTCCACTGCATCTAACATCTGACATCCCTGACTTGGGTTTTAAATCCAATGAATTCAGAAAGGTATTATATGCAGTACGCACAATGTCAATTTTTAGCCCAGTAATCTAAAAAGGCTAGCCATTTTTTGTTAATGATCGAGAGAGGTCAACTGAGTACAAGAATCAGCTCACAGTCAGATATTAGATGCTTAAATGGTAAAGAGAAATACATTTTTATTCAAATCAAGTTAATTTTTATTCAGTTATCCTCTAGTGTCTCTGTGTATTCAATATATTTCACTGGAGGCTTTGCTGCACCCTGGGCAAGTTTCATCCTGCAAAGACTTCTATGGGATCCAGAGTATTTTAATTAACAGCAGATTCAATTCACCCCTGCCGTTTGCAGGGTCAATTTAGTCTGTCACTTCTGAGCATGAAGGAAAAGCACAAAAAACGATATTTTTGTCAAAGGCAGAAGGGGATTTTAAAAGTGTCACTCAGTTGGGTGGTAACTGGATTGGTCACGAACCTTTCACCTCTGGGAATTGACTAATGATCCCAGATTGGAGCAATATCTCAGAGGGACTGTGCACAGTTCTACGCCGGAATTCTAATTTCCCGGAATCGGAGCAGGTGAGGGACAGACAATGGGAATGTTTGTGGACCTCGGGTGGGATTTTTCCGGTCTCACTCAAATGAGGCTGCACATTCCTGACCATGGTCTGGATGTTACAGAAGGGATGTAAAGGCATTGGAAGATGCGCAAAACAGATCTACAAGAATCACACATGAACTTGGATCGTAACTAAGAGGAAAGATTAAGTGGCCCGAGGCTCTTTTCTCACAAAAAGAGGGAACAGAGGGGTGGCGTATTTGAATGTCTTTTACCATTATGCAACAGTTGATTGCATTGATGTAAAACAGGCGTCAGCACAAATAAGGGAATTCAAAACCAGTGATCATAATTTTAAGATAGACACTTGAACACCCAATAAGGAATTGAGAAGAAATGTCGTTATACAGAAAATGGTGAGTTTTGGAAGACACCAACACATGGGTTAGTCAAAGTTCATAGAATAGCCGCATTTGAAGGGAAGTTAGAGAAATACATGAAGGATAATGCCACGTATTTACCCTGCTAGATCCCCTGATGGTAAGGGACAATTTAGTATGGCCAATCAACCTAACCTGCACATCTTTGGAGTGTTGGAGGACACTGGAGCACCTGGAGGAAACCCACTCAGACACGGGGACAACATGCAAACTCTACGCAGTCAGTCAGCTGAGGCCAGAATTGAACCAGGCTCCTGGCGCTGTGAAGCAGCAGTGCTAACCAGTGTGGCACGGTGCTGAATTCCAGTAGTGGGTTTTGAAGGCAGAATTTAGAAACTCAGAGTCATAGACTCATAGAATCACAGAAGTTTACAGCATACAGCCCAACTTGTCTATGCTGCCCATTTTTTAACTCCTAAGCTAGTTCCAATTGCCCACGTTTGGCCCATATCCCTCTATACTCATTTTGCCCATGTAACTGTCTAAATGCTTTTTAAAAGACAAAGTTGTACCCTCATCTACTACTACTTCTCAACTGCCCTTTGGACAAGGGTAACTAAGGGATGGACAATAAATACTACGCCCATGTCCCACAAATGAATAAAAAAAAAATGATCCCCAGTTCTGGACTCGCCCACCATTGGGAACATTCTTTTTGAATCTACCCTGTCTAACCCTGTTAGAATTTTGTAAGTTTCTATGAGATCCTTCTCATTTTTCTATACTCCAGTGATTACAATACTAACCAACTTAGTCTCTCCTCATATGACAGACCTGCCATCCCAGGAATCAGCCGGGTAATTCCCTCTATAGCAAGGACATCCATCCTCATCTGTTGGAAATAAGGATATGATGATGGAAGAGAGGGCAAGGCAGAAGATTATTTGACTTTAATAGAATAGTGGAAGCTGACAAAGACACTCTCACTCAGCTGCTTGGAAGAGGATGATGTGGTCAACCATGTCAAAGGACACAGGTGTCAAAGGATAAGAAGAGCTAGGAGACAAAAAACAGATCGGACTTTCCTTTAATTCAGTTGATTCAGTGCAATGGATGAGGCAGGGAGCTATGTAGATAGCTTAAACAAGGAACAGTGGGAAATTGGATTTGAGAGATGATAATGCTTTAAAATATCTTGGAGAAGAGAAGTGAAGGTGGTTGGAGGTTGAGTGGTAGTTTCAAGGTCGGGTGCCATATGTAGAAGGGTATGGGGTGACACTGCTGCTTCACAGCGCCAGGGATTCCACTCCGGCCTTGGATGACTGTCTGTGTGGAATTTGCACATTCTCCTGGTGTCTGCGTGGGTTTCCTCTGGGTGCTCCAGTTTCCTCCCACAGTCCATTGGTGTGCAGGTTAGGTGGATGGGCCATGCTAAATTTCCCTTTAGAGTCTCAAGATGTGTAGACCAATTAGTAGGGTAAATGTGTGGGGTTATGGGGATAGAGTGGGGGAGAGATCCCAGGACTCGGTCAGAGAGTTGATACCGAATTGAAGGGCGGAATGGCGTCCTTCTGCACTGTTGGACTTCAATGATTCTATGAAAGACTGATTGCAAATGGAGTGTGGGGAGGAAAATAAAGGCATCCATATGGGACCTGTTTTGACCTCTAGAAGAATCAATGTGCTTTGCAGACAATGAATTACTTTTCAAATGTTGCAATGTGATGTAATAAGAGTATGGAGGAGGGGGGGTACCTTCATCGCAAACTGTAGCAGTTCAAGAAGGCAGCTCACGAGGGGCAAATAGGGATGGACAGTAAATGCTGCATACTCCAGTCATGCTGAGCCGATGAATGAGAGAAAGTATTACGCAGCAGACAATTTGCGCATGTCAGCAATCTCTTACAGACAGAAAGATAATTTCTACCAGATAGTCTGTTTTCAGTGATGTTAATTCAGGATAAACATCAATGCAGACACTGTGGAGAACTCTCCTGCCTTTCTTTGAAATGGTACCATGAGTCTTTTTACGCTCATTTCTGTCAACTGGAAGACTTCACCTCCAACTGTATGGTAAGCCCTTTTTAAAAAAGTTTATTTATTAGTTCACAAGTCGGCTTACATTAACACTGCAATGAAGTTACTGTGAAAATCCCCGAGTTGTCACACTCTGGCGCCTGTTCAGGTACACAGAGGGAGAATTTAGCACGGCCGATGAACCTAACAAGCATGAAAGGATAGCAAGAGTTTTTATAAATATATAAAAAGGAAGAGGCTGGCTAGGGTTAACGTTGGTCCCTTAGAGGATGAGAAGGGGGACTTAGTGGTAGGGGATGGGGAAATGGCTGAGGTCTTGAATAACTTTTTTGTTTCGGTCTTCACGGAGGAGGACATGAATAATTTGCCGGATGTTAGAGATGGAAAGGTGGTAGGACTGGAGGGTCTCGATGACATTACTGTTACTAGAGAGGTGGTGCTCGACAGACTGGAGGGGCTGATTGTGGACAAGTCCCCAGGACCGGATGGAATGCATCCGAGGGTCCTGAAAGAAATGGCGGAGGTGATAGTGGATGCCTTGGTGGTTATTTTCCAGACGTCGCTGGATTCCGGGGAAGTGCCGGAAGATTGGAAAACGGCTAATGTTACGCCGTTGTTTAAGAAGGGTGCCAGGCAAAAGGCGGGGAATTATAGGCCTGTTAGTTTAACATCTGTTGTAGGTAAAATGTTAGAATCCGTCATCAAGGAGGAAATAGCGAGGCATCTTGAGGGGAACTGCTTGATAGAGCAGACGCAGCACGGTTTCCTTAAAGGGAAGTCGTGTTTGACAAATTTACTGGAGTTCTATGAGGATGTGTCTAGGGCGGTGGATAGAGGAGAGCCGGTGGATGTGGTCTTTCTGGATTTTCAGAAGGCGTTTGACAAGGTACCTCACAAGAGGTTATTGCAGAAGGTAAGGGGGCATGGAGTTGGGGGTAGGGTGTTAGCGTGGATAGAGGACTGGTTGCCAAATAGGAGGCAGAGAGTGGGGGTCAATGGGTGCTATTCGGATTGGCGGATGGTGACTAGTGGAGTGCCTCAGGGGTCGGTGCTGGGGCCTCAGCTATTTACCATTTATATAGATGATCTGGAGGAGGGAACCAAGTGTAGGGTGTCAAAATTTGCTGATGACACTAAAATTGGTGGAAAGGCAAATTGTGCGGAGGGTGGGGAGAGTCTACAGAAGGATCTAGATAAGCTGGGCGAATGGGCCAGGAAATGGCAAATGGAATTTAATGTTGGCAAGTGCGAGGTTGTCTACTTTGATACGAATAATGGTAGGAAGGATTATTACTTACGTGGAGAAAAACTGCAGCAGGCGACGGTGCAGAGGGACCTCGGGGTCCTTGTGCATGAGTCGCAAAAACCCAACTTGCAGGTGCAGCAGGTGGTCAGGAAGGCGAATGGGATGCTGGCCTTCATCGCGAGGGGGATTGAATATAAAAGTAGGGAGGTCTTGCTGCGGCTGTATAGGGCATTGGTGAGGCTGCAGCTGGAGTACTGTGTGCAGTTTTGGGCGCCGTACTTACGCAAGGATATTTTGGCCTTGGAGGGAGTGCAGAGGAGGTTTACTAGGCTGATACCGGAGTTGAGGGGGTTGAGCTATGAGGAGAGGCTGAATAAACTAGGCTTGTACTCGTTAGAGTTTAGAAGAATGAGGGGAGATCTCATTGAGACGTATAAGATGATGAATGGGATGGATAGGATAGAGGTGGAGAGAGTCTTCCTGCTCAAAAAGACAGTAGGACTAGAGGGCACAGCCTCAAGATAAAGGGGGGGCGGTTTAGAACAGAGTTGAGGAGGAACTTCTTCACTCAAAGGGTGGTGAATCTCTGGAATTCTCTGACCGTTGAAGTGGTGGAGGCTGCCTCGCTAAATATTTTTAAGACGCGGGTTGATGGGTTTTTGATAAGCGAGGGGATTAAGGGTTATGGGGAGAGGGCGGGAATGTGGAGCTGAGCCAAGACAGATCAGCCATGATCTTATTGAATGGCGGGGCAGGCTCGAAGGGCTAGTTGGCCTACTCCTGCTCCTATTTCTTATGTTCTTATGTTCTTATTATGTTCTTATGTCTTTCGGACTTTGGGAGGGAACCGGAACAGCCGGAGGAGAATCACGCAGACATGCGAAGAGCAGACAGTGACCCAAGCTGCCAATCGAACCTGGATCCCTGGCACTGTGAAGCAGCAGTGCTAAGCACTGTGCCACAATGCCAGCTTTGGTACTGCACTGAAATGTCAACCTGACTCAGGGCAAGATTCTCCAGCTGTTCAGGCGAACTGGATTCTCCTGACCCGCTGCAGTGAATGGAGAATTGGCTGAACGCCAAGTTCTCTGCCCTGTCTGGCAGCAGCAGCGGGGCATGAAGAATTACAGCCTCAGAGGCAAAAGTGAGTCACAGCTAATACCTAAGAGCAATAGTTTCACAGAATAAGGATTAGGAGAGCAGAAGGTTTAAACGTGTGTGAAACCTTTCCACACTAGATCTGCATTCAGCACCTGAGACATCAGTAGGGCAGGATACAATTTCTCTTCAATAAAAGATTTGATTAGCACAGTGTACAAAGTGACAACTGCTACCTGATAAGAAAGAGAGAAAAAAAAACGGTCTCAGTTATCAAACCCCGGGCTGGATCGGAAAACAGAACATGAATGAAGCTTTTTGTGGTTTTCGACAGTCCTTGTCTGTCATTACAGAGCTAGTCATTATCTGTACACAAGTGTGAGCCAATGCAATAAACAACAAAAACCAAAAACCCCCAGTGACCAGCCTGAAGAAAACATCACTGATCCTAGCCGAGAGAGTTGTTATTCTTACTGAGAGCGTGACCTGCACTGCTAGCTGGCAAGCTGTCTAATCCCTGAGCCTCCTCGAATCTCCCCAGAGGAGCACTTTGGACATTGATAGAATTGAAGTGAGCGTCTTCTTAGCTATTTTATGTGACTCATCAGGCAACACCAATTAGGGTCTTGTCACAACCCATAGTGTATTTTGTTCAGTTCTGGGGCACCAGCTCAACAGGATTTATTGGGCAAGGACGTGAAGGCGTAGCAAGAAATGGGGGCTGAAAGGGTTAAATCATGAGACGAGAGTATATAGACAAGGCATGCATTCCCTCAAGCATAGCAGATTGCTGAGTGGTCTAATTGATGTGTTTAAGAATATTAAAGGATTTGATTAGGGAGATAGAGCAAAACATGGATTTATGAATGGGAAATCATGCTTGATGAACCTGTTGACACTTTTTGATCATGTTACTAACAGATTGAGAAAGGGCCTAAGTGGACATTGTGTACATGGATTTTTCAGAAGGCTTTCAATAAAGTCCCTCCATAGGACGTTGTTTATCAAATTAAAGTACATGGGATAGGAGGTAGCATGCTAGCTTGGATTAAAGAGTAGTAACAGGCGGAGAATCGAGAATAGGAATAATCAGGTTGTTCTCACATTGGCGGAACAGTGATTAGTGCTCAGGTTCCAGCTGTTAGCAATGTACATCAAATAAGGACTAAATGCATTGGACCCAAGTTCACGGATGGCACAAAACTAGGTGGGAAGCAGCTTCAAGGGAGTTGGACAGACTTAGTGAGTGGTCAAGAACATGGCAAAGGCCTGTAATGTGGAAAAATGTGAGGCTATCCATGTTAGGAGGAACAGATGTGCAGAGTATTTCATAACTGCTGTGAGATTAGGAAACGTTGATGTACAAAGGGACCTGAGTGTCCTCATCAATAAAACACTGAAAGCCAACATGCAGCTGTATCTAACAATTATGGAGACTAATGGTATGTTAACCTTTATCACAAGAATCTGTCGCCCCCATCTTTTTAGGCAAAGCATTCCACATTATAACTGCTCATAATGGAATAATCTGGTTCTGTTGTGAATTATCCTAAATCTGTATCCTCTGATTACTGGGATTTCCACTAATGGAAACATTCCCCCTCACTTGGGGTGCTGCACAGCAGCACAGTGGTTAACACCGCTGCCTCACAGCACCACGGACCTGGGTTTGATTCCCAGTTTGGGTCACTGTCTGTGTGGAGACTGTACATTCTCCCCGTATCTGCATGGGTTTCCTTTGGGTGCTCCGGTTTCCTCCCACAGTCTGAAAGATGTACTGGTTAGATGTATTGGCCATGTTAAATTCTCCCTCAGTGTACCCGTACAGGCACCGGACTGTGGCGGCTAGGGGACTTTCATACTAACTTCATTGCTGTGTTAATGTAAGCCTTCTTGTGCCGTAAGATAAAAATAGTTTTTTTTTACTCTTTAATGGGAATAGGGCCTGGGTAGGATTGTGGTTGGTGCAGACACGATTGGTGCACTGTTGGGATTCTATGATTCAATGCCAATTTTATATTTTATACAAACACAACAGGCTGATTGGCCTCTTTCTGCATTGCAACTCTCCCATCGCATTCGCATTCTCTTCTCTGGGAAACACAATCACACCTTCTCTCACCTCTCCACATAGAGTGCGCCTCTGTGACTCATCCTCAATTATTGTGAAGGTTTTGATTGAATTTTCAGAAATAGCAGAGCAAATACGACGAGGATGTCATGCTGAGTTTCTGCTTCAGGAAGCACAAGAGATTTCTCCATCGACAGCAATTATTTGAAAGTTCTGGCAACAGTCTGATGGTTTCTTGATACGTGCATTTGATTAGCAAGGTCCCCCTTCCTCAGAAGTCAAACTCAACAGAATTACCTGCTGTCACTTAACTTCCACTGTCCCATACATCCCCACCTTCGCCCCTCTTCACTTTTAGTCTTTGTGTGCAATCCCCAATACCTGTGTGTGGCTGTGTCTACATCCACTGTCCTCTTAAAAAGAGAAAAGAAAGGCAAGGTTGTGAGAGGAATGTATACAAGAGGTGGCTGGATATAACGCTTGGGATCAAAAAAAAAGCAGGAATCAAAAAAATATAGTGCCTGGGAACAAAAAAAGTGGAAAAAGCAGGATTAGGCTATTGAGTTGGATGATCAGCCATGATCGTAATGAATGGTAGAGCAGGCTCGAAGGACTAAATGATCTCCTCCTGCTCCTATCTTCTATGTCTATGTTTCTATGTTAACAGCAAGGACCATCTGGATTGCATTTTCAAAGAGCCAGTACCAAAGTGACAGCCTGAATGGCCTCCTGTTCTATATACTTCTCCATTTCTCTAATTTTATGATCAGCATGCCATATGGATGACTCTTCACTGCACTTGCTCCCTCTCTCTCTCTCGAGTAAGCAGTATTATAAAGATAAGTTTTCTCTGGTTAACTCCAACGACTTACATTGGGCTTTTTTTTAAGTTTGTGATTCACATGTGAAAATCGGCTTACCCGACACATTTTACATTTTCTGTGTGAAATTGCCAGCCATTTTAAGGAAAAATATCCTGAAAGAGTGAGCAGAGTGAATTACAACGCACGCTGTGGTGGATGGATTATCCCAGCATGCACAGTGGTAATGCAAGCCCTCTATTCAAACACTGTTAAGGCCCCTTGTGACAGGCACAGCTTGCTGTTTTTAACCACGATATTGGCAAGTGTCAATGGTTCACAACGGAGAATTTCCCACCTGAGAGCTGTCCAATGTCATCAACTCTGCTGAAACATGTATAAAATTCTTCTGACAATGAAGCAGGATATGGAATACATGGTCAGCATTGTAAAGGACATGGAGCGTTATCATTCAGGATTATCATGGCCCTGCTCTAGCTAAGTGTTCTTCACTCCTTTCTTATTCGTGATTATTTGTGAGATCTTGAGTCATTTTTAAGGATTACCTTCCAGGGTGCTGCCTGTTTTGTCTTGATAAATGCCCGGAATCTGTGAGTTTGTAGAAAATCTTCCTCCTTTAAGATAGAAAGAACGAATGGAAGATAAGGAGATTGTGCCATTTAAAAGGGAATTTTCTCATCAGTTGACAGGTTAGAAGTAAGATGGTTGAATGGACAATGACCTTGAAGTTGGCATGGGCAGTGTCGAACTCCAAGATGGTCATCAGGAAGAATGGGAAAATTAGACATAAGGAGTGTGCCATTCATCATATCATCAAAGAATAAACAAGACACAACTATTACTCATGCCGTATCCACCTGACTTCCAGCTCTGACTTTCTGGTCTCCTGATCCCAACCTCTTTTTCATGGCCCTCAAACCAGCATGGTGGCACAGTGGTTAGCACTGATGCTTCTCCTGCCAGGGATTTAGGTTCAATTCCAGCCTTGGGTGACCATCTGTGTGGAGTTTGCACTTTCTCCTTGTGTCCGCGTAGGTTTCCATGGGTACTTTTATTAACTCTTACAGCCAAAAAATGTGTACGTTATATGGATTAGCCATGCTAAATTGCCCCTTAGTGTCAGGGGTTTGGCAGGGTAAGTATGTGGGTTTATGAGGATAGGACCTGGGTGAGATTGTTGTTGCTGGGCTGAATGGCCTCCTTCTGCACTGCAGGGATTCTGTGGCACTATGGTGATTCTGTGATTACATGGGTGTCCTCTTCTCATGGTTTCCTATCCAGATCCTCAATTTCTCCAACCCCAGGATTCCCAAAACGCTCATTCCTTGGTCCCATTTTTGTACTCTACACTGTCACTATATCTACAAAAGGGAAATTAAGGATAGGTGACAATTATTGACCTAGACAGAGATGCCTACATCCTGCGACAGAATTTAAAAAATGAGGCCAGTTTTTCCTCGATGCTCCATTATAATGAGGTCTCAGGTCCAACATTCGGGGGACTTAGGAGCCATCATTCAGGAACTGGGAATGAACCCTGTGCGTGACTCACTCCCCACCCCACATCCCACCCACTGCCTGACTTCTAGGTTAAAAACTTCAGAAAGGGAAGAATTGAGAAAGATTGTTATCCTAAATTGTCCATAATGTACACCAATATAATGGGTTAGGATCGTGCGATGTGCAATTGAGGGGCTTTCAGTTAAGTTCCTTTGCCCTCCATCTTACTGTTATTAGTATTATCATTTGCCTGCAGACAAAAGCTTTGAAATGTTCATTTCTACTATTGCTCAGAACAACTTTGAGCTAAAGTTAGGGAGTTGTTTGTTTTCTCATAGTTGACGGTTCCTCATGCTATCAATATTAGTTTTATCCTGGGTCATTTCCACCAAATTTGGAAAGACAGAGGGCACCACGCCACACTGGCACCATGGATAGCACTGCTGTGTCACAGCACCAGGGTTCAATTCTGGTCTTGGGTAACTGTGTGGAATCTGCATGTTCTCTTCGTGTCTGTGCGTGTTTCCTCTGGGTACTCCAGTTTCCTTGCAAACTCCAAAGAGGTGTGGGTTGGATGGACTGGCCATGCTAAATTTCTCTTTAGTGTCAGAGAGATTAGCAAGGTAAATACATGGGGTTAGGGGGATAGGGCCTGGGTGGGATTGATGCTAATGATGGGTTGAATTGCCTGCTTCTACACTGTAAGGATTCTATGATTTAGATTATTATAACATTTACATAATCTCAAAATAACTTATAACCAATGAAGTACTTTTGAAATCGAGTCACTGTAATAGCGTATGAAACACGGCAGCCTATTGATGCATCACAGGATTTCATAAACAGCAAAAACCAGATGTTACGGTGATGTTGGTTGAGAAATAAATATTAGCCAGGCAACTGGTTCTCACCTGAAAAGTTGTGCCATTGTTTTTCTTTACGTTTGCCTGACCGAGCAGAGATGCTCTCAGTTTAATTAACATCACATCCAGAATTTTACGGCTTCACTCAAACTGAAACTGTAAAATCCTGCCCAAGGTCAACAGATCTTTCCATGGCCCGTCCCTTGCCTGTTGTGATACATGTGACGGTCGGGACAGTAAAATTTCGGCCAGTGAGTCGAATTTAGATGTATTGGAAAATAAAAGCGGCAACAGGAGGGCGAAGCTTTCACCGCAAAATCTTGAAACTATCAGCAACACAGAGGGGTCCATGATGGAACCATTACTGTACGAAAATGATCCATTGCAGCAAAGCTGTCATTTCATTATCAAGAGAGATGGGAGGAAAGACAGCAGGACACAGACAGTGAAAGGGAAAGCAAAAGAGAGACAAAGACAAGAGATAACTAAGTTAAAAACTACCTTTAATATAAAGAGTTAGAAAAGAAAGTGATAGAAAGGGGGAAAACCATATAAAGGGTCAAGAGAGACAAAAGTGAAAATAAAGGAATGTAAGAATAGGCGAAGATGAGGATAGAAAATTATTGTTTTGCTTTGATTTATTATTGTCATGTGTATTGGTATACAGTGGAAAGTATTGCTTCTTGTGCATTTTACAGACAAAGAACACCATTCAAAGAGCACATAGGAGAGAAGGAAATGAGAGCGTGCAAATGTATTGTTACAGTTATAGATCCGGTATAGAGAAAGATCAACTTCACCCGAGGTAGGTCCATTCAAAAGTCTGACAGCAGTAGGGAAGAAGCTGTTCTTGAGTCAATTGGTACTTGACCTCAGACTTTTGCATCATTGTCCTGGAAGAAAATGGTGGAAGAAAGAATATGTCCGGGTGTCTGGGATCCTTGATTATGCTGGCTGCTTTTCGGAAACAGCGGGAACTGTAGGCAGGATCGCTGGAGAAAAGAAACAGAGAGAAAACCAAAGAAAGACAGAAGAGAATAGAATGAAATGCATTACAGGACGGTGTGGACACATGGTCAGATGGATAAAGAAATGTAGGTGGAGAAATTACCGGATAGAAAAGCAGAGAGAGAAAAATGCTGAGAGAGAGAGATAAAGTAAGTGGTAACACACATCGCCGCACATTAGCATTCGACTGGTAATGTGTGGTGAAGAGAGAAAACAGAGAGTAAATGAGGCTCAGTGTGACTGCTGGGCTTCAGGGGGAGCTGACTTCAACAGTCCATGTGTTTTTCTTTTCATTTCTTATTTCACTGAAGAAAAAACTGAAAATGAAATCTTCTTCCAGTTGTATTAACTTGTCAAACATGTGGCAGCATGTTTTGTAAATCCTCACCAAATAAGCGTGGAGCGGGGAGAGCAATTGAGACATTACAAACACCGGTAATTAATTCTGCGCAGCTACTTCCTATTCCAAAGTCCAGTCACTAAATAAGTGTTTAGTATTCATGGCATCGTGGATTATTATACTGTACCGCTGGGATACAGACTCTGCCACCACCCTATTTGGTTCAAAGGCATTTTCTTGTGTTTATAAAATATTAATCGAGGAGTTCATGATTTGCAATTTTTTTTTGCTAAACGCTCACTTTAATTATCCATTCTCCCGTAGCCAGCACAGTGCAATTTGGCTGACACACTCGGAAAAAAGGATTAGAGAGGAGGGTTCATATGTTGTGGTTGATTTTCATGTAAAGAGCGACTCTCGCCAACTAGGTCACCTCTCAAACAGGGGCTGCCCGGATGGACTGGAGCCAGTCACGACCTTCAAGTCTCTTCATTCATAATCAAAGCAGCTATAGAGATGTCAGCAGACACCCCATCGACTGTGAATTGACCCACATGACATTCTGAATATCCTTCCTCATGATTTATATCCCTCCCTCCGAGAATGAATGTATCACATTAAGGTGAAGAAGAAGAAAACTAAAGGCTTGCATTCCTATAGTGCCTTCCATGCCTGCTGTATATCCCAAAGCACTTTAGAATAGAATACCTACAGTGCAGAACAAGGCCATTCAGCCCATTGAGCCTGCACCAATCCCAGCCTACCCCTGTAACTCTGCTAATCCCCCTGACACTGAGGGACAATTTAGCATGGCCAATTGACTTAACCTACACATCTTTGGAGTGTGGGAGGAAATGGTGGTTGCATGGTCACCGTTACACTTCTAATTCCAGATTTTTATTGAATCCCGATTGGTCCATTTGCCATGGTGGGATTTGAACCCAAGTCCCCAGAACATTACCCTGCATCTGCTGGATTACTAGTCCAGTGTCAATACCACTGAACCACTACTTTCCCAAGACCAATTGGGCCAAGTGGCCTGTTTCTTTGTTGTAAATTCTACACAATTCTACATACAAACAGTGGGTGCATGTTCAAGATTCAGTGGGCACTAGAGCATCAGGAATGTGTAGTGGACTCCAGCGATATCACTGTGATTTAACTTATTCAATTTCCTCTCTTTCAGTTATGATTTAAAGATTATTATTCAATTACTATTAAATTAAATTTTAAATGACATCTTTATCACTTTGATCTTGAATAATGATATACCATCTTCATCCACCAATCCGAAAAACACAATAGCAAGAGTGAAGGACAAAGTCAGAAGGTTAAAAAAGGTGACAATGGAAGTGTCAGAATCATTTATAGTGATCCACAGAGTAACAAAATAGAGGGACTGACCAAATTATGTACTGGAGGTTGCGTTAATGGAAGTTGTAAAGGGGAAGAGTGCTGAGTTTTATCATTTCTTTCTCCATTAATGTTGCTAGTTGTGTGTAGAAAAAATAGGGTGGAATTCCCCAACCCTTCGTAGATGGTTTTTCCCACATCGAAGGCAGCCCACCATCAACATCAGGTAGGATTTTCTGTCCCACTAAGATCGACAACCATTTACATTCTTTGGCCGGGACACACTGGTGGAGTTGAATTTAGTGGGACCTGAAGATCCCGATGGTGGGAAAGGCTGGAGAATTCCACCTGTAGAAACGTTAAAAGAGAGAAGCAGGGATAAGCTACTCAGCCCATTAAGCCTGCTCCATCATTTAAAATGTTCTTGTTGGATCCTCCGTCTCAAACCCACACTCCCGCTTTCTCCCCGTATCCCTTGAAGCCTTTAGTGTCCAACCATCTATCGATTTCTTAAATACAGGAGAAATCTCATAACACCAACAGGTTTATGTAGAATCATGAACTTTTGGAGCATTGCTCCTTCATCAGGTGAACTTACCTTCATATCCACTCACGTGATAAAGGAGCAGTACTCTGAAAACTTGTGATACCAAATACACCTGCTGGACTTTCACCTGGTGTTGTGAGAGTTATCTCGTGCCTACCCCAGTCCACGTTATTTCTTGAATACATTCAGTGATTTGGCCTCCACAACATTCTATAGTCAAGAATTCCACATGTTCCTCACCTTCTGAGTGTAGAAACGTCTCTTCGTCTCAAAGCTCAATGACCTACCTCATATCCTGAGTCTGTGAACCCTTGCTCTCGACTACCCCACCCCCACTCCCTCAGCTTAAGGAAACAACACCCCTGCATCAAGTTTATCCAGCCTTGTCACGATTTTATACATTTCAATTTGGTCCCCTCTCATTCTTCTCAGTTCCAGTGAATACAGTAAGAAGTCTCACAACACCAGGTGAAAGTCTAACAGGTTTATTTTGGAATCACTAGCTTTCAGAGTGCTGCTCCTTCACCTGATAAAGGAGCAGCATGCCGAAAGCTCATGATTCCAGATAAAGCTGTTGGACTTTAACCTGGTGTTGTGAGACTTCTCCGGCGCCCACAACAGTCCACATCAATCTCTCCTCATATCACAATCCTACCATCCCAGGGATCAGTCTGGCGAACCTTCACTGCACTCACTCTTTGGCGAGAATATCTTTCCTGAGGTATGGAGACCAAAACTGCGCACCAGGCTCTACATGTTTCACCCATCGGATGCACATACTCAGAGGAGCCAGAAACAGATACAAAATGTGTACCTGCCCACGGTCGGCCCTGGAATGCAATCAATGGCCTTCCAGTATAAAAGACACTCTGTGAAAGGCTGAGCACTGGTGCGGAGAATGGGAAGAGAATGGGCACAAAGAAATGGCACAGTGGCACAATGGTTAGCACTCGCAGTGCCAGGGATCAGGGTTCAATGCTGGCCTTGGGTAACTGTGGAGTTTGCATATTCTCCCTGTGTCTGCGCGGGTTTCCTTCGGGTGCTCAGGTTTCCTCATGCAGTCCAATGATGCACAGGTTAAGTGGATTGGCTGTGGGAAATGTGCGGTGTCACAGGAATATAGTGGGGCGGGGGTTGATCCTGGGCGAAATGCCTTTTTGGAGAGCCAGTGCAGGCTCAATGGGCTGAATGGCCTCTTTCAGTACTGTAGGATTTCAATGATTCTATTCTAACTGAGAGAGTGTTGGCGTACATTTCTAACTTGCTCCCTCAAGGGGACAGCCGATGCGGAGCTGCCTCAGGAAACTGCAGACCCGTGAAAAATAAACATTGATGTTAAAAGTATGCATGTGTGTCTCGGCAGCAGAGTCAGACACAGACCTCAATCCCCAGACACATTTGTTCGTTTTATTTCCATCCTGCTGGTTCAGCCCACCCAGGATCCAGGTTGCAGCTAAAACATAAAGGCCACCTGGCCAATCAAACTCACCAACTGTAAAAACAGACTGCCCATGGAAAATTGCATTCAATTTGCCCCTCGGTGGGCTAGATTGTTTGCTGGTTATGCGACAGTGGGAAACATGCCTACTGTTTGCACAATATTGCACAATTTCACCTGCCCACCTAAGCAACATAACATTCTGGCCCAGATGTGGTCTCACCAAAGATCTGTACAGCTGCAGTAAGACACTCTTCCTCCTGTACTCAAATCCTCTGACAATGTACAGTGAGAAGTCTCACAGCACCAAGTCCAACAATGAAGTCTAACAATGAAGACCAACATTAATATTTCCCTTCCTAACTATTCCCTGTAAGTGAATGATTGTTCTCAGTGACTGGTGTACAAGGACACCCAGGTCCCTGTCTATGCCAACATTTCCCAATCCATCATCATTTAACTAACACCCTTCCATTCTGTTTCTCCTTCTAAAGTGGGCAATTTGATACTTGTCCATGTTATACTGCATCACTTGGGTCATCATGTCACAAACGTAATCACAGTGATTAAACAGCAAGGTTACTATATTCACATTGGCCAATAGGCAAATTATTTTCTGAAGCAATGCATTTCAACTTAGCCGATCTTTCATTGGCCGATCACCGTGAAATCACGATCTCCCAGCGCTCATGAACTGAAACGATTGCTGTGGCCACATTTGCCCCTAGCGATCATTCGTGCTTGCTGACCAAAGCATTCTGGTCTCTGTTTCCTGTTAACTAAGCAGTTCTCAATCCATGCAATCCATTACCCCTCATCTAAAAAAGCAATGATGTGGAGTTGCCGCCGTTGGACTGTGGTGGGCACAATAAGTAGTCTCACAGCATCAGGTTAAAATCCTCAACAGGTTTATTCGGTAGCACGAGCTTTCAAAGCGCTGTCCCTTCATCGCTACTTAATAAAAAAACTAGAAAGAAGTGGTTTTTCTCTCTCCCTGTTGTTTTGGAAATTCTGCTAGTTACCTGAAAGAAAAGTCTTACCTTCCTGCAGTAAACATTCTCCAGTTGGTGGCTTGACCAGACAGTTTCTCCCAGGGGTTCTGAGAAACTGTTTTGACTTCAAACTGTTCTGAGTGAATCCACAGTCACGTGAGCATTAGCCTTTGCTGTGTTGAGCTTGTTTAAAGAGTTTTGTCTTTGGAAGGTTTTGGTCTTGATTGGAATACATTAGATACATTTGTTGAGGGTTATACATTATGGTGGTCATTTTGGTTTCTTGACTGTATTTGACACAAATTCTTGCTTTTTTTTTAACTATACATGTTAACTATATTCCTAAATAAGCTTTGTTTAACAAAAGTTCCCCAGTGGGGCATTTGAACCATACCTGAAGTGAAACCTAGCATACATATCCTACCCAAATTCAAGATGCAAAATGGACTGTGAATCTTGGAATTCTCTACCCAGAAGGTTGTGGATGTCAATCATTGCATATACTTGAAGCTGGGATAAATAGATTTTTAGTCTCTGAGAAGATCAAGAATCCATTGACTCTGTCTACACTTCCCGGCAAAGCAGCCAGCATAATTAAAGACCCCACGCACCTCAGACATTCTCCCTTCCACCTTCTTCCGCCGGGAAAAAGATACAAAAGTCTGAGGTCACGTACCAACCGACTCAAGAACAGCTTCTTCCCTGCTGCTGTCAGACTTTTGGATGGACCTACCTCACGTTAAGTTGATCTTTCTCTGCACCCTAGCTATGACTATAACACTACATTCTGCACTCTCCCCTTTCCTTCTCTACAAACAGCATGCTTTGTCTGTGTAGCGTGCAAGAAACAATACTTTTCACTGTATGTTAATACATGTGATCCTAATAAAACAAATCAGATCAAATTAAGCGATATGGGGAGCAGGTTGTAAAGTGAAGTTAAAACCTCATATCAGCAATGAATGTGTTGAATGGCAAGTTAGTCTCAGCAGGCTGCATGGTCAGCTACTGCACCTATTTCATGTGTTTTTCTATTCTTGTCGCAATATTCTTACATTTAAGAAAGTCCAGTTAACACAACTTAATTTACTCATCAATTGATACATCACTTGCATAGGCAGCAAAAACTGTTTCTAACCTTTTGTTTAAAGATCAAAAATTTTGGAAGCTGAGTTGGCTGGAATTCTAAGGAGATTCCTGTCGGACAAGAGCAACACCCTGGTGGGTGAGTGGGAGGATGCTTTATAAAATGCTTGACCATCAAGTGAACAGCTTAATATTTGATAATCTCCGCATAGAATTTTCCGGTAGCCTTTGGCTGTAATATATGAAAAAGTATACTTTCTGATTTTAGAATACTTTGCAAGAAATGGAACTTTTTTTTGAAAGTCAGAAGGGATTATTCAGATACATTTGAAATTATTGTGATACTCACTGGAATCTGAAGAATGTCAAATGCAATAGTTTTTTTTCAGTCAATGCACAATGCAAGATTTTTACACAGAGGGTGCTGGGTACCTGCAACTCCCTGCTGCGGGAGTTAGTGGAAGCAGATACCATTGTGACTTTTAAGTGGCGTCTTGACAAATACATGAATACATAGAACATAGAACATAGAACATTACAGCGCAGAACAGGCCCTTCGGCCCACGATGTTGCGCCGACCAGTTACAAAAACAATGACCCACTAGCCTATACCAATCCCTTTTCGTCCATAAACCTATCCAGAGATCTCTTAAACGCCCCCAAACTAGACGCATCTACAACTGCAGCAGGCAGGGCATTCCAATCCCAATAGGATGGGAATAGACAGATATGGTTCCCCGAAAGGATAGGCGTTTTAATTAAGTCGGGCAGTATGATCGGTGCAGGCTTGGAGGGCCAAAGGACCTGTTCCTGTGCTGTAATTTTCTTTGTTCTTTGTTTAAGGAATATGGAAAATTTAAGTGCCAGCTAAAGTAATCACTTTATGGCAAGATGGTCTTCGAAAATTAAAGGAGGAAAGCTCTCTCTGACATCCTGTATGGAGGACAGTCTATATGGCTAAAACAGATTACCTGACCATTATCATGTTGCTGATTCTGGGAACTTGCTCTGCAGAAGTTAGCTGCCACATTTCCCACATTACAAAGCAGTTCAAAATCTATTTCTTCAGCTATGGAGAGTTTGCGTGTCCTGGACTTGTAAAAGACATTACAGGGGCGGCATGGTGGCACAGTGGGTTAGCACTGCTGCCTCACAGCGCCAGGGACCTGGATTTGAGTCCCGGCTTGCATCACTTTCTGTGCAGGGTCTGCACGATCCCCCAATGTCTGCGTGGGTTTCCTCCGGGTGCTCTGGTTTCCTCCCACAGTCTGAAAGACGTGCTGGTTAGGTGCATTGGCCATGCTAAATGGCCTCTCAGTGTACCCGCACAGTGTGGTGACTAGGGGATTTTGACAGTAATTTCATTGTGGTGTTAATGCAAGCCAGTTTGTGATACGAATAAAATAAAAAGCTTAAACATGAAGCCCTTTAATTCAATGCTCTGTTCTCATTGATTGCCCTCTTAAGGGTCTCAATTATTTCAGTGGAAGGGTGGGCTGTCCGATATCACCCCTGCCACTGATATGATTGGGGTGGGCGAAAGAGTGGGTGGGCAGACACGCTACCTGGTGAATTTAACATGCCACCTTCATTCCCATCAACTGCACAGTGTTAATTCCATTCCCTTCTGCCTTTTTAATATGAGTTGATTAAACATAAGGGTTTAATATGATGGAACGTGAAAAGCTGAGGATACAGGTGACACAAATTAATCTCACTTCACTTTCGAATTCACTTCAGAGTTGCCGTTGTTGTCTCAGTAGCTCACAGCCGGAGGGGGAGGGGAGGGTTATTCGATGGTTTCACATTTTTGTTGAATGATGCACTTGCAGTGAGCAATTAAATCATTATTAACAGATGTCAGAGGGCAACAGGAGTCTCAGCTCACAGACTGCAACACAGCTGTGAAATTGTGTTGATTGGGCAATAAAAGGTAGCGCAGGGCAGCAAAAAAAAACTTCAGAGTTTTCCTCAGAAACAGAAGAACAGATTTTATCCTTCCCTTCTAAACAAAAAATCTGGAGCCAAAATCGACAAGACTTTAACACCAATTTTATAGAATCCCTACAGTGCAGAAAGAGGCCATTGAAGGCTACACCGGCAACTATTGCACGAAGGCCCCATCCCCGTAACCACATGGCCGGAATTCTACCACCTCGTCTGCCATGGATTCGGAGCAGCTGAGGGTTCGAAAACGGAAATCTCCATTGACCCCAAGAAGGAATTTCCAGTCTCGCCCAAGCAGGGCCGTAAAATCCCACCCCATGTACTTATCTGCCGTACGCTAAGGGATAATTTACCATGGTTGATCAATCTAACCCCCACATCTTTGTCCTGTGGGAGGAAACTGGAGCAGCCGGAGGAAACCCATGCAGATACGGGGAGAACATGCAAACTCCACACCGTCACCCAAGACTGGAATTGAACCTGGGTCCCTGGCTCTGTGAGGCAGCAGTGCTAATCACTGTGCCACCCTTTGGGATGGTTCTGAGAGACACAATAAGGTTTTATATTTTAAATGCAAGTCATTTCTGGTTCGTTTTGCTCATGCCTAGCTCCCCCTTTTATGCAATTATTCCACTTTGACCAGTGCTTTGCGTTCAGCAGTGGGCACGGATGAATTGGAGACTTAATTTATTCATCCCAATGCTCCTTTACATGTTAATTTCTCCTTATAATTCTGGTGTGTTCTGGAAAGTTGTTTCAATTTGCTCATTTGTGTTAATACCTGTCACCCATCTGTGCTCCACTGGGTGAAGTCTCACCTTGACTGGAGACACACACAGGACCGTATTTTCACAGTTGAGGGCTGGAGGTGGGAAATTTCCTAGCATGGCGAGGAGGGCCATGGTAGAGGGTGGGGGATGGGAAGGAGTTGGGGGAGTGGGGAGGTGGGGGGGGGGTGGAGGTGGCGGTGATGTAGGGTCATGAGTTAGCATGGTGAGGGCATGACCTATTGACTTTACCGTCAAACGATTCCCAAATTCAGACTGCGGATCACTGAGATCCACCAGCTGTGAACCATGAAGGAGCAGACCTGACTCCACGGAAAGTGTGAGGGTCTCGGAGATCCCTACCTCCCCCAGCTTGGGAATACAGACTGTGGGCATGCTCACTACCAAACCCTTATCATGCACCAACCCATACTGGGGGCATGGGGAATGGTGGGGGTGGGGGCTGGCATCCAGGAAACGGGTTTTGGCCGTCCATTTTTAACAGTCCTTATAACTGACCGGACAATTCTATTTCTCTCCACAGGCTCTGCCAGATCTGCTGAGCATTTTCAGTAGTCATTTCCAATCCCCAGCCTCCACAGTTTTCTTGGAGATTATACTGTTGCTGTGCAAATTGGCCGTGGATTTCTCCCTCTGTCAGAAACAGCGATGACACTTCAAAAGTGCTTCGATGGCCTGGAACCAAATGTTCCTCTTTCTAAAACAGTCTGGGGCAGGAGGTTATAGTTATAGAGTAAAGGGTGGGAGGCTCAAATCAGAGAAAAGGAACAGCTACTTCTCTCAGAAGGTTGTGAATCTGCCCCAGAATGCAACGGATGCAGAATAAGTCAATAGATTCAAGGAAGAGACAGATAGATACTTGATCATAAGCGAGATAAAGGGCGATGGGGAAAAGGCCGAGAAGTGGAGTTAGGATGAGATGGAGATGAGCCATGATCATATGGAATGGCGGAGCAGGCTTGAAGGGCTAAATTGCCTACTCTCCCTCCTAATTCCTATAACTCTCTTTGGTGTTGTCACGAGGTTCCGAAAAAGTGCAATTTTTGTAGGAACGCCCTCCGACTTGACACTTGCCAATTCAGCAGTTTGCAAATTGGGCAGGAACCTTTCAGCGCCATAACACGCTCAGGTCCTTGTCACAATAGGGCATCGAACAACCGAGCCGTTGGTAAGAGTTCTAAATTAGATTAAAAATACACCAGCAGCGATCAATAACTCTGAAGCATCGGGGCGGATATCTTTCAAGTCAGCCTTGTCATTGGCTGTTCACCAAAGAGTGCTTGGGCAACAATCCAGGTTGATGTATCTTTCTGTCACACATATGCCGACCCAGAAAGCAAGCTGGAGCTGACCAGCAGTTTTGCATAACGCTGACAGTTCAAGGATGACCCTGAGTGTAGGTCTTTAACATGCGATAATGAATGATTATGTGGGCTTTGCCATTTAAGCTGCAGGTAAATCCAAAAATCCTTCATGTGTATTGGGGTGAAAAACCAGGTATGGAGGAAATTTTGAAAGGCAAATCCAATTATTAAAAGGAATAATTTCTTGTGCAGTTATAGAAAATAAGTTTACCTGTAAAATATTGAGTATTTACCTTAAAATTGACAATTAAACACATTGAGATGTAGTTTTAATCAAAAAAGGATAATGACATGACATTTGAACTTTTAATAGACAAATTAGTATCAGAAATATGTAAAGTTTATTTATTTAGACTTGTAATGTAAGTAGGCTTATATTAACACTGCAATGAAGTTACTGTGAAAATCCCTGAGTCGCCACACTCCGGTGCCTGTTCAGATACACTGAGGAAGAATTTAGCACGGCCAATGCACCTGGCCAGCACATCTTTGGATTGTGGGAGGAAACCAGAACACCGGGAGGATACCCACGCAGATGCGGGGAGGGATTGTGCAGACTCCACACAGACACAGAGAGCGGCACGGTGGCACACTGGTTAGAACTGCTGCCTCATAGCACCCGGGACCTGGTTTCAATTCCGGCTTTGGATCACTGTCGGTGTGGTTTCCGTCGGATGCTCCGGTTTCCTCCTACAGTCTAAAGATGTGTATGTTTGGTGGATTATTAGCAGGGTAAATGCAGTGGGGTTTTAGGGTAGGGCCAGGGGTGGGTTGCTATATCAGTGCAGACTTAATGGGCCAAATGGCCTCTTACTGCACTGTTGGGTTTCTATTATTCTACACCCAATATTCATGACCCAGTGGGTTACCAAGGTGAGAATCTGAGCCAATTTGGAGGAGGGTGGGCACAATGGGTCAAAGAAGTCTGCAGTATAAGCCCTGGAGAAGACCTGTCCAGCCACATTGCTAATCCAGCCTGACCTTTTGTATACATAATTATTTATTATTTCTGATAAAGCCTTTGTTAATTGGAGCCATATCAAATTGCCGTTGATTTATTACATTGGTGACAAGGAAAATCTTTTGACGCCATCGGAGATCACAGTGTGCAGCTAGAGGGAGAGGAGACTTGAGTATTGAAAAAATAAAGAAGGAAGGTACAGTCACATAGTACGACGCCTTTGTTTGGAAATGTTGAACCAATGGACAAATTGGGGGTAGTATATTGAAATGCTGCATTACTTCATTGTAACAAATTAAATAACAGCTGAAGAAAGATGAAAGTCTTCTCACTGTCTGTGGGCCGAAGATCTTTTAGGTTGAGGGAGCTTGGTCTTTTCTCCCTGGAGAGACGAAGGATGAGAGGTGACCTGATAGAGGTTTATAAGATGTTGAGAGTATAGATAGGGTGGATTCTCAAAGGCTATTTCCCAGGGCTGAAATAGTCGCTACGAGAGGACACAGGTTTAAGGTGATGGGGAGTAGGTACAGAGGAGATGTCAGGGGTAAGTTTTTCACTCAGAGGGTGGTGAGTGAGTGGAATCGGCTGCTGTCGGTGGTGGTGGAGGCGAACTCGGGGTCTTTTAAGAGACTTCTGGATGAGTACATGGGATTTAATGGGATTGAGGGTTATAGATAGGCCTGGTAGGTAGGGATATGATTGGCGCAACTTGGGGGCCGAAGGGTCTGTTTGTGCTGCAATGTTCTATGTTCTACCTTAGAGTTTATGACAACCTTAACATCACGAGATGCCCCAGACAGTTTTGACCTGATGTGGAGTTGGCCAAAAATCATTTTGACTCTGCCCCTCAATCATTATGCTGAAATACAAATTTCATTCGATAATCTGAGAGGGGAAGCATTCTCAGGCTTTGTGGTCAGACTTGGAGGCCTGGCAGAACACCGTGAGTTAGGCTCAGCTTTCAGAGAAATGTTAAGGGACAGTCTGTGGGATTAAAAAGCCTAATCATAGAAAAGAAGTTACTGGGTGGGGAGCTGGCCCAGGCAACTCAATGTACTGAGTGAGTTGTGAATGATTTGCAAGGCATGCTGAACAAGGAAAATCATTTGCAGGGGCAAATGGCTATTGTAAATAACAGCCCAGAAGTGGGGACAGCAGAGCCTGAGAGAGCAAGTATAACAATGAGGACTGAAGCATGTTATCAATATGACGGGGTCCTCAAGTCTGCAGTGTCTTCCCGGTATATGTGGGCAAAATGGCACCTAATTCATTCGATCTCAATGTTTGGAGACCTTTTTGAAGATAACAAAATGTCTACTCCTCTCTAACTGTAACCATGGCCCACTTTACTCAGCTGGACCTGGTTTAGGGTGAACATATCGGCTCTGTGGTCATGTACCAACTGACTCAAAATCAGCTTCTTCCCTGCTGCCGTCAGGTGTTTGAATAGACCTATCTTGCATTCAGTTGATCTTTCTCGACACTCTCTAGCTATGACTGTAACACCACATTCTGCACTCTCTCCTTTCCTTCTCTATGAATGGGGTATTTTGTCTGTATAGCATGCAAGGAACCATACTTTTCACTGTATGTTAGTACGTGTGACAATAATAAATCAAATCAAATCAAATCAGTGAAGAAACAAGTAAATAGGCCTCTTCCTCTCTGTCCAGCCAGTTTTTTTTATTGTCTTACAACACCATGCCATAGACATAGATGAATTCCTGCAAAATGCTGAAATTACTGAGATAATGAGGAAACTCTGCAGGAACTTGATTAGGTGATGTATGTGTTCAGGCAATGCTGATGGTGGGTGATGGGGTAGTAACAGCGTTTTGCTACATGAAGACCAGGGACTCTGAAATTGTGACTCAAACATCAGTCAGACAGAGATCCTTGGGAATGCGACCAGGAAACTCCAGCATCGAGTTTCAGTCAGCAGTTAGGAAGGCAAATGCAATATTAGCATTCATGCTGAGAGAGTTAGAATACAAGAGCAAAGATGTACTTCTCAGGCTGTGTAAGGCTCCGGTCAGACCCCATTTGGAGCATTGTGAACAGTTTTGGGCCCCATATCTAAGGAAGGATGTGCTGGTCTTGGAAAGGTCCAGAGCAGGTTCACAAGAATAATCCCTGAAATGAAGAGCTTGTCGTATGACAAACAGTTGAGGACTTTGGATCTGTACTTGTTGGAGTTTAGAAGGATGAGGGTGGATCTTGTTGAAACTCACAGAATTTTGCGAGGCCTGGATAGAGTGTACGTGGAGAGGATGTTTCCACGTGTAGGAAAAACTAGAACCAGCGGGCACAACCTCAGGCTGAAGGGACGATCCTTTAAAACAGAGATGAGGAGGAATTCCTTCAGCCAGAGAGTGGTGAATGTGTGGGACTCTTTGCCGCAGAAGGCTGCGGGGACCGGGTCATTGAGTGTCTTTAAGACAGAGGTAGATAGGTTCTTGATTAATAAGGGGGTCAGGGGTTATGGGGAAAAGGTAGGAGAATGGGGATGAGAAAAATATCAGCCATGATTGAATGGCGGAGCAAACTCGATGGGCCGAGTGGCCTAATTCTGCTCCTATATTTTTTGGAGTAAAGGCTTTGCTTACTGGAACTCACAGACTTGAGCAGTCTTTCTTTTTACAGCAGGAAGGTGTTGCTGGATTGAATGCCAGTGTAGGTCAGTGAGCACAGGGTGTGATGTTTAAACAGATTTTCGGGCAAGTTTAGATACATGCAGTGGGGTTTTGGATGAGTTCAAACTTATGGAGGGGGGCAGGTGTGAACACCCAAGCTTTGTGTTTCCTAAGCATACATCCTGACATAAATACTTGATGTATTTGAAATGCACTGCGGATCTTATTCTTCCAAAAAATGACACCTTGCAGCTAACCAAGCCTCTGTCTAAATTGGACAATCAAGTTGCAGCACTGTGTGCGGTTGGGTGGATTGCCTTGAATCCTGTGAGAGTTAATTTGTTGAATGAGCTGAGCTGTCTGATCCAAGGAAGCAGCCAAACAGGCGCTGCCTGGAAATCCATCGGTGCAGGAGGTGCGGTGTCCTGGCCTGGTGCGTGCAAATCCTTACTGCGTTTCTGAGGAAGATCGAACCTTGCAGGCTCTTCTGTTGGATCACTGGAATTTTCCCGCCGTTCGCTCCCCGCCTCCAGCGAGGACGGAGAACTTGGCGCTCAGCCGAATCTCCTTTCTCTGCGGCGGGACTGGAAACCCCCGCTGGCGTGAATGGCAGAAAAAATTCCGGCCATTTGTTGGCGCCGTCGGCCTCTTGTCCTTTCCATCGAAACTTCAACACGGTAGAATTCCAGCAAGATTTAACCGATTTGAGTCGGTAGATTCTGCAAAAATCTCCCTGGAGTTCCATGCTGGTTTTGATGCAGTCACTCACTTTCAGTTCTCTTGCCTTCCAGTGCACGTCGGGAGGTAGTATTAGACAGGGCTGGGAGTCTGCAGGTTAAGAGTGCCAATGCAATCCCTGACCTTGCAGCCTTTGTTATGGAAGCTGGGTGCACGAAGTGAGAAATAGATCAATTTTCCAGCTTTGACATCCTTAACCTTGATCAGCATGAAAAGATCAATATTAAAGGGAAACGTACTTTGAATGGTACAGCTGGTGTGTTATTAAAACATATCACAGAGGGGAGGCACAGTTTGCCTGGGTGTTAAATCTGAATAAATACTCACCTCCTGCTTTAGCTTAACTGAGAGAAACAGATGCATTCATAATCAGAGTCCAACCTCATCTCTTGATTTCATTTTGAAGCACTTCTCAAAATAACCTTAAACATCCGCCTCTGAATTTTTTTTTAATTAGGGAGCTGTAATTTATGTAAAGCCAGTGTGCAATTATTAATCTTAAAGATGTCAGTCATCACAACAAGTGGGACCAGGTTGCCAGGGGCGAGGGGTGAGTGTAATGAATTCAATGTTTCACATGGAGAAGGCAGGGAGGATAAGGGGATGCCAGCAAATTCAGCCCCCAAAGCATTTGTCACCCAACTATACAGGATTATACAAAGGCAAAATCTACTTACTTTGGAAGACCCAGATGAGTTTGGACAAATCGAAGGGGCACTGAGACCAGTCGCCACACTGAGACCAGCAGGTTATGGGAAATGGAAATGTGTCAAAACGATGGTGGAATGAAGGGAATTCTGGGAATGGGTGAAGGCACATTTTGGGGGCTTCAGTACACTCTACCTAATCGTATTACTCCTATCATAACATACAGGTTCAGTTGACAGTTAGGAAGGTAGATGCAATGTTAGCATTCATGTCGAGAGGGCTAGAATACAAGAGCAGGGATGTAAATCTCAGGCTGTAGAAGGCTCTGGTCAGGCCTCATTCGGAGTATTGTGAACAGTTTTGGGCCTCATATTTAAGGAAGGATGTGGTGGCCTTGGAAAGGTCCAGACCAAGTTCACAAGAATGATCCCTGGAATGAACAGCTTGTCATGTGAGGGATGGTTGAGGACTCTGAGTCTTTATTCGTTGGAGTTTAAAAGGATGAGGGGGGATCTTATTGAAACTTACAGGATACTGCGAGGCCTGGATAGAGTGGACGTGGAGAGAATATTTCTACTAGGAAGAAAAGCTAGAATTAGGGGACACAACCTCAGGCTAAAGGGACGATCCTTCAAAATAGAGATAAGGAGGAATTTCTTCAGCCAGAGAGTGGTGAATCTGTGGAACTCTTTGCCGCAGAAGGCTATGGAGGCCAGATCATTGAGTGTCTTTAAGATAGAGATAGATAGGTTCTTGATTAATAAGGGGATCAGGGGTTACGGGGAAAAGGCAGGAGAATGGGAATGGGAAAAATATCAACCATGATTGAATGGCAGAGTACACTTGATGGGCCGAGTGGCCTAATTCGACTCCTATGTCTTATGGTCTTATGGTTTTATTAAGACAATGTGGGCTCTGTAATTAAGAAAATAAATTATTTGGTCAGTACCACATTGCTGCTTTTGGGAGCTTGCAATGCACAAATTGATTCCCACGTTTCACACATTACAACCGTGATCAAATCTCAGCCCAAAAGAGAAACCGCTGGAAAATCTCAGCAGGATTGGCAGCACCTGTATGGAGAGAAAAGAGCTGATGTTACGAGTCCAGATGACACTTTGTCAAAGCTACTAAATCTCAAGAAGTAGTTCCTTGGTTGTGAAGTGCCTTGGATGTCCCAAGGTTGCAAAAAGATGTGATCTAAATGGAAGTTCTTCTCTTTCCATTTTGCAGCAAATTCTGTGCAGATGAAGATGAAAGATAACTTTCACTTTGAGGCTATCAGAATCATTCTCTCAATAGGAGTCATACAATTTGATACAGAGCATTGTAGCCTGCAAAATGTGCCTTCACTGCAATCCCAGGATTCCCTTTATCCAGCCATCATTTGAACACTTTTCCATTTCCCATAACTTTCTGGTTTTCATGACTTCATAGAGACCCTACAGTGGAGAACGAGGCCACTCAGCCCACCAAGTCTGCAACCGACCACAATCCCACCCAGGCCTTATCCCCATAACCCCACATATTTACCTCGCTAATCCCTCTAACCTATGCATCCTGGGACACTAAGGAGCAATTTAACATGGTCAATGCACCTCGCTGCACATCTTTTGACTGTGGGAGGAAACCAGAACAGTGGGAGGAAACCCATGCAGACATGGGGAGAAAGTGCAAACTCCACACAGACAGTGACCCAAGCTGAGAATTGAACCCGGGTTCCTGGTGCTATGAGGTAGCAGTGCTAACCACTGTGTCACCGTGCTGCCCCTGATTGGATGCACAAAGTTGGAACAATTCCCGCCCCCACAAACCCGATCTTTAAAAATTGCTGCCTGGACACTGGGTTTTCGGTCCTGGACCCCGATTAGTGGTCGGGGTGGGTGGGAGAAGAACTGAGGAGGACTTTCTTCTTCTTTATTCTTTGATGTGATGTGGACATTGCTGGTAAGGCCAGCATTTATTGCCCATCCCTAATTGGCCTTGAACCAAATGGCTTGTTTGGTAATCACGATGTGGAGATGCTGGCGTTGGACTGGGGTAAACACAGTAAGAAGTCTGACAACACCAGGTTTAAGTCCAACCAATTTATTTGATAGTAAACTCACAAGCTTTCGAGGTTCACCTCTTTGAATGAAGAGTTCTGGCCTCAGACAGAGCATATAAAGCACAGAGAGTTTACAGATTACTGATTAGAATGCGAATCTTTACACTTAACCTGCTATTCAAGTCTTAAAGTGGCCAACAATGTGAGTGCGAGGAGCACCGAGCACAGGTTAAAGACATGTGTATTGTCTCCAGACAGTACAGTAAGTGAGGTTTTACAAACTCAGGCAAGTCATAGGGGTTACAGATAGTGCGACATTGTTTGGTAATTTCAGACGATAATTAGAAATCAACCACACTGCTGTGAGTCTGGAATCACGAGTAGGCCAGACCAGGTAAAGATGGTAGATTTCCTTCTCCAAAGGCACATTAGTGAGCCAGGTGAGTGTCTATTACTAAATTCATTTTGATAAAGAAATGTTCTTATAAAAGAACAATCAATGATTTGATTTATTATTGTCACATGCATTATTATACAATGAAAAGCATTGTTTTTAGCACGCTATACAGAAAAAAGCATACCATTCATAGAGAAGGAAATGAGAGAGTGCAGAATGTGGTGTTAAGGTCATGGCTAGAAAGATCAACTTAATGGAAGGTAAATCTATTCAAAGGTCTGTCGGCAGCAGGGAAGAAGCTGTTCTAGAGTCAGTTGGTATGTGACCTCAGACTTTTGTATCTTTTTCCTGAAGGAAGAAGGTGGAAGAGAGAATGTCCGGGTGTGTGGGGTCCTTAATTATGTTGGCTGCTTTGCCAAGGCAATGGGAAGTTAAACGGAGTCAATGGATGGGAGGCTGGTTTGTGTGATGGATTGGGTTGCATTCATAACCTTTTGCAATTCCTTGAGGTCTTGGGCAGGGCAGAAGCTATACCAAGCTGTGAAACAACCAGAAATGATGCTTTCTGTAGTGAATCTGTAGAAGTTGGTGAGAGTCGTAGCTGACATGCCAAATTTCCTCATTGTTGCCACTGTCATCATTTCTGAGACTGACTCTGTGTTTCAGATTTTTTAAATTGAATATAAATTCCACCAGCTGTCATAGTGAGGTTTGAACTTACATCCTCAGTGCCTTAATCTGTGTCTTACAAGTACATTGAAGTTACCAGTATGAAACCATTTCTCTGAATGGATACTCAATGTGGAGGTGAGCCAGCCAGAAGGCTGGTTTCAGACTGCCAGCCCCCTGTCCAAAATTTAAAAATTAAGATAAAACATAAGCCATCCCTTCAACTTGCCCTTCATTTTTCCACTGCCCCCTCCCTCCATTGTATCACCCATTCCTCATGTAAAGCAATTTTACCTCCTGCCTACCAACCCACACCTCCATGGCCTGAAAATCTCTATGCCAACCAATACTCCCCCACCCACCACCTCATTGTTCTTTATAGTTTGTCTGAGGCTTATGCCATACCATCCACCCCATCAACTTAGTGTCAACTTGCGCCACCCTGTGTTTCCCACCCCGCCACTCCCCTCCCCCCTCACTCATCACCAGCTTACACCTCTTCTACCAACTCATCCAGTATCCATCAACAGTAAGACCTCAGAACCACGCAGAGATGAGATAAAATGAAATTCTACACAACAAGGTTTTAAGTGTTTTTTGCAGATTTAATTGTGTTGAATAAATATTCTTATAAAAAAAATTACTACATTTAAATCCTTCAAGTAAATAAACATTGCAACAACAAACATTTCATTTAAATGCACAATCTCTCATTACAACAAGCACTGGAATTCATTGTCCCGCATCAAAGAGTCTAAAACTCCTTGTAGGTATCAATCAAACAGTGAACTAAGCACCCTGCTGTGATAATGGGTGGCTGTGAAATCAATCATGTGGCACTTCCAGTAATGAAAACCTGAAGGTTTATGTCAATAGACAGCGTGAATAGCAAGCAGTCATTTTACGACACACCAGAACATTTAAGTGCCTTAACCACATGACATTTGACAAGTTTTTCTGAAGTTTTAGCAGTTAATTTTGACAGGCCTGTTAACAATCCTAAAGAGTTTGATAGTAATGAATTTTTGAACTGTGTATGCACACTTATGCTCATGTTTAACAAATCCAAAGGGCTCACTGCCTGCCTGAAAGAACACTTGACTCATGCAACTGGCACATTATTTCCCCAAAGGTGTCCCAGGATCAGATCCAAAGGGATATCTGTGCCACTCACCTGATGAATGAGCAGCTCTCCAAAAGCTCATGCTACCAAATAAATCTGTTGGACTTTAACCTGGCTTTGGTATAGCACTGAGAGAGTCCACATGGAATCTGAACTCGTAGAATTTAGTGTTGTCTTGAACTTGAAACCTTGCATCTCAGTGATACGAGCACTGTTGACTGAGCTACAGTTCTTCTTTATTTCCTTATTGTCTTGAAGGCAGAAAGTATATAAGACAATTAACATGCTGTTCTGTCATTCAGAGTTGGGACCAATGGCAAAGGATAATTCATACCTCTCCAGCTAAAATCTGGCAAGGAAGATATGAGTGTAAGAGACAAATGATGTACGCTGTTTCTCAAGGCCCTTAGTATCATAGAATAGATCCCTACAGTGCAGAAGGAGGCCATATGGTTCATCAGATCTGCACTGACTCTCTAAGCATCACACCCAGGCCCTATCCCTATAATCCCACACATATATCATGGCTAATCTCCCTAACCTACACATCTGGGACACAAAGGGACAATTTAGCATGGCAAATCCACCTAACCTGCATATCTTTGGACTGTGGGAAGAAACCAGAGCACCAAGAAGGCATGAAGGCATGGAGAGAGAGTGTAAACTCCATACAGACAGTAACCCAAGGCCGGAATCAAGCCCAGATCCCCACTGCTGCGCAGCAGTGCTAACCACTGTGCCTCTGGGCCACCCTAAAACCCCATACCAATCATCACCAAGCAAATTTGTAAATCTTATTCAACTAGCTTTCATCTTTTGCTCATCCCTCCATTTCTACCTCATTCTGAACACAGGGAGTGCTGATTATCAGACCTTCTGAGCATGCACACCAGCCTGAGATTGTGCCTGGGCATGTGATTGATCACATCCAACCTTTTCCCCAACTGACTGGGAAAGAAAGCAGAGTTGGCAGTGCGGAACCATATTGTCCCCGAGCCTGTAACTTTACCTTGCTGAGCCTGATGCCTAAACCCTGGATCCGAAAGTCTACGGGAAGCATTGAACCACTCGACATGAGGCAAGGTCAAAATGCTCACTCCAGACAAAAGGTTTGTTGTGTGTTGCTCATCAAAGCAACCAAGGATAAATTTGGTCCAGTAATACAAAAGCAAAATGCTGTGGATGTTGGAAATCTGAAATTAAAAAAAGAGAAAGTTCCAGAAGCACTCAGCAAGTCAGGTAGCGTCAGTGATGGGAGAAGCAAATTTAACAATTTGCATGGAATGTGACTTCATCAAATCTCCTCAGAATTTTTTGATACTTGGTCCAAATCAGCTGTGAGGAAAGATTGAAGAAACTTAGTTTGTTCTCATTGGAACAATGGAGGTTGAGGGGAGACCTGATAGAAGTCTATTTGATTATGAGAGGCATAGACAGGGTGGATAATCAGAAGCTTTTTCCCAGGGTGGAAGAGTCAATTACTAGGGGGCATAGGTTTAGGGTGCGAAGAGCAACATTTAAAGCAGATGGATGAGGCAAGTATTTTACACAGAGGGTGGTGGGTGCCTGGAACTTGTTGTCGGGGGAGGCAGTGGAAGCAAATATGATAGTGACTTTTAAGGGGCATCTTAATAAGCACCTGAATAGGATGCGAATAAAGGGGTTTTGTCCCCAGAAGGGTAAGAGGTTTTAGTCCAGTCAGTGCAGGCTTGGAGGGATGAAGAGCCTGTTCTTGTGCTGTGATTTTCTTTGGTCTTTTTTTATTTGGGTTGCAAATAAGCATTGCCCAAATGACATGTGTTTCTCAGCTAACAAAAAAAAATACCTGGTTAAATCTTTCTACCCATCGAGGTGAAGGCTGTTGCTGATAAATTGAATACACTTTGATCTCAGCTCTGCCAGTTCAAGAATAGCACAGCCAAACACAAAGTAAAGCGATTCTCCCTCAAAAAACAGTCGTCAGTTCCAATCTCAGAGGAGCACAATCTGCTTTACAAATCTGACACCTTTCATTTCCTGGAAAAAAAATTCCCTTGGCCTTTCAAAGCGAGTTTCTCAATTTCATGCCACATAATACAGTTCATCCACATCGCACCTCCTGCCATTAACAATCTTCTAAAATTAAAAACATGCCGATTATTTATTTTAAAATCACTGCTTCTGAAGACTTTCAGATGTCACATTTTGTTACAGGTGCAACTCAATCTTAACATGCTGGGATATTTGACCTAGACTCACAGAGTCACAGGGATTTACAGCATGGAAACAGGCCTTTCGGCCCATCTTGTCCATGCCTCCCTTTTTTTAAACCCCTAAGCTAATCCCAATTGCCCGCATTTGGTCCTTATCCCTCTATACTCAACTTACCCATGTAACTATCTAAATGCCTTTCAAAAGACAAAATTGCACCCACCTCTACTACTACCTCTGGCAGCTTATTCCAGACATTCACCACCCTCTGTGTGAAAAAATTGCCCCTCTGGACACTTTTGTATCTCTCCCCTCTCACCTTAAATCTATGCCCTCTTGTTTCAGACTCCCCTACTTTTGGGAAAAGATATTGACTATGGAGCTGATCTGTGCCCCACATGACCTGTAAAGACATTCTTTTCTTAAAATTAATTTGTGGGATATAGGCATTACTGGCTGGCCAGCACTTATTGCCCAACCCTAGTTGCTCAGGGTTGAGAGTCAACCACATTGATGTGGCTCTGGAGTCACATGTAGGCCAGACCAGGTAAAGACTTCCTTCTCTAAAGTGAACCAGGAAGGTTTCTTCTGCAATCGGCAATGGTTTCATGGTCATCAGTGAATTCTTAATTCCAGATATCTTTTACTGAGTTCAAATTCCACCACATGCTGTGGTGTGATTCGAACCCAGCTCCCCAGAACATTAGTTGAGTTTCTCGATTAATAGCTTAGCAACGATATCACTGGGCCATCACCTGCCTGTAGATTCTAATCCTCAGGGTTTGGTGAACAGACTGCAATTAACCTCAGACGAGAGCAGAGAACACTGAAAATACTCAGCAGTTCTGGCAACATTCATGGAGAGAGAGAAATTTCCCATTTCCCTGGGTGGGTTTAAAAGTGGACGGGGGCCAGGAATATAGTGGTAACTACATCAAGGTGGCTCCCTGACGCAGTTACATTGTCGGGAAATGTTCCCGGGGGCAGGCTGGGAAGCAGATTGACTGATCACCTCATTATAAGAAAGATGTGGAGTCATTGGAAAGGGTGCAGAGGAGGTTTACCAGGAAGTTGCCTGGAATGGTGGGAAGGTCTTATGAGGAAAGGCTGAGGCACTTGAGGTTATTTTCATTGGAGAGAAGAAGGTTACGAGGTGACCTGATTGAGGCATACAAAATGATCAAAGGATTGGATAGGGTGGATAGTGAGAGCCTTTTTTTACCTTGGATGGTGATGGCTAACACAAGGGGACACAGCTTTAAACTAAGGGGTGGTAATTATACGACGGATGTCAGAGGGAGGTTCTTTACTCAGAGGGTAGTAAGGGCGTGGAATGCCCTGCCTGCAGCAGTTGTGGACTCGCCAACTTTAAGGGCGTTCAAATGGTCAGTGGATAGGCATGTGGATAACATTGGAATAGTTTAGATTAGAGGATCATTAGATTGGTTCCACTGGTCGGCGCAACATCGAGAGCCGAAGGGCCTGTACTGCGTTGTAATGTTCGATGTTCTATGATCTCTCCAGTGGAAGCAGCAAGCAATTTGCACAGTTAAAGCCCCAATTAGGGGTAATATTTGTGTGACTGCCTGTATTTTTCTCCCAAATAAAGCAGTCCCCAGATACCCAACTCATCAGGCTGGTATGGGTGGCACAATGGTCAGCACTACTGCCTCATAGAACATAGAACACTACAGCACAAACAGGCCCTTCGACCCACAAGTTGCGCCAATCATATCCATACCTACCAGGCCATAGAACTATCTGTAACTCCCAATCCCATTAAATCCCACGCACTCATCCAGAAGTCTTTTAAAAGACCCCAGCGAGTTTGCCTCTACCACCACCGACGGCAGCCGATTCCACCCACTCACCACCCTCTGAGTGAAAAACTTACCCCTAACATCTCCTCTGTACCTGCACCCCAGCACCTTAAACCTGTGTCCTCTCGTAGCCTCATCCCTGTTTGGGTCAGTATCTGTGTGGAGTTTGCAAGTTCTCTCTGGTTTCCTCCCACTGTCCAAAGACATGCTAGTTAGGTGCATTGGCCATGCTAAATTCTCCCTCAGTGTACCCGGACTGGAGCCGGAGTGTGGCAACTAGGGGATTTTCACAATAACTTCATTGCAGAGTTAATGTAAGCCGACTTGACACTAATAAATAAACTTTAAAAACTTTAAAGTCTGTGTGCAGAGACTGCTGGCTCAATGAACGTGACATCACTGAAGAAGGTAGAACGTCACTGAAACTGAAGGTTCCTTGTCCCAGTGGTAAGGTTGGAGGTGGGAATGCCTGCACCCACGTCCCGAATGACAATGCCAGAGGAGTTTCCCCTTTGCCCCAAGCTTACTGGCTTTGTCCCACTGAATTTTTATTTAAAGCCTCCCTTCCAAAGTTGAGATGCCCTCGGGATTTCCAACCTGCCTCAACAATGGCCAGCACTCTCGGACTGTCAGCACTCTGACCGAGCTTATAAGACTGAATAAAAAGGGGGATTAGGTCATATTAAAGTAAAATCATACGCTGGTCTATTGCATTTATCTCAAGATCCTGACATCAGCAGAACTTGCCAGTCAATTTGCTTACTTGTTCGAAGAACAGAAAGTTGAAGTTAATTAGATTACAGGCAGATTTTTGGGTAAAGGTTCAATTATAAACCTACATAAGAAAATAAGAACTAGCAGCAGGTGTGGGCCATTTGGCCCTTCAAGCCTGCTCTGCCATTTAATAAGATCATGGCTGATCTTTTTGTGGACTCAGCTCCACTTACCCGCCCGCTCACCATAACCCTTAATTCCTTTACCATTCAAAAATTTATCAATCCTTGCCTTAAAAACATTCAGTGAGGTAGCCTCAAATGCTTCAATGGGCAGGGAATTCCACAGATTCACAACCCTTTGTGTGGAGAAGTTCATCCTCAACTCAGACCTAAATTTGCTCCTCCTTATTTTGAGATTATGCTCCCGAGTTCTGGTTTCACCTCCCAGTGGAAACAACTGCCCTGCTTCTATTCCCTTCATAATCTGATATGTTTCTATAAGATCTTCTCTCATTCTTCTGAGTTCCCACTCTTATTCTAATCTTCCCACAAAGACAAGATTGGAATTTTAAAATAATGTTCTGTGTAATGAATAGCTGAGTAAGCAGCCTGCATCTGTGCCTTGGAGCTGAGGACTGGATTCGAATGCCGTCTCTACAATTATTGTGTTACAGATCTGCACTAGTGCTTTGTTAGAGCTGGATCGCAGGTTTCTCTGTCAGAGGTTTCTCTGGGGTAGATCCCTCTCTGCTGAAATCATGAATAAACTATTGTAACCTTACAATTCCTATGGCTACTTGGAAGAAGCCCACTACACAAGCTCCAGAGTTGAGAGCCTACGCACCATCTATAAATGAGAGTGGGGGTGGGAATTCATGTGCCCGGCTCCAGGATGTGCCGTTGGAAGTATGATCTCAGAACCCCAATTGACTCCTAATGTCAGAATCCCAAAGTCGGTTGGAAAATTCAGCCTAATGCTTTGACTTGCATCAAAATAACCTCAGCTTGTGGTTAGTTAATGATATTAGGGCTTAAAACGCAGCTGCTTAGCATTGCTTATTCCTCATAGAATCATAGGATCCTTACAGTACACAAGGGGGCCTTTTGGCTCATTGAGCCTGCATTGACAGCAATCCCACTCAGGCCCTAGCCCTGTAACCCCTTGCATTTACCCTGCTAATCCCCCCGCCACAAAGGGGCAAGTTATCATGGCCAATCAACATAACATCTTTGGAAGGAAACCGGAGCACCCGGAGGAAATCCACACAGACACAGGGAGAAAATGCAGACTCCACACAGTCTGGAATTAAACCGGGGACCTTGGCGCTGTGAGGCAGCAGTGTTAACAATTTGTTTCCTGACACTATGGGAGCTGGGCACAGAAAATTATGTTAGGGCCCTCTGAAAATATCCTCACTGGAAGTTGTAGAATTAAAAGGGGTACAACTGACACCTTGCATCTGATTCAAAGGATTATAGAAACAAGGATAGTCCATTCAGCCCCTCAAGCCTATTCTGTCACTCTTGAAATCATGGACTTATCTTAACAAAATTTACCCTCCTTGGTTTTTTAAGCTCTTATCAAATTTCCCCAACAAAAATCTGTTTTGAAACTTTCAACTGACCCACAGCAAAAGCTTTTTTTAGTGGATTGAGTTCCAGATTTCTACCATGCTCTGAGATTTTCACAGATATTTCAAGAAGAGTCATAAATGTAGAATATATTTGTGATTTAGTTTGAACCATTGACTAGAGGAAGTTTTTCTTAACTAATTTTTCTTGTCATTCTGCATCCCTACTGGAGGATTAGTTACAGTACCCCCTCTCCCATCCTCATTTCGGGGATAGACTGAGAGACAGGGAGACAAAGAAACATAAAAGTTATTCATCAGCAGATAAAATATGTCGCTTCCTCTGCTAGTTACCAGAGCCTATACAGTAATACAAAAGGCCAGTGAGGTCATTCCATTCCCCCTTTGAAACCCTGTTAACCTTCTGTTTTGGGCCATGTGTCTATGGTAACCACAATCCAGGAATAAAAGAAGATGGCACAGTGCCCATTGCCCACTAATATGTCTCCCTTAGTATATCAACAAGCAGTCATTAAGTAAATTGAAGCCATTAGCACCCACTCCCAATCAGTGGAACAGAGAATAGGTGTCACAAAAATCAGGAAGCTCAGATTAATTCAATCAAGTCCAGCCAGAACTTTTAATGTATTTACAAAAGAACCTGCAACTTCACTTCTCAATGCAATGCAGAGCATTCACTATTCTGTAGATAATGTAGACTTTTCAGATCAAATTTATTTGGCTCATCAGTTAATCTCAAAACAATGGGGAGATGTTGGCTGAGTGGTATTACTGTTAGACTATTAATCCAGAAACTCAGCTAATGTTCTGGGGACCCAGGTTCGAATCCCATCACAGCAGATGGTGGAACTTGAATTCAATGAAAATAATCTGGAATGCGAATCTAGTGATGACCATGAAACCATTGTCGATTGTCAGGAAAACCCCAGCTGGCCCATTAATGTCCTTTAGGAAAGGTCCTTCAGGGTGGCACAGAACGTCAATCCACCTAACCCATACATCACTGGACTGTGGCACAATGGTTAGCACTGCTGCCTCACTGCCCCAGGGATCCTGATTCAATTCCAGCCTCGGGTCACTGTCTGTGTGGAGCTTGCACGTTCTCCTTGTGTCTACGTGGGTTTCTGCTCCAGTGTCCTCCCAAAGTCCAGTGATGTATGGGTTAGGTGGATTGACGTTCTAATGCAACTCTCTAAGTGAGAAACTTACCCCTAGACCAACGAGCCAATTGTCCATAACACAAACCTAATCCCACCTCGTCCGCTGAAATCTAAGCCCTAATTTGTGCCACCCCATCTTGTTTTGTAAGTGATTGCGGTTGATAGAGAGTGAGGAAGATTTAGTTTTATTCTACAGTTTTGATAAGAGGATGAAAATAGCAACGAGAATATAAAAGCAGGGAGGTCTTGCTGCAACTGTACAGGGCACTGGTGAGGCCCCAGCTGGAGTACTGTGTGCAGTTTTGGTCACCGCACTTGCGGAAGGATATATTGGCCTTGGAGGGAGTGCAGAGGAGGTTCACCAGGCTGATACCAGAGATGAGGGGGCTAGCCTATGAAGAGAGACTGAATAGACTGGGTCTGTACTCATTGGAGTTTAGAAGGCTGAGGGGGGATCTTATAGAGACATATAAGATAATGAAGGGGATCGATAGGGTAGAGGTAGAAAGATTCTTCCCGCTTAGAAAGGATAGCAGGACTAGAGGGCACAGCCTCAAGATAAAGGGGGGGGGTGCAGTTTAGATCAGAGTTGAGGAGGAACTTCTTCACTCAAAGGGTGGTGAATCACTGGAATTCTCTGCCCATTGAAGTGGTGGAGGCTATCTCGCTGAATATATTTAAGTGACAGGTAGATAGAGTTCTGATAGACAAGGGAATTAAAGGTTATGGGGAGAAAGCGGGAAAGTGGAACTGATCCACTTGAGATCAGCCATGATCTTATTGAATGGCGGGGCAGGCTCGAAGGGCTAGATGGCCTACTCCTGCTCCTACTTCTTATGTTCTTATGGTGTAATAAATCTTTATTTCAAAGTTGTGAGAAAGAACATTTACGTTGATCATCTGAATAGTTGGGGCTGACATCATACGTGTGCCTGACCCTAACCTGAGGGATTTGCAAATATACTTTCTCCTCGGGTGAAATCAAACGGCAAATCTTCATGTTTATCGACCTGACCCACCCCCAATTTAGTACCATTGTTTCAAAATTACAACATATTATCCTAAACGCAAATTCCCCTTGCAATATACCGCATTATGCCACGACTAAATATTGCAGAGAATGGCAGAGAACTTCAAGATTAAAATTGGAAATTCTGACCTTGAAATTATTCATTGTTTTGTGTAGAGGGGGCAGGATCTGCTTGGAAATGTTGCCTTGGTAACTTTGAGTTCAATCAAAGCAAATAAATTGATTTTTGCCTCATCTAAAAGGTGTTACACTGTGGAAGATCACATGGTATGCAGTATTGTCTGCCTTATATCCATCCTAAGGATTCTCCCAATAGAATTCTAAGTGTGGAATTTGTGTAAAAAACTGGAGTAAATCACATTGATTTTTTTCAGTGGTTGGTTCAAAAAAATTCTCCAACTCTCAGTGCACTGCAGAGTGCACTAGCGTGAATCAGTTCAAAATTCATGGGGTGGGACCTATTCCTGCTGGAGAGACAAGCAGCATAGGATGGAGTGGGCCACTGTGCATGTGCAGATCTGTACCCTTTAATAGAAATGATCCTATGATAGAAAGGATATTATTAAAATAACTAGACTGAGTGCAGAAAAGATTTACTCGGATGCTACTGGGACTTGATGGATTGAGTTATAAGGAGAGGCTGGATAGACTGGGACTTTTTTCTCTGGAGCGTAGGAGGCTGAGGAGTGATCTTATAGAGGTCTATAAAATAATGAGGGGCATAGATCAGTGAGTTAGTCAATATCTTTTCCCAAAGGTAGGGGAGTCTAAAACTAGAGGGCATAGGTTTAAGGTGAGAGGGAAGAGATAAAAGTGTCCAGAGGGGCAATTATTTCACACAGAGGGTGGTGAGTGTCTGAAACAAGCTGCCAGACGTAGCAGTGGAGGTAAGTACAATTTTGTTTTTTCAAAAACCATTTAAATAGTTACATGGATACAATGCAAATAGGGGGATATAGGCTAAATGCAGGCAATTGGGATTAGCTTAGGGGTTTTAAATAAATGGCAGCATGGACAAGATGGGCCGAAGGGCCTGTTTCCATGCTGTAAACCTCTATGACTCTATGTCATAGCGAGGATTGCGCTTGTGCAGTAGATCCGCACTGCCGGCCACCCAATCACTGGGTAGCTTGATCACTGGCTAGCCCCGCGACCCCTGTAACTCCAGCTGTGTGACCGCCCCCTCACAGCCCGATCAATGGCCCCCCCCAAACATGCCCAGGCCAGACTCGAACACCGTTTCCCCTTTCCGATCACCTGCCCTGCAGCCCCGACACCCCTAGCGGGCGGGCTGCTGCGCCACCACCCCTCCCGCCCATCCCAGTGGATGACCACAAATAGTGGCCTCCCTCCCTCTGTCACTTAGCCCAAAGTACAGAGTGGCAACGGGACCCCCTCCACCCCTACTGATGGCACTTTGCCTCTTGGGCCATGCGGGTTTGGGGGGGCAGGCTGGCACTGTCAAAGTGACAATACCCAGGGGGCATCCCCTGCACCCGACCCTCTCACAGGCCTCAGTTGTCCCACCTTCACTCCAGCGGGTCGGGCTGCCAACTCCCTGCAAGTGGGGAGCTATACAAAACCCCATTGGAGTGAAATATCCCAGATGGGCATTTCACTCCCCCACCCATCGCTTGCTTTCGGACATTGAGTATTTTCATAAAAAGCCAAGGCCAGAAAGTTCCTCCCTTTAGCCTTATACTCTTCCTTAAATCATTCATGGGAAAACAAGATGAATGGGCTAGCATCCAGTTCAAGTACAGTCCTGTTAAACCCCTTAGTGCTGAGGTGTCTCCTCAAGAACTACTCCACAATCAGGCATCGGGGAACACTGATCTTCATTCGGTCCACTTGCTTCATACTCCAAGTATTAACTGCCCACTCAGGGCGGTTCCCAACCAGCTCACCCCACACCCCTGATCACCTGACCCATTCCCCGAAAGGGGCTATGCCCCAACATACATAACAATTCCTCCTTGTTTTGGTCCTCTACGAGAGAAAATTAGAAAACAGTCTTCCTGACATAGTTAACATATTAAAACACCTCGATTAGATCACCGTCAGTCTTTCTAAATCAGTGGAGCACTAGCCACATTCATGCAAACTGCCCTTATAATTTAGCCCGACTTGGTTTGGTAGCATTCTCTATTCTGTGCCAAGGCCAATACATCCCCCCAATGCATGGTGCCCAAGATTGAAGATGGCGCACCACACAGGATCTGATACATTCTGTAGGCTCCAGTATGTATTATATGTCCAGAATTTTGCAAGAATGGGCAAGAATAATCTTCCATGTGACGCTGTCATTATGGTTGATAATGGCTGGAACTTTACCAGCACACTCATCCCGATTCCTGAGGCGGGCGAGGCTCAGGGAATGATGTTCTCTGCTGGCCTTGGGCGGGATCATATGAACCTCGAGCAGACGTGCCGGTAAAATTCCGTCCAATATGTTGGATATTGTAATGAGATCTATTCACATAGTTAGAAAGAATCAGGATCCAAATGTCTCACATTCAGATAATTTCTGAAGAGGTTAGAAAGTCTTGCATTTAATATAGACATGTGTGTGCCAAGGTATCTCAAACCATTTTACAGCCAATGAATACTTACAAACTGTAGTCACTGTTTCAGTACAGGAAATGCAACAGCCAATTTACTTGTACCAAGCTCTCATTACAGCCAATGGAAAGAATAACCTGATTATTTTCTTTTCCAAGTTTATTGAGGGATGAATATTGGCCAAGGCACTAGGAGGATCTCGCCGACATTTTTGGAACATAGAATATAGGAAAATTACAGCACAAACAGGCCCTTCGGCCCACAAGTTGCACTGATCATATCTCGACCTACTAGGCTTACCTATAACCCTCAATCCTATTAAGTCCCATGTACTCATCTAGAAGTCTCTTAAAAGACCCTATCAAATTTACCTCCACCACCACCGATTCCACGCACCCACCACCCTCTGAGTGAAAAACTTACCCCTGACATCTCCCCTGTACCTACTCCCCAGCACCTTAAACCTGTGTCCTTTTGTGACAGCCATTCCAGCCCTGGGAAAAAGCCTCTGAGAATACACCCCATCAATACCTCTCATCATCTTATGCACCTCTATCAGGTCGCCTCTCATCCTTTGTCCCTCCAAGGAGAAAAGACCGAGCTCTCTCAACCTATCCTCATAAGGCATGCCACCCAATCCAGGCAACATCCTTATAAATCTCCTCTGCACCCTTTCAATGGCTTCCACATCCTTCCTGTAATGAGGTGACCAAAACTGAGCACAGTACTCCAAATGGGGTCTGACCAGGGTCTTATAAAGCTGCAGCATTATCTCCCGACTCCTAAACTCAGTTCCTCAATTGATGAAGGCCAGTACACCATAAGCCTTCTTAACCACATCCTCTACCTGTGAAGCTGATTTGAGAGTACTATGCGCCCGGACCCCGAGATCCTTCTGATCTTCCACACTGCTAAGAGTCTTACCCTTAATATTGTATTCCTTCATCCCATTTGACCTGTCTTTGTTTGCCATGTGAAATTTCAGATCCAGCTGAGAGGGCAGACAGTGTCTTGGTTTAGGAGCTCGTCTGAAAATCCGACCTTCTGACAGTGCAGCACTCCCTTGGGTATTGCATCTTGTCACCAAGTTGTTCAACTGGGGCTTGACCCACAACCCTCAGGGATGAGAATTCTGCCTACTGTGCCATGGGTGAAACTAAGCTTATTACAAATGCGGGCTAACCATTGCAGTTAATATTATGCTGAATTATTAGCTAGTCTTAAGCAGCATATCATAATGGTAAAGGCATTGGTACGTAACTTGTGACTTTCCTTATTAATGTGATTAGAAAATATAGTCACTGATAGCAGTGACAGCGACATTTATTTGCTCCAACTCCCCTCCACACTTGACCCGCTCCATTTCTGCCATGATCTCTCTCCCCCTCTCCTTAACATCCTGACCTTGACTGAAATGCAGCCCCATGGGAGTGAATGTCACATACTGTGTCTCTTTTAATCCGCCATTCTTCACATTGTCAATGAACAGGAACTCGGCGATGTGAGGGGAGGGGGAAGGGGAGGGCTGGATGTGAACAGATCTCCGAGTACACTGGGAGATCGATGCATGTCCAATGGCCCTCTGAGCACTGTCTTCCTGGCCTCTCCAATGGGTTCAGGCTCCATCCATTCCACCCCCCCACCTCCCCCCACCCTCCCCCCAACATCCCTGCCAACTGGGACAAATCACGTGACAGCTTCTGTATCGCACAGAGCGCTGTAAATATATGAAACTCAGCTCACCCAAAAAACTGGTGGGAAAACTTTCTTTTCCAGCTGCATTCACCCCAACTGGAAATTCCTGCCCAAGGTCCACAGACCTCTGCACGGTCCACCAAATTTTCTGTCCCGCCCACTACGATTTCTGTGGCGGGTGGAATGGAAAAGTTCCACCTTTTGATTTTTTGAGAGAAAAAATGCTCCCAATATATAAATAAGTTGTTGATCTTGTACAGTGCAACAACAGGCACCATGCTTCATCTTCCCAGCTTTAACCATTTACAAGCAACCTTACACAGAGATACAGGGCGGAATTTTATCGGCACATTCCTACAAGTTCGTCCGATCCCGCCCGAGACCAATGAAGAACACCATTCTCCGAGCCTCGTCCACCCTGGAAACAAATTTTGGCCACAAGCTTCTTTACTGAGCAATTTCACCATTCTAGCTCTCACTCTGGAACAAGAATCATTGAATCCCTACAGTGCAGAAGGAGGCCATTCAGCCTATCGAGTCTGCACCGACCACTATCCCACCCAGGCCCTACTCCTACAACCCCACATATTCACCTGCCTAATCGCATGACACTAAGGGTCAATTTAGCACGGCCAATCAACCTAACTGCGTATCTTTGGATTGTGGCAGGAAACCAGAGCACCATAAGGAAACCCACGCAGACATGGGGAGAATGTTCAATATCACAAATGCAAGTCATGAGGAAATGTGAAGACTCCACATAGTTAGTGATGCAAGGTTGGAATTCAACCCGGGTTCCTGGAATTACAAGGCAGCAGTGCTAACTATTGTGCCACCATGCCACCCAACTTATATCAAAATACAATTGTCTTCACTAACAATGCCCTGATTGGTTCACTATCTCCGATCCTGCCTTCTTTTGCTGACAGATTATCTGCTGCTGACCTGAGTATTTGTGATGACTCAAGTTATCTCCTGAGATCCCATCATGCCACTGAAATTCCACAGTGAGAAGTCTCACAACACCAGGTTAGAGTCCAACCAGTTTATTTGATAGTAATCTCACAAGCTTTCGGAAACAGTGTTCCTTCGTCAGGTGTGCGGAAGGTTCTGATCAGAGAAGGGCATATAAAGTCACGCACAGTTTACAGATTACTGATTAGATTGCAAGTCTTTACAGCTAATCAAGTCTTCAAGGTGCAGAGATAGCATTGAGCACAGGTAAAAGAGATGTGTATTGTCTCCAGACAGGACAGTAAGTGTGATTTTACAAGCTCAGGCAAGCCATGGGGATTACAGATAGTGCAACATGAATCCAAGATCCTGGTTGAGGCTGTCCTCATGTATGCGGAACTTGGCCATCAGTCTGAAATTCCATACAGTGCTCAGGTATCAGTGTATGGATTGTTACACAAGGAGCAGATAATTTGATAGTTGCTGCAAAAGTTAAAGACCACATGATTCCTTTGTGTAATATTTTAGATAAAGATGTCACAAAGGTCTAAAGGAAGTGGCAGATGGATTTTAGTTTTGCACTTAACAAATTTGAACTGTGGACAACTTCCAAATTCAGTCAAATTGGCTCAGGGATTCGATGGCGTACAAAAAGGGTCAAGAAAGCATATGTTCAGAAGAAGCGCCAAGCGTCAGAAGTGTATGAGACACATGGGCCAGATGGAGTCAATCTGAAATCTTCAAGGTAATGAGTGAGAAATAGGTAACTCCAGCCAAATCGTTGCAGGAGATCCATTAATACAGAAATGACGTCTAACAGCTGGAGAGTGGCTCTTAAGTTGCTGGCAGTTAAAAAAAAATTAGCAAGGCGTCAATTAGGAACTTACAGGCCGATCTGTCTAAGTCTCGTGTTCAAAGAAGGCCCTTGAGACTACAACAGTGGCAACAACTTAAATTTATGTAGCACTATTATCAACGTAAGGCATTCTAAACAGCTTCATAGGACAAAATTTGACTCTGAGCCACAAAGGGAGATGTTGGGATGGTTGATCAATAGCTTAGTCAATGAACCATACAATGAAGAGGCCATTTGGCCCAATGTGTCTGTGCCAACTCTTTGAAAGAGCTATCAAATCATTCCAACCTCCCCTTGTACAACAACTCCCCATGACTCAGCATTTATTTCCCTTTTCTGTGATTTCGCCAATTGCCTGTCCAAAATTCTAATTGAATTTGCTTCCACCAGCCACTCTTGTCAGTGAGTTCCAGGTTAGAACAACTCATGGCATCTCAGAGGAGAAGAGAGAAGCAGGCAGGTGGAAGAGTTTAGGAAGAGAATCCCAAAGCCATTGGGCTGCCGGCTACAGAACACTCCTGATTACCTGGACAAAGTCTGTAAAGGAAGGTTGACGCGCTCCTCCTTTTGATGAAGGGCAAATTCACGCTGATCGATCTTGTTACCAAATGAGAAAATGCTGGAAAATCTCAGCAGGTCTGGCAGCATCTGTAAGGAGAGAAAAGAACTGACATTTCGAATCCAGATGACCCTTTATCAAAGCCAAAAGGCATAGGAAGTGGAAGATATTTATACTGCGGGGCGAGAGAATGAAAGCTTGATCTAGTTCCCCATTTTAAATCAATCTCAAGCCAATTGGAATGCAACCCTAATATTTTTTACACCAAGATAACTAGCCTCTAATATTTTCCTCTGTAATAGGTTGATTTACAAAATGCAGCATTGCATATGTCTGCTTCTTCCCCACAGCATGGTGACACTGTGGTTAGCACTGCTGCCTCACAGTGCCAGGGACCTGGGTTCAATTCCCAGCTTGGGTGACTGTGCGGAGTTTGCATGCTCTCCGGGTGCGCTGGTTTCTTCCCACAGTCCAAAGATGTGTGGGTTAGATCCATTAGCCATGCTGAGTTGCCCCTTATTGCTCCAGGATGCATAGGTTAGGGGGATTAGTGGGGTAAATGTGTCAGGTTAGGGGGATAGAGCCTCAGTGGGATTGTTGTTGGTGTAGATTCAATGGGCTGAATGGCATCCTTCTGCACTGTCGGGTTTCTATGATACTTCCATGACCCTCTCTTTGGACTTTTTTAAGCCCAACAGAAAACAAGTGGGGAAATTAACAAATCACCAAGGCATATTAAAGTGACAGCATCTTAAAGGGGCAACGTAACAAGGACAGAAATCAGAAAGGAATCTTAGCTAACTAACTTTTTTGAGTAAGGAAGCACTCCAGTTCCAGACGCTGCCTAACAATCATGGAATAATCTCTCTTTAGAAATATTTTAGATATTTGATTTCACAATCTCCCTCATCTGAGCTTTATAACAGTATAACGTATTGCTGGACATCAATTAGGAAGTTACAGACCAATATGTCTAAGTCTGGTGTTCAAAGCAGGCCCTTGAGACTATAACAGCGGCACCAACTTAAATTTATGTAGCGTCATTATCATCGTAAAGCATTCTAAACAGCTTCATAGTGGCGTAGCAGACAAAATTTGACATTGAGCCACAAAGGGAGATATTAGGAGTTATTGTGACCAACAATTTAACATACCCTGCTTCTGATGCAATACCTTCAATTATGTGATTAACTTAGTGGGCAAGAAATAGACCATAAGACATAGGAGCAGAATTAGGCCAGTCGGCCCATTGAGTCTGCTCTACCATTCAATCATGGCTGATATTTTTCTCATCCCCATTTTCCTGCCTTTTCCCCATAAATAAGACCACAAGATGTGGAGTTGCTGGCATTGGACTGGGGTAGGCACAGACTCACCTGATGAAGGGGCAGCACTCCGAAAGCTCGTACTACCAAATAAACCTGTTGGACTTTAGCCTGGTTTTGTGAGACTACTTACTAAAACCATAAGAACGAGTGGATAAGATATATTTTGACGATTTGAAACTGCACACTTCAAGTCAACATGTCAAAGGTTTCAAAAGATACTAAATGCTGTAAAAATCAAAAATTGAGGTACCAACTAGATTGGAAATGAGAGAGAACAATTGCAAAACCATAAATTGTCAAAAATACGCACATCTGTTAATTAGTACCTGTAAAAGAAAAATTAATATGTTAAAGTTTCATTTGAGACCCTCAATCAAAATACAACAATTCTGATCAGGCACCGGGTGGCACGGTGGCGCAGTGGTTAGCACTGCTGCCTCACAGTGCCAGGGACGCAGGTTCGATTCCAGACTTGTGTCACTCTCTGTGTGTGTGGAGTTTGCACATTCTCCCCGCGCCTGCCCCAGTTTCCTCCCACACTCCAAAGATGCGTGGGTTAAGTTGATTGGCCATGCTAAATTAACACTAATATCAGGGGATTAATAGGGTAAATATGTGGGATTATAGGAGTAGGGTCTGAGTGGGATTGTGGTCAGTACAGACTCGATGGGCCAAATGGCCTCCTTCTGCACTGCAGGGATTCTATGATTCCACTTGTAGCATTAATTGATTTGTTTTTCCTTTAGGAGTTGACAGACTGAAAATTAACACTGAAAGTAAATGCTTAGAATGAATGTGCAAGGCTTAGAACGGGAAAAATATGACGCGTGGGAGTTTGATAATGTTTATTGCCAAAGGAAAAGTAATTACTGACAATGGGTACCACATACAAGGAATTGATTGTCTATGATTATCAACCATTCACTGGAATGAGCAAAGCTTGGCCATGATATGAGTTGGCACTCTCATGTCTGAGTCACGACGTTGTGGGTTCAAGACCCCTCCAGAACTTGAAGAGCAAAAATCCAGCTTACTGCACTATTGAGGGAGTGTTTCACTGTTTAAGGTGCTGTCTTTCAATTAGGATGTTAAACTGAGCTCCCGTCTATTGCCTCGGGTGGATGTAAAAGATTCCGTGGCACTAATCCAAAGAAGAGGGGAGGCAGTGGCATTGTGGTATTGTGACTGGACCAACCATCCACAGACTTAGGGTAACAGTCTAGGGACACGGGTTCGAATCTCACCACGGCAAATGGTGAAATTTTAATTCAAGAGAAATCTTGAATTAAAGGTCTAATGATGACTATGAGACAATTGTCATTTGTCATAAAATCCCATCTGGTTCATTAATGGCCTTTTGCGAAGGAACTCTGTTACCCTTACCTGGACTGGCCCATATGTGACTTCAGATGCACAGCAACGTTGACTCTTAAATGCCTTCAGTGTTGGACAATAGATGCTGGCCCAGCCAGTGATGCTCACATCCCAGGAACAAATAAAGAGAAGAGCAATTTTCCTTCAATCAACATCACAAAACCCCATTAGTTAGATATTATCACATTGCTTTTTAAGGGATTTTGCTGTGTGCAATTTGGCTCCTGTGTTTCCTACATTGCGAGAGTGAATCCACTTTAAAAGTATTTAATTGAGAGTAAAGTGCTTGGGATGCCTGGTGGATGTGTATGGTGATCTACGAATGTAAGTATTTATAGACTTTAGAATGGATGAGTTTGACTGTCAATTCATAAATTCACTCAAACCAGCAAAGGTCCAGAGTATTTCAAAACCAAGGTTGAATTTCCAGGCAACAGATAGTGGTACAAATCTGGCCTACAAAATTTGAATATTACTGAAAATGGGATGGAATTTTCCCATCCCGCCTGCCCACGGGAACCGTGGTGAGTAGCCTGTCCATGGACCATGCAAAGATACATTGACTTTGGGCAGGATTTTCCAACCCTGGGCAAAGCAAAGCAGCTTTGACAAAGGGTCACCTGAACTCAAAACATCCACTCTTTTCTCTCCTCATAGATGCTGCCAGACCTGCTGAGATTTTCCAATACTTTCTCTTTTGGTTTCAGATTCCAGCATCCGCAGTAATTTTCTTTTATTCAGAATTACATTCATACTTTTCTTCAGCCTTCACAACGGAAGATATAAATAATGTACCAGAAGTGCTGAGAGAAACAAGTTTTAGTGAGAAGCTGAAGGAAATCAGCATTAGTAAAGAAATGGTTTTGGGGAATTTGATGGGATTGAAAGTTGATAAGTCTCAAGCTCCTGATAATCTCCACCCTATAGTACTTAAGGAAATGACCCAGGAAATAATGGTTCCATTGGTGGTTATTTTCCAAAATTCTTTGGACTCTGGACTGGTTCCTACAGATTAAAGGATAGGTAATGTAAGCCCGCTATTCAAAAAGGGAGCTAGAGAGAAAACAGGGAACTATAGAGCAGCGAGCCTTACTCGGAAAGTTGCTGGAGCCCATTATCAAGGATTTCAGCACTGAGTATTCGGAAGGCAGTGATATAATCAGACAAAGTCAGCAGGGATTTACAAGAGGAAAATAATGCTTGATGAAAGTATTGGAATTGTTTGTGGATGTAACCAATGGAGTTTACTGAGCAGAAACAGTGGATGTTTATTTAGACTTCCAGAAGACTTTTGACAAAATTTCGCATAGCAGAGTACTATCTAAAGTTAAAGCCCATGGGATTTCAGGTAATGTCTTGAGATGGATAGAACGCTAGTTAGCAGATAGGAAGCAAAAATTTGGTGTAAAATGTTTTATTTTCTGATTGGCAGTCAGTGATGAGTGGGGTTCTGCAGGGATCTGTGCAAGGACCCCCAACTGTTCACATTATGTATTAATGATTTGGAAGAGGGAACTAAATGTATTATCTCCAAATCTGCAGATGATACAAAGTTGGGTGGGAGGGTGAGTCCTGAGGAGGATGCAGAGATATTTCAATGTGATTTGGACAGGCTGAGTGTGTGGGCATATGCATGATGGATACAGTTTAATGTGGATAAGAGGTTATCCAGTTTGGTAACAATAATGGGAAGATGGATTATTACTTGAATGGGTATAAACTGAGAGAAGTGGATACTCAGCGAGACCTTGGTGTCCTTGTGCATCAGTCATTGAAGTGCTGGGATACAGCAGGCAGTAAAGAAGGCAAATGGTATGTTGACCTTCAAAGCGAGAGGATTTGAGTACAGGGATAGAGATGTTTCGCTACATTTGATGTGGAGATGTCGGCATTGGTGACATTACTACAATTGTACAGGACATTGGTGACTCCACACCTGGAGTACTGGTGCTTTTATCTAAGGAGGAATGTCCTTGCTATAGAGGGAGTACAGTGAAGGTTTACCAGACTGATTCATGGGACGGCATGTCTGTCATAAGAGGAGAGACTAAATATATTCATTGGAGTTTAGAAGAGTAATAGGAGATCTCATAGACACTTATAAAATTCTAACAGGGCCAGACAGGGTAGATTCAGAAAGAATGTTTCCAGTGGTGGAGGGGTCCAGAACTCGGGTCATAGTTTGAGGTTAAGGTGTAAATGTTTTAGAATGAGGTGAAGAGAAATTTCTTCACCCAAAGAGTGGTGAATGTATGCAATTCACAACCACAGCAAGTCATTGAGGCCAAAACATTGGCTTTCAAGAAGAAATTAGATATAGCTCTTGGGGCTAAAGGGAACAAGGGAAATGGGAGGAATGGGGATCAGGATATAGATTTTGATGATCAGCCATAATCAAAATGAAAGGTAGACCAGGCTCGAGGGGCGAAATGGCCTATTCCTGTTTCTATCTTCTATGTATCTATGATTTGAGAATATTTTTAGACATACTGAAGACATCAAAGATGCTCAAAAATGCAAGTTTGATGTTTCTTTTAATTAATTGGATAAGCATGTATTCTGATACGTGTTACTTATTTTTCGTTTTGTAAGTTTGTATGTTAGAGAGGGGGTTAAATTTATACATGGTTCTTCCACTGTTGGAACCTGGCAATATTCATCAGCAAAGCAAAATACTACAAATGCTGGAAATGCGAATTAAAGCCATGGAGTGTTGTAAATACTCAGCAGGCCAGGCAGAAAATGTAGAGAAAGGAACAGTTACTTAATGAGATATTCCAGGCCCAAAGACTCGAGGGAAATTATCACAGGTAATAATGGCTACCCTTGTTGTTGACACCAACATCCAGAGAATTAATAAAATAAAACAACAAATCAAATACATCCAGAAGGAAGTTTTGTTGTCTCCATTGTTTTGGCTGTCTTTTACATGGTCTGTGAGATCTTTGCTAAAATGGCTATCCCGGAAGAGTTTCTGCTCGTCTTCCAGCTCAGTAGGCTCAAAAAAAAAGTATTTTCATTAACCTTTGAACAAGGTCATATATGTAAAAGGAAATGAAATGCTTAAAAGGAGAAAAATAATTCTGCAGGTTACTATGACGTTACTGTACCTTTAAGAATTTTTTTTCAATCATGATCTCTGCAGCTCCAGTGGTTTCTTAGCTTACAGCTTCAGTGATGCCATTGTTGGTGGTTTGACTGGAAATGAGTCTTTTTATTGCTACTTAAGTGACTTAAATGGGGGTGTTTGTGTTTAATCTGTGATTAGTTTTAAAATCCTGCATTATTAGGAGGATGGTGATGTATTTTACAGGTTTTTTTTCCCAGTGAGTTTGAGGTTTCATTTTCAGTTCTGGGCTACAGAGATAGTAAGCTGAATAGAAATTTCTCTCTCCATGTTTTATTCGAAAATTCTGCTGGTGATCTTAAAGCAAGGTTTTGCCTTCTTGAAGGAAAAAAATCTGCTCTTACTGGGGGATGGATCAGAGTCTCTTTGGTGTTTTGGGAACAGTTCGGAGTAAATCCAGACAACTGCAGACTTCAACCAAAGGACTCCATTTCCATTATCACATAAGTAGTAGGCTTTGCTGTTTTGAACCTGCTTAAAGGGTTTTGTCTATAGCAAAGGATTTGGTTTGATTGGAACACATTAGACACCTTTGTTAATGGTTATGGATTACAGTGGTTGCTTTGTTTCTTATTTGTAATTGATAAAAGTTTTGGTAATTTTCTTACAGTGCATGTTAACTGTATTCATAAATAAACTTTGTTTGATAAAAGCTCCCTAGTGGGTCATTTAAATCACACCTGAAGTGAAACCTATCATGCTTATCCTAGCCAAATTCAAGATGCAAAACTTATGATTCAGACAGACTTCATAAAACACTTTGGAGTTTCTAACCTAGACCATAACAACAGAAGTGGAGAGAGACTTTGTTGGAAATACCCAGATGGGCAATCATTGTTGGACATAAGGTCGGTATCTTGGGGATGAGCACTTAATCAATTTTGGGTAATGGGCTTCCACTCGAGTTTTAGTTTTGGCTGTGAGACCTACTCTGTAGTTTGAGAACTTTCTGTTCTTGCCTTACAATTGGATAATAATCAGGATGCCTTATATATTCAGGAACATCTTCTCAACATTTGTGATCTTCCCACTGTTCGAAAGGAGTAATGCCAAAGTTTGCAGCTGATTCAAAACTTGTAGACAGCAGTTTAGAGAGAGTTATTTGGATACAATGCAATCTGTATGTGCAGCAAAACATTTTGATGGCAAAAATAATTGCACATGAGAAAAACAGAATAATAACTTTTCCACTTTGAGTGTCCACTTGGTGCATAACAGACTTTATAAAAAATCATTCTTGGAAAGAGAGGGTCACTGGCAAGATGGATATCCATTAGTTTAGATGAATTCTTTTCATAGAATCCCTAAAGTGCCGAAGGAGGCCTTTTGGGCCCATTGAGCCTGCACTAACAACAATCCCACCCAGGCCCTATCCCTGTAACCCCACATGTTTACAGTGCTAGTCTTTCTGAGACTAAGTGGGAATTGAGCATGGCCAATCAACCTAACTCATACATTTTTGGACTGTTGGAGGAAACCAGAGCACCCGGAAAAAAAACATGCAGACACAGGAGAACATGCAAACCCTATGTAGACAATCACGCAAGGCTGGAATTGAACCTGGGTCCCTGGCATTGTAGGCAGCAGTGCTAACCACTGTACCACCATGCCACCCGATCAGAGAAGATGGTGCGAGACCATTTCCTAAAGAACCATCAGGGCGGGTTGATATTTACCTGTGGGTGATGTTTTGAGTTACTACAATAAGTAGTTAAGAGCAATGTTATTGATATCGGACTGGAGTCACATATTGGCGAGACACATAAGGACAGTGTGGTCTCTGAAAGAACACTAATTGCATTTCTACAACGATCTGACAGAATCGTGGTCATTTTTTGAGACACTGGCTTTTTATGAATGGCATGGTCAGAGTGGAGAGTCAGATATTCTTTCATAGGGTAGATAAGTCAAGTCCTTGAGGTTATAGGTTTAAGGTGCACCTTAAACCTCAGAGGGTGGTGAGTGAGTGGAATTGGCTGCCGTCGGTGGTGGTGGAGGCAAACTCGTTGGGGTCTTTTAAGAGACTTCTGGATGAGTACATGGAGTTTAATGGGATTGAGGGTCATAGATAGGCTTGGTAGGTAGGGATACGATAGGTGCAACTTGTGGGCCGAAGGGCCTGTTTGTGCTATAGTGTTCTAAGGTGTATGGAGAAAAGTTTCGAGGACATGTGTGAGGCAAGTGTTTTTACACAGAGGGCGGTGAATGTCTGGAACGTGCTGCCCGGGGAGGTGGTGGGAGCAGATACAATCGCAGCATTTAAAGAGCATCTGGATGAATACATGAACAGGATGGGAATGGAAGGATAAGGAATCCGTAAGTGCGTACGATTTTAGTTTTGGCGGACATCATGATTAGCACAGGCTTGGTGGGCCAAAAGGCCTGTTCCTGTGCTGTACTGTTCTTTGTTCTTTGCTCTTATTTCAAGAATATTTTAAGTGAGTTCAAACACTCGAACTGCCAAGGAGGGATTTGAATTCACACACACACAGACTTATTAGTTAAAGCCTTGAAACTATTAGTCTAGCAACAGCCGCAAAACAAGGCAGCACGATGGCACAGTGGTTAGCACCTCACAGTGCCAGAATTCTGGTCTTGGGTAACTGTGGGGTTTGCATCTTCTCCCCTGTGTGGGTTTCCCCCAAGTGCTCCGGTTTCCTCCCACAGTCCAAAGGTGTGCGAGGTTAGGTTGATTGGCCTTTAGTGCTGGGGGATGAAGGGGATAGGACCTGGGCGGGATTATTGTTGGTGTGGGCTCGATGGGCCATATGGCCTCCTTGTGCACTGTCGGGATTCGATGATTCTATGTACATAACCGTGCTCTACCTGATCAAACGTATCTAGGTTGTAATGCAACTGTCGGGGGACAGGATCCTGCAGTGCTCTCTCCTCATGTTATTTTTTGAGGCCTTTTACTTGAAGGCAGTCCAGGGTCAGAGCTGCAGGCCAAAGGAAAAAAACAGCAAACCTTTCAGGACCACTTGCTTGCCCAACATGTTAGTTTAAATCAGAGGTTCCAACTCGTCTGCCTTGAGCAAATGTTGAATCCCAAGAAGGAAGCAGTGTGTCATTTCTCCAGGGGTTAAATTAATGACCTGAAGATGAGGAAGGTCAGGATAATGGACAAAGAAAGCTCTCCCATTCATTGACATGCCAACACTGCACTTTCACCAACTGCAGGGGACACTCAAAACCATCTTCTCTTTCAATTACATTTTCGTGGCATGGACTTTGTTGGCAAGGTTAGCAATTATTGCTTATCTGGAGTACGTAGAGATCAGCAATAATCTGATTGAATGATGGAGCAGGCTCGAAAGGCTGGATTGCCTACTTCTGCTCCACATTGTGATGTTCTATGTTCCTATGTATTTGGCTCTAAGAAGGTGGTGATGGGCCTTCTTCCTGAATTACTGGCAGAAGGTTGCACACCAAAGTGGCTTACTGGGTCACCATGGAGATGTTTAGGAGTTAATCATGTTGGTGTGGAACTGGGGCCACGTAAAGGCCAGATCAGGTCAGATCAATAGATTCTGTTCCTCCGAGGACATTCATGAATCAGCCGGATTTGAAGAATGATCCAACAGTTTGATGGCCACTTTTACTGATGTCAGCTTTTTTAAAACTGACTTCAAATTCTCAGGTTGTCGGGGAGTGCTGCACAGCTGGGGTGAGACATTCAACCAAGGCCCCATCTGCTCTCACATGTGGACATAAAGCTCTTGAAATAAAAAGTGAACACCAGTAAAAGAGACCATTATATTAAAGAAGAGCAATTCTCCTGAATAGTTACTCTCCAGTCAACATCATCATTAATAAATGATCTGGTTATTGTCACATTGTTGTTTGTGGGGTTTTGCTGTGCAGAAAATGGCTGCTGTGTTTACCTCATTGTGACTGTGACTGCACTTCAAGATGTACATTATTGGTGTAGGGTGCTTTAGGGCTTGCTGTGTTCATGAAAGGTGCTAAATTAATGCCTGTCTTTTTCCAAGTAAGAAGTCTCACAACATCAGCTTAGAGTCCAACCAGTTTATTTGATAATAATCTCACAAGCTTTCGGAAATGGTGTTCCTTCGTCAGATGTGTGGAAGGTTCTGATCAGAGAAGGGCATATAAAGTCACACACAGTTTACAGAATACAGATTAGAATGCAAGTCTTTACACCTAACCTGCTATTCAAGTCTTAAAGATGCAGACAATGTAAAGACTTGCATTCTAATCAGTATTCTGTAAACTCTGTGTGTCTTTATACGCTCTTCTCTGATCAGAACCTTCCATATACCTGACGAACGAACACGGTTTCCGAAAGCTTGTGGGTTTACTATCAAATAAACTGGTTGGACTTAAACCTGGTGTTGTGAGACTTCTTACTGTGTTTACCCCAGTCCAACACTGGCATCTCTACAGCATGTCTTTTTCCAATTCAGGAACATAAGCTTTGACTTTATCGCACCTCCTAATATATCTGCCTTGAAACTTCTTGGAAATGCCTGCAGCATGACTGTGGCACAGTGGTTAGCATTGTTTTCTCACAGCGCCAAGGAATCAGGTTCAATTCTGGCCTTAGGTGACTACCTATGTGGAGTCCACACGTTCTCCTCATATCTGTGTGGGTTTCCTTCGGGTGCTCCGGTTTCCTCCCACACTCCAAAGGTGTGTAGGTCAGGTGGTTTAATGCACAGGTTTACTGGGATAGGGCGCGGTGAGATGCTTTTTTGGAGAGCTGGTATAGGCTTGATGGACCGAATGCCCTTCTTCTGCACTGTTGGGACTCTATGGATTCAATGGACTACAACAACTCACATTTACATCGTGTTTTCTTAACAGAAATATATCCCCAAGTTTCTCAGGAAAGTCATCAGATGAAGATAGGGGTCAAAACAAAGGACAGGTGAACACAAGTTGAGGGGTTGAGTTTCAGGTAGTATCTGAAAGAAGGAGGTAGAGGTGGAAACCATCCTGGAAAGAATTCACATACAGTTGAAGGAATGGAAGCAGAGAAATGACATAGCCGACCTCTGTTCCTTCCATCTGGTTAATCCAGACTTTATTCTGGAAAAGGGGAGGGAAAATTCTCCCTTTTTCCATATGAAACACAAGTTGGGCATTAGCAAGTGTGGTGAAGTTGGTCGTTGTAGTCAAACACGCTCATCCTGCGTATGAATAATTTGCAAGTTAGAGGGGCAATTCGCCCCGCTACTGCATTGCACTAGCAGTGCAACGGGCTGGGAGACATCAGAGGAGACTGTTTAGCGGGCTCCCCGCTGGGCACCACGTCTTCGGGCCAGGTTTTTTGGAGACATCAGCTCCGCGCCAGAAATCAGTGCAAAGCCGATTTAAATATTTAAATTTGTATTTGCAGTTCATTAGCAGGCCCAGGATTGAAGTCTCCAGGCTCACTGTCACCTATCCCCTCACCCCCACCAGGAGTGGTTCACTCCAGCGGAGTTTACAACAGCTCCCCACGAACAGGGAACTGGCAACCCCATCGCGCTGGGGAGAACAGAGGCCATGGAGGCAACCCCCCCCCACCCCCCCGCTCCCCCCCAAGGCGGTCAGGGGTAATGAAGGGGTTGCCCCATGGACAGTGCCAGCCTGCCCTCTGGTACAGCCCAAGGGGCACCTTGGCACTGCTCACTGGGCATCGGGCGGTCGGGGCTACCAGGAGTGGGTGAGGGCTGCTGGGAGGTCAGAGCTGCCGGGAGGTCAGATATGCCAGAAATTCGGGGCTGCCTGGGGTGGGGATGGTTGGGGGAGGGAGGGGGGGAGTGGTGGTGGGGGTGGTGCTGTCAGGGCAGCTGGGGATGGGAAGGTGGTTGGGAGATCGGGGCTGGCCATGGGGTGGGGAGGTAGGAGTGGGGGAGGGCATTGGGAAGCCAGCGATTGGGGGGTGGGAGGTGGGTGGGGTGGGGGAGCAGGTCGGAAGGGCAGCAACCTGAAGGCTGGCAGTGCGGGGCCGATGCACATGCGACAACCTGAGCGCGAATAGATCAACGCATGCGCAATGGCCCACTCAGTGTTGGAATTATTTTGGGAGAATCACCCTCTGCATTTTAAAACTACATTCGACTGCTCTTTAATTTATGGGCAACAGTTTAGGACCTTTAGATGTTGAGAAGGAAAAGAACATTTCTGGAACTCTTGCTGCTCAAAGTGCGTAGAGAACCCACTTTGCTGTCAGCTATGGGGATCCTCCTGATTCCCTGTCTGAGGCACTGCATTATCCCACCCCAAATTCCAAGGATAGATTACCAAAGTCTAACCAAGACCTGGAGCCTTGCGAAAGACCTCAGTGAAAACTTCATCCTTGGTCCATGGGATCAAGCTCACCCTTGAAAGTATAGTAATAGCCTGGGTGAGGGGCAATCCCAGTAAAACCTGACACCACCCCGAATTTCTTCCCTCTAGTCACCAGGTGTAAATCTCCCTTCACAAACTACCCTATAAATTCAGTGAATTGAAGGTCCACACTTTAAACGAAGGCTATCTTTTACCTATAAGCTTGCGCTTTCATCAATGGCCAAGCTGTAACTCAAAGGCCATCCCTCAGTAGTGTATTATTTTATTTATTAGTATCACAAGTAGGCTTACATTAACACTGCAAAGAAAATCCCTCAGTCACCACACTCTGCCGCCTATTCCAGTACACTGAGGGGGAATTTAGCATGGCTCGTCTTTCGGACTGTGGGAGGAAACCAGAGCACCCGGAGGAAACCCACGCGGACATGGGGAGAACATGCAGACTCCACACAGACGGTGGCCCAAGCTGGGAATCGAACCTGGGTCCCTCACGCTGTGAGGCAGCAGCGCTGCTCTGCTGCTTATTCCAAGAGTTGCGGTTTTATTTTTCTCAAAAGCTGATCCATCACTCAAAGGGCGATTTTTTTTTTTGCTTAAGGTTCACCGAGTGCCTGCCCTTTCAATTCACAGAAAATCCGATTTGAAATCTTCAATGGCAGGAAATGCACTCGGGCACTGTGAGCTCAACAGGTTCTGAAGTTAGATCCTGGAACAGAGCTCCGATTCCATCACACTTCCGCCAAGTTTTTATGCACTCCCCGTGGTGCAATTTCATGAGCACTGAGCAAGCCAGATTGCAAACCCATAGGAAGCTCGCAGAGTCCTGATTACTTTCAAAGGGATGGAACAAGCAGAAAGAGGTGACATTTCATTCCTCTAAACACACAGAAAAAGCCGCAATCTGTTCTTTCCACAGCTCGCTTTCACTCCGCAGCCTCCAGTTGGCACAGACATCGCTTTGTGCTGTGCCAGGGGTAGTATATAAAAAGTGTTCTTCCCATGACTGCTTGGCATTTGGTACTATAAATGCTCTGTGCATAACAATAACTCACGATCATATAGCATCGAAAACATTCAGTCACTGACATGGGCGCCAGTGTAAATCAGCAACAGGAAAGTTTCAGGGAGCACAGCTTGTGAGTGGTGCACTTTTAGAGGATTTGGTATCTAGGGGATTTTCACAGTAACTTCATTCCAGTGTTAATGCAAGCCAACTTCTGACATGAATTAAATAAACTTAAGGCTTATTGATTAGTTACATGGGTAAGATGGGTGCAGAGGGATATGGGCCAAATGCGGGCAATTGGGACTAGCTTAGGGATTTGAAAAAGAAAAGGGTGGCATGGACAAGTTGGGCCAAAGGGCCTGTTTCCACGCTGTAAACTTCTGTGATTTTATGACTCTATGATGGTGAAAGTTGAGAAGTCAAACATAAGCACTCAGAAAAAGTGACAAAAATAAGCATTAGAGAAAGTAAAGCTCTCTTTCATAAACTATTGGGCATTTTTAATCTCATACTAAATTGCCCTTTAGTGTCCAAAGATGTGTAGGTTAGGTGGATTGGCCATGATAGATTCTCCCTCAGTGTACCCAAACAGGCTCCAGAGTGTGGCGACTGGGGGTTTTGATTGAAACTTCATTGCAGTGTTAATGTAAGTCTACTTGTGACACCAATAATTAAACTTTTAAAACCTCTAGTTTCCTGATTTTTACTGTGATTAAAGCAGAGATGACACCCATTTCTGCATGTAATGGGTCTTATTCGGTACAGCCCTCGGAGTGAAGGGGATCATAGGATATGGAAAGAAAGGCAGGAAAAGGTTATTGAGTTGAGATGACCAGCCATGGTCATAATGAAAGGCAGAGCAGGCACAAGGGGCAGAATGGCCTCCTCCAGCTCCTATTTTCTAAACAAAAAAATTCACAGCTATTTCACATGTGCAGGCTTCATGGGTGGCATGGTGGCACAGTGGTTAGCGCTTACAGTGCCAAGGACCTGGGTTCAGTTCCCAGCTGGGGTCACTGTCTGTGTGGAGTTTGCACATTCTCCCCATATCCACATGGGTTTCCTCCAAGTGTTCCGGCTTCCTTCCATAGTCTGAAAGATGTACTGGTTAGGTGCATTGGCCATGCTAAATTGCCTTAGTGCACCCAAACAGTGTGGCAGAGAAGGGATTTTCACTAACTTTCTGGCAGTGTTAATGTAAGCCTGTTTGTGAAACTAATAACTAAACTTTAAAACTAACTTGTGACAATTTCTCTCTGACTCCATACCCAGGCTCAACTAATCAAGCACAGCGAGCATCAAAACTAAACAGACTCACTTAATCAAACACAGGACAATTGAACACTACACTGAACACCATGGCCTGGTCTTCCTCATCTTCTCTCTGGCCTTTATCAAACCTGGTATGGATTTGATCTTCAAAGCCTTGCCCTTAATCAATGTTTCTCAATTGTAAAAAGCCGTTGAAGGAGTTGTCTCTAAATCCATTGGGTTTATCCACTGAGCACAGTGGGAATCCATCACTTCAGAGAGTTTCAATCGGATAACGGGGTTTGCTATTGCTGTCTTGCATTATCTTAAACAAGACTCCCTTGTAAAAACATAGAATTGCCCCTCTTCAATGTTTAACCGTTTTATTTATTAGTCACAAGTAAGGCTTACATTAACACTGCAGTGAAGTTACTGTGAATATCCCCTAGTCTCCACACTCTGGTGCCTGTCCAGGTCGATGTACACAACCAACATGTCTTTCAGACTGTGGGAGGAAACCAGAGCACCTGGAGGAAACCCAGCAAACACAGGGTGACCATGCAAACTCCACACAGACAGTAACCCAAGCTCGCAATCAAACCCGGATCCCTGGCACTGTGAGGCAGCAGTGCTAACCACTGCGTCACCCAAATTATTATTTTGTTGTAACATCCTTATAGTGCTGAACAATAAGTCCCTAATCTAAGGAAGAATAATATTGTGGATAAAAGGGACATAAGAACATAAGAACTTAAGAAATAGGAGCAGGAGTAGGCCATCTAGCCCTTCGAGCCTGCCCCGCCATTCAATAAGATCATGGCTGATCTGTCGTGGCTCAGTTCCACATTCCCGCCCTCTCCCCATAACCCTTAATCCCCTTGCCTATCAAAAACCTATCAACCCGCTTCTTAAATATATTTAGAGAGGCAGCCTCCACCACTTCAACGGGCAGAGAATTCCAGAGATTCACCACCCTTTAAGTGAAGAAGTTCCTCCTCAACTCTGTTCTAAACCGCCCCCCCTTTATCTTGAGGCTGTGCCCCCTAGTCATACTGTCCTTTCTGAGCGGGAAGAGCCGCTCCACCTCTATCCTATCCATCCCATTCATCATCTTATACGTCTCAATGAGATCTCCCCTCATTCTTCTAAACTCTAATGAGTACAAGCCTAGTTTATTCAGCCTCTCCTCATAGTTCAACCCCCTCAACTCCGGTATCAGCCTAGTAAACCTCCCCTGCACTCCCTCCAAGGCCAAAATATCCTTGCGTAAGTGCGGCGACCAAAACTGCACACAGTACTCCAGCTGTGGCCTCACCAGTGCCCTATACAACTGCAGCAAGACCTCCCTACTTTTATATTCAATCCCCCTCGCTATGAAGGCCAGCATCCCATTAGCCTTCCTGACCACCTGCTGCACCTGCAGGCTGGGTTTTTGCGACTCATGCACAAGGACCCCGAGGTCCCTCTGCACCGTCGCATGCTGCAGTTTTTCGCCATATAAGTAATAGTCCTTCCTACCATTATTCCTACCAAAGTGGACAACTTCACACTTGCCAACATTAAATTCCATTTGCCAGTTACTGGCCCATTCGCCCAGCCTATCTAGATCCTTCTGCAGACTTTCCACGCCCTCCGCACAATTTGCCGTTCCACCAATCTTGGCGTCATCAGCAAATTTCGACACCATACACTTGGTTCCCTCCTCCAGATCATCTATATACATACTGTTGAAGCTTCTTATCCTGCACTCAACAGGATAGTTCACAAGAATAACAACATAAAGTGAAAACAACAACTTATGTTTCATAGCATGTAGCAGTCTGAATGTGGCAAGTATGGAACTTAGTCTCATAAAAAAGCAATAGATGCTAGCCCCCTTAAAGATTTAAAGCCTGACTGTAATAGATTGCTTGCTAGCTAAGGGTATAAAAGAGGATGAAGAGCCAAGACAGGTAGATAGTTTAATACATAAGAACATAAGAACATAAGAAATAGGAGCAGGAGTAGGCCATCTAGCCCTTCGAGCCTGCCCCGCCATTCAACAAGATGATGGCTGATCTGTCGCTGCTCAGTTCCACTTTCCCGCCCTCTCCCCATAACCCTTAATCCCCTCTCTTATCAAAAACCCATCAACCCGCGTCTTAAAAATATTTAGCGAGGCAGCCTCCACCACTTCAACGGGCAGAGAATTCCAGAGATTCACCACCCTTTGAGTGAAGAAGTTCCTCCTCAACTCCGTTCTAAACCGCCCCCCTTTTATCTTGAGGCTGTGCTCCCTAGTCCTACTATCTTTTTTGAGCGGGAAGAGTCTCTCCACCTCTATCCTATCCATCCCATTCATCATCTTATACGTCTCAATGAGATCTCCCCTCATTCTTCTAAACTCTAACGAGTACAAGCCCAGTTTATTCAGCCTCTCCTCATAGCTCAACCCCCTCAACTCCGGTATCAGCCTAGTAAACCTCCTCTGCACTCCCTCCAAGGCCAAAATATCTTTGCGCAGGTGCGGCGCCCAAAACTGCACACAGTACTCCAGCTGCGGCCTCACCAATGCCCTATACAGCTGCAGCAAGACCTCCCTACTTTTATATTCAATCCCCCTCGCTATGAAGGCCAGCATCCCATTCGCCTTCCTGACCACCTGCTGCACCTGCAAGCTGGGTTTTTGCGACTCATGCACAAGGACCCTGAGGTCCCTCTGCACCGTCGCCTGCTGCAGTTTTTCGCCCCGTAAGTAATAGTCCTTCCTACCATTCTTCCTACCAAAGTGGACCACCTCACACTTGCCAACATTAAATTCCATTTGCCATTTCCTGGCCCATTCGCCCAGCCTATCTAGATCCTTCTGCAGACTCTCCACACCCTCCGCACAATTTGCCGTTCCCCCAATCTTGGTGTCATCAGCAAATTTCGACACCCTACACTCGGTTCCCTCCTCCAGATCATCTATATAAATGGTAAAAAGCTGAGGCCCCAGCACCGACCCCTGGGGCACTCCACTAGTCACCATCCGCCAATCCGAATAGCACCCGTTGACCCCCACTCTCTGCCTCCTATTTGACAACCAGTCCTCTATCCACGCTAACACCCTACCCCCGACTCCATGTCCCTCGACCTTCTGCAATAACCTCTTGTGAGGTACTTTGTCAAACGCCTTCTGAAAATCTAGAAAGACCACATCCACCGGCTCTCCTCTATCCACCGCCCTAGACACATCCTCATAGAACTCCAGTAAATTTGTCAGACACGACTTCCCTTTAATGAAACCGTGCTGCGTCTGCTCTATCAAGCAATTCCCTTCAAGATGCCTCGCAATTTCCTCCTTAATGACAGATTCTAACATTTTACCTACCACAGACGTTAAACTAACCGGCCTATAATTCCCCGCCTTTTGCCTGGCACCCTTCTTAAACAACGGCGTAACATTAGCCGTTTTCCAATCATCCAGCACTTCCCCGGAATCCAGCGACGTCTGGAAAATAACCACCAAGGCATCCACTATCACCTCCACCATTTCTTTCAGAACCCTCGGATGCATTCCATCCGGTCCTGGGGACTTGTCACAATCAGCCCCTCCAGTCTGTCGAGCACCGCCTCTCTAGTAACAGTAACGTCATTAAGACCCTCCAGTCCTACCACCTTTCCATCGCTAACACCCGGCAAATTATTCACGTCCTCCTCCGTGAAGACAGAAACAAAAAAGTTATTCAATACCTTAGCCATATCCCCATCCCCTATCACTAGGTCCCCTTTCTCATCCTCTAAAGGACCAACATTCACCCTAGCCAGCCTCTTCCTTTTTATATATTTATAAAAACTCTTGCTATCCTTTTTTATATTAAGCGCTAGCCCAGCTTCATAGTTTCTCCTACCGTTCTTTATCAACTTCTTTGTCAATCTTTGTTGACATTTAAACATCTCCCAATCCTCTTCTCGCCCACTACTCTTAGCTACTCTAAATTCCTCCGCTTTTAGTTTAACACTTTCCTTCACCTCCTTCGTTATCCACGGCTTATTACCTCTCCTCCTACTATCCTTTTTGACCATCGGAATAAATTTCCGCTGAGCACCAAGAAAGATCTCCTTAAAGATCCTCCACTTCTCCTCAACAGACCCTCCCTCCAACGCGCTCCCCCAGTCCACATTCGCCAATTCTTCTCTCATCCTACCGTACTCCCCTCTATTCAAACAAAGGACGCGTGTCCGGGAACCCACTTTCTCCTCCTCCATCTGCACCAGAAACTCCACCATACAATGATCACTCTCCCCAAGAGGATCCTTCACCACAAGGTCCCTAATTCTACCCGCCTCATTACATAGCACCAGATCCAAGATAGCTCGCTCCCTCGTCGGCTCCAACACACACTGTTCCAGGAAACTATCCCGGCAGCATTCCAAGAACTCTTCCTCGACCTCCCTGCGTCCAACATGGGTCGACCAATCAATATGCAGATTGAAATCCCCCATAACTACGGCCGTCCCATTGCTGCACGCCGCACTTATTTGCACGTTAACAGCCCGCCCCACCGCCAGATCATTATTCGGGGGCCTATAGACGACACCCACCAGCGTCTTCCTCCCTTTGCTGTTCCTAATCTCCACCCACAACGATTCCACCCTCTGCTCCTTGGCTCCAATATCATCCCTTGCTACCACCGTGATGCTATCCTTAATCAGCAGAGCTACGCCCCCCTCTTTTCCCTCCTGCCTATCCTTCCTAAACACTTGATAGCCCTGTACATTCAGCTCCCAGTCCCTGTCACCCTGCAGCCACGTATCTGTAATGGCCACCAGATCGTATCCATTTGTGTCGATCTGCGCCACCAGCTCATCCACTTTATTCCGAATGCTTCGTGCATTCAGATAAAGCGCTTTCATCCCAGCCTTCACCTGGACCCTATTTGCCGTAACGCCACCAACTATACTCACGCCCCCTACTCCCTCTATTATTGGGACATCCTCGGCCTCTTCCCTTACATGTACCCTCTCCTTAACTTTAGACCTCGTAACATCACCTACCCTCGCACCCTCCCCCCCACTAATTAGTTTAAAGCCCTGTCTACAGTCCTCTTTACTCAATTTGCCAGCACTCTGGTCCCAGCACAGTTCAGACCAACCCCATCCCGCCCGAACAGGTCCCACCTACCCCAATACTGGTGCCAATGCCCCATAAATTCAAACCCATTCCTCCCACACCAATCCCTGAGCCACCCATTCACTTCCTTAATCCTGTCAACCCTACGCCCGTCTGCACTCGGTTCAGGCAGTAGCCCAGAGATAACCACCTTGTCGGTTCTACTTTTTAATTCCATTCCCAGCTTTTCATTCTCCCTCCCCAGATCCTCAGTCTGCATTTTGCTTACGTCGCCGGCACCCACATGTACCACAACGACCGGATTCTCACCCTCCCACTCCAGGTTCCTCTGCAGCCCAGCTGCGACATCCCGTACCCGAGCACCAGGCAGACAACACACCCTTCTGTGCACTTTGTCATTGTGACAAAGGACAGTGTCAATACCCTTCACCCCACTATCCCCAATAACTACTACGTTCCTTTTCCCCATCTCTTTGCCTATGTCCTGCTGCAGCACTGTACCGTGTGCAGTTTGCTCACCAACCTCACCTGCCTCGTTCTCGTCCAGCCTGGAAGCAAGAACCTCAAACCTGTTATGCAGATTAAGAGGCTGAGGCCTCCGCTCCTCACCCCCCTTCCTCCTCCCAGCAGCCCCCTCTTGTCCCTGACCCTTAGAGTTAGCCATTCTAGGGGGGGTGGATGTCACTTGCACCCCATTGACAATGGCACCCTCTCTCCCCTTGATGAGCCTCAGTGTCTGTAGCTCAGAGGCCAATTCATCCACCTTGAGCTGGAGCTCCTCCAGCAACCTGCACTTACTACAGACATGGTCACTGGGATGGACCCTGGAGTCCACCAGTTCCCACATCATACAGAAACCACACATCACATGCCCCTCCATTATTCACTGTAGTAGTTTTGGAAAAAAAATTTTTTTTTTTGTTGTTTTTCAAACGAACTCACCTGGCCTTTTTTCCTTCAAGCCCTTTTTGATATTAAGCCCTAATAGCTCACTCTGCTTCCCACTCACTCCGCTGCCCGCTCAGACGCTGCCCGCTGTCTACTTAGCTAGAGTGTTATTGAATGGCAGGGAGTAAGCTCAAGGGTCTGAATGGCTTCTTCCTGTTCCTGTGTGTTTCACTAGTACATGAGAGCATCACAACATGTCAACATAAAGTGTGGTGAATTCACAGAATCCCAACAGTGCAGAAGGAAGCCATTTGGCCCATCTGCACTACGCTCTGAAAGAACATCTTACCAAGGCCTATTGTCCTTAGACAAGGCCCACCTTCCTTAGCCTAAGCCCATAACTACGTACATTGACTATGGCCAACCCACCTAACTTGTGCCTCTTTGGACACAAAGGGGCAATTTAACATGGCCAATCCACCTTAGCTGAGGTGTAAAAGTTGAAAACTCAATTAAGGTTTTCACTCCTGTATCTGATCCATTGGCTCCTGTGAGAAAGTGCAGGTGCAAAATAAAGTTTATTTATTAGTCACAAGTAAGACTTGCATTAACATTGCAATGAAGTTACCGTGAAATCCCTTGTCCCCGCAATCCGGCACCTGTTTGAGTCAATGTACCTAATCAACACGTATTTCAGAATGTAGGAAGAAACCGGAGCAAACCCATGCTGTCACGGGGAGAATTTGCATATTCCACACAGACAGTGACCAAAGGCCAGAATTGAACCCAGATCCCTGGCACTGTGAAGCAGCAGTGCGAACCACTGTGCCACCATGCCATCCACTCGATCCCATCTTCCTTCAGTCGATGATAAGTGAAAACATTTAAAAGATAGGCTAAGAGACAACAGCACAGCCAAACTTGAATAAAGAATGCAGATTTTCCCCTCTTGTGGAGGTTGGTGAATCAAATGGGTTTTTAATGACAACCTGCAGTTTCATGGTCACCATTACTGAAACATAGCTTTTCATTCCAGATCTATTTAATTGAATTTAAATTCCCGAGCATCCATGGTGGGAGTTGTTTCCAGATCGTTAATTGAGGCCATTGGATTATTAGCCCAGTAGCATAACAAAACTGTTTCCCCAGAATTAGGCTGCTGCTGCCCAGCTGTCTTTTGTAAGTTGAGGAGAGAGCAGGAGAGATCAGGAAGCTGAGAGATCGAGGGAGGCAAGCTCTGCGACTGAAGCATTACGCTGTCTTTGAGAGCAGTGCAGCTTTTGAACATGAAAGTGAAATTCTGGCCAACGCTTTGATTCAGTGGCTGACGGTGTTACAGAATGAAAAAAAAAACCCACCCCCACACTGGTGACCGCACACTGTCAGTCTCTGCCTCTCACATCAGTGTGAATGAAAACTCACCAACCAGTGCAGAAAATTAACTATTAGTCACCAGATAAGCCTGAGCAGATTTGACTGTGTCAACAACCCTCGGAGAAATGCTGTTAATACCACGAATCCCAATTACAGCAAGATCTGTTGTCACGTTTTAAATTTAGCCGAAAACCAATGTTTTCATCACGCTAACTGCAAAAACCACAGGGATTATATAATGAATCTTTATAACCTCATAGTAAAACAGAGCTGCAGTACCAAACAGTGAGCTAAATGGCCTTTAACTTAATTACATTGCTTGTTCACAGTGCCAATTATCTCTCATGAGAAACAGGGATTTTATTTTAATTCTAGTTTTCTCTCACGCTCTCCCTGCTATGCTGAAGTCTGGCTCTTTCTCCAGTCCACATACGCTGGCTCCTCCTCTGCAGGATCCCCTTGAGTAATGGGTGGCACGCTGGCGCAGCAGTGAGCACTGCTGCCTCAGAGAGCCAAGAGCCCGGGTTCGATTCCCATTTTCGGTCACTGTCTGTGCAGAGTCTGCACACTCTCCGCTGTGTCTGCGTGGGTTCCCTCCAGTTTCCTCCTGCAGTCCAAAAGACCAATTGGTTTGGTGCATTAGCTATGCTAAATTCACCCTCAGTGTACCCGAGCAGGTGCTGTAGTGTGGCGACTAAGGGATTTTCACAGTAACTTCATTGCAGTATTAATGTAAGCCTACTTCTGACACTAATAAAGCATTATCACTATCAGCACCTATTTGCTTTCAGATTCAGTGCATGCATGGGTAGAAAGCAGTATTCAATCTGTCCTTTTCTGGCTTAGGACAGTTTGTGGAACCTAAATTTCTCCACTTACATATGCTCCAAAAAATTGTATCATCAACTTAAGATCAAAACTATTGTGGAAGGATGAAGTCGTCATGTACACCCTAATTCCCTAAAGATGAATTACCTCACTCAAAGCCAGTAAATTTAGTTGCTTTTATGCTGTCACTTGTCAACTCCTGCATAGAAGATTCAAATTATCAGTCATTAAAGGAATAAAATGTTGTATCAGAAGCATGATACAGCAATTACAGGTCTCTAACTGACGTGCGTTAAGTAACCGTCTATCAAAGGCAGGGGCATACCAAATTAGACTCAGGCTGGGTGAGTGACGGGGAACTGAGTGAATGGCATCATCAGGTAATCGCCAACAGAAGCAAACACAAAATTGTTCCTGCCTTCTTTCGCTGCTTACCTAAACCAACCCAAAAAAAATACTAACCAAATCTCTCATAGAATCCCTACAGTGCAGAAGGAGGCCATTCAGCCCATCAAGTCTGCACGACCACCCTCCCATCCGGTCCTGATCCCTATAACCCCACGTATTTACCCTCTTAATCTCCTGACACTAAGGAGCAATTTAGCATAGTCGATCCACCTAACCTGTACATCTTTGGACTGTGGGAGGAAACTGGAACATCCAAGCAGACACGGTGAGAGTGTGAAAACTCCATAGCAGGCAATCACCCGAGGCTGGAGTTAAATCTGGGTCCCTGGTACTGTGAGGCAGACGTGCTAACCACTGTGCCACTGTGCTGTGCTGTCTCAATCAATTAATTGCTCTCACTGGGTAGATTAAAAACATTGGTTCATTTTATTGTCGCCCACATATTTTGTACTGTAAATGGGAGCATTGTTCCTGAATAAAAGTTAGGTGGAGGTGGGTAAATTGACAGGTCATTGACAACATTCAAACAACACACGAAGTAATTAAGAGCTGAAGCAAAAACCAGAGAGCGAGCAACGGAAATAAATCCATGGGGCCATGAAAGCAATGACTAGAACCGCATTTGTATTGATAAATCAAAGTGACTACCTTATTAAAAAGTAATTGATTCATTACATGAATCATTGGTAACGAAAAGAAGGGAGCTGAAGGGAAAGGCCTTTTTTTACGCAGCGACATATTATGGTCTGGAATTCAGTCGTTAAATGATGGGCGGAAATAGATTCAACAGCAACTTTCGAAAGTGAATCGGGTAGATAATGGGAAAGAAAACACTGGCAGGTCCCTGTGGATAGGCTTTAGGGATTCATCAATTAACTGAAAAAGAGCAGGCAAAGACAGACTGTCCTCTTTCCAATCTGCACGATCCAATGAAGCTAGCGGGATTAATTTCCCCATTCCCAACCTACACCTGAAGGCAGGTGAGACCTGCTGAGATGTGTTTCCATTGTACAAACTATCCTCAGGTACCTCACCCGAGATAACACTTCACTTAGGGATTGAGTGATTGTGCACCTCTGGTTAGTCATACTCCCAACTCTGATTGGCTCAAGGCCCACTTCAGAAACATTTTTTTTATTCATTCTTGGGACATGGGTGTCGCTGGCTGGACAGCATTTATTGCCCATCCCTTGAACTGAGTGGATTGCTAGGCCATTTAGAGTTTTAAAGTTTATTTATTACTGTCACAAGTCATCTTACATTAACACTGCGATGAAGTGACTGTGAAAATCCTCCAGTCGCCACCCTCCAGCACCTATTGGGACACTGAGGGATGGCCAATCCAACGAACCAGCACGACTTTCGGATTGTGGGAGGAAGCCGGAGCACCTGGAAACCCACGCAGACACGGGGAGAATGTGCAGGCTCTGCACAGACAGTGCCCCAAGCCGGGAATCAAACTTGGGTCCCTGGCTCCGTGAGGCAGCTACCATTGTGCCAATGTGCCGCCTCACCATTCAGAGGGCAGTTGAGATCAACCACATTGCTGTAGCTCTGGCGTCACATGTAGGCCAGACCGGGCAAGGACAGCAGATGTAAATGTGAGGTCATCCATTTTGATAGGAATAACAGCAAAATGAACTATTATTTAACTGGTTAAAAATTGCAGTATGCTGCAGTGCAGAGGGACCTGGGTGTTCTTGTGCACGAATCACAAAAAGTTGGTTTGTAGGTGTAGCACGTAATTAAGAAGGCAAATGGAATTCTGTCCTTCATTGTTAGAGGGACAGAGTTTAAAAACAGCGAGGTTATGTTGCAGCTGTATAAGCTGCTGGTGAGGTCACACCTAGAATAATGTGTACAGTTTGGTCTCCTTACTTGAGAAAGAATATACTGGCACTGGAGGGGGTGCAGAGGAGATTCACTCAGTTGATTCCGGAGTTGAAAGGGTTGACTTATGAGGAGACATTGAGTAGACTGGGGCTATACTCATTGGAATTCAGAAGAATGAGGGGCAATCTCATACAAACATATAAGATTTTGAAGGGAATAGATAAGATAAAAGCAGGGAAGTTGTTTCCACTGGCAGGTGAAACCAGAACTAGGGGGCATGGCCTCAAAATAAGGGGGAGCAAAGTTAAGACTGAGTTGAGAAGGAACTTCTTCACACAAGTGTTGTGAATCTGTCCACTGAAGTAGTTGAGATGACCTTATTGAATGTTTTTAAGGCAATGATAGAGACATTTTTGAACAGTAAAGGAATTAAGGTCTATGGTGAGCGGGTGGATAAGTGCAGCTGAGTCCACAAAATGATCAGCTATGATCTTATTGAATGGTGGAGCAGGTTCGAGGGGTCAGATGGCCTACTTCTGCTCCTAGTTCTTATTTCCTTCCTGAAAGACGTTAGCAAACCAGATGGTTTTTTCTGACAATCGACAATGGTTTCATGGTCATCGGTAGATTCATAATACCTGATATTTTTATTGAATTGAAATTCCACCATCTGGCTTGACAGGATTCGAACCCTGGTCCTTATCTGAGTTTTTGGATTAATAGTCAAGCGATAATACCACTTGGCCATTGACTCCCCTGACTTTAGCATAAACTCTGGTTTGACATTCCTTGGTGTGTACTTGGAGAGCCTTGCACTCGTTAAGGTGCCATTACTTATGCGCTCCCACCTACAATGGCAACTGACATGTGATTTCATGCTGGCTGGCCAATTAAGTGGCACAGAACAAACGCTGGGGATACTCAGCACTGCTGACATAGCAGCGCAAAAAGGTTGGGTGCCGTGAGGAGTGAGGGTGTGGGTGGGCTTTTCCTGAGAGCTCTCTAAAGCTAACAGCTGTGATGGAGCTACCTCGGGGAACTGCAGCATTGTGCCAATGAACATTTCACAAAAGATGCTCAGGAAATTTGGCATGTCAGCTACTTTTACAGATGCACCACAGGAAGTATTTCTTCTGGTTGCATCACACTTGGTCTGGGCTCCTGCCTGCCCAGGATGGCAAGAAACTACAAAAGGTCATGAATGTAGCCCAATCCATCACGCAAACCAGCCTCCCATCCATTGACTCTGTCTACACTTCCAGCTGCCTTAGCAAAGCAGCCAGCATAATTAAGGACCCCACACACACCCCGGACATTCTCTCTTCCACCTTCTTCCGTTGTGAAAAAGATACACAAGTCTGAGGTCACGTACCAACGGACTCAAGAACAGCTTCTTTCCTGCTGCTGTCAGACTTTTAAATGGACTTACCTTGCATTAAGTTGATCTTTCTCTGCACCCGAGCTATGACTGTAACATTACATTCTGCATTCTCTCCTTTCCTTCTCTATAAATGGTATGCTCTGTCTGCATTGTGCACAAGAAACAATACTTTCCACTGTATGTTAATACATGTGATGAAAGTAAATCAAATCAAATCAAAAACTCTCTGTGCAATGCAAATTCAACAATGCAGCATAACTCATAACACCTCGGCACTCAGGAAAAAACTTCCTTTATTTTATTTCATCCCGAACATTTCATCCTGCCTTGGATCAAGTTTGACATAAAAAGGTGAAGGCTGCCTGAACAACTGGCCCATCCATCTGACATAACAAATACACAGGCCACATAAAATCCTTAATAATTGCCTCCTTAATGTGATTAATTGTCTGCTTAATTGTCGGCAGGTATGCTTCCAATCTCGGTGTGGGCCCATCGACTGTAATGTTGCACGCTATGTCTTTGTGCCCCATTTCCTGTGATTTTGTGTCAGCTGTGCTTCGCTCATTCAAAATAAAGTTCTGGCCTTTGGTTCTAAGCAGTTTTCAGTGCAGTCACTATTGGTAACGTAGGGATAGTAACCCCTTTGCACAAAACATTATACCACAAAATAAACACTGAGATAATGACCAGTCCATCTACTCTATGATGACTGGGGACTCCATGCTCCTCCCGCAAAATCATGCCGTGGGATCTTTTCTATCGAATTGTGAGGGCAGGCAGGACCTTAATATTTCATCCAAAGGATGGCACCCCAAATAGTGGAAAACTATCCTAGCCCTCACCAAGGAGCGTCAAACCAGAGTTTATGCTGAAGTTAAGGGAGGCGATGGCCTGTACCATCGCAAGAATCCAGAAACTCAGCTAATTTCTGGGGACCTGGGCCCGAATCCCACCACGGCAGATGGTGGAATTTGAATTTAATAAAAAAAATCTGGAATTAAGAATTTACTGATGACCATGAAACCATTGTCCATTGCGAATCCTGACGAGAGCTGTGAGCTTGGTGGCACCAGTGGGGAGCAGACACCTTGGCAGGTGTTTCATTCTCCTGTTTAAGCCAAGCTTTACTGATGTTACCAGCAACATCTGCCAGCAGCCCCAAGCCTGCCTGGCAGAGTCCAAACAAACTCAAGAGTGGAAATTATAAATGAATTTACCTGTGCACTCAATCTCAGCCTGGATCGAACACATTCATTGAGAATTGGAAACAAAACATTTTCAATTAACCTCTGTGGTGGTCAACTGAGATGACCATAGATCAGTGAGAGTGATCTCTGACCAAGGTCTATCTGCTTGCTTCACAGGCATTCTTCACATACATATATCCTGTGCTATTTATTTGAAGTGTTCTTTGTTAACACATATTGTCTGTTTCATTTTTTGTGTTCTCCTGTGGATCCTTCAATGTTTACAGACAGAATACAGTTTGGAAGAGTCGATACACAAACACCTTCTGGATGTGTACTGGCGGTTGGGTGCATAATTAGCCGTTGGCTAGTTATCATATTCCAATGTTATCTTCCAGCAACTTCACCACATAAAGTCTTCTTATAATAACATAAGAACTTAACAACTAGGAGCAGGAATAGGCCATCTGGCCCCTCGAGCCTGCACTGCCATGGCTGATCATTTTGTGGACTCAGCTCCACGTACCCACCCGCTTACCATAACCCTTAATTCTTTTACTGTTCAAAAATTTATCTATCCTTACCATTCAATGAGTTATCCTCAACTGCTTCACTGGGCAGGGAATTCCACAAATTCACAACCCCTTGTGTGAAGAACTTCCTCCTCAACTCAATCCTAAATCTGGTCCCCCTTATTTTGAGGCTATGCCCTCTAGTTCTAGTTTCACCCGCCAGTGGAAACAACTTCCCTGCTTCTATCTTATCTATTCCCTTCATAATCTTATATGTTTCTATAAGATCTCCTCTCATTCTTCTGAATTCCAATGAGTGTAGCCCCAGTCTACTCAGTCTCTCCTCATAAACCAACCCTCTCAACTCTGGAATCAATCTAGTGAATCTCCTTTGCATCCCCTCTGGTGCCTTTCTCAAGTAAAGAGGCCAGGACTGTACACAGTACTCCAGGTGTGGCCTCACCAGCACCTTATACAGCTGCAACATAATCTCGCTATTTTTAAACTCCATCCTTCTAGCAATGAAGGACAAAATTCCATTTGCCCCCTTAGTTACCTACTGCACCTGCCAACCAACTTCTTGAGATTCCTGCACAAGGACACCGAGGTCCCTCTGCACAGCAATATGCTGCAATTTTTTACCAATTAAATAGCAATCCATTTTTCTATCCTGCTGTGATTACCTGTCAGCGGGGAGGCAATGGCCTAGTGGTCTTATTGTGAGACTATTGAGAAACTCAGTTGATGTTCTGGGGACTCGTGGAGTCATAAGGTTCCAGAGGTTTCAGTATGGAAACAGACCCTTTGCCCCAACATGTCCATGTTGCCCTTTTTATTTAACCACTAAGCTAGTCCCAATTGCCCACATTTGGCCCATATCCCTCTATAACCATCTTACCCATGTAACTGTCTAAATGCTTTTTAAAAGAAAAAAAATTGTACCCGCCTTTACTACTACCTCTGACAGCTTGTTCCAGACACTCACCACCCTCTGTATGAAAAAATTGCCCCTCTGGACCCTTTTGTATCTCTCCCCTCTCACCTTAAACCTATGCCCTCTAGTTTTAAACTCCCCTACCTTCGGGAAAAGATATTGACCATCTAGCTGATCTTTGTCCCTCATTATTTTATTGACCACTATAAGATCACCCCTAAGTCTCCTACGCACCAGGGAAATAAGTCCAAGTCTATCTAGCCTCTCCTTAGAACTCAAACGATCAAGTCCCAGTAGCGTCCTCGTAAATGTTTTCTGCACTCTTTTGAGTTTAATAATATCCTTTCTCTAATAGGGTGACCAGAACTGTATACAGTATTCCAAGTGTGGCCTTTCCAATGTCTTGTACAACTTCAACAAAACGTCCCAACTCATGTATTCAGTGTTCTAACCAATGAAGACAAGAATGCCGAATGCCTTCTTCACCACTTTGTCCACGTGTGACTCCACTTTCAAGGAGCTATGAACGTGTACCCCTGGATCTCTTTGTTCTACAATACTCCCCAGTGCCCTACCATTGACTGAGTAAGTCCTGTCCTGGTTCAATCAACCAAAATGCATCACCTCTCATTTATCTATATTAAACTCCATCTGGCCCGATTGATTATGACCCCATTGCAATCCTAGATAACCTTCTTCACCATCCACTATGCCACCAGTCTTGGCGTCATCTACAAACTTACTAACCATGCCTTCTAAGTTCTCATTAATATCATTAATATAAATAACAAGTAACAGTGGACCCAGCACTGACCCATGAGGCACATCGCTGATCACAGGCCTCCGATTTGAAAAACAACTCTCGACAACCACCCTCCGTCAAGAAAATAATTTTGTATCCATTTAGATACCTGACCCTGGATCCCATGAGATTTAATGTTATGCAACAACCTACCACGTGGCACCTTGTCAAAGGCCTTGCTAAAGTCCATGTAGACAACATCAACTGCATTGCCCTCATCTACATTCTTGGTTACCTCTTCAAAAAAATTTATGAGGCATGATTTTCCACCCACAAAGAAATGCTGACTGTTGCTAATCAGTTCTTGCATCTCCAAATGCCTGTAGATCCTGTCTCTCAGAATTCGAGTACTGCCAAGGTAGATGGTGGAATTTGAATTGAATGTTGGTCCTTTAGAGGATGAGAAAGGGGACCTAGTGGTAGGGGATGAGGATATGGCTAAGGTATTGAATAACTTTTTTGTTTCTGTCTTCACGGAGGAGGACGTGAATAATTTGCCGGGTGTTAGCGATGGAAAGGTGGTAGGACTGGAGGGTCTTAATGACATTACTGTTACTAGAGAGGCGGTGCTCGACAGACTGGAGGGGCTGATTGTGGACAAGTCCCCAGGACCGGATGGAATGCATCCGAGGGTTCTGAAAGAAATGGCGGAGGTGATAGTGGATGCCTTGGTGGTTATTTTCCAGACGTCGCTGGATTCCGGGGAAGTGCCGGATGATTGGAAAACGGCTAATGTTACGCCGTTGTTTAAGAAGGGTGCCAGGCAAAAGGCGGGGAATTATAGGCCGGTTAGTTTAACATCTGTGGTAGGTAAAATGTTAGAATCTGTCATTAAGAAGGAAATTGCGCGGCATCTTGAAGGGAATTGCTTGATAGAGCAGACGCAGCACGGTTTCATTAAAGGGAAGTCATGTCTGACAAATTTACTGGAGTTCTATGAGGATGTGTGCAGGGCGGTGGATAGAGGAGAGCCGGTGGATGTGGTCTTTCTAGATTTTCAGAAGGCGTTCGACAAAGTACCTCACAAGAGGTTATTGCAGAAGGTCGAGGGACATGGAGTTGGGGGTAGGGTGTTAGCGTGGATAGAGGATTGGTTGTCAAATAGGAGGCAGAGAGTGGGGGTCAACGGGTGCTATTCGGATTGGCGGATGGTGACTAGTGGAGTGCCCCAGGGGTCGGTGCTGGGGCCTCAGCTTTTTACCATTTATACAGATGATCTGGAGGAGGGAACCGACTGTAGGGTGTTGAAATTTGCTGATGACACCAAGATTGGGGGAACGGCAAATTGTGCGGAGGGTGTGGAGAGTCTGCAGAAGGATCTAGATAGGCTGGGCAAATGGGCCAGGAAATGGCAAATGGAATTTAATGTTGGCAAGTGTGAGGTGGTCCACTTTGGTAGGAAGAATGGTAGGAAGGACTATTACTTACGGGGCGAAAAACTGCAGCAGGTGACGGTGCAGAGGGACCTCGGGGTCCTTGTGCATGAGTCGCAAAAACCCAGCTTGCAGGTGCAGCAGGTGGTCAGGAAGGCGAATGGGATGCTGGCCTTCATAGCGAGGGGGATTGAATATAAAAGTAGGGAGGTCTTGCTGCAGCTGTATAGGGCATTGGTGAGGCCGCAGCTGGAGTACTGTGTGCAGTTTTGGGCGCCGCACCTGCGCAAAGATATTTTGGCCTTGGAGGGAGTGCAGAGGAGGTTTACTAGGCTGATACCGGAGTTGAGGGGGTTGAGCTATGAGGAGAGGCTGAATAAAGTGGGCTTGTACTCGTTAGAGTTTAGAAGAATGAGGGGAGATCTCATTGAGACGTATAAGATGATGAATGGAATGGATAGGATAGAGGTGGAGAGACTCTTCCCGCTCAAAAAAGACAGTAGGACTAGGGGGCACAGCCTCAAGATAAAAGGGGGGCGGTTTAGAACGGAGTTGAGGAGGAACTTCTTCACTCAAAGGGTGGTGAATCTCTGGAATTCTCTGCCCGTTGAAGTGGTGGAGGCTGCCTCGCTAAATATTTTTAAGACGCGGGTTGATGGGTTTTTGATAAGATAAGGGATTAAGGGTTATGGGGAGAAAGCGGGAAAGTGGAACTGAGCAGCGACAGATCAGCCATGATCTTATTGAATGGCAGGGCAGGCTCGAAGGGCTGGATGGCCTACTCCTGCTCCTATTTCTTATGTTCTTATGTTCTTATGTTAAGAACCTACCAATGACCATGAAAACATTGCCAGTTGTCAGAAAAATCCATTTGGTTCATTAATGCTCTTTAGGGAAGGAAATCTGCCATCCTTACCCAGTCTGGCCTACATGTGACTCCAGATCCACAGCAATGTGGTTAACTATCAACTGTCCTTGGGCAATAAATATTGGCCGGCCAAGGACACCCATTTCCTATGAATGAATCAATAAAAAAAAATCAGCCTCTGCTGATTTCAACCAGTTTGCTGCAATTATCAGTTCCATTCCATTCAAATCATACTGCTCAATTCATTAAGAGGAATAAATATCCGTTCACACAATGCCCTTTGCAACTATGTGGCATTAATAAATGTGAAACCATGGCAGGTGAATAGGGTTTGGATGGAAATAAGCTGGACTGTCATTGATTGATGGAAGTCTGAATGGGCTGAATGTTGTTCCCCTGTTACCAAGGTGTCTACTGCAATGAACAAGCATCAATGTAATTCTCAAGTATCGCACCCATCCCAGTTTCCATATAACCAATCCGGCTCTGAAGGCATTACTAGACGGCTACCCTTTTCCTGACAAAATCCAACCTGAAGCCTTTGTGGCCTATGTGACTAAGTCCCATGCTGGGGCATTATGTATCTACCATTGCACCATGTCAACAGTATATTGTTACAAAGACAGATGAGGCACAGCCATGTATGAAAGGATAAATGCGACATCATCACCGTCCTTCATTATACAACAGCACAGGAAAGAGCATTAAATTTGTGTCAACAGATATTCTGAACTTATGTCATTCACTCATAGTAACTTCACAAAGTGAGGCAATTAGCACATTTCACAGATAAATTTGTGATGCACTTTCAACATCCAAAAGACTTTAAGTGCACTTGCTGAGTAGATGAAGGTACTGATTTATTGTTATGATCTGGATAGCTACACTCCAATGAGAGCGTAATGGCTTTTTGATCAACATTCCTCCTTGTGCTGAATGTCACTGAGAAGCAGCTGAACTTTCCCAATGGCTCAGTGGAAATATCGGTGGGAGTTATCCCAACTCTGGCACCAGTTCCCAGATATCAGCGAGCAGGGTTAACCAGGCTGGGTGTGCCCCATCGCTGCACGTTGAAATAAACTTACATTTTGATCGCACATCTCGTGACCTCCGGACATCCCAGCTAAGGAAACACTTTCAAAATGTGGTTACTTTTGAAATGTTGGAAATGTAGTAGGTACTATCTGCACAGCAAGCTCCAAATAAAAATGGGTTAATGACTCAGATAATCTTGTTTGTTCAGTGGTGTTGACTGAGGGATTAATATTAGCCAGGACACCAGGGAGAACTATCCTCTTCTTTTTTTGAAACATTGCCAGGGATATTTTAGAAATCCCCCTGAGATAATGCAGAGTTTTAGATAATGTTCCATAGAACATAAGAGCTCGGAGTAGGAGTGGGCAATTTGGCCTCTCGATCCTGCTCTGCCATTCAATGCGATCATAACTGATCTCATCTCAGTCTCATCTCCACCTTTGTACCCACTCCCATAACCCTTTCATCCTGCTACTCATTAATAACCTATCTATTTGTTTAGTGTTCCGGCATCCATTGCACTCTGGGGTAAAGAATTCTCCAGATTCATAACTCTTTGAATAAAATAATTCCTCCTCATCTCTGTTCTAAATCTGCTACCCCCTTAGCCTAAAACTATGACCTCTCGTTCTAGAAGGTCCAACAAGAGGAAACATCCTCTCTATGGCTACCCTGCCCATCCTTTTCAGCATCTTATACACCTCAATTAGATCCCCTCTCATTCCTCTAAACTCCGATGGGTATACGCCTAAACTGCTCAATGTCTCTTTATATGCTGTATATGCTCTGTGTGAGGCCAGAACTCTCCATTCACCTGACGAAGAGGCAGTCCCCTTGAAAGCTTGTGAGTATAATCAAATAAATCGGTTGGACTAAAACCTGGTGTTGTCAGACTTTTTACCGTGTTTACGCCAGTCCAACGCCGGCATACCCACATCACAATTTCTCTTCATCAGACAAATCTTTCATTACTGGAATCAATCGAGTGAACCTTCTCTGAACCATCTCTAATGCGTTTATGTCCTTCCTGAAGTACGGGGATCATAACTTGTGCTCAATACTCCAGATGTAGTCACACCAATACCCTATACTTCCCTACTCCTATTTTCTATTCCATTCGCAATGAATGCCAAAATTCCATTTGCCTTCGTTATTACATGCGCATCTTCATATTAACTTTCTGTGATTGATGCACAAGGACACCCAGATCCCTCTGCACCAAAGTGAAGTTTCTCTCCATTTAGGCAATAAATTGCCTTTTAATCCTCTAACCAAAATGGATAACATCACACTTATCCAGGTTAAATTCAGTCTTCTAAATGTTGGCCCACCCACCTAACTGATCCATGACCCATCTGAAAGACAATGGGATTGATTCTCTACAAGCACAACAGGCTGGGAGACATCAGTGGAGGCCAGTTTATGGGCTTCCCACTGGGCACCTTGGCCTTCACAAGTCTCCCAGGCAAAGATTTTGAATGTCGTCAGTTCTGTGCCAGTCATCAATGCGGAGCAGACTTCAATATTTAAACTGCAATTAACAAATCAATAGCGGACCCAGGACTGACCTTTCCGGGCCCACTCGTGCCTCCTCCTCCCGTCAGGAGTGGTTCACTCCAGTGGCGTTTACTACTGCTCCCCACGAACAGGGAACAGGTGGCCTGATCCTGCTGGAGTGAAGAGAGGCCATGGAGGCTCCCCCAGGAGTTTGAGGGTAAAGGGGGAGCCCTCTGGGCAATGCCAGCCTGGCTCATTGGCACTGCCCGAGGGCCAAACTGGCAATGCCCAAGGGGCACATGACACTGCCCACTTGGCATAGGACAGTGCCAGGGGAGCGGGGCCAGGGGTAAAGCCTATTGGGGGCAGAGGCTATCGGGTGGGTGGTCGGTGGGTTCCTGCTGCCACACTGCTCAGGGATCAGCGGCAGAGGGAGGGAGGACGACAATCGGGGCTGGCCATCTAGGTGGGTGGGCTACTGGGGAGGTTGGGGCTGCTGAGGGACAGAGGTTGGGACTGTCGGTGGGGAGGGGTGGGGGGGGACGTTCAGGGCTGCTCAGGGGGCTGGGGGGTGGGGGGTGCAGCTATGCCAGGGGAGCGGTAGTTAGGGAGATCGGTCGTCTGGCCTGGGAGGGGAGACATCGGTGCTGGCCCAGAGAGGTCCAGGAGGGCAGCAATCAGGGGTGGAGGGGGGCCAGAGGGGCAGAGATAGGTGGAGGTGGGGGGGGGGGAGACGGTTTGCAGGACTGGTCAGCGATCTAGAGGCAGGCAGTGCGGGGCCACTGCGAAAGTGCAGATCTGACAGATCAATACATGCGCAGTGACCAACTCAGTGCAATGCTGCCAGCTTCTCCAGCAGGAAAAGGCCCCACCTCCTGATTTTCAGAGTGAATCCTGCTTGGGTACTCTGTAATGCAGTGAGTGCCGGAGATCCATTCTGAAAAAGCCGCTAAAAAACAAAACAATGGGATTTACTCCTGATTTCACACAAATTGGAGACTTAGGAATTTTTTGGTAGCCAACACCTCCAGCTGTGGAGCTCTCTCCTTGTCCTTTGTACCTGTTTGATCCATCTGAGGGACCACCTGATCCACTTCAGCAAGCAATTGAGGGGCAATCTCATTGAAGTGGGCTTGGGAGCTACATATCTTGGCATGGATTGCCAGATTTTCCTCAATAAAGGGCTTTATTAAACTTGTTAATGACAATCCAAGCACTTAATGATCATCTTTACTGATACCAGCTTTTATTGATAACGATTTAAGATGAATTTACATCTGTGGAACAGAGACAATCTAATTGCATGGCTGAATAACTCTGCATCGGTTTCCAATTATATGGAAGGCAATTCAAATTCTCAAAACAACACATGTTGGATTTGAACTCATGTTCTCTGAATTATTAATCCAGGCTTCTTCACGACTTGTTCAGTAAGGTAACCGCTCCTAATTGCACACACCATTAATTAGCAAATATCACAACATAGTGGTAATGTAGCTGCTTTGTTTATAAACCTTTCTGAGTTCTGACTGAACTGTTTGATGGTGGCTTCATTGGCTATGTATTCTCTGTCATTATACCATGTACATCACAGGGAACCAAATTGATTTGCTGGTATGTCAATAATTTGGGATTGATGTTACATTGCCCATTTTATTACTGTAGATTTCTCAGCTGCCACTCAGTTTATAGCACACTCCCTCCCATGAGCAAGAAGATTGGGCATTTAATTGAAGAGACTTCAGCAGAACATTTAGACAATCGCTTCGGCTCAGTGCTGGGGGAGTGCTGCACATTCCACTCAGAGGGTGGTGGGTGAGTGGAATCGGCTGCCGTCGGTGGTGGTGGAGGCAAATTCATTAGGGTCTTTTAAGAGACTTCGGATGAGTACTTGGGACTTAATAGGATTGAGGGTTATAGGTAAGCCTAGCAGGTAGAGATAAGGTTGGTGCAACTTGTGGACCAAAGGGCCTGTTTGTGCTGTAGTTTTTCTATGATTCTATGATTCTATGATTCTATTTGAAGGACATCAACTTTCAGGCAACAGCAACACCTCATCATGTGGACATAAAAGATACTGGGGTGAATTTTCCAGTTCCGCCTGCCATGGGAACTATAGCAGATAAGGCGAGGACCATGGGAAGGCCTACTGACTTCGGAGTGAGTGTGGCTGGATAATCCTGTCCCTGTCTCACTCTATCATTTTGAACATCTTAATTAAGTCTGTTCTTAACCTTAGGATAAAAGCAAAATTCTGCAGATGCTGGCATCTGAAACATAAACAGAAAATGCTGGAAAATCTCAGCAGATCTGACAGCATCTGTGGGGAGAGATTAGAGCCAAAGTTTCGAGTCTGGATGACCTTTCCTCAGAGCTACTCTGAGGAAAGGTCATGCAGATTTAAAGTCTGGGAAAGTCTGTTGAAATCTGTATATTTTAACATGTAACTTTACATATACAGAGTACAGGAATGAGGTAGAGAATCTGGTGAACTGGTGCAATGACAATAATCTCTCCTTCAATGTCAACAATATGAAGGAGATTGTCATTGACTTCAAGAGGCATAGAGGAGAACATATCCCTGCCTACCTTAAAGAGGACAAAGTAGAAATGATCAAGAACTTCATGTTTTTAGGCGTCCAGATCACCAGCGACCTGTCCTGGCTCCCCCCCATGCCGACTCTATAGTTAAGAAAGCTCACCAACACTTCTACTTTCTCAGAAGACTAAGGAAATTTGGCATGTCAGCAATGACTCTCACCAAGTTTTACAGCTGCACCATAGAAAGCATTCTTTTTGATTGTCTCACAGCTTGGTATAACTCCTGCTTTGCCCAAGCCCGCAAGAAATTACAAAAGTGAATGTAGCCCAATCCATCATACAAACCAGTCTCTCATCCATTGACTCTGTCTACACTTCCCACTGCCTCAGCAAAACAGCCAGCATAATCAAGAACACCACGCACCCGGACATTCTTTCTTCCACCTTCTTCCGTCAGGAGAAAGGTACAAAAGTCTGAAATCACGTACTAACCCACTCAAGAACAGCTTCTTCCCTGCTGCCATCAGACTTTTGAATAGACCTACCTTACATTGAGTTGATCTTTCTCTACACTCTAGCTATGACTGTAACACTCTTGTTTCCTTCTCCATGAATGGTATGCTCTTTTTGTATAGTGTGCAAAAAAACAATACATTTCACTGTATAACAATGCATGTGACAATAATAAATTAAATCAAATGTGTGGCATGTTCTACATTGATGAAACTCCTGTACAAAACTGCATTATTTTATCATTTGACTTTACATGTGGCATGTTCTAAATCCTAAAATCCCTGTTTAAATCTGCATTATTTTGTTCTATGATTTTACCTATGGCGAGTTTCAAATCTGTGAAAGTCCTGTTTATGTCATGTTATAATGCCGTGACAATCCTGTTTAAATCTATATTATTTTATTGTACATATTTACATGCAACAAGTTTCAAATCTGTGCAATTCCTGTTTAAATCTAGCAGCTTAACGTTAGCTTTATTCTATCATATAATGTGGCATGTTCTAATTCTGTGAAACTCCTGTTAAAATCCATATTATTTTGTTCCGTAACTTGATATGTGGCAAGTTTGAAATCTGTGAAACTACTGCTTAACTCTGCATTATTTTGTTTTCTAACTTAACCTTTAGCAAGCTTTCGATCTGTGAAACTCTCATTTAAATCTGCACTATTTTGTTCCATAAATTTACAAGTGACATGTTCTGAACCTGTGAAACTCGTGTTTAAATCTGTATTATTTTATCCGATAACTTTACTTGTTCTAAATCTGTGAAACTGCTGATAAATCTGTCTTTTTATTCTATAATTTTTCGTGTGGCAAGTTTTCAATCCATGAAACTACTGTTTAAATCTGCATTATTTTACTCTATCACTGTACATGAGAGAAGGGGAGAAGGAGAGGAGATAAGAAGGGGAGGGGAGGGAGTGAAGGTGGAGAAGGTGGTGAGGGGAGGAGGAGAGGGGGTGTGAGGGGGAAAAGAGGGAGCGTTACTGTCCCATAAAACATTCCCAGGACAAGTAGATCACAGCATTAGATACAGAGTAAAGCTCCCTCTACACTGTCCGCATCAAGCACTTCCAGGACAGGTCCAGGACAGGGTTAGATACAGAGTAAAGCTCCCTCTACACTTTCCCTATCAAACACTCTCAGGACAGGTACAGCATGGGGTTAGATACAGAGTAAAGGTCCCTTTACATTATCCCCATCAAACACTCCCAGGATAGGTGGATCACAGGGTTAGGTACTGGATAAAACTCCCTCTAAACTGTTCTCATCAAATATTCCCAGGATATGTACAGCACGGGGTTAGGTACAGAGTAAAGGTAAAATACTGCGTATGCTGGAATTTGAAACAAAAACAGAAAATACTGGGGAAAGTCAGCAGGTTTGACACCATCGGTGGAGAGAATAGAGCGATTTTTTGAGTCTGGATGAACCTTCCTCAGAGCTGGTACAGAGTAAAGCTCCCAGGGCTGGTATAACATGGGGTTAGACATGGACCTTCATAGCAAGCTGGTACGAAAGGTAAAGTCTCATGTCAACCGGAGTGTGCTGGCTGGATTGATGCAGAACTGGCTTGGTCAACGAAGGTGGAGAGTAGTGGTGGGAGCGTGCTTTTCAGAATGGAAATCTGTAGCTAGTGGTGTGCCGCATGGATCAGTGCTGGGACCGTTACTGTTTGCAATATACGTCAATGATTTGGAGGAAATTACAGGAGGTCTGGTTAGTAAGTTTGCAGGTGGCACAAAACTTGATGGAGTTGCAGATTGTGATCATAGAATCATAGAACCCTACCGCGCAGAAAGAGGCCCTTCAGCCCATCGAGTCTGCACCGAACACAATCCCACCTAGGCCCTGCCCCCCATATCCCTACATATTATACCCACTAATCCCTCTAACTATGCATCCCTGGACACTAAGGGGCAATTTCTTAGCATGGCCAATCAACCTAACCTGCACATCTTTGGACTGTGGGAGAAAACCGGAGCACCCGGATGAAACCCATGCAGACACGAGGAGAATGTGCAAACTCCACACAGACAGTGACCCAAGCTGGGAATTGAACCCAGGACCCTGGAGCTGTGAAGCAGCAGTGCTGACCACTGTGCTACCGTGCCACCCAGCATTGTCCCAGGATATATCAGGGTTTCAACAGATTGCAGAATTGGGTGGGGAAATGGGAGATGGAGTTTAATCCAAACAAATGATTAAATTTGGAAGATCAAATTCAGGTGCAAATTGTCTAGTAAATCACAGACCTCTAAGAAGCATTGACTTACAGAAAGATCTGGTTGTACAGGGCCATGTATCACTCAAAGTGGCAACACATTGGATAAGGTGGTCAAGAAGACATAGAGCAAGCATGCTGTCATCAGCCAGGGCATCGAGTAAAAAAATTGGCAAGTTATTTTATAGTCATATCAAACCCTTTAGGGCACATTTGGAATATTACAAGCAGTTCTGGTTGTCATACTACCAGGTGGACATGAGGCTTTGGAGAGGGTGTAGAGAAGGTTTATGGGGACATTGCCTGGTCTGGACGGTTTTAGGCATGAGGAGAAATTGGATCAACACAGATTGTTTTCACTGGAAAGGCAGAAGCTGAGGGGTGACCCGATAGAGGTCTACAAAATTATGGTGGATCGTCAGAGGCTTTTTCCCAGGGCGGAAGGGTCAACTACAAAGGGCATAGGTTTAAGCTGAGAAGGGGAAAGTTTAGGGTAGACATGCGGGGAAAGTTTTTCAGATTGTGCTGGGTGCCTGGAATGTGCTGCCAGTGGAGATGGTGGGAGCAGGCACATTAGCAACATTCAAGGTGCATCTTGATAGACACATGAACTGGAGATGAACAGAAGGATAGAAACTGCATATTGGTGTGGGCTGGGTGGGCCAAAGGGCCTTTTCCTGTGCTGTATTGTTCTTTGTTCTTAGATCAGAGAGATCCTAGGTTTCATTAGGTTGTTCAGCTTCGTTAAGTATGGATTCACTAATGAGGTAACAGAGTGTTGTGTGATCTACCCCAATGGGGAATTCTGGAGAAACTCCTTTATCCAGAGAGGAGTGAGAAACCTGCAAATCATTACCACCAATCGAGGCAAATACTGAGCGGGGTTCTCTGACCTCCTGTCCCTGATCCCAGAGGGAATGGAGAATTTGGAGCTCAGCCAAAACTCTATTCACTGCCGTGGCAGCAGAGAATCCAGCCACGGACGAGTTCGGAAACTTCCAGTGAACGCAAATACAATTAAAGAGGAATGAGATTGGCAGGTAGAAAGGCATAGGAAGCTATGTTTATGAGGTGGGATGAGGAGAATGGAAGCAGGCTCAGTAGATCATAAACACTGCCAAGGATCTGTTGGATTTAATTTTAGTTTTGTTTTTGTTTGCCAAACACTTTAATTGTAAAGTTTTGTAATGCCAGGGTGAAATGACGGAGAGGGGAATGATAAAACAAGGGAATTATACTCCAACATAATCAGCTGTTTAAGGAAAGGAGGAAACTTTATTGAAAAGAGAAAAATGTTTGTCTGCTGTGAAACTACTGAGGGATTAAAATGATGGATGAAGGCAGAGTGATCTCTGAGCGATGTTAAACACAAACTAATATCTGATTTGGCAAGGTTATTATACCTCTGGTGGCACATGTAGCAGTGCAAAATGGTTATAAAAGTCATCCTATGTTTCTGAAGCTATTGGTCAAGGTATGTCTCGCCATCTGCAGAGGATGCTCCACCTCTGATCCCCCAGATTAATATTGGGCATTTCCTAAGGCAGGAAGTCAATTATGGAAGTAAATTGGTGTGCAGGAATCCCCAACATATTTGCTCTCCCTTTGATGGCAAAGATCTGGAATTAAAACAGAAAACTCTAGAAATGTACAACAAGGCTGGCAGCGTTTACAGTTCCATAGGCTGGGTCACATGAACTGTGTGGATGACAGCAATATCCCCAAAGACACTTTGCTTTCGGCACGAGATGAACAGGCGATGATAGATGGCTGAGGTAGTTCCTAGATTAAGAAAGGTCAGGAATAATCGTAGAATCCCTCCAGTGCAGAAGGAGGCCATTCAGCCCATCAATTCTGCACTGACTCTCTGAAAAAAATATTTACCTAGGATAAATATTGCTCCAAGAGGTGCTTTGTTCATCTTCAAAGAAACATTTTCTCCTGATTTATATCTATTTTTGATATTTGTAAATGAGTGAATAGAAAATATAATTAATGTGATTGGTCCCAGTTAACTGTTATATTCATGTGTCTTTATAAGAACAGGATTGTCTTAACAAGGGGCATTTACTATGTTTTCTCCTGGAATGGTTTTATTGAAATAATGGATACTGAGCTTCCCTTTTCACATCATGTACATGTTTTGTGGAATAGGTGTTTTTTTTTTAAATACATTTTTGGGTAATTTGGTGTTATATGTGTATAAATGGTGTTATATGTGTATGTTTATACACATACATGTCTGTATGTGTATAAATGGTGTAACTAATCTGATGAAAGGTTAATGGAGCTCATTTGTCCCAAAGAATTGAGGAATGAAAGAAGTGAAGGTGCTAAATGCATGCACTTGTAATGTAATAACAGTCAGGATGTTTTCTAAGTCACCAAGTAACATTTAGAGATTTGCATTCAGAGATAGATAGGGATGTTTTTCAACTGATGAATTTCAATGGGGAGTAAAAGGCTTTTTCAGCTTGCAAAGGTTTCATAAGTAAATAAAGGAAAATGGTATTTCATCCCAAAGTTGGGGAAAATAGGAAAGACATGAAAATATTTTATATTTTGGAAATGTTGGAGAGAATTTTCCTATTCTGTCCACCATTTGATTTGGTTTGATTTCATTTCATTTATTATTGTCACATGTATTAACATCGGTGAAAGGTATTGTTCCTTGCATGCTACACAGACAAAACATACCATTCATAGAGAAGGAAAGGAGAAGATGCAGAATGTGGTGTTACAGTTATAGCTAGGGTGTAGAGAAAGATCAATTTAATGCGAGGTAGATCCATTCAAAAGTCTGACGGCAGCAGGGAAGAAGCTGTTATTGAGTCAGTTTATACGTGACCTCAGATTTTTGAATCTTCTTCCTGACATTTTGTATCTTCTGCTTTTCAGTTCTTACTACGAAAATGAATACCATCACATTTCCCCAGTGAATGTACGAAATGCATATATTTACAATTAATCCATGGTCATGTTGTTTTATCAGTAAATAAGTGAAGTTTAGAGATTTGCATTAGGAGATAGAGAATGACATATTTTTTTCAGCTGTTGAATTTCAGCTGTTGAAGTGGAAGTTAAGGTTTCTAAAGACTGCAAAGGTTTCATAAGTAAATAAGGGGCGGTTATTACATTTTATTTCATCTCAAAAGTTGGGGCAATAGGAAAGCCATGAAAGGTTTTTATATCTTGGAAAAGCTGAGTTCAAAAGATTGCTGAGAACAGTGCAATCAAAGATGCAAGGGGGAAAGCATATGTAAGGAAAGATGCTGAACTGATAGAGTTGGCTGTTTGGGGAAGACATCCTCGAAATAACTTTGGACTGGGAGAAGGTGCTATTTTAATCAGCCATCTAGTCAAGCCAGAAATTATTTGGCTGCAAAAAGCTGCCTTTTTCTGAAGGTTCTTGGTTTTCCTCAACAGAGTAGAGGTGAATTTGGGAGGTCGTGTGATTTACCTTTACTAAAGTAACAACAATTTTGCCTGGGGCAATACTACTGGATCTTTGCAGGAAAACATCTATAAGGGAGTGTTGCCTATAAGGTGTTTATTTGTGAGCCTGATCAAGTATGGAGTCTTTTGGGGGAATGTTTTGTGAGAATATTTTAATTATGAAACTGTAGCAGAAAAAGGCTATGGTCCCTCAGCCAAGTTTCCCTTGAGGATTTGGTTTGCTCAGCAATTAACCTCTTCCGGCAATTAGTTACTAATTTACTAAAGGAAAGTAACAGCAAATTAAATTCTCCCGGTGAGGGACAGAAGTAAAACACAAGCTAGTTTAAAATATATTTATTTATTAGTCACAAATAAGGCTTACATTATCACTGCAATGAAGTTACTATAAAATTCCCCTAGTCGCCACACTCTGGTGCCTGTTGGGGTCAACGCACCTAACCAGCACATCTTTCAGATTGTGGGAGGAAACCGGGGCACCCGAAGAAAACCCATGCAGACACGGGGAGAACGTGCAAACTCACAAAGACAGTGACCCAAGCTGGGAATCAATCCCAGGTCCCTGGCGTTATGAGATAGCAGTGCTAACCCCTGTGCCACCATGCTGACCCTTGTGCCACCATGCCACTAGTGGACATAAAACAAAAAAATAATTAAAACTGGCATCCCTTTCCCTTTCTACACTGAATTACCACATGAACCAAATTCCAGATTTTACCTTTGTGTTAACAAATCATTTTGTTCCCAATCACTTTGTGCTCCACATTTTTGTCCGTTGAAGTTTTCTTTAGTTTGTTATATTTTGATTGTTCAATCTATCTGTTATAACTGAGGAAACCCAGCTGGAAAGGAACAGTATTTATTGTAAGCCATAGAGTAAAGACAGTACTCCAGACATAAGTCCCAACTGGACTAATAGTTGCACAGACCCTTCATGCTGTCTGCCTTATGCATCTTTATTTTATGTGTCCAGTTTTAATTGAGTTCCTACTTCAATGTGTGACTGATCAATAATGTCAGGATGGCTAGATGAAAATGCACCCTCTGAGTCTTGCTGCAGCCTTCTGCTGATCAAGGGACCAGTGTTGATGCATGAATTCTGAGAGGCAGAGTGGAAGCTATCACAGCTAAAATTGATCTTATCCTTCCCTGGGACTCGACTCACTGGGACTGTCTGGAGTGAAGCTTGAACCCTGGACCTTGCAATTCCGACCTGGGAACGCAACCTCTGGAACAAAGTCTCACACTGTCAGAAATGCAGTTTGTTATTCACCAGGTGCTGTCATTCATGTGCAAATTCGCAGACTAACTCTCAAAACATGCAACAGATCAAATTCCTCTCATTCTGTGTTGGATTGCTGAGTTTGGGGGAGTTTGTGATTATGATATTGAATAATATAATTGCTTAAAGTGTTACATTAGGCTGCATTAGCTGGTGCTGTATCCCACTGAGTTTAAAGTGCTGAGGGGTGAACTAATTGTGATGTTTAAAATGCCTTAAATATTGATATGCTCTGTCAGGGGAATTCAGAATCTAGCATAATTGTGTTAACTTGGTGAAGGAATGTTTTAACGCTTCACATAGGAAGCGATGGCCGAGTGCTATTATTGCTAGACCACTGATCTGGAGACTCAGCTAATGTTCTGGAAACTTTGGTTCAAATCTCACAATGGGGGATACTGGCATTGGACTGGAGTAAGCACAGTGAGAATTCTCAACACCAGGTTAAAGCCCAGCAGGTTTATTTGATAGCACAAGCTTTTGGAGTGTCTGAAAGCTTGTGCTACCAAATAAACCTGTTGGACTTTAACTTAGTGTTGTGAGACATCTTATTGTTCAAATCCTATCACAGCAGATGGTGGAATTTGAATTCAATAAAAAAAATGTGGAATTAAGAGTCTACTGATGACCATGAAACCATTGTCGATTGTCAGAAAACCCATCTGGTTCACTAATGCCCTTTAGGGAAGAAAATCTGCTGCCCTTACCTGGTCTGGCCTATATTTGACTCCGGAGGCACAGCAATGTGGTTGACTCCCAACTGTCCTACAAGGGCAATTAGGAATGGGCAATAAATGCTGACCAGCCAACGACACCCATGTCCCACAAATGAATTAAAAATAAAACATGAAGGGTAGCAGAAAGCTGGATCTGTCTTCCCTAACATTCTGTGGGTGCTGGGAGATCAATTGAACGTTGCAAGACTGAAACCAAAAGAGTGTTCGATTAGGGTATCAAGGGATACGGAACAAAGGCAGATAAATAGAAGTGAGGTCATTGAATTGAATGGGAGATTATACTTAAGGAGTGACTTATACATGTTCTGATAACTCCCAATATTTTTTTTTCAGCATTGGATCATTATATCATGTCGTGCACAATAAGTTATTCTGCTGCAAGCTTAGTCCTTCCAGCCACAAAAAAAAACAAACATCAAAAGAACTTCCTGAGACCAAAATGGGGAGCAATCCTGTCGTGAATCCTGTTGTGATCCCCAAGAGGGTTATAGGATTGTACATGTCCAGCTAGCCCTTCTCCAAGGAAGTCCTGCTGGAAATGGTTATCTTTTCTGTCCATTTCTGTCATTTCCTCTTGCAACAATAAGTGGTTATGAATAGAGAGAGGAAAAGGGGAAAGAAAGAGAAGCAATGATGAGACAGAGTACAGGAAAGAGATAGAGAATCTGGTGAACTGGTGCAACAACAATAATCTCTCCCTCAATATCAACAAAATGAAGGGGATTGTCACCAGCTTCGGGAAGCATAGTGAACAACGTGCCCCTGTCTACATTAAGGGGGATGAAACAGAAAAGGTTGAAAGCTTCAAGTTTTTAGGTGTCCAGACCTCCAACAACCTGTCCTGGTCCCCTCATGCTGACACTATAGTTAAGAAAGCCCACCAAAGGCTCTACTTTCTCAGAAGACTAAGGAAATCTGGCATGAAAACTACAACTTTTACAGATGCAACATGGAAAGCATTCTTTCTGGTTATATCACAGCTTGGTATGGCTCCTGCTCTGTCCAAGACCACAAGAAACTACAGAAGGTCATGAATGTAGCCCAATCCATCACGCAAACCAGCCTCCCATCCATTGACTCTGTCTAAACTTCTCGCTGCCTCAGCACAACAGCCAGCATAATTAAGGACCCCGTGCACCCTGAATATTGTCTCTTCCATCTTCTTCCATCGGGAAAAAGAAACAAAAGTATGAGGTCGCGTATCAAGCGGCTCAAGAACAACATCTTCCCTGCTGCCATCAGACTTTTGAATGGACCTACCTCACCTTATGTTGATCTTTCTCTACACCCGAGCTATGACTGTAACACTGTGTTCTACACTCTCTCATTTCCTTTTCTATGTACGATATGCTTTGTCTGTATAGTACGCAAGAAACAATACTGTTCACTGTATGTTAATACATGTAACAATGATAAATCAAATCAAATCAAAGCAAGGACAGAAAGTGCTGGATGGACTCAGTAGGTGTGAGTGAAATGCCTCTGTCAGATATTCCATTCCCCAAAGCTTCCACAAACTGCTTCACTGCAGAGTGAAGTGCTCACTGCATGTTCTTCTAAAAAAGAGGATTAGAATGGATCCTTGACCTGTTAAGGACAGAGTTGCACCAAGGACTTTATGCTACTTAACTTCTCTCTAAGCTTCACAGTTCCAGTTCGAAAGATGCTCAATCCAACTCCCATTATACACAGATCCGTAGCACAAGAAAATAATAAATAAGGAATTCCAAAAATGTACCGACAACTATTGGTCCCTGGCACCTTCTTTTTGAAGAGTGTTGTAATTATTAGCTGTCAGTGCATTTGCAGGAAATATTTATATAAAAGCAAAACACGGTGGACGTCAGAATCTGAAACAAAAACAAAAAACGCTGGAAAATCTCAGCAGGTCTGAAGCATCTGTGGAGAGAGAATAGAGCCGATGTTTCCAGTCTGGATGACCTGCTGTGATTTTCCAGCATTTTCTATACTTTTGTCCCAAAGATAAGTGTCATCACTACAGCTTTGCTCACTAAAATGATGACATCCAGGTAATTCTTTGAGAAAAGAACATCCGTGTGGCACCTTTTACGACCTCAGGGTGTCCCAGAATGTTTCAAAGTCAATCTAGAGTCTTTGAAGTGTGATCACTTCTGTTATGCAGGAAACACAACAGCCAATTTGTGCAGAGCAGGTTCCCATAAACTGCAACATGATGATGACCAGATTGTCATGTGGTGTTGGGTGAAGGATAAATATTGGTTCCAGAGAATGTCCCTGCTCTTCAAAACGTACCAAGGGGTCCTGTGCATCCATCTAAGAGGCCTTGGTTTCATGAAACGGCATACCAGACCATGTAGCAGCATTCCTCAATTCTGAAACGGAGGCACGCAGAAACCTCGATTTTACATTTAAGTGCCTGGATAAGACGTCAATCAATAACCTAGTGACTGAAAGGAACAACTCAGGTACCAACCTGTTGATGTAGCAGGCTTCTCACACAGTAAAACCGCTTGAAATGTAAGGGCAGATTTTCAGCAGATCTGCTTCTGTGGGGGTTTTTATGGAAATAACATTGGCTTCAGACAACATCTACTCTTCTTTGACTAATGCTATGGGATCCACTTGAGTTGGCAGATGAGGCATTTGGTTTAAGAGAAGCTCGATCAAAATATCCACCTAATTTTTTTTTGTGTATTTTTTTTCACTCGTGGTTTAATGTGTTGAAGTGGCTATTTACTGAGCAACTGAGGAGGTCGGTGAATGTGGATCTAAAGTCTTTTGTTGACATTAATTTGATGGCACTGTGCCTTTGACAAGGTATCACACTGTAGGTTGTTGAATAAGGTTAAATCTCGTGGGATCCAGGGTGAGGTAGCCAATTAGACATAAAATTGGTTTGATGACAGAAGCCAAAGGGTGGTTGTAGAGGGTTGTTTTTCAAACTGGAGCCTGTGACGAGTGGTGTGCCTCAGAGATCAATGCTGGGTCCACTGTTATTTGTCATTTATATTATTTTTTTTAATGAGAATTTAGGAGGCATGGTTAGTAAGCTTGCAGATGACACCAGGATTGATGGCATAGTGGACAGGGAAGAACGTTATTTAGGATTGCAATGGGATCTTGATCAATTGGGCTAGTAGGCCGAAGAATGGCAGATAGAGTTTACTTCAAATAAATGTAAGGTGATGCATTTTAGTAGATCGAACTAAGTAGGCAGAACCTACTTAGTCAATGATAAGGCTTTGAGAAGAATTATAGAACAAAGAGATCTAGGGGTACAGGCGAATAGCTCCTTGAAATGGAGTCACAAGTGGACAGGGTGGTGAAGAAGGCATTCAACATTGTTGGTTTCATTGGTCAGAACATTGAATACAGGAGTTGGGATGTCTTGTTGAAGTTGTACAAGACATTGGTAAGGCCACACTTGGGGTACTGTGTACAGTTCTGGTCACCCTATTATAGAAATAATACTATTAAAGTAGAAAGAGTGCAGAAAAGATTTACTAGGATTCTACCAGGGCTTGATTGTTTGAGTTATAAGGAGAGGCTGGATAGGCTGGGACTTTTTTCCCTTGAGCGTAGGAGGCTTAGGGGTGATTTTATGGACATCTATAAAATAATGAGGGGCTTAAATGACGTCGATAATCAACATCTTTTTCCAAAGCTAGGGGAGTCTAAAAGTAGAGGGCATAGATTTAAGGGGAGAGATGCAAAAGGGTCCCAGGGTGTGATCTTTTCACGTAGAGTATGGTGACTGTCTGGAACAAGCTACAGAAGTAGTAGTAGAGGCGAGTACAATTTTCTCTTTTAAAAATAATTCAGACAATTTCATGGGTAAGATGGGTATAGAGGGATATAGACAAATGTGGGCAATTGGGACGAGCTTAGTGATAAAACTAGGCAGTATGGACAGGTTGGGCCGAAGGGCCTGTTTCCACGGCTGGAAACCTCTATGACTCTAAATGGGCTGATTCGTTGAATACAATTTCATAACTTGCTGTGGTAGGATTGAGAGTTAGCTCTTGGCAATTTAAAACATCAACTAGCAAACAGCACCTTTATGGTAGAAAATTGTGCGAAAGCACGTGACAGGAGTGCTATCAAACAGAATGTGGGCACAAAGGCACGGAAGGAATTAAAGGACAGGTGAGTAAAAGAGTTTAAAGTTTAAATCAAGCAAGAACGCCAAACGCTGGGATTTGACTCAAGGAACAGGAGCAGGGAACAAAGGTGGCCTGACAAGTGGAGATTTAAAACACATCATTGGAATAAATTGAAGGTGACTGGTTGTGGCTCAAAGTATAATAGGATTTATGACAAATAATAGTAATCTCCAAGCTACGGTCCGACAGAACGAAAAATGCAGCTTTCCTTCACTCCTGCTCCAACTGAGGATATTTCTCAACTCGGGACACCCATCCTTGCTCCCGATTGGCTCGGTTTCCTGCCTCGTCACTCCACAGTGTCCGGCCCGATCACCTGACCCTCAGGGGTTGCCCCCTAAAAGGGGCCACCTCATCACAATCATGGTCAGGATAGAGCATGATAGCAGCTATCCCTATTTAACACTCGTCTTCTTTATTTAATCAGCTAACTGATGAATTCAATCAAGTCAGTGTTGTTTAGGTTTTTAAATTAATCAAAGAACAAGTTTAGGGCAGTCAAGAATCAATCACATTCTATGGGCCTGGAGTCACATGTCGGCCAGACCAGGTAAGGATGGCAGATTTCCTTCCTGAAAGTGCATTGGTGAATCAGATGGGTTTTTACAACAAATGATGATAGTTTCATGGTTACCATGAGAGGTACTAGAATCTACCACTACCCACACTCTCCACTTGGATTTGGGACAGCACAATAGCACTGCTACCTCACAGCATGAGGGAGCCCGGTTCAATTCTGGCCTTGGGTTACTGTCTGTGTGGAGTTTACACATTCTCCCCATGTCTGCGTGAGTTTCCTCCAAGTGCTCCAGTTTCCTCCCACAGTCCAAAGATATGCAGGTTAGGTTGATTTGCCATGTTAAGTTGATCCTAGTGTCAGAGAGATGGGTAGGGTAAATATGTAGAGTTACAGGAATAGGGCCTTGGGGAATTATGGTCGGTGCAGACTTGATGGGCTAAATGGCCTCCTTCTGCACTGTAGGTTTCTATGATTTTATGTCTGAGAGTACAATTACAGAATTTTTCAGAGGTTGAGGCGTGACCTGATAAAACTCTACAAGATTATGAGGAGCATGGACAGGATGGATAGTCAGAAGCTTTTTCCCAGGATGGAAGAATCAATTACTAGGGGGCATAGGTTTAAGGTGCGAGGGGCAAGGTTTAAAGGAGATGTACAAGGCAAGTTTTTTACACAGAGGGTGGTGGGTACCTGGAACTCACTGCCGGGGGAGATAGTGGAAGCAGATACAATGGTGAATTTTAAGGGGCATCTGGACAAATACATGAATAGGATGGGAATAGAGGGATATAGTCCCAGAAGGGTAGGGAGTTTTAGTTCAGTTGGGCAACATGGTAGGTGCAGGATTGGAGGGCTGAAGGGCCTGTTTCTCTGCTCTAATTTTCTTTATTTTTTGTTCATTCATTGAATTTAAATTCCACTGGTGGTGTGATTTGAACATATATCCCCAAAGCATTCAGCTCAACTTCTAGATTACTACCCTTTGGCCACTGTGTCACGTTTCTCCACTGTGTTGAGCTTTGTAAGTGTTGTTTTAGTTGCCCTCATCCAGGCAAACGGAGAGTATCCACCACACTCCTGTCTTGTGTCTTGCAAATGGTGAATGGTGGGTTAGTAACACGAATGGCCATTGACTTTGGTGGGATGGGAAGATCCTGCTGGTGGCTATTTGTGAGCCAATTCCACCACTGCAAAACCCAGCATGGTGGTGGTGGTGGTGGTGGTGGGGGGGGCGGTTTTGCGGGGTGGGGGCAGATTGGAAAATCCCAGTCAGAGGCCATTCCCACCCATCGCTGAGATCATCTGGACCTGCCAAAGGTGAATGGAATTTTGGCTGGTCCACCAAAGCTGCTGTGGTCCAGGCATGGCGGGCCGGAAAATTCCAGCCACAACGTCACAGAGATAATGGCAGCATGAAGTGAATGGGCAATATTGTGGCCAATGGATTTCAGCAAAGAGGTCATCCACTTTGCACCTAAGGAGGAAGGAACTTCTGAAGAGTGAAAAGGTGGAAGGCCAAAGAGACTTGAGAATCTCAGGACATAAAATATTATGAAGAGGTACAGAAAATAATCAACAAAGCTAACAAAATGCTGAAACAAAAACAATTGTTCAGCATTTGTTGAAATGCTGGAAAATCTCCAGGAACTGCTGGAAAATCTCAGCAGATCTGACAGCATCTGTGGAGAGACAACAGAGCCAACGTTTTGAGTCATGATGACCCTTCTTCAGAGCTCAACTGCAATGCTGATCCATATGTGTAGAAGTAGATAAAAGTCAGATTTCTATATGATTATTATCTGTTATATTACGCAAAGTCTATTATACAATGCCCTGCTCAGACTACCAGCTGGAGCCTTGTGTGTAGCCAGGGATTACACTTTATTATTCCTGGAAGTAATGAGACATCAGTTTACCAAAATTTGAGAGGTGCACTGCAGGGTTAACTTACCAGGAGTGATCGCACAAACTGATGTTGTAATCCATGAAATTTCGATGATTAGTTATGATTTCATTGAGGTTTTCAAGGTATCAAGCGGAACACACAGACTAGATGGAAAGAAACTACTTTATCTGGGGAGATGAGGGTTATAACCTTACATTCTGCACCCTCTTCTCTCCTTCTTGATGAACAGCATGCTTTGTCTGTATAGCGTGCAAGAAACAATACTTTTCACTGTATGTTAATACATGTGACAAGAATAATTCAAATCAGGTTAGACAGCACGGTCTAAAAAACCTACTGGCTCTGGAGTAAGAATTTCTTTCACACACAAGAATACTGGAACCTTGCTCCACAAATAGCAATTGATGCTAAAGCAGTATTTAATATTAAAGCTGAGATTAATAGAATGTCATTAACCAATGGGAATGAGGCAAACACAGATCATTGGAGTTAGGTTTTGGATCAGACGCGATCTCACTGAACAGCAGAACAGATTAAAGATGTTAAATATTTTGGGTCCCTGTGATTTTTGTTTGATATTACTGTATCCAAAAAGTTACAAAGCCAATGCTCGGAGTGGACTGAGCAAACCCAAATCCATTCTTTGCTCTCAAAACTAAAGTCAAAATCTAACTTAACCCAATTCATGGTCCCCACAAGAGAGACAAACAAGATCCAAGCTGACAGCAAGCATTGCACCCCATCTTGGGCTTGATCTTGACCTTAGCCATCAGGCCGAGAAGTGATTAAAGAGGTAGGAATTTACAAGTGTTTAAAATAAGAGAGACAGAGTGGTTTAGAGAGAGAATTCCAACAGTGTAATGGGTACTTAGCACTAAAGTTTATTTATTAGTACAAAGAACAACCCAGCACGGGGAACAGGCCCTTCGGTCCAACGAGCCCGCGCCGCTCGTCACAAGCAGGCTTTCATTAATACTGCAATGAAGTTACTGTGAAAATCCCCGAGTCGCCACACTCCTGCGCCTGCTCAGGTACGCTGAGGGCAAATTTATCACGGCCAATGCATCTAATCAGCATGTCTTTTGGAGTGTGGGAGGAAGCCAGAGTACCCAGAGGAAACCACACAGACACGAGGAGAACGTATAGTCTCCGCACAGACACTAACCCAAGACGGGGATCGAACTTGGAATCCTAGTGCTGGGAGGCAGCAGTGTATAACCACTGTGCCACCATGCTGTCCCTACTCGGTGCATACCATAACAGCAATGTTACCATGCTAAATAGGGCCTTGTGTTTTGAAGGAAGTCTTCAGCACACAAACTCAGGATAAGTGCAGAACCACCTTGAGTTTCATTGCTTCGACAACAAAGACAGACATTCAGCCCAATTGGTCTATACCGGTGTTTATGTGCTGAAACAGAAAGAAATCCCATAACACCAGCTTAAAGTCCAACAAGTTTATTTGTAGCAAATGCCCCAAGCTTTCGGAACAGGCTGTCCCTTCGTCAGGTGGCTGGGAGCTCTGATTAGTGGGGTAAATGTTAAAATGTATAAATTCCGAAAGCTTGGGGCGTTTGCTACACATAAACTTGTTGGACTTTAAGCTGGTGTTGTGGGATTTCTTTCTGTTTTAGCCCAGTCCAACGCCAGCATATCCACATCACATTTATGTGGAGGTCCTATGAGGAGAGACTGAGGGATTTGGGGTTGTTTTCGTTAGAAAGAAGGCGGCTAAGAGGAGACCTTATTGAAACATATAAGATGATTAGAGGTTTAGATAGGGTGGACAGTGATAGCCTTTTTCCTCGGATGGAGAAAGCTAGCACAAGGGGGCATAGCTTTAAATTAAGGGGGGGTAGTTATAGGACGGATGTCAGGGGTAGGTTTTTTACCCAGAGGGTGGTGAGGGATTGGAATGCCCTGCCTGCTGCAGTTGTAAATGCGCCTAGTTTGGGGGCGTTTAAGAGATCCGTGGATAGGTTTATGGATGGAAAGGGATTGGTTTAGGTTAGAGGGTCATTGTTTTTTAACTGGTCGGCGCAACATCGTGGGCCGAAGGGCCTGTTCTACGCTGTAATGTTCTATGTTCTATGTGCTGCACAGACCTTAGCAGCCTGGTACTGAGATAGGGAATTCTTTTCCTTTTTCTCTTTAGCAGCTGACTTTTGTCAGAGTGGATTCAATCTCCCCGAACAAACAAGAAACAAGAATGATTTCAATGCAGTAACATTAATTCCAATAACAATCTCAACAAAGGACTACATAGATTCACTTTGCACTCTCATCGATCTAGTTATTCTCGCACAGCAGATAATTGATTTCCCAAACAATCTGATCAAGACTTTGAATTTTACCTTCTTCTACCCATCTACATTCGAGTTTTGAGCCAAAACAGGGTGGGTGGTGGTCTTTTTGCCCCCGTTTTCTGCGGGCGGGAATGGTGCGGAGAATCGAGGGGGATTTCCAAAACAGCTTTCACGTTGATGGAAAATCACTGCTCGATTGTCCTCACTCCCACACCCCGCCCGCCCTCCCACAATGATGGCGTAATGGTGTTCTCGCTATGAAAGGTCGGGCACCCAATTACCATACATTGAGCCATCCTATTGTATTGTAACAGCATTGGAACTCTCTGCCCCACCGTCCCCTCAGCAGCCCCCCCCCCACCGCCCACCGCCCCCTCCTCTCCACCCCCTGCCAGCGCGTCGCCACATCAGTGATGTTTAAAACACGTTTTGTAAAACTGGTACCTGTTAAAATGGCAGGAACGTGGAAGTGAAGGATGTCTGATCAGCCATGATCATATTGAATAGAAGAGCAGGCTCGGGGGATGAAATGGCCGATTCATGTTCCTCATACATTTCTCATAATCTTATGGTCTTAAAAGAGTAGGCTTGAAGGAGTTTGTTAAAGGAGGTAAGGTGTAGAGAGATAGAGATATTAGGGGGAGAATTCTCGTCATTAGGACCTTCACAGTTGAAGTCTATGGGCACAGATGGATGGGCAAATGACAGGTGATGCACACAAGACTAGAATTGGGGAAACACACAAAATCTCAGTGGCTTGTCGGACTGGAAGAGGTTATAAGAGTTCCATAGGAGTGGCAATGGGGGATTTGAACGCAGGGGTGATATTTTAAATCCAAGGTGTTACCAGGTCAGGGGCCAAAGCCAACTCGACAAGCATAGACAGAGATGGGTGAATGGAACTTCGTTAGGCAATGGGGCAGCAGAATCTCTGGGCAAGCTCAGGTTCACAAAGAAGTGGAAGATAAAATGTGGGACAAGTGGGCATTGGAACAGTCAACTGTGCAGAAGGTGGGGCTGTGGTGTAGTGGTATTGTTGCTGGGCTAGCAATCCAGAGATGCATGGCATTCCTCTGGGGATCCAGGTTCGAATCCCACCACGGTAAATGGTGAAATGTGAATTCAACAAAAAGTCTAATGATGGCCATGAAACTATTGTCAGCTGTTGTTAAAAAAAAATCATGTTGACTGACGTCCTTTAGGGAAGGAATCCTTACCTAGTCTGACCTACATGTGACTCCTGACCCACAGCAATATGGGTCACTCTCAGATGCCCTCAGGGATGGGGACTAAATGCTGACCCAGCCATCGATGCCAACACCCCCGAAGGAGCGTGAAAACAATCTACACCAGCTCAGCGAACCCTATCGGGCTGCCTCCCATTATCGTGACATCCTGCTGGGTTACCTGTATGGAGCAACCTGGTGCACCCATCAACCAGGCAACATATTCCTCTCTCAGCACACGACCGGCTCCAACTTAAATTGCGGCGTCTTCCCCCAGGGTTTCCCCAGAAAATCCCACACTCCAACCTTGCTACAAAAGAAGGGGGACAATCATCAGGACTTTGCACAGACAAAAAAGCAAATTTAAAGTTGGAAGGCCAAGTCCTAAATAAAGTGGTATAATTCAATCATCACCTCACAAGATGATCCATAGACCATTAGTCATCTTGTGAGGTGATGACTGAATTGCCATCTTTCCTCTCAGTTCTTGGTGCCCAATTTTATTAACGTTCTGAAGTGAAGTTGGGGTGACACAGCAGCACAGTGGTTAGCACTGCTGCCTCACAATACCAAGGACACAGGTTCGATTCCCAGCTTAGGTCACTGCCTGTGTGGAGTTTGCATATTCTCCCCATGTTTGCGTGGGTTTCCTCCCACAGTCCAAAAATGTGCAGATTAGATGGGTTGGCCATGCTAAATTGCCCCTTTCATGTCAGGGGGAATAGCTTGGGTAGATGCTTGGGGTTGTGGGGATAGGGCCTGGGTGGGATTGTTATTCGTGCAGACTTGATGGGCTGTATGGCCTTCTTCTGCGCTGTAGGATTTAATGACTCTATGAAGTTAGCTGTAAGGCAATTGGCAGAAGTCACTAATAGAATCCCAAAGTCAGAAGCAGGCCATTCGGCCCATTGAGTCTGCACCAACTCTCTGACAGAGCATCTTCCCCAGACCCTATCCACGTAACTCCACACATTTACCCCACTAATCCCGACAACCTACACATCGAGGGACACTAAGGAGCAATTTAGCGTGGCTAATCAACCTAACCTGCATGTTTTTTGACTGTGGGAGCACCTGGAAGAACCCATGCAGATATGGGGAGAACATTCAAACTCCACACAGTCACCCAAGACCAGAATTGAACCTGGGTTCCTGGTGTTGTGAGACAGCAGCGCTAAACCTGTGCCACCGTGCCACCCCCTTTAAAAGTATAAATAAATTATTCCTTTTAGAACAGTGTTGTCATGAAGCCGTAGCTACATGTCACTAATTGGAAATCCTGACATATCCTCAGTGAATTTATGTTCACAATGCATTACAAGATATTTATGACACATAATTAGACTATTTGGCCTATGGCTGAAAATGAAAAGTGAGCGATAGATTCCATTTGTTGTTTACGAGACCTCAGTTCTCTTATTTGCAGTACAAGTGAATTTGAACTTTAACTTCTTGGGCATTTGTTGGGAAAATCATTACATTGAGAAAGCTGTTTAAAAAAACATGTCATATCTTTGGCTTGATAAACAAAGGAGGAAAGCCACGAAGTTATGCAAAACCTTGTTCATAAGTTCACAAGTTCATAAGAATCAGAGCACAATTAGACCATTCAGCCCATCGAGACTGTTCCATTCGATCATGGCTGAAAAGCTCCTCATCCTCATTTTCCTGCCTTCCCCCCATAACCCTTCAACCCATTACCAATTAAAAATAAGTCTCACTCCTCAAATTTACTCACTGTTCCAGCATCCACTGCACTTTGGGGTAGCGAATTCAACAGATTCACAACAGTTTGGAACAAGACGTTTCCCCTCAACTCTGTCTTAAACTTGCTACCGCTTATCCTCAGAAATGACCTCTCGTCATAGAGTCACAGAGGTTTACAGCATGGAAATAGGCCCTTCAGCCCAACTTGCTCATGCCACCCTTTTTTTAAAACCCACAAGCTAGTCCCAATTTCCTGCATTTGGCTCATATCCCTCTATACTCATCATACCCATGTAACTGTCTAAATGCTTATTAAGAGACAAAATTGTACCCTCTACTACTACCTCTGGCAGCTTGTCCCAGACACTCACTTCCTGTGTGAAAAAAATGCCCCTCTGGACACTTTCGTATCTCTCCCCTCTCACCTTAAACCTGTGCCCTGTATTTGGGAAAAGATATTGACTGTCTAGCTGATCTGTACCCTATAGACCTCTGTAAGGTCACACCTCAGCCTCTTACGCTCCAGAGAAAAGAGTCTCAGTTTATCCAGCCTCTACTTACGCCTCAATCCATTGAGTCCCGATAGCATCCTAGTACATCTTTTCTGCACTCTTTCCAGTTTAATAATATCCTTTCTATAATAGAGTGACCAGGATTGCACACAATATTCCAAGTGTGGCCTTACCAATGTCTTGTACAACTTCAACAAGACGTCCCAACTCCTGTATTCAATGTTCTGACTGATGAAACCAAGAATGCCAAATGCCTTCTTCACCACTCTGTCCACCTGTGACTCCATTTTCAAGGAGCTATGAACATATATGCCTAGATCTCTTTGTTCTGTAACTCTTCCCAACACCCTCCCATTAACTGAGTAAGTCTTGCCCTTGGTCAATCTACCAAAATGCATCACCTCACATTTGTCTAAATTAAACTCCATCTACCATTCATCAGCCCACTGGCCCAATTGATCAAGATCTCGTTGCAATTGGAGATAACTTTCTGCACTGCCCACCAATCTTGGTGTCATCTGCAAATTACTAACCATGCCTCCTGTATTCTCATCCAAATCATTAATATAAGTGACAAATAACAGTGGACCCAGCACTGATTTCCGAGGCACACTGCTGGTTGCAGGCCTCCAGTTTGAAAAACAACTCTCTACAACCACTCTCTGCTACTGTTGAGAAGTGGAGGATTTTCACTGTGGCACTTCGGAACTGTTGATCGGTGAGTCAAACGCCATACCCTGTCTACCTGATATGCATGATGTGGAGATGACAATGTTGGACTGGGGTAAACACAGTAAGAAATCTCACAACACCAGATTAAAGTCCAACAGGTTTATTTGGTAGCAAACGCCACTAGCTTTTGGGACTCTGTCCCTTCCTCAGGTGAGTGCAGAGTTCTGATCACAAACAGGGCATATAAAGACACACACTCAGTTTACAGAGTACTGATTAGAATGTGAGTCTTTACAGCTAATCAAATCTTAAAGATGCTGACAATGTGAGTGGAGATAGCATTAAACATAGGTTAAAGAGATGTGTTTGTCTCCAGACAGGATAGTACATGCGAAGTTGCAAGCCCAGCCAAGACATGGGGGTTACAAATAGTGCGTCATGAACCCAAGATCCCAGTTGACGCCGTCCTCAGGTGCGCGGAACTTGGCTATCCGTCTCTGCTCAGCGACTCTGCGCTGTCGTGTGTCGTGAAAGCCACCTTGGAGAACGGTTACCCGAAGCTTAGAGGCAAAATGCCCGTGACCACTTCGGTGAATACTTCAGCGGAATTAGGAGCAGACACAGGAGCAAAATTAGGCCACTCGGCCCATCGGATCTGCTCCGCCATTCAATCATGGCTGATATTTTTCTTATCCTCATTCTCCTGAGGTATGACCAGAGCCTTATACAGAAGTACAATACTTCTTGTTGCAACAATACTTTTTTCTTACATTTATATTCTATTACTTAAGCTATAAAAACCAACATTCCATTCATAAGAACATAAGAACATAAGAAATAGGAGCAGGAGTAGGCCATCTAGCCCTTCGAGCCTGCCCCGCCATTCAATAAGATCATAGCTGATCTGTCGTGGCTCAGTTCCACTTTCCCGCCCTCTCCCCATAACCCTTAATCCCCTCTCTTATCAAGAACCCATCAACCAGCTTCTTAAAAATATTTAGCGAGGCAGCCTCCACCACTTCAACGGGCAGAGAATTCCAGAGATTCACCACCCTTTGAGTGAAGAAGTTCCTCCTCAACTCCGTTCTAAACCGCCTCCCCTTTATCTTGAGGCTGTGCCCCCTAGTCCTACTGTCTTTTTTGAGCGGAAAGAGTCTCTCCACCTCTATCCTATCCATCCCATTCATCATCTTATATGTCTCAATGAGATCTCCCCTCATTCTTCTAAACTCTAACGAGTACAAGCCCACTTTATTCAGCCTCTCCTCATAGCTCAACCCCCTCAACTCCGGTATCAGCCTAGTAAACCTCCTCTGCACTCCCTCCAAGGCCAAAATATCCTTGCACAGGTGCGGCGCCCAAAACTGCACACAGTACTCCAGCTGCGGCCTCACCAATGCCCTATACAGCTGCAGCAAGACCTCCCTACTTTTATATTCAATCCCCCTCGCTATGAAGGCCAGCATCTCATTCGCCTTCCTGACCACCTGCTGCACCTGCAAGCTGGGTTTTTGCAACTCATGCACAAGGACCCCGAGGTCCCTCTGCACCGTCGCCTGCTGCAGTTTTTCGCCACGTAAGTAATAGTCCTTCCTACCATTCTTCCTACCAAAGTGGACCACCTCACACTTGCCAACATTAAATTCCATTTGCCATTTCCTGGCCCATTCGCCCAGCCTATCTAGATCCTTCTGCAGACTCTCCACACCCTCCGCACAATTTGCCTTTCCCCCAATCTTGGTGTCATCAGCAAATTTCGACACCCTACACTCGGTTCCCTCTTCCAGATCATCTATATAAATGGTAAATAGCTGAGGCCCCAGCACCGACCCCTGGGGCACCCCACTAGTCACCAAGCGCCATTCCGAATAGCACCCATTGACCCCCACTCTCTGCCTCCTATTTGACAACCAATCCTCTATCCACGCTAACATCCTACCCCCAACTCCATGTCCCCTGACCTTCTGCAATAATCTCTTGTGAGGTACCTTGTCAAACACCTTCGGAAAATCCAGAAAGACCACATCCACCGGCTCTCCTCTATCCACTGCCCTAGACACATCCTCATAGAACTCCAGTAAATTTGTCAGACACGACTTCCCTTTAATGAAACTGTGTTGCGTCTGCCCTATCAAGTAATTCCCTTCAAGATGCCTCGCAATTTCCTCCTTAATGACGGATTCTAACATTTTACCTACCACAGACGTTAAACTAACTGGCCTATAATTCCCCGCCTTTTGCCTGGCACCCTTCTTAAACAACGGCGTAACATTAGCTGTTTTCCAATCTTCCAGCACTTCCCCGGAATCCAGCGACGTCTGGAAAATAACCACCAAGGCATCCACTATCACCTCCGCCATTTCTTTCAGAACCCTCGGATGCATTCCATCCGGTCCTGGGGACTTGTCCACAATCAGCCCCTCCAGTCTGTCGAGCACCACCTCTCTAGTAACAGTAATGTCATTAAGACCCTCCAGTCCTACCACCTTTCCATCGCTAACACCCGGCAAATTATTCACGTCCTCCTCCGTGAAGACAGAAACAAAAAAGTTATTCAATACCTTAGCCATATCCCCATCCCCTACCACTAGGTCCCCTTTCTCATCCTCTAGAGGACCAACGTTCACCCTAGCCAGCCTCTTCCTTTTTATATATTTATAAAAACTCTTGCTATCCTTTTTTATATTAAGTGCTAGCCCAGCTTCATAGTTTCTCCTACCCTCCTTTATCAACTTCTTTGTCAATCTTTGTTGACATTTAAACCTCTCCCAATCCTCTTCTCGCCCATTACTCTTAGCTACTCTAAATTCCTCCGCTTTTAACACTTTCCTTCACCTTCTTCATTATCCACGGCTTATTACCTCTCCTCCTACGGTCCTTTTTGACCATCGGAATAAATTTCTGGGGAGCACCAAGAAAGATCTCCTTAAAGATCCTCCGCTGCTCCTCAGCAGACCTACCTTCCAATGCGCTCCCCCAGTCCACATTCGCCAATTCTTCTCTCATCCTACCGTACTCCCCTCTATTCAAACAAAGGACGCGTGTCCGGGAACCCACTTTCTCCTCCTCCATCTGCAACAGAAACTCCACCATACAATGATCACTCTCTCCAAGAGGATCCTTCACCGCAAGGTCTTTCTTTATTACCTGCTGTACCTGAATGCTAGTTTTCTGTGACTCATGAATGAGTACACCCAGATCCAGCTGCACTGGAGCACCCCAAAACCTTTCCCCTTAAGTCACCTTCCCATTTTTCCAACCAAAATGCATGATCTCACGGTTGTCCACATTAAACTCCATCTGTCACATCAGGCCTCATTGGTTAGGCCTCAGTTCTAGCCACCCCAATTTTGGAGGAATGTTAAAATGTTACAGAGGGTGCAGAGGAGATACATCAGAATTGTATCAAGGATGAGGGCCCTCATCAGGAGACTGGAGAAGCCATGATTGCTCTCCTTAGAACAGAGAAAGTTTCAACACCAAGTCAATCAATCTGGGAGATAAAAAGATCACACAGGGAAGAGATTCTACCCAGAGAGGAAACACTGTTTGGAATGCACTGTGAGGCAGAGGTGTGGAGCTATCCTTTACCTGCAGATTTTCTTAACCAAGGCGCAGCCTTGTTTGACATGGGCAAAAACAGAAACCTCCCTATTGCAGCAGGTAAGGCATTATGAACTTCTCATTAGAAACTTCCAACTAGTCTAAACGTTTCCAGCTTTCATCTTGGAAAACAAGTTTTAATAGCGACTTTTTGAACTCTTTAATCTCTTTAAACATCTAAAGGCACACCTTTTCTTGTGTGTGTGTTTTGCGTGTGGGCGAGTGAATGGATACTGTTGCAACTACATTTCAGACTTTAAGAAATAAACACTTATTCTTGATTTAAACTTGTGAGAAAACCTGTCTTGTGTCTTTTCTTGAGATGTCATAACACTCAGAGGTTTAAAAATACTTGTTATTTAAAACACAACTTGTTGTGTTTAATTGAGAGGTGGAGAAAAAGGGAAGCATCCTCCCATCTGCCCAGAAAAAAAATGATAGATTGCAGAGCTTTTGAGAAAGAGCAGGAGAGTGGGACTAATTGAATAGTTCTTTTTCAGACTCAAGTGAATTAGGCACAAAGGAGAAAAAAAAGGCTTCTGAGGCTATGTTATTCTGTAATTCTACAAAATGATGATTGTTAAGTGTGTGTTATAATCATTTATAAGCTAGAGCTTGTGTCACCCGACGTTTTAACTATTCAATAAATCCCAAATTGTGGATTATCTAATAAATCATTTAGTTTGCATTATGCTGAACCATCAGGCAAGACTGATCACTTCAGATGGTAAATTCAAAAGATATATTGACTATCAAGAGGTAACAAGTTAAATAAGACAATGGGCAGGATTTTCCTGTCCTGCCTCCTGGAGCCAGAAGTTCCCGCCTGAGGTTAATGAACCTTTGGTTTGTCCGTTATATTTACCATTCCGCCCACAGTGGGCAGGACCAGAAGATTTAGGACAAAGGTTTATTTAACAATGAAAGGACAGTGGGCAGCATGGTGGCACAGTGGTTAGCACTGCTGCTTCAGAGCACCAGGGTCCAGGGTTCAATTCCGGCCTTAGGTGACTGTGTGCGCAGAGTTTGCATGTTCTTCCTTGCTGGGCTTTTGCCACCTCGCCCACCCGAGGCTCATAAGATCCCGCCCGAGGCCAACGGAGAATGCCATTCTGCGAGCCTCCCCTGCCCCGATTCTGGGGCGGGCGTGCCAGTATAGTTCCGGCACCTGTGTCTGCGTGGGATTCCTTTGGGTGCTCCAATTTCCTCACACAGTCCAAAGATGAGTAATTTAGACTGGTTGGCCATGCTAAATTGCCTTTTAGCATCAGGGGGATTAGCAGAGTAAATACGTGGGGTTATGGGGCTAAAGCCTAGGTGGGATTGTAGTTGGAGCAGACGCGATGGGACTGTCGGGTTTCTGTAATTCCGTGAAACTATGATAAAGCTTAACCAAACCACTAAACACAATGCTCATGGCTTCTTCAGTTGGTCAAGCTGAGTGTGTGAATGACGATCATCCTCTCGTCAGTTGCGGACAGTAGATTTTTCAGAATTCCATCTCAGACTGTCAATATGTTGATAGCATACTAACAAAGCAATGTTCCTCAGAATCTTTATTTCTTTTCCCTTCAACTCATGCTTTCTTATCTCAAATTAACCTAATTGTCAAACGATAATTGGTTAACTTAACTGCCTGCTTATTTATAATTGGTTTCTAACACATGTGAACATCTTTGCATATAATAACATAATGGGGTTACTAAGAATATTCAGTGTCTGATTTTCATATAATACTTGAATAATGCCTTATTCTTTACATATCTTAATGTGACTCTTCAAGGTCATAAAAGCTTTGACTTAGAAGATCTTATCTTTCTAGACTGGCTCGGCAAACATCATTTTGCAAAGTACAGTCGCATAATGTATGATTTGTATTTTGAAATTAAAATTATGTGTCATTATAATACATTACAAACTCTCAGTTACAGATTCGATGTCCAACTTTTACCAATACAGCTATTGATTAATTAATTATCCCTCAACTGGCTCTTAATTGAGTCTCACAGCTACGTTTAATCATTCCTCGCTGGTCTCCAAACATGCAGTAACTGGTTAGTTTGAAAATGTCTCTCGGATTAGTTCAAGAAGAGTTCTTGACCATATTAGCTCACTCTAAGGGTGGTGAATCTCTGGAATTCTCTGCCCGTTGAAGTGGTGGAGGCTACCTCGCTAAATATTTTTAAGACGCGGGTTGATGGGTTTTTGATAAGAGAGGGGATTAAGGGTTATGGGGAGAGGGCGGGAATGTGGAACTGAGCCACGACAGATCAGCCATGATCTTATTGAATGGCGGGGCAGGCTCGAAGGGCTAGATGGCCTACTCCTGCTCCTATTTCTCATGTTCTTATGTTTTATGTTCTTATATTTAATAACATATTGCATCAGACCATGGAATGGTCAAGTCACACCAGTATTATTGATTTAAAAACTCTCAATATGTGTGAGTGTCTCTTGATAATTGTGAGTGTTTTGCTACATTGGTAGGATGTTGTCAGGTTCATGGAGAGTGGGCAGGTAAGGACGGCAGATTGCCTTCCCTAAAGGGCATGAGTGAACCAGATGGATTTTTATAGCAATCGACATAAGATTCATGGTATCCATTAAACTTTTAAATTTCTCCCCTCACACTGTTTTCAATCTCCCACTGCTCTTCCATAGAATCCCTACAGTGCAGAAGGAGACCGTTCAGCCCATCGAGTCTGCACCCACCACAATCCCACCCAGGCTCTATTCCCATAAGCCCACATATTTACCCTTCCAAGCCCCTGACACTAAGGGGCAATTTAGCATGGCCAGTCAAGCTAACCCACACATCTTTGGACTGTGGGAGGAAACAAGAGTACCTGGAGGTAACCCACGCAGACACAGTGAGAATGTGCAAACTCCGCACAGTGACCCTAGGCTGAAATTGAACCTCAGTCCTTGGTGCTGTGAGGCAGCAGTGCTAACCACTCTGTCACCATGCCACCCCACTGTGGCAGAGTGGTTAGCACTCTCCTCTCGCATTGTTTTTAATATCCCTCTGCTGTCCATCCCAGCACCATTTTCAGACTTCCACAGCTCTGTCCTCATGCTGTTGGGATCTAGAATGCACTGCCTGAGAGGATGGTGGAAGCAGATTCAATCGTGGCTTTCAAAGAGAAATTGGATAAGCATTTGAATAAAAATAGTTGAAGGGCAGGTGAGTGGGTCTAGCTAATTTGTTCTGACATAGAGGCAGTTTGGAAATGATGGTGGGCCGAATGGCCTCCTCGTGTGCTGCAACCACTCTGTGATACTAGCGGTAGGTCTGTTTCCAGGTCTTTCACCTATTTTGCAATCAGTCTGTGTGTTTACTTTCTGATGGGAGTTTTCAGGATCAGCTTGAAGGCAAGGATCTAATCCCTTGTCACAGGCAGGTGCTAAGGGCTGGAATTTTCCAATCTCGTTTGCCCTGTCTCCACTCTCAGCGAGAATGGAGAATTTGGTGCTCAATCAAATCTCCATTCACTGCAGTGGGACCGGAGAATACCAGTCACAGATCAGGTCAGAAAATTCCAACCATACGTGAGGTCAGAGAATTTCAGCCAAAGTCATCATAAGGAAATTTGGCATGTCAGCTATTACTGTCACCAACTTTTACAGATACACCATATAAAACATTCCTTCTGGTTGTATCACAGCTTGGTATGAGCTCCTGCTCTGCCCAAGACCGCAAGAAACTACAAAAGTCATGAATGTAGCCCAAACCATCACACAAATCAGCCTCCCATCCATTGACTCTGTCTACACTTCCCACTGCCTTGACAAAGCAGCCAGCATAATATAGGACCCCACACACCCCGGACATTCTCTCTTCCGCCTTCTTCTGTCGGGAAAAAGATACAAAAGTCTGAGGTCATGTATCAACCGACTCAAAAACAGCTTCCTCCCTGCTGCCATCGGACTTTTGAATGGACCTACCTCAAAGAAAGTTGATCTTTCTCTACACCCTAGCTATGACTGTAACACTACATTCTGCACTCTCTCTTTTCCTTCTCTATGAATCATATGCTTTGTCTGTATAGTGCGCAAGAAAAAATACTTTTCACTGTATACTAATACGCGTGACAATAATAAATCATATTGAATCAAATCATTGGATTGCTACTGGAAGAATGTGAGAAAGAAAAAAAAACAATAGTAAAGAAACTGGAATTCAGCTCAATTGGTCTTGTCTTGTGTATATCTTTGACATTTACCAACCTTACTTATATCTATCTCTTCCTATTTTCTCCCTCAGTTCCCTCTTTAATACATCAATGTTTTTCACTTCAATTACTTTGGGTGGTAACAATTTCCTTATTCTAACAATAGTCAGGTTGAAGAAGTTGCTGCTGAATTTTTTATGAGATTTATTGATAATTTACTCAGTCATCGCCCCCACCCCCCGCTACCCCCTGACACTACCTCATGAATCATCAGATGTGTTAATCTTTCCAGCGCCTCACTTTCCCATGGCCAATTCAGAATGAAAATATTCATTCTCTCATTGGATTGTCCTGACTGCCAGGCAAACAGCTTATGTTACAATGTCTTTGCATCCAATACAATCCTTAATTACTTTAGGTAGCCATGATTGGATTGCTTTTCTTGTATTTTCTTGCAGCAGAAATGAAAGCAAAACATATATTTGTTCCTTAAATATTAGCCATTGTATATCCACTGTCATGCCTTTCAATGAGGTTTCCTGATCAATCTTAGCCAAAGCCTACCTCATAAAACCATGAGCTATAGGAGCAGAATTAGGCCATTCGGCCAATCGAATCTGCTCCACTGTTCAATACTAGCAGATGTGATTCTCATCCCCATTCTCCCGCCTTCTCCCCATAACCCTTGATCCCCTTATTGATCAAGAGCCTATCTATCTCTGTCTTAAAGACACTCAATAACCTGGCTTTCACAGCCCTCTGTAGTAATGAAGTATACATGTTTTCTACCCTCTGGCTGAAGAAATTCCTCCTTATCTCAGTTTTAAAGGAGTGTCCCTTCACCCTGAGGTTATGCCCTCAAGTTCCAGTCTTTCCCACTAGTGGAAACATCCTCTCCACATCCACTCTATCTAGGCCTCTCAGCATTCTGCAAGTTTCAAATAGATCCCCCCTCATCCTCCTAAACTCCATGCGTTTGCATTTCAGATTGGACTTCTTCGCTTTTCTTCCTAACGAAAAATTCCATCATGTTTTGGTCACTGATCCCCAAGGACCGGCACGTGGGCGGCACAGTAGCACTGTGGTTAGCACTGCTGCTTCACAGCTCCAGGGAATTGGGTTTGATCCCCGGCTTGGGTCACTGTCTATGTGGAGTTTGCACATTCCCCTCGTGTCTGTGTGGATTTCCTCTGGGTGCTCCAGTTTCCTCCCACAGTCCAAAGATGTGTGGGTTAGGTTGATTGACCACGCTAAAAATTGCCTCTTAGTGCACTAGGATGCTTAGGTTAGAGGGGTTAGCAGGTAAAATATGTAGGGATATGGGCGTAGGGCCTGGGTGGGATTGTGGTCGGTGCAGACTTGATGGGCTGAAGGGCCTGTTTCTGTACTGTAAGGGTCTACGGACCCAGAACGACAAGATTATGAAATAGCCCCTTTTCATTGCATTGCACCAAATCTAGGTTGGTATGTTCGCTAGCTGGTTCCTTGGGACACTGGTCTAGAGTAAAATCTCGTACCCACTTCAGGAATTCATCTACTGCAGTATTATTGCTAATCAATACATTGAGATTAAAATCACCTGTGATTACTGTGGCCCCCTTGTTAAATGAATCTCTAACTTCTTGTTTAGTGCCATCCTTTATCTTATCACTGCTGTTTGCAAAGTTCTAGGCAACTCCCACTAATGATTTATGCAATTTGTTGTTGCTTAATTCCACTTAGACTATTTCTACATCTAGATTTTCTGAGCCAATATCATTTTTTTCCTTTTTTCACAGATTTCATTCTTTAATAATGCCGCCCCACCTCCTCAAGCTTTCTATCTGCCGTTCCTAAACATCGACTACCCTTGGATATTTGATTCCTAGACTTGGTTACCCCTCCAGCCATGTGTCTGTAATCACAGCTACATCCTTCCCATGTATATTAAAGTTAAATTATTAGTCATAAGTAAATTTGCATTCACACTGCAATGAGGACAGTGAAAATCCCCTCGTCGCACATTCCGGCACCTGTTCAGGTGCAGTGAGGGGGAATTTGTCATGGTCAATGCACCTAACCAGCACATCTTTCAGACTGCAGGAGGAAACTGGAACACCTGGAGGAAACCCAAACAGACATGGGGAGAACGCGCAAACTCCACACAAACAGCGACCCGAACCAGGAATCAAATTGGCACACTAAGGCAGCAGTGCGAACCACTGTGCCACCATGCTGCCCTTAATTTGCACTGTAGATTAGTCTATCTTGTTGAATTCTGATATAGTGCCTTTAAATTTTCTTTCTGACATTTTTGCACATCTTACTTTGTACTGTGGTTCTATTTGCTGTGCCATGGCCCTCGTTTCGTCTGCCTTCCACTTTTGCATCTTTCCTCAAGGAAATTAGTGAACCAGATAGGATTTTTACAGCAATTGATTTTAGCTTCATTCTCGCCACTACAGAGATTAGATTTATGTTACAGATTTAATTCATTGAATTTAAATTCCACCAGCTGCCTTGCTGGGATTTGAAATTTGGGCCTTCAGAATACTAGCCCAGTGACATTATCACTATGCCACCATCACATCCACATTTCAGAATTAAAATAGACATTCGAATGTGCTTCAAATCACAACAAATAAAAAGGGAAATCAGCAAAATCACCAGTTAGCTAAAATAGAAACAGAAAATGCTGAGAAAGCACAATTGTCCAGTCAACATCTTACAGAGAAAATAAGATAGTTTCAGTATTTCAGGCATAGAACCTTCAATTGAATTGAAGATCAGAAGATTAAGGAGCAGGTTAGTAAGGATAGAGATAGAGAAGGGGTGGCATGGTGGCACAATGGTTAGCAATACTGCCTCACAGCTCCAGGGACCCGAGGTCTTGGGTGACCGCCCCCCTGTGGAGTTTGCATATTCTTGTCATGTCTGCGTGGGTTTCGGCTGGGTGCTCTGGATTCCCCCCAGATATGTGAGGGTTAGGTGGATTGGCCATGCTAAATTGCCCCTTAGCGTCAGGGACACTAACAGGGAAACTACGGCCTGCGTGGGATTGTTGTTCATAGAATCATAGAACCCTACAGTGCAGAAAGAGGCCCTTCAGCCCATCGAGTCTGCACTGACCACAATCCCACCCAGGCCCTACCTCCACAGCCCCACATATTTTACCTGCTAACCCCTCTAACCTAAGCATCCCAGGACACTAAGGGGCAATTTTAGCATGGCCAATCAACCTAACCCGCATACCTTTGGGCTATGGGAGGAAACCGGAGCACCCGGAGGAAACCCACGCAGACACAAGGAAAATGTGCAAACTCCACACAGACAGTGACCTGAGCCAGGAATCGAACCCAGTCCCTGGAGGTGTGAAGCAGCAGTGCTACCCACTGTACTACAAAGCTGTACCATGCCAATTGTTGTTGGTGCAAGCATAATGGGCCAAATGGCCCCCTTCTGCGCTGTAGGGATTCTATGGATTCTATGGGAACAGATGAAGGAGAGAATGAAGAGATACATCAGCAGCAAAGAGTGGGTTAATGATCTGAAAATTGTGGAATGGAAATCAGCTTGATGGCACAAAAGATCACCCGTGACGTGAAGCAGTGATATAAAGGCAAAAGAACAAGTCAAGAGTTGGGGAGACAAGAGGAAGTTAGAGCCAGCAAAAAAAAATGTAAATTAAGGGTAAATTAGAAAGGTGAAGAGAAACATTTTGCATGTGCAGCAGATCTGGGATGAAAACAAAATATGCAAGCAAAATAAATTTTATCTGTCAGTGCAGGATAGGAATTGTGAGTTCTGTGCTCAGTGGCATTGTGCCCTGCTGAAAACCAATGCAAATCTTGTTTGTCAATCTCCCATTCACCCTCCCCATCTCTCACACACCGAAGGGCAAATTTTACCACCCTGCCCGCCATGGGAATTGGAGCAGGCAAGGAGCGGACCGTGGAAAGGTCCGTTGACCAGGGCAGGATTTTCCGGTTTTGGAACAAGCACAGCCAGAAAATCCCACCTTAGGATATAATTCCCAAATAAGAATTTGCTTCAGTGAAAAGTATAGAAGCCACTGCGTTCTTTACATCAAATTGTGGAATCTTTCTGAATCACAAGAGGCCATTTGGTCCATCATTTCTGTGCAGCCTCTTCTAAAGATCATAGAATCGAATCTACAGGACACAAAGACATGGACATCAAACCTGCACCGATAACAATCCCACCCAGGTCCTATCCCTGTTACCCCATATATTCACCCTCCTAATTCCCCTGACACTAAGGGGCAATTGAGTATGGCCAATCAACCTAACCTGCACATCTTTCGGACTGTGGGAGGAAACCGGAGCACCCAGAGGAAACCCGTGCAGACATGGGGTGAATGTACAAACTCCACACAGACAGTGACCCAAGGCCAGAATTGAATCTGGATCCCTGGCATTGTAAGGCAGCAATGCAAACCACTATGCCACCATTAGTCATGCTTAGATTCTCCCTCCTCACTTTCTGTCTGTAAGATCCAGCTCGCCAAATTCCCTTTTGAAATTATTTTTGGAATCAGCTTCCACCACCTGTTCAGGTTGAGATTCCAGATCCTGGCAACTCTTTGTGTGACTGTACTTCACACACATAATTTATTAACTGAAGGCTTGAAACTCAGCTCTGCTTGGTGGTTGAGTACATTTATTGCTGTGATGTTAGTTTTTTTTCAGTGTCAGAGTCTACGAGAATAAACCAATTCAGGTAACTCAGGGAGACAAGAAGTCCACTTCAACCTGTGTCTGTCAGGGAGTTTACTTGATATACATATGTATATATTCAGCATGGCTGAAAATCATTATCTACTGGCCCTTATTGTACAGATAGATTCCAAAAGGTCTGAGTGCTAGCTGGTATCCATTGACTGAGTTGAAACAATGCGTAACGGATGCAGTATAAATGTAGGGAGGTCTTGCTACAACTGTATACGACATTGTGCGACCACAACTAGAGTACTGTGCACAGTTTTGGCCTCCTGATTTAAGGACAGATATACTTGCATTGAAGGCTCTTCAGCGAAGATCAATTAGGTTGATTCTTGGGATGAAGATGTTCTCTAATGAGAAAAGCTTAATTAGGACAATGTGATATTCACTCCTGCCAATGCTGTTGTCAGTGGGTGCACCTGTAATGTGGTAGGAAAAGGGTTAAGTGATTTTTTTTCAGTCCCTCGCAACCTGCTGTAGACTCAATCTGTGCCAAAGTGCACTCACCCATTTTGGTCAGTGGTGTCGCCACCAAGCCATTCTTGGTGTTGGACATTGAAGTTCCCCTCAGAGTACATCTGTGCTCTTGCTACCCTCGATGTTCCATGGCTTCTTCCTTTTTGCTTTCTAGGAAGAGATAATTTTGGCCCAGCAGGTCTTCATGGGGGCTTCCAGAGCCGGGGTCGCAGTCTGAGGAGACTGGGTAGACGATTTAGGAAAGAGATGAAGAGAAATCTCTTCACCCAGAGAGTGGTGAGCCTGTGGAATTCTCTGCCACAGAAAGCAGTTGAGGCCAAAACATTGAATGTTTTCATGAAGCAGTTCGATATAGCACTTGGGGTGAAGGGGATCAAAGGATATGGGGGGAGGCAGAATTAATCTATTGAGTTTGATGATCAGCCATGATCATATTGAATGGCGGGGCAAGCTTGAAGGACTGAATGACCTCCTCCAGCTCCTATTTTCTATGTTTCTATGTCACTGTCTGCCTCAGTACATTCTGTATCTGCCACCTCTACCCTCTAGTGTCATGTAGATGGTGGACAGGCTTTGGGGATTGCTACAGTATTGCTAGCTTTCTTCTTGAGCTGTGTATTATGGAGGTGCACCCACATTGCCATTAGAGAAGAATCCTCAAGATTCTGACTCAGTGATGGTGAAGGGATGGGTGTTATATATTCAAGTTGGGAATGATGTGTGACCCGGAGGATAACTGGGAAATGGTGGTGTTCTCCTGTGCCTGCTACCCTTGAGCTGCTGAATGGCACAGATCACAAGTTTGGGACAGGCCTTGACAAGGTCTTGATGGCACTGTGGCACAATGGTTAACACTGCCGCCTCACAGTGCCAGGATCCCGAGTTTGACTATCTGTGTGGAGATTTTGTGCTCTCCCCGTGCCTGTGTAGGTTTCCTCCCAGTGCTGTGATTTTGACCCACTGTCTAAAATTGTATGGGTTTAGGGGATTGGCCATGATAAATAGGTTTGGGGAATTGGTCATGCTAAATAGGTCAGGGGGAAATTGGCCATTTTAATTGGTAAGGGGGATTAGACACGCTAAATAGGTTAGGGAGGATTAGCCAAGATAAATAGGTTAGGGGGAAATTGGCTATGTTAAGTTGGTAAGAGAGATTAGCCATGCTAATAGGTTAGGGGGATTGGCCATGCTAGATAAGTTAGGAGGAAATTAGCCATGCTAGATGCCCTGGGTTACAGGAATGGGGTAAAAAGTCTGACAACACCAGGTTTTAGTCCAACCTATTTATTTGATAATATACTCGCAAGCTTTCGAGGGGTTACCCTCTTCGTCAGGTGAATGGAGAGTTCTGGCCTCAGACAGAGCATATAAAGCACAGACAGTTTAGAGATTACTGATTAAAATGCGAATCCTTACACCTAACCTGCTGTTCAAGACCTGAAGTGGCTGATAATGTGAGTGGTAGGAGCACTGATCACAGTTTAAAGAGATGTGTATTGTCTCCAGACAGTACAGTAAGTGAGGTTTTGCAAACCCAGGCAAGTCACGGGGGTTACAGATAGTGCGACATGAACCCAAGATCCCTGTTGAGACCGTCCTCATGTGTGCAGAACTTGGCTATCAGTCTCTGCTCAGCGACTCTGCGCTGTCGTGTGTTGTGAAGGCCGCCTTGGAGAATGCTTACCCGAAGGTCAGAGGCTGAATGCCCGTGACCACTGAAGTGTTCGCCAACAGGAAGGGAACAGTCTTGCCTGGTGACTGTCGAGCGATGTTCATTCATCCGTTGTCGTAGCGTCTGCATGGTCTCCCCAATGTACCATGCTTCGGGACATCCTTTCTTGCAACGTATCAGGTAGACAATGTTGGCCGAGTTGCAAGAGTATTTACCATGTACCTGGTGGATGGTATTCTCACGTGTGATGATGGTATCCATGTCGATGATCCGGCATGTCTTGCAGAGGTTGCTGTGACAGGGTTGTGTGGTATTGTGGTCACTGTTCTCCTGAAGGCTGGGTAGTTTGCTGCGAACAATGGTCTGTTTGAGGTTGTGTGGTTGTCTGAAAGCAAGAAGTGGGGGTGTGGGGAGGGCCCTGGCGAGATGTTCGTCTTCATCAATGATATGTTGAAGACTCCGGAGAAGATGTCGTAGCTTCTCCGCTCCGGGGAAGTACTGGACGACGAAGGGAACTCTGTCCACTGTGTCCCGTGTTTGTCTTCTGAGGAGATCGGTGCGGCAGTACTTCCCCGGAGCGGAGAAGCTACGACATCTTCTCCGGAGTCTTCAACATATCATTGATGAAGACGAACATCTCGCCAGGGCCCTCCCCACACCCCCACTTCTTGCTTTCAGACAACCACACAACCTCAAACAGACCATTGTTCGCAGCAAACTACCCAGCCTTCAGGAGAACAGTGACCACAATACCACACAACCCTGTCACAGCAACCCCTGCAAGACATGCCGGATCATCGACATGGATACCATCATCACACGTGAGAATACCATCCACCAGGTACATGGTAAATACTCTTGCAACTCGGCCAACATTGTCTACCTGATACGTTGCAAGAAAGGATGTCCCGAAGCATGGTACATTGGGGAGACCATGCAGACGCTACGACAACGGATGAATGAACATCGCTCGACAGTCACCAGGCAAGACTGTTCCCTTCCTGTTGGCGAACACTTCAGTGGTCACGGGCATTCAGCCTCTGACCTTCGGGTAAGCATTCTCCAAGGCGGCCTTCACAACACACGACAGCGCAGAGTCGCTGAGCAGAGACTGATAGCCAAGTTCTGCACACATGAGGACGGTCTCAACAGGGATCTTGGGTTCATGTCGCACTATCTGTAACCCCCGTGACTTGCCTGGGTTTGCAAAACCTCACTTACTGTACTGTCTGGAGACAATACACATCTCTTTAAACTGTGATCAGTGCTCCTACCACTCACATTATCAGCCACTTCAGGTCTTGAACAGCAGGTTAGGTGTAAGGATTCGCATTTTAATCAGTAATCTCTAAACTGTCTGTGCTTTATATGCTCTGTCTGAGGCCAGAACTCTCCATTCACCTGACGAAGAGGGTAACCCCTCGAAAGCTTGCGAGTATATTATCAAATAAATAGGTTGGACTAAAACCTGGTGTTGTCAGACTTTTTACTGTGTTTACGCCAGTCCAACGCCGGCATACCCACATCATTACAGGAATGGGACAGAGGAGTGGACCTGGATTCAATGCTCTAAGTACTGCAGACTTAATGGGATAAATGGCCTCCTTCTGCATTGTAGGGATTATATGGACTGTATCAGATTGCTGCAGTACGTCATGTAGACACAATGCTGCCACTGTGCGCTGGGGGTAGAGAAAGTTCATGTTTGAAATGGCAAATGGGCATTCGTCCTGGGTAGCACCAAGGCTCTGAGAGGGTGGGAGATCAACGTTATTGGCTTTGTATTATTCAGCTGGTCAAATTTGGGGAAGGATCTGCTCCCCATGTGTTCAGTAAAAAAAAAGGAATAGAAGTTTCCCGCATTGGCTTCCGAGCCATTGGTTTCTATTGGTACGCGTAAGGACTGCAGTCTGAGCTGCTCATTACCAAGACAGTGCACACTATGTCCATGAAATTTATTATCTGGGGGCCTTTCGTTGCATTTTGGACCCCACTTAGCACATTTTAAATGAGCCACGTCTAATGTCTGTAGTGTCTTAGCATAAAGTATTCAGGCTGAGTGCAGAGTAAATTTCAGTGCTGCTAATCAAAAGGGTTCCATTTTTTTTAATGTGACTTTCCACAGTTCTGATTGTGAAATGCCTGATTCGCACCCACATAACAGCTTGAATAATGTTATCATTGTCAACAGACATTACGAAGAACGTGTGAAATCTGTGCATAATATGGTCCTGAAAATTGAGTCGACTTGTTTGTTAACCGTGCATTGTTGAATCTCTGGTTATAGCACTCCATTATTGCACCTCGGGAGGATGGACTGATTGCTGTCATTGTATTCATTTATGGGACTTGGGTGTCGCTGGCTGGCCAGCATTTATTGCCCATCTCTAGCTGCCCTTGTTCAGAGGCCAGTTGAGACTCAACCACATTGCTGTGGCTCTGGAGTCACATGTAGGCCAGACTGGGTAAGGACGGCAGATTTCCTTCCCTAAAGGGCATAAGTTAAGCAGTTGGGTTTTTCCCTACAATCGACAATGGTTTCATGGTCATTGATAAATTCTAAATTCCAGATGTTTTTTATTGAATTCAAATTCCATCATCGGCAATGGTGGGATTTGAACGCGGGTCCCCGGGACATTAGTTGAGTTTCTGGGATTAATAGTCTAGCGGCAATATCACTAAGCCAACAACTGTCCACCATGGTGAGGTCAAAGTAACCTCATCCCTGGTTGTGGGCAGCATAGTGGTACAGTGGTTAACACTGCTTGGGTCACTGTCTGTGCAGGGTTTGCACATTCTCACCATGTCTGAGTGGCTTTCTTCCAGGTGCTCTGGTTTCCTCCCACAGTCCAAAAGACCTGCTGGTTAGGTGCATTGGCCATGCTAAATTCTCCCTCAGTGTACCTGAACAGGTACTGGAGTGTGGCGACTCAGGGATTTTCACAATAACTTCATGTAAGCCTACTTGTGACATGAATAAATAAATAAGTAAATTGTTGGCTGCCCATTTTCCAGGTGAGAGATTAATCCTTGGGCAGTTGGATGTTGAAATCCAGTCAATATTCTCCCTGAGCTTCATATGTACATGTTGGTGAAGCAATTGACAATTCTCCACATAGGGATGAAGACACTATCCACAAAGAGAAGTCCCTTTAAGATGTGCGCAGGCAAGGCAGTGAGAAACTACTACATGCACAGTGAAAGGGAATGAGAGGGAATATTTATATTTTCAGGAAAGCGGGGCAGCAAACCCCCAACATTACATGGCTCAATCACAAAAATAAAGAAATAGGCTTTCTGTATGCAGTAACAAATAGACTGAATGGATCCATAGAGTCTCCTTCTGGCTATCGAAAGAGCTGATCTATTGAGAGAATCAAATCCACTGATCAATGCAACATTCTGCCTTAAGAACTGACCTCCCACTAATGGGCTATTGTAGTTTGTACAGCATTGTGTAATTGTGCACTCCTTAATAGCTATATGGCACTGATCAATCTTTGCTGTATTTTCTTTCACTTGATAACATTTGAAGATTGGCTTGTAACCCACAACCAATACAGATTAACTGCTCTGCCTTCTTTCCTTCAACTGGGTGGCATGGTGGAATAGTGGTTAGCACTGCTGCCCCACAGCAACAGGGACCTAAGTTTGATTCCCTGCTTAGATCATTGTCTGTGCAGAATCTGCACATTCTCCCTGCGTCTGCATGTGTTTCCTCTGGGTGCTCCATTCTCCCTGCATCTGTGTGGGTTTCCTGTGGGTGCTCCGTTCTCCCCACATCTGCGTGGGTTTCCTCCCACAGTGCGAAAGACTGATCCTCCGAGGCAGGATGAGATTATTAGTGCTATGGCTCTATACTCAGTGTACAGCAACAGCACTGAAAGGCAGCTGTATATATTCAACTTCCTAGTAAATATGGCATGTACAGATCCTTATCTTCAAATAAAAAAGCCGTATTGTTGTTTTTATTATTATTTCTGGTAATATTATTTGTATGCTTGTGACAAATAGAAGAATGCAACATGGTGGCAGCATGGGTTTTGAAGATTTTTATTATTTACTTAGTGTCACAAGTAGGCTTACATTAATACTGCAGTGAATTTATCGTGAAAGTCCCCTAGATCCTGCGCAGATCAGCTGGTGGGAGTATTTGCAGACATCTTCAACCTCTCTTTACAACAATCTGAGGTTGCTATCTGCTTCAAGAAGATGACCATCATACTTAAGTAAAGCCAGGATGTGTACTTTAAAGACTATTGTCCGGTGGCTCTGACACCCATCATTACGAAGCTCTTCGAAAGGCTAATCATGGCACAAATCAGTTCTAGCCTCCCGGGCTACTTGGATCCTCTACAGTTTGTCTACCACTGCAACAGGTCCATTTCATTGGCCCTGCACTCAACCCTGGAACACCTAGATAACAAAGACACCTTTGTCAGACTCCTATTTATTCCTACGAAACTCATCTCCAAACTCTTGGGAGTTTAGGATTGGCAATAACACCTCTGCCACGATCATCCTCAACACTGGTGCCCCACAAGGCTATGTCCTCAGCCCTCTACTACACTCCTTACATACCCATGACTGTGTGGCCAAATTCTCCTCCAACTTGATTTTCAAGTTCGTTGACGACACCACTGTAGTGGGTCAGATCTCAAACACTGATGAGACAGAGTAAAGGAATGAGATAGAGAATCTGGTGAAGTGTGTGGCAATAATAATATCTCCCTCAATGTCAACAAAATAAAGGAATTGGCATCGACTTCAGGAAGTGTAGAGGAGAACATGTTCCTGCCTACATCAACGGGGATGAAATGGAGTTATAGAGATCACCAACAAATTCTCCAGGTCCCCTCATGCTGACATTATAGTAAAGAAAGTCCATCAACATCTCTACTTTTTCAGAAGAATAAGCAAATTTGGCATGTCAGCTATGACTCTCACCAACTTTTACAGGTGCACCATAGAAAGCATTCTTTTTGGCTGAACCACAGCTTGGTATGACTCCTGTTTTGCCCAAGATTGCAAGAAACTACAAAATATAACACAATCCATCACTTAAACCACCTTCCCATCCACTGACTCTGTCTACACTTCCTGTTGCTTCGGCAAAGCAGCCAGCATAATTAAGGATCTCACGCACCCCGGACATTCTCTCTTCCACCTTCTTCTGAAGGGAAAAAGATACGAAAATCCAAGGTCATGTCCCAACCAACTCAACAACAGCTTCCTCCCTGCTGCCATCAGACTTTTGAATGGGCCTGTCTTGCATTAAGTTGATCTTTCTCTACACCCTAGCTATGACTGTAACACTACATTCTGTGCTGTCTCCTTTCCTTCTGTATGAACGGTATGCTTTGTCTGTATAGCACGCAAAGAACAATACTTCTCACTATATGCTAATACATGTGACACAGATAAATCAAATCAAATAGATGCCACACTTCTGCACCTGTTCGGGTACACTGAGGGAGAATTTAACATGGTCAATGCATTTAACCAGCATGTCTTTAGACTGTGGGGGGACACCGGAGCGCCCAGAGAAAACACATGCTGACATGGGGAGAACAAGCAGTCAGTGACCCAAGCCAGGAATTAAACCCAGGTCCCTCGCACTGCAAGTCAGTAGTGATAACCATTGTCCCACTGCGCTGCCCCGAGACATTTGGCTAAGAAGTGTCAATGCTCCAACACTTTCATATGCAGCAGAGATACTCCTGTGAAATTGAAACAACTTTAAGTACACACTGTGATTCTGCAGCACTGTAGGAATTCTACATTCCTGTTCCTTCAATCTGGGATATCATGGCTTGCTCCAACAATCAGAGCTTGGTAAAGTGTTCAAAATTGTGAGAGCTTAAGTTGTTTAAACCCTCCTGCTGCACAATTTGTGTTGGACTAGACATTAAGTAATTGACTTTAAATAACTAGAAGAGCCTAGCTTTAAACAGAACTCCACAGAGAGGGGATTTCATTACTGCTTCAGCCCATTCCTTCAGGAAATTTGGACTCTGGGAAAAGGAAGAAGAGTCTATTCAGTGAAAACTCCAAATAGCTTGAAGAAGACTTTGAAGAGCCTTTTCTCACTGCGTAATTTTATCTCGCAGTTCATTTTCACACCAAAAACATTGTTTTGCAGGCAAAGCTTAAACAAGTCCAGGAAGGCAGAAACAGCTCAACAGCGCCACCATTGAAATCAAACAACAACATCTCACTAGCTAAACCGTAGCCATTTAAGGTACAGTAATACAGGGAGCCAGACTAATTTCTAATGTGATTTGTGAAGCCTGTTTCTGTTCCACACAAGGTCCTAGTTACCCTACCAAAATCCACAGGAGAACCATAACATTTCTAACACTCAGCTGAAAGGTAGTGGACCTCTTATCTGAGTTTACTTTGTCCTGGCAACGCAGCAAGTTTGTGTTACTAGTCCTCAATATCTGGAATATCTATCAGATCATACCTGTTTACTTCTAATTGGGCTGTCAATTCATGTTTTGTTCTGAACACTCTGTACATTCAGATACAGAACCTTTAGTTTTACCCTTGTGTTACTTTTGTAACTTCTAGCCTTATCTGCTGATTAACTCTTAGATTTGTAGTCTCTATCTCATCCTATCGCTTTCTGCTAATCATTCCCCATATTATTTCCTTTCCCTCTTGCCCTACATCTACTCTTTGATCTGCTTTTTTTTCCCCCAGATTTGATCTCTTGCCCCATTATTTTGTTTGAAATCCTCTGGACCTCCCTAGTAAGGTGACTTGTTGAAATACTGGTCACAGTGTGGTTCAGATGTAAATCTCACCAACATCACAGCCCCCACTTTCTCCAGTCCTGGTGGCATTATCTCACAAACTAGAACACACTCCAACTATACCCATCTTTGGACAATGCATTTATTTATTTAATGTAATTCTCCCCATGCCAATTTGAATATGGTTCTGATAACCAAAGATTATTACCTTTGAGGTTTGGTTTCTTAATTTAGTGCTTAGTTCCTTATACTGACATTTTTTTTTGTCCTACCAATGTTGTTGGACCATGGGCCACGATGACTAGATCTTCCCTCTCCCATTCTAAGTTCGTCTCCAGCCCTGAGAAAATATCCCAAACTTAGACAGGCATCACAGCCTTCTGAACTCTCACACGTGGCTACAGAGAACAGTTTCAATCCCATTCACTATATCTCCCCCTATAACCACTACACTCCTTTCAGTTTATAGAATACCTACAGTGCAGAAGGAGGCCATGCAGCCCATCATGTCTGTACCATTCTCTGACAGAGTATCTTACCTAAGCTTCCTCCCCCACCCAATCCCATAACCCCACCCATTTACCATGGCTAATCCATTTAGCCTACACATTATTGGACACTGAGTGGCAATTGGTCATGGCCAATCCACCTAATCTACACTTCTTGGGACACTTACGGGCAACTTAACATGCCCAATGCACCAAACTACCACATCTTTGGACTATGGGAGGAAACCCACGGAGACATGGGGAGAAAATGCAAACTCCACACAGACTGTCACCCAAGCCTGGAATTGAACCCAGCTTCCTGGAGCTGTGAAACAGTTGTGCTAACCACTGTGCCACACAATTCCCTCACTTGAATGACTTATTTTACCATGATGCCATGTTAAGTCAGTTCATCCACCCTGCACTCTCTCCACACAGACTGAAAGAACCTCAAACTCTTTGGACAGTTGCAAGGCTTGAAGCTCCTGCACTCCTGCCCCATGGGTCACCTTACCTACCTCCCTTGCAGCAATACTCATCTGTCCCTGACCAATGACCAAATCAGATGACCCTAAGCGCTGTTACCACCTCTGGGTACAAACTGTCCAGATAACTTCCCCCTCCCTGAAGCATCGCAGTATCCACAGTTCAGACTCCAGCCCAATGATCCTGATCTTAGTCCCTTTGAGCCGCAAACACTTGCGTGTTTGCCTTGGGTCACAATGGCATCCAGGAGTCCCTATATACTGCAGCTTTGATACATCACCTTTCCTGCTCTCCTTAATATATTTAATTAACTAATTAATTATTTTATTCAATTAATTACTTTCTCCCTTATGTATATATTGTATTTTAGTTACCACTAGTTTACATGCTATTTCTTAGTAGTAGAATAGAGCTTGACCACTTCCCAGATACTTGCCAGATCAGGCAGCCAATTTCTTCCTGGTAACTAATAGATTCAACATTTATTCCTATTGGCTGAAAAAGTTTAAAAAAGCAAAGGAGCATCTTCTTCTCCTCTTCATCTCTCTCTGTAACTCAGTTAATTCCAGGCAGTCTTGTTCAAAGTCATACTCCACTGTTAAGTCACACTGTGAGTTATTGAGTTATGGAGTCATAGAGGTTTTCAGTATGGAAGTGGGTCCTTCGGCCCAACTTGTCCACTCTGCCCAGTTTTTACCACTGAGCTAGTTCCAATTGCCTGCATTTGGCCCATACCCCTCGATACCCATCGTACCCTTGTAACTGTCTAAAAGCTTTTTAAAAGACAAAATTGTACTCACCGCTACGACTACCTCGAGCTGGTTCCAGACTCTTACCATTCTCCACGTGAAAAAATTGCTCCTTTGGACTCTTCTGTATCTCTCCCCTCTCATCTTAAACCTTTGCCCTCTAGTTTCAGACCCCCCTACCTTTGGAAAAAATGTGTTGACTATCTAGCTGATCAATGCTCCTCATTATTTTCGAGTCCTCTGTAAGATCACCCCTCAGCCTCCTACTCCCCAGGGAATAAAGTCTCAGTCTTTCCAGCCCCTCCCTTGTAACTCAAACCACCAAGTCCCGGTGGCATCGTAGTAAGTCTTTTCTGCACTCTTTCTAGTTTAATAATATCCTTTCTATAATAGGATGAGCAGAACTGTATACAGTATCCTAAGTGTGGCCTTACCAATGTCTTGTACAACTTCAACAAGAGTCCCAACTCCTGTATTCAATGTTCTGACCAATGAAACCAAACATGCTGAATACCTTCTTCACCGCTCTGTTCACCTGTGACTCCACTTTCAAGGAGCTATGAACCTGTACCCCTAGATCTCTTTGTTCTATAACCCTCCCCAGTGCTCTACAATTAACTGAGTAAGTCCTGCCCTGGTTTGATCTATCAAAATGCACCACCTCACATTTATCTAAATTAAACTCCATCGGCCAATCATCAGATGTATTTATATGCTCTGAGACCTAAGACCTAGCTCACGCCCATCTACAGGTAATGCAGTTTAAGCTACTGTCTTCTCGGAAGTTCAATTGTTCTCCAGTTGAGAACTTATATATATCTGCTTAAACATGGGCAAAATTTAGAATAATGCAGTAAATTCCAGTTAGATTTTAAATGTTGAATAGAAACAAAATGAGGTTTTTTGAAAGAGATTAAGATTCCCTCACCCAATCCCAGCATCATTGTTCAGTCATACTCCAGCGATGAACCAATTGAATGGATCCCCCAAAGGCAAAGATCCTGGCTGACTCAAACACATGGGCCATACATTAGGAGCAAGAGTAGGCCATTCAGCCCTTTGAACCTGCTGCAACATTCAATAAAATCATGGCTGGTCTGATTGTAACCTCAGCTCTACATACCTGCCCAGCCTAGGGGGAGGTGGTGGCGTTGTGGTGTTACCACTAGACTAGTAATCCAGACACCCAGGGTGACGCTCTGGGGACCCAGGTTCAAATCCCACCATGCAGATGATGAAATTTGAATTGAATAAAACCTGGAAATGAAAAAAAAAATAGTCTAATGATGAAACCATTGTCATTAAACAAGCATCCGGTTCATTAAAATGCCCATCAAGGAAGGACATCTGTCATCCTTATCTGGTCTGGCTTATATGTGACTCCAGAGCTACAGCAATGTGCTTGACTCTCAACTGCTTCCAAAGGTAACTAGGGATGGTCAATAAATGCTGGCTAGCCAGCAATGTCCATCTTCCAAAAACGAATAAAGAAAGCTTGGAGCAGACTTCATCTGTGAAGAGAGAAACAGAGTTAACGTTTCTATGATATGATGAAATGTCATCAACCTCAAACATTAATTACTTTGGAAGTGCAACCGCTGTTCTTTGGTACGATAATGGGATGGCCAATTTTACACTAATGATGGAGTAATTAACGCAATGAGTTTGTTGACATCCATCCAAACAGATAGCTGGAGCTTCAGTTTGGCACCAACAGTTGAGAGGGTGATCCTTTAATTTCGCAGCCCTCTCTCACTTTCTGTACTGAAATGTTAGCTCACGTGATGTGACTGAATCACGGGTTTGAGCACACACGGGGCTGGGTTCCTTCCCCTCTTCACCATCACGGTGTGTTTTCCGGGACCAGAAGCAGCACGTCATCAGCCAACAGCGTGATCTCATCGATGTGTACGCCATATTGTATGGCTCGTCCATCCTGTTGTCAGGGAACTCGCTACAAGGTTTGGGAGGGGTGGTGGGGGTGTGGGGCGGGGGGATGTGTGGTCGGGGGGGTGGGGTGGGGGGGGTGCCGTCTTTGCTGGGGTCAGAAGATCGTGCCAGCAGGAAGGGTCTGAAAAAACGGCAACAACTTTGGAGTCAAAAATTAGAGTGGTGTTACTGAGCCAAGGCTGACAGCTTAAGAGGAATTAAAGGATGATGAGCAAATTTTATTATGAATATTCCATTACACAGTTTCAACCCGTTCATATTTTCACAATGTTCAGAACCTGACATAAATAGGAGCCAACGTATCATCAACCAATTTATGCATTAACTACTTTTTAATTATTGTTTTAATCCCATTAGAAAGATAGATTAAAAGTACAAACATTGAATCTGTAGAATGCATTATCTAACAAATAATGCTTCAGTGTGAGACAGCAATGCCATGTGGTAAATCCTTCTCAGACCTTAACCACAGTTGTTAACCTGATGGGCCTATTGAGATAAGTACCACATGAAAGATTAAGGGCTGTGATATCCTTAGTGTAGGTTTATATCATCAAAATTAGCAGGCTATAATTGCAGGGCGGGGGTGGGGGGGGGGGGGTGCGGTGGGTGGTGGGTGGTGGTGTCAGCTGTGTCGGTAGCACCCTGAGATAGAAGTTTGTAGACTCAGGTCCCACTTCAGCAGCTATGACGTAAATGTTACTTCGGCACAGTAGCACAGTGGTTAGCACTGCTGCTTCATAGCTCCAGGGTCCTGGGTTCGATTCCTGGCTCGGGTCACTGTCTGTGTGCAGTTTGCACATTCTCCTGCGTGGGTTTCGTCCGGTACTCTAGTTTCCTCCCACAGTCCAAAGATGTGTGGGTTAGGTTGATTGGTCTGCTAAGAAATTGCCCCTTAGTGTCTAGGGATGCGTAGGTTAGAGGGATTAGTGGGTATAATATGTAGGGATATGGGGATAGGCCTGGGTGGAATTGTGTTCGGTGCAGACTTGATGGGCCGAAGATGATTCTATGATGATGATTAGAAATGGGTGGGTTGGGGTCGTGTTTGATAAAAAAAAATTGGGTGCCCAAATCCACCTCCAACCCATTGACTTGTGGATTAATGGAGGCATATCAAGGGAGTAAAATTGTTCTTGCAGTGTTGCAACGAAGTCAGGACTGCAGGAATAGGTCATTCAGTCCACTCTGCCATTCAATGAGATCATGTTTCTTCTTCCACTTCAACACCATTTCTTTCATCTGTTCACAAATGTGGGCGTCGCTGACTGGGCCAACATTTATCTCCCACTACTAAGGGCACTTTAAGAGTCAACCACATTGCTGTGGATCTGGAGTCACACATAGGCCAGACTGAGTAAGGGCAGTAGATTTCCTTTTGTAAAGGACACTTATGAACCAGATAAGTTTTTAAGGACAATCGACAATGATTTCATCATCGAGAAATGTCACCATCTGCCATGGTGGGATTCGAACCCAAGTCCCCAGAGCATTATCCTGCATCTCTGGATTCCTAGCCCACAGATAATTTCACTCCACCACTGCCTCCTCTCCCCCTTCCTGCACTATCTCCTTATCCCTTATTTTTAATGGATAGAAACCTATAAATCTCAGTCTTGATAACACTCAACAGAGTCCACAGCCTTTGCAGTGGATAACTCTGGAGATTCACTCCCTTTGAGTGAAGAAATTTGTCCTCATCCCAGTCCTATACGTCCTGCCCCTCACACTGAAACCATATCCCCATTCTTGACCCCCTACTCCCACCCCACACCAATAGCCAAAGGAAATACCCTTCCAGCAATCTATCCTGTTGGATGCCATAAGGATATTGTCTGTGTGAATGAGGTCCCCTTCCACTCTTCCAAATTCGAAAGAATACAGACCCAGCCTATTGAATCTTTCCTCAGATGACAGTCCCTCCATCCAATAATTTGTTTGGTGAACCTTGGTTGCACTTTCTCAATGGCAAATATATCTTTCCTCAAGCAAGGAGACAAAAATCGCACACAATACTCCAAGTGCTCCAAATGTAACTAATACTCCAAATTTGTTTCATTTACAGGATATGGGCATCGCTGGCTAGGGCAGCATTAATTGCCCTTCCCCAGTTGCCCTAGAGCAGGTGGTGGTGAGCTGCCTTCTTGAAGTGCTGAGGTCCCTAAGCAGTCAGTATACCCACAATGCTACTGGGGAGGGAGTTCCAGGATTTTGACCCAGTGGCAAGAGACTTGAAGGGGAACCTCCAGGTGGTGGTGTTCCCATGCGTTCTCTCCTTCTATGTGGTAGTGGTCATGGGTTTGGAAGGTGCTGTCGAAGGAGCCTTGGTGAGTTTCTGAAGTTCAGCCTTAGTTTTTGTACCAATTTGCTGGACTCCTCCAATGTGTTGTTTAATTATCCACCACCATTCACAACAGGAAGATGCAGGACTGCAGAGCTTAGATTAGATCCATTGGTTATGGGATTGCTTAGCTCTGTCCATTCCTTTCTGCTTATGCTGTTTGGTATGCAGGTAGTCCTGGGTTTGTAGCTTCACCAGGTTGACACCTCGTTTTTAGGTATGCACCTGGAATGTCTTCCTGCACTCTTCATTGATCCCCTGGTTTGGTGGTAATGGTAGAGTGGAGGCCGGGTCAATAGGTCACAGATTCTGGGTGAGTACAATTCTGCTACTGCTGATGGCCCACAGCGCGTAATGGATGCCCAGTCTTGAGTTGCTAGATCTGTTTGCAGCCTATCCCATTTAGCACAATGGTATTGCCAAACAACATGATGGACGGTATCCTCAATGGGGAGACAGGACTTTGCCTCCATAAGGACTTCGCAGTGGTCACTCTTACAGACATTGTTATTTGCACATGCCTTTGTGGCAAGGTGGTGACATACATTGGTGATGACGAGATTAATGTTTTTTCCTTCATGAGGATGTTTTTCCCTCATGTTGGTTCCCTCACCACCTGCTTCAGTGGCAGTCTATCAGTTGTGTCCTTTAGGACCCAGCTAGCTCCGTCAGTAGTGGTATTACTTGGTGATTGACACATGGACATTGAAGTCCCCCATCCCGATTACATTCTGTGCCCATGCCACCCTCAGTGCTTCCTTCAAGTGGATGTTCAACGTGGAGCAGTATTGATTCATCAGTCGAGGGAGGACAGTACGTGGTAACCAGCAGATTTCCTTGCCCACATTTGACCTGACTGCTATGAGACTTCATGGGATCCAGAGTCAATGTTAAGGACTCCCAGGGCAACTCTCTCCCTATTGTATACCATTGAGCCACTACCTCTGCTGGTTCTGTCGTGCCAGTGGGTCAGGTCATATCCAGGAACGATGATGGTGTCTGGAACATTGTAAGGTATGATTCTGTGACAATGACTCAGACTGTTGCTTGAATAGCCAGTGACACAGTTCTCCCAATTTTGACACTAACCCCCAGATGTTAGTAAGGAAGCTTTTGCAGGGTAGACAGGGTTTGCCATTGTTGTTTCTGGTGCAGTGGTCAATGCCTGGCTGGCGTTTGGCTTCATTCTTTTTGTTTCCTGTTGTAGAAATTGAATAGAACTGAGTGCGTTGGTTGGGGAGATTGGGACTGGCTGGGCAGGTGGGGGACATCCAGGCTGGCCTGGGATGGTCTGGGAGGCCAGCGATCAGCAAACAGGAGGTGGGGGGTCGGGTCAAAAGGCCAGCGATGGGGCATTGTATGGCTGGCCAGTGATTGGGAAGGCCAGTGATCGGCGGGCCATTGCGCACGCGACGATCCCAGCCCCGGCAGATCGGCGCATGCACAATGGCCCACTCTGCTACCGACCTATCGGGTGGGAAGAGAGCCCACTGATATCACAATGAGTCACACTGGGGAACTCTGTGGTGCACAGAGTGTCAGATTTCGATTCTGGAAATCATGCCAAAAAAAAACTGGTGGGATTCATTCCCAGTTTCCCGAATTTTGATTTTTTTTTGGGAGAAACCTGATTGTGATCTTTGAAGAGAAATGATGCTTTGAGGGACTGGTTCCTCTCACCAACAAAGGCAAATAATTCCATGACCTTATTTGGAGAAGAATGGGTGAGCTCTCCCTTGCGTCCTAAGCAACATTTACCTCTTAGCTATTACCTCACTATTTCCCACATCACAACAGTGACTACACTTTCAAAGCATTTCACTGGCTGTGACAAAGCCTTTGGGAATTCCCGTGGTCATGGAAAGTGGTACCTAAATGCTTTAGCAGTGATTAAAGACTGTATTCTTGTTTTATAATCTTCAGTATCCATAGTACACTGCTGTCCTTGAGTGTTGAGACCCAGACAAAGCAGTTAGCTGGCAAGTCCTTAAGAGTAAAAGACCCTTTTTTAAATGAATGTACTTCTCTTCTTTCACTTCACTGGCGAGGCAGTGCCAGAATTATTGTACATCATCCATCACATAGAGTCCCAAAAACACACAATGGTTATTCAAAGGTTAACTACTCAACATTAGACATAAATTTGATGAGTCTATTCATCGAGCTTGTCAAGTGCTTGATGTCTGATCCAAAATTACTGTTTCCCTTGATGTATACTGTCACTGATCCAGGCACAGTTGAAGATTAGTAATTGGTCACACTAGACGTAAGTACCTAAGCCAGTTCATTCCAATTAGCAGCACAGCTGGGCTTCACAAGCCTCGAATGTTGCAGTAAACAAACTCGAGAGTGCCAATTTATTGTGCAACTCAAAATCTCAATTTTATTTCATATTTTGTAATCTCCCCATCTCCTGTCAAGCTGCCATTTGTGAGGTTTCTGGGCTTCGCATCTCGGGAAGAATACCAGGGGTTTTGACCTTGAAGGGAATGCTGTGCAGAATGATACTGGGGCTAAAGGTGTTAAATTATGGAGGATAGGTTGCATTTAAGACTGGTATTCCCCTAAATATAGAAGATTAAAAGATGATGGGTGGGAACTCATGGCCTTGCTCGAGCGAGATCAGAAATTGTCTGTCCCTCGCCCACTCCGATCCTGTAGCGGGAGGGGTGGTAGAATTCCGACGGTTGGGTCATACAAGAGGATTAAGGGTCTTGATAGGCTAGATAGAAATTATTTTCTCTGGTGAAGGAGTACAGAACAAGGGGGCTTTACCTGAAAATTACAGCCAGATTGTTCAAGTCTGGTAGCACACAAAGAATTATGGAAATCTGGAACTTGCTTCTCTCAGGGGAAGGTGGGAATGTCACCTGACTGGTAAGCCAAAGGCTAATGCTTCTGGGGGGCACGGGTTCAAATCCCAGCGTAGCAGCTTCTGGAATTTAATTTAGTTAATAGATCATTGTTATTGGTAATAGTGACCGTGACCTTGCCCTCACCAGGCTGCCTGTCATAGATGCATCCGCAATGGTAAAGGTCCTTATACACATTCCAGTCATAGTCCTAAAGACTCGTGCTTTAGATTTAGCTGTGCCTTTAGCCAATATAGTCACAATACTGGCACCCAATCAGCAATGTGGAAAATTGCCCAGCTTTATCCTGTGCACAAAAAGCAGGACAGATCCAACCCAGCCAATTATCACCCCAACAACCTCCTTTCTATCATTGGCAAAGAAATGAAAAGGGTCACTGCCAGTGCTGTCAAATTTATCACACTTGGACTGATAAGTGGCGAGTAGCATTCATGCAATGGCCATCTCCAGCAAGAGAGAATTTGACCATATCCATATATGTGTTATCTATTTCAAGCTATTCATAATTGTAAAAACTCCTCTTTCCTAGCTGTTTATTTTGTGATTGCATGTGAGTGTGAGGTTGCGACCATTCACCAGGTCTGAATGTGGGGATAAACTATGTTTCTGATTTAACCCTGAAGAGAGTTTTCTGCGAGTCACCAAAAAAAAAATCCTCATGAAAAGTGGGTTCGGGAAAAAAATGCCACAGCCTATTTCAAATGCACCTACGTATGGACAGATGGAGAAAATAAAGCAGTTCTTCCCTCCCCCATAACACGATGCATTGAAGCAACTCACCAAGTGTCCTTCGACAGAATCTCCAAACCTACGACTTCTACCATATAGAAGGACAAGGGTAGCAGGTGCATGGGAATAGCACCACCTCCAAGACATATACTGTCCTCCCTTGAAATTATATCACCACTGGGTCAAACTCCTGGAACTTCCTCCCAAGCAGTACTATGGGTGTACATACACTGCATGAAAGACAACATTTCAAGAAGGCAACTCACTACCACCTTCTCTGGAAGGTAAGTCTATTCTCAGAACTATTGCCCTATAACCTTCAAGGAGATCACAGGTAGATTAGTGAGGATGAGGTCATGGTCACAGTTAACAGGAGTAGCTCTTTAATTCCAGATACATTAATTGAACTAAATTTCACAAACTGCCATGGTGGGATTTGAACCTGTGCCCTACAGAGAATTAGTCTCTGATTTACTGGTCTGGTGACCTGGCCACCAACTATCACCTCCCCTGAGAGAAGTGAGCTCCAGTTTTCCATGATTCTTCGCTCACTACAAACCCTGAATGATTTAGTTCTAATTTTCTGGTTTCACCCCCTTGTTCTGGTTTCCTTTACCAGAGGAAATAGTTTCTTTCCATTCTATCAAGACCCGTAATCATCACACACAACCGTTTGCCTTTTAATCTTTTATACTTAAGGGAATTAGTGATGGACAATACATATGCCGGCCTAGACAACAACATGTCCCGTGAAAGAACACAATAAATTGCTGCTGAGATGGGATTGTGGTTTCGTCATATGAAAATTTCAAAACATCAGATTAATGGAATTTCAGTTGGGATAAAGGTGTGAAGGGACATTGATCAAAGGAGTTGAGATGCAGATGAGCCACCATCTGACAGAATGACAGAACTTGTTCAAGGGGCTGAAGACATCTTCCTGTTCCTTTGTGCCTAGAATAGCAGCTCCCGTTCTTCACCTCACCCAAGTATCCATCATTTACCTGACTGGGGGCTGGTTTAGTTTAGTTGGTTGGATGGCTGATTGGCGATGCAGGGCAATGCCAACAGTGAGGTTCAATTCCCGTACCGGCTGAGGTAATTCATGAAAGCTCCACCTTCTCAACCTTGCCCCTCAACTGAGGTATGGTGATCCCTTCAAAACGGAGAGCAGCCTATAGTCATCTGGGATTATGGTGACTTTACCTGACTGATCTTGATATTTTTGATTTGATTTATTATTGTCACATGTATTAGTGTACAGTCAAAAGTATTGTTTCGTGCATGCCATGCAGGCAAAGCAAACCGTTCACAGAGAAGGAAAGTAAAGAGAGAAAATGTAGTGTTACCGTCACGGCTGGGGTGTAGAGAAAGATCAACTTAATACAAGGCAGATCCATTCAGAAGTCTGACAGCAGCAGGGAAGAAGCTGTTCTTGAGTCGGTTGGTACGTGACCTCAGACTTTTGTATCTTTTTCCCGACAGAAGAAGGTGGAAGAGAGAACGTCTGGGATGCGTGGGGTCCTTAATTATGCTGGCTGCTTTTCTGAGGCAACAGGAAGTGTAGACAGAGTCAATAGATGGGAGGCTGGTTTGTGTGATGGATTGGGCTACATTCAAGATCCTTTGTAGTTTCTTGTGGTGTTGGGCAGAACACAAGTACGATACAGCCAGAATGAATGCTTTCTATGGCATTTTATCACTGTTGATCTCCTTTCCTACTATTATTTTTTCTTCTGAGTGCTCCATGTCTGTGATAATAGTTTTGCTTTATTTCAATCCACTACTCTCCTGTGAAAGATGCATCCAGGTTGTGTTTTGCATTGTTTCCACCTTCTCTCGTTTTTGAATGTGATGTTTTATCATTCTTATATTTTTCTTCCAAATCCTTTGCCAATCGCTAAATTATCATCATGATATTATGAAAGCTGAAAGAAGGCACAAGAAAGATGACTGCTGGAATGAAAGATTCTGGTTATGGAGAAAGATTCAGAAAATGAGTGTGTTTCTCATTGAACAGAAAAGGTTGGTTTGCTTGAATTGAGGTTTTCAAGATTATGAATGATTATTGCCACTGGAAGCAATCCAATGCAAAGGAACTGAGGAATGAAATGCAAACTTTCAAGAATATTTTATTTCACACAGAGTGTCATTCAAATATTTTACTAGAATTCTCTCTCTGGTAATTCAATGCAACATAGTGCAAAATCGATCTTAATAAAACCAACCAGGGATTCTCCAGTGGCACTAATGAGCCATTTACCAGGCAAGCTGGAAGACGGTCCATTGGCAGGTGCATAATAGCCACTACAGTAGGGACAGCCATGGTATAGGTTGTCTGTCTCCTGACTGCACTGTTCTCTATGAGAGGAAATCAAATTTTGGTGTACATCTGTGAACCAAATCATATAACTGTTTAGAATGAACTGTGGAATAAGAATGGGGGTGGCACAGTGGCTCACCAGAGAACTGGGTTCAATTCTGGCCTTGGGTGACTGTGTGTGTGGAGTTTGCACATTTTCCCAGTGTCTGCTTGAGTTTCCTCTGGGTGCTCCGGTTTCCTCCCACAGTCTGAAAGGCACGCTGGTTAGGCTGTGCTGAATTCTCTCTCAGTGTACCCAAACAGATGCCAGAGTGTGGCAACTCGGGAATTTTCACAATAGCTTCATTGCGGTGTTAATGTCAACCTGTTTGTCACACTAATTCAAGGTCATCATTTTCTGCATATTCTTGGGCAAAGGTATATAGTAGACTGGTTTCTGTGGTATCAGGATTTGTTGTAATTATGGCTTTAATGATCATTGTGACAGCTGTGCTTTTGTGAAAACCATCATAAACAAACTTAAACTCAAACCGTCTCTGGGCATTTGCACATTCTGTCTGGGCTTCCAGGTGATCTGGTTTCCTACCACAGTTCAAGGATGTGCAGAATAGGTGGATTGGCCATGCTAACTTGTCACTCGGTGTCCCAAGATTTGTAGGATAGGAGGATTAGTGAGGTAAATGCATGAGATTACAGGGATGGATCTTCATTAGATGCTCTGTTGAAGAGTAGCTGTAGACTAGATGGGCCAAATGGCCTCCTTTTGCACTGTTGGGATTCTATGGTAATAGAAACACAGAATTTACATCACAGTAGGTTGATGAGTATATTGTTTTCATGCTAGCTCTCCACCTGAAGCAATCTGTTTTAATCCTATTCCCTGGTCTTTTCCTGGATTCTATTCAAAGCATTACCTACGTTCTAGAAGATGAAGGAAATCTGGCATGTCAACCACAACTCTCACCAACTTTTACACATGCACCTTAGAAAACATTCTTTCTGTTGCATCACAGGTTGATCTGGCTCCTGCTCTGCACAAGACCGCAAGAAACTACAAGAGGTTGTGAGGGTAGCCCAATCCATCACGCAAATCAGCCTCCTATCCATTGACTCTGTCTACACTTCCTGCTGCCTTGGTAAAGCAACCAGCATAACTAAGGACCCCACGTACACCACACATTCTCTCTTCTATCTTCTTCTGTCAGAAAAAAGATGCAAAAGTCTGAGGTCACGTACCAACTGACTCAAGAACAGCTTCTCCTGTGCTGCCATCAGACTTTTGAACGTACCTACCTCGGATTAAGTTGATCTTTCTTTACACCCTAGCTATGACTGTAACACTACATTTTGCACTCTCTTGTTTCCTTCTCTATGAACAGGATGCTTTATCTGTTTAGCGCGCAAGAAACAAAACTTTTCACTGGATGCTAATACATGTGACAATATTAAATCAAATCAAATCTGAAAGAAACAGAGGACGCTGAAAACTCTCAGAAAGTCCTGCAACATCTGGAGGGGAAGAGAACGGAGCTAACATTTCAAGTTCGCCTGGCTCTTCATCAGAACTGAGACAAAGGGAAAGTCTATTAGATACCATATTGTAGATGGAAGAGATTGCAACAAAAAGTGTAACAAACTTAAGAAAAAGAGATAAATGACATTTGCGGAAGGGGTGCAGGAGGAAGGGGATGGAGTGTTCTTGCACTGACCCACAAATGTATGGGGTATGAAAGAAAAGGATTAAGGTGTAGAGGAAAGGTCACAATCTAAAGTTGTTGAACTCAATGTAGAGTCCTGAGGGCTGTAACTGTGCCTAGTGGGGAGATGAGATGCTGCTTCTCCAGTTTGCGCTGGACTTCACCAGACCATTGCAGCAGGTCAAGGATGGATATGGGGGCATGAGAGCAAGGTGCTGAGAAAACCATGTAAACTGTCCAATGCCACATTGCAATTTCAAGAGAATTGGAACTGCTGTGTGAACCTGACTGTTTGGCAGTACAACCTTAAAATTATACCTAGGGATTATGCCAGGGAAGATCTTTTCACACAAAGGGCAGTATAAATCCAGAAACCTCATCCCAAAAAAGCTTAGGCAGTCACTGAAATTTTAAAAGATAAGATCTATTGATTTTTTTGGAGAGTCAGATTATTAAGCAATGTGGAACCAAAGCAGGTAGATGGAGTTAAGAAGAGTTTATTACTAAGTCCTGTGTTCCAATATTCCTGTGAACTTTTTTGCAATTGGGGGAACGGGATTGAGCAGACTGCTTCTGCTCTAATGTTACTAATCTTGGCTGAAGCCCAGGGTGTCTACGAGGTGCTGGATTCATGAATTTACTTGACTCAGAACTTCCATGAGTTCTGAAGCTGGAGCCTGTGGTCTCTTGAGCCTTGTCCTTCGCAGAGAGGCGTTTCACTGATGTCATTCTCTCCACATCAATACCCACTTTCTTAAACTCATTTTTAAAATGAATTGTCAACCTCATGCCAGCTGATTAATTTTCTGTCCTGTCTTCTTGGTCCAAATAATTTGCATTCGAATAAGTGCACATTTGCAAAATCAAAGGGGGCTTTCCTTTCCTGTCTGATCCACCTATTATAATTGGTGTTAAATCTTCTCCCTCCTATCTGATTAGCACTTTGGATACTCACTCAGCACTTATTGAATCAACACTGTCACAGGTTCGACAGTGTTTCTCAAAGTTCTTCAGGTGAATTGCTGGTTCTGTCAAGTTGATGGTTTGGTCCCAGTTAAAATATATTTCGATTCAATTCACCTTACCCCACAGGTAGCATCAAATTAGCATCTGCAGCATAGAGATTTAAGTCTTCAACAAGTTAATTTTATTTATTAGTGTCACAAGTAGGCTTACATTAACACTGCATTAAATTCACTGTGAAAATCGCCTAGTCACCACACTCCGGTGCCTGATCAAGTGCATTGAGGGAGAATTTAGCACAGCCAATGCACCTTACCAGCACATCTTTCGGACTGCAGGAAGAGACCAGAGCACCCAGAGAAAACCCATCCAGACACGGGGAAAATATGCAGACTCTGCACAGACAGTGACCCAACCTGGGAATCGAACCCGGGTCGCTGGCGCTGCGAGGCAGCAGTGCTAACCACTGTACTACCTTGCTATCCTGTACACCGTGCAAGTTCGTAGGTCGGGACTTAACGGCTGATTACATCCCGCCGCTGCTGCAAGCGAGGGCAGAGAATTTTGCGCTCAGCCAAATCTCCGTTCACTGCAGTGGGATCAGAACATCCCACTGGCATGAACAGCCAGAAATAGTGCTATTTAAAGCATAATTACTTCTGCAAATCCTGAAGGGCATGATAGAGTTCTTTTCGTCATAGGGTTTTACAGGACAGAAAGAGGCCCTTCGGCCCATTGTGCCCATCCTAGCCATTGGTCACTTATCTATGCTAACCCATTTTTCAGCATTTGTGTTGCTGCTTGGACTCTAGCCTTCCTGATCTCACACTGAAGCAAGATAATGTAAAGAGTTTTGGTATCAATTTGCCACAGAGATTGATATTCAGTACTTTAAACATATACAATGCCAGAATGGAACATACCAACATAATCCTCAAAGCAGATTTCCCATCGAATCCTATTGCACGCAAATTAAAAAGGAAAAGTAACATAAAGATAAGGGAAGCTAATCCAGGATGACAATGATTAGGAAGTGTCCACAGTTTCTGACTACTTGTAATCAGATTTCCAAAATGGTTTGAAATTGCACAGGAAATCTGAACACACAGAGTGTCTGTGAAATTAAAATCCTCAGTGGGGTTATGGGCTTTTTAAACTATTTAATTTCTCTGTTCCAAACACACCCCAGTTGGGCCGAATTGTTTCTGATGTCTGTAATAACTTTGAACATGACTTGCATTGGTTTACGTGTACAAACAAGGACCTGGTAGAACTGCAATACACATCAACATTTTTCTCCTTCCTAACTCCAACAGAGACTCCTCCCCAACCCAGTAAGTGTACCCTTACACCCGATTGGCTCAGCCTCTCCACTGGGTCAAGCCTGATCACATGGCCATCAGGGATCATCCCCTTAAAGAAACCACAACACCAGAACGTCAATGCTTCAACTTTGTCCAGGAAGGGTACTCATGAGATAAGTCTCTGTATCATTTATTTCTGCCCTGCATAGCACAGAACCAGGGCAATTACCTGCATTGCCGACAATAGCAATCACTTGCATTCAAATGGTACTTTTTATTTAGTCCGGTGTTCCAAACTGCTTTACAGAAGAGTTCATAAGTTCATAAGGTACAGAATTAAACCATTCAGCCCATCGAGTTCACTCTGCCATTCCATCATGGCTGACATGTTCCTCATCCCCATTTTCCTGCCTTCTCCCCATAACCCTTTAACCATTACCAATTAAAAATCTAACTTCTCTTTAAATTTACTCACTTCCCAGCATCCATCACACTTTGGGGAGCGAATTCCACAGATTCACAACCCTTTGAGAGAAGCAGCTTCTCCCCAATTCTGCTTTAAATTGCTACCCCTCATCCTAAGACTATGACCCCTCGTCCAAGAGTGCTGTAAGTTATCAGATAACAACAACTACTTGTCTTTATATAACATAACACCTTTAACATAATGAACCATCCCAAGGTGTTCCACAAGAACATTATTAAGCCAGAATTGACAGTGAGCCACAAGACAATGTTAGGGCAGATGTTCAAACGTTTGATTAAAAGGTGACTTTAAAGGACTATTCAACAGGAGGAAATAGCAGTAAAGGGCTGGAGAAGATTTGGGAGTGAATTCCAGAGCTTAGGGCCTAAACAGCTCAAAGCACAACTATGAAGAGTAAAGCAATTAAAATTGAGGATCTTCAAGAGAGCAGAATTAGGTCTGTGAAATGACCTTGAAGAGTTGTAGGGCTGGAGGAAATCACAAAGGCGATGCCATGGAGGGATTTGAAATCAAGGGTGGGAATATTAACATGGAGGTGTTACCTGACCAGGAGCCAATATAGGTCAGAGAGCATTGGGGGGAGGGGGTGATGGGTAAGCAGGAGAAAGGAAGGACACTGGTATCAAAGTATTGGATAACACCAACTTTATATAGGGTAGAATGTGAGAGATCAGCCAGGAAGGTGATGCAATGGCAGAATCTAGGCATGACAGTCATTGATTGAGGTTGAGTTGAGGTACTGGCAGAATTAGACAATGCCACAAATATGGAAATAAGCAATCTGAGTGATGGTGCAGATATCTTTTTTTTATTCATTCGTGGGACATGGCCGTCGCAGGTTGGCCAGCATTTATTGCCCATTCCTCGAAGGTGGTGGTGAGCTGCCTTCTTGAATCATTGCAGTCCACGTGCTGTGTGTTGACCCACAATACCATTAGGGAAGGAATTCCAGGATTTGGACCCAGCGACTATGATGGAATGTTTCCAAGCCAGGATGGGGTGTGGCTTGGAGGGAACCATGCAGGTGTCGGTCTTCTCATATATTTGCTGCCCTTGTCCTTCTAGATGGAAGTGGTCATTGGTTTGGAAGATGCTATTTAAGGATCTTTGGTGAATTGCAGTGCATCTTGTAGACACTGCTGCTACTGAGTGTTGGTGGTGGAGGGAATGTTTGTTCAGAACTCTCATGCTAATGACAGTTAAGAGAATCAAATACAGAATCTCTGAAGTAAGTGACATTTTCTGTTTAAATCCATCCATGCTTGAACAGAGAGGACTAGAACAGTGCCCTCCCATTTCTGGAATTTTCATTCATTAATGTTAAAAGACAAAACACAAGGGTTCATATTTGGGAATAAGGAAGCGGGTACAATTTCTAATCAGTATTCCCAGCATGACTTCGGAGAGACAAAGTAAGAAAATCTTCCAATTGACGGGGCCAGTGTAAAAGCAGCGAACTTGTACTGTACCATACCTGGAAATGCTTGATACTGGTTGCAGCCCAGAGTGACATGACAGCTCATTTCGTACAACCCTCAACAGGAGCTTGCAAGTTCAAGCACTGCTTCAGGACAAAAATCTACCTTGATGCTTCAGTCTAATGCTGATTAAGCGCTGCTTAAAATTGCACAGATGCATTAATTGATGGATTAAGTAACAGGGCAAAACTGTGAGAGGTGGATTTCAGCATTGTCAAGTGTAATGTCATCATACGGTTTCATTAAAGGGAAGTCGTGTCTGACAAATTTACTGGAGTTCTATGAGGATGTGTCTAGGGCGGTGGATAGAGGAGAGCCGGTGGATGTGGTCTTTCTGGATTTTCAGAAGGCGTTTGATAAGGTACCTCACAAGAGGTTACTGCAGAAGGTCAGAGGACATGGAGTTGGGGGTAGGGTGTTAGCGTGGATAGAGGATTGGTTGTCAAATAGGAGGCAGAGAGTGGGGGTCAATGGGTGCTATTCGGATTGGCGGTTGGTGACTAGTGGGGTGCCCCAGGGGTCGGTGCTGGGGCCTCAGCTATTTACCATTTATATAGATGATCTGGAGGAGGGAACCGAGTGTAGGGTGTCGAAATTTGCTGATGACACCAAGATTGGGGGAAAGGCAAATTGTGCGGAGGGTGTGGAGAGTCTGCAGAAGGATCTCGATAGGCTGGGCGAATGGGCCAGGAAATGGCAAATGGAATTTAATGTTGGCAAGTGTGAGGTGGTCCACTTTGGTAGGAAGAATGGTAGGAAGGACTATTACTTACGTGGCGAAAAACTGCAGCAGGCGACGGTGCAGAGGGACCTCGGGGTCCTTGTGCATGAGTCGCAAAAACCCAGCCTGCAGGTGCAGCAGGTGGTCAGGAAGGCGAATGGGATGCTGGCCTTCATAGCGAGGGGGATTGAATATAAAAGTAGGGAGGTCTTGCTGCAGCTGTATAGGGCATTGGTGAGGCCGCAGCTGGAGTACTGTGTGCAGTTTTGGGCGCCGCACCTGCGCAAGGATATTTTGGCCTTGGAGGGAGTGCAGAGGAGGTTTACTAGGCTGATACCGGAGTTGAGGGGGTTGAGCTATGAGGAGAGGCTGAATAAACTAGGCTTGTACTCGTTAGAGTTTAGAAGAATGAGGGGAGATCTCATTGAGACGTATAAGATGATGAATGGGATGGATAGGATAGAGGTGGAAAGACTCTTCCCGCTCAAAAAAGACAGTAGGACTAGGGGGCACAGCCTCAAGATAAAGGGGGGGCGGTTCAGAACGGAGTTGAGGAGGAACTTCTTCACTCAAAGGGTGGTGAATCTCTGGAATTCTCTGCCCGTTGAAGTGGTGGAGGCTGCCTCGCTAAATATTTTTAAGAAGCGGGTTGATGGGTTTTTGATAAGAGAGGGGATTAAGGGTTATGGGGAGAGGGCGGGAAAGTGGAACTGAGCCACGACAGATCAGCCATGATCTTATTGAATGGCGGGGCAGGCTCGAAGGGCCAGATGGCCTACTCCTGCTCCTATTTCTTATGTTCTTATGTTCTTATACTGGGCTAATATAGATATCCCTAAGCATTAGATAAATGGTGAAAATTTAGGAAATGTGGAGTTCCAAAGTCACGAAAGATCTTTTTTCTCCTTATATCGGAAGCATCTGTTGTCCATCCTTAATTGCCCTTGAATTGAGTGGCTTGCTAAGTCATTTCAGAGGGCAGTGATGAGTCAATCACATGACTTGCTTCCGGAACAACAATTGGGCCAGACTGGGTGAGGATGATAGATTTGCTGCCCTGAAGGACATTAGTGAGTAGTAGATGGATTCTTACAACAACCAATGATAGTTGCCATTGTCACCATTACTAAACTTAGCTTTGTATTCCAGATTTATTAATTGAATTGAAATTTTATCAGCTACCAGAGTGGGATTTGAACCGACGTCCCCTGAGTAGAGTAGACAAGTGGAAAGCACATCCAGGGATCATACTGACCACAAATCTGCCAGCCTTCACAAGCTTGTGAATGTTATTAAATAGACTGTAATTTTATCTTGCAGAGAGCATGGTGTCACATTATTTGATATGAACGTATGAATATACTGTCTGAAATTGAGTTAAAAATAGGATACCTGTTAAATATGATCTAGAATTAAAGGGTTTGAGAGTAAATGAAGATTACGTTGGGTAATTAATAAACTGGGCTACTTGGGGTCCCACTGGAAAGCAGATACTTCCCCTCAGGGAAAGAGATTCTTACTAACAAAGAAGGTACAAGAAGGCCCAGTTAATTAGTAAAATCTATGAAGTGAGAGAAAAGCTCATGGTGACGGATATTTTTTAGCGTGTGCAGTAATCACCAACTCAGGCAATAGCTTCCACAGTGACAAAATGGAGCTTTCTGAGGCCTTCCCTGGATTTTTTCAGAGTGTAGTCTTCAATGATGTGAGTCATTGATTGGAATGCACCACAGCTGCAGTCTGGGTTTCCTGTAAAGCCCCATTTGTGCTGATCTGCTGTGTAAAGGTTTTGGCCACTGTGTAAATGTGTCAGGTTGAAGCCGGTTGTGCGATCTGTGATGAGGAAGTGGTTTCTGATGGTGGCGAGTTGGTTCCATTCCTGCTGCCACAGGGCTTCTGCTGTTATGCTTTGACACAGTGGCCTTAGCCAAACAGGCTGGCGCAAAGGAGGGTAAGAAGCAGGTGCATTGTGTAGCGACAGGCTCGCGATGAGTTATATCTTCTCCAGGAGATTTCTTGTTGCAATCTCCCTCCTTATGTGAGGGGGTGGGGGATGTTGGTCTGGGCTGGGAGCTAGGGGAGTTGAGCTGAGGAGTTGAGTTGATCGGAAGGTACCCAAGATTGTTGTGCTGAGCTGGGTATTTACTGGACTGTTCTGGGATGAGTTGTACCAAACTGGTGCATAGCACTCTGCAATTGAGTAGACAACGACAAGAGCTGAAGTCCATAAGATTTGAGCATCTGAACCCCATAAAGAGGCAGCAAGTTTGCCGAAGAGGTTGTCTCACATTTTGATGTTTGCTGCTGCCTTGCTCAGACGTTTTTTGTAGGTCAATGTTCAGTCAAAGGAAACACCAAGATAAACGGGGTGTTGTTAATGATTCCCTTGCCATTCCAGAAAAGATTGAGTTCCTCCTTGCCGCTGATGCTGTGGAGGTGGAATATAGTTGAGACTCTTCTGTTGCTGCTGGGCTGAAGGTGCCATGTCTTACATTAATTGGTCAGCTTTACAACATCGTTGTTGTGTTGCCTCCAGTTTAGAAAATGTCCAATCCTGAAAGACACAGCAGATATTGTCAGCAGAAATGAATTTCTGAGAAATGTTTGGAAGCAGCTCATTGATCTGGAGATTGAAAAGGGTTGGAGCTCAAACAGATCGCTGTGGAGGCGCATTGGACTGTTTCCTTCAGACACTTGTCTCATCAACTCTCTTCCACCTTTTACATTGGGTGAAAATCAAATACAATCTATGAAAGTAATCCTGGCTTCACCAACCTCTCCACACAACTCAAATTTGTTTCCCTAATACCATTCTCGTAAAGTTTCTTCTCCAAGATCTTGACATCTTTCTGAATGTGCGATTCTCAGAATTGAACATGGCAGTCTAAGCACTGATTTGTAAAGATTTAGCTTATTTTCCTGGCTCCTGTACTTGATGCCACTATTTATGAAGCCAAGGATCCTGTAGGCATGTTCACCATTTTTTCATGTTATATTACCACTTTCAAAGGTGTATGAAGATTTGCAACTTAGACAATTAGGAAAACACCATGATCTCCTTCAGATGCTTCCATGGGATCTTTGATACACAGATGAACTGCTGGGAAGAGTGGAAATGATGTTGATTTCACATCTCATCCAAAATACACCGTATTGGAACAGGTAAGAGGCAGTAAGTCACTCCATCCTGGTTTGCCATTCAATGAGATCATGGCTGATGTCTATATCCACTCCACTCTGGGTTCCATATCACTGAATTGCCTCAGTTAGCTAAGCTCTAGTGATCTAAGATTTAGGAGTATGAATTTAGCTAGCGTCTATTGGTTGGTAAAGCCTCCATAGCACTCACCTGATGAAGGGGCAGTGCTCCAAAAGCTTGTGATTCCAAATAAACTTATCAGACTTTAACCTGGTGTACTGAAACTTTTGACTGTGCCCAGCCCAGTCCAACACTGGCATCTCCACTCCACTGGTTTGAGTGCTAGAGGATTCCACACCACAACCATCCTTTGGGTGAAGAAATGTTTCTTCACTTCTCTCCTCAATGGCTTGGATCTGATATTAAAGTTAGGACCCTTGCCTTAAACCCCACTGGGGAAAAAAATAATCCTCTCTATCGATTTGATCATTTCCTATCAATATCCTAATAATCCCTCCAGACCTTGATTAAATCTTCCATATTCCAGGCAAGACAAGTCTGGTTTATACAACCACTCCTCATTCTTCATGTCTAATGAATGCAGCTATGGAAACATTCTGGCAATCTGTGTGACACTCCCTCCAAGGGAGGGTTATAAGTAAACCCTTATATTACCTTATATAAATTATATCATTATATAAATCTGTGTACAACCTTACATTAAGTTGATCTTTCTCTACACCCTAGCTATGACTGTAAGACTACATTCTGCACCCTCTCTTTTTGTTCTCTATGAATGGTATGCTTTTTTCTGTATAGCTCGCAAGAAACAATACTTCTTACTTTATATTAATGCATGTGACAATAATAAATCAAATCAATTCAAAAATCAAAATTCTGAAGATTTGTGCCCAGAGCTGTACACAGTAATGTTATGGGGATTAGGCAACACTGTGGCACAGTAGTTAGCACTGCTGCCTCACAGCACCAGGGACCTGGGTTCGATGTATGGCTCGGGCCACTGCCTGTGTGGAGTTTGCGCGTTCCCTCCATGTCTGTATGGGTTTTTTTCCATGTCGGGTGCTCTGGTTTTTTTCCCACACTTCAGAAATGTGTGGGTTAGGTTGATTGGCCGTGCTAAATTTCCCCTTAGTGTCAGGGGGATTAGTAGAGTAAATATGTGCAATTATGGAGATGGGGCCTGGATGGGATTGTTATCGGTGCAGGCTTGATGGGCCAAATGACCTCCTTCTGCACTGTAGGGATTCTATGAAATTCTATTTATTGGACTGTGCAGTTTATTCAAAACTCTGCTCAGCCATGCACACGCATATCTTAATGAGGACATTGGTTCACAGTACATCAGTTGTAATGGAATAAGGGCTGTTTATCGCTTTGGTAAAACTTTCCCGTTTGTCATTTAGTCATCTTTTGAGGGAAATGCCTGGCTCCCATATTGTGGTGTGAGTTAAATGGGCAACTTAACAATGTTGCGTTTGTCTCCCTGTCAGGTAGGATCAGATATCTCAAGGCCCTGGAACAAAGTGTGGTGACAATACATTTTCCACAGAGACATATACTCAGTTCTGCAAAGCCATCTACACAGCAGCCACCAAATCCATCCCAAGGGGGTACATCCCACTGTACATCCTCCCTCACCTCGAAGAGGAATGCGGTTCTCTCCTTCACCAATATGGGGAAACCAGTACCCCAGATGTAACAGATCACTCGATGGAGTCCATGACACTGCTCACTGGGGCAGATGTGAAGAGACAACCAGAAACTTGAATTTCACCCTTTCCTGCCAAAAGTATTGGAGACTCCGACACGACCTTGGAGAATTCCAGTAATCATGAACTGCAAGATCTGTAAATGATGACAAAGTAGTGACCCATTACTTCCATATGGGAAAGGTGCCCCTGGGAAAAGAAATTTTTTTTGTTAGTCATTTGTGGATAAGGGCGTCACTGGCTGGCCAGCATTTATTGCCCATCTCTAATTGCCCTTGAAACTGACCAGCTTGTTAGACCATTTCAGAGGGCAGTTGAGAGTCAACCACATTGCTGTGGCACTGGAGTCACATGTAGGCCAGACCAGATAAGGACGGCAGATTTCCTTCCCTAAAAGGCACTAGTGAACCAGGCAGATTTTTCCAACAATCGACAATGGTTTCACAGTCATCAGTAGATTCTTCATTCCAGGTATTTTTTGGTGAAGTCAAATTCCATCATCTGTCATGGCGGGATTCGGACCTGGGTCCCCAGAACATTAACTGAGTTTCTGGATTAATAACCTTTTGATAATACCACCAGGCCATTGCCTTCCAAGAAGTGTAAAAACAAGGACTGAGTGGAAAACCTTTGGAAGGCATTACAAATTCAGACTGTACCCCAAATCCTTCACTGCAGTGGAGTTGGACAACTTGCCACAAAAAAAATCAAGCCCAGCACTGCTGCAGATATAGCAACAGCACTTCCCTGCTGCCATCAGATTCAAAAGTTTGATGGCAGCGGAGAAGAAGCAGCTCTTGAGTGGGTTGGTACGTGTCCTCAGACTTTTGTATTTTTTTCCCAACGGAAGAAGGCGGAACAGAGAATGTCCGGGGTGCGTGGGGTCCTTAATTATGCTGGCTGCTTTTTCAAGGCAGTGGGAAGTGTAGATGGAGTCAATGGATGGGAGGCTGATTTGTGAGATGGACTGGGCTACATTCACGTACGTTTGCAGTTTCTTGCAGTCTTAGGCAAATATGTGGAAGACATTTATTGGTGACGCTAATAATTATGAAGTAATTTTAAGGAGTGGAAAGGGGGGTACTGTTTCCATTGGCAGGAGGGTCAGGAACACAGGGTGCACAGAGTAAACAGAGGAACATCTTAGCAAGAAGAGCGCAGGTGTCCTTCAAACATCTTAGCTCACATGCTCATTGCTGCTTCCTGGAAGGGTTATCTGTGAAGGAAGACTGCATACACCCCAGTATGTGCCTAAAGTCATTGGCCTCCAATATCCAGGCCCAGGCTCAAATGCCACTTCATATTACAAACCAGTATCTCTATTCTCTGTGTGCTGTGAGGTCGACTTCTTAGAGTGGATAGAGCCAGAGGTGGAGAAATCCTTGAAAGCTGAACAAGGGTGAACCAAGTCCTTGTCCTAATCACCTTCACTGAAAATGTCTCTGAAAATAATCTCAAGACAGGTGTTGTCATTCTCGATCTCACAGCAGCACATGACATGGTCTGGCGCACTGGCCTCACTGGCAAAATCTCGAGAATCCTTCCTCCGTGGGTTGCTGATGCCATTAAATGATTTTTCTGAGATAGATTGATTTATTATTGTCACATGTATTAACATACAGTGAAAAATATTGTTTCTCGCACGCTATGCTGACAAAGCATACCATTCATAGAGAAGGAAATGAGACAGTGCAGAATGTACTGTTACAGACATAGCTAGGGTGGAGAGAAAGATCAACTTAGTGCGACGTAGGTCCATTCAAAAGCCTGACAGTGGCAGGGAAGAGGCTGTTCTTGAGTCGGTTGGTACTTGACCTCAGACTTTTGTATCTTTTTCCCGATGGAAGAAGGTTGAAAAGAGAATGTTCGGAGTGTGTGGGGTCCTTAATTATGCTGGCTGCTTTTTCAAGGCAGCAGGAAGTGTAGTCAGAGTCAATGGATGGGGGGCTGCTTTGCGTGATGGATTGGGCTACATTCACGACCTTTTATAGTTCCTTGTGGTCTTGGGCAAAGATGAGGAGGATACTAATAATTATGAAGTGTCTTTAAGGATTGGAAGGGGAGAAACTGTTTCCATTGGCAGGAGGGTGCAGAGAGTAATTGGCCAAAGAATCAGAGGTTAGATCAGGGGTGGGATTTTCGGGCCACGCTCGCCCAGAAACCAGAAAATCCTGCCTGAGGTCAACGGGCCTTTCCATAGTCCATCCCACACCCACTGCAATTCCCGTGGTGGGCGAAATGGGAAAATTCACCCCCAGGATTTTTTTCCTTTTTAAACAGCGAGTTGTACTAATCTGAGCGCACTGTCTGACAGGGTGCTGGAAGGAGGCAGAGGGCAGGATTCTCTGATCTCAGGCATTCTGTCCCCACTGACAGCAAGAACGGACAATTTGTTGCTCATCCATTCACCGCAGCGGCCCTGGAGAATACCAGCCGTTGGCACGGTCGGAGGTTTCCAGGGAGATTCACGTTCATAAGGAAATTGGATCAATAGCCAAAGCTAAAAAATTGTAGGACGCTGGTGAAAAGGCATAGAAATGGGAGCAGTTGAAAAGTTCTTGAAAACGAGCCAGGGCAGAGGCAATGGGCTGAATGGTCTCTGTCTGCGTTGAGAAAATCTGCAAATTGACATCACTAAGAGCAGAGCAATAGACCTTTCATCTCATTTGCAAATTACGGGTCTTTGTTTGTCTCATTCACTTACATAACAGCAGCAACTGCACTTCAAGCATCATTAATTGGTTATGAAGAACTTTGGTTGACTCTAAGGATATAATCAGCTGCTACATAATTGTTTTTATTTGGTCAGCCAGCGCAGAATTCACCATTAATAAATGCAATGGTGGGGCGGGGGCCATTTTCCTGCCTCGCCCGCCACGGGAATCGTAGCAGGCAGGGGGTGTGGGGGGTTGGGTGTGGGGGGAAACGGGACAGATCATGCAAAGGTCATTGACCTCGGGTGGGATTTTCCGGTTTTGGGGTGAGTGTGGACGGAAATTTCCTCCCAGGAGATTACCTAGATGTTAATTAGGGTGCAGGGGGTTTAAAGTCCAGAGGTCATCTTGACCCCACATTCTCGATGTGTGAGATGGCTGGGGTTGGTGGGGTGGGGGGAGTGCACAATCGAGCAAAGCTTGGGGATCGCAAATCTCACCAGCAAGATCGCCATTTCTGATTTTCGTTGCCCCCATCACCAGTGACATAGTCAGTTTCACGTCGGTATTGGGTGAGAACCTGATTTACATTCATTCTAATAAATTTAAATGCAATTGGCCACCCCAATTATTCATACCTCGCTGGTGAGACGTCACATTGGTGCAGTTTACAAAAGGTTCACCCAATCGGGGGACACAGAGGGGAGTATAGCCCTCACAGAGTCATAGAGTCATAACAGTTTACAGCATGGAAACAGGCCCTTCGGTCCAACTTGTCCATGCTGTCCCTCTTTGTTAACCATGAAGCTAGTCCCAATTGCCCACATTTTGTCCATATCCCTCCAAACTCTTCTTACCCATGTAACTGTCTAAACGCTTTTTAAAAGGCAAAGTTGTACTTGCCTCTGCTACTGCCTCTGGCAGCTTGTTTCAGACACTCACCACCCTTTGTGTGAAAAAATTGTCCATCTGGACCCTTCTATATCTCTCCCCTCTCATCTTAAATCTATGCCCTCTAGTTTTAGACTCCCCTACCTTTGGGAAAAGTTATTGACCATCTAGCTGTTCGATGCCCCTCGTTATATGCTAGACCTCTTTAAGGTCACTCCTCAGCGTCCTACACTCCAGAGAAAAAAGTTCTAATCTATCCAGCCTCTCCTTATAACTCAATCCATCAATTCCCAGTCGAATCCTAGTAAATCCCTTCAGAGGAAAAGGAGGTATCCAGGCAGTGTCCTGACATCTCTCCCTGACAATATTTCTTAGCTCTGTCCCATGGTAGGGGCTGGCACTACCAGTGTGGGCCTAAGTGGGTTCCTCACATTCAGGGACTCATTTATTTGTGGCGGTCTGCCAGTGGGGGTAGCGGACATAGAAATGCCAACAATATTTGGGAAGAAGGAGGATGATGCCGGTGATGGGGGGGGGGGTGGGGTAGTAAGATGAGATGCTGGTGATGACGGGAAGGACGAGAGGGGTAGAGGAGTGGGGGGTGGGGGGAGATGCCAGTGATGACTGTGTGGGGGGGGAGCCACTTATACGTCTGTGCTGGGGTCCAGGTAAGGTTATTCTTTGCTCTGATGAGGATGCCCTTTAGAAAGAGGTGACACTCCTCGCCAAGAATTTCCTCGTCACCGCACTCTGGTGCCTGTTTGGGTACACTGAGGAAAAATTTAGCATGGCCAATGAACCTAACCAGCACATTGTTTGGTCTGTGGGAGGAAACCGGAGCGCTCGGAGGAAACCCACACAGATATGGGGAGGACATGCAAACTTCACACAGACTGTGACCCAAGCCAGGAAACAATCCCAGGCGCCATGTGCTGGGAGGCAGCAGTGCTAACCACTGTGCCACCATTCCACCCTTTAGAAAATAGTGGTGAGCCTTACTTTGAACTTCCAAAAAACTGATCCCTTTTTCCAGTCTCTGTCGGGGTTCGATAAAACTGAGAGGCTTACGGAGCCATGTCAATGGAGAGCTCAGAATCAGCAGCAGTGCCATATCTGGAGTTATATTTCAGCCAGAATGAGTAAGGATGGCAAGGTTTCCTTCTATAAGGGTTTTGGTAAATAATTGAATCTTTATCACAATGCAAACACTTCATAATTATAACTGCCAGATTTTCATTCCAGATTTATTGCATTAAATGATTTAAATTCATGGTAGAATTTTGAAATCATGTGTCTAATTCATTAATGCAAAGATAGTGAGTGAAATCATACCCATGGTAACATGTAACAGGAAACAGATTTAGGACTGAGTTGAGGAGGGCTTCTTCACACAAAGGGTTTGTGAATCTGTGGAGTTCCCTGCCCAGAGAAGCAGTTGAAGCTACCTCAATGAATGCTTTTAAGGCAAGGATAGATACGTTTTTGAACAGTAATGGAATTAAGGGTTATGGTGAGTGGGCAGGTAAGTGGAGCTGAGTCCACAAAAAGATCAGCCATGATCTTATTTAATAGCGGAGCAGGCTCGAGGGGCCAGATGGTCTAATCCTGCTCCTAGTTTTTTTCTTGTGTTCTTATTCAAAAGCCTGACAGCAGCAGGGAAGAAGCTGTTCTTGAGTCGGTTGGTACGTGACCTCAGACATTTGTACCTTTTTCTCGACAGAGGACGAGAGGATGTCTGGGGTGCGTGGGGTTCTTAATTTTGCTGGCTGTTTTGCCGAGGCAGCGGGAATGGATGGGAGGCTGGTTTGTGTGATGGATTGGGTTACATTCACGACCTTTTGTACTTCCTTGTCATCTTGGGCCGAGCAGGAGCCATACCAGAAGGAATGCTTTCTGTGATATTTTTATTTGATAGTTGAAGTGATGATTTAGGTGACTGTGCAGAGAGACACACTGATTTTGAGGGACTTCACAAAATGCCTCATCCAAGTAACATCCCAAAGCCACAAAGCAGTCATTTTCGCTGATAATCCTTGGATGCATAAGCAATTTTTGCCAGCCGATCATCTATTTAATTCATCAACACTGTGACTCAGGGCTAGATTGGTACGTGTGAGTGTAGTGAAATAAACTCAGGAACACAGCCCAGCAAAATGATCCAGAGATTAAAAAGAAAAGCTTGAAGGTGGAGAGAAAAATTGCCAGGGTGGCACAAAGCTTGCAAGAGGAACGATAAGGATTGGATGGACTGCCTAACAAGCAGAAATCATCATCTGAATTATTGAAGGTGACCTGTGTAAAGGGTCTTTCATTAAACACATTTTCGCTGTGATGTTGTCTTGATCTGTTTACTTAATTCAGACAGATTCATGTCTCACGCATAAACAATCACGTTATCCAGGAAACCACAACATGTGAAGGAGAACTCACCAGACTCCTTATTCAGCAAAACAACACCTACTCACTGCTAATTAATGAAACATAAATCTCCCAGAAGCACTAAAAATCAGGAGTTTCGTCTTTACTGCAGCAGGAAAATTACAACAGTTTGTTTTCGTATAGCGCCCCGAACATAATGAAACACCACGCCCTCTCCCTCCCCCTCCACCACCCATCCACAGGAGCATTTGACACCAAATTACTTAAGCCAAGATGTTAGAACAGGTGACCAAAGGTTTCAATGAACAGCTGAAGGGAGCAGAGGGCTGTGCGGAAAGGTTTAGGGTGGGACTTCCGGTCCGCAGTGGTTGAAAGTGGTGTGACATTGTAAATTTGGAATGCTCAGGGGGTCCCACCACTGGATGAATGGGGAGGGCTCCTGGAGGGTTATGGGGCAGGAGAAGGTGACAGAGGATGGGAGGGGTGTGGCCAAAGAGAGAAATGAAAACATGGTGGGAGGAATCTTAGAAAAAAAAGGCAAAAACTGGAATCCCACCACCCAGCCCCCGCCAATAATATGTGGTATTCATGGTGAAAAGGGTAGTGTTCCATTCTATAGGGAGAGGTTGGAGAGCCTGGTGACACATGGTGAGGTGGTGATAGGAGTAATTATCTCTTTGATGGATACAGTTTATTCTGGGTAACGATATGGATCACGGGTGGTAGTAGCTGCCCTCTGTGGTTGGAAAGACAATGGAAAAATCAAACAATTGAGCTGTTAAAGGAAGCAGATCCTGGATTTTTCCTGATTGTATGGTAACAAGATCACAAAGCCATAGGTTGAGACAGGAGGAGGAGAAATAAAGTAGTAAAGATCTGGCATCTTTCAGTTATCAGAAACAACCTTTGACCGGATGATTGATAAAGAACAGGACAAGGTGGAGGATGAAGCGGATATTTTTCATCTTTCATCCAGCGGAATCACAACTGAAAGGTGTAGAGATAAAGCAGTCGTACCAGAAAGTATACTTTGAAGAAGAATCTGAGTGTATACCAGAATGCTATTATATTAAAAATGATTCTGGTATACACTCAGATTCATGACCTCATTTTTTTTTAAACTAAGGGCATAGTCCCAATTATAACCATCTTATAAACATTATAATTGTAGCATATTAATACAACACAAATAAACTACAGTTTTTTTTTAACTGAGCCAGTCTGCAGTAAATGCAGCAACAGATGTTGCCACATTTTACGTTGAATTATTTTCAGTGAACCGTTCCTCTCTGTAACTAATATAGAAAGGAAAAATTTGTTGATACAAATTTGAATTCAAATTGATTTGGAGACCTTTACAGATTCAGGCAGATAAGTTCATCAAATTGTATTATAGGTAGGTTACAGAAAGGAATTGTTGCAGGTAGTGCATAAAGTATTGGTGGGAGGTAATTTGGGAGTAAGGGAAAACAATCAAAAACATGAAAACACATTTATTGGCCAGGATTGCATAAAAACGTGACAGAATTTTGCCAGATAATAGGAAAACCTTGTGCAGTAATTAAACCAGCATAAATATAAAAACTAAATATTGTGGATGCTGGAACCTGAAACAAAAACAGAAAATGCTGCAAAATCTCAGCAGGTCTAATGAAAGGTCATCTAGATTCAAAATGTTGGCTCTAATCACACCAGCACTCTTAATAGCCATTCCAGCATTTGAAGAACATTTTAAAAAGGCCCTAATTGATTGCATAGGACCTGTCCCTAAAACAAAATGTGGGAATCAGTATTTGTTGACCATGATGGATGTGTCCACTAGATTTCCAGAGGCTATTCCATTCCATAATATTACAGCTAAATGGATTGTAAAGGAGTTACTTAATTTTTTTACGGGATATGACTGCCCACAGATCTAAGCCGATCAAGGATCCAACCTTACGTCCACACTATTCAGGGGAGTTATGCGTAGCTTGGGAGGAAAAACATTTTAAATCAACTGTAATCCAAAATCTTGGGAGCATTTGAACAGTGGGATCAATTTTTAAAGACCATGTTGAGAGCCTATAGTCAGGATCAGCCAGAGGATTGGGATAAAGGAATTTCATTTATAATTTTTACAATTACAGATGCGCCTAATAAAGCAACGAAATTCAGTCCATTTGAATTAATTCATCATCATGAGATAAGAGGATGAGTTAAATTGATCAAGAAGAAATTGGTGAATCAGAATTCTGAGACTACATTGTTGTACTATGGAGGCAGATGAGTGAAATGCCAAACTGGTGAAGGTGGGAAAGAGAGCCAGTTATTGGAAGATGATGTGAAAAAGGAAGGTAAGCACATATGGAAACAAGTGCAAGAAAAGTTGACTGATTTGGAACCTGTTTCAGAGTTGTTGAAATTACCTTAGCAAAAACTGCAGGGGTGTCAACAATAGCTCATAATCCATCAGAAGAAAAATGTGGATCAGTCAGCAGCCATATGAGATCCCAAGACAGAGATTGTGGAGCAGAAGCATTGCCTATACAGATAAGGTAGGAGGACAATGACACAAAGTAAGATTAGTTGATGAAACTGTGCCATCATTCCAAATGAACTGCTGGAATAATGAATCAATACATCTTGCAGAGATATGGTTACCCAGAGAACTAGCACTGTTCATAGCTGATGTTCAAGATGATTTTCACAACAGCTGTCACAATAATCACTAAAGCCACAATTACAACAAATCCTGTTACCATAGAAGACAATCTATTATATATATTTGCCCATGAATATGCAGAAAATGATGAGCTTGAGTTTATTTATTAGTGTCACAAGTAAAGCTTGAATTAACACCACAATGAAGTTACTGTGAAAATCTCTTAGTTGCCAAACCCTGGTGTCTGTTCAGGTATACTGAGAGAGAATTTTGCATGGCCAATGCACCTAACTAGTATGTCTTTTGGACTGTGGGAGGAAACCGGAGCACTCGAAGGAAACCCATGCAGATACAGGGAGAACATACAGTCTCCGCACAGACAGTGACCCAAGGCCAGAATCAAACCCAGGTGCCTGGCACTGTAAGGCAGCAGTTCTAACCAATGCCCCACCATGCTGTCCCTGATGAAGGTGATCCAGAAAAAAACAGAAGAATTAAAAACTACATTGGCATAGTTAGACATACAATTACAGACTCTGGAGCAAATTTTGAGTGTACCATTTCGCTATAGAAAGTAGAGTTGGACTAGAGTTGGATGCTAGTGTACCTTTAAGTGTTTATTTTAATCATCGTCACAGCCTTGGGTGATGTCATTGCTGAAAGGAGAAAAACAAACTGTGGGCAGGTCAGGTGACAGAGGATTTTCAGCTTTCAGTTTCATTTTGGCTGCTTTCTTAGAAACAAGTTGGAAAAGAAATCTCTTCCTCTCTCTGTTTTGCTTTGAAAACTTTACCAGTTAGCTGAAAGAACTGCTTGTTGCAATGCTGCAGTCAAGAGTCTTTCTGATGCTTTGGGAAGCTGTCTTGTCTTCAAGGAGTTTGGACTGAATCCAGAGAACTGCAGACTTCAACTAATGGAGTCAAATTTCCATTAGTCGCATGAGCATTAGTCTGTGCTGTATTAAACCTATGAAAAGGGTCTTTTGTCTCTAGGAGGTTTTGATTTTGATTAGGACAGCCTATATATATATATATTCATTAAGGGTTATGCATTACACTGGTTATTTTGTTTCTTGTTTGCAATTGATAAAAGTTCTTGCTAATTCTCTTACTATGCATGTTAACTATGTTCTTAAGTAAACTTTGTTTGATAAAAGCTTCCTAGTAGGCCATTTGAATCATACCTGAAGTGAAACCTGCCATGCTTATCCTAGCCAAATATAAGATGCAAAACTTATGGATCTGACAGGCTTCATGAACCTTTGGAGTTTCTCACTTCTACTATAACATACATGATAGGAACTCAGATCAGTTAACAAGAAAGGTGACAAGGATAAAATGGCCCTTCTGGGTAGTCCTGAACACACATATGAAGTTGAGAAAGTATGCAAAGGCATAGATTCTCTTTGACAAAGTCTGAAAAAGATTATATTGGTTTGATCTTTTGGTTGTTGGAAAATCTTAAGAACTGGCTGGACTAATGGACATTAAAAGCAAATCCAAAAGGTTTGTGCCAGTTTACATTCAGTGTAAAATGTTATCTTCTGCCCAGCTCCCTAAGGACATCTTCAGAACTGATTTATAACCATGACAAAGAAATCGGGCTCGGTCTCAAACTCAACGCAAGATCATGAATAGAAGGAAGCTTCTGAAAAGTAATGAAGAAGCAGCTGAGCAACACCAGCATGTTAAGAAAAACAGAAGAGAGAATGTGTTTTTTTTTTAAAGTCATTCATGGGACATGGGTGGCGCTGGCTGGCCAGAATTTATTGTCCATCCCCAGTTGCCCTTGAACTGAGTGGCTTGCTGTGCCATTTCAGAGGGCAGTTGAGAGTCAGCCACATTGTTGTGGCTCTGGAGTCACATGTAGGCCAGACCAGGTAAGGTCAGCAGATTTCCTTCCTAAAGGACATTAGTGAACCAGATGGTACTTTTGCTGGCACTTGATAATGGTTCCATTGTCATCAGTAGATTCTTAATTCCAGATATTTTTTATTGAATTAAAATTCCACCACCTGCCGTGGCAGGATTCAAACCCGGGTCCCCAGAACATTTGCTAAGTGTCTGGATTAATAGTCTAGCAATAATACCAGTGTACCATCACCTCCCTCTAGATTATAGATGCTTTATCACAACTTTGATAAAAGAAGAAAGAATGTTCAATGTTGGAAGCAAAGGACTGAACTTGACGATATTACTGTTATATTTGCATGCTTAAATTTAGTTATATATATTTATTTACATATATTATAGAATACTAATAAAATGAAATCTAGAGGTTTTGTAAAATTAAGCTTTTTTTGACATTGTTAGCTCATTTATAGAAGGGAGAGGTGTGATGATACTGTGCCTTTAAGAAATATATTAATATCTTATAAGAGGTGTTATTTGGATACAAAGAGTTAATTTGACGGGAAAAAAAAATGTAGTTCCATGCTGAGCCTGCAGGATCATAACTCATTTTAGCTAATGGTGTGTTTGTGTAAAATGGGTTAATGTATTTGTGTTTACTTAGATTTCCTGATCCTACTTGGGATTGTTCTCCCGGAAATATGCAGGCTGAGGGGTGACCTGATAGAAGTTTATAAAATTATGAAGGGTATAGATAGGGTGAACAGTTGGAAGTTTTTTTCCCATGGCAGAAATGACAATTACAAGGGGGCACAAGTTCAAAATAAGGGGGGGAAGGTTCAGTGGGGATGTATGGGGAAAGTTTTTTACACAGAGGGTGGTGAGGGCCTGGAATGCACTGACAAGTGAGATGGTTGAAGTAGGTATGTTAATGACATTTAACTCTTATCTGGATAGACATATGAACTGATGGGGAATAGAGGGATATAAGCGATTGGTCCAGATAGGACAACATAATCGCTTGGAAGGCTGAAGGGGGCTGTTCATGTGCTGCACTGTTCTTTGTTTTTATTGGGGTTTCAGAGTTGAGTTTTGATTGGGTTGATTGCCAGAGACACAGTCATGTGCTAATAGGAGGAGGAAATCTTGTAGGGAAGAGACCCAGTTTCTCTCTTTTTTTTGAAAAGCAAGCAGTTTGCTGCCCAGTTCTAAAAGACATAAGTGGGGTGGGAGAGGAATGGGAGAAGAGAGAGAGACTAAAAACAATAAAAGCGATAAATTATAAATTACATCTGAATAATGGGGAAAAAACAACGCAGTTTGAAACCATTCCCATGGAGAGATCCAGTTAAAAACATTAATGATGATCCGTGTTACTCAGTGGAAGCAAAGCCCACTTTATATTTCCCACGGGTTTGTGAAATTCAAGTTTTATTTAAATTTTTCCATTCCTTCGCAGCTGAAGAATCTCAACGTGTTCCACCTCTCAAGCTTCATTTAGCTTTTAAAACAACTCGCTCACAGATCACACCGCACCAGCCCCTGTTAAATGTGTCCGCGTATCCAGTCGCGTCCCTCCTTTAACATTATCTGCGGTCTGTCCCCTTCAATTCTAAAGTCATTTACCAAAGGCAAGTGACCTTGAACTACCTCTCAAGGTTTATTGTTTGTGGCAGCCAATATAGAACCAGCTGTCTCTTTTGTTTTAAATGCTAAGTGATGGTGCATTGCTCATCTGCTAAAAGCAGCTACTTTATATAAATATACATACATACACACACACACACACACACACATCTCAACGAGAGCCATGCACACACACTAAAAGCCATTGCATTGCATCTGCTGACCTTGGGAGAACAGGGTTGGTGAGCTCCTTATAGGGCACATGCGCCATTCCTAATGTTCTAAAGCACGTTGTTCCAATGGCAGCAGCCAGCAGAAAATTCTTTCCAAATAATGACATTTCGCTTTCAATAATGTCAGCAACGATGGGAAAAAATTGCAGCAGCCAGGCATACAACAGCTCTGTTATTTGCCTAAGTGATGTGGAGAGTGGGGAGAGTAGGAGAGGGTGGCAAAGTAATTGCAAACCAAGTCTCAATTAGTGGAGAGAGGTGATACAGCGACCTTCGTTCTGTGGATCGGGTGCTCGTCGTGATACCGAGGCGACAGGAAGGTCCGTAGCTTTTGGGGAATGGACTGATTTTGCCTCAGGGTACTGCTAAAACAGTGCAGCTGTTGTTGATTGGTAATTATCTCACCTCTGAATCATATATTTGTGAGTCCAAATTCCACTCCAGGGTTGGAAGACAAAGAAATCAACATTGCAACCAATCAACGGGACTGTAGGAATGCTGTCGAAAATGATGGCTTTTTGGATGGTGTGTTAAACCCTGCCCTCTCAGCTGGGCGTATAATTCGCATTACAGCCCTTATTCAGAAGAGCAGGGAGTGTCCAGCCAATTCTTATCCCTCAGTCACACAAAAGCGGATGATCTGGTTATTATCACAGTGCTGTTTGTAGGAGCTTGCTGTGCACGCAATGGTTGCTGCATTTCTTACACATTTAACAGTGACCACATTTCATTAGCTGTAAAACATTTTGGTCGTTGTGAAAGGTGTCATCTCATTGCAAGCCTTTATTTCTATCTGAAATCATTGGCTCTGAAGCTAAAATTGCGACTGCACTGCAAAAGTAATGCATTGATTTATACATTCCCAGAGACACCCTGAGATTGTGTTTACTCAAACACTTTTTTTGGAGGGGGTAGTCAGTAAACAATTGTTGCGAAAGCAGGTGAAAGAAAATATGGAAAAAGTGGACGAATTACTTTAGTTTTGCGTTTCTCCAATAAAGAGTTGGAACAGACGGAAGATTGAAGAAACTCCTTCTGTTTTGTGAACTCAATTTTTGTAGTTTGATCACAGCTCTGTGTTGAATAAGGGCATTGCAATTTTATCTGGTGCTAGAACACAGAAGGAGAACTCACCCTGCAACTAACATCATTAAACCAGATGATCTTATCATTATTGCAGTGCTGTCTGGCGCAGTTTGCAAGGTGAAAATTGGTTGCCATTTGACCTACCTGACCAAAATGATCACACTTTAAAAGTACTTCATTGGTTGCAAATACTTCTGAATATCTTAAGATTATGAAAGGCACAATGGGTGAGCGGCGCAGTGGGGTGGGAGAATCGCCCCCAATATAAATACTTACTTACTTCTTACAATATAAATACGCACATTTCCAAGATAACATGACGGTCTGATATTCAAGAAAGCAACCACTTATGCACCTTAAGCCACTTCTCTTGAGATCTTGTTGAGAGAAAGTTCTTGGCTTTATAGACCTCAGGAGGCCATTGGTAAAATCGCAGTGGAGTGGAGATTTGACAAGCGCCACTTGCTATGACTATCTGTCATCTGGAGATGAAAAGCTTGTCTCAATATTACTGACCACGAAACCATTGTCGATTGGCGTAAAAACCAATCTGGTTCACTCATGCCCTTCAAGGAAGGAAATCTGCCATCCTTACCTAGTCTGGTCTACATGCGACTGGAGACCCATACCAAGCTATACATTCCGAGGGGAATCAGCAATGAACAACAATTGCTGACCTTGTAAGTGACACACACTTCTCTTAAAAAATAAATTTAAAAAAACATAGAAGCATCTAATTGTTACTGTGGAGAAGAAGGTTATTCAGTCTGTCTTGCCTGAATGGCTTTCCACAAGAGCAACTTACCTACCCAATTCTCCCCATAGCCCTGCAAACTGTCGCTGCTCAGATGATTATCTAATTCCCCTTTGGAAGCCATGTTTGAGTCTGCCACCATCTCGCACTCAGACAACATATTCCATGTCATTCCCACTCATTGTGTGAAAACCTTCTTTCACTTATTGCCTTTAATCCTTTTGACATTCACATCATACCAGTGATTTCTCAACCATTCCGTCAATGGGGACAGTTTCTCCCTGCTCTGTTCAGGCACCTCATGATTTTGAACAGCTCGGTCAAACCTCGTCTCAGCCTTTTCTTCTCTAACGCCAGTTATTCCAGTCTGTCCGAATAACTAAAGTCCCTCATCCTGAGAATCATTCTTACTGATATTTTCTGCACAGTCTCTAATGCCCTCACATCCTTCTTAAATTATTTTGCGCAGATATGGACTCAGTGCTCAAGGTGAGGTCAAACCCGTGCTCTGTGAAGGTCCACCGTCACTTCCTTGCTTTTCTATTCTATTCTCCTATCTTTGAAATTCAGGATCTCACTTGTTTTATTTACCACTTTCCTAACATGTTCTGCCATCTTCAATCATCAGTGCGCATATATTTCCAACTCACTCTGCTCCTGCACCCCTTTCGAATTAAATCTTTTATCCTGTCCTTTACACCAGCCTATGTCCTATAGAGGTTTATCACTAAGCTCCTTGCTGTTTTGTAAGAACATTTCCAAGTCATAGAATCATCGAATCTACGGCACAGAGACAGCCCTTGGGCCCAAACCGGTCCATGCCGACCAAAACGCCCATCTAAGCTAACTCCATTTGCCTGCATTTAGCCCATATCCCTCTAAACCTTTCCTATCCATGTATCTGTCCAAATGCCTTTTAAATATTGTCAATATCCCTGCCTCAAACACTTCCTCCAGCAACTTATTCCACACGCGTACCTCCCTCTCGGTGAAAAAGTTTCTCCTCAGGTTCCCATGAATTCTTTCCCCGCTTAACTTAAACCGACGTCCTCTAGTTCTCAATTCCCCAATCCTGGGAAAAAACTGAGTGCATTCACCCTATCCATGCCTCTCATGATCACTCCTCAGTCTCCTACGCTCCAAAGAAAAAGATGTTTGTGTTGTGCGTATATGTTGAAACTGTAACTCTGTATATACTTTCCCTTAGTCTGGGAAACAGCCATTCATCACTATTCTCTCACCCCAGCCATTCGGCCTATTTCCTATGAATGCTGCAACTTCCCCTTTTATTCCACGACATTTAAATTTACCAACAAGTCCGTTAAGTGACACTTTATTAAACACCTTTCAGAAGTCCATATACACTACCTCAAGCACATTAACATCAACACTTAACGACTCTCTTCACGAAAAACTGAATCTAGCTCATTAAATATGGTTTGCCTTTGACAAATTTGCATTGGCTTTCCTGAATCAATCTATATTTGTCCAAGAGATTGTAAGTTTTGTCCTGGATTATCGTTTCTAAAAGCTTCTTACCAGCGAGGCTAAATTGACTGGGCTTATAGTTTCTGGGCTTACCCTTGCATTGATTTTCAGACAGGGGTTTAATATGGGAAATTCTCTAGTCTTCTGACTTCACCCCATATCTCAGGATGATTTGGACTAATTTGTTCTGAATTAATTCACAGTGTATAGGTGTCACGCTGACAAGGCCAGCATTGATTGGCCATCTCTAATTGCCCTTAAGAAAGTGGTAGTGACACTTGATGGACTTACTTGGTCATTTATGATGGCAGTGAAGAGCGAACCACCCTGTTTTGGGTCTGGAGTCATTTACAGGTTAGACCAGGTTACCGTTGCATTTTTACAATAATATAAAACACCTCGGGACTGGGTAAACACGGTATTCATTCATTTATCTCTACTATGCATATAAGAACATACATACATGGATAATACATACATACATACATGGGCAACACTGTGACATAACTGCTGCCTCACAGCTCCAGGGATCTGGGTTTGAATCCTGGCTTGGGTCACTGTCTGTGCAGAGCCTGCATGTTCTCCCCGTGTCTGCATAGGTTTGTTCCGGGTGCTCCGGTTTCCTCCCACAGTCCAAAGATGTGCAGGTTAACTGCATTGGACATGCTAAATTGCCCCTTAATGCCCTGGGATGTGTAGGTTGGAGGGATGAGTGGGGTAAATATGTGGCATTACGGGGATAGGGCCTGGGTGTGAATGTTGCTGGTGCAGACTTGATGGGCCAAATGGCCTCCTTCTGCACTGTAGGGGTTCTATGATAATAAGCTTGACAATATCAGAGCTATGTTGTGTTCTGCTCAACAGAAAACTAAACTAAAACTGGATGCATGCTACATTTCCCTTTTAGTGATATCATGCTGTGATCCCTTAAAGGTATATTACAGCAGTAAGGGTGGCCTATTTCTTTCACTAAAGGGCATTAAGAAGTTGAATGGAATGTAATGATAATCCAGTTGTTATTATTACTGAGATTAAACTTTTATTCCAGAGCTACTTATAACTGAATTTAAATTTATACATGGCAGGATTTGAATTTCTGACAGGATCATTAGTCCAGCTCTCTGGATTATTAGCTCAGTAGAATAACCATTATGCTGCTGTACACCTAAACTTCAACTTCATTATGTGGAGATCACATCCAATTTGATTCCTTGCTGAGCCTTCTTGAAAGCTGGTGTAAAGTTTTGAAATTCCCAAGAACTTCCCACTTGCATTTCTCCGTGTAGAAAACACTGGGGTAATGTTGGTTTTATCTGATAGTGTGCGATGGACATTATCGAATCGATCAGCCAATACACATCACTCCTGGTTTCATTTCCATTCATTTCAATGTATGACCAGTGGGTGGTTGATCTCATCTTGCTCATGATATGCTATCACTTAAAGTCAAAATTACTTCCCCTGTATATGAAGTAGGCATTTGGCCTCTACAGGGTGATGATAAAGAACCCCATCGCTGATTCCCAGATGTTTAAATTCCTTGTTTGTGTCATCTAATTGCTGCTAATTGATTTGTCTTCTACAGTTTGTTCTATCATAGAATCATAGAACCTTACAGTGCAGGAGGAGGCCATTTGGCCCATTGAGTCTGCACTGACCATAATCCCACCCAGGCCCTATTCCCATAACCCCACACATTTGCCTTAGCTATTTCCCTGACACTAAGGGGCAATTTAGCATGGCCAATCCACCAAAACTGCACATCTTTTGGACTTTGGGAGGAAACCGGAACACCCAGAGGAAACCCACGCGGACACCCAAGCCTGGTACTGAACCCGGGTCCTGGCGCTGTGAGGCAGCGGTGCTAACCACCATGCCACCGTCCTGTTCTGTCCTACAGAGAGGGCTTTGGCGTTCCACTAAGTTCTTCAGCCATTCCAAATGCAAAGATTTGTTTGGGAAGAAAAGCATCTTTCCAGTAATAGAGGAGGTGATCCCACTTTGGAAACATCTCAAAACACTGAACACATTGAATTACTATTCTCAGAGTCAGGAAACTATTCTCTGTGAATTGCACTGCCATGATGTGGAGATGCCGGCGTTGAACTGGGGTAAACACAGTAAGAAGTCTCACAACACCAGGTTAAAGTCCAACTCTAACCTGGTGTTGTGAGACTTAGTATTGAACTGCCAAGCAGCAATTACACAGCATCACATCAAATTTACAACACAGAAACTGACCTTTGGCCCAGTCGGTCAATGTTCACATTAAAGCTGCACAGGAGCTTCTTCCTACTCCTCTTAATCTATCAGCATGACCTCCTATTTTATTTTAATCTTTCGTGGGACGTGGGCGTCGCTGGCTGGCCAGCATTTATTGCCCATCCCTTGTTGCCCTTGAGAAGGTGATGATGAGCTGCCTTCTTGAATTGCTGCAGCCCATGTTTTGTGGGCTGACCCACAATGCCTTTAGTGAGAGAAATCCAGGATTTTGACCCAGCGACTGCGAAGGAACCGTGATACATTTCCAAGTCAAGATGATGAGCTGTTTGGAGGGGAACTTGCAGGTGACGGTGTTTCCATGTATCTCCTGTTCTTGTCCTTCTAGATATAAGTGGTCGTGAGTTTGGAAGGTGCTGTCTAAGGATCTTTGGTGAATTACTGCAGTGCACCTTGTAATAGTACGGACTATCAGTGGTGAAAGGAGTGGATGTTTGTGCATGTGGTGCCAATCAAGTGGGCTGCTTTGTCCTGGATAGTGTCAAGCTTCTGGAATGTTGTTGGAGCTGCACTTATTCAAGCAAGTGGGGAGTATTCCATAACACTCCTAATATATGCCTTGTAGATGGTGGACAGGCTTTGGGAATTCAGGAGGTGAGTTACTAACCACAGAATTCCTTGCCTCTGACCTCTCTTGTCACCTCTGCTTATGCGTCGAGACCAGTTGCGTTTCTGGTCAATGGTAACCCCAAGGATGTTGACAGTGGGGGATTCAGTGATGGCAACACCATTGAATGTCAAGGGGCGGTTGTTAGAGTGTCTCTTATTGGTGATGGTCATTGCCTGACATTTCTGTGGTGCGAATGTTATTTGCCACTTGTCAGCCCAAGCCTGGATATTGTCCAGATCTTTTGAATATGGACAGCTTCAGTCTCTGAGGAGTTGCGAATAGTGTTGAACATTGTGCAATCATCGCCGAACATCCCCACTTCTGATGTTATGATGGAGGGAAAGTTGTCGATGAAGCATTTGAAGATGGTTAGGCCTAGGATACTACCCTGAGGGACTCCTGCAGAGATGTCCTGGAGCTGAGATGATTGACCCTCCGCTACCACAACCATCTTCCCATGTGTCACGTTTGACTCCAACCCATGTAGAGTTTGCCCCAATACCCATTGATTCCAGTTTTGCTATTCCCTGTTCCTTCATGCATTTATTTATTTTCCCTGAAATGCATCTATGCTATTCAGCTCAGATATTCCATGTGATAATAAATTCCATGTTCTATCCACAATAAAATGGACAATTGCGTTGGGGAGATAGTGACACAGGGATATTGTTGCTGGGAGATAGTAGTTCAGAGACCTCTGTGGACCCAGGTTTGAATCCCACTAGTGTAGATGATGAAATTTGAATCCAGTAAAAATCTGGAATTAAAAGTGTAATTAATTGCCATAAAAACTCATCTGGTTTACTCGTGTCTATTGGGAAAGACGTAATGTCCTCATTATACTAGGAGTTGTGGATTTTACACAAAATGAAAAGATGCGGTTAGATACAAATTAACAACACCAGATTTGTCCAAACTGAAACTAAAACAACAACCTGTGCAACACCCTAATAACATCACCAACAAATCATGTGATGTGCTCTTAAAGCAATCTGCAACCACTGAAATGTATAACAGAAGAACATCTGTCATCCTTACCTGGTCTGACCCATATGTGACTCCAGATCCACAGCAGTGTGGGTGACTCTTGAATGTCCTCGGGGATGGGCAATAAATGCTGGCCCCGCCAGTGATACCCAAATCCCAGGAATTAATGAGAAAGAAAAACGGTTTCGGATGGCTTCAGTCATCTGGAGGAATGTTGGTTGGAACGTTGGGGGGAACGTAGTGCTTTCAGAAAAAAAGGACTTGGGTTCTTATGTTCTTATGTTCTCCTGGGATGAATTCACCCACCCCTCAGTTCCAGCAGGGAAGCACGTTCAAAGTGAGGGTGGGTCAGTGAAATGAGCTGCCCCTCTTATTAACAATCATCAGCTCATGGTCGCTTTCAGCCTGATTCCTGCTGCTAGTGTGCGATTGATGAATTTGCTCTTCAGTTCACGGGCAAATCAGGAGACAGGTGCTCAGACTGACATCTCATCTTGTGATCCATCTGCAAAGTGCAAAACCGGCCTTTACAATATCACTCACATACAATGTCTGTTCTTTTCCTGTTCTTAAATCACTTCCTCTGCCCTTGCCACAAGGTTTCTTTCCATTAAAAGAGAAGCTCCAACTGAATAATAATGGTTCTTTCATGAAGAATCTTCCATCATTGGGAGCCCAAGAGGCAGCCAGCTCAACGCCCCCCCCCCCCCTCCTCCACTCCCAAAAAATCTGATTGTTGTTGGCAATTTCGAAAAGCATTCATATTTCCGATCGTGAATCATCTCCGGAAATCATTGTTACGAAAATCTCACAGCCCATTCCTGGGAGGCGCATTACTAATTTGACCAATCTGTTTATGCGGTTCAGATTTATGTTGGGAACAGGATTACAGTTCGGGGAATGAAACCCAAGTGTTGAAGCAAAGAACAGATCAGAAGAGAAAAGGATAATCAATCGAGAAATATTTATGAACTTGACATTGTTTTGTCCAGGTATGAACTAAATTTTTCTTTCAAAAAATAATTGCTGCTAATGAGTCAGTGGAGAACTTATTATACAACATGAGAAATCTCGAAAGATCCAACTGTTGATGCCAAACATGGCAACTTTAGATATTAAGAACATAAGAACTAGGAGCAGGAGTGGGCCATCTAGCCCCTCGAGCCTGCTCCACCATTCAAAAAGATCATAGCTGATCTTTTCATGGACTCAGCTCCACTTACCCGCCTGCTCACCGTAATCCTTAATTCCTTTACTGTTCAAAAATGTATCTATCCTTGCCTTAAAAGCATTCAATGAGGTAGCCTCAACTGCTTCACTGGGCAGGGAATTCCACAGATTCACAACCCTTTGTGTGAACAAGTTCAAAGAACAAAGAACAAAAACCAACACAGCAAGGAAAACAGGCCCTTCGGCCCAACGAGCCCACACCGCCATTTTAACATTATGAGTTCCCTCTTCCACCCATGGCCTTTGTCTACACTTATGGCACTCCACATTGGAAACCAGATTGAGGGGACACTAATTTAGGGACAATTTGTTACACCAATCAGCCTAAGAACACATCTTTGGGGTGTGGGAGGAAACCGGAACACCCAGAGAAAACCCACGCAAGCACGGGGAGAATGCGCAAACTCCCACAGACACTGGCCCAAATCCATGTGTCTGCACAGCAAACAGTGATAGTCGCTGAGCTGTCGTGTTCCTCCTCAACTCAGTCCTAAATCTGCTTCCCCTTATTTTGAGGCTATGCCCTCTAGGTCTAGTTCCTCCTGCTAGTGGAAACAACTTCCTTGCTTCTATCTTATCCATTGCCTTCATAATGTTATATGTTTCCATAAGATCTCCCCTCATTCTTCTGAATTCTTGTGAGTTTTGTCCCAGTCTATTCAGTCTCTCCCCATAAGCCAAACCTCTCAACTCCAGAGTCAACTTAGTGAATCTCCTCTGCATCTCCTCCAGTGCCAGTACATCCTTTCTCATGTAAGGAGACCAAAACTGTACACAGTACTCCAGGTGTGGCCTCACCAGCACCTTATACAGCTGCAACATAACCTCGCTGTTTTTAAATTCCATCCCTCTAGCAATGAAGGACAAAATTCCATTTGTTTTCTTAATTACCTACTGCACCTTTTTGTGAATCATGCACAAGGACACCCAGATCCCTCTGCAGAGCAGCATGCTGCAATTTTTAACATGTCGTTGGTTATAATGGCCTGTGTTAGCAGTACTCAATACAATTTTGCACAATCCAATGTGTCAAACAAGCTGGCCTGATTTCCTGCATAGAATTTGCTACAATACTGACTGCATCCCTGCGGACAGTGCCCCAGTGCTTTGCACTGAACGTGAAGAAAGACCTTGATTCAGCTGTGCTGGTTTTCCCCAACTCAGTTCATGAGAAATGGGTGGGACCCAGACAAAACACTGCAGAATTTAAGCACAAATGTGTGAACTGGATTTCCATTTTACCCACTGTTTAAAAATGTCACATTAGAAACAAACCCGGCCTACAAAACTGTGAATGGTCCGAGATTAAAGGAGTCACCCCAGCAAGGTTTGTTAAGTGCACTTTTTTGCAGACATTTGAGGAGGGCCTCTAAATTGGGCAATACTCAGGGGTTCATTCGTGGTGTTGGTGACAGGGGCTGGCTGCCTGGCTCAGAGATATCACGAGACACTTGTTAAAAATAGAATCATAGAATCCTTACAGTGCAAAAAAAGGCCATTTGGCTCATCAAGCCTGCACCAATAATCCCACACAGATCCTAATCCATAACTCCACATATTTACGCTAATCCCCCTGATACTAAGGGACAATTAAGCATGGCAAATCCACCTAACCTGCACATCTTTAGACTGAGAAGAAACTGGAGCACTCGGAGGAAACCCACACCGAGATGGGGTGAATGTGCAAACTTCACACAGATAGTTGAGTTGGTAAGATGTTGAGACGTATTGATCGAGTGGATTCTCAGAGGTTTTATCCCAGGGCTGAAATGGCTGCCACAAGAGGACACAGGTTTAGGGTGCTGGGGAGCAGGTACAGAGGAGATGTCAGGGTAAGTTTTTCACTCAGAGGGTGGTGGGTGCGTGGAATCGGCTGCCGGCGGTGGTGGTGGAGATGGATTCGATAAGGTTTTTTAAGAGACTTTTGGATGAGTACATGGGACTTAGTAAAATAGGGGGTTATAGGCAAGCCTAGTGGGTAGGGATATGTTTGGCGTAACTTGTGGGCCGAAGGGCTGTAGTTGTTCTATGTTCTATAGTCTCCCAAGGCTGGAATTGAACCTGGATCCTTGAAGCTGTGAGGCAGCAGAACTAGCCACTGCCGTGTCAGATCAGTCTTTCCCTATACAGTTTGTGTTTCTTTTTTGTACATCATAGAATCCCAGTGCACAGCAGGAGGCCACTTGGCCCATCAAGTCTGCACCAACTCTCCAACACAGCATCTTACCCAGGCTCACCCCACTGTAACCCCACTAATCTTCCTAACCTTCACATCTTGGGACACTAAGGGACAATTTAACATGGCCAGTACACCTGTCCTGCACATCATTGGACTGTGGGAGGAAACTGGAGCACCCGGAGGAAACCCACGCAGACATCAGAAGAATGTACAAACTCCACACAGACAGTGACCCAAGGCCGGAATTGAACCCGGGTCCTGGTGCTGTGAGGCAGCAGTGCTAACCACTGTGCCACCGTGCCCACAAAAGCTTTTTCATGTTTTTTTTTCCATTTGCTAAGAATCTGACAAACCTCGTCCAACTAACAAATGGTTTTGCACAGAATCATTTTCAATAATTTAAAATCGAGTTACTCACAGGCAGGTGGTGGATTAACGCAATGATTTAAAATGACTTCTGTTGTGATTAATCCATTTTAGCCGCAATTAAACTCAGTCAAGTTGCCGCTCCAATATATAAAGATTTTTTTCAGCAAATGCAGCCTGATTGGATAAGTTCAGGGCCAATTCTACATTCAGCAAAATACTAATGAATCGGAGGAAAAATGTAACAGAAAAATAACCATTCAAAAATACAGGTGCAATTTACATCCATATTCCTGATCACAGGTAAAGTGAACATTTTAGTCCTGATCCAAATAAAGCAATGCAGGATAGGCCGTCACACGCCTTCTTGCCTTTGAATCAGGATGTGAGCTCAAGTTCCATGCCAATAACTGAGCACAAATATTTCAGAACCATTAGGCTGGCGGTGCGGAAGGAATGCTGTCTTATCATGTCATACCTACCGTGCAGAAGGAGACCATTCAGCCCATCGAGCCTGCACTGACAACAATCCCACCTGGGCCCTATCCCTGTAACCCATGCATTAACTAGAACTAGGGGCATGGCTTCAAAATAAGGGGGAACAGATTTAGGACCAAGTTGAGGGGGAACTTCTTCACACAAACGGGTGTGTATCTGTAGAATTCCCTGCCCAGTGAAGCAGTTGATGCTACCTCACTGAATGTTTTTAAGGTAAGGATAGATAAATCTTTTGAATAGGAAAGGAATTAAGGGTTATAGTGAGCGGGTAGGTAAGTGGAGCTGAGTCCACAAAAACGACCAGCCATGATCTTATTAAATGGCGGAGCAGGCTTGAGAAGCCAGATGACCTACTTCTGCTCCTAGTTCTTATGTATTTACCTTGCTAGACTCCCTGACATGAAGGAGCGATTCTTTAGCAGGGCCAATCTACCTAACCAGCATATCTTTGGACTCTGGGAGGAAACCGGAGCACCCGGAGGAAGCCCATGCAGACATGGGGAGAACGTGCAAACTCCACACAGACATAGTGACCTGAGGCCAGAATTGAACCAAGGTCCCTGGCACTGTGATGTAGCAGTGCTAACCACTGTGCTGCCATACTGCCAATTTTGGATTCATCTTATCGTGCAGAAGAAGGTAATTGTGTTCTTCTTGCTGCCAATTAGCCCTGTCCCCCACAGCCCTGCAATTTTTTCCCTTTTAATGATGTATTCAATGCTCTTTGGAAAGTTAGAACTGATCTGAGGTTCTTTCAGGTCTTGTGACACAACTCACTGCAGGAAACAAAATTCTTCCGCTCTGATTCTTCTGCCAATTACCTTACATCTAATGGTAAAAGTTAGGAGTTCTCTGTATTGCCTGGGCTAACTTTCCTCCTCTGAATAAACAAAGACTAACTGGTTCTTTATCTGATTATTTTTTGCATGCACAACCTTATTACTGCAGACGCTGCCATATTCGCCTACATACCACCAGAACTGCCTGGCAAAGGTAACACAGTGTGTGAAGTACGTCAAGATGATCCAACCACTGCAACTATTTCTTCCCATTACAAGCAACACTTGGGAGTGGTGTGAAAAATTCTGGACGGTGTATTTTGAAAAGAATGCCGAGTAACTGAACAAAGTGTAGTAAAAGTTTTATTAGAACCAATAGGTTATACACAGCAGACTGGGAATCTATTCTATAGAGAACAGACTGATCTGACAGATGATTAAAAATGAGAGCTCAGTGAATTGAAAACTTGTGGCATGGGTCAGTAATTGGTTGAGTGAGGCAAGAGGAGGACAATACTGATAATGGAAGCATTCTCTCATAAGCCAAAGTTAACAAGTTGTACTCCCTCAGAAGACTTGGATGAAGGAATAAAAAGTTTTCCTATCCAAGTTTGCAGATAATATTATTTTGGCTGCTGCAGGAATTAGTGTAGATAGGAGGAAAGAAATTTAGGCAGATTAAATAAATGGATAAAATTGTCACAGATGGAGGAAAGTGTGGAAGTGTGAGGTCACACAGTGGCACATTAGTTAGCACTGCTGACTCACATCACCAGGACCAGGGTTCGATTCCCTGCTTAGGTCAGTGTAGAGCCTGCACATTCTCCCCGTGTCTGCATGGGTTTCCTCCGGGTGCTCCGGTTTCTTCCCATAGTCCAAAAGATGTGCTGGTTAGGTGCATTGGCCATGCTAAATTCTCCCTCTGTGTACCTGAACAGGCGCAGGAATGTGGCAAATAGGGGATTTTCACGGTAACTTCATTTCAGTGTTAATATAAGCCTACTTGTGACACGAATAAATACATTTTAAACTCAATAAATGTCTTAGTATTGCCAGTACCACAATCCTGTACCACAGTGAAACCTGGACTGTGTATAAGCAGCATGTAAGTGCTCTGAAGAAATTCCATTAGCAATGTCTCTGCTGGACCCTCCAGGTTCAACAGGTGGGCCATTGAATAAATGTCAGTGTTCTTTTTGAAACCAGCTTCACAAACATTCAGGCAAAACTCCAAACACCTCAAAGTTGATGGACTGAATACTGTGCCCATATGGTTGGAAAGCATTTCCCGCAACATGTCCTGTTCACTCAAATGCCAATGTTCTATGGAAAACAAAACATTTTCAAACACACTCTGAAACTCTCTTGAACTCATGGCAAGATAGAACATAGAACAGGACAAACAGGCCCTTCGGCCCACAAGTTGCGCTGATCATATCCCTACCTACTAGCCCTATCTATAACCCTCAATCCCATTAAATCCCATGTACTCATCCAGAAGTCTCTTAAAAGACCCCATCGAGTTCACCTCTACCACCACCGATGGCAGCCAATTCCACTCACTCACCACCCTCTGAGTGAAAAGATGACTGGGAGGATTTTGACATGAATAACAGGGAGCAGCTCATAGAACAGAATCATAGAATCCCTACTGTGCAGAAGGAGGCCATTCAGCCCATCAAGACTGCAATGACTTACTGACAGGATATCTTATCCAGGCCCTCTCCCCTGCCCTATCCCTATAACCCCAAACATTCACCATGGCTAAACCATCTAACCTACACATCTTGGGACATTAAGGGGCAATTTAGCATGGCCAATCCACCTCGCCCACATATCTTTGGACTGGGAGAGGAAACCAGAGCACCCGGAGGAAACCCACACAGACACATCATGAACATGCAAATTCCGAATAGACACTTCCTGGCGCTGTGAAGCATTTTGCTGAGTGTACGAGTTTGAGTCACAACACCTTCATACTGATGCTGCGTGGCAGCAGAGAGGAAAGATCCAGTTACCTGATGGGATGTCCTGCTCTGACTGCTCAAACATCTGTGGATCAAAAATCGACTTGCAAAGAATCATGACAAAGACTCGCAAGCCTGAGTAGACATCATCCTCAAATTAAGGGACAGCCACTGGTAATGGAGAGGACAGGGCTATGGGGAAAAGGAAAGGGACAACTTGGACAACTCTTTGAAAGTGCTAGGAGAGGCATGAAGGGCCAAAAAAGGCCTATATTATTCTGCACACTTTCACAATGATCATTCTAAGTGTAACCAATGAACCTTAAGCAATCTTGGATATCTGGAAAGAGAGCAGAACTTATGAATTGCTCCTTATCTAAAAACATCAAAACATAGAAAAACTACAGCATAATACAGGCCCTTTGGCCCACAAAGTTGTGCTGAACATGTCCCTATCTTAGAGGTTACTAGGTTTACCTATAACCCTCCATCTTACTAAGTTCCATGTACTTATCTAAAAGTCTCTTGAAAGATCCTATCGAATCCACCTCCACCACTGTTGCTGGCAACCCATTCCACGCACCCACCACTCTCGGAGTGAAAAACTTACCCCTGACATCTCCTCTGTACCTACTCCCCAGCACCCTAAACCTGTGTCCTCCTGTGGCAACCATTTCATCTAGGCTACAAATTGCAGGTATAACTTGTGGCACAGAGGTTAGCACTGCCTCCTCACAGCTCCAGGGACCCGGATTAGATTCCTAGCTTGGATCACTGTCTGTGTGGAGTCTGCACATTCTCCCCATGTCTGTATGGGATTCCTCCAGGTGCTCCGGTTTCCTCCCAAAGATGTGGTGGTTAGATGCATTGGTTGTGCTAATTTCTCCCTCAGTGTACCCGCACAGGTGCCGCAGTGTGGCGATTAGGACATTTCCACAGTCACTTCATTGCAGTGCTAATGTAAGCTTACTTGTGACACTAACAAATAATTAAATACACTTTTTAGAGGAATGCTTTATGTTCAACTCACACATAATGGGCATGATTCCCCTCCTCCGCCTGCATCATGTTTTCTGGCACTGAAAGCACTTCGCCATTGGCCACCAAAGGGACCCACCGGCAATTTGCATGGCTCACCCAAACCATTGCCGTGGTACCCACCATGGGATTGCCTTCGGTAGGGCAAGAAGGTCCTGCCAATGGGGAGGGCACGTAAAAATCCCACCCAATGCATTTGGTATGAAAATGCCACAACAGAGAACTTATCCTCCCTCACCATCAATCGATAGGACACGGCAAGGTTGGGCATATGAGAGAGCTCCACACTGAGTATAACTCATTGCTTGTATTCAATAATAATGTCCCATTAATGATGTGTAGGTGGAGATTCTCCCAGTGTATGACAGCTTCCCAAAGCATTGAATTCTTGCAGCGTGTGCTGATGTTTTCACACCCTATGTATCACACGAGGGCTTCTTGATTCATCAAGTATCAGAATCAAAAAAGATTACAGGATTTGTAGAGAAAACCTGCCTCCAGCCTCTCATTAAGATGCCAATTGCTTTGATGCTAATTCAACCATCCTTCTCTTGTCTCAGTTGGCATCGTAGATTGGCCACTGGAAAGATTGAATAATTCCCAGCTTAGTTTGGACCATTCTCGTTCTGCTGAGAGATGCTGATTTAATCGGGGCATAACTGAGTGCCAGTATGTGTGATTTACACAAAACAAGCAACTGGAGAAAGAATTTGATGGGGGGGGGGTGGGGGTGCATTGTGAACTGGTCTGGCCGTTCCAACAAGAAATTCAAGAGCAACTTTTCACTCAGGGAGAGCTTACAATGTGGAACCCGCGACCACATGGATTAAATGAGCCTCCCTCCTACACTTCCCGCTACCTCGGGAAAGCAGCCAGGATAATCAAGGACCACCCACCCCACCCCACCCCCCTCCCCCCGCCCCACGCACCCCGGGCACACTCTCTTTCACCTTCTTCCATCGGGAAAAAGATACAAAATCTGAGGTTGCATACCAACCGACTCAGGAACAACTTCTTTTAGTCTTTTGAATGGACCTGCCTGATATTAAATTGAACTTTCTCGGCACCCTAGCTGTGAATGTATCACTATAATCTGCACTCTCACCTTTTCTTCTTTGTGTACTCTATGAAGAGTATGCTTTTTTTGTATAGCATGCAAGAAATAATACTTTTCACTGTATCCCATACATATGACAATAAAAAAATCAAATCAAATCAAGGGTAGCAGTAATGCATTTAAGCGAAAGCGAGATAAACACATGAGGCAAAAGGAAATTGAAAGTGATGCAGGCAGGGTTAAGGGAGAGCAGTGGGTGGAGACAAATCAAAATGTGAACACCCAAGCCAGTTGGGCAGAATGATCCACTTTTATAGAACGCAGAACATAGAACACGACAGCACAAACAGGCCCTTCAGCCCCACAAGTTGCACCGATCATATCCATACCTACCAAGCCATGAACTATCTATAACTCTCAATCCCATTAAATCCCATGCACTCATCGTTGTGCATTCTTTGCATTTCCTCCACACTTCGACCAGATCCCCTGCATTCCTCTGTTACTATCTTGGCTAGTATTCTTTTACCAGACTCTCCAATGCAGGGGCAAGAAAAAGACAGTTTGTGGAATTTTACTGTCACACTCGTCATGGAAATTGTAGCAGGCGGGACATGGACCATTTTGATTTTGATTTTGATTTGATTTATTATTGTCGTATGTATTAACATACAGTAAACAGTATTGTTTCTTGTGCGCTATACAGACAAAACATACCATTCATAGGGAAGGAAATGAGAGAACGCATAATGTAGTATTATAGCTAGGGTGTAGAGAAAGATCAACTTAATGCGAGGTAGGTCCATTCAAAAGTCTGACAGCAACGAGGGAAAAGCTGTTCTTGAGTCAGTTGCTATTTGCCCTCAGATATTTGTATCTTTTTTCCAATGGAACAAGGTGGAAGAGAGAACGTCCAGGGTGCGTGGGGTCCTTAAGTATGCTGGTTGCTTTGCCAAGACAGTGGAAAGTGTAGACAGAGTCAATGGATGGGAGGCTGGTTTGCACAACCATGTAAACATCTGTTGACTTTGGGTGGGATTATTTGATTTTTCTGACCTTGGAGCAAGTGTGGCCAGAAAATGGCACCCAATGAGGCCTCCCAACAGCCGGAGTGGAATTTAGAATCAAAGCCAGAACTTTCCAGCTGTTCATGCCGACGGGATCTTCCAGATTTGCCAACGGTACGCTCCCACTGTGGATTTCAGAGTGGCAAGGGGTCCATTCAACCAGAATCCCTATTGACAATGATGGGACCAGAGGGTCCTCCCATTAACCAATTCTTTATCCATGGTAATTCATTACTCGTGAACCTTTATCTTAAATAGCAGCCTTTTATGTGGCGCCTTGTTGAATACCTTCTGGAAATCCAGATACACCACGTCCACAGGTTCTCCAATGCCCACCATACACGTATTGTCCTCAAAGAATCCCAGTAAATTAATTAAAAATGACCTGCCTTCCATGAACCCATGCTTTATCTACCCAATGGCACAATTTCTATCCAGATGTTTCATTATTTCTTCCTCGATGATAGATTCAAGCATTTTCCTGACTACAGAAGTTAAATTAACTGGCTTATCGTTACCCCCTTTAATCTAACTCCTTTTTAAATGGTGTCAAGATATTTGCTGTTTTCCAATTTGCCGGAACTGCCCCAGAGTCCAATGGATTTTGATAATTTACCATGAGCACATTGGCTATTTCCCCCACCATCTTTTTTCATACACTGGGATACATTCCATCAGGCCCAGGAGACTTGTCCACCTTTAGCTCCATTAACTTGTCCAAAACTGCCTCTTTTTGATAATGATCATTGTGAGCTCCTCACCGAGAATAACTTATCCATAGTGAAGTTGGTCTCCGCGACAAAATGACTCTCACGGTTGGATGTCTGCCAGGCGCTATGTCTTGTGATGTTTGTCATAGTTCCACGTCTGACTGAAGCAATATCGGTCTTCTTTCTCTCCCACTTGAATCCAAGGCATCAGTTTGCTTTTGAGGCATGGGGCATGTGAGGCACCCAGGGTGTGAGTGGTACACACATGACATGCATGACATATATGGCAGGCATGGGAATGTATGTATGTGCATGTGTGCATGTGTATGCATATGAAAGAGAGAGAGAGAGTTCAGTTCTCAGTCTTCTTCCCACGAAGAGGTCACATGCTGCTGGCACATTTTTGAGTGGAGTTCAATGGTGATGAAGAAGTGTAAGTTGGATGTGATTATTCTGCAGCAACATTATCACTGTACACACTTTCATTCAGCTTCAAATGTAGCTTGAGGGTATCTTGGTGTGTTGGTTGTGTGGACAAATCCATACAATGCCTTTAACTCTTGGAAAGCAGCAGCTCACTGAGTCACAGTGCAAGTTCTGTGATTCCATGTGTTGTAAATGTCTCCTTTAATGATGTGGTTACTGCTTCAGTACTGTTACCCTGCATTTGCTTGACTTCTATTCATCTGGAGCAGAGTGATTAAGGACATCTTACCTCTCTGTTCAAAGAGGTCCATCCCATGACATTTCCATGGTTATGATGAAAAGGAAGATGAGGTCTATTGTTCTCTTGTCTCTTGACAATGACTCACATAAGTAATACAGTTTGGTATCATCTCTTCCAGAAATTTTCAGACAGCTGACCATCAAACCTTGCTTTGGCTTGAAATTTTGTGATGTCTTGTTGCTTGTTGTAGTATGTCATGTCTCAGAAATCTCAGAATAACCACTCATAGATGAGTTAATCATCAACTACACTGAGGTATCCTCTTTGTTCATGGTGCTATTTAAGAATTGGATTATGTGGTGTGTGCGCTGGCCATCCTTTGGCACAGTACTCTCTGAGTGGATCTTCATCAGATTTCTATGCATCTCTTATTTATTCTCGGACTCCCTGGGTAGTGTTGTGGTTGTTGTCAATGCAAAGATTTCTGAAACTTCAACAAGATCTACACCACCTTGTTTGACCCTTGTCACTGAGATATGGGACAAAGCATCCATTCCAATCTACTGATTTCCTGGAACACATTTTGCCTTTGCGTCAAACCTCATCATTCTTAGTCATAGAGGTTTACAGCATGGAAACAGGCCCTTTGGCCCAACTTGTCCATGTCACCCTTTTTTTGTAATTGTCCCAATTGCCCGCATTTGGCCTATATCCCTCTGTACCTATCTTATCCATGTAACCATCTAAATGTTTTTAAAAGACAAAATTGTACCCACCTCTACTACTCCCTCTGGCAGCTTGTTCCAGACACTCACCACCCTCTGTGTGGAAAAAAATTGCCCCTCTGGACACTTTTGTATCTGTCCCCTCTCACCTTAAACCTGTGCCCTCCAGTTTTCGATTCCCCTACTTTTGAGTCTGAATTTATAAAGGCATTTATTGCTAACTCTTTAGGATTGAAGAGTATCACTAATGACCTGTTGTCTGTCCCTATTTTGATGAAGAACATAAACCATGGGCTTCCTGCGAGCCCACCTAGAAGCTAATGTTTCTTTCTCTATCACTGAATGTCTGTGTTCAGTCTCTGTCAGTGAACAGGACCCATATTAGACTGTGAACTAAGCTTTCGCCTTTATAGGACAGGGTATAGAGTATAAAAGCTGGAGTCTGACGTTGCAGCTGTATAGAACGTTGGTTAGGCCACATTTGGAGTGCTGCATCCAGTTCTGGTCGTCGCAGCACCAGAAGGACGTGGAGGCTTTAAAAAGAGTGCAGAGAAGGTTTACCAGGATGTTGCCTGGTTTGGAGGGTCTTAGCTATGAGGAGAGATTGGGTAGGCGGGGGTTGTTCTCCCTGGAAAGACGGAGAATGAGGGGAGACCTAATAGAGACAGACAAAATTATGAAGGGTATAGATAGGGTGAACAGTGGGAAGTTTTTTCCCAGGTCGGAGGTGACGATCATGAGGGGTCACAGGCTCAAGGTGAGAGGGGCGAGGTATAACTCCGATATCAAAGGGATGTTTTTTACACAGAAGGTGGTGGGGGCCTGGAACACACTGTCAAGTAGGGTGGTAGAGGCAGACACCCTGGCATCATTACAGTCACATGAGCAGCCTGGGAATGGAGGGATACAAACGAATGGTCTAGTTGGACCAATGAGCAGCACAGGCTTGGAGGGCCGAAGGGCCTGTTTCCTATGCTGTATTGTTCTTTGTTTGTTCTTTGTTCTTTCCATCTGTCTGTATCTGAAAGAGTATAGCTCTCAGTCCTGTAGAAGATGAATCTGCAGCAATTCAAGTGGGTAGATCTGAGGAGCAGCAAATATATCAGGCTACATTAGCATTTCTTTGATCTTCCCAACAGGATTCTGATGTGCCTGCTCCCAACACCATGTATTGCCTTGTTGCAACAGCTAATGTAATGACTCATTGAAGATAGCTAGGTTGTGGAGAATTTTTTGACTTTGTTGACCACTGTGATAGCCGCCAGGACTTTCCTGGGGAATCACTAGTTGACCTCCCTGTGGGACTCATTGAATATGAGCTCCATTGGGATTGTTAATTGACTAACCAGATGAAGCTCATATACTGAGTCCTGTATAAAGCAGGACCCCGAGTAGATTTATTATTGTATTGTCCCAAATAGAACCTGTTTGTGTTTTTTTTTCTTTAGTTTGTGCAATAAAGCACAGTTCCTTTACAGCTGACTCCTGAAGTTATAACCTTCCCCATGAATCTTTGAAATCCAGCCAAGTTCCGAAGTGATGGAAACTCCTTCGTTGTTTTTATCTTCTGTGGATCAACTCTGACACCAGATCTATTTATAACATGCTCTAGGAACTTGACAACTGGCTTTGAAAGTTCACATTAGTTGCTGAGTGTAAGTCCTGTTTCCAATTGGGTCGCAACACAGCTCACATACTGATGGCATATTCTGTCTGAGTGCTTCCTTGCATCATAGAGTCATTGAGGTCTACAACATGGAAACAGGCCCTTCGGCCCAACTTGCCAATGCTGCCCTTTTCTTAACCACTAAGCTAATCCCAATTGCCCACATTTTGCCCGTATCCCTCTATACCCATCTAACCCATGTAACTGTCTAACTTTTGTTTGTAAAGAGAAAAATGTACCCACCTCGACTACTACTCTGGCAACTTGTTCCAGGGACTCACCACTCTCTGTGTGAAAAAATTGCCCCTCTGCACTCTTTTGTATCTCTCCCCTCTCTCCTTAAACCTATGCCCTCTTGTTTTTTTTTCTCCCCTACCTTTGGGAAAAAAGATTGATTATCTAACTGATCTGTGTCCCTCATTATTTTATAGACCTCTATATGATCACACTTAAGCCTTCTAAGCTCCAGGAAAAATAATCCCAATCTATCCACCCTCTCCTTATCACTCAAGTCCTAGTGGCATCCTAGTAAATCTTTCCTGCACCCTTTCTAGTTTAATAATATCCTTTCTATAATAGGGTGACCAGAATTGTACACAATATTCCTTACCAATGTCTTGTACAACTTCAACAAGACATCCCAACTCCTGCAGTCAATGCTCTGACCAATGAAACCAGACATGCTGATATCATCCATATGACACATAACAGCTTTCAGTCCTCCCAAGATGCCTAGCATTGTTTTCCGGAAGATTTCTGGCACTGATGAGATGTCGAAGGGTAACAAGTTGAAGCGAAACCTCCCGAATGGAGCACTGAAGTTTGTGAGCAACTTTGGATTTCCACTGAAGGGATGCTGCCAAAGAACACTATAGATCTAGCTTGATGCAGGTTGAACTCTTTCCCAGTGTAGGTGGGCTCTCATCCAAAGATGACATTGGATGCACTTCACATTCAACTGCTTGATTCAGCTTTACGAGAGCCATGCAAATTCTGATTGGATTTTAGCTCCAGGATCAGCCCTGAACACCAGCTAGTTCTGTCACAGGTGAAGTAACACCCTCCATTTCATACACACACACCCACACAGACCATCCCCCCACAGTTTCGCCTTCCCCCAATGCTCAAACCCTACCCCTACCTACCACCATTCACTTCAACATAGAGGCACTCATCTTTACTTTTGACAAAAGTGAATGAGGAACCTTTCTGCTATAAACAGAGACGCAGGCTTGGTTTCTGGATGTAGTTACATGGGATTCTGTTTCCAGTTTCCCTGCGAACAACTGTGGGAATTCAGCTCTGAGGATTTCTGAGCTGATTTTCTCGGTTTTCCAATTCTTCTACTCTGTAAATCGGCCTACCGGCAGTTTGGCTCAAAAGTGAGCAACTCTGGTTCTGAATCACATACTAAGGGCAGGATTTCCCTCCCCCTCTGTTTCATGTTTCTCCATTGTGGGAGACGACTGTAAGATCCTGTCATTATCAATAGGGTCTTCTGTTGAATGCATTATTTGCTGTCAGAAAAGTTTAAAATTCACTTATTAGTGTCACAAGTAAGGCTTACATTAACACTGCAATGAAGTTACTGTGAAAATCCCCAAATCGCCACACTCCGCCACTTGTTCAGGTACACTGAGCACCCAGAGAAAACCCATGCAGACATGGGGAAAATGTGCAGACACTGCACAGGCAGTCATCCAACCTGGCCAGGAAACCCACATGGGGGTGGGGCAGTTCACCATGGGCAGGATCATTAGATCCCGCCAGTGTAAATGGCAGCAAGATTCCAGAGAATATTTCTGTGATTTCTTCCTCTCAACATTGCTGGATTCACTTCAGTCCTCCAGTGACCTTGAGGTTTGTCCCTCCCAGCCTGGACTGATTATTGCACGACAGCTGAGGAGAACCTGTCTCCAAACATGGTTCAGCATCAGAATGAACACAAACTGCTTCATCTCCATCTGGCTTAAAGTATGTCTTGTTTTTTTTCTGCTAGGACAACTGCATTCCAGGAGCATCTGGATAAAAGCCAATGACTGCGGATGCTGGAGTCTGAAACCAAAAGAGAAAATGCTGGAAAATCTCAGCAGGTCTGGCAGCATCTGTAAGGAGAGAAAAGAGCTGACGTTTCGAGTCAAAGGGTCATCTGGATTCGAAACGTCGGCTCTTTTCTCTCCATACAGATGCTGCCAGACCTGCTGAGATTTTCCAGCATTTTCTCTTTTGGTTCCAGGAGCATCTGCTTGGTTCACAGATCTCTCAGGGAAAGGCACCTCAATATCGCAGATATAGGCCAGAATTATACTGCTGTTTATGGCTCTGCGATCTTCAGTACCTGCTGATGACATTCCTACTCCTTGGGTTTCCCAGCGGCATGCGGTCCATTCATGAGGAAATTCCATTAACAACAGCGGGATCAGAAGATGCAACCATCAGCAAACCACCAGCTCCCTTCTGTCGTGCAAAAACATGCCACGGGGAGGCTGACGAATCCCACCCCCACCCAATCGACTTCATAAATCTTGCCACTTTTCAAAGGCATCCCTGTTTGTATATTCTGTATAGCCTTCTTGCCAAGGCGCACAGCCTGGAAGTGACCCAGATTTCCATTTCAATAATCAATGTTTTTGACCTGTGTTATTCTCCGTCACACCGATCGCAATTAGCATGGACAATTGTTTTAACTCTTCCTCTCTTATATGACAGCTTTTTTTATCTTTGATGTATTCCACTGAGTCAGCTGGTTTTTGAGATAAGGCTCACTTGTCACCTCAAGCTGCACGGTAGCAGAGTGGTTAGCACTGCTGTCTCACAGCACTAGGGGCGCAGGTCCAATTTTGGTCTTGGGTCACTGTTTGTGCAGGGTCTGCACATTCTCCCCGTGTCTGTGTTACCTCCACAGTTTCTTCTCACAATCCAAAGATATGCTTGTTAGGTGCACTCAATGGAGGACAGGTTATTGAATGTCTTTGAGACAGAGATAGATAGGTTTTTGAACAATAAGGGGATCAAGGATGATGAGGAGAAGGCAGGAGAATGGGGATGAATGAATGGTGGAGCTCCTATATCTTGTGGTCTTATTAGCCATGCTAAAATTTTCCCTCAGTGTACCCAGTCAGATGCCAGAGTGTGGCATTAGGGGATTTTCACAGTAACTTCATTTCAGTGTTAATTGCAGTTGTGACACTAATAAATAAACTTTAAACTTAAAGCACATAGCAGTTCTGTTTACTGACCCAGCTTGTCTGCTCAGTTGGATTGTCTTTTCTGTGGTTAGATCACCTCTTAATTGCAAGTGGTCAGGTAAGGAATAATCCAAAATTCCCACGACAAGTCTGTCTCTGATTAGTTCATCTTTCAAGCTGCCACACTCTCAGCCCTTTGTCAGTCTATGAATCCATAAACACTTCCCCCTTGACGTTGTGTAAGTTTGTGCAACTTTGCCTGCCCAGTAATCACATTCTTTCTCAGATTGAGGTATGTATCAAGTGGTTTTAACACTTCATCATACATAGCTTTCTCCTCATTGATATCCTGGCCTGTTGAGGCTATCATCTGCACAGTCACCAATCGCATATAACACTGACCTGTTCATTGCTGTTCTTCATAGTGAGGCCTGACACAGTGCAACATCTGGCAAATGTCCAATACTAATGAAGCCATGCTTCTGCTTGGCTGAGACCTGACATTCTCAAAACTTTCCAGGAATGAGTGAGACTTTTTCATAACTATTCTTTCATGCAATGCCATCAAACAATGTTCTTGATATGATTCAGCTGATACAGAACGTATACGGAGTCTGCAGAGGTATAGAAAATACGCGTTTTATTGGAACACATCTTACTACGCTGATAACATCTACCATAAGGCTGCACAAAAGAAAGGAAATTTTGTGATGTTGCATCACTTTTTTCTATCTGCTCATACTGCCTGGGTGCCATTGGCTAAGCTAGAAGTAATTGCCCTCCCTAATTGCCCTTGAGAAATTATTGGTGAGTTGCCTTCATGAACTGCGTGCCTGTGATAATGTACACAGTATATGGTCTGCATAAGTTCACATGCTATAGGAGCAGAACTAGGCCATTCGGCCCATCGAGTCCACTTTGCCATTCGATCATGGCTGATATTCTCGTCATCTCCATTTTCCTGCCTTCTCCCCATAACCCTTCAACCCATTCTCAATTAAAAATCTGTCCAACTCCTCCTTAAATTTACTCACTGTCCCAGCATCCAACGCTCTTTGAGATAATGAATTCCACATCATATGGCCAGCAGACGGAACAATTAGAATTAAGCCATGACACTACAATATGGTGCAATAAATCATCCCCAAGATGATTTTCAGAGGCACGATAATAGAAAATCTGGCTCTGAACCACATGAGAAGATGTTAGGTCAGACGGCCAAACGTTTGGTCAAAGACATGAGTTTGAAGTAGATCCTTAAAGGAGCAAAGTGAGGTCAAGATGCAGAAAGGTTTGGGTAGGGAAGATCAAGGCAGCTGAAGACACAGCCACTAATAGTGCGGTGATTAAAATTGAGGATGCTCAAGAGGCCAGAAATGGAGTAGCGCAAGTATCTCTGAGCGTTGTGGAACTGGAGGGGATTACAGCAAGGGAGAGGGACAAGTGGAACGATTCAAAATCAAGGGGGAAAGTTTAAAAATTGGGGTGTTGTTGAACCAGGCACCGCCAGATATGGTGAATGGAATTTTGTGTGAGTAAGTAGCAACAGAATTACGAATGAGTTCAAGGGTGGAAAGTGAGAGACTGCCAGGAGTGTGTTAAAATAGCCAAGCCCGAAGTTAATGGACTGCACTTATAATTATTTAATTTAAATGCCTTCAGAGCTGTGGTAGGGTGCATAATCAATGGCAAACCAGCTAGCTGATACAGAAGTTGGTTTTGTAACAGAAAGATGTTCTCTCTGCAGGTGGCATTAACAAATGGAGCTGTGCAGGAAGGGTCGTTTGGCACTCACATTTTCACAAATGATTTGCGGGAGAAGACTAAAATATTAGAAAACTTGCTGATGATATCAAACAATGCAGCCAATTGGCAAGGATTACAGGGATAGATAGCATTGAGGAAAGCCTGGACTTATTAAAGATATGTACTTGGGAATAGCAAATGGCTTTTCGAGCAGATGAATACACATTGAAACATTTAAGACTTGAAGAGATCATTGCCAGCTGCCGGACTAGTCCCAGAGCGTGAAAACTCCAGTGCTTTTCAGCTCTTTTACAGGCCTCAATCACTTCCTTCGTCAAATGAATACTTAACTCATGGGTCATGCTCAGATTTCAAAACTGGCAGCTTTTGGGTACGAGCCCCACTCCGGAGATTTGAGTACAAAATCTAGACTTAAACTGCAGTGTTCGAGGTGCCAGCTTTTAAATGAGGTGTTAACCTGAGTTTCCATGTACCCTCCGAGATGCAGACATAGCATAAGTTTGAAATTCACAGGCTTTCCTGGCTGATTTATTTATCCCTGAACTGACTCACTGAAAAGAGACTATTTTGGCTGTTCTCTTGTTGCTGTTTGTGGGATCTTGCTGTGCCCAAATTGAAACATAGAAACATGTAAACATAGAAAATACAAGCAGGAGGAGGCCATCAAGGGCGGCACGGTGGCAGAGTGGTTAGCATCACAGCACCAGGGACCTGGGTTCAATTCCCATCTTGGGCCACTGCCTGTGTGGAGTTTGTACATTCTCCTCATGTCTGCGTGGGTTTCCTCTGGGTGCCCTGGTTTCCTCCCACAATCTAAAGATGTGTGGGTTAGGTGGATTGGTCATGCTAAATTGCCCCTTAGTGTCAGGGGCACGAGCTAGGGTAAACACATGAGGTTATGGGGATAGGACATGTGTGGGATTGTGGTCGGTACAGACTCAATGGGCTGAATAGCCTCCTCCTGCATTGTAGGATTCTATGATCATTCATTTTGATCATGGTTAATCATCAAATTCAATATCCTGATCCCGTCTTCCCCCATATCCCTTGATTCCTCCAGCCCCAAGAGCTTTATTGAATATAGAAAGAGCTTCATCTAATCTCTAAATAGGTTATGTTTCCTATATTAAAACAGTAACAACATTTCATTGCCTGTAGAGCACATTGGCTCATCCTGAAGTCATGAACGGTGTTTTATAAATGCAAATTTTTGTTTCTTCATGCGATCCTACAATCTAGGTTGATGCCCAAGCATCTAGAGAGAAGGTATTGCACTGTCAGAGTTGTTGTGCTTGGTTGAGACGTGAAGCCAAGATCCTTCTATACTTCATACTCGCATACAGATTCTTTCCTGCACTCTCCAGCAAAGTAAACAGATTGTAAAGCACTACTTGAGAAGAGAGTTGTCTTTGGCCATCGTTTATCCTTCAACCAAAGGCACTAACAGATTAATTGGCTATTTACACTTGCTGTGCAAATTGCTTCTCACATTTTCCTTCAATACAACAATGACTGCAAGTCAATAGAACATTATTGGCTGTGAGCTTTGTTGTAATGTGCTGAGGTGATGAACAGTGCAAGTTAAAGTTGGGAAAACAATATAACACAGGAGGCGGCCATTTGGCCCATCCTGTATATGTTGGCACTTTGAAGGAGGTATCCAACTATTCCCTTTCCCCAGTTGCTGTTTCCTCACAGGACAGTCCAATTTTGCCTTTTCAAATACTCATCCAATTCCTCTTGAAAGATAGAACTCAACCTACTTTTGCCACCCTTTCATTGAGTGTATCCCTGATCTTAAAAAGACTCAACAAAAAAAAATGTTCTCCTCATTTCCCTCTGGTTGTTTTGACAAGTACCTTAAATCGGAATGCCTTGGCCAAATGAAAACAGTTTTCTGTGCAGTTTCTGTCAGTATTGGCTGAGTGATGTAATCCCCTCTCCAATTTTGTCCTTTTTCACCATGAACAAACATCTGCTCTCTTTCAGTGCTGCTTCTTCATACTGTGGTTACAATTGTCAATTTGCTATGGCAGATAACAAGGGCAGAAGCCCAATTCCTCGCCCTCTGTGCGGTCCAGCATTAATTACACCAGTTGAAACAAATGTGTCTGTCATTTAAAACACTTTCCAGTGAGCTCTTGCAAGGAACTACATAAAATAAGACACCTTGGGTTGGATAGATTTGTTTCGATATGTCATCTCTGATTTGCAGATCAGAATCCATTTGGCACGTCTTCAGGTGATGAGTGTAAATGTGTTTTTCAAATCTATTGCGCTGCTAAAATGGAAAGACCACTCCAGTTAGTCACAGTTCAGATCTGACAGGAGTGAAAGGTACAATGTTTCCTGTATGGAATGATCCTCCCCATACCTTCCTCAGATTGAAATACGATCATCCACTTTCAGTTAGCCTCACCGATCAACTCATCCATGTCCACATTACGCATAGTAAAAAGTCTGACAACACCAGGTTTTAGTCCAACCTATTTATTTGATAATATACTCACAAGCTTTCGGGGTTAGTCCCTTCGTCAGGTGAATGGAGAGTTCTGGCCTCAGACAGAGCATATAAAGCACAGACAGTTTAGAGATTACTGATTAGAATGCGAATCCTTACACCTAACCTGCTGTTCAAGACCTGAAGTGACTGATAATGTGAGTGGAAGGAGCACTGATCACAGTTTAAAGAGATGTGTATTGTCTCCAGACAGTACAGTAAGTGAGGTTTTGCAAACCCAGGCAAGTCACGGGGATTACAGATAGTGCAACATGAACCAAGATCCCCGTTGAGACCGTCCTCATGTGTGCGGAACTTGGCTATCAGTCTCTGTTCAGCGACTCTGCGCTGTCGTGTGTCGTGAAGGCCGCCTTGGAGAATGCTTACCCGAAGGTCAGAGGCTGAATGCCCGTGACCACTGAAGTGTTCGCCAGCAGGAAGGGAACAGTCTTGCCTGGTGACTGATAGCCAAGTTCCGCACACATGAGGACGGTCTCAACAGGGATCTTGGGTTCATGTCGCACTATCTGTAACCCCCGTGACTTGCCTGGGTTTGCAAAACCTCACTTACTGTACTGTCTGGAGACAATACACATCACTTTAAACTGTGATCAGTGCTCCTTCCACTCACATTATCAGCCACTTCAGGTCTTGAACAGCAGGTTAGGTATAAGGATTCGCATTCTAATCAGTAATCTCTAAACTGTCTGTGCTTTATATGCTCTGTCTGAGGCCAGAACTCTCCATTCACCTGACGAAGGGACTAACCCCGAAAGCTTGTGAGTATATTATCAAATAAATAGGTTGGACTAAAACCTGGTGTTGTCAGACTTTTTACTGTGTTTACGCCAGTCCAACGCCGGCATACCCACATCACATTACGCATCCCAGTCTTGCTCAGCTGTAATGCTATTCATTCCTGATCAATGAGCATTTAAAATGTGCATATATTATTTCTGAAGTTATTCCCTATAAAATCATATTCCATAGCTTAACGTTTAATGATGTTAGGTGTTGTGTGTTTTAAATAAAAAAGAAAATATGTGGTTTGAACGTACAGTCTCAAACTAACAGCGACAGGTTTACAATAGGAGGGTCTCTTGCCTGCACAGATAACAAACGGAAAATAAAACAGCATCCTCTGCAACACCCTAATGATATCACCTCTAAATCATGTGATTAGCTGCACACTGGCACATCAATTAGCACTGCGGCTTCACAGATCGGGGACCTGTGTCCGATTCCCAGCATGGTTCACTGTCTGGATGGAGTTTGCACATTCTCCCCTGTCTGCATGGATTTCCTCTGAGTGCTGCAGTTTCTTCCTACACTTCAAAGATGTGCGAGTTAGGTGGATTGGCCATGCTAAATTGTCCGTTAGTGTCAGGGGAATTAGCAGGGTAAAAATGAATGGTTGTGGGGATAAGGTCTGGGTGGGATCATTGTTGGTGCAGGTTCGATGGGCCAAATGACCTCCTTCTGTGCTGTCGGATTCTATGATTCTGTACTATTCTAACTCTTAAAGCAACCATACAACCATTTAAATATATAACACACACTGGTACTATGAATTCTGGTTGATCCTCAAAATTCTGTATTCTTTGCTCCAACCCATACAGTGGAACCCATACCAAACAACATCTTGCTGAGGATGTATCAGAACTTCTAAAACAATGCAAATGATCGGGGAAACTCAGTTTGCACTGAGCATAACCTCTGTTTGACGTTCTGCAATCTTTTGTGTGGATATGTAGAGGGACAGGTGCTATTGAGGAAGCAGGGGGCTGCAGAAGGACAAGGACAGGTTGCAAAAGTGGGTAAAGAAGTGGCAGGTGGAATACAATGTGGAAAAGTGTGAGGTTATGTACGTTGGAAGGAGGAAAGGAGGCATAGACTATTCTCTAAATGGGAAGATGCTTAGGAAACCAGAAACACAAAGGGACTTGGAAGTCATTGTTGAGGATTCTCCCATGCAGGTTCAGTTGGCAGTTATGTAGGCAAATGCAATGTTAGCATTCATGTCAAGAAGACTAGAATATAAGAGTAGGGATGTACTTCTGAGGCTGTATAAGGCTGGTCAGACCCAATTTGGAATATTGTGAGCAGTTTTGGGCCCCATATCTAAGGAAGAATGCGCTGGCCTTGTAAAGGGGCCAGAGGAGGTTCACAAGAATGATCCCTGGAATGAAGAGATTGTCATATGAGGAACGGTTAAGGACTCTGGGTCTGTACTCATTGGAGTTTAGAAGAATGAAAGGGGATCTTATTGAAACTTATGGGATACTGTGAGGCCCGAATAGAGTGGATGTGGAGAGGATGTTTCCCCTAGTAGGATAAACTAGAACCAGAGGGCACATATGAGAAAGTAAGAGGGCATGGGATCGATGGGGCTGTGAGAAAGTGAAAGGGCATGGGATCCAAGGGACTGTTGTCTTGTGGATCAAGAACTGGGTTGCCTGCAGAAGGCAGAATGGTTGTGGATGGGTCTTTTCCTGCATGGAGGTCAGTCACCAGTGGAGTGCCCCAGGGATCTGTTCTGGGACCCTTGCTGTTTATAATTTTCATAAATGACCTGGATGAGGAAGTGAAGGGATGGGTTGGTAAGTTTGCGGATGACACGAAGGTTGGTGGTGTTGTAGATAGTCTGGAGGGATGTCAGAAGTTGTAGCGTGACACAGATCGGATGCAAGACTGGGCGGAGAAGTGGCAGATGGACTTCAACCTGGATAAATGTGTAGTGGTCCATTTTGGCAGGTCAAATGGGATGAAGAAGTATAATATCAAGGGTAAGACTCTTAGCAGTGTAGAGGATCAGAAGGACCTTGGGGTCCGAGTCCATAGGACTCTTAAATTGGCCTCACAGGTAGAGGATGTGGTCAAGGAGGCGTATGGTGTACTGGCATTCATCAATCGAGGGATTGAGTTTAGGAGTCGGGAGATAATGCTGCAACTTTATAAGACCCTAGTCAGACCCCACTTGGAATACTGTGCGCAGTTCTGGTCGCTTCATTACAAGAAAGATGTGGAAGCTATTGAAAGGGTGCAGAGGAGATTTACAAGGATGTTGCCTGGATTGGGTGGCATGCCTTCTGAGGATAGGTTGAGGGAGCTCGGTCTTTTCTCCCTGGAGAGGCGAATGATGAGAGGTGACCTGATAGAGGTTTATAAGATGTTGAGAGGTATAGATTGGGTGGATTCTCAGAGGCTATTTTTCAGATCTGAAATGGTCGCTATGAGAGGACACAGGTTTAAGGTGCTGGGGAGTAGGTACAGAGGAGATGTCAGGGGTAAGTTTTTCACTCAGAGGGTGATGGGTGAGTGGAATCGGCTGCCATCGGTGGTGGTGGAGTGAATTCGTTAGGGTCTTTTAAGAGACTTCTGGATGAGTACATGGGATTTAATGGGATTGAGGGTTATAGATAGGCCTGGTAGGTATGGATGTGATCAGCACAACTTGTGGGCCAAAGAGCCTGTTTGTGCTGTGGTTTTTCTGTGTTCTATGTTCTATAATGCTGAATGGTAAGTCTCCAGTGGTGGGACAGAGAGATGCTGCAGATGTGGAGATTTTGTGATGGATCTTTCAGCTGGGGCAAGAAAAGAGTTAGAGATGGTGAAATGCATTTTCTTGGAGCAAGTGGAATGTGGAAAAATGTGTTTGGTATCGGGAGGTGAGAGAATTCTCTTTCCTGAAAGAACACAAACTTCAAGGAAGGCAAGAAGAGAGGCGAGAGAAGGGGAGAAGTAGAGAAGAGGGGAAAGACAGGAGATTGGTTTAACTCGAATTGAAATTAAGCCTCAAGAGTTTCCCAAGCGCTGTTATGTGAAAACATGAGTCAGCCAATTCCACACAACAACAGCAAGTGAGAGAAATAATCAGATCATTGGTTTCTAATGACATTTGTTAACCAGAGGTCTCTTTAAATGGAGATCTTTAACACTCCTTTCACCAGTCACAAGAGTCTTCTGATTCACATTTCATGCAAGGGATAGTGGCTGAATTATACCTGGGGCTTCAGGACCCTCATGTCGAGGTGAAAAGTGGGTCCTCAGTCCCCACTTGCAGCTGGCGGTTTTGCCACAGGCAGCCTGCTAATTGGTTGCCTGTGGGCCCAACATCCAATTAAGGATGATGGAGGGGGCTTCAGATGCTGCTGGCCCATGGATTTTGAAAACCACAGGATGAAATTATATCCTAATGAGCCTGAGTAGAAACTACCATGTCCTGACTCAGATACAACTGTGCTATGAATTGGGCCAAAATGGAAAGCAAAGTTATATTTCAAACATCGGTTGAGTTATTTTACACTCAGGGAAATGTTGCTCGGCTTCCTCCTCAGGTCCCCAGCATCAAAGTTGTGAGTCTTCAGCCAATTCGATTCAAACCACATGATATTGAAAAAGGGCCAAAGGCAATAGACACAGCAAAGGCTTTAGACCTTGACAACACTCCAGCAATAGTACTGAACACTTGAACTCCAGAACTCGTTGCACCCCAAGCCAAGCTGTTTCATTTCATCAACATTACCATCTACCCAGCAATGTGGAAATTAGCCCAGGCCTGCCCTGTACACAAAATGCAAGATAAATCCAACCCAGCCAATTGTCTAGATGAGTGCAGCTCCAACAACACTGAAGACGCTCAATACTATCCAGGACAAGGTAGACCACTTGACTGGCACTCAATCTACCTTCTTCAACATTCTCTCCCCCCACCACAGACACACAGTGCCAGCAACATGTGCCATCTACAAGATATAATGTGGACACCTACCAAGGTTCCTTCAATAGCACCTTCCAAACCTGAGACCTCCATCCAGAAGGACAAGGGCAGCAGATGCATGGGAACACCATCACCTGCAAGTTCACCTCTGAGCCTCACACCTCCTTACATAGAAATATATCACTGTTCCCTCACGGTCACTTGTTGAGATTCTGGAACACCCTCCCTAATAGCACTGAGTGTGTAGCTACACCACATGGACTGCAACAGTTCAAGAAGCTGGCTCACCACCACTTTCTCAGGGGCAATTAAGGATGGGAAATAAATGCTGGCCTAGCCAGGGATGCCCACATCCTGCAAAAGAATAAAAAGAATAAAACAAATGGCCAAAACCAGAAGAGTGCAATGTTTAGGATGGAGTGGATAGTTTACATAGCTGAAGGAGCTCACAAAGATAGGAAAAGTTGCACTGCGAATTTTGAGGCTCATGCATTTTGACATTTATTATTTTTGTTAGCGTCACAAGTAGGCTTACATTAACACTGCAGTGCAATTACTGATTATTGTAGAGTCATGCAGTGCAGAAGTAGGTCATTCGGCTCATCAATTTTGCACCAACCACAATACCACCCAGACCCTATCCCCATAACCCCATACATTTACCCTAGCTAGTCCCCCTGACACTAAGGGACGATTTGACATAGCCAATCTGCCTAACTCCCACACATCTTTGTATTGTGGGAGGAAACCGGAGCAACTGGAGGAAACCCACGCAGACACGGGGAGAACGTGCAAACTCCACACGGACAGTAACCCAAGCCGGGAATCGAACCTGGGTTCCAGGTGCTCTGAAGTAGCAGTTCTAACCTCTGTGCCCTCATGCCATCCTACTGTGAAAATCCCCTAGCACATGATGATACATAATTGAGGGATACGTATCCTAATTTTCACTAACCCACCGAGGAGTGACTGCACTGACACATCAAGCCTGAAATAGGAAAGTAATAAGAACATAAGAACATAAGAAATAGGAGCAGGAGTAGGCCATCTAGCCCTTCGAGCCTGCCCCGCCATTCAATAAGATCATGGCTGATCTGTCGTGGCTCAGTTCCACATTCCCGCCCTCTCCCCATAACCCTTAATCCCCTCTCTTATCAAGAACCCATCAACCCGCTTCTTAAAAATATTTAGCGAGGCAGCCTCCACCACTTCAACGGGCAGAGAATTCCAGAGATTCACCACCCTTTGAGTGAAGAAGTTCCTCCTCAACTCCGTTCTGAACCGCCCCCCCTTTATCTTGAGGCTGTGCCCCCTAGTCCTACTGTCTTTTTTGAGCGGGAAGAGTCTCTCCACCTCTATCCTATCCATCCCATTCATCATCTTATACATCTCAATGAGATCTCCCCTCATTCTTCTAAACTCTAACGAGTACAAGCCTAGTTTATTCAGCCTCTCCTCATAGCTCATAATCTATGACAATAATCATTATATGATGCTATAGATATGTTTCGCAGCACCAACAACCTCATCTTCAAAGCAAAAGTGGGGTGCCTAAAATATTTTAAATACGTTTTTATACTGTTACAATCCCAGAGATGAGAATGTTGGATAAGTTGGATACTTATTAGGATCTGGCACAATAGAAAATAAACAAAGAATTATTTCAACAGTCACTCAGTTGATAGAACATCAGAAAAGCAGCCAACGTTATCAAGCACCCCACGCACCCCAGACATCCTCTCTTCCGGCTTCTTCCGTTGGGAAAAAGATACAAAAGTCTGAGGTCACGTACCAACTGACTGAAGAATAGCTTCTTCCTTGCTGTCATCAGACTTTTGAATGAACCTACCTCGCACTAAGTTGATCTTTCTCTACACCCTAGTTATGGTAGTAACACTACATTCTGCACTCTCTCATTTCCTTCCCTATGAATGGTATGCCTTGTCTGTATGACGCGCAAAAAACAATACTTTTTGCTGTATCCCAATACGTGACAATAATAAATCAAATCAAATCAAAATCAAATTAGTGATGATGTTGGTTTACCCACAACATGAGCAATCTTTAATTTGTGAGTTGCAATATCAGATGCTGACAAAATATCAAAGGTGCCTCCTGTGGAATTTCTACAAAAGCATTACGATCCACGAAAATTGCCATCTCTCCTCTATTACCTGAAACATATTTATCAGCTTGTTAAGGAACCAAGGTTAGACCCAATTGTGGAGCATTTCCATTGGTAAGAGTTAAGGTTTCTCAAGAAATAACTATTTGGGTGATCAATTTCACCATCATCTCCCTTGTAATATCACTACTCCTCCTCCCTCATCGTGAACATCAATCGCCATTTTAAACAGCTTGCTGTACTTTGGCACTCTCAGGGCTGCTTCAGTTATTAATGTGGTTTTCAAGTCTTTGAAAGCAGTCTGACAATCGTAGAATCTACAGAGCAGAAGGAGGACATTTGGCCCATCAAGCCTGCACCAACCGCACCCAGGTCCTATCCTCACAAACCAACATATTTACCCCCCTAATCCCCCTGACATGAAGGGCCAATTTATCATGGCCAATTAACCTAACCTGCACATGTTCGGAGTTTGGGAGGAAACTGGAGCACCCGGAGGAAACACACGCAGACATGGGGAGAATGTGCAAAACTCCACATCGGCAGTGACCCAAGCTGGGAATTGAACCCGGGTCCTTGGCACTGTGAGCTAACCACTGTGTCACCATGCCGCTGACAAAACTCTATCCAGATGAGCATCCTGTCTTTCTTTCATAATGTTGTCAGGGGTGCAACAATGGCGCTGAAACTTGGAACAAATTTCCAGTAACGTCCATTCATTCGTAGAATTTCCCATTTTGTTCTGGAAATAGCAAAGTCCAGAACTGCTTGTACTTTAGCTTCTTTGGGCGATACTTGACCTTGTCCCCGCAATGTGCCTCAAATAAGTGACTTAAGTTTTGACACATTCACTTCTCGCCAAATTTACTGCAAAATTAGCCTTTTGAAACCAGTCATACAGGGCACTCAGGTTCTACACATGGTCCTCCCAGGTTTCACTGTCAATCACAAAATTATCGATCCATATAACATGGCTGCACAATCCTTCAATGACTGCCCATTAGTCTTTGAATTGTATTTGATGCATTCCTCCTTTTACATTAACTTAAACTTACATTGATACAGTCTGTCAGGGGTTACAAATGCAGAGATTTTCTTCGCTTGATCTGTGACTGGAACCTGCCAATAATCTTTTAACAACTCAATCTTTATTCACAAAACCTGCATTTCCAAGTTTTTCAATGCAACCTTCTAACCGTGGAATTGGATAAGAATCTGCTTTTGTCACAACATTGACTCTCGTATTGTCAATAAAAAAATCATTGTCATCCATCACCAGCTACTCTGACTTGGTTCAATAATGTCATTGTCCAACCTAAATTTAAATTCTCCACATTCTTTGGCTAGTTTCTTTGGGTTGTGTCTGTGTAGATGTTGTTTAATAGGTGGAGCATTTCCGACATCAACATCATGAATAGCTAAAGAAGTTCTTCCTGGCTTATCTATGCATATTGGCTCACGTACTACCAACAGCTTGGAAATGTCACTCCGGCATGTCTCTGGAAGGTAATGTCGTATTTTATCCAAATTTTTTAACACCTCCGTATTCTCCAATCTGATTACTGAAGCGCCAACTTTAGAATTTTCAACTTTTGATTCCTCATTGGAATTCTCTGATACAATCACTTCACTCTTTACCTATTACTGTGAGCATATTCTTTCCCTCACTATCCACTCTAGTATAACATTGGCCAGAACTTCCTGTCTGTTCACACTGGGGAACCTACTGGCCTCGCCGATGGTGCATTCTCACTGCAGTTTCCCGGTGGCATGGGGTGGATTCAATGGGAAATCCAATTGACAGTGGCTAGACCAAAGGCTCCTATTGCTGGTCAATGGCTGGCTGTTGAGGGACGCACCACTGTGAGGGCAGAGCACCTTGCCCGATTTTCTGGTCCCTCTGCTGGGTGTTTCTTGGACATTCCTGACAAAAGGCCCAAATCATGACCTTCAAGGTTTGCTGCCATTTTTGCTGTGCTCCTTTTGATTCAGGATAGAATGATTCCTAATCTCCCCATGTATTCGTTACATATCTGTGACACAACGCGTGACCCTTGATCTGATTGTAGTTCTTTGTGTAATCCATATATTGCAAAGATTCATTCAATCATAGAGGTTTATAGCATGGAAACAGGCCCTTCGGCCCAACTTTTCCATGCCATCCTTTTTAAGGTTAATGTAAGTCTACTTATGACTAATAATAAACTTTTTTTTGAAAGTTAGTCCCAATTGCCTGCGTTTGGTCTATATCCCTCAATATATAGTTCAGAAGTAAACTAATCCTTCAATGACTACATTTGTCTTCATTGTTATGAAAGGTCCCACCTCAAGAAACCATCAAGACAAATCCATGATGGTTAAAATATATCAATGCCTACTTTTAGTTTTGGGTAAAGGCTCCACACAATCAATGAAGACTTTACTAATTCGTCCAAAGCTGGTATAGGAATCAAATATGTTGGTTTCATTGATAGTTGGGATTTCCCAGCTATGTGGAATGCATGACATGGCTGATAAAATTTAATCTCATGTTTGGCTAACTCTGGCCAATAATAATGTTTCACTGTTTTAGCTTGGATTTCCTGATTCCCAAAGGTCCTGCCATTGGACTTTCATGAGCGGCTTATAAAATTGACATACAATAATAAAATTGACATACAATAATCAAGAGGGACTACAATTTGATGGATTGCTGTACACCCTTCATCTATTGGTATCTGAGGTGATCTCTATTTTCTCATATATCATCCTTTATGTAACAACATGGGGCCTTTTCTGATTCCGCCTCAGAATATGCTGTTTGATCCATCTCCCACAAACCTGGATCTGTGTGTTGGGCTTCAATTAAAGAGCATGGGCAAAACAGGTCAACTCCATCACTTTCAACAACTTCCTCTTTCCTTCACTTTTCCACAATAGTCCCAATTAATTGAACTTCTGAAGCATCCTTTTTCTTCAAGAACTCCTGCCTATCTTACGAGCCCGAGACCCAGTTATCACACAGTTTGGAAACAATCCAGAATGATTGCCCTGAAACAACTCAGCTTCTCCCACCTCTAATGGTTTGTCCAACACTCTTGGAGAAGATATGTTTCTTGAACCTGCCAAATAATTTTCCAGTATCAAATCTCTGCTCGATATACAAACTACGGACCATTCCGGTAGAAACATCCACATGCATTAAATCACTCCTTAGTTTAACTCAGTACATTGGAACAGATTTATAATGCCTGTGAATATCCTCCGATTAAAATGTTCTCTTTCATCAACCCATCTGGAAGATAAATTGTATCATCAACTATGATCAATAAGTATCCCTAATGTATTAATTTGTTTACTTGCTTTACTGGAAGAATAAGGAAATAGCTCCCCTCTAAAAACAAAACCTTTATACTCTACTGTAACTTGTTTCCCAATATCCATGCTCCATGAAGAATTTGGCTATCTTGAGGAGTCACCCTTGCTATTTTTGTAGGTCCTGAGAACTCACTTTGCATTTATACAATTGTGATTGTTTCATCACTCAATCCTTTCTCTAAACTAGTCTTGTCTGAACACTCCTTAGACATCCCAGCTATTGCATCTAATTTGCCTCTTTTGGGTTGTTTTGACATGTCTAGGTTGATTATAATGAGAACATTCTACATTCACTTCACCTCTAGGTTCCAAATGATCACTTTCGCGAACTTGACCCATAGGTGCCCTTTCCTTAAAGCCAACAATTTTCCAATTACCAAATGTTCTACTCCCCCAGTTTCTCCTTTGGTTTTTGGATGACAACTTTCTAAACTAGGAGAATATATCACATGATTCAACCAGAGCTGCTGCAACTTTGACTTCAGATAACCAAAGCTCATCCAGATTGGATTTAATTGCTTTCAGAATGCTATTCCTAAATTCCTCCATGACGGTATTTCCCTCACATTATCAAACTCTAACTTTAGTGAGTAAAACCACTGATACCAAATCGTTTACTTTTCTTCAGCAAATCCAACAAATGCTCAACTGGGTTTCTTCCATCATGTCCTAGACTTTAATTAATAGGCTTCAGAATAAAGCTCATTAACATTAAGGTTTGCCATTTTAATTACATCATAATCTGAAGGTTGTTCTTCTGAAATGTTAGCTGCACATCCATAGCATTCCCAACCAAAACGCTTTGCAAAGGGCAAGTCATCGAGTGAAATTCCCTGCCTTCCCCTCAGCGTTTCTCTCGGCAGCAGGAGTTGGCATTCCATTCACCTGTCCCGCCACTGTCCATGGGAATCCCCATTGATGCCAGCCCACACCACCGGGAAACCCAAGGCATGAGGTGTACTGTCGGCGGAACCACTGAATCCCTCACAAGACAATCGGGGGCGTAAATAAGATGAACAGTTGGAAGCTTTTACCCAGGGCAGAAATGACAATTACAAGGGGGCAGAAGTTTAAGGTAATGGGGGAAAAGTTCAGTCGAGATGTGAATGGGAAGTTCTTTTACACAGAGGGTGTTGGGGGACTAGAATGCATTGCCAAGTGAGGTGATTGAGGCAGATACATTAGTGACGTTTAAGACTTATCTGTATAGGCATATGAACAGACAGGGAAAAGATGGATACAGGCAGTTGATCTAGATGGCACAATGTGATTGGTGCAGGCTTGGTGGGCCTAAGGCCCTGTTCCTGTGCTGTACTGTTCTGTGTTCTTTGTTTTTTTCTCATAAAACCAGAGCACAAGCTATATTGACTGAATAGGCCCACTTAGCAAATAAAGTAATCATGCTGAATAATTTGAGTTTCTACCTCAAACACCAAACCAGGCTTAGCTCAGCCCAATCTCCTTACTGTGATTTTCACTCTGATAGGCTTTAATCATACTTATACTCTGGGAGGCAGTTCTTTTTTTCCCCTGTGGTTGGTTGTGCAGATCACAGCTCAGGTTGACATTATGTACCCCAGTCTGACCTCCTGGCCTAAGTATAGATGTCTCTGAAGGTTACACACCATGATCCATCTGATGCGATGCACATAGATGCTCCTGATTCCACGGCTGGGCTCCACCCTTTGAAGGGCTTCTTGTTCCTATCCTAATTCATAGGTTGAACACAACAGGCTGGGTGTCTGCAGCCTTAATGTGGAGATGCCAGCGTTAGGCTGGGAGAAACACAGTAAGAAGTCTCACAACACCAGGTTAAAGTCCAACAGATATAGTTGGTAGCAAAAACCACTAGCTTTCGGAGACTACTCCTTACCTGATGAAGGAGAAGTACTCCGAAAGCTAGTGGCTTGTGCTACCAAATAAACTGTTGGACTTTAACCTGGTGTTGTGAGACTTCTTACCGTGTCTGCAGCCTGTCAGAATAGCTCGTCTGTTACACTCTCCTTTTGTCTAAGAGTAAACCTTTAGAACATAGCTCCACCTTCAGCATGTTTGCATAGCAGCTTCAGAGCTTCTTGCTTCTTAAAGACTCTCAGCTGGGTTAAAAGTCCAAGTATTCTTTGTAAGAACACACAGCCATACTAAACCAAAGCAAAGGTATGCAGAGGAGGTGGTTGTCCAGTGATATTATCGCTAAACTATTAATCCAAAAACTCAGCTAACTCTGGGGACCCGGGTTCAAATATGCCGTGGCAGATGGTGGAACTTGAATTCAATAAAAGATATCTGGAATTAAAAATCTACAGGTAACCATTAAACCATTGTCAATTGTTGGAAAAACCCACCTGGTTCTCTGATCTCCTTCGGGTAAGGAAATCTGCTGTCCTTACCTGGCCTGGCCAACATGTGACTCCAGAGCCACAGCAATGTGGTTGGCTCTCAACTACCTTCAGGCAACTAAGGATGGGAAATAAATGCTGGTGAGCCAGCGACGACCATGTCCCACGAATGAATAAAAAATACCCTCCAATTCACCTTAAACAAAAACTCCAACTCTTTGTGTTTTGTAGTGTTGGAGGTAACCCACTATTGGCCGGCGATGGGATCTTCCAGTCCTGCCACTGTCATAGAATTATAGAATCCATACAGTGTAGAAGGAGGCCATTCAGCCTACCGAGTCTGCACCAACAACAATCTCACCCAGGCCCTATCACCGAAACCTCACTCTTCCCCCTGACACCACGGACAATTTAGCATGGTCAATCAACCTAATCTGCACATCTTTGGATTGTGGGAGGAAACCACAGCATAGAGTCATAGAGTCACAGAGGTTTACAGCATGGAAACAAGCCCTTCGGCCCAACTTGTCCATGCTGCCCTTTTTCTCAAACCCCAAAGCTAGTTCCAATTGCCTGCATTTGGCCCATATCCCTCTATACCCATCTTATCCATGTAACTGTCTAAATGCTTTTTTAAAGACAATATTGTACCCACTTCTACTACTACCTCTGGCAGCTTATTCTAGACACTCACCACTCTCTGTGTGAAAAAACTGCCCATCTGGACCCTTTTGTATCTCTCCCCTTAAACCTATGCCCTCTAGTTTTAGACTCCCCTGCCTTTGGGAAAAGATATTGACTATCTAGCTAATTTATGTCCCTCATTATTTTATAGATCTCTATAAGATCACCCCTCAGTTTTCTATGCTCCAGAGAAAAATGCCCAACCTCTATCCAGCCTCTCCTTGTAACTCAAACCATCAAGACCTGGTAGTATCCTAGTAAATCTTTTCTGCCGTCTTTCTAGTTTAATAATACCCTTTCCATAATAGGGTGACCAGAACAGTACACAGTATTCCAAGCATGGCCTTACCAATGTCTTGCACAACTTCAACAACACATCCCAACTCCTGTATTCAATGCACCCTGAGGAAACTCACACAGATACGGGAAGAATGTACACTCTCCACACAGACAGTAACCCAAGGCTGGAATTGAACCCGGGTCTCTGGTGCTGTGAGGCAGCAGTGTGAACCACTGTGCCACCGTGCTGCCCCAATGTGTCAGTGTGATTTTATGTTGTTTGCACCCTCCACTTTTAGGGAACTCATGGCAGGGAGTTGCTGCCAGCAGAATGGGAAGATCCCACCAGCCAGAATGGCCGGAAAATCCCGTCCTACATCTGAGCCCTTTCTTAATGAAACCCATAGTGGATGGTTATAGCAATAATGGGTTAAAATACCCTTGTCTAACTAATAATAACATTTCCATTCCTGAGCACTTATAACTTCTAATCACACCAAAACCTATTTCAATCTAACCTTTGCTGAATGACAGTGATTCTTCTAGTACCGATTCCGAGCATTAGTGTGTATTTATCCAATGGTTGCCAACTGTGATTAAAGGTATTACTGGAGGTTTCATCATGTGACATGTCCCAGGCTCCAGCCATCAGTCAGGCAACGTATCAATTACTCTGACACACAGCCTTGCGACGCCAATTGGAAAGCAAAAAAGACTCATTATCAATTGGATGTTTGACTGCCAGCCAAAGAGCCTTTTTCCCCATTTTCAATGTCTTTATATCGTGGAGAGAAATGTTTAAAAAAAAGTAGAAAAATATATACTTCTAAAAGTCCCAGTGATGGTTTACTAGGGTTGCGCACAACAGGTTCCTGGAGATATTTCTTCAACACCTGGAGACCCCAGGCCAACCCTAATTTAACCCCAATTAAGATGCTTCTGCTTTCCTTACTGCAAAGATTAGTTGCTTAATGTGGAACTGTTATAAGTCAAGCCTGGGGAACTGTCCCCTACTCCCAAACTCCACAATACCTTCTAACCAAGTGGCTTGTCCTAATATCATTTTAGATGACTTGTTGTCAAATCTTGTACTTTGGAGTGTTTTAGTCAATGAAAGGTGCAGTATAAACACTGATAGGGTGAGATAGGGTGGGCGGAGAAGGAGCTGACCTCAAACACAGTTGCTGAGGTGGACCAGCTGAGGCAAGTGATCTGTTCCTGTGCTATAAAGTTGTTATTCTTGCTGAAGATGTAACAGGAGGATACACGATGATTAGCGGGCACAGGACTGAAGTCTTGGGCCCGTTAGCAACTACACCCCTCTCCAGCTCTGCCAGGAATATTTTACTCCAGCGAGGAATTTAGTAGCTCCCTACTTTTGGGGAGCTGGTGGCCCAACTCCATTGGTTTGAAGGGAGAGCAATTGGGGCCCCCCAGAGGGTCGGGCTCTACGATGGACACCCCTGGGCATTGACACTATGGCAGTGCCAGCCTGGACCCACTGGTACTGCCCAAGGATCAAAGTGCCAATGCCCAAGGGTGACTTGGCACTGCACATCAGGCATAGGGCAATGCCAAGGGCGGGGCCAAATAGGGGAGGGGCCAGATGTGGGCGGGGCCTCCGGGGGAGATCAGTGGGTCTGGGCGTCCCACTGCCACTCTGCATTTGGGCTGGCAATGCGGGATCGGATCACAAGGCTGGCCAGCGGCCAGGAGCCAGTAAGCAGGGGCCATTGCGCGTGCGCTAATCTTGGTGCTGACAGATTGGTGCAGGTGCGGTGGCCCACTCAGCACTACACTGCTGGCCTCCCGAGCGAGAATAAGCCCTATCCGCTGACTGCTAGTGTGATTCATCCTGAGGCACCCTGCAGTGTACAGGGTATGGGAAATACCTGTTGAAACTCCCATTGAAAACAAAACGTGATTTACTCCAGTTTTCATGCGAATTCGACACATACAATTATTTTTGGAGAATAGCTCCCTCCGATTCTTTCAAATAAGCATGTACCTGTTGGGAACAGTGAGTGAATGTACCTCACAGCAAATTAAATCCAGTTATTGTCACCATGCAACAGAGTCAGCAAAACAGGAAAAAGTCCAAATAACACTCAAAGAAAATGAAGCCTCGAAGGAGTACTCTTTCTTTTAAATGCTGAGCATAACAGGAGTGTGAATATTTTCTTTATAAACACGTCCATGATTTTCTGCAACCGGACTCATGTTTAAATCTTACTCTGTATTTGATATTGTTTAGCTCGTGCACAAATCAAACAGCATTCATTTCAGCCTATGGCATTTCTCACACACTGTTAGTGAATATTTAGTTTTCACTTATATATCTCCCATCAGTTGGGGGAGAGAGACTTCAGAAAGCAGCTCCACAGGACAACCCAGCTGTCACATAGAATCGTACACTGCAGAAGGAGGCCGGTGAGCCCATCACGTCTGCACCAACCAAAATCCCAACCAGGCCCTATCCCCATAACCCCATGCATTTACCCTAGCTAGTTCCTCTGACACTAAGGGACAGGTTAACATGGCCATTCCCCCACAGTGGCACAATGGTTAGCACTGCTGCCTCACAGAGCCAGGGAGCTGGGTTTAGATTCCTGGCCTGGGTCACTGTCTGTGTGGAGTTTGCATGTTCTCCCCATGTCTGCGTGGGTTTCCTCCGGGTACTCCAGTTTCCCCCCATGGCCTGAAAGACATGCTGGTTAGGTGCATTGATCAGAGCAGGTGCCGGAGTGTAGTGACTAGCAGAATTTCATAGTAACTTCAGTGCAGTGTTAATGTAAGCCTTACTTGTGATGAATAAAAAAACTTTTAATCTTCACATCTTTGGACTGTGGGAGGAAACCAATGCACCCGGGGGAAACCCATGCAGGCATGGGGAGAATGTGCAAACTCCACACAGACAGTTACCCAAGCCGGGAATCCAACCTGGGTCCTGGCACTGCTAACTATTGTTCTACCTGCCATTGGATAGTTGACAAGAGTTACGTTGAGTAGAATTCAAGTGATTTGCTGGTTCTATATTAGCAGGGATAGCAATCAAAAATCATGAAGACAGGAAGTAAGTCTTTGTCACCAACAAAAGAAAATTAAATTAAAATGCAATGAATTTCCTTATTAGTTTTCCCAAAATGCTTCTGACCTAAGAGCCAAATACTGCAGATGCTGAAAATCTTAAACTAAAAACAGCAAATGCTGGTGAAACTCAGCAGGTTTGGCAGCATCTGTGGAGGGAGAGAAAGAGATAATGGCCGGAATTCTAGGACTGTTCACACACAGAGCTGTTTCCAGAAAGGACGGAGAATTTTGCGCTCAGCCAAATCTCCGTTCACTGCAGTGGGACAGGAGAATCCTGCTGGCGTGAACAGACAAAGAATCCGGCTCATTATTTCAAGTCCCATTTGATGCTTCTTCAGAATCTATTTTTGCTTCTATCTGGGGATAAGATTCAATGGGTGATTCTCCACAACCCCCTCCAAGTTTGCATGCATGAGGACTCGGACTGTGAGTCTCAGCGGGTGCTGCAGATAGAATCGCACTGCAATCAAAATCATGTCTACACAATGAGAACTTCACAGTAGGGGCCACAAAATGGTACGTGTATGATGAAATTGCAACACATGTTCTTTTTTCTTGTTCAGTGGCACAGAGACGCCTTGAAGGATACCGAGTATTAAATTATTGACTATGATGGTTATTCCACATTTGGAATAATTTCAATTCTGACCCAAGCAATGGCCGAGTGGGATTATCGCTAGACTATTAATTCAGCCAATGTTCTGGGGACCCAGGTTCAAATCCCGCTACGGCAGATGCCGGAATTTGAATTCAATAAAAAAAAAATCTGGAATTAAGAATCTACTGATGACCATGAAACCATTGTCAGAAAAACCCATCTGGTTCACAAATGCCCTTTAGGAAAGAAAATCTGCCATCTTTACCTGGTCTGGCCTACGTGTGATTCCAGAGCCACAGAATATGGTTGACTCAGGCAACTAGATTCGGGCAATAAATGTTGGCCCAGCCAGCGACGCCCTTGTCCCACGAATGAATAAAAAAATACTTCCTGCACCAATTGACATATACGCAGCCCCAATCTAACACTGCCTCAATTTAAAAACCTTCATCTCCACTTTCCTGTCTCTCCGTGTCATTGCCTCTACCTTTCTCTGTACCCTACTTGGGTCCAAATATCTTCCCAGAGCTCATCACTCCTCCAATCTTGGAAACTTGTGCATTCTCCACATCCTCTGCGCCATTCAGCTGCTTGGCCTGAGCTCCACAATTGCCTCCGTAAACATCTCTGCTTCCTTGAGTTTATCCCAGTTGCCCTGTAAAAAACCCAACATTTGACCCAGCTTTTGATCACTGACCTAAATTCCTTTCTTTAGCTCAGTGTCACTTTTTGTCTCGGGGCATCTTACAACTTTAATGTAACTTTATGAGTCCAAGTTGCAATGAATCTGAGAGTGGGTCAGAATTGAAATTATTCCAATTGTGGAATAAACATCGTCAACAATTTTATGCTCGGTATACTCCACATACTTAATCATCAATTGTTAAAATGGTTCTCTTTCACTTGCACTTGTCCCTGGTGGGATTATACCAACAAAGACTGAAGGATAATAATAAATAGTAATCTTCAGCATTGTTCCAGTAAACCCAAATTCCCTCTTCTAATATATTATGTTCTCCATTTCTTATAACATGGAATATTTTAATATTTAGACTCACTTATATCCGGCTGCTATTTTGTAATTGTATGGGGATTAGAATGTTACTGCTATCACAAGCGTCTCAATTCCCCTCCTCAATACTTTTAGTGAAATTATAAACTTCTGCTTTTATTACTTAGTCGGGCATGGACGTCACTGGCAAGGCTAACATTTATTGTCCACCTTCAATTGTCCTTGAGAAGGTGGTTGTGAGCTGTCTTCATGGTTTAGGTGTGCTTATCTAACCTCTCCATAAATATATCTCTGCCATTCATCTCAACAGTTCCTCGTGTTTGGTGTTCCACTTTAATGTTCTGTTGGTGACAAACTTTTGTCTGAATTTCTTATGTTACCATTTTATTGGTGTGACTTCTACTTTTGGATTCCCACACAAATTGAAAAATACCCTTTGTGCTTTATCCTGTCCAAACCCTTTCATAATCAGAAGGATTTTTTCTGTGTCACCCTTAGGCTTCTTTCTTCCATGGCTAATTCACTTAACCTGCACATCTTTGGACTGTGGGAGAAAACTGGAGCACCAAGAGGAAATCTACACCGCTGTGGGGAGAGCGTGCAAACACCACACAAACATTCACCCAAGGGCAGAATTGAACTTGGTCCCTAGTGCTGTGAGGCAGCAGTGCTAACCACTCTGCCACCGTGCCATGTTTTGTAGTTATAAAAAGATATCAATCACTCATAAGGGATTGAGTAAACACGTTATGGATTCATTTATTAAAACTAGGCATATGAGAACAATTATACATGGACCTTAAACTTAAGGACATCAGGAGCAGTGAGGTCTGTGTGTGCTCTGCTAAAGTTAAAAGTGCAACTAAAAAACTGGAACGCATGACACACTTCCTTTCTAGTAATGTCACAATCCCATCCCTTGGACACGTATCACAATACCTAACAGCGCTTTGGGTGCACCTACACCACATGGACTGCAGCGGTTCAAGAAGGCGACTCAACACTGCTTTCTTTAGGACAATTAGGCACAGCCAGCGACACACACATCTCATGAAGGAATGAAATAAAAAAATCTACAAGCTTTCACCCAATCCACTACGACTAATTTTCTACCACTGGCGGATATTAAAACTCTAGTCCATTGTATAAAGTGTTTTGGGGAAGTGATAATATGCTTTGTAAATTGCAAAATTAAATTTAGAAGAAGATTAGACTGGAGGTAATGGAATGGAGAAAATCTCCACCAGTACATTTGCAGTGTTTCCACACTCAGTGATCAGAATCTAGCACTTCTAACAATTTGAAAGTACCTTTAATTACAATGCTTAATCAAAGGTGACACCCTTGCTTTGTCCCTCCCCTCAAATAAAAACTCAGACACCCTAAAGGTAAGATGTTCGCTTCTCTTAGGACAGAGCTAATTAAACAAATGTATTCTCTGGATTACAGTGACATGTGTCTGACCTTTGCCATTGCTGTTAATTTATCTTCATGACATTAGCTTTAGGACATCAGACAACGAATCAGTTTATCATCTGTCTGTACCCATTGTAGAATGGTAACTACACTCACAGCAATTGGTGCCCATCAGTGGCTAGTTTGATTTCAAGAATGTTGCGATTTCTCTTCCCTTATAACTCCACAGAGGCAAAAGGCCCATCACCAAGTTACTTTATTTACACCATATATCTGTACACAGCCAGCTCTCCAGTTGCTCCCTGCTGAATGCAGGCTGGGAGTCTGACATACCTGCTTTAAATAGGGAGCACTAGGCTCCCTGATTTAACCATCAATGAGGACTCATCGGGCACTTCTTTTTGGGAGGGAGACCCATCAGGTCATTCATATTCTAGCAAGCCAACCTCATTAGCCTGGCTGAAGTCATCACATCCCTCCTTGAAGTAACAAGTTCAAGAATGAAAACTTGCATTGATATGGCATGGTGGCACAATGGTTAGCACCGCTGCCTCACAGCACTAGACACCTGGATTTGATTCCCAGGTTGAATCACTATCTGTGTGGAGTTTACACATTCTCCCCATGTCTGCACGGGTTTCCTCCCGATGCTCCAGTTTCCTCCCACACGCTGATTAGGTGAATTGACCATGCTAAATTCTCTCTCAGTGTACCCGAACAGGCGCCAGAATGTGGTGACTAGGGAATTTTCACAGTAACTTCATTGCAGTGTTCATGTAAGCCTACAAGTAAATAAATAAACTTTTGCCAGATTGTCAGCTGCCACAGTCTCATGCCTGAGTCAAGTGGCTGGAAGTTCCAGCTCCCCCACCAGAGATTTAAGCACATAATCAAGGCTGACACTATCATAGAATCCTGACAGTGCAGAAGGAGGCCATTCAGCCCATCAACCTGCACCGACTCCCCAATAGAGCATTTCTACCCAGGCCCGATACCTGTAATCCCATGTATTTATTTATCTCACCAATCCCGCCAACTGACAATCTTGGTCACTAAAGGGCAAATTCGCATGGGCAACTGCCTAACCAACACATCTTTGGATGTGCCACAGTGTTGGAGGTGAGAATTGGGATTTAATGAAGCCAGCAGGGTGGCTCAATGACAACCAGGACTACATTGTCAGGAAGGGGGGTGGGGGGGTGGGGTAGTGATATGGTCCATTTCTGCTGGCAGGGAAATTGAAGCCCGTTTGGTCAATTGTGGGGAATGAGAATGGGCTGCTGCACGGTCCCCACCCACAGGCTGATTAGGCTCATTATTGAGTCACCCAAAGGCCATTATTCCTGAGCCCACTCGCAATGGTGGCTCGGGAAATCTCTCAAAGCTGTGCAGCTCTGTGATGGTTCCTGAGGGTTGACCAACCAAACCCTCAGTCTGCGAGGAGATCCCTTGATGCCTGATCGAGGGAACTGGCATCGGGAAGGAGGTTGCCCGCTGAGAGCCACTCTCCGTGCACTGGTATCTGATCTGCTGCCACCATCTCCCTGTGCAACTGCCCCCAACACCATCCCCGCCCATCTGTGTCACCCCCTGCCCCCCTGCTCCCCCATCCTTTCACTTGTCCCCAAGAACCCAGCAATGATCCCTGGTACAGTCCAAATTACTGCCAGCGGACACTGCTTGTAATGTCGGACTACTGACATGCCAGCATCCGGTAGCTCTGAGGAATGGAATTGCTGCCCTACTGGGGGATCATTTCTGTGCAGGTTCTGACAGGCCCACATAAGTGGCTGACTGCACTTAAATTGCATCAGGCAGCCCTTGAAGAGGTGACATGTGTTTCACAACAGTTCCCCTACTGCTGAGCTGAGATGTCCTTGTCTGATTTTTGGGGTGAACATAAAGTAGCTCTGGATCTTATCTGGAAGAAGGTGAAGGGTGATAGTGCCCGTACTTACAGATAAAGTCTTCATAGTCCCAGATGATCATCAGCTGACCAGTGGCGATTTCACCCAAGGATGAACAGCACCTCAGGTGAGGGGTATCGTTGAGAAGGTGGGGCCTTCATGATAATCTCAGCCAGTATGGTAACTGAACCCATGCTGTTGGCATCACTCTGCATCATGACTTAGCTATCCAGCCAACTGTGGTAAACAGACTTGTACTTACCCCTCAACCAACATTCTAAAACACACAATCTGACTTTGACCTATTCCTGACTGTGGGATCCTACTGTGTGCAAATTAGAATCATAGAACCCTAGAGTGCAGAAGGAAGCCATTCAGCCCATCGAGTCTGCGCCAATCACAATCCCACACAGGTCCTATCACCATAACTCCATGAATTCACCCTGACTAGTCCCATTGACACTAAGAGGCAATTTAGCATGGTCAATCTACCCAACCTGCACATCTTTGAAGAAAATCCATGCAGACATGGGGAGAATGTAAAAACTCCACACAGTCAATGACCTGCTGTGAGCCAGGAGTGCTAACCGCTGTGCCATCGTGCCGCCCTTCATTGAGTGCTGAAATGGATGAAAATGAGTCCTTTTAAAGCATCTGATCCCATGGTTTGTTTTCTTCTGTCACCAGGATTGGGATGGCTCGGCATGGTGTTTAGTGTCCAGTGAATTGATCTCAACTGGGATTCCCAAAAAGATCCGTCACTTATCAAATCACCGGAGATGAGGGAGTTGGACTATGAAGAGAGACTAAATAGACTGGGTCTGTACTCGTTGGAGTTTAGAAGGATGAGGGGGGATCTTATGGAGACGTATAAGGTAATGAAGGGGATGGATAGGGTAGAGGTAGAGAGATTCTTCCCGCTTAGAAAGGATAGCAGGACTCGAGGGCACAGCGTCAAAATAAGGCGGGGGCAGTTTAGATCGGAGTTGAGGGGGAACTTCTTCACTCAAAGGGTGACGAATCTCTGGAATTCTCTGCCCGTTGAAGTGGTGGAGGCTACCTCGCTGAATATATTTAAGTCACGGGTGGATAGGTTTTTGATAGACAAGGGAATTAAGGGTTATGGAGAGCAGGTGGGAAAGTGGAACTTCAGATCAGCCATGATCTTATTGAATGGCAGGGCAGGCTCCAAGGGCTAGATGGACTACTCCTGCTCCTATTTCTTATGCTTTTATGATCCTTCCAACAGTGTTAAACGCCACTTTCAAACAGAAATGTTGAGTAAGCATTGACATTATTGGAACAACTGCACAGCAACACAAGTTCAGACACATCTCCTCCCTCCCACAGGTTAGAGAGGGTCACCAGCAAGCTGACACAAGGTCCAACAGATCTCAGTGCTAGAAAATTGGCCTGAACTCAATTGAAAGATGATGCCTCTGCACAACCAAGTCATACATCAACTATGACAGTGATGATGACAAGACTTGCATCAGGGCATGCCCCAGCAGTGATATTCAATCAATACTACAAATTTTCAATGTTAATGTAACTTTATATATAAATACATTCAACTGTACCAAGGTGATTTACACCTCCACCGAATGAATACTGGAACTTATTTACAAGTAAAGATTGCCAAGTTTGCTTACTCCATGGGTTTATTTCTCATTTATTTTCTTATTGGATTTATGTTAACTGACCACCCACAAAAGTGACTGATAAAATCGTAACAGCATTCCTTTCTGTGGAGCTTTCAGTAATCCTTTGCAAATCAATCTTCAACATCTAAATCATAATACTAAAAGTTTTAGAACCTTACACAGAGCCAAACATACACAACCTATATCACAACACCATTATGACTGCACACATAGATATTACATACACTGAGTCAGAAATGATTCCCTGCCAGGGTCTCCCAGTACCCCAAAAATCATCGGACTTTCAGCCGACCTCTCCCAGTGTGTCCCCTCACAGTGGGTGCCTGCCCCAAGCCTGAAGCAGAAATTGCATTCCATTGACTGAGAGCTTCGAAGAAGGACTGCTGCATTGTTTGGCTCACATTTCTTTACATGAGATAAATTTCAAATGGTCATCAAAGATCATACAGCACATTGTCAAAGACAGGGAATTCTCCTCATTCTCCTAACTCGCATTCATAGAGACATAGAAAATAGCAGGAATAGGCCATTTGACTCTTTGAGCCTGCTCTGCCTTCAATAAGATCATGGCTGATCTTTTTGTGGACTCAGCTCCACTTATCCGCCCGCTCACCATAACTCTTAATTCCTTTATTGTTCAAAAATTTATCTATCCTTACCTTAAAAACATTCAATGAGGTAGCCTCAACTGCTTCACCAGGCAGGGAATTTCACAGATTCACAACCCTTTGTGTGAGGAATTCCCTCCTCAACTCAGCCCTAAATCTGCTCCCCCTTATTTTGAGGCCATGTCCCCTAGTTCTAGTTTCACCTGCCGGTGGAAACAACTTCTCTGCTTCTACCTTGTCTAATCCCTTCATAATGTTTCGATAAGATCTGCCCTCATTCTTCTGAATTCCAATGAGTATAGCCCCAGTCTACTCAATCTCCTAAGCCACCCCTTTCAACTCCAGAATCAACCGAGTGAATCTAATAGGGGATCAAATAGGTTGAAGTAAGTGACATCTCACAGTTTGCTATCCACTACTGAATCTGAGTGATCGCTAACATCTGGAAACCAGGAGATGGGATTCATCGCATTCTGCCCTTCCGGAGAGTAGGTGGAAAAGCATGCAAGCGGCTTTGCCAGGTTGGCTGGATTCCCCATGATGCACAGTGCCATTGACCATACACATGTGGGCAAGGTAGTCCAGCCCCAGCCGCCAGCAGGATCTTCCAGTCCTGCCGAAATCAATGGATTTTTGGCGAGCTTGCCATATCTGCCGCAGCAGGACTGGAAATCCTTGCCATGGTTTTCTGGCACCACATCCAATGAAAGGGAAAACTCCCCACTTGCTGAAGGAGATTTGGTGTGCAACCATGCACAACACATCATGCAGGTGAATGGACATCATCTTGGCAGAAGTCATAATACCTTTTTAAAATTCATTCATGATATGTGAGCATTGCTGGCCAGGCCAGCATTTGTTACCTATTCCTAATTGCCCTAACCTGTCCCAATGAAGTACATTTGAGTTGCAGTACCCATGAGATTGTCACAGACATGTCAATGAATCTCCTATATGAAATCTGTCCAATGACCCCGTTGCTTCCCAAGAAGCCTCAGTGTCACTGAGGCAGTTTTCTCCAGGAAAAGGTGATACTTAAAGTTTATTTATTAGCGTCACAAATCGGCTTACATTAACACTGCAATGAAGTTGCTGTGAAAGTCCCCCAGTCGCCACACTCCAGCACCCGTTCGGGTGCACTGAGGGAGAATTTAGCATGGCCAATGCACCTCAGCAGAACATCTTTCGGACTGTGGGAGGAAACCGGAATACCTGGAGGAAAGCCATGCAGACAAGGGGAGAATGTGCAGATGCCGCACAGATAGTGATCCAAGCTGGGAATCGAGCACAGGTCCCTGGCGCTATGAGACAGCAGTGCTAACCGCCATGTCACCATGCTGACCACGCAGCACATCAACTCTCCTTTGAGCTGCTACACTTTTCCTGACTTCCCCTTCCCGGGAATCAGCTGCCGTAGCTGTTCCGCACAACCCACTCAAGTTGCAGAAGCAAGTTTGAGTGATAATTGTATCAGGAGATTGTGTTCCAGGAGTCATATGAGGAGGCTGGCACTTGAACAGACGCCTGTTGGTGTTACCCTAAATGTTCTAAGGTTTTGAATAGAGTTTTATGGCTCGCACTCAAGAACGCCAGCTGCCTCAAGCTACCCAGACCAAAAAAAAATAATTCCGCCTGTAGCAAATTAAACCTGGAATCGGTTGAAACTTGGCAGCTTTGAAAAATGATATCCCAAGAGAATCCCAGCTGGGATTTCTCCTGGTTTGCTATTCACCCAGCTGTCAAAGGTTGCACAATTCCTGGCTCACTCCTGAATGCGCATAATCACTGCTCCGCTGCCAATTTAAGGCCCCATCTGGAATTCAAACAAATGGGAACCATTTTGATAAAATATATGCAGCCGGACCAACCCTGAGCAATGGTAACACAGTCATACCCATGCCACCTGCTGGCTTTACCATTTGGCTTTTACAGATGGCATAGGGAGTAAACATCTCTTAAATTCATTGCAGGTTTTATGGGCAACCTTCTGAAATGTTTGGCAGATTGGCCATGTTCATGTCTTCTTTCTGAAGACCCTTATTTACCCAGTGATAGTTCTGAAGAGATCTGCTCCGGCCCCAGAGCTTAGATCCAGAAACAAGTATGAGTAGATTCTAGTCTGCTACGTCATTACGTCTAAGTTGGTATGTGGCCATGAACTAAGCCACCACCTCCGCAACAGAACAACCTGAGGCATGTGATTGTCTTTTATGGTTAGTTGGATGCTGACACTGAACTAATGATCTGCCTCACCACAAGCTTAAAACCACAACTGCGCATGTGGATGGGTTTAGCTGTACTTAAAGAAGGTTGCTATACAGAGTGATGGGGAAAAGACAGGGGAATGGCATTAAGTCTAATGGCATGAAGAGATGGGAATCTAAAAATAGAGGGCATAGATTTAAGGTGAGAGGGGAGAGATACAAAAGAGTCCAGGGGCAATTTTTTTCACACAGATGGTGGTGAGTGTCTAGAACAAGCTTCCAGAGGTAGTTGTAGAGTTGGGTACAATTTTCTCTTTTAAAAAGCATTTAGACAGTGACATGGATAAGGTGGGTATAGAGGGATATGGGCCAAACACGGGTAATTGGAACTAGCTTAATGATTAATAAAAAGAGTGGCATGGACAAGTTGGGCCAAAGGGCCTGTTTCCATGCTGTAAGTCATGATGCTGATTTAGAGAGTTGGTAAAAATATGATGGGCCAAATGGCCTCCTTATGCACAATGGCATTCATGAGGAAGCAGTGTCACAGTGGTATTGTCACTGGACAAATAATCCAAAGACCCCAGGTATTGCTCTGAAAACCAAGTTTGAATCCTATCATAGCAGATGATGTAATTTGAATTCAATGAAAGCCTGGAATTAAAATCCTAATGATAGCCATGAAACCATTGTCGATTTTTGTAATGATCCATCTTGTTGACTAAGGCTCTTTGGAGGAGGAAGTCTGCTGTCTTTACCTAGCCTGACCTACATGTGACTCCAGGTAGACTCCTCAAGAGCAGTTATAAGAACATAAACATAAGAAATAGGAGCAGGAGTAGGCCAACCAGCCCTTCGAGCCTGCCCCGCCATTCAATAAGATCATGGTTGATCTGTCATGGCTCAGTTCCACATTCTCACCCTCTCCCCATAACCCTTAATCCCCTCTCTCATCAAAAACCCATCAACCCGCGTCTTAAAAATATTTAGCGAGGCAGCCTCCACCACCTCAACGGGCGGAGAATTCCAGAGATTCACCACCCTTTGAGTGAAGAAGTTCCTCCTCAACTCCGTTCTAAACCGCCCCCCCTTTATCTTGAGGCTGTGCCCCCTAGTCCTACTATCCTTTCTGAGCGGGAAGAGTCTCTCCACCTCTATCCTATCCATCCCATTCATCATCTTATACGTCTCAATGAGATCTCCCCTCATTCTTCTAAACTCTAACAAGTACAAGCCTAATCTATTCAGCCTCTCCTCATAGCTCAACCCCCTCAACTCCGGCATCAGCCTAGTAAACCTCCTCTGCACTCCCTCCAAGGCTAAAATATCCTTGCGTAAGTACGGTGCCCAAAACTGCACACAGAACTCCAGCTGCGGCCTCACCAATGCCCTATACAGCCGCAGCAAGACCTCCCTACTTTTATATTCAATCCCCCTCGCAATGAAGGCCAGCATCCCATTCGCCTTCCTGACCACCTGCTGCACCTGCAAGCTGGGTTTTTGCGACTCATGCACAAGGACCCCGAGGTCCCTCTGCACCGTCGCCTGCTGCAGTTTTTCTCCACGTAAGTAATAATCCTTCCTACCATTATTCCTACCAAAGTGGACCACCTCGCACTTGCCAACATTAAATTCCATTTGCCATTTCCTGGCCCATTCGCCCAGCCTATCTAGATCCTTCTGTAGACTCTCCCCACCCTCCGCACAATTTGCCTTTCCACCAATTTTGGTGTCATCAGCAAATTTCGACACCCTACACTCGGTTCCCTCCTGCAGATCATCTATATAAATGGTAAATAGCTGAGGCCCCAGCACCGACCCCTGGGGCACTCCACTAGTCACCATCCGCCAATCCGAATAGCACCCGTTGACCCCCACTCTCTGCTTCCTATTTGACAACCAATCCTCTATCCACGCTAACACCCTACCCCCAACTCCATGTCCCTCGACCTTCTGTAATAACCTCTTGTGAGGTACCTTGTCAAACGCCTTCTGAAAATCCAGAAAGACCACATCCACCGGCTCTCCTCTATCCACCGCCCTAGACACATCCTCATAGAACTCCAGTAAGTTTGTCAGACACGACTTCCCTTTAAGGAAACCGTGCTGCGTCTGCTCTATCAAGCAGTTCCCCTCAAGATGCCTCGCTATTTCCTCCTTGATGACGGATTCTAACATTTTACCTACAACAGACGTTAAACTAACAGGCCTATAATTCCCCGCCTTTTGCCTGGCACCCTTCTTAAACAACGGCGTAACATTAGCTGCTTTCCAATCTTCCGGCACTTCCCCGGAATCCAGCGACGTCTGGAAAATAACCACCAAGGCATCCACTATCACCTCCGCCATTTCTTTCAGGACCCTCGGATGCATTCCATCCGGTCCTGGGGACTTGTCCACAATCAGCCCCCTCCAGTCTGTCGAGCACCACCTCTCTAGTAACAGTAATGTCATCGAGACCCTCCAGTCCTACCACCTTTCCATCTCTAACATCCGGCAAATTATTCACGTCCTCCTCTGTGAAGACCGAAACAAAAAAGTTATTCAAGACCTCCGCCATATCCCCATCCCCTACCACTAAGTCCCCCTTCTCATCCTCTAAGGGACCAACGTTCACCCTAGCCAGCCTCTTCCTTTTTATATATTTATAAAAACTCTTGCTATCCTTTTTTATATTAAGCGCTAGCCCAGCTTCATAGTTTCTCCTACCCTCCTTTATCAACTTCTTTGTCAATCTTTGTTGACATTTAAACCTCTCCCAATCCTCTTCTTGCCCACTACTCTTAGCTACTCTAAACGCCTCCGCTTTTAATTTAACACTTTCCTTTACCTCCTTTGTTATCCACGGCTTATTACCTCTCCTCCTACGGTCCTTTTTGACCATCGGAATAAATTTCCGCTGAGCACCAAGAAAGATCTCCTTAAAGATCCTCCACTGCTCCTCAGCAGACCTACCTTCCAACGCGCTCCCCCAGTCCACATTCGCCAATTCTTCTCTCATCCTACCGTACTCCCCTCTGTTCAAGGGACGGGCAACAAATGCTGGCCTTGCCAGTAATGCCCACATTACAAGATAGAATAAAAAAAAGCAATTGAGTGACTCTGAACTCACTAGCCCACTCTCAAGGGAATCTAATCCTTCCAACAGATGTTCAGAGTGGTTTTCCTCTTGTCAATGGCTGTTCAACGTAACAACCTTGAGATATTGGGTGGAACTTTTCTATCCTGCCCATCATGGCAACCATAGTGGATGGGACAGAAAATTTGGCAGCCTCTGCAAAGGTCCATTGACCTTGGGTGGAAATTACTGGCCAGCAAATCCCGCATTTATGCTAGAATTCTACCACCCACCCGCCACAGAATCAGAGCGAGGCGTGGTAAATGGAAATGTCCATTGACCTCGGGTGGGATTTTCCGGTCTCCTCGAGTGAGGCCGTAAAATCCCGCCCATAGAGTTTCCAACTTGTAAGTGGGAGATTGGATAAGGAGGAAATCAGAAAGTTGTCTGTAGAGAGTGGTGAGACCAAAGGGGAAGCATACTTACAGATTGGGCTTTGTACCAGTGTTTATTAATGTGAAATTCTGTCCAGGTGAATTCAAGGTGCTGTTAAAGTTAATTTGTTAGTCACAAGGAAGGCTTATGTTAACACTGCAATTACTTTGTAATTCCCCTAGTCGCCACAGTGCGGCACCTGTTTGGGTCAATGCACCTAACCAGCACATCTCTCAGAACGTGGGAGGAAGCTGGTGCACCTGGAGAAAACCCACACAGACATGGGGAGAACGTGCAAACTCCACATAGACAGTGACCCGGGCCAGGAATCGAACCCAGGACCCTCGTGCTGTGCAGATGCAGTGTGAACCACTGTGCCACCCCACTGCCCATTGCTAATGGCAACTTGAGATGGGCAAAAGATGATGGACCAGCCAATAAAAAAGAGCTATCTGATTATTCAAACAATCCTGTTTTTTAATTCCCAATCACCAGTTTGGTGATTTTTTTGTTGCCTTTTTTGAAATAAATATCCAATCCTCTTCTGAAAGTTAAAACAGATGATGGCCCGGAGTGCCTCATTGTTACCTAGTTTTGAGCGACTCGATCTGTTCTTAATCTCTCCCATGAAACATAAGCGGCAGTGCCACATCAGATGCCGGAAGGAATGGTTTGATTTCGACAGGAACACTTTTCCTTCAGAATGTTAACAAAAAACTGGTGGATCTCTGAGTTATCGGAAGAAAAGCAGCAAGGTAATTTCACCTGATAACCATCTCCGATTTAGTGAGAAATGAGTCATTTATAAATCTTTTAAGCGGTGATGCCACACACACACGCGAAAAAAAAGAATGCTCTGTAATCACTTCTTGAGCTGTTACAATATGCACTATTTAAAGTTCTGCTGGGCTGCTGATATGGATGGCCTCTGAACAGCGCTGGAATACTAAACAGCTCGCTATTGTAACGTTTCAGGGAGAATGAGATGCGCAGCCTTCGAATCATAATGCACACAGGCTCTTTCCGTCTTTGTAACTCATATTCATTGAAGCTTGCCCACAGGAGTGACATTCTGTGTTTTCTTTTCCCCCTGAAGCCACACACACACACACACACACACACAGATATTGTTATCACTTGCTCCACTTGCAAGTTGAAATTAAAATGGATCTTCACACTAAGTCTACTGTCTGCAGGTTGACTGCTGCGGCACCAGCAGTTGTCCAAGGCGTATCAGGAGAATTGTCGGTGGGTGAAGGGGTGGGGGCGGTGGTGATGGGGGGAGGGGAGGGGGGGGAGATGGTTGGAGGCAGGAGGAGAGGCAGAAGAGGGGGGGGCAGAGCCACAGAGTGGAAGAGCAGCTAAAATGCTGCTGAGTAAGAAACTGCACCAGGATAAAGCCGAGAGGCAGAATGGGTTATTGGGTTTTGGCAATCCTCTTAAATAGATTACGTGTATAATAAATCTCAGAACTGATCACGTTTTCACACTTGTACGAGCTTCTGTTATGCATAAATTACAATAGATTTCAATGGATTTTTTTTTCCTGTAATCGTCAAGATGAGGAATGTTAGCACAGGGGAACAGAATATTTTCCCTTTTGGGGCATTTGGTATCAGCAGGAAACAGTTCCAAGTACCGTTCCGCAGATTTAGATGCAGACTAAAGCTCCTCTAATCTGTTCTCCAAAGAGTACATCCTTCTGCATCAGTGTGTCATTTTTGTACATCTTTAACTATGTATCCTGGGGACCAAACTTCTGCTTCGCATTCGCATTCCTGCCTTAGAGGAGGAGGAGGAGGCAGGGGTTTGAACCGTACTCCAGGCAGTCCCAAGTGAGTGGAGATCAGAGCTCCAGCCCTGAATGCTCTGAAATGCACCCACCTGAATACTCGCGCTTGCTGCGAGGAGGTGGCTCACTCTGAGAAAAGCCTTGCCATTTAGGAGCACTGATGTCACAGCTTGTCAGACTGGGAATCTCTCCAATGCTTCAAACTGTTCTTCAAGAGGAGTGCGAAGATGCAAGAACAACATGCAGCTATCTTATCTCCTTGTACGATGTTGCCAATACCAGGGAGACGTTCTGTTTCATTTTAGTGGATGGAAAAGCACAGACTGAAGTTGCCCTATTTCCACATTTACATTGCTAGGAGGTTGCAATTTGCTATTTGTAGACTAGACAGGGTAGATGCAGGGAGGAGGTTCCCGATGGTGGGGGAGTCCAGAACCAGGAGGTCACAGACGAAGGATCTGGTGTATTGTGAACAGTGATTTTGGTTGTATTGTGAGCAGTTTGGACCCCAAATCTAAGGAAGGATGTGCTGGCCTTGGAAATGGTCCAGAGGAGGTTCACAAGAATGATCCCTGGAATGAACAGCTTGTCGTTTGAGCAACGACTGAGGACTCTGGGTTTGTACTCGTTGGTGTTTAGAAGGATTAGGGGAGATCTTATTGAAACTTATAGGATACTGCGAGGCCTGGATAGAGTGGATGTGGAGAGGATGTTTCCACTAGTAGGAAAATCTAGAGCCAGAAGGTACAACCTCAGGCTAAAGGGATGATCCTTTAAAACAGAGATGAGGAGGAATTTCTTCAGCCAGAGAGTGGTGAATTCGTGGAACTCTTTGCCGCAGAAGCTGTGGAGACGAGGTCACTGAGTGTCTTTAAGATAGAGATAGATAGGTTCTTGATTAATAATGGGGTTATGGGGAAAAGGCAGGAGAATGGGGATGAGAAAAATATCAGCCATGATTGATTGGCAGAGCAGACTGGATGAGCTGAGTGGCCTAATTCTGCTCCTATGTCTTATGGTCTTATGGTAGACCATTTAGGTCAGAGGTGAGAAGACATTTCTTCACCCGAAGAGTGGTGAGTCTGTGGAATTCATTACCACAGGAAGTAGTTGACGCCAAAACATTGAATATATTTAAGAGGTGGCTGGATAAAGCACATGGGGGTGAGTGGGATCAAAGGTTATGGAGAGAAAGTAGGATTAGGCTATTGAGTTGGATGATCAGCCATGATTGTGATGAATGGCAGAACAGGCTCAAAGGGCTGAATGGCCTCGTCCTGGTGCTATCTCCAACATTTCTATGTAAATAATTAGGCAAAGTTGCATGAGATGGAATTCAAAATTAAGAAGTAAGAAACCATCCTCTTAGGACTTAAGATAAAAATAGATCAGAGGCATTTTTTTAATGTCATGAAGTTAGGAATTGAGGAGGAACAGAATGATTTTGCGATCTGAGCACTGAGATCAATAAAATCTGGTGGACAGGTTCTTACAGTCTGGTTATGGATACTTTTGTTTAAAGTAGATAAAATTTGGAAACCCAGGTATTTGCTCAGGGAATAAGGCCACAAGCTTCAGCGGTTTCAATCACAGGTATCACCAACAGAGGCAGCAGAGGAACATTCTGGAAGGATGGCTGACTCCTTCTTCCAGTTTCTATGTTTCTAAGGTGACTCAATCAGCTCGACTGAATTATGGATCACGGAAGAACTGGTGTCTAGGAGCAGTAGCTCAAGAGAGAATCGAGCCAACAGTTCGAGTTTGCGAAGGGTCATGCTAACTCGACTCTATTCTCCTTCCACAGATGCTGTCAGACTTGCTGAGAATTTCCAGCATTTTGAACCACTTTACCGTTCACTGTTTCCTCTGGATTTTCCATCATGCCCCAGCTCCCAGCTGCACTGAGGAAGCAAACTCTTTCACGTCACTGACCTGACAACTTCTCCTCATGGGCTTTTTGTGCACCAGATGCTTGCTATTGTGTATCAGGGTTCGTTTCGCTCAGTTGGCTGGACGGCTGGTTAGTGATGTGGTGTTAGGCTCGATTCCTGAGGTTACTCATGAAGGCCCAGTCCTTCTCATCCTTGCTCCCTGCTTGAGGTGTAGTGATCCACAGGTTAAATCACCAATTGTCAGCTGTATGGCCATCTGGGACTATGGCGACTTTGCCTTTTAGTGCCACACACTCTATGCAGACGCGTTGCCGCCTCTACTTGAGTCCTTCAGCTTATTTTACTTAGATTGATCTATATCCTGTTAAATCTTTCAACAGAGTTCAGCCTTTGCCCTGAGGCAGTCTGATGCATCAAAACTTGGCACATTCTGTCTTTAAAGGTTACAATATCCAGTTTTGGCACGTTCCAACACACGCGAAATATAGATTCTCTCTCAAGGTTTATAAAACGCTAGCCCTTCATCACAAGGAGACTGGAATACTTTGGGCAGTTATTAAGGCTGAGAAAGATCTGATTAGCCACCATTTAGAATATTGTGTTCTGTTCTGGAAACTGTACCTCAAAAAACATGTATTGAACCTTCGCAGAGATGCAGCACACACCCACCATAATGAGACTAGGGGGAAAGGGCTAGGTTTTGAGGGCAGGTTGCATAGACTTGGATTATTTCCCCTTATGTATAGATTAAGTGGTGATATAATTAATATGCTTAAGATGGTGAAAGGAGTTGATTGGACAGATAGAAAAATCACTTGTCTCTGGTAAGAGAATCTGGAACAATCAGAGCAAGGCCATTCATAGATAATGTCAACAAGCACTTCTTTTGATTCAGTTTGATTTATTATCATCAATGTATTTGTAAACCGTGAAAAATATTGTTTCTTGCACGCTTTTCCGACAAAGTATACCTTTCATAGAGAAGGAAAGGAGCGAGTGCAGAATGTAGTGTTACAGTCATAGCTAGGGTGTACAGAAATGTCAACTTAATGTGAGGTAGGTCCATTCAGACATCTGACAGAAGCAGGGAAGAAGATGTTCTTGAGTTGGTTAGTACGTGACCTCAGACTTTTGTATCTTTTTCCTGATGGAAGAAGGTGGAAGACAGAATGTCCAGGGTGCGTGGGTCCTTAATTATTCCCAAAGGGCAATGAAAATCTGGAGCTCTGTCATGAGGGAAGGGAGAATGGCATCAGGGGACATTGAGTTGGGGAGCGGGGTAGTAACTGAACATCTCTGAATTGAAGTTGGTGGATTTTCATTCAGCAATGGCATTTGTGGAACCAAGGATGAAATTAGGACAAAGATCAGCTGTGATCCAATAATACTTAAGAAGCTCAATACCACCCGGGACAAAGTAACCCCGCTTGATTGGCACTCCTTCCATGAACATTCAAACCGTCCACCACCAATGAAAAGTGGTAGCTGTGTGTACCTTCTGCAAGAGAGTTCAACTCTCCACTCACCTGATGAAGGAACAGAGTTCCAAAAGCTTGCGGCGTTTACTATCAAATAAACCTGTTGGACTTTAACCTGGTGTTGTGAGACTTCTTACTTCATTTGAGGTGGCAGATCCGGTCTGACATCTCATCTGAGAAATGCAGCTTTGGACATTGTGGCATTGCTTCAGTTTGAATGGGAGAACCTGCTTAGATTATGCACTCCAATCTCTTAAAAACTGTGACTCCTTGAATGAAAGGCAAACATGCCACCACTGAGACCTTGTTAACAGCTGAAAAGCAACCTCAAATGCACAAGTCACCTTTTAAAGGGGTCACTTCAATCTGGGAACCACTGCGGACCTGAACCCATGATTTTGACTTATTAGAGAGGTTGGCTAAGCCACAGAAAACCGCCGCATGAAGTGAAGTTGCAATTGATTACTATTGACTGGAGTCACTCGTTGAAATGAAAGGACTGAGAAACTCTGCTTCACTCTGCATGGTGGCACAGTGGTTAGCACTGCTGCCTCACAGCGCCAAGGACCCAGTTTCAAGTCTAACCTCAGGTCACTGTCTGTGTGGAGTTTGTACTTTCTCCCCATGTCTGCATGGGTTTCCTCTGAGTGCTCCGGTTTCCTACCACACTTCAAAGATGTGCAGGTTATTGATTAGTCATTCTATATTGACCCTAATGTCGGTTGGGGGGTGGGGGGCGGTAGCAGGATAAATATGTGGGGCTACAGGGATAGGGGCTGGGTGGGATTGTGGTCGGTACAGACTTGATGGGCTGAATAGTCTTCTTCTGCACTGTAGGGCTTCTATGATACGATGATTCTGCATTCACTTGATGGCCCTGCACTACCTACACAGAATTTGTGATAAAAACCCAATGCGTCGGTTGCCAAGTCTTGCTGGAACTAATCCTGATGGTTTTAATTTAACCTCCCTGTTCAGTTAAACATTTCCTACCTCCATTATTGATAAGTAAAAATGTTCAAAGAAAATTTTTTTAAAACTTCCCTCAATTTTTTCAGTGCCCCATTAATGTTTCCTCTGGTGCTGCTCCTTGCAATATGCTGGACATTAATCTTTAATTCCTGGGCTGGAGATTCCAGGATTTAATCCTGGAGGATTTGCAAACTGAGCTAAGTGTATAAGGAGGGTGTTGATAGTTCTACTTAAGGAGAAGATGCTTCTGAAGTTGAAGCCAAAGAACAAAATCATTATTGTGAATATCCGCTCTGAGGAAAAGGGCCTTTCCTCCACCTATATGTTCATATATCCTGCTGACATTCTCCAGAGAGTGTGTAGAGCCATAGAACATTACAGTACAGAAACAGGCCTTTTGGCCCTTCTTGGCTGTGCTGAACCATTTTTCTGCCAAGTCCCACTGACCTGCACTTGGACCCTATCCCTCCACACCCCTCTCATCCATGTACCTGTCCAAGTTTTTCTTAAATGATAAAAGTGAGTCCCTATTTACCACTTCACCTGGCAGCTCATTCCACACTCCCACCACTCTCTGTGTGAAGAACCGCCCCTCAATATTCCCTTTAAACTTTTCCCCCTTCACCCTTAACCCATGTCCTCTAGTTTTTTTCTCCCCTAGCCTCAGTGGAAAAAGCCTGCTTGCATTCACTCTATCTATATCCATCATAATTTTATACACCTCTATCACATCTCCCCTGATTCTTCTACGTTGCAGGGAATAAAGTCCTGATCTATTCAACCTTTATCTGTAGCTCAAGTCCTGGTAACGTCCTTGTAAACTCTGCACTCTTTCAACCTTATTAATATCCTTCCTGTAATTAGATGACCAAAACTGTACACAATACTCTAAATTCAACCTCACCAATATCTTATACAAACTCACCATAACACTCCAATTCTTATAATCAATACTTCGATTTATAAAGGCCAATGTCCCAAAAGCACTTTTTACGACCTTATCTACCTGTGCCGCCACTTTTAGGGAATTATGCATCAATATTCCCAGATCCCTCTGTTCTACTGCACTTTTCAGTGTCCTACCATTTACTTTGTATGTTCTACCTTGGTTTGTCCTTCCAAAGTGCAATGCCTCACACTTGTCTGTATTAAATTCTATCTGTCATTTTTCAGCCCATTTTTCTAGTTGGTCAAAATCCCTCTGCAAGCTTTGAAAATGTTCTTCACTGTACACTACACCTCCAATCTTTGTATCATCGGCAAATTTGCTGATCCAATTTATCACGTTATCATCCAGATCATTGATATAGATGACAAATGACAATGGACCCAGCACTGATCCCTGTGGCACACCACCAGTCACAGGCCTCCACTCAGAGGAGCAATTCTCCACTACCAATCTCTGGCTTCTTCCATTGATGTGGGTATAAGTCATGCTGGCGTTGGACTGGCGTAAACACAGTAAAAAGTCTGACAACACCAGGTTTTAGTCCAACCGATTTATTTGATAATACTCACAAGCTTTCGAGGTTTCCCTCTTCGTCAGGTGAATAGAGAGTTCTGGCCTCAGACAGAGCATATATGCTTTATATGCTCTGTATTATCAAATAAATCGGTTGGACTAAAACCTGGTGTTGTCAGACTTTTTACTGTGTTCTTCCATTGAGCCAGTGTCTAATCCAATTTACTACCTCTCCATTTATACTTAGCGACTGAATCTTCCTAACTAACCTCCCACGCGGGACCTTGTCAAAGGCCTTACTGAAGTCCATGTAGGCAACATCCACTGCCTTCCCTTCATCCACTTTCCTGGTAACCTCCTCGAAAAACTCCAATAGATTGGTCAAACATGACCTACCACACACAAAGCCATGTTGACTCTCCTTAATAAGTCCCTGTCCATCCAAGTATTTGTAGATCCTACCTCTTAGCACTCCTTCCAATAATTTACCTACAACAGACATCAAATTTACCAGCCTATAATTTCCCAGGTTACTTTTTGAGCCTTTTTTAAACAACGGAACAACATTAGATATCCTCCAATTATCTGGCAACTCTCCCGTGGACACCAACATTTTAAATACAACTGCCAGGACACTAGTCTCCTTCAAGGTCCGAGGGAATACCCTGTACAGTCTTGGGGATTTATCTACTCTGTAGGCTGAAACACATCAGTCTTCTCTGGAGGCAATTACCATGGACATGTGCAGCACTCCTCCCAAGAGTTAAAGCAAATGTTCTCACTCTTGTTGCCCTTCTCAGGAAGGAATTCAATAATTGAAATATTTTGTTACTTGATTGCGTAGGCAAGGCGGACAATGATCTTCTTTGCGCCTATTGTGAAACCTTAGGATTATTTCTCTTTTTTCTTCCAGATTAATTTCCTTTCAGGATTGAGAAGCTTCCAGTTTGCAAAGTCCCTCTTTTGCAGACAGATTTCAGCTAACTGTGAAGGTAAAGATACCGTAGTCCCAGATGACTCACCTAAAGGCATCTTCCACTTTCTATCTTCCACTTTCTATGCCTTTTTAGCTTTGATGTGGAGTTGCCAGCATTGGACTGGGATAGGCACAGTCAGTTGTCTCACAACACTGGGTTAAAATTCAACGGGTTTAACCTGTTGAACTTTAACCTGATGTTTTTAGCTTTGACAAAGGGTCATCGGAACTCAGAACATCAGCTCTTTTCTCTCCTTACAGATGCTGCCAGACCTGCTGAGATTTTCCAGCATTTTCTCTTTTGGACATTTCAATGTTGCTACAACACTTGGTGATGAATTCCTTGTAAAATATCCAATATCAAATTTCTCATCAGCTGAAACTGTTGCATTTGAACCTATCACACTTGCCTTCTGATGTGTATTCATAATGAGTGGAGGGGAGTTCAGTTTTAGCTGGGGTAAGGTCTGAATTTGAATGGTCAAATGTTTGCTGTTAAGATAATCTGCACAATTTATGAAATGTTATTGAATATTAAGATGTTTCTGTAGTATGTATCTGAAGGTATCAGTTACTCCACAGGGATAGTTAATGATTTCTGACATTTCAGATTTCAATCTTGGTTTCTCTCTCAGGAATCTTTTCACTCCTTCCTCCCATTGCTGTTAGCTCACACTCCCCCATACCAGCTGCTACAAACCTTCAATACTCCTACCAAAGCTAAACTCAGCCTAGCTTCCTGGCTTCCCTCCGAACCAGTGTGTCACTGACAGTTATCCCTCTCCTATTTCCACTTCCACCAAGTCCTGCTTCTCATGCACTGAGCAGCTTCATTCCTCACCTATTTCCCTGCTCACCAAAACTTGCCTTTACACTGCTTCACGGGGAAGCGAGGACCTCATGGCATCCTCAATAGACTATTAATTCAGAAACTCAGCTAATGCTCTGGAGACCCGGGTTCGAATCCGGCCACGGCAGATAGTGGAATTTGAATTCAATGAAAAATACCAGGATTTACGAATCTATTGATGACCATGAAACCGTTGTTGACTGTTGGAAAAACCCATCTAATGTCTTTTAGGGAAGGACATCTGCTGTCCTTACCTGTTCTGGCCTGCATGCGACTCCAGAGCCATAGCAATGTGGTTGACTCTCAACTGTCCTCTGAACAAGGACAATCAGGGATGAGCAATAAATGCTGGCCAGCCAGTGATGCCCATGCCCCATGAATGAATAAAAAAAATAGTGCCTTTACCACACTTCAATGGATTGGTCAAAGAGGTAACTCTTAAAGAGGAACAATGTAAGAACATAAGACATATGAGTAGGAGTACAGGCCATTTAGCTCCTCAAGCCTGCCCCATCATTCAATCTGATCATGGCTGATTTTCTACCCCAACTCTCTTCATTCCCTGAGTGTTCAAAAATCTCTCAATCTTAATCTTAAAAGTCCTCAAATGTTGGGATTGCCACAACCCTTTAACGTAGAGAATTGCAAAGATTCAAAACCCTCTAAGTGAAGAAGTTTCAAGGAACAAAAATCAATGCAGCAGAGGAACAGGCCCTACCAAACCTGTTCCAATTCCTGATCCTTGTTTAGACCCATGACTTAATTCACTTACGCGGTTTCCATTCTGCTCATGTTTCTGTCAAGATATGCATTGAATGTTGCTAACATGCCTGCTTCCACCACCTTCACTAGCAGTGCGTTCCAGGCACTCACCTCCCTCTGTGTGAAAAACACAACTCCTCTAAACTTTTCCCCTCTCACCTCGAACCTGTGCCTCTGGTAATTGACCTTTCCGCCCATTGGAAAAACACTCCAGCTACCTATCCTATTGACGCTACTCAAAATTTTGTAGACCTCTATTTACCCGGTAGAATTCTACAAGAATATGAGTGGCGTGGACAGAGTGGATAGTCAGAAGCTTTTTCCCAAGGTGTAAGAATCAATTACTGGGACACATAGATTTAAGTTGTGAAAGACAAGGTTAAAGGAGATACAGAAGGCAAGTTTTTTACATAGAGAGTGGTGGGGTGCCTGGAACTCACTGCTAAGGGGGAGGCAGTGGAAGCAGATATGATAGTAGCTTTTAAAGGATGTCTGGATAAATACATGAATAGGATGGGAATGGAGAACTATGATCTCAGGAAGCGTTTTAGTTCACATGGGTAGCATGGTCAGTGCAGGCTTGGAGGGCTGAAGGGCCTATTCCTGTGCTATAATTTTCTTTTTCTTCTTTGTTCTATCCGGTTGCCCCTTAGCCTTCATCTTTCCAGTGGAAGCAATCCGAGTTTATCAAACCTCTGCTCATATGTAAAACCCTCCAGACCAGGCAACATCCCGGTAAATCTTCTTTGCACCATGTCCTTCTGGTAACCTGGCAACCAAGAACTGCATGCAATATTCCAAATGCGGCCTAACTAAATTTTTATACTGCTGCAAAATAACTTGCTAACCTTTATTCTTGATTTTCATCTTACCTCAGTGTCAAATAATAAGCTCCTCTCCTGAGACTGTGTTCAAACACTCCAGATCCCCTGCCAGAGCAGGTACCTCAGGGGGAGAGGCAGTGAGACTTCTGAGGGAAAATCCAGAGCTTTAGGGTGCAGGCAGCTGGAGGTGGAGCTGCCAATGTTGAATCATGAAATCTTACAGTGCAGAAGGAGGCCATTCGGTCCATCGAGTCTGCACCGACCACAATCCCACCCAGGCTCTATCCCTATAACACCATGTATTTACCCTAGCTAGTCCCCCTGACAGTAAGGGTCAAATGACCATGGCCAATCCACATAACCTGTACATCTTTGGACTGTGGCAGGAAACTGGAGCACCCAGAGGAAACCCATGCAGAGATGGGGAGAATGTACAGACTCCACACAGACAGTGACCCAAGCTGTGAATTTAACATGGGTCCCTGAGGCAGCAGCGCTGACCATTGTGCCACCATGCCAACCCTTAGTGATAAAAGGATTTTATAAACATGGGTGAGAGTTTTACAGTCATGAAGTAGAGTGCAAGGAGTGATAGCGTAAACCAGCAATGCTGAATGTAGCCCAATGTAGTGCTGCCTCCGAGCTGGTCTTCTGCATCATTCTCTCAGCTGTCTGATTGGCAGTGACCTAAGCCTCAGTGAATCTGCAGATCTGTAGATTGTACTCAGGCACTTTTGAATGAGTGTGGATCTGGGAATCACTGGCAGCAATCTCCTCCCAGTTGCTTGAAGGAATCTTTTGACATTTCAGCAGAATTGGGAGGACTCAGTCTCCCAACTCCTTCGTTTTGGACGTCAGCCAGACAACCCCTGTTCTTAGGATGAGGTATTATAAAGGATTCCACCATGGAAGAGCCTTGGCATTGACGTGTTCCAGGGTCTTCCCAATCCTAAACCTAAATGTGCCCATTACTATCTGCATCAGCTTTTCACAGCTCAATACAGCTACTGCACCAACCTATGTGTTTTAACCTCTAATAGCAAATAAAGACACTGAGTCGACTTTAAATATTTAAACACAATTTTTTTTTTATTTTGTAGCTACTTAGAAAATAGTCAATACTAAAACTAAATAGTCATTATCCGTTACTTAACGTAAGGTCAATTTCCACTTGCATATAATACCTGGCCAGGATTTTGGATATCAGCTTTCCCTTCTTCCAGATGTTACCTCCTTCTGTGGCCTTTGATCCCAGGTTTTCCCTGAATACAAGCTCTTTGCGTTAGCATTCTTATACCTCAAAAGTTCCTTGGCAATCGACCAATGAATTGATCAGAAACCCAATTGCATCATTCGATTTGGCCAATTAAATAGGGTCAGCATAGAGAGTTGGGACCATCATGTTTAGGCCTTACTGCTGACAGCCTACATTCCAATGTCCATATAAGGAAACACTGCCTCCAAAGGCCTGTAACCAACTTACTTTGTTTGGGAACAAGCCATGACATCTAACATCTTGTGTCCTTTGATAGGTTTCAGGCCAGCTTGGCTACAGGAAATCCCAGCATACTTCAGAAAACAAGTTTGGCCAAAAATCAGATTTGCTTGATTGAAGACCTGTCAGCATGTTAAAAGTTACATAAAAAGATAAGAAATAGGAGCAGGAGCCCTTCGAGCCTGCCCCGCCATTCAATAAGATCATGGCTGACCTGAAGTGGATCAGTTCCACTTTCCCGCTTTCTCCCCAGAACCCTTAATTCTATCAGAAATTTATTTACCCGTGACTTAAATATATTTAGCGAGGCAGCCTCCACCACTTCAATGGGTAGAGAATTCCAGAGATTCACCACCTTTTGAGTGAAGAAGTTCCTCCTCAACTCCGTTCTAAAGTGCCCGCCCCCCCGCCCTTATTTTGAGGCTGTGCCCTCTAGTTCTGTTTTCCTTTCTAAGTGGGAAGAATCTCTCTACCTCTACCATATCCATCCCCTTCATTATCTTATATGTCTCAATAAGATCCCCCCTAAGTTAAATTAAGTTAAATTAAAGATAAGTTAAATTCTCTGCAGGTCATTCAGCCACAAAGCCATAGCAGACGAGTACATTCCATGCCTACAGGGTTAAAAGATTGACTAAACTCTCGACAAGTATGATATATGCAAAACTGAACCTAAGCAGTGGCTTTTGGCAACTCCCTCTTGGCCAAGATTCCAGGCTGCTTCCACATTGGCAGATTCTGCTTAAACTGCTTATCACATGGAATGGCGCAAGTGCCATAAATATTCCAATGTATGATGTTGTTGGGCCTTCAGGGGGCCGTTTCTCACACAAATGATATATTGGTTCACAGTGTGATGTGGGGAATAAAGGGTTAATACAGTTAACATGAATTCATTGAATCGCAGAATTTACAGCACAGAGACAGACCCTTGAGCCCAAACTGGTCCATGTCAACTAAAATGCCCACCTAAGCTAATGCCATTTGCCAGCATTTGGCCCATATCCCTCTAAACCTTTCCTACCCACGTTCCTGCCCAAATGCCTTTTAAATATTGTCAATGTCCCTGCCTCAACCACTTCCTCCAGCAGCTCATCCCACACATGTACCGCCCTCCGTGTAAAAAAGTTGCTCCTCAGGTTCCCATTAATTCTTTCCACTCTTAACTGAAACCTATGCCCTCGAGTTCCCGATTCTCCAACCCTGGAAAAAAGACTGAGTGCATTCACCCTACCCATGCCTCACATAAGCTTATACAGCCCCATAAGGTCACCCCTTAGTCTCCTGTTATATGGTTATAACCTTAAGTGATAAGGTTTATTTATGAAAGATCTCTCTTTGTATTTATCCACTTCAACCCTTGGCCTACACATCTGCTGTTGTTTTCCTACACGGATTTGGCAAGAGATGAAGTCACTAGAAACCTGAGCTCATTTCAAGTTGCATTTTGTATTCTTTATATCCTGTGCTCTTCCAGTAACTTGCAGACGAAACAGCCTGGCTGAGTGCAATTGTATTGTGTATAAATGTATGTTATTGTCGCTGCTGTTTCTTATGCTTCGGTTCACTGAATTATTCCCCTGTGTGCTTCAGATAAAGATTCTCGAACTTTAACTAACTCCAGACGGTGAAAGGCATTTGTCCCACAATTGTTTTTTCCCACAGTCCACAAGACGTGCTGGTTAAGTGCATTGGCCGTGACTAAATTCTCCCTCAGTGTATCTGAACAGGTAACGGAGTTTGGCGATAAGGGGATTTTTACAGTTACTTCACTGAAGTTAATGTAAGTCAACTTGTGACTATAAAATAAATATGGTATGACAATGGATGAACATGACAAGAGAAGTACCCTAGAAAGTAGTGTTCAGCGACAAATGTGAGTTCACCAAACATCAGTTCCATCCCTGGGCCACACCTTCAGTGATAAATACATCACAACAAACCCATGGAAAAACCAAGGCTATCAGCAATTTTCCAAACCCATCTTAAATCCTGACCTTCAGCAATTCACGAGGATCTTCCAATTTGGTGAACATAGAACATAGAACACTACAGCACAAACAGGCCCTTCGGCCCACGAGTTGCGCTGATCACATCAACACTTATCTATAACCCCCAATCCCATAAAACCCCATATACTCATCCAGAAGTCTTTTAAAAGACCCCAGCGAGTTCGCCTCCACCACCACTGACGGCAGCCGATTCCATTCACTCACCACCCTCTGAGTGAAAAACTTACCCCTAACATCACTTTTGTACTTTCCTCCCCGCACCTTAAATCTGTGTCCGCTCGTAGCGACCATTTCAACCCGGGGAAATAGCCTCTGAGAATCCACCCTATCTATTCCTCTCAACATTTTATAAACCTCTATCAGGTCGCCTCTCAACCTACGTCTCTCCAGGGAAAAGAGACCCAGTTCCCTCAACCTAACTTCATAAAGCATGCCTCCCAGTCCAGGCAACATCCTTGTAAATCTCCTCTGTACCCTTTCAATAGCTTCTACGTCTTTCCTATAGTGAGGCGACCAGAACTGCGCACAGTACTCCAAATGAGGCCTGACAAGGGTCTTATAAAGTTGCAGCATTACCTCCCGACTCCTAAACTCAATCCCTCGATTTATGAAGGCCAGTACACCATACGCCTTCTTGACCACCTCTTCCACCTGCGAGGCCGATTTAAGAGTCCTGTGGACCCGGACCCCAAGATCCTTCTGCTCCTCAACACTACCAAGACTCCTGCCCTTGATAGTGTACTCGTTCATCCTGTTGGTTCTGCCAAAATGGACGACTACGCATTTATCCGCGTTGAAGTCCATCTGCCACTTCTCCGCCCAGTCCTGCATCCTATTTATGTCCTGCTGCAACTTTTGCCATCCTTCCAGACCATCCACAACACCACCGACCTTCGTGTCATCAGCGAACTTACTTACTTACTAATCTTGAAGATTACAGAACCTTAAGGCATCTTCGTAAGAATGACTAAGCCTGGTGCTGGGACTTAGAGTAAGAGCAGGAAAAACAAGAGGAGCCTCCATCTCATCCTTGGACTGCCAGCTCTCATTGTGCAATGGAGAGATATTGAGATAGTAAGAATGTAGTAATGGCAATGTAAATATGTGTTAGTAATAACAATGTAACACAGAAGGTAAACTATGATGACTTAGAATGTATTGAGTAAATACTTGGGGGAAGGTGCACTGTAGCAGTCTGGTACTCTTAGAGTTAATATGGGAGGAGTACAGGACCACACAAACAGTGATGTAAGAAAGCACATGACATACACCCAAGGACAGAGCTGTGGGCATGGAAACAGCTCCTAGCTTTTAACCTCATATTATCATAGAATCCCTACAATGCAGAAGGAGACCGTTCAGCCCATCAAGTCTGCACTGACCACAATCCCACTCAGCCTCTATCCCCGTGGCCCCATCTGTTTACCCTACTAGTCCCCCTGACACTAAGTGGCAATTTAGCATGGCCAATCAACCTGACCTTCACATCTTCAGACTGTGGGAGGAAACTGGAGCACCTGGAGGAAACCCACGCAGACATGGGGGGAATGTGTAAAGGCCACACGTACAGTGACGCAAGCCGGGGGTTGAACCCGAGTCCCAAGCGCTGTGAGGCAATAATGCTAACCACTGTGCCACCGTGCCGCCCTGTTCAACTAGTGAACAAAGACATGCAATTAACCTACCTTAGAGTGTGAAAATGTCATTAAAACCAACAGAGATGTAATTAATGCCTACAACAGTTCGAGGTGCTCAGGGCTCCTCTTCTTTCCTTGCTTAAGGAAAGGTCCAAGTGGAAGCCATGCAGGGCGGAATTATCTGAGTTGAGTTTATATTGGAGAAAGGATTACAGAGGGGTCTTCTGAGTTAATCTGGGAATACTGGACAGTTTGAAGTGTACAATATGGCTGCTGCATTTAGTCTTCATCAATCCTCTTCAAATGAGTCGTAAAGAACTTTCAAGTATTTCAAAGGGAAATGAGAAGGAGTTAAATAAACAAGAACCTTTTCCCAATAATGTTCCTCCTTCACTGCTAATACTTCACTTGCCAAAACCAATCTCCGCCAGTATGACTGCCAAGTCTCTCTTTTTTGTGCGCAGCTCAGCAACACTTGACAGGAAGGTGTCAGTTTTGTAAGGCTGCGTTAGCCAGCATTGGATAGCAATCGAAAAGTGAAGTGTGTGGTTTTCTCACCTGATAGTGAAAAATATAGGAGCAGAGGAACAGGAGCCGGAGAGTTAGCCTCTCGAACCTGTTCCATTGTTCGTGGGTGGAATTTTCCAGTCTCCCCCGCTGACAGGTTTCCACAAGAGGCAGCACGTAGCCTGCCCCCTGCCTTACCTGCCTACCTAGCCCTGTTCCCTATTTTACAGGTTGGTTAAGGCACAGGCCCTATTGAAGCTCTGGAGGGGCCAATTATTAATCAGGCAATTAAGATATTATCTGAGAAATATCGAGCTGTCTCTGAAACTGGTCCTGCTGACACCATGGTGGCACAGTGGGGAGCAGCACGGTGACACAGTGGTTAGCACAGCTGCCTCACAGAGCCAGGGACCTGGGTTCAATTCCAGCCTTGGGTGACTGTCTATGTTCTCCCTGTGCCTGCATGCGTTTCCTCTGGGTGCTCCAGTTTCTTTCCTCAGCCCATCAATGTGCAGGTTAGGTGGGATGTCAATGCAAAATTACCCCCCAGTGTCCCAAGATATGTAGCTTAGGTGAATTAGCGGGGTAAATGCATGGAGCTCTGGAGATAGGGCCTGCATGGGATGCTCTGATTTGATTTATTATTGTCACATGTATTAACAAACAGTGAAAAGTATTGTTTCTTGCGCACTATACAGACAAAACATTCTGTTCATAGAGAAGGAAATGAGAGAGTGCGGAATGTAGTGTTACAGTCATAGTTAGGGTGTAGAGAAAGATCAACTTAGTGCGAGGGAAGTCCATTCAAAGGTCTGATGACAGCAAGGAGGAAGCTGTTCTCGAGTCGGTTGGTACGTGACCTCAGAATTTTATATCTTTTTCCTGACAGAAGAAGGTGGAAGAGAGAATGTCCGGGATGCGTGGGGTCCTTAATTATGCTGGTTGCTTTGCTGAGGCAGCGGGCAGTGTAGACAGAGTCAATGGATGGGAGGCTGGTTTGCATGATGGATTGGACTACATTCATGACCTTTTGTAGATCCTTATGGTCTTGGGCAGAACAGGAGCCATACCAAGCTGTGATACAACCAGAAAGACTGCTTTCTATGGTGCATCTGTAAAAGTTAGTGAGAGTCGGGGAGTCAGTGCAAACCTGATGGGCCAAATGGCCTCCTTCTGCACTGTAGGTGTTCTTATGATTCTATGATACTTTCTGAGGGCCCATGTTATTAAGTTAGTCCGATGGTAATCTTTGTGTTACTACCTGTGGCCTGCTAATGAGACCTATGGCACAAGTTCCACTCTGTGATATTCTCCAAAGCCCGTGGTATCAGAGGTTGCTGGTAATATGTGAGAGCTCTCGTATTATCGGAGGCATGCATCTACGGCCTGCAGTGTTATCTGTGAGTAGTTATATAATGTAGGAATTGTAACAAGTCAGGACAACAGAGACCAGAGATGCTTAGTCAAGATGAGGGCAGATGTTATTGAAAGATAAAGCAGGAACCATTGTCTTGACATAGACAATTGCATCTGGAGGCTTTGATCTAATCTTTGATGGATGTTTGAAAACCCAAGTTGCTTAAACTGAGCTGGAGATACCTCGCTTTCAGCTCTAGGTTCTTATAAATAAAAAGCAGGGTACAGGATTCAATTAAATTCCTTTATCAATTCTGCCAGGAGTCAGTTTAGTCTGAATTGGTGCACATCACAATGAAGTAAAATAGTTCTTTCAATTCTATTGCTCTCCTTCATTTCTAATCTAGGCACTGACTCTGTTGAAGTTCTATCTCTGTCAGTCATCGAGCACCTTAGAATCATAGAATCACTGCAGTTCAAAAGGAGGCCATTTGGCCCACTGAGTCTGCACTGGCAACAATCCCATCCAGATCCTATCCCCATCACCCCATTTACCTTGCTAGTCCCTCCTCCTCACCCCCCCCCCCCCCCAACACTAAGGGGCAATTTATCACGGCCAATCAGCTTAATCCACACATCTTTGGGTGAAGCAAGTCTTTCTCTTGTGCAAGGCTAGTTTGTATGGTATCAATTTTGGGGGCTGGGAAGGAGGGTGGGTGGTGCGGAGGGGTGAAGGGGCAGGGGGGAGCTGGGGGTGTTGCAATGCCTTCGTGGTACTATCGCTAAACTATTAAACCAGGAACTCAGCTAATGTCCTGGGGGCCTGGGTTGGAATCCCACCACAGCAGCTGACAGAATTTGAATTCAGCAAAAAGAATCATGAATTAAGAATCGACTGATGACCGTGAAACCATTGTCAATTGTTGGAAAATCCCTTCTAGTTCACTAATGGCCTTTAGGGAAGGAAATCTGCCGTCCTTACCTGGCCTGGCCTACATGTGACTCTGGAGCAGCGGGAGATAGAACCTTGACTCATGGAGTCAAAGGTTAAAACAAAGGTAGGAAAATGGAACATCCAATGGCAGAGTAACTCTGAGGGGTTGGATGGCTCTACTTTTACGTCTAATCTATATTTTCGTATTTTAATCTGTTAAAGGTGTTTAATTCCAATAAGTTGTTGTTTTTGTTGTTGTAGCATGACGATACTTCATAAGTGATTCTGGACATTATCAATAATGAGAGCGCGTTCAACTTTGGGAGCATCGCAATCCAGCAGGCACATTTCAACAATAATCATTGGATAGTGACTAGGATTGAGTATTTGGGTTGATTTTATTCCCCTTTCCTGAGGTCAGGCTCATTTGAGCCTCAGCGGTGAGGTTACTGTCTTCAAGGCTCCCCCTCAGAGACCTGAGCACAAAGCCGACATTGACAGCTCAGCGTAATGCAGAGGAAGTGCAGTCCTGTTGGAGCTGCCGGGTGGGAATTTCCGGCCTCAATCCCGCCCGAGGTCGACGGACATTTCTATGGCCCACCCCTCGCCCAAACTGATCCCCATGGCGGGGTGGTGAAATTCCAGCTGTTGTTTCTTGGACCAGAAATCAAAGCCTGAGTGCCCTCATAATTGGATGTAAACTCTCCCATGACACTCTAACAATGAAGAGTGACACAGTTCTCCCCCTGTGTCTTGGCCAACATCTATCCCTCAACAACTATCGTTACCAAATGCGTGAACTGACTATCGTCACATTACTGACACACTTTACACCCAAGATCTTTCTGTGCATGAAATGGTTCCCACTTTTCCCAACGTTGCAACAGCATTTGCACTACAAAAATACTTCACTGAAAGTAAAGTACTTTGAGATATCCTGTCTTTGTGAAAGACACTGAATAAATTTCTCCTTTTCTTACTACCATCTGGGCTGAAATTCGTTTTCACGTGTGCACGAGGTACTCGGTACTGCAGGGTGACTGGTGGGCATGTGGTCCTGTGACACCTCAATTCAAAAATTCTCATCCTCATTTTCAAATCACCCCCATTGCCTCACTTCTTCTTATCACTGTGAGCTCCTCCAGTCTTGAAATCTCCTGCGATCTCTACACTCCTCAAATTCTGGCCACAATTTCCGATTTTCACCAAATGATCATCGGTGGTTCTGTCTTAAGCTCCCTGAATCTAAGCTTCAGTATTTCCTCCTGAATCTTTGAGGTCTGTCTGTCTGCCTGCTCAAAACCCGCGGATGGAATTTTCCATCTGTGGGATTTTCCATTCCTGCCAAAATCAATGGACTTTTGAAGGGCTCTCCACATTTTCCAGCCCCACCCCTTCCATGATGGGGCTGTAAAATGCAGTCCGAACCTCTTTGCCCAGGTTTTTGATCCAAACTGTCCTGAAAACCCCTTGTGTAACTCAGTTTATTTATGAGCGTCAGAAGTAGGCTTACATTAGCATTGCAATGAAGTGACTGTGAAAATGCCTTAGTGGCCACACTTTAGCACCTGTTCGGGAACACTGAGGGGGAATTCAGCATGCTGATACACCAAACCAGCACGTCCTTGGAAAGGAATCGGAACACCCGGAGGAAACCCATGCAAACATGAGGAGAACGTGCAGACTCTGCAGAGATAGGGACCCAAGCATGGGAATCGAACCCGGGTCCCTGACGTTCAGAGGCAGTAGTGTTAACCACTGTGCCACCGTGCCGTCTTCTCTGTGTTATCTGTGTCAGTGATGAAGAGAAAACATGAATCACATCATATTCTGGGCGCCTGGTTCCGAATGCAAATCCTGTGCAGCAGCTCCGCTGGTGACTAAACTAGAAGGCTGTTGAAGGTGTCGCTGGTGGTATCTGCCGGTAGAAAAAAATTGGTTTTAGACATTTTGTCGCGTTGCGTGTCACTCAAAGGGTTAGGCGAGGCCAGCCATGAGCAGTCAGTTATCTTTGTGTCCCAGAGGTGATCGTTTGCGAGTTTCAGTGATAGAAACGTATGCGTACAAAACAGCTGGCCCCATTCGCCAGCAGAGTACTCTGACTGGCATAAAGAGCTGTGCAAAATAAAGTGCTACATAATAGAGACTGGTGGGCGATTCCCAGCAGTCTCCGTATATTAATGACATTATAAACGCAGTGGCAAGATTCCCTCTGCTTGCTACGTGCAGCTAGTGACACTAAATACAGCAGAAAGGGCTCCCCGTGGTTTCTGTATGTTAATGACATTATAAACACAGTAACAAGATTCCCTTTGCTCTCTGGGGAGATTCCCTCTGGTCTCTGTGTATGTCTGTCAATGACATTGTAAAAACATTGGGAAGCTTTCTCCGGTGTCTTTGTGTGTGTTTGTATGTGTGCGTGTTGATGACACTTGACACTGTAAACAGTGCAGAAGGTTTCCTTCTCACCTGTGTCTGATCAGTTAAGGAGCGATTGAATGGTTCCCCCCTTTTCTTTATTCTTGTTTGACCTCAATAGTTTTCTTTTATGCGGATATGATTGCTAGATTTTGAGTGATTAACTGTTGAGGTGCTGTGACCATAAAAAAAAGACACGATCAGACATATTTTCTTGAGTTCTTAAAAAAAAGAGAGCAATTTTTACTGTGCTTAAGCTGGTCTTAGAAACATAATAAAAATGCTCTGACTATTGCACACACACACTCACACATAGTTGCGCGCACACACAAACACAGACACACACATTCACACACAAACACACACACACTGACACACACTAACATACACTCATATACAAACAGACACACACTGACACACACACGCACTCGTACATTCACAAACACAGTCATACACACTGACACATACACAGAAACACACACTCACACACACACACGCACACACATACTCATGCACATACACACAGACACACACACACATGCACACACACAGATAATCACACACACACATACAGACACACACACGGACATGCACATACAAATATGCACACGCACACAGACACACACAGACACGCACTCACACACACATGCACATGCACACACACTCACACACACATTCACACACACACACGCATTCACACACACATGCACACACACACATATGCACATACACACACATGCAAACACACATACACATACACAATGGACACACACACACATGCATACATAGAAACACACACTCACACACACATATTGATTACTGAGTGAGGAGGATAGATTGAGCCATTTTGAGTCCAATGAAAGTTTCGGTATGTAATGGCTTTTGAAAATTGATGACTCGAACTTCAGGTTGAATTTTGCAGTGTATCTGCTTCCAGTGCCAGTGCGGTTTAAAGCTATAGATGAACAATTTATCTGTTCTTCTGTAGACAACAGCTCTGGATTGAATTATTTTAAAAACATCATTCTGCAGCGCCTATATTCACTGTGTTTCAGTTGCATGCCCAGTTCTGCAGAGAAAACCAATGCTTAAAACACACAAAGAGTTGAATTGCTGTATGACATTCTCACTCCAACTGCCCAGTGATCCAAATATGGACATGGCTAATGTATTCCAATTGTAACTTGAGTAGATGATAGCTGAGAATCCTTCTCTCAGCCATAGTCTCATTGTCCAAGAAATTATGTCTAATAGTTTGTCTTCACCCTGTTAAGTGCCAAGATGATTGTCTGGAAGCCTTGTTAATGGAATAAAAGATTTGATTTGATTTATTATTGTCACATGTATTAGCATGCAGTGAAAAGTATTGTTTCTTGCACACTATACAGTCAAAGCATACTGTTCAAAGAGAAGGCATGGAGAGGATACAGAATGTAATGTTACTGGAGGGAGTGCAGAGGAGGTTCACTAGGCTGATACCAGAGATGAGGGGTTGGACTATGAAGAGAGACTAAATAGACTGGGTCTGTACTCGTTGGAGTTTAGAAGGATGAGGGGGGATCTTATAGAGACTTATAAGATAATGAAGGGGATGGATAGGGTAGAGGTAGGGAGATTCTTCCCACTTAGAAAGGATAGCAGGACTCGAGGGCACAGCCTCAAGAAAAGGGGGGGGGGTTGCAGTTGAGATTGGAGTTGAGGAGGAACTTCTCTATTCAAAGGGTGGTGAATCTCTGGAATTCTCTGCCCGTTGAAGTGGTGGAGGCTACCTCACTAAATATATTTGAGTCATGGGTAGGTAGGCTTTTGATAGACAAGGGAATTAAGGGTTATGGGGAGAAAGCGGGAAAGTGGAACTGATCCACTTCAGATCAGCCATGATCTTATTGAATGGCGGGGCAGGCTCGAAGGGCTAGATGGCCTACTCCTGCTCCTATTTCTTATGTTCTTATGTCATTAAAGCATTGTTAGAGAATTTAAAAATGTTAAAGTAGAGTTCTGAAAGCATAGAACAAGAGTAAAAGGTTGAGCACGGCTCGCAAGTATGCACCATATTTCAGCACCATCTTGAAGTTACCAGCCATTCATCTCTTTTAAGACTATTGTTTCTGCTGGGGCTTTGTGTTTAGGTTTAATAGTTTTGGAATGGTGAAGGTACAGTGATTAAAATGTAAAGCCATCTTTAACAATGACCCCCATGTCATTGGAATGTGGATTTTTTTTTAATCAATTCGAAGTTTCTAGCCAATAGATTCATTTTTTTTTATCTGTAGCAAGTTTCCAACAGCATATCGGTGACATTATGCAAAGTGGGCGATGGTGAACTTTTTTTTCATTGTTGGAATGTGGGCATCGCCGGTGAGGCCAGCATTTATTGCCTATCCCTAATTGGGCCATTTCAGAGCCAACCACATTGCTGTGGCTCTGGAGGCATATGTAGGCCAGACCAAGTGAGGGCAGCAGATTTCCTTCTCTAAAGGACATTAATGAACCAGAGGGGCTTGTACAACAATCGACAATGATTTCATAGTAATAATTTAACTGAATTTAAATTTCACTATCTGCCATGATGGAACTTGAACCCGGGTCCCCAGAGCATTACCCTGGGTCTCTGGATTACTAGTCCAGTGAAAATAACACTATGCCACTGCCTCCTCTGCTTTGTATCTTATTCAATTCTCATTTCAGTTGAGCGTTCAAATGGACTGCCAATTCGTCATTTCTCTTTTTATCTCTGTGGCAAAGACAAATATCTCCTCTGAAAAAAACCAAACTCTGAACAGCTGCAGTCAGGTAGCTGAGTTTAATACAACCTCAGACAGGTTTACTTAACAGCACTTACATCTTTAGCCTTAAGAGAACAACCACCCACAGCCAGCAATTGAATAATATGTTCTGCTTTTCATATTATACAAAGACTCGTTCCTTGAAATGCAACAAATCTTCGTACCTTTGTACAAAATCAATCCTTCTGCGCAGTTTATGATCTCTCATTTCTATTTGAGGTGGAACGCAGTTAATGGGGAGGATATCAATAAATGAGGGAATAGAATAACAATATGGAACCATTCTCTGGGACTATATAATCGGACACACTGATAATGATTCTTAGAATCATGGAGGAGTTTTCTCAGCTAGACGTAGAGAAGCTGATTCCGTCGGAAGGAGACCAATCACAAACAAATCCAATGGGGGCGCGGTGGGGGAGGTTCTTTCGGGTCAAACCAAGTAAACAAACTCAAATTACATTAGGACAAAGAAAAAGGGGGCAGCTCCCCAAAAGGAGGGGGAACGGCCCGAATGGAAACAAAAAGTACAAAGGAAACTTAAGACGCGTCAAATCAATATGTGATTGCCGGGGTCTGTAACGCACCTCAGACCCTGCGGTGCCCAGCGGGCGCGGAAGGCATCGTGTGCTCCCTCTCCAGGGACACCCGGCCATGAACGTAGCCGCGGTAGAGGGGCAGACAGTCGGGATGGATGGCCCCCTGCAAACCCAATGGGGAATTCAGGAGAAACATCAGCTCCCAGAAAGTAATGAGAACATAGAGCTCTCTGTCGCTTGGGGTGGTGCAAGCGACGCTGTTGTTAGTGCTGCCACCTCACAGCTCCAGGGACCAGGATCAATTCTGGTTTTGGATCACTGTCTGTGTGGAGTTGGTACATTCTCCCTGTGTCTGTGTGTGTTTCCTTTGGGTGCACCATTTTCCTCCCACAGTCCAAAGCTATTCAGGTCAGGTGGAATGGCCGTGCTAAATTGCCCATTACTGTCAGGGGGATTAACAAGGTAAATACATGGGGTTACGGGGATAGGGTCTGGGTGGGATTGTTGTTGGTGCAGATTCAATGGGTCAAATTGCCTCCTTCTGCACTGTGGGGATTCTGTGATTCTGGGGGTGGCATAGAATCCTTTAAGGGAAAGTGGGGTTTAAATAAGAGGGAAAAAAAGAATACATATCAGAAACCTCTGACCTTGTCCACACTGGGATATCCTGGTATCGCAATAGTGAATGGAGTGTTGGCTGAGCTCCAAATTCTCCATCTGGCTGGCAGCGGGGTCGGGGTGATTGAGATTGGAGAATTCCATCCATAGCTTCCTATTGAGGTGACTGAGGGTAGGGCTGAGACTTGTGTGGAGCACGAATCCAGTGAGGACAGAATGGCCTCCAGTGTGTTATAACAATCTATGCAATTCCATGTAACAATGTCTACACTTCAAAAAGGACTTTATTGAGTGTAAAGAGCTCTGGAGAGTCCAGAGGTTATGAAAGGAGTTCCAAACAAGCAAGTCCTCCTTTCTCTCCTCCTTTCAATCAAAAACACCAGGAATGTTGTGGACTTGGCCAACGTTAATCTTTAACCTGCCTCCCCGCGTGCAAGGACTGCGAACAGACAAAAAATTCACTGGTAGCTCCCTGATGAATAGTAAACTAAGCTCGTCCATAGCAGAACCAAAGACTTTTAATCTTATATCAGTGTAGTCATTGTCACAGAGAACTGTGGAGGCCAAGTCCTTGAGTGTCTTTAAGACAAAGATAGATAGGTTCTTGATCAATAAGGGGATCGGGGTTATGGGGAAAAGGCAGGAGAACAAAAGAACAAAGAAAATGACAACTTCAGGGATGGTCGGTGGAGGCTTGGTGGACTGAAGGGCCTGTTCCTGGGCTGTAATTTTCTTTGTTCTTTTGTGGGGATGGGGATGGAAATAAGAATCATATCAGCCATGATTGAATGGCGGAGCAGACTCGATGGGCCGAATGGCGCCTGTATCTTGTGGTCTTGTGAATCCAACTCATGATCCCCACAAGAGAGACAAACAAGATCCAAGCCGAGTAGGCCACTCGATTTCAAGGACAACTCGGGATGAGCAATAAGTGTTAACCAGCCAGCAATGCCCATGTCTCATGAATGAATAAAAACAAAGCTTTGTGTCAAGTTCTAACCCTCCCTAATAGCTCCTTCTTTAGATTAATGTTAATTTCCATCTCGTTATGCTCCTTTAAAACATCCTGGGCCATGGAGAAACTGTAGAAATGGACGTTAGTGTTCTTTCCACTCTCAATTAATCCAATGCAAATTAAAATAGGGCAGCTGTATGATGGACAGCAGTGTCAAATTTACTCCTGATTGAGAAGTTAAAAATTTATCCTGAGGGCTGAATTCCTGCTCTCCTTTATGTGGCGTCTGATGAATCTTTTAAACACAAGGAAAATTAATTTTAATATTACAAGCTGGAAAGACACATGGAAAATATTTGAGCTGAAATTCTGAATTGTATTGCATCTCCATAGCTCTGGGACTATTATGTGCGACAATAATAATAGTTCAGCATCCGCAAACATTGAAATGATTTTAAAACTGCTTTCTGTTCTTTTTTTCTCAGGTCAGAGTATTGGTTATTGTGTTCCTTCAAAAGTAATGTGTCACATCGAATGCATGTCAGCACACAATAAAACCAGCAGCCGAAGTAAAAATATTTTCATTTTAAACCATGTGAGTGTGTGTGGTTTCTTCAAGCATAGGAGTAAAATCCCACTCAACGTACAAGACTAACGCACAGCGGCATTGCCTGAGAATGCAAATAGAATGATTATTCACCTTTCTGGGAAGGAGCTAGATCACAACAGAAGCAAAGTAAGATTTTGGGCAGTAAACACTTTGGCCTCAGTAGCCACACGGAGGCAGTGAGAGATTATGGGTGGCGGAAGTGGGGTGGAAAAAACTGGGAGATCAGTGCCCCACCAGGCTGCTTCTCAACCCACTGCTATGGTCCTTACACACTTGTGACTGTGTGGCCAAATTCCCCTCCAACTCGGTTTTCAAGTTTGCTGATGACACCACCGTAGTGGGTGGGATCTCAAACAATGGTGAGACAGAGTACAAGAATGAGATAGAGAATCTGGTGAACTGGTGTGATGACAATAATCTCTCTCTCAATGTCAACAAAATGAAGGAGATTGTCACTGACTTCAGGAAACGTAGAGGCGAACATATCCCGTCTGCATCAATGGGGACAAAGTAGAAAGCACTGAGAGCTTTAAAATTTTAGGTGTCCGGATCATCAACAACCTGTCCTGGTTGCCCATGCCGTAACTATAGTAAAGAAAGCCCATCAACACCTCTACTTTCTCAGAAGACTAAGGAAATTTGGCATGTCAGCTACATCTCTCATCAACTTTTACAGATGCACTATAGAAAGCATTCTTTCTGCTTGTATCACAGCTTGGTATGGCCCCTGCTCTGCACAAGACTGCAAGAAGCTACAAAAGGTCATGAACGTAGCCCAATCAATCACACAAACCAGCCTCTCATCAACTGACTCTGTTTACGCTTTGCACTGCCTTGGCAAAGCAGCCAACATAATGAAGGAGTCCACACATCCCAGACATTCTCTCTGCCACCTAAGGTACAGAAGTCTGAGGTCACATTCCAAACAACAGAAGAACCGTTTCTTCCCTGTTGCCATCAGATTTTTGAAGGGACCTACCTTGCATTAAGTTGATCTTTCTCTATACCCTAGCTATGACTGTAACACTACATTCTGCACTCTCTCATTTCCTTCTCTATGAACGATATGCTTTGTCTGTCTAGTGCCGAAGAAACAATACTTTTCACTCGAGGTTAACACATATCTCAATAATAAGTCAAATCAGAATCAAATCAAAACTCAGAAATGCAAGTTTCCCAGTGGTCCTGCCCAATTTTGTGGCAGGACCTCATTTAAGAGCGACATGGTAGCAGTGATTAGCACTGCAGCCTCACAGCTCCAGGGGCCTTGGGTCACTGTCTGTGTGGAGTTTGCATGTTCTCCCTGTGTCTGTGTGGGTTTCCTCTGGGTGCTCTGGTTTCCTCCCAGAGTCCAAAGATGCACGTGTTAGTTGCATTGGCCATGATAAATAGTTCCCTAGTGTCCTGGGATGCATAGGTTAGTGGGGTAAATATGTGAGGTTATAGGGGTAGGGCCGAGATGGGATTGTTGTCGGTGTAGACTCGATGGGCCAGTTGGCCTCCTTCTGCGCTGCAGGAATTCTATGATTCTAATAGTGTCGCTTCCTTTTCTTGCTGGGAAACAGATTGAGAGACTCGCTGGATCTCAGAAGGGAAAAGCTGCAGCACCATTCAGGGGTCAGAGAGGAAAGAGGGAGGGAGGGAAGCAAATTACTGCAGATGCTGGAATCTGAATCCGAATGGTGGAGCAGGCTTGATATTCGGGGCAGTGATCAGCGGAGCGGGGAGGGGGATGGGTGCAATGTCCACTGGTGGGAGGAAGTAACAGGAAATGTCCCAGTATGCTGTGAACACTGCACAGTGCACTGGGAGATCGCGGCGCAGGTGCAATGGCGCCACTAGACTTCAGCAGTCGACTTCCCGGTGAAAATAGGCTGTGTCCCACCTCCTACTGGTGAGAATAACATCTGGGCTCTTTTTCTGCTATGTGCTGTTCAATTGTGACTGGGAGCTCACCCAAAATATCTGGGCAACTCTCTCCTGTTTTTGCTCTCATTTGGCACTTTAATTAATTTTGGTGAGATCGCCCCTTGGGTATCTTGTTTTAAATGCATTGACTTACCCAGTATCTACTTGCTCTACACTGTAACCCTGGTGGAGAACAAAAGCACCTCCTTCTAATCTGAATCAGGTCCCCGTGTTGCATCTCGACAATCACTTCAGAAGTTGGCTAAGTGAACAACTGGTGGCGCAACACTTGACATGAATTTTTTTTTTAAGATGAGCACTCAAGGCAAAGGTTTTGATTTGATTGTCTCCATCAGTGCATTTCACCTTCGTGTAATAATATAAAAATAATGAAAGTGCTACATTACCCGAACCTCAATAGTCTAGCTGCCTCAACTGAAAGCTAACTCTGCTGCCCTATATTCCGCTGTCTGACTGTCTTTGCCAATGTCTTGGCTTTCCAGAACTCATTGTATCTTCTTTTGAAAAACTTTGTGGCAGTGATAGCTTTTACTTCAATCTGAATGTTCCTCTCCCTAAAGTAGAGTCCACCAGCTTAGTTTGCTGAGCTGCCGTGAATAGAGTTGGTGCTGCAACATTAAGTGGGGATGAACACTGGAATACCAAGTGTTCTTTCTTTATCTTGGGACACTATCTGAAATCTAATCAATAACTAACAACCATGAGGTGCGATCGCAACGAAATTCAGTTCCTTTTCAACATTTTGTCCATATTATATCAAGATTCTGCAATAAAATAACAATAAATTATTTCATGGAAAGTATGGCATGGTATACACAGCATAGAATTATATCGCACAGATGACCCATTTGGTCTATTGTGATTATGCCAGTGCTTTAGGTAGCTATCCATTCATCCCATTCCCCTGTGCTTGCCATGTAATGCTGCATTCCACTCCTCTCCAAGTATTTATTGAACTTGTTTTGTTTTAAGTTGCTGTTGAATCTGTTTCCACCACCCATTTTAGACAATACATTCCAGGTCGAAGCCACTTAAGTTTAAATTTATTTATTAGTGTCACAAGTCGGCTTACATTAACACTGCGCTGAATTTACTGTGAAAATCCCCTCTTCACCATACTCCAGCGCCTGTTCAGGTACACTGAGGCAGAATTTAGCATGGCCAGTGCACCTAACCAGCACGTCTTTCAGACTATGGGGGGAAACCGGAGCACCCGGAGCAAACCCATATCGTCACAGCAGAACGTGCAAACTCCACAGAGACAGTGACACAAGCCAGGAATTGAACCCGGTTCCCCGGCGCTGTGCTAAGCACTGTGCCATATTAAAAATAAAATCCTCATCTACCCTTTGGTCAACGCACCAGAATTTTTTTTTTAATTTGTGTCCTCTGTTTAATGATGCTTCTGCCATTAAAAGGTTCAACTTATTTACTATTGAAAAATCCTATGTAATTTTGAACACTTCTATCAAATCTCCCTCTCCTCCTCCTCTGCTCTAAGGAGAACAATCCTAACCTTTCAAGTCTATATAAAATACTGAAGTCCTTTATCTCTGTGGTAATTCCAGTAAATCTACTCTGTATCTAAGGCATTGGTATCCTTTCTAAAGGTTAGTCTTGCATTTTTCATTTTATCACTGACTTGATGTTTATGACTGGAATTTAGATCCATCAGCAGAAGCACTTAGTATCAAAAATTTTCAACCTGCGTCCCATGCCATATTGTTGATGGGGTGGCCTCTGATTTGCCTGCCCCACTAGTGTATGGAGTTAATGTCACTCATTGCAGTCATTGTCAGTATGTGCCCTCAGCATCTTTGAGGTACAGTTGCACCATCCCATCTGCCTCAGCCTCCAGTGTCACTCAGCCTCAAGCGTGCAGCTCATGAAGGATGCAGTAAGATCAGGAGAAGTGAAACATTCCCCGCTGTATCTCCATGATCTGACCCTGATCACTGAGATCAAGCGAGCTACCGTAGACAGTCACAGAAGCTGTGTGAGGATCGGTGCACTTTCCCCACTGCAAGTCATCATCTTCCTCCTGAATGGAGAGATGATGGGTAACTTCAGAAGCTGCTGACTGCGGCAAGCTTCTCGCCGACATAAAACGCGATTTTGGCCTTTTCCGCTCCTGTTGTTGAACCCACCTGACACTCACGGAAACGGAAAATCCCAGTTTGTGCCTCACTAAAAGATAAAATTACAAAGTTTATTAGTTACAAGTAGGTTCACATCAATACTGCAACAAAGTTACTGTGAAATTCCTCTGGTTGCCACAGTCCCTCGCCTGTTCGAGTCAATGTACCAAACACGCCTTTCAGAATGTGGGAGGAAACCGGAGCACCCAGAGAAAACCCACAGACACTGGGAGAACATACAAATGCCACACAGACAGTGACCCAATCCTGGAATCGAACACAGATCGCTGGCGCTGTGAAGCAGCAGTGCCAACCACCGTGCTACGTGCCGCCCTTTTATTTTTAAGAGAGAATGGAACAAAAATAAGTCACACAGAGAGAAAAAAAAAACTGATATATAACTCCCAGCATGGTTCGTCAAAGTTACTTCAACACTTTGGGCACATTTGCCTCAGGGATGTTACAGTCTTTGCCTGTTTAATAATGAATTTTTTGTCTCCACAGGCATTTAAGTCCACCTTGTTGACCAGCAAGGGGCATGCATGCGGCAGGTTGTAGTGGGCTGCTCTTGGATGTTGCTTCGGGAGTTGCCTATTGCTTCATGTCGTTAGTGTGCTTAAACTGGACCATCTCGAGGGCAACATGACAGCTCAGAGACTATCTCTGTTGCTGTGCGGACACATGGATTTGGGCCTGTGTCTGTGGGAGTTTGAGCGTTCTCCCCGTGGTTGCGTGGGTTTCCTCCGGGTGCTCCGGTTTCCTCCTACATCCCAAAGATGCGCTTTTAGGCTGATTGATTGGGTAACAAATTGTCCCTATATTGGACCTCCCTGATCCTCGCACATTAGGCGTAGACTAAAATCATGAATAGGTCACTGAGACAATGGGACGGCGGTGCGGGCTCGTTGGGCCGAAGGGCCTGTTTCCCGTGCTGTGTTGTTCTTTATTGTAAAAGCCACAGAAATTTTAGTCAGTTGGTGACAGCTGGAACGGGCTTCTTAGACGTTCCTTGATCAATGATTTCTATGGGCACACATCCAGGAACCAGCCAGAGTTGGTGCTGCCGTGGTTGGCTGGGCATTCCTTGTAGTTCTCAATGAAAAATGTGCCAGAGACTGAGCCGGTGGTGACTTCCCTCTTTCCTTTTTGATTGGCTATTAAAATGGCAGTTGCAACCAATCAAACGCCCACTTTCCAAGCTGGAGAGTCAGAGGAGGAAGGAAGGGAATAAAAGCAATTGAGACCATTGGGAACGGCAGAATAAAGCAAAACAAAAATAGTGTAAAACAGAAATAGCGCAGATGAAAAAACAGGGGGGATGAGGACAATGGGGAAGAGAATGACAGCTCTTGCAGAGTTTGTGCATTCGAAAACATTTTTTTACTTCAACCGAAATGACGATGTTGTCTCTGTAGAGAGCAGAAAGTAAGCAATCAGGCAATGGTACAATGTGACTTTGAAAATTAATAATCGTTAACCAAAGGCACCCCACCGAGAAGTTGTCATTTAATTGTACAGAGGGGCAATTTTTTCACCCAGAGGGTGGTGAGTGTCTGGAGCAAGCTGCCAGAGGTAGCAGTAGAGGCGGGTACAATTTTGTCTTTTAAGAAGCATTTAGACAGTTACATGGGATATGGGCCATATGCAGGCAATTGGGACAAGCTTAGGGGTTTAAAAAAAAGGGCAGCATGGACAAGTTGGGCCAAAGGACCTGTTTCCATAAAACTCTATCGCTCTATGACTAATTAGCGCTAATAGTGGGTCCCGTACAAGTAAATGCTGAGAGTAGTCACAAGAGGGCATAAACTGGAATTCTGTGGCCCATATCGGCAGAATGGACATCAAATCGGCCTTAGAAGCTGACTGATGTCCGGATGTTCACATGCTGCATATTTTCAGCGCATACATGGGCAGCACGGCAGAACACTGGTTAACATTGTTACCTCACAACACCAGGGGCCTGAGTTGAATTCCAGACTTAATTGACGGTGTGGAGTTTGCACGTTCTCCCCGTGTCTGTGTGGGTTTCCTCCGAGTGCTCTGGTTTCCTCTCACAGTCCAAAGATGTGCAGGTTAGGTGGATTAGCCGTGCTAAATTGCCCCTTCGTGTTCAAAGGTGTGTCAGTTAAATGTGTGAGTCTACAGGGATAATTTGGAGGGGTGGGCAGTTCTTTCAGAGAGTCAGTGCAGACTCGATGGGCTGAATGGCCTCTTTCTGCACTGTAAGGGTTCTATGATGCAGCCTTGCGACTGCCCTTCCAAGAGTGTGCCTCGAAGCAGTGCTCCTGATATTTTCAAACACTCTGCTCTGTAGCACAGACTCCAGCAGCTCTGGAGAGCTGACTTTTGCAGCCACAGAGTCTTAATCGAGGGGAGAACCATGGAGTTGTTTGGGGATAGACATAAGCACAACTGAAAAGAGGAAGAAATTGTCTTGCTCCTCAATTCTGATCCTTCTGCACACTGTCCTATCTACCCATCCCCGCCAGCATCATCAGCAGAATAGTAAATATCTATGTATCCACAGAGAATATTGTTTAATGGAAGAAAACATTCCAAGGCTCTAAAAATAACCCCCATTTTATCATCAGAAGCTAAAGGACTTCTCATCTGTACAACCCACACCAAACGATATTTCATCCTTGTAGCATCACAAGAACCATAGAATCCAGACAATCCTTACAGCACAGAAGGAGGCCATTCAGCCCATCAAATTTGTACAGGTTCTCCAAAATCTTACCCAATCCCTCCCCTGCACCCTATTTCTCCAACCTCAAGCATTTACCATTGTCAACCCATCTAAGTTGCACATTTTATGACACTAAGGGGTAAATTAGCATGGTCAAGCCACCGAACCTACACATCTTGAAACCATGGGAAGAAACCGGAGCACCCAGAGGAAATGCACAAAGACACGGGGAGAACGTGCAAACTCCACACAGTCACCAGAGGCCGGCGTGGAATCTGACTGCCTGGCGTTGTGAGGTAGCCATGCTCACTACTGTGCCACCATGCTGCCCATTTGGGTCGAAATTGGTGTGATAGAAACAAAAACTAGGGCAACAATGTCTGATTTGCCATTTTGGTCCATGCCTGAGGAGCAATTTCACTCCTAGTGTGTGACTGCGCCTCATGAAGTTGTTGATACAGCTGATAAAAATCTTCCATTTCATGACTCCCGACCTATGTTGTCCTCCATATTTACATGGCATCACATACCAACACGCATCACCCAGCTCACTATACACACAACTGTGTTGCTGTCACACGCATTGTGCTGCTCTCTGAGTTTGAACCATCTATTCCATTCTCTTCAATGTATTCCATGACAGATGATGAGAAGTAGGGTGAATATATATAAAAAAGTGTGGGAGCAGTAAGGACGTAATTAAATGAGATGGGATTACAGACAAGTGTGTCAGGTATTTTAAGCAGATGCCTTCGATGTTCTTTATACAATCCAGCATCAAGTTTCTTACTTTAAATGTCTTACTCCTTCTCCTGATGCAACTTTCACTCCAATGCCTGACTTCACTGATCGGTCATCTATTTTTTAATTTGATTTGATTTGTTATTGTCACATGTATTAACATGCAGTGAAAAGCACTGTTTCTTGGGCGCTGTACAGACAAAGCATACCATTCATAGAGAAGGAGATGAGAGAGTGCAGAATGTAGTGTGCTGCAGTCATAGCTGGGGTGTAGAGAAAGTAGGTCCATTCAAAAATCTGACGGCAGCAGGGAAGAAGCTGTTCTTGAGTCGGTTGATACGTAACCCTCAGACTTTTGTATCTTTTTCCCGGCGCAAGTAGGTGGAAGAGAGCAAACTATAAAAGACCAAACACTCTTCACTCAAGATGTGAAATGCGTTCCTATTGTAACAACTGGTTAATCAATCAACATTCTGCACTGCATTGCAAAGAATTGTGTGTCATTGCCGATTGATTAATACACTGAAAGAACACAAATACAGGCATCATCGAATTCATAGATTAGATACATGTGCAAAAGACGTGCCATTGCTTTATTGTTTTACTATTCATGGTTATTCAGGGTTATAAAGCAGAATCTAAACATGATCTTTCTTACGAGACTTTCAGGAGCAATTAACCACAATTTGAAATCTTACAGCACAGCCATAAGACAAAAAGTCACTTTAGCAGCTTTTAAATTTGTGAAAAGGGAATTCTATTGCAGGACCAAAAACTTTATGGCACTTGGTGTTATCATTTTATTTTCCAAACATTACCCTCTGCATTCCAATCTCCGCCACTGCAGCCCATGTATTTTTTAAATCGGTGCTATTCTGGCCATTGAGTGCTGGTTAGTTCAGTCAGTGTGAGTGCGATGAACAATAACATCACCAGTCTTAGTTCAATGCTTGAGATTGTTCTTGGAGCTCAAGTCCTCCCCTGGATACAGAGATCGGAACTCTACCACCACACCTGCCACGGTACCAGAGCAGGTGAGGGTCCGACAATGGAAATCTCTGTCGACCTTGGGCGGGAATTTGTAATCTCACCAGAGAAAGGCCATAAGATCCCTTTCATAGTGATGACTAACAGACCTCACAATGAACATGTTACATTGGCAGGGAAATTGTGGACAGTGGTCCTGTGAACTTTATTCTCTTCTAAGAATTGTAGAATCCCTACAGTGCAGAATGAGGCCATTGGCATCGAGGTTGCACCGAACACAATCCCACCCAGGCACTATCCCCTCCACTCCACTTATTTACTCTGCTAATCCCACTGACATTAAGAGTCAATTTAGCATGGCCAATCAGCCTAACCTGCACATCTTTGCACAGTGGGAGGAAACCGGAGCATGCAGACGAAACACACCAGAAGATGGGGAGAATGGGCAGACTCTGCACATGCGGTGACCCGAGCTGGGAATCGAACCCAGGTCCCTGGTGCTGTGAGGCAGCAGTGCTAACCACTGTGCCACTGTGCTGTCCTTGTTCCTTTTAATCTTCAAACCACTAGATCGTCACCCACTCCCTCCCAGTTTGGATGACTGACAGTGCAGAGACTGTATGTTCCCCTCATGCCTGCATGAGTTTCCTCTGGGTGCTCCCATTTCCTCCTACAGTCCGAAAGATGTACTAGTTAGGTGCATTGACCATGCTAAATTCTCTGTCAGTGTATCAGGACCAGCGTGGCGACAAGTGGATTTTCACAGTAACTTCACTGAAGTGTAAATGTGAGCCTATTTGTGACTAATAAATAAACTTTGAACTTTAAGCTTTCTGTATTAAATCAACACTTCTACCAGAACTGGAAGTATCAACACTTAGCCCCGAACTCAGAATTGTGGAATTTCTTTCCTCAATCTAACTCTTGATCTATCTCATTTCCTCTCCTGCTCTTGAAAGCATGTCTTTTTCTCCAGGTGTTTCAATAATTATGTTCCAGGAAGAATTTGAATTCAAACTTTTAATTTCACATCACCAACCTCGATAACACTTCTGACCATAAAGGAGTACTGCTAAAGGGCATCAAAAAGCATCAAACATATGTTCTCACCTGGAGAGCAATACATTCCCAAGACAACACTCCATCAATTCCAGCAATCAAGCGAATTAAATATTCTCAAGCTAATGAGTTTATTCAATTAAAGAATCTCAAGCCAATTGCGGAAATCTCAATAATTTCTAAAGCTGTAATCGCAGCACCTGGGGTTACCTTCGTGCTGAGTGTCTTTTCTCTTGAAAACATCCTTTCTGGTTAACACTAGACAACGGGGCAGAAAGGCACAGGAGGGCACTTTCACTGTGGATGTAAACACCTGCAGACGTTTTGTAAAATTAGTATCAATTCCAATGCTGCACATGTAAAACAGATTCATATCATAGAATCCCTTCAGTGCAGAAGGAAGCCAGTTGACCTGTTGAGCCTGCACGAATAACAATCCCACTCAGATCCCCTCCTCATAACCCCACATATTGACCCAGCTAATCTCCTGACACTAGGGTCAATTTAGCATGGCCAATCCACTTAACCCACACACGTTTGGACTGTGGGAGGAAACCGGAGCACCCGGAGGAAACCCACACAGACACGGGGAGAATGTGCATACTCCACACAGATAGTGACCCAAGGCCAGAATCGAACCCGGACCTTTGGCATTGTGAGGCAGCAGCGCTAACCATTGTGCCGCCTCATCATCTGCCCTGATGGGGTTTGAACCTGAGTCCCCACAGCATTACCCTGGGTCACTGGATTACAAATCCACTGCCAATACCATTATTCCACCGCCTCCCGTATTGCGGCCACAGAATTAATCTCTGATCCACATTAAGTTAGCCGACAGATCTCAGCCAGGCTGATAGAAGGAAGGCTCACTACGATTGATGCCAAAACCTCTTATCAAGGTGTTAGGAGTGAAGGAATTAGTAGCCAATGAAAGACCATGATCCATCAGGTTTGCTACCCAGCACTGTAGGTCCACATCCACTGGAATTGAGAAGAATGAGGAGGGACCTTATTGAAAGATAAATAATTCTGGCAGGATTGGACAGACTATGTTCAGAGGTGTTGTTTCCCCTGGCTGGGAGTTCAAGAACAAGAGAGGGGTTCACAGTCTCAAGCCATTTAGGACTGAGATGAGGAAAAACGTCTTCACTTAGAAGGTAACGAACATGTGGAATTCTCTATCACAGAAAGTCTGTGGAGGCCAAGTCACTGAATATATTTGGGAAGGAGATGGTTCGATTTCTTGACTCTAAAGGTGTCAAACGGTATGGAGAATGGTGTTGAGTTAGAGGATCAGTTATGATCAAATTGAATGGTGGGAGCAGGCTCGATGGGCCGAATGGTCAACTTCTGTTCTTATTTTATGTTTCATGCTGGTAATTGCATGATACAATAATGATGGAGGAAAACCAAATCATTGTAATCCATCTCAACTTTATGATGTACCCAGAAATGAGATGAGGGAAAAGCCTAGAGGTGGGCGGCTTTGAGAAACAAAAAAATTTTGTTTCTTCTAAACACTCATTAAATGGCAGGATTTAAAAGCTCCGATCTTGGATTCCAAACTTGCTTTTCTCTGAAATAAATCTGTCTGATCTTCAGCCTGTCCCACAGATTAGTCATTCATTCACTGACATATATTTCGAAAAAGCAGTTTTGAATTTACTTCCCTTTCAGACACCAACTTTGACCTCAAGATTCTACAGTCCCAGAGAGGATGAAACATCTCAACATGATCTACATAATTTGAAGAAAAGAGGTGGAATCATAGTTAGAATCATAGAATCCCTACAGTGCAGAATGAGGCCATCCGGTCCACTAACTGCAATCCCACACAGGTCCTATTTCCATAACACATCCATTTAACCTAGTTAGTCCCCCTGACTTTAAGGGGCAAGTTAGCATGGGCAATCCACCTAACCCCCACATCTTTGGAGTGTGGGGGGAAACTGGAGCACCTGGGGGAAACCCACGCAGGCATGGGAAGAATGTGCAAACTCAACACAGACAGTGACCCAAGCCGGGAATCAAACCCAGGACCCTGACGTTGTGAGGCAGCAGTGCTAACCCCTATGGGATTAGACTGTGTAACTCTACTTTGGCTGTTATGCTGACAATGGATTTAATGGCTTCCTGTGCTGTATATCTTTTCATGTCTCTACACCTCAGGGTTTCCCAAAGCAATGTGCAGCAAATGAAGCACTTTTGAAATCTAGCCACCTCCGCAATGCAGTAAGCCCCAGAATCTCAAAAACAGCAATGATATCACCTGTGAACCTTTGCTTCCCCAGTAAGAATATGAAATAGCTCCACAAGTGACCAGCTTCAGAAAGTTCACATTAATGGATGCCATGTGAAGGCTAGCGTTTGGTTGGTTGGTGATGAATGGTTCATGTGAAAGAGTTGGTGCTTTCAACAAAGAGCAAAAAACGGAAATAGGAGAAGAGAATAAATGCTGAGGCACCCCGCATTGCGCTGTTTGCGACAGTAGATATGCTACCCAATTACTTAACTGCAATCAAGGGCAGCACAGTAGCACAGTGGTTAACACTGCTGCCTCACAGCACAGAGACCTGGGTTCAATTCCGGCCCCGGCTGACTGTCTGTGTGGAGTTTGCACATTCTTCCTGTGTCTGCGTGGGTTTCCTCCGGGTGCACCGGTTTCCTCCCACAGTCCAAAGGTGTGCAGGTTAAGTTGATTGGCCGTGCTAAAATTGGCCCTTAGTGTCTCAAGATGTGTGGGCTAGGGAGTAAATACTTGGTGTTACGGAGGTAGGGTCCGTGAAGTTCAAGCACAGAATCAGTGAAGACTCAATGGGTCAGATGACTGTATGGTTTCTATGATTCTTCAGTTATTTACCATAAACCAGGTTTATCTATGACTATGCATCTCCATGCAAATGCAATGCTGCCAAAGGCTTCAATGTACTTACTCAGTTGACTCAGATCAAACTATTCCATATGGCTGGATCAAAGTACTTCATATACAATCCTCATGGCTTCATGATTAGCCCCATGGCACCCACCTTTCCATTGGTAATTGGAAAACAAATTATTATCACCCAATTACATTTGACATGAGATCATTATTTCTATTATTTGATGGGATGTGGACATCACTGGTCATATTCCAACATTCATTGCCCATCCTTATATTAGTAAGCCAACTAGTCTCTAACAATGTTTCTATTTTATCATAAGTGCGAAGATAGGATGCTTCACTCCAAACTATAGTAAAACAAACTTTATTTAATGACAGTTTAAGTATAACTTGAACAAAATGAAGAAGCTTAACCTTAAATGGATGAACAGTAGTTAAAAAAAGAAAGGAAATTATTTTAATTTCTAACTTATCACTGTTTCAGTTCCAAATAAGCAAATAAGCAACCTTCACTTACAGACCTAAAATTCCACTTTAAATACAGTTAGCAACCATAAATATACTTGTTATAAGAGGTATAGAAAGTTTTGAAGCAGTGAGACAGAGCTTTTGAATTTCAGAGCAGGTTGTAGATCTCTGTCTTTAAACAAGCACTAGCCAGCACTGAAAGTTGTTTCTCTGCTGTAAACCTAGCTCCTCCCATTAACTACATGATCCTGCCAATTAACCTAATCAAAAACTCCAGGGGAAAGCTTCATCTATAAATAAAACTCCTTTTGCTGAAGAGCTGTGTTTGTCTTATTTCTCCTTGAACTAAGTTTGTGAAAGTGCCACACTGCTGTCACTGGAGAGCATAGAACTTCATTATTGTTGAAAAGAGACATGTGTCGCCAAAGCTTTTCATCTTGTAACGCATCAGGACAAATGCAAGAATGCCAAACAATCCTAACAAGTTATACTACAGGGCAAGGTGGTGTTGATTGGTTGGCAGATTGACCCTAATTGGCTGAGGCAATGTCATGGAGAGAGGAAAAGGGAATGATAGGCTCTCCAGGCTATGTGGTAATTAAAAAAGATACAAAACTTGGACATATTCCTTCTGTTTATAGAGAATGGGTCCCCATGTATGAATATATGTTACTTCTAGCAAGGGCAAATGAGCCATATTGCAACTAAACTGATTATCTTAAATTGGTTGGGGCTGGCAGGGTAGCATAGTTAGCACTGCTGCCTCACAGCGCTAGGGATCTGGGTTCGATCCCCAGCTTGGGTCACTGTCTGTGTGGAGTCTGCACACTCTCCGCGTGCCTGTGTGGGTTTCCTCTGGGTGCTCCAGTTTCCTCATACAGTCTAAACGATGTGCTGGTCAGTTGCATTGACCATGCTAAATTCTCCCTCAGTGGACTCAAACAGGTGCCAGACTGTAGCAACAAGTGGAATTTCACAGTAACATCATTGCAGTGTTAGTGTTAGCCTTACTTGTGACTAATAAATAAATAAACTTAAAGGTTGTTAGTGTAGCTATTGGCGTGCACATAGAAACTAGAAGAGGGAGTGAACTATTCGGCCCTTCGAGCCTGCTCGGCCATCCATTTTGATCATAGCTGATCATCAAATTCAATATCCTGATCCCCCTTCCCCCCATATCTCTTGATCCCTTTAGCCCTGAGAGCTATATCTAATTTTGTTTTGGCCTCGGCTACATTCTACAGTAGTGAATTCCACCCATTCCCTCTCACACATTGAAACTCCAGTGGAAAAAATCCTTACCAATTTCATCTCTCCTCATACGCAAACCTGCTATCCAGGAAACAGTCTGGTAAACCTCACTGCACTCTCTCTATAGCAAAGGCATCTTTCCTCAGATAAGGACACCAAAACTGCACACAATACTGCAGGTGTGGCTTCATCAACGCCCTATACAATTGCAGAAAATATCCTTATCCCCATACTCAAATGCTCTCACTATGAAGGCCAAACAACCATTTGCCTTCTTTACTGCCTGCTGTACTTGTATGCTTACTTTCAGCGACTGATACACAAGGACACCAATGTCCTTGAATGTCCACCTCTCTCAAATTACACCCATTCAAATTCTTATTATTATTACCAAAGTGGATAACTTCACATTTATCCACATTATACTGCATCTGCTGTTCATATGTCCACACACTCAGCCTGTCCGAATCATGCTGAAGCACCTCTGCATCATCCTTCCAGGTAACCCTCCCACCCAACTTTGTAAATTGGGAGATGAGGGGGTTGGACTATGAAGAGAGACTAAATAGGCTGGGTCTGTACTCGTTGGAGTTTAGAAGGATGAGGGGGGATCTTATAGAGACGTATAAGATAATGAAGGGGATGGATAGGGTAGAGGTAGAGAGATTCTTCCCGCTCAGAAAGGATAGCAGGACTAGAGGGCACAGCCTCAAGATAAGGGGGGTGGCAGTTTAGAACGGAGTTGAGGAGGAACTTCTTCACTCAAAGGGTGGTGAATCTCTGGAATTCTCTGCCCGTTGAAGTGGTGGAGGCTATCTCGCTAAATATATTTAAGTCACGGATTGATAGGTTTTTGGTAGGCTAGGGAATTAAGGGTTATGGGGAGAAAGTGGGAAAGTGGAACTGAGCCACTTCAGATCAGCCATGATCTTTTTGAATGGTGGGACAGGCTCAAAGGGCTAGATGGCCTACTCCTGCTCCTACTACTTATGTTCTTACGTTCTTATGTTTATGTTTGAGTTATAAGGAAAGCTTGGATAGACTGGGACTTTTTTCCCTGGAGCGTAGGAGGCTTAGGGATGATCTTACGGAGGTTGATAAAGTAATGACGGGCACAGATCAGCAAGTTGGCTAACATCTTTTCCCAAAGGTAGGGGAGTCTAAAACTAGAGGGCATAGGTTTAAATGAGAGGAGGGAAATACAAAGGGGTTCAGAGGGACAATTTTTTTCATGCAGAGGGTGGTGAGTGTCTGGAGCAAGCTGCCAGAGGTAGTCGTAGAGGCAGGTATAATTTTATCTTTTAAAAAACATTTAGATAGTTACATGGGTAAGATGGGTATAGAGGGATATGGGCCAAATGTGGACAATTGGGACTAGCTAAGAGGTTTAAAAAAGGGGTGGCATGGACAAGTTGGGCTGAAGGGCCTGTTTCCATGCTGTAAACCTCAATGACTCCATGATACTGTTCCAACACAATTAATTAATTCAGCTTTTGGGGCCCCACAAAAGCAGGGGGAGTCGAACGGAGGCCTTACTGCGGTCTCTCTGTTGGGTGCCAGGGCCTCTGCACGTCTCCTGCATCTGGGTATCAGGCACGGAGCTGTATAATTTGTTTAAATGAGAATTTGAATACAATTTTAATTTCATCTGGGGGCCCATGACTAAAGTCTCTGAGCTGCTAGCCTCTTTCCACCTCGCCAGGAGTGTTTCACTCCAGTGGGGTTTAGTGTAGGTCCCCAGTGGTGGGGAACTGGAGGCCCGAGCCTGCTGGATTGAAGTGTGGGGGTGGGGGGCAATGGAGCCCCCCAGAAGTCGGGTGCTGGATGGTGTGCACACTTGGCATTTCCACCTTGGCAGTGCCAACCAGGGTCCCCCAGCACTGCCCAATGGGCAAAGTAGCAACGTCCAGCGGGGCACCTTGGCACTGTCCACAGGCACAGACTGTGCCAAGAGGTGGGGTCTCCAGGGGCAGGGCCTAATGTAGGCAGGGGCTCTGGGGGAGTGGATCAGTGGGTATGGGGAGTCCCGCTGCCACTCTGCATTTGGGCTGAGTGACAGAGGGAGGGAGGGCACCGATCGGGGCTGGCCATCGGGGTGCGAGGGTCCTGCCTGTTGGGGAGCAAGGCTGTGTGTGAGGGGAGGTTTTGTGCTGCGAAGGAGGAAGGGATTGCTGGTGAGGGGTGTGGGATTGGGGGTGAAATGATCGAGGCAGGCTCGGGCATGTTTGGGAGGGCCAACAATCGGGCCACGGGGGGGAGGGGGCGCTTGGCTGGTGATGCAGGGGTCAGGGGGCTGGCCAGTGATCGACTTGACCAGCGATTGGGAGGCTGGCAGTGTGAGGCCACTGCACACGCACTATCTCAGCGCTGACAGATCAGCACTTCCGCAGTGGCCTGCTCAGTGCTGTGCTGCTGGCCTCTCCAGCAAGGGTAGGCCTCGCCCTCTGATTGTTAGCATGGTACAGGATAGCGCACTCTGTAGTGCGCAGAGTGTGGGAGGTTCATTTTGGAAACCCTGCTGAAAGAAATAGTGTTTACCCGAGTTCGACACTTAGAATTTTTTTTGGTAGAATCCCCCAGTCGTCTCTGATGTTGTTTGCACTACTGCCCACTGTGTCGAGAAAGGTACTGACCTGTTCCTTGCTAGTTTTTTCTGTGAGTGCCAAATCTGTCAATTCTAAGTTTGATGTTCAAAGCACCCTAGAAAGCCTAAGATTTTCTTCACAGCTTTTCTTTACTCAAGCCTTCCTTTGGGTTCTTTTGGCATTTTTCCTCCAGAGGTGTCCTTTCTTTGCAATTGTTTCGCTTGCTGCTTTTTCAGCTAATGGGCTATTTATTCATAGAACCATAGAACTCAGTACTCTGTGACACAACCATCTGTTATCATCATTTTGGGTCTCTGCTCAGGTTGTTCTGGGTTGGGATGGGTAGGGACGAGGAGAGGCAAGCTGTTGGTGACCTTTAACTTCCATTAAACATTCTTCTAACTACGCACAGAGTAAGAATCAACATTGAACCTTCCCTCAGTGTCCTCTGTTGTCATGTGATCTTACATCACTGGGGATATGGTGGTGTGGTAATATCACTGGATTCATAATTCAGATGCCTAGTTAATGCTCTGGTGATATGGGTTCAAATCCTACCACTGTAACTGGTAACTTGGTCACTGTAAACTGGTGGAATTTTGGAGTGGCATGATGGCAAGTGGTTAGCACTGCTGCCTCACAGTGCCAGGGACCTGCATTCAAATCTGGTCTTGGTTGACAGTCTATGTGGAGTCTGCACATTCTCCACGTGCCTGCGTGGATTTCCTCCAGGTGCTCTGGTTTCCTTCCACAGTTCAAAGATGCGCAAGTTAGATTGATTGGCCATGCTACTTTGACCCCTAGTGTCAGGGGATTAGCAGGGTAAATATGTGGGGTCATTGGGATAGGGTCTGGGTGGGATGCAGGCTCGATGGGCTGAATGGCCTCCTTCTTCACTGGCAGGATTCTATGGTGATGCAGTTAGTCTATTTATATGAATCTTTCACACAGTGTTGAAGAGCAGCCCCCTATAAATCAGTATAGCTTCTCTTGAAGGTGGGCAGGCTGACTTTAAGAGCTGGAGGCTGCCTGGAACAGATGCTGGCCTTGCATGCTGTTGGGACCCCGTTGTGCATACAGACAGACAGTAGCATGGGTTGTGCTGGGCTGTCGCCGATAACATTCAATTAGGAGGCAGCACTAAGCTTGCTTTCCACAGCAAGAGTGAGAATATGTGCAAGTTGGTTGCAGATCACAGCGCTCATCCCGAAAATAGGTAGAACAATCTTTGTCGCCAGAGCTCTGATTTTTCCAATTATTTAACTGGAAATAACTTCTCTTCATCTGGTTCTTCATGTTAGTCAAACAGAGTGACATAATAAATGCAGAATAAGAGTTGAGAGAGACGCAGATTTGGGTAATGACAGTGTATGTAAGGAATTTGAAGTGCTGTCAGAAAAGGGGTGTCAAGTATGTGAGAGACGAGGTGCCATGGTACCAATCAACTCTTAGCATGTGATGGTCATTGGCCATTGGACCAATGGATTGCCAATATGTGGTGGCTGGTTGGTCATTATACTTTTTTTATTAAGCTTATTTATTGGTGTCACAAGTAGGCTTACATTAACATTGCAATGAGCTGACTGTGAAAATACCTCACTCCAGTGCCTGTTTGGGTATACTGATGGAGAATTTGGCATGGCCAATGCGCCTCATAGTGTCATGGAGTCATTGAGTCATAGAGGTTTATAGCATGAAAACAAGCCCTTCGGCCCAACTTGTCCATGCCACCTTTTTTTTAAACCCCTAACCTAATCCCAATTGCTTGCATTTGGCCCATATCCCTCTATACCCATCTTACCCATGTAACTGTCTAAACAATTTTTAAAAGACAAAATAGTACCCGCCTGTACTACTACATCTGGCAGCTTGTTCCAGTCACTCACCACCCTCTGTGTGAAAACATTGCCCCTCTGGACCCTTTTGTATCTCTTTTGGACTGTGGGAGGAAACCAGGGCACCTGGAGGAAACCCAGACAGACATGGGGATAATGTGCAGACCCACCACAGACAGACAGCCAAACCGGGAATCGAAGCCGGATCCCTGGCAGCGGCACTAATCACAGTGCCACCGTGCAGCCAACGGTCTGCCATTGTGTGATAATCACCAGTTATTGTACAAATGGGGTTGCCAACATGTAATGGCCAGTTGGCCATTATATCAATGGTCTGCCAGTCTGTAATGGTCAGCTGGTCATTAAGCCAGTTGGTTGCCTCGTACGAAGAAAAGCCTTGAGGACAAGTATGATGTTTTTTTTTTCTCTCTGAGACAGGATAATGATCGCACAGGGCAAAAAATTATTTCCATTGTTAAGAGCTTCAATGTCAGGTAATATTCTGCTGAAAAAAAAATTAAACACTTAAAAATTCAACCGGAATTTTTTTTTTGGAAAATGTAATGAGGCATAAATTAATACTGTGAGAAACCTAATGTTCAATCAGTATGTATTCTCTCATGCGTGTCCCCCTAGTATTGTGTTGGTACTGACAGCATTGTACTGCTTCAATTGCTGTGCTCACTTATAATAAAAGATTAATGTGGGAAGTATATTTTAGTTGGCCGAGATTAATTGCATCCCTTACTTTCTAACTGTAAAGATATTTGCAAAGAGTAATCCTGACGGCCGTTCCGTCAACAAGTACAGGGGAAAATTAATAGACATTCTTTTCCAGGGATCCTTGGAGGGTTTGCCAAAACAGTCCAAACATCTGGGGAACAACTGCCTGCGAGATACATGGTGGAGGAAAGGCTTTGACTGAGCTTCTGTTTTAATATAGTCTGATGACTCTTTAATTGCTATGTTTTTTTTTATTTTATCGACTGAGATAATAATCCAGCCCTAAAAATGTTCTCATTTTGTCAGTCAGCCCAGGCTGGTACATTTCTATTTTTTTATTCATTAGTGTCACAAGTAGGCTTATATTAACACTGCAATGAAGTTACTGTGAAAATTCCCCAGTTGCCACACTCCGGCGCCTGTTCGGGTACACTGAGGGAGAATTTAGCACGGCCAGTGCACCCTAACCAGCACGTCTTTCGGACTGTGGGAGGAAATTGGAGCACCCGGAGGAAACCCATACAGGCACGAGGAAAACGTGTAGACTTCGCACAGACAGTGACCCAAGCTGAGAATTGAACCCAGGTCCCTGGTGCTATGAGGCAGCAGCGCTAACCACTGTGCCACTGTGCTGCTCTGCTGTTGCCCTTGACACCTCTCATAGATCCATCTTTTGTCCATTTCCTTTTGCTTTGTCACATTATCCATTTTATGATTTAATCTCTCTCACTCTTCATCCCATCACAGATCTTCCTCCTTTGGCCCTCTTGGTTTGATTTATTATTGTCACTTGTAGTAACATACAGTGAAAAGTATTGTTTCTTGTGTACTGTACAGTTAAAGCATACTGTACACAGAGAAGGAAAGGGGAGAGTGCAGAATTTAGTGTTACAGTCCGAGCTAGGGTTTGGATAAAGATCAACTTAATGTGAAGTAGGCCCTTTCAAAAGTCTGATGGCAGCACAGAAGAAGCTGACCTTGAGTCAGTTGGTTTGCATTCCCTAGCCACTGCACTTCCTTAAAAGCTGTTGTATCTCCAATTTCTTGTGGTTGTGAAGAGAGGTCACTGAATTGAAAAACTGGACTGAAGTTTCCCTTGGCAGCAGAAACCCAACATTGGGACCATTCGCAAATCCTGATTCCGCATCTAGGTTAATACGAGCGGCAGTCGAACAGTGCACTTAAGTGACCACTAATTGCATACGTAAGGGCCTCTATTGGTGCTGAGGTGGAAAGGTCTGTCCATGGACCTTCTCATCAAATGTATCCACCCACCACGGTCCGAGCAAGTCAAATGTCTCCACCACAAAACATGCTGTGGGTGAGGGCACAGGATTCTGGCCTCTGAGAGGGAGACGTGAAGTGGGTAAAACTATAATCAAAACTGGAATGCATAAGGATGATTCATGCTGAAAATTGGTCAAACTGTACCATTGTTGATCAGTTCAAATTTAGTCCACTGCATCAGTCAATTGTCTGAGCACAAATCCAGCCTTCACATCGAGCTGATGTTACATATCTCCACATTAGAAACATAGAAATAGAGGAAGAGGAGGCCATTCAGCCCTTCAGGTCTATTCTGCCGTTCAGTTGGGTCATAATGATCTGCTTTAACTCTCCGTACCCTCTTGATTGCTTGATCTTTAATACCACTAGCTATCAAAAATCTACTGCCCTCACATGCAAATTTTTACCTGACCCCCAGACTGAGCATCTTATTGAAAGTTCCAGCTGAATGGGGGACATGAATGTAGCTGAGGAGAACATTGGGTTGCAGGGGTGTAAACTAGACAGTATTGCAGTTGATAAGGGGGATGTGCTGGATATTCTTGAGGGTTTGAAAATAGATAAGTCCCCTGGTCCAGACAGGATTTACCCTAGGATTCTCTGGGAGGCAAGAGAGGTGATTGCAGAGCCTCTGGCTCTGATCTTCAGGTCGTCGTTGGTCTCAGGTGTAGTACCGGAAGATTGGAGGATAGCGAATGTTGTCCCATTGTTTAAGAAGGGGAACAGAGACTTCCCCGGGAATTATAGACCGGTGAGTCTTACTTCTGTTGTGGGCAAGGTTTTAGAAAAAATTATTAGGGATAGGATTTATAGATATTTGGAGAGTAATGAATTGATTGGAGATAGTCAGCATGGTTTTGTAGCGGGTAGGTCGTGCCTTACTAACCTTATTGAGTGTTTTGAGAAAGTGACCAAAGAGGTGGATGGGGGTAAGGCAGTTGACGTGGTATATATGGATTTTAGTAAGGCGTTTGATAAGGTTCACCATGGTAGGCTTCTGCAGAAAATGCAGATGTATGGGATTGAGGGTAATCTAGGAAATTGGATCAGGAATTGGCTAGCAGATAGGAGACAGAGGGTGGTGGTTGATGGTAAATATTCGTCATGGAGTTCAGTTACGAGTGGTGTGCCTCAGGGATCTGTTTTGCGGCCACTGCTGTTTGTAATTTTTATTAATGATCTGGATGAGGGTATAGTTGGGTGGATTAGTAAATTTGCTGATGACACCAAAGTCGGAGTTGTGGTAGATTGTGAGGAAGGGTGTCATAGTTTGCAGGGAGACTTAGACACATTGCAGAGCTGGGCCGAGAGGTGGCGGATGGAGTTTAATGCGGAGAAGTGTGAGGTAATTCACTTTGGCAGGAATAACAGATGTGTCGAGTATAGGGCTAACGGGAGGACTCTGAATAGTGTGGATGAACAGAGGGATCTAGGTGTATGTGTACATAGATCCCTGAAAGTTGGGAATCAAGTAGATAAGGTTGTTAAGAAGGCATACGGTGTCTTGGCGTTTATTGGTAGGGGGATTGAATTTAGGAGTCGCAGCGTCATGTTGCAACTGTACACGACTCTGGTGCGGCCGCACTTGGAGTATTGTGTGCAGTTCTGGTCCCCACATTATAGGAAGGATGTGGAGGCTTTGGAGAGGGTGCAGAGGAGGTTTACTAGGATGTTGCCTGGTATGGAGGGGAGGTCCTATGAGGAGAGACTGAGGGATTTGGTGTTGTTTTCGCTAGAAAGAAGGCGGCTAAGAGGGGATCTTATTGAAACATATAAGATGATTAGAGTTTTAGATAGGGTGGATAATGATAGCCTTTTTCCTCGGATGGAGAAAGCTAGCACGCGGGGGCATGGCTTTAAATTAAGGGGGGGTAGTTATAGGACGGATGTCAGGGGTAGGTTCTTTACCCAGAGGGTGGTGAGGGATTGGAATGCCCTGCCTGCTGCAGTTGTAAATGCGCCTAGTTTGGGGGTGTTTAAGAGATCTGTGGATAGGTTTATGGACGAAAAGGGATTGGTTTAGGTTAGACGGTCATTGTTTTTTAACTGGTCGGTGCAACATCGTGGGCCGAAGGGCCTGTTCTACGCTGTAATGTTCTATGTTCTATGTTCTATATGTTTATGTTGAGAGAAACTGGAATGAATACAGCAAATCTAAAAATCTCAGTATGTGGTTTTAATATTTGCAAGAAATCCACTCCAGTTCAATGCTGGCATCTCCACATCTTTAATATTTGTGCCAGGAAGCATGTTGAGCACACATGCTGGACAACATCCTTTGGCTTAGTCAACATCCTTCATTTTAGCCAACATCCTCCAAGCAAACAGGATGGTGGTCACTTTCTTGCTGCACTCAGTTTCTAAGATTTGGTTGACAAGCAATTTTGGAGCATCCTCAAGGTGTTTGATTGTGGTATCTTAACATTTTTCCAAAACGTTGCTAACGTGATGCAGAGGCCAGTTCCTGCTTTTAAAAGTCTAACAGTTCCTACCTTGTTTTGGAGGATAGGTCATAATCTGTGCCACATGATGTTCATGTCCTTGGGCATACAATTCTGCCCCGGCCTGTTTATCACCTTCTGAACATTTGTCCAGCAGGCGATCTGTTTTCAATTTTTAATGCCTTGATTCATAGGAGACTCACGCTTTTTGAATGTATAAATGCCATATTTAAAGCTGGATTCTCTCATTACTCTGCATTAAAACTGTATTCCTTCATTGCATGTTTTTCAACTTCGCCCTTGAATGATTTTGCTCTAATATTTAATGATACATCTTGGAGGGAATGTTGTGGGTGGAAGAGAGATTCTGTAGAGTCCAAGTCAGTTGTGAATAACTAAAAATGAGGCAGACATGGATAGTGACAAAAAGGTCATTGAAGAGCCACAAGAACAAGCGACAAGAATATGACAAGTTGAACATTTACTAAACATTGAGACAACAACACGACAGAGCCTGCAGCAATGTTTTGAGAAAATATACAGTATCACAGAACTCACAAGTTCCCTTTGCTGGTTAGCTGAACTATCTTTCTAAAAAGAACATTCTGCTCTGCAAAATGGGCAGCACGGTGGCACAGTGGTTAGCGCTGCTGCCTCACAGTGCCAGGGGACCAGGTTCGATTCCGGCCTTGGGTGACTGTCTGGGTGAAGCTTGCACATTCTCCCCGTGTCTGTGTGGGTTTTCTCAGGGTGCTCTGGTTTTCTCCCACAATTCAAAGATGTGTGAGTTAGGTCCCCAGTCTCCAGCTAATTCGATTCACCCCACTTAATACCAAGAAACGGTTGGAGGCACTGGATACTGCAAAGGCAATGGGCCCTGATAACATTCCAGCAATTGTACTGGAGACTTGTGCTCCAGAACCTGCCAATCCCTAGCCAAGCTCTTCCAGTACAGTTACAACACTGGCTTCTACCTGACAATGTGAAATATTGCCCAGGTATGTCCTGCACACAAAAAGCAGGAAAATCCAACCCAGCCAATTACCACCCAATCAGTCTACTCTCGATCATCAGTAAAGTGATGGAAGGGGGTCATCAACAGTGCTATTAGGCAGCACCTGCTCAGCGATAACCTGCTCAGTGACGCCCAGTTTAGGTTCCACCAAGGTCACTCAGCTCCTGACCTCATTACAGCCTTGGTTCAAACATGGACATAAGAGCTGAATTGCAGAGGTGAGGTGAGAGTGACAGCCCTTGACATCAAAGCTGCGTTCGACCGAGTGTGGCACCAAGGAGCCCCAGCAGAACTAAAATCAATGAATATCGGGGGCAAACTCTCCACTGGTTGGAGTCATGCCTGGTACATAGGAAGAGGTTGTGGTTGTGGAGGGTCAGTCATCTCAGCTCCAGGGCATCGCTGAGGGAGTCCCTCAGTGTAGTGTCCTAGGCTCAACCATATTCAACTGCATCATCAATGACTTTTCCTCCCTCATAATGTCAGAAGTGGAGGTGTTCATCGATGATTGCACAATGTTCAGCACCATTTATAGCTCCTCAGATACTGAAGCAGTCCATGTTCAAATGCAACAAGATCTGGACAATATCCAGGCTTGGGCTAAAATGTAGCAAGTAACATTCACACCACACAAATGCCAGACAATGGCCATCACCAACAAGAGACACTCTAACCATCGTCGCCTGACAGTCAGTGGTGTTATCATCACTGAATCCCTCAACATTCTTGGGGTTACCATTGACCAGAAAATCAACTGGACTCACCACATAAACAGAGGCTATAAGGGCAGGTCAGAGACTTGGAATACTGTGGCGAGTAACTCACCTTCTAACTCCCCAAAGCCTTTCCACCATCTACAAAGCACAAGTCAGGAGTGTGATGGAACAGTCTCCACTTGCTTGGATGAGTGCAGCTCCAACAATACTCATGAAGCTTGAACCATCCAAGAACAAAGCAGCCCACTTGATTGGCACCACATCTACAAACAACCACTCCCACTACCATCAACACTCAGTAGCAGCAGTATGTACTATCTACAAGATGCACTGCAGCAATTCATCAAAGATCCTTAGGCAGCAACTTCCAAACCCACAACCACTTCCATCTCAAAGGACAAGGGCAGCAGATACATGGAATACCGCCGCCTGCAAGTTCCCTTTCAAGCCACACACATCCTATCTTGGGAATATATCGCCGTTCCTATGCAGTCGCTGGGTCAAAATCCTGGAATTCCCTCCCTAACAACTTAGTGGGTCAACCCACAGCACGTGGACTGCTACAATTCAAGAAGGCAGCTTATCACCACCTTCCCAAGGGCAACTAGGGATGGGCAATATATCCTGGGCAGCCAACAATGCCCATGTCCCACAAATGAATAAAGAAAAAAGCTAAGTTGATTGATCATGCTAAATTACCTCTTAGTATTAGGAGATTGGTAGGGTAAATACGTGGGGTTATGGAGATAGGGCTTGGGTGGGATTGTTGTGGTTCTAAAAAAGTTCCCAATTGAACTTACATCAGTAAAGCAAATTGTAAACTAGTGGTTATAAGATCCAAATAAAACAGCTGTTAGCATTTCCATTTTGCCCTCTGGTCCCCACAATTTATTTTCATAGTTCTGCTCTCTGCTCTTGAAAGAACTCCCTTCACTCGTGTCTGGTCCCATCATAGAATCGTAGAGTTGTGCAACACAGTAAGAGGCCCTTCAGCCCATTGTGTCTGTGCCAGCCACAGTCTATTCTAATCCTTTTTTGCAGCACTTGGTCTGTAGTCTTGCATGCCATAGAGTGTCAAGTGCATTCACAAGTGCCAACACTCCATCTTGTTCAACTTCAATGGTCAATCTTCAGGTGGGAGCCTAGACATTGAGGGTGGGATTTTATAGCCTCACTTGTCCCAAAACTATTCTGCTCAAGGTCAACAGACCTTCCCATGCTCTGCCCCTTGCCCGCTCCAACTCCCGTGGCACGCGGGCCGGTAAAATTCCGGCCTGAATATCAACATCATTTAATGAATCACTAAGGATCACACACAGTTGAGGGAAATTCTGAACTGTTTTGTTGTGTCCAAGTGCAAAGCCATCTATTTTGATCTAAAGAAGGGTAAGCCAAGCTATTTTTAAATGGTGAAAAGTTAAAGACAGTGATCCAAGGTTTAAACAGATCACACAAATTGTAATGGTCAGATACAAAAAATAACCCGAGAAGCCAACAGAACGCTTACCTTTACTTTTATTTAATTCTTCCATGATGGAATGTGAGCATCGCGACTAGATCAGCATATCTTGCCCAACATTAGCTATCCTTGAGAAGATGATGGTGAGCTGCCTTCTTGAAGCGCTGCAGCCCTGTGGCGTAGGCACACCCACCATGCAGTTAGGGAGAAGGTTCCAGGATTTTGACCTAGCAACAGTAAGGAACGGCGATATATTTTTAAGACAGGATTGTGTGTGTCTTGGATGGAAACCTGCAGGTGGTGGTGTTTACATATCAGACAGCTGGATTATAAAGGACAGGATATTTTATTGTATCTGTACAGTGTCTTCATCAGACAACATCTGAAACACTGTGTACAGTTCTGGGCACTCTACATTAGAAAGGATACATTGACTCTGGAGGAGTTGCAGCAAAGAGTGTCACCAAGGATCAAAGGCTTAAATAATCGGACGAGATTATAAAAAATTGGCTTGATTTCCTGGAATTTGACCACTAAGGGTAATGGGTGGTATGGTGGCACAATGGTTAGCACTATTGCCTCTCAGTGCCAGGGAGCTGGTTCAATTCCGGCCTCGGGTGACTGTCTGTGTGGAACTGCACGTTCTTCCCATGTCAAAGAAAGAACAAAGAACAAAGAAAGCTATAGGACAGGAACAGGTCCTTTGGCCCTCCAAGCCTGCACCGACCATGCTGCCCAACTTAACGAAAACCCCCTGCCCTTCAGGGGATCATATCCTTCTCTTTATGTATTTGCTTCCACTACCTCCTCCGGCAATGAGTTCCAGGCACCTACCACCCTCTGAGTAAAAAACTTGCCTTGTACATCTCCTTTAAACCTTGCCTGTCACACTTTAAACCTATGCCCCCTAGTAAATGACTCTTCCACCCTTGGAAAACGCTTGTGACTATCCACTCTGTCCATGCGCCTCATAATCTTGTAGACTTCTATCAGGTCTCTCCAGGTCTGTCGCTCCTATTAGAACAAACCAAGTTTCTCCAACCTCACCTCATAGCTATCGCTCTCCATACCAGGCAACATCCTGGTAAATCTTATCTGTACCTTCTCCAAAGCCTCCACATCCTTCTGGTAGTGTGGTGAGCAGAACTGAACACTATTTTTCAAGTGCAGCCTAACTTAGGTTCTATAAAGCTGCAACATGACATGCCAATTTTTAAACTCAATGCCCACTTCCATGAAGGCAATCCACCAATCCTTGTGTCTTCCTCAAACTTACTAATCAAACCAGTTTCATTTTCCTCCAAATTATTTTTATATATTACAAACAGCCAAGGTCCTAGCACTGATCCCTGAGGAACATCACTTGTCAAAGCCCTCCATTCAGAAATGTACCTTTCCACTGCTACCCTCTGTCTTCTATGACCGAGCCAGTTCTGTATGTACCTTGCCAGTTCACATCTGTTCCCAAGCAACTTCACCTTCTGCACCAGTCTGCCATGAGGGATTTTGTCAAAGGCCTTAATGAGGTCCATGTAGACATCGTCCACTGCCCTACCCTCATCAATCATCTTTGAAAAACTCAATAACGTTAGTGAGCACAACCACCTCTTCACAAAACCATGTTGCCTCTTGTTAATACATCCAGTTATTTCCAAGTGGAAGTAAATCCTCAAAGAATCTTCTCCAGCAATTTCCCTACCACTGACGTCAGGCTCACTGGCTTGTAATTAGCTGGATTATTCCTGCTTTCTTTCTTAAACAAAGGAACAACATTGGCTATTCTCCAATCCTCTGAGACCTCCCTTTAGTCAGTGAAGATGCACAGATTTCTCTCAAGGCCCCAGTAATTTCCTTGCGTGCTTTCAGTATTCTGTGGTGCATCTCATTAGGCTCTGGGGACTTGTCTACCTTAATGTTTCTCACGAAACCCAATACCTCCTCCTTTTTGATCTGCTTGGCATGTCTGCATGCGCTTCCTCTGGGTGCTCCAGTTTCCTCCCACAGTTCAAAGATGTGAGGGTTAAGCTGACTGGTCATGCTAAATAGACACTTAGTATCAGGGTAATAGGGTAAATACATGTCATGGTGGGGGAAGGGTTTGGGTGGGATTGTTATTGGTGCAGGGCCTATGGGCTGAATGGCCTCCTGCACTGTAGGGATTCTATGATTCTATTTGATCGATGTTTTTAGTATTTTGAAAATAATTGCTAAAGTAGATGGAGCCAATTATCTTCTGTGGGAGTCGGCAAGTCTAGGACAAGGGAACATGACCTTCAAGTCAGATTAAAACAGTTCAGGAAAGAAGTTACATTTCTCCATGAAAAACGTTGTAGATTTCCAGCAAGTTCACTGGATTGTTTCCAGAGATGAGGGGTTTGTCATATAAAGAAAGATTGAACAGTTTAGGCCGATACTCTCTGGAATTTAGAAGAATGAGGGGAGATCAAATTGAGGTAAATAAGATGATAAAAGATATGGAGAAAGTAGACGTGGGGCGGATGCTTCCTCTTGTGGGGCATTGTAAGACGAGAGGTCATAGATAAGGAGCAGCAAATTTAAAACAGAGTTGAGGAGAAACTGCTTCCCCCAAAGGGTTGTGAATCTGTGGACTTCACTACCCCAAAGTGTGCTGGATGCTGGGACAGAGTAAATTAAAGGAGGAGTTAGACAGATTTTTAATTAGTAATGGGTTGAAGGGTTATGGGGAGAAGGCAGGAAAATGGGATGAGGAGAATATCAGCCATGATCGATTGGCAGAGCGGATTTGATGGACTGAATGGCCTAATTCTGCTCCTATATCATATGAACTTATAAATGTGGCAGAAGTATAGTAATTACTAAAAAAAGCTTCCTATGAATCATTCAAAATGGTGTCCACTCATCCATCAAGCTGCCTCAAGATTTGAGTCCCAATATTTAAAGGATGAGGCAGAGTGGTGGTAGAGAAGGAAAGGGAAGGAAGCAGACCCTGTACTCTGGATCTCATTATCTTATTGACGTCCTACACCAGGTGACCAAACCTTTGCTGTTCGAGAATTGGAATGTTCAGACTCAGAGCAGAAACTCAGGACCTGGAGTAGATGTCACCTTAAATCAATGGACAGCTGATGGTGAGAGTAGAAATGTGGAACTCCCATCCATGACCGTGCTAAATTCTCCCTCAGCGTACCCGAACAGGCACCAGAATGTGGCAACTAGGGCATGGCAGCATGGACACGTTGGGCCGAAGGGCCTGTTTCCATGCTGTAAACATCTATGACTCTATTTCCACAGTCACTTCATTGCAATGTTAACGTAGGCTTACTTGTGACATTGACAAATAAACTTTAAAACTTGTTTTAACAAAAAGCAGTAAAAGTTAGTTCGATTAATAATTCTAAATCTGCGATTGATAGATCTCTGTCAATGAAAGTATATATTCAAGCCAGGGCAAATGGATGGTGTTAGGATTCACATCAGCCACGATTTCATTGAAAGGCAATGTGATGGTACTGTGCTATTAACATATTTTATGTCTGAGGAGGACTGTTTTAGGATTCATTGCTTTGTTACAAGCAGTCAGTTTGTCTGACAGGAATGCAGCAGATGCTGGAAAACAGGATAATTACTCATTTTAGCCATGCGAGTGTTTATTTAGCAGAAAGGCTTCAACTTACCAAAGAAGAGGATCTTTGGGCTGTTTCTTGATTAAAGTAGTGAAAAGGTGAGTTAGCTATATCATGTCAATAGTCATGTGATACTAGAAATGGGAGAAACTAGGTTTGCAGCTCAGAAAAACATCTTTCTGAGTTCAGTTGCTGGAGACGGCTGGATGGGATGCTCTTTTGGAGGGTAGGTGTAGTCTCAGTGGGCTGAATGGCCTCCTTGTTCAGCGTATGGAATTTAAAGTTCCGTGGACATGTACTCCATGGTGCAAGTGGGCATCCGCAAGTGCCAACATCAGAGGATGGCACCTCTTCTCAAGCCCACTCCAGCTGCCCCTCTCTCCCAAGGAGGAAGACAGGGGTCTTTGGACACCCATAGGAAGGAGGATCAGCTGGTGAAAAGCCGGGTCCATCACACGATTCCAGGGGAGTCTCATCCATCTTAATCTCCATGTCCTGTGACCACTTATGTTCCAGCTCCACAGGCCAAGAATGGTGGCATTGCCACAGGGTAGGACCCCAAAAGCAGGCCAGGGCCCTCTGACCCTACAGAGGACGCCCATCATCACAGACAACAGGGCATGGCAGGCAGCCTCCACCTCCACTGTGGGTGATGGGGATGCGCCAAGGTGTACTGGCAGGGTTAGGAAGACTAAGAATGTCTTGTTGCACAGAATAGGCACAGATGTTAGGCACCTGTAGATCGTGTCCACCTCAATAAGTAAACTCTCACTTATTGGACCCTCTATATGGCTCCTTGTTCTGAAGAGATGTCTTCCTATAATTGCTGCTTGGATTTCTGTACTAGAGAAAGGCTCGGTTCTCAGTGCAGAACCTCCTCCTCGTGCTCTCTGAAAGGTTGTCAGCGCATTGGTACTGACCCCTCATAGTGACTGAACACATCAGACATGTCTCTTTCTTATAGGGAATGAGAATATCTCCTTAATGGTGTTTAGAGCTAGCACCACTCATCCCAATCATTGTCAGTGTGAGTTCCCTGCACATATTGTCTTGCTGCTCATGCTCACAAAACCATCATCTCAGCCTCCTGTCACACTGAACCTCAAAGTCACAGATCACTAAGAAGCTTAGATGAAGAGAGGTGAAACTCTCTGCGTGACAGTGCCACTGATAGCAGGCGAGCTGCCATTAGTCAGACAGGAGTCAGGCAAGTGGAATGTCATGGAATCTCTGAGAATCTATGCGTTGTCCCCATAGAAAGTCATCATTGTCTTCCAAGTCACTCACCGTCCTATCTTGGAAATATATCGCCATTCCTTTACTATCATTGGATCCTGCAAATCCCTCCCGAACAGCACTGTGGGTGTAACTACACTACATGGACGGCAGCAGTTGAAGAAGGCAGCTCACAACCACCTTCTGAACGGCAGTTCAGGCTGTTCAATTGGTCGAGCCAGCAATGACCACAACCCAATAATAAATTTTAAAATTGTCTCACCATTGGATCTGCACTTGTCAGTGATTGGTTTGCAGAAACCCCATCACCTCTCTCCTTCAGTCCCTGTGCTTCAGTTCCTGTATCTTCAGCCCCTGTAACTGGGCAGCACAGTGGCACGTCATTAGCATATCTGCCTCATAGCATCAAGAACCCAAGTTCAATCCCTGGCTTGAGTCACTGTCTATGTAGAGTCTGCACGTTCTCCCCGTGTCTGTGTGGGTTTCCTCCGGGTGCTCGGGTTTCCTCCAACAGTCTGAAAGACGTGCTGGTTAGAAGCATTGGTCATGGTAAATTCTCTTGCAGTGTGCCCGAACAGGCGCTGGAGTGTGGCAACTAAGGGATTTTTAAAGGAAGGTCATTGCAGTGTTAATGTAAGGCTACTTGTGACAATAATAAATAGATTTTTAAAGAAACTTTAAATACCCATCCCTGTATCTTTAGCCCCAGTACCTTCAATCCCTGTACCTACAGCCCCTGTACCTTCAATCCCTGTACCTACAGCCTCTTTATCTTCAATCCCTGTACCTACAGCCCGTTTACCTTCAATCTCTGTACCTTCTGCCCCTGTGTCTTCACCCTTCAGCTCCGGTGCATTGGCCCATTCTGGCACCAGTGCCTTTGCCAGTCACCCCCCCTCACCTTTGCCAGTTGCCCAGGATTTTGAAAGTGGGGAATTCGGCTATGGCAATGCCATTGAATGTCAGGGGGGTGTGGAAATGGGTAGATTCTCTTTTATTTGGAGATGGTCATTGTCTGGCACGGGTAAGCCATGATTTTTACTTGTCATGCATTTGCCCAGACCTGAATGTTTTCCAGTTCTTACTGCAAGTAGGCAAGGACCACCTCATTCGCTAAAGAGTTGTGAATGGAACTGAACACTGTAGGGCAATCACATCTTAACTTCTGACCTTATGATGAAACAACTGATGATGGTTGGGCTGGGGACGTTACACCGAGCGGTGTTCTGGGATGATGAGCGTCCAATAATCACAACCATTTTCCTCTGTGGTCAGCCAGCAGAGATCGTTTCCCCTTGGGTCCAATTGGTTTGATTTTTGCCAGGGCTCCTTAAGGCTGAACTCAGGCAAATACTGCCTTGATGTCAAGGACAGTCACTCCCACATCATCTCTGGAACTGAGCTCTTTGTCTTCTTCCTGTAACATTGAGATAGAACATTATTAAAAGGTAACCTAATGTCGGCAAGAGCTATCCATTCTGATATCTCAATTGATATTGAGCCATGATTATTTCAATACTCACAGGAACACACTGCAGGTAATGCAATTAAATTTTCTAGTAAGAACTCTCACGGCATTGAATATTCATTCCCTTAGGACGCTTGTCTGCTCTCTTCCTGCTTTCTGCAGTGACAGAACAACATATTTTCTAATGAGTCTTTTAATAAACTTATAGGGTGTCAACAGTAGACACCAATTATTAATTAGGGAGAGACGGACTTACAAAGTTCTAGATTAGTAATAATTTGACAAAATGCCAGACTGTGATTCTGCTTACAGATAACAGATTGCAGCCCATTAGATTCACAGAACCGAACACAATGCACAGAAATATACACAGAGCGTGCTCCTTCATCACTTCAGTTCAAATTATAAATGCTTTGATTTACATAGTGCCTCTCATGTAATATTCCAGTCTGTTCCCCAGAGGGCCGAAGGAGCAAATCACCAACAATTGTTATCTTGATCTCACTGGGCAACATGGTAGCGCAGTGGTTAGCGCTACTGCTTCACAGCACCAGGGACCTGGGTTCGATTCCTGGCTTGGGTGACCGTCCATGTGGAGTCTGTACATCCTCCCCATGTCTGCGTGGGTTTCCTCTGGTGCTCCGGTTTCCCCCCACAGAGCTGGTTAGATGCATTGACAGTGCTAAATTCTCCCTCAGTATACCAAAACAGACGCCGGAGTGTGGTGACTCGGGGATTTTCACTGTAACTTCACTGCGGTGTTAATGTAAACTGACTTGTGACACTGATAAATAAACTTAAAAAAAACACCTTAAAACACTTTCAATCAGTATCAGTCCCAGAGGGGACGGAGAATCCAACAGGAGTCCCTAAAATGACATTGACGGGATTGAAGAGTTAGTCCCCACTTCCCCATCATGGGGTTCCTGCCATGAGAGGTCACCATGCCTGTCATTAGCGGGCTTCCACACTGCATCATCTCTCTTTCCCCAGGCCAATGTGATGTCACATTGACGGGTTCACAACAGGTCTGGAAAAACTGGGTCCTGGCAAAGAGAGCCCACTGGGGACGCACAGGTAAGTGCAGATGCCGGGACGGGACAGGACAGGGTTGGAGGGTGAGGTGGGGAGGTGCGCGGGCAGAACAGGGGGCAGTGGGGGGTGAGGGGGGGAGGTGGGGGGTGAGGGGGTGAGGGGGAGGGGGGATGGGGGTGAGGGGGAGGGGGGTGGGGGATTGGGGGGATGGAGGAGGGGGATAGGGGGGGTGAGGGGGGAGGGGGGGTGAGGGGGGAGGGGGGGTGGGGGGATGGGGGAGGGGGTGGGGGGGGCTTGGGGGGGTGTGGGATTAGGGGGGGTGTGGGATTGTGGGGGGGTGGGGGTGGGTTGGGGGAGGGGGGTGGGGGGGTTTGGGGCGGTGTGGGATTGGGGGGGGTGGGGGAGTGTGGGATTTGGGGGTGGGGGGGTTGGGGGGGTGTGGGATTGGGGGGTGGGGGGGTGTGGGATTGGGGGAGGGGGGTGGGGGGGTTGCGGGATGGGGGGAGGGCAAACAGCTTCCTTCTGCACTGTAGGGATTCTATGGCTCTAATAGAAAAAATGCTGAAAGTTCACGGACTCTGAAGTTAATGATGGACAATCATTAGGAGAGGCCTCACTCAGCACAATAACCATTACTTCAATTGCTGTTTGGCACTGCTCTGAACTTCCAATGTTCCTGCTTTCAGGCAAAGAAAATTAGTTGGTCCAAAGTTCCACATAAGCAAAGAAAAATGGATGCAAGCAATTGAAAGAGACAGCTTACTGCAAGTTATTAACTGGATATTGCCAATTCATAGAATCCCTTTAGTGCAGAAGAAGGCCATTCAGCCCATCAAGTTGGTACTGATCACAATTCCACCCAGGTCCCATTCACTTAACCCCACATACTAACCCAGTTTAATCCCCTTATACCAGGGTCAATTTAGCATGGCCAAACAATCTAACACACAATCTTTGGACAGTGGGGGTGAAACCAGCGCATCCACAGGAAACCCACACACATATGGGGAGAATGCGCAAACTCCTCACAGTGACCCGAGGCCGGAATTGAACTCAGGTCCCTGGCGCTGTGAGGCAGCAGTGCTAACCACTGTGCCACGTGCCGCCCAATTGTGAATAGGTTCGTTTCAAATTTCTTTCCACCCTTACATTAATGGAAAAATTAACCTATTTAAAATAAGACAGAGACCAGAGCAATATAATACAAATCCATCAAGCAACCTAATGTCACACATTTATAATAAAAGCAGAACTGTGTGGATGCTGGAAATCTGAAATAAAAAAACAGAAAATGCTGGAAATACCCAGCAGGTTTGCAGCATCTGGGGAGAGAATAACAGAGTTTACCCGGAATTCTCTGACCAAATCCGCAGCTGGGATTCCCGTTCAACTGCAGCGAATGGAGTTTTGACGGAGTTCCAGATTTTTGGTTCTCGCTGGCAGCAGTGGCAGGGTGTATGACATCGGAAACTTCCAGCTTTAATGTTTTGAATCTGTATGTCTCTTTGGAATTATCACACGTCACAATTTTAAGACGAGTATTTATTTTATCAATTTAGAAGCATCATAGAGGTTTACAGCATGGAAACGGGCCCTTTGGCCCAGCTCGTCCATACTGCCCTCTTTTTTTTAAAAATTCCCTAAACTTGTCCCAATTGCCCTCATTTGGCCGATATCCCTCTATACCCATCTTACCCATGCTTCTTCATGGAATAGAATCATAGAAACCCTGCAGTGCAGAAGGAGGCCATCCGGCCCATCAAGTCTGCACTGACCACAATCCCACCCAGGCCCTACTTCTACATCCTTACAGATTTACCCGCTAATCCCTCTAATTTACGCATCTCATGACACAAAGGATAGCATAGCCAATCAACCTAACCCGCACATCTTTTGACTGTGGGAGGAAACAGGGGCACCGGGAGGAAGCCCACGCAGACACAAGGAGAATGTGCAAACTCCACACAGACAATGACCCGAGCTGGGAATCAAACCCAGGTCCCTGGGGCTGTGAAGCAGCAGTGCTAACCACTGTGCTTCTTAAAAGACAAAAATGTATCTGTCTCTACTTCCACCTCTGGCAGCTTGTTCATGACACTCACCACCTTCCGTGTGAAAAAATTGCCCCTCTGGACCCTTTTGTATTTCTCCCCTCTCACCTTAAACCTATGCCCTCTAGTTTTAGACTCCCCTACCTTTGGGAGTACTTTTTACAAGGCGCACAATGATCCTCTTCTTTGCAACATGGGTGAAGGAGTTATCCTTTAATACCCAAGCAGTTATTTTCTCCTCTGTTGGAACCAGCCTCCATTCCTCAGCTATGCCTGTTAATGAACTCAGTGTACTCCACTGCTCTAATGTGCAACGGAAGAGTTTTACATCTGGGGCACATCTGTTGGAAGCAGGACTACATCTGGCTTAGCTCAAACTCTGTTCCTAATGTCTTTCCAGCGAGTAGGACAGCTGTCAAATCAGGAGAAAGCAAAATCTTACACGTGTACAGTTGAATTCATCCGGAGATCTCAGAGAACATTACACAATTGCTGGAGAAATTAGCTGAGAATAACTTGTTGGTCCTTGGTTTGCATTTTAAGTTCTAAAACCGCCCAGTATAATAGCGGATAATGTTCTAAGTGTCAAAATCACGGAATCGTACAGCTCAGATGCAGATCATTTGGCTCATTGAGCAGAATTTAATTGGAGAGAGGTGAGGGCCCCGCAACATCACTTTGTGGAGCATCGGCAGCATTAAGTTTCAACCAGGTAATTAATTGGGCAGTGGCGACCTTCCCTGGGATCAGGGACACGCCAGGGTGGAAGTCTCAGCAATCAGCGGCCAGTATCTCTTCAATCTCTCAGCAGCTCCAACAGGGAGGTGGTGGCTATTGCTGGCACTGCACCCAGCTGTCGGCCAGGATTGCCAAGGGGTCCAGGGCCACCAGTGAATGAGTGATGGGAATGGTATGGCAGACTGGGAGTCGCAGGAGAGGGGGGGAAGTCAGCAGAAAGGGCAAGGGCTGGTTCAAGGAGGGGGGGGGGGGTGGTAAGAGTGGGGGAGGGGGTGGCAGTGAAGGGGGGGAAGGGGGAAGAGGGTGGTGTGCTACCTTCCTGATGCCAGGTCCTTCAATCAGGCACAGAATGCCTTTGAATGAAGGGCTATCCCACCTCCCCTCCAACCCCACCAGCCACAAGAGACCAGGGTTCACTTATCAGATTTCGTATGTGGTGAGCTACTCCATCCACCGCTGGGTGAAAAACTACAGCAATAGGGTGAGGTATTTGAATGGACATTAATTGTCCACTTATGGGGCCTCAATTAGTAGCAGGATGAGATGGCCACCAGCAAGCCACTGACCTATTTGGGACAGAGGTGTGAATGGAACAATGTGCCACCCTCCCACCCAACCAAATGCCCATTCCGCCACAAGGTCCACCATTGAGGTGGGCAGTAAATTTTATCTGTGGCCATTAAATGTATGTCTGTGCCAGCTTTATGAAAGAAATACATAGTTAGTTCCACTATCGTGCTCTTTTCCTGTAGGAGAGGTGATGGATGGCCTAGTGGTGTTATCACTAGACTATTAATCTGGAAACTCAGTTAATGTTCTGGGGACCCGGGTTCCACCATGGCAGATGGTGGAATTTGAATTTAATTTAAAAATCTGGAATTAAGAATCTACTGATGACAATGAAACCATTGCTGATTGTCAGAAAACCTATCTTGTTCATTGATGTCCTTTAGGGAAGGAAATCTGCTGTGTTTACCTGGCCTAGGCCTATTTGTGACTCCAGCACTGTAGCAAATTTAATTGACTCTAAACTACCTCCAAGGACGGAATAAATACTGACAAGCCAGTGACACCCTTGCCCCACCGAATGAATAAAAAAAAGTCCTGCAAAATTTTCTACTTTTGCCATTGACCTTTGAAAGCTATTATTGAATCTGCTTCCACCAGCCAATAAGGCTATCCATTTCAGAGCACATCAATTCATTGCAAGAATCTCACCTTTGGCTCTTTTGCCAATGACCTTACGTTTGTGTCCTGTGATTACCAATCTTCCTGCCAGTAGGCATTATTTCTTCTTATTTACTCGATGAAAATCCTTTATGAGTTTGAACCCCGCTAATAAATTTCTGCCTAATTTTCTCTGTAAGAAAAAAATAAACATCATATTTTCTGTAATCTTTCCCCATACCGAATTTTTCATCCCAGGTAGCAGTCTAGAAAATCTCACCTGTACCTGAAGCAGATGTCACCTGCACCTACACCCCATTATAAAATGTTGAAATCATTTTTTCAGTGGTGGTTCCCAAAATTGGATATAAAAGTCCAGCTGGGATCTAAGTAGTGTTCTATTTAGTGTGATGATACTGTGCTATTTTGATATATTTTATGTTTAAGGTGGGGCTGCTTTAAGAGACAGTGTTTTGTTCCAAGAGTAGCAAAGAGCAGTTTCATTTTCATTTTGAAATGAAGAGTAGTCACTGCCTGTGCTGACAGAAGAAAAAAGTCTCTTCCCCTCTTGTTCTTCTGAGGCTTTCTGAAAGCTCCAAGATTTTTAACAAGTCACAAGCAAATATGCCTGTGCTTTGCGAACTAATTGTAAAAAGGACGTTAGATTCATAAGAGTAATATTGCTTGGTTGGAATTCATGGATATAGATTAGGAAGTAAGAATTGTATCTCGTCATGTTGATGTATTGTTCAGTTGTTAAACGTTAAGCTAATTCATTTGTTAAAGTTAAACTGAGTTATTAAGTAAAATTTATTTAGAAGTAAGCTCCCTGCTGTGTCAATATAATCGCGTCTGGAGTGAAACACCTTGGGGGCGATTCTCCCAGCCCACTGCACTGCTCTAGAAGTCCAATGGGCCGGGAGACATTAGCAGGGGCCATTTTGTGGGCTTCTTGCTGGGTGCCATAGCCACCGCCCATCTCCCAGCCCAGGATTTTCAGAGGAATCAGCTCCGCGCCGAAAATCGGCATTGAGCCAATTTTAATATGCTAATCAGCATTTCAATATCATTAGTGAGTCTGAGACTGAAATCTTTGGGCCCACTAGTGTCTACCCATACTCCCCTCTATCCTCCCCCCTCACTCCCCTCCCCCCAACACCAGGAGTGGTTCACTCCAGCAGGCTTTACTATTGCTCCCCACTAAAAGAGAATAGGTCGCCAATCCCGCTGAATTAAACGGGGGACTTTGAGGCCCCTGCAGGTGGTTGGAGGTAAGAAAGTTGCCCTTGGGCAGTGCCGGTCAGTCCCCCTGGCATTACCCAAATGGGCAAATGGGCAATGCCCAAGGGTTACCATGTCACTGCCTACTGGGTATTGAGTAGTGCCAAGGAGGCAGGGCCCCAGGGAGGAGTGGCCAATTGGGATGTGGCCTTTTGGGGTCATGATCAGTTGGGCTGGGGGAGTCCTACTGTCAATTTGTATTTGGGATCTTGGGCAGAGAGAGGGAGGATGGTGATCGGGCTGGCAATTGGGATGGCTGGGGTGGTTGGGACTGTTGGGGGGGGGGTGGGGGAGGGGCGGTCGGGGCTGCCAAGGGAGGAGTGATGTCGGTGGCGGGGGGGGAGGCGGTGGTGGAGAGGGGGTTGGAGCTACTGGAGGAGGGGATTGGGAGACCAGGGCTGGCCTGGGAATGGGGGGGACACTGGGGCTTGCCCAGTGAGGTTTGGCAAGCAGCAATCGGAGTGTGGGGATTGTCGGATTTGCAGTGATGGGGAGTTGCGGGGCTGGTCAGCGGTCAGGAGGCCAGCAATACACGGCCACTGTGCGTACACCAATCTCAGCGCTGACAGATTGGCGCGTGCGCAGTGGCCCTTGCAGCGCTATGCTGCCAGTCTCTCAGCTGGGAATCGGATCTGCCCACTGATTTTCAGAAGGAATCCCACTACAACACTCTGTGCTGCACAGAATGCGGGAGATTCAATCTGAAAATCACACTGAAAAAATCGACATATGTTAATCCAGTTTTTATGTGAATTAGGGACTTTGAATTTTTTTGGGAGAATCGCAGCTCACACTAATGCCCAAATAGAAAACATGTTGTGGTCTAGTCCGGCTTCGTAATATACCTTGGGGTTTCTAACCTGGTATTCTAACATTAGCATAACTTCTTTGTGTACTATATCCCTTTGAATCAGTTGGGAAGAAGAGTTTTCTTTAGCTTGGCCAGACTAAAGTGACATTTATTGCAAGTGTGGTCACTGATGTTTTATTAAGTTACAAAGTATTTCTAATGCAAAAGCTAGACTTTTTTACCTCAAAAAGAGAGAAATAAGTTGCATCCTGTTCAATCTTTCTTGACAGGTATAATCTCCTCAGTTTTGATTTAATTCTAGAAAGCCTGCTCCAAAGCATCTGTACGCTTTTCAGCTGGGACCAGTTTTGGTCCCACTATTTAAGGAAAGATATTATTTCATAGGAGGCAGTTCAGAGAAGGATCACTCAGGTGGTCACCAGTGTGGAGAGATTGTCCAATGAGGAAATGTTAAACAGGTCGGGGCTCTACTCTTTGGAATTTAGAAGAATGAGAGATGACCTCATTGAAAAATATAGGATTCCTCATGGGCTTGACAGAGTAAGTGCTGAGAGGATGTTTTCCCTCATGAGAGTGCCTAAGACCAGAGGGCACAGTCTCAGAATAAAGGGACATGTATTTAAAACAGATATGAGAAGGAAATTCCTCTCTCGGAGAGATGTGAGTCTTTGGAACTTGCCACAGAGCATTGTGGAGGCAGAATTCCTTGTGTCTACTTAAAGTTGATGGAGGTAGATTTTTGATCAGTAAGGGAATCAAGGGTTATGGAGCAAGGGCAGGAAAGTTGCGACGTTGGTGTACCTTTCAGAAATTTTTTTTACAATCATGCTCTCTGCAGTCGTAAGCAGACCTTTTCAGTTGCCAGGCCGTCTGCTAGAAATCATCTTATTGCCACTTCAATGGCTGAAATGGGTCTTGTTTATTTTAATTCTGGGACCTGTTATGACCTCGCATTGTGAAGGGGAAGACTGATTAACCAGTCAAAGTCAGGTGATTACTCCCCAGGAAAAAGGTCGAAGGATTCATTTTCAGTTTTAGTTTAGAACGGGATGGTCACTAAGCTGGAAAGCGATGTTCCTCTCTCTCTCTCCCTGGTTTAGGTAATTCTGCTGTTAGCTGGAAGCAATGTCCCTGGCTTATCTGTAGTAGAAAATCTGCTATTGATAGTTGGCTTGCTTAGAGCCTCTCTCTCTGATGTTTTGGGAAGCTGTTCTGACTCCAAGCTGGCTTGTATATATACCCAGAGGATTGCTAGAAGTGAACAAGGCTGGGAAGTCAGAGTTTCAATTCTCCACCCAAAGGAAAAACTTCCAGCATAACGTGAGCATTCATAACTTGCTTGTGTTAAATCTGTGGCAAGGGTTTTGTTAATGGGATTTGTTTGGTCGGAATGGTGGTTAGCTGTTAACATTTATACAACACTGTGATTTTTTTTCTTGTTTGTAAATTGGTAAAGGTTATCACTAATTTCCTTTTTATACATGTTAACTGTATTCTTAAATAAATCTTGTTTGATCAAAGTTCCTTAGTGGGTCACTGGAATCATACCTGAAACATCTCATGCTCACCCTAACCAAATTCAGATTGCAAAACTTATGATCCAGGTGGACTTTGGATTTTCTGACCTGAATTATAACAAAGTTATAGAGGTTTATAAAATGTTAAGAGGAATAGATAGGGTGGATTCTTAGAGGCTATTTCCCCGGGTTGAAATGGTCGCGACGAGAGGACACAGGTTTAAGGTGCGGGGAGGAAAGTACAGAAGTGATGTTAGGGGTAAGTTTTTCACTCAGAGGGTGGTGAGTGAATGGAATCGGCTGCCATCAGTGGTGATGGAGGCGAACTCGCTGGGGTCTTTTAAAAGACTTCTGGATGAGTATATGGGGTTTTATGGGATTGGGGGTTATAGATAGGTGTTGATGTGATCGGCGCAACTCGTGGGCCGAAGGGCCTGTTTGTGCTGTAGTGTTCTATGTTCTAAAGTGGGTGCAAGGAACATCAGATCAGCCATGATCCTATTGAATAGTGGAGCAGGCTCGAGGGGCTGAATGGCCCACTCCTGTTCCTATTTTGTATGGTCTTATGGTCTTAAAACACTGAGGGTGGGATTTTCTGGCTGCGCTCTCCTCAAGGATGGAAATTCCCACCTGAGGTCAATGGATCTTTGCGTGGTCTGGCCCCACCCATCCACTACAATTCCTATGGCAAGCGGGATGGGAAAAGTCTGCCCTGAGACAAGAATTGTGCAGTTTCCCATAAGTGTGTAACCAAAGTTCTTCTTCAGTTCTGAACTGGATCCAATCCAGTGGGAACAGGGATCAAACTCCATGCTGTTTGCATCAACATTATCCTCATAAGCTGTCCAGCCAACTAACTTTCCAAAGGAATAGACTTAATTGGCAGTAAAGTTATATTAAACATGTATAAAACTTTAGAAGTCTTTTGGCACAATGGATAGTGCTCCTACCTCTGAGCCCAATGCTCTGGGTTCAAGTCCCACTTTACAGTTACAGAAAACAATACAAATGTAATATAACTTTTCTGCTAATCAAGTCCATCAAGTTTTAAAAATGAACTTCAGCGCTTGGGCAATTTTTATAACCTTATTAAACCACATTATTATTTTTAGTGATTTATGTATCTGGGCAAATGCCCCAGTTAGCTAGGGAATTGAGTATTCATGTTGTGATAGAATTGAGGGTTAGTATAATAATGTTATTGCAGGCTTTTTTTTCAAAGGCTGATCCTGGGATCAGGGAGGTCACTGCAGGTCATAGTTTTACCAACAGTGAATCAAGAATCAAACAGTGAGAAAATGATTAATTCTACAAACTATTCAGCCATCCTTAATCGGTAAATATAAACTTGAGAGTAATATTAATAAAAGAGCGTTAATGCAGTGATGAATTTCATTTTTCATTCCTGCTGTGGGAAGCAAAGACAGACCCACAGCCCAATAACCAAAGGCAGAGATAGCAGCAAATAGCACACACTCAGGAAGATCCCAAAGTGTTTCAAGAGTCAATAAAATTACTTTTGAAGTATGTTCACTATCGTCATAAATTGTGCAAAGCCAGATCATTCATTTTTTCTGTGATATGGGTCGAGGAATAGATTTTGCAAGAACACTGGGGACAATGCTCCTGTTCTTTTTATTTCCTTTCATTGAAGATGGGCATTGCTGGTAAAGCCAGCATTTGCTACAGTCTCCAATTGTCTTTCAACTGAGTGGTCATTTCAAAGAGACAACCTGAAATGACCACTCTGTGGAACTCTTTGCCGCAAAAGGCTGTGGAGACCAGGTTATTGAGTGCCTTTAAGACAGAGATAGATAGGTTCTTGATTAATAAGGGGATCAGGGGTTATGGGGAAAAGGCAGGAGAATGGGGATGAGAAAAATATCAGCCGTGATTGAATGACAGAGTAGCCTTGATGGGCCGAGTGGCCTAATGCTGCTCCTTTGTCTGATAGTCTTATGTTCTTAACAATGTTGATGCCGATCTGGAGTCACATGTAGGTCAGACAAGAGAAGGGCAACAGATTTCCTGCCCTAAAGAAGTATGAGTGAACCAGATGGGCTTTTACAACATTTGCCAACAATTTCATGGTCACCATTACTAAGACCAGCTTTATAACGCAGACTGATTAATTGAATTTAAATTCCTCCAATTGCCATGGTGAGATCTGAACCCATGTCCTCAAAGTATTAGCCTGGGCCACTAGATTATTCACCTCATGCACTACGCCCTCCCCAGAAGTTTCATTTGAAATAATGTCATGGCATATTTTATAAAAGCAGGGTAAAGGGCTGTGGGGAAAAGGCAGGGAAGTGGCATTAGGATGGGATGGAAATTAGCCATGATCATATGGAATGGTGGTGCCTTCTCTTGCTCCTAATTCCTTTGTTCCAATGTTCCGATATCCACCCAATTGGACAGACATAACCCTGGTTCATAACGATGACACTTCCAACAGCACAGCACTCATCCTATACTGAGCTGGGATCCTCAATCCAGATTAGATGCTCAAATCTCATGAAATTAGACTCAATCCCAGAATCTTCTGATTTTGAGGTGAGAATACTACCCACTGAACGAAGGCTGTCACTGATCGGGTAGTATGATGGTACTGTTGCTACGTTTATCGTAGTGGGGACACATTTTCAATGAACAGTAAAGAATTATTGTGACAGCTCAAGGAAACATATGCAATATTCTACCCAGCATGGCCTGCAGCAGCCCAGAACATTTTGTGAAGTCATAACCTTTGTTTCAAATGTAAAAGGAGTTCAGATGGTGAACCTGAGTACTATTGACATTAACTTTACATTTTAAAATTTCAACTCTTGTGAACCCAGTGCAACAGGAAGGCAATGAGCCAACACAGTCCTTTAGCTTCATTCGGTATGGAGCGAAGACTATTACAAATCTGAACCCGCTTCCTAGTGGCATGAACATGCGCTCAAACTGGTTCATGGTTACGAATCAGAGTGTGCATTGCAGGAATAAGAACAAAGCTGAACTCCCAAGTCTATCATTTTCTTTTCCCAGTTCTCCCTCCTGTCCTGAGGGTGCTGGCCTGCAATTTCACGGTAACTTCATGACGCATTGGCACCTTGACCATTTATCATGCTCGGACCAAGGCTTGTGGGCACTTGGACCTTGGAAGGTATTGCAGCTGGGAGCCCAAATCCTGCTTTTGCCTCTCATCCATGCATGCATGCAATTTTTAAGCAAGGTCAGCAGATTCCTTCCTACCTGAGGGTGGGGGGAGCTTGCCCAATGATTCCTCCTAACCCAGTACAGAGCTGCAAAACATTATTGAGCTATTTAATGGATGCAGATATCCCCGTGCGGAGACTGAGAATTAAAGGCAAATCATAGAAACCTACAGTGTAGAAGAGGCCATTCAGACCATCAGATCTGCACCAAATCTTGACAGAATACATTACCCAAGCCCCCTCCTCATCTTATTCTCATAACCCCACACATTTCCCATGGCTAATCCATTTAGCCTACACATCTTGGGACACCGACAGGCAATTTAGAATCATAGAATCATACGGTGCAGCAGAGGCCCTTGGTCCATCCAATCTGCCCAACATGCGAGAAACACCTGAAATCCCACCTAATCCCCTCGACCAGCACTTGGCCCATAGCCTTGTTTTAACACGTAATTTAGCATGGCCAGTGCACCTGACCTGCACATCGTTGGACTGTGGGAGGAAACCGGAGCACCCAGAGGAAACCAGCCTCCCATCCGTTGATGCTCTCTACACTTCCCACTGCCTCAGCAAAACAGCCAGCATAATTAAGGACCCCACGTACCCTGGACATTCTCTCTTCCATCGGGAAAAAGATACAGAAGTCTGAGGTCATGTACCAACTGACTCAAGAGCAGCTTCTTCCCTGCCGCAGTCAGACTTTTGAAGACTTACCTTGCATTAAGTTGATCTTTCTCTACACCCTAGCTATGACTGTAATACTACATTCTGCACTCTCTCGTTTCCTTGTCTATGAATGGTATGCTTTGTCTCGCAAGGAACAATATTTTTCACTGTGTGTTAATACATGTGACAATAATAAATCAAATCAAAAACCTATGCACGGGGTGAAGGTGCGGACTCCACACAGATTGTGACTCAAGCCGGGATTCAAACCTGGGTCCCTGGTACTAACCACTGTGCCACCGTGCCACCCTCACCAATCTGTTTCAGTCACCAGTGTTTGTGGAGTTCCTTTACCCTCCAACTCAGCCAGGGGTGATCAATTCTCAGCTTAAATATATTCATGAGTCTCACTTGTTTCAATTCAGCAGTGGTATTTCCCTCAAGAACCATATTGTAATTTTCCACACCTCCTGACTGAATTCACAGTATCTAATATTGCATCCCCCAATCCACTCTTACTGATTTTAAATTCTCCCTGAATGCTAATTGTGTTTATAAATGGCCTATTAGAGCGAAATGGATCATTAGTGAAAAGTTCCCTCCCTCAGATATGAAATGATGCCTATTTGGATGATGACAGTGTATTTGGAAATAAACAAATAGCAATTGACTAACTCACTGGGAATATATATAATTTGCTTAGGCCTGAGGTTATACCCCAGACTCTGCTAATTGCCTTCCACTGACAAGAATTCAAATTAAAGTGGTGCGTTCTACATGACAAATGGTGTCAAGCAGTCTGTTTGTCTTTTGTCCGTTCCTGCAAGTTTATGTTATTAATCTAGCCAAGTTGCTGTTGGGTATATTTAGTTGTATTGGTAACGATTTGCATTCACGGAACACCAAGTTACATAGAGCCATCGATGTAGTGAATTGTCCCAAGGTGCTTCACAGGAGTGTTACCAGACAAAGAAAGCAACAGGGAACCTTGTAAGGAGATATTATGGCAGGTGATTGGATGTTTGGTCAGAGAGATGGGATTGAAAGAGCATAGCCAATGTTAATAGCGTCCAATCTGATTGGTGAAACCAAAACCAAAACCAAAACACAGAGCTTCCTTCATTGAGAAATTGATGTGTTCAGTCTCACAATTCTAATCTCGCTCCATCCAGTGACCCATATTTTCCCTATTTATATGTGTTTAAAGGCAATTAATATCCATTTCTTTTAACTTTAACAACATAATTGACTTCTCCATCATTAAGAGCATTTAAATCGTCATTGGGTAAACATATGGATGATACTGGAATAAAGTAGGTTAGATGGGTTTAGTAGGGCCGAAGGGCCAGTACTGCGCTGTAATGTTCTACGTTCTATGACGTTAACAAGCCTTAAAAATGTAATTGACAAGACATGGGCAGTATAATGGCACAGTGTTTAGCACTGTTGCCTCACATTGCCAGGGACCCAATTCGATTCCGGCCCTGGGTCATTGTCTGTGTGGAGTTTGCACGTTCTCCCTGCTTCTGCATGAGTTTCCTCCAGTGCTCCGTTTTCCTCCCACAGTCCAAAGATGTGCGAGTTAGATTGGTTGGCCATGCTAAATTGCCCCTTCGTGTCAGGGGGATTAGCAGAGTAGGGCCTGGGTGGGAATGTTGTTGGTGTTGACTTGATGGGCCGAATGGCCTTTTTCTGCATTGTAGGAATTCTATGACATTAAAAACCTATTTTGCAGCTACCTTCGGCTCATTGGAGGTGAGATGCCTGGAAAAACTCCAACCTGAGAGTTTCCTGTGGTCCTTTATCTCTTTTTTCCTATGAGCATCACACTGAGCAGGCACACTGTGTGGTCCTGAGAGACTGACAGGGTGGGTGTGGAGAGGATGTTTTCTCTTGTGGGAGAACTTAGTACTAGGGGCCACTGCTTAAAAATAAGGGGCCACCCACTTAGGACAGAAACAAGGAGATTTTTTTCTCTAAGAGGGTTGTGTGTCTTTGGAACTCCCCTCTTCAAAAGGCGATGGAAGCAAGGTCTTTGAGTATTTTTAAGACAGAGCTAGATAGATTCCTGGTAAGTAAAAGGGAGAGATGAAAGTTTATTAGGGGTGATCAGGAATGTGAAATTGAGATTACAAACAGATCAGCCATGATCTTATTGAATGGTGGAGCAGGAGCTGAGTAGCCTACTCCTGCTCCTAATTTGCATGTTCATTGGCCATCGGAGAGAGTCGGAGTGATTTTATGGGAAGTGTATATTAGTGAGTGGGCTAGCAGAGCAATAATATTATTCTAGCTCCACAGGGTACTTGGATAACTGTGTGGAGTTTGTACACCTTCCCTGTTTCCTCCAGGTGCTCCAGTTTCCTCCCACAGCCCAAAAATGTGCAGGTTACGTAGATTGGCCATGCTAAATTACCTCTAAATTCCCCAAGATATGTAGGTTAGGTGGATTGGCCATGGTTAGAGTGTGGGGTTACAGGGTTAGAGCGGGGGAGAGGACCTGGAGAAGGTATTCTGTCAAAGTCGGCACAGATTCGATGGGTCGACTGGTCTCCATTTACACTGTAGGAATTCTATGATGCTATGATGGTTGTATATTCTTATATTTACTATATCCAGCCATCTTCTGATTACCAGCAACCCCTCCAGTCCCACACCCACGCTCACCTGAACCCCTCCCCCCACCATTCCCATGGTCTAAGCATTTCTTATTTTATTTTCATTTTGGTCACCCTGTTGCCAAGTTTCCTGTTTTGGAGCACTTCCCAAATATTTCAAAGTGAAGAATTTAGGGGCGGCCTGTGATGTGGAAGGAACTCTTCCAACGCAAGATCTTCCTTTTAATTGGAGCTATTGAATTTCCTCCAGTACAGAAGGAGGCCATTCAGCCCATCGAGTCTACACTGATAACAAACCCTCCCAGGCCCTATCCCCATAACCCCACATATTTACCCTGCTAATGCCCCTGGCATTGAGGGGCAATTTAACATGGCCAATCAACTGACCTGCACATCCTTGGAACGTAGGAGGGGACTGGATACCCGGAGGAAACTCTCGCAGGCATGGGGAGAATGTACAAACTCCACATAGGCAGTGACCCGAGGGAACTGAACCCGGGTGCCTGGCGCTGTGGGGCAGCAGTGTCTCACTGTGCCGCCCTGAGATGGAGGGAATGGTTTGAAAATATCTGACGCAAACCACAAATATATATGTATTTTTTTAAATGTGGGTTGCAGGGGTGGTTAGCATTGCTGCCTCACAGTACCTGGGAGCTGGGTTTGATTCCTGGCTCGGGTCACTGTGTGGAGTTTGCACGTTCCCCCTGTGCCTGCAAGGGTTTCCTCCGATTACTCCAGTTTCCTCCCATCGTTCAAAGATGTGCGGGTTAGGTGGATTGGCCATGCTAAAATTGCCCCTTAGTGTCAGAGGGACTAGCTCGGGTAAATGTATGCGGTTGTGGGGTGAGGGTGGGATTGTTAATCGGTGCAGGCTCGATGAGCCGAATGGCCTCCTTCTGTACTGTGTGGGGTTCTATGAAATGCCATGAGTAGGTGTTGGGTGTTGTGAGAGTGTAGATCACAAAGGATGATCTGTCCGGGTGTATATAGGCCTGTACTGCGCTGTAATGGTCTATATGTTGGGGGGAAGTGGGTGCGGGGGGGGGGGGGGGAGAGATATGGATAAGAATAAGTGAAATAAATCGATGAGCTGGATGGCTGAAATAGGGCAGCGGTGACACCTCCTCCTCTGCAAAGCTCCACGTTTGGAAGAAGCAGGATTTTACTGGAGGTGAGGTCTGGGAGACAAAAGCCTGTGGAAGTCAGGGGGCGCCGTTGGATCATGTTTCCGCAGAGCTGCAACAGATTGCTGTCACAGTGCAGAGAATCCGCGTCTCACTGCCTTCCGTGCTGGTATCTGCGATCGGGATTTCTGCTTAAACAGAGACAGAGAGAGACAGAGATCACCTGCCATAAGCGACCCTGTTCAGTTCCATTCTCGATTCCAGCCAGTGGATTATTTCTCCCAAAGCCCTGACTATCTCCCTGTGAGAGGCTGGGGAGGATCTGGAGCGTCCAGGGTGCGATTTGTGAATGTTAAAAAAAACAATCATTGCGTTGTCGAAGCAAGCTGAAAATCCGATTGCTGCACTCGGGCACATTCTAAAATACTCACCCGCTCTTGTCCAATTATTAATTGCACTTAAAGAGGTGCTGGTGCCCTGAAATGTTGTTTCGGAGCTTGCTTCATAATTGTATTCAATTTTTCGTCGCAGAATCACTATAATGTAGAAGAGGCCATTCAGCCCATCGAGTTTGCACCCGCTCTGCCACTGAACATTTCACCCAAATCCACCACCCCAGCCTATCACCATGACCTTGCACAATTACCGTGCTAATCCCACTAACTAACATAACTTTGCGCACTAAGGAGCAATTTAGCACAGCCAATTCCCCTAACCTACAACCTCTGGGCACTAAGGGGCAATTTTAGCATGACCAATCCCTCTAACCTATCCTTGGGCACTAAGGGGTCATTTAGCATGGCCGATCCCCCTAACCCGTCCATCTTTGGAGTGTGGGAAGAAACCGGAGTAAACACAGTGAGAAGTCTCACAACACCAGGTTAAAGTCCAACCAGTTTATTTGATAGTAACCCCACAAGCTTCCGTCAGGCGTGACAAAGGAACACCGTTTCCGAAAGCTTGTGGGGTTACTATCAAATAAACCTGTTGGACTTTAACCTGGTGTTGTGAGACTTCTTACTGTGTTTACCCCAGTCCAACACCGGCATCTCCACATCATGGAAACAGGAGTGCCCAGAGGAAACCCATATAGACCCAGGGAAAATGTGCAAACTCCACACTGTCTGTGCTTTATATGCTCTGTCTGAGGCCAGAACTCTCCATTCACCTGACGAAGGGACTAACCCCGAAAGCTTGTGAGTATATTATCAAATAAATAGGTTGGACTAAAACCTGGTGTTGTCAGACTTTTTACTGTGTTTACGCCAGTCCAACGCCGGCATACCCACATCAAAACTCCACACAGACAGTGATCCAAGCTGGGAATCAAATCCCTGGTGCCATGAGGCAGCAGTGCTAACCACTGTGCCACCGTACCGCCTAGTAATTGGCACAGTTTTGTTTGAGTTGTACCTTCAGTAAACCCTTAGTCCTCCCTACCATTTCACATCCCTGCCATTGGTAACCTGTTTGATTGGTTTGACCACCTTTCCAAGTGGCAGTCCTTAAAATATTTCGAGGCTGGCAGGCAGGCAGGGGAGATTGGTGCGGAACCTGTTTTTAGTGTGAACATGTTGGGATTGAAAACAAGACAATTATCACTGGTGTACATAAGCAAACAGTCTTAATCAGAATGCACAGGGGTAGCCAGCCGCAAATGTTACACACGCACACACACACGTACCAAACACTGGCAACAATATACAAATCTACACAGGCATCCATGCGCTCACGCACACAGGAATGCAGATGACAAACTGCCAAGGTCCATCTCATCTGCCTTCAACCAATCCTGGTTATCACCCAATTATAATAGAATTGTCAACTAATGATTGCAGTCAATTTCCATCAATTAATCTCCAGACACGAGATGTGGAAAAACCCCCAGTGCTAGACGGCTTTGGGAACTGGAGTCATCTGTTCCTCACAACTCACTGTACGTAGCATATGCCACATCATAATTTATTCATATACAGATATAATCATCCTCACACAAGCAAAACACACATCACTGGCAGATAACCATGTACATCACACACACACACACACACATCTCACAAAAACAGTTGAGGGCATTCAACAATCCCATGCCAAACAGACACACAAAAATAGTCAATCTCCCCAACATTCAAACAGCAGATAGACAAACACTAGCTGGCAGTCATTCTTTAATAGTTGCAAATACTCACTCATTGATTTTGAAAATTGATATACATGCATTCATACACATGCACATTTAGAAAGATACAGACGGAGGAGTGAAGTCCCAGGAATTAATTTCAGCAGTATTGGTCAATGCATGTGTCATATTGATAAAGTTATACCAACAATTTCATATCAATTAGATTCATTCCAGAAGAAAAAGAAAGATTTGCATTTCTGCAGCAGGATCTCAGGATGTTCCAAAGCGCTTTCCAGCTGTAGGGAAGGCTTTTGAAGAGTAGTCGTCATTGCAATTTGAGGAACACTTCACCCAATTTGTACAGAGTAAGCTCTCACCAAGAGCATGATGGCACAATGGTTAGCACTGCTGTGTCACAGCACAAGAGTCCCAGGCTCAACTGTGGCCGCAGGTCAATGTCTGTGTGGAGTTTGCATGTTCTCCCTGTGTCTGCGTGGGTTTCCTTCGGGTGCTCCAGTTTCCTCCCAAAGTCCAAAGATGTGCGGGTTAGGTTGATTGGCCATGTTAAATTGATCCTAGTGTCAGGGGGATTAGCAAGGTAAATGTGTGGGGTTACGGAAGTAGGGCCTAGTTAGGAACTAGGGCAATTTGGGTGGGATTATGGTCAGTGCAGACTCATTGGGTTGAATGGCCTCCTTCTGTCCTGTAGGAATTTTATGTTTCTATGAGGTAATGACTAGATCATTGTTTTATAAACCTGTGATTTCATTGCCTGTCAATTTGTGTTATGGTCCTTGTGCTGCAGGATCTGTAGGAGCTCATGAGAATTTATCACCAGATGTCCAGCTGCACCTCAAACCATCTTATTCCCACTCCATTCATTTATCATTGAAGTTTCAGCTGCTTTTCACATTTTCACATTTTCTTACACCCACATAAGTGTGTAACCGCTCTGGAAAGCTAAAAACAAAACAGTCAACCTCCTTAACCTGCTTGCCTGCAGTTTTCCCCAATCCCCTTCACTCCACCACTAATTGTGATCCGCCTCTCTGGATCCCATTACTCAGTTCCCTCCTGCCTTGCCACATCTCTTCCTTTTCTTCAATAATGTTCTCAATTTCTCAATGGGAAATATCTTCACAGGAGCTATCCTGTCAAGCTCCTCAAGAATGATCCCCAATAAGAGATCCCCAATAAGAGGGGATCTCATTGGATCTCATCATTGATCTAATGAGATCCCCTCTTATTCTCCTCAACTCTCGGGGAACATGAGCCTCATCTTCTCAATCTCTCCTCACAGAACAATCCATTCATTCCAGGAACCAGTTCAGCAAACCACTTTGGATTGCCTCCAGAACAGTAACTGTCTGCAATATGCTAGGTGTGATCGCACCAAGGCCCTCTAATTGCAATAATACATCTTAATTCTTCCATTCCAACTTCTTCCTCATAAAACCTAACATACAATTTTCTTTCCAAATTGTTTTCTATAGCTGCATGTTAACTTTCTACATATCATGTACAAGGACACCCAGATCCCACTGAACACCAACAGTTTTCAGTCTCTCACCTTTTAAGAATTATTCTTACTAAAGTGGATAACTTCGCACTTTGTCACATTGTATTCCATCTGCCACATTCGTGCCCATTCATTGAATTTTCCTACATCAATTTGCAGCCTCTTTGCAGTGCTTCCCCAGCTAGCTTTGTGTCTTCGGCAAATTGGATACAAATTTTCATCCAGAATTGTTGGAATGGACTATGTTGCAGCAAGTGCCATGAGTTGGAATTTCTTTCTTTTCAATTCCAGTTGATTTTTTTTTGTGTTACAAATGACTGAAAATGAGAATCAATAATGAATAATGCAGTGAGGTGAACGCGTGACCTGGACAAATTTAGTTTGAGGGTAATTTACTTGGTCCCTTCACCTACGTCATTGATGAAGGCTATACACAGCTTAGGCCCAATTTGGTTTGATTTGATTTATTATTGTCACATGTATTAGCATACAGTGAAAAGTATTGTTTCTTGCGCGCTATAAGACAAAGCATATCATTCATAGAGAAGGAAATGAGAGAGTGCAGAATGCAGTGTTACAGTCATTGCTAGAGAAAGATCAACTTAATGTAAGGTAAGTCCATTCAAAATTCTGACAGCAGCGGGGAAGAAGATGTTCTTGAGTCAGTTGGTACATGACTTTTGCATCTTTTTCCCATTGGAAGAAGGTGGAAGAGAGAATGTCCGAGGAGTCTTCAATTGTGAGGTGCTTTGCCAAGGCAGTGGGAAGTGTAGACAGAGTCAAGGGATGGAAGGTTTGCGTGATGGATTGGGCTATAGTCATGACTTTTTGTAGTTCCTTGCAGTCTTGGGCACAGCAGGAGCCCATACCAAGTTGTGATACAACCAGGAAGAATATTTTTTATGGTGCATCTGTAAAAGTTGGTGAGAGTTGTAGCTGACATGCTAAATTTTCTTAGTCTTGTGTGAAAGTAGAGGTGTTGATGGGCTTTCTTAACTATAGTGTCGGCATGGGGGGGGACCAGGACATTGTTGATGATCTGGACACCTAGAAATTTGAAACTTTTGATCATTTGGTGCCCAAGCACTAATCCATGGTACCCCACTGGGCACAGAGTGTCAACCTGAAAATGGTGTGTTTCTTCCTAATCTCCAGTTTGTATCCATTAATCAGATTTCTATCCATGCTAATATATTATCCCCAAGCATCTTTCTGAATGCTTTTTGAAAATCCAAATGTACTGGTTGAACCACCCCCCACACCCCCAACCTACTCCTTCTCTAAACAACTAGTTACAACCTTTAAAAACTCATTACAGCTTTTTCAAACATGGTTTCCCTTTCATAAATCCATGCTTTTCCCTGCCATGCTCGGATTTTCCCACTATCCTGATACCACGTTATTTGAACTAAATCATAGTATTTTCCCTGCTATTAATTTCAGGTTAACTTGTCAACAGTTTACTGTTTTCTCCCCCTCTCTTTTACTGAACAGCAATGTTACATTTTCTACCTTCAAATCCAAAACGATTCTTTTAGAATCTAGGGAACTCTGGATGATTTTACTTGACAATACTTGTGTGAAACATCTTGTGCTTTTTAAATAGATTAACAGCGTTACATAATGCAAGTTACACAGAATTACATTGAACACACAGCAGAGAAACAGAGCATTTGGATCAATTATCTACACTACAGCTCCATGAGTTTATCCAGCTGCAGGTTGAACCAAATCTGGATGCCCCTCGTTCACGACCTAGTTAGCTGGCCTGAATTCTTCCTTCTCTGATGTGGATTCAATGGGCTGAATGGTTTTCTTCTGTGCAGTAATGGTGAGCTGATCTGCCTCAGTTGGTGTTGATATTGCATAACAAATCTCCTCCCATTCGCAAACAAAATCAGAAAATGCTTGAAAATCTCAGTAGGTCTGACAGCATCTGTCAGACAAAGGGTTCTGATGAAGGTCATCTAAACTTGAAACATTGGCTCTATTCTCTCCGTAAGAAGCCTCACCACACCAGGTTAAAGTCTATTCACTCCCCACAGGTGCTGTCAGACCTGCTGAGATTTTCCAGCATTTTCTGTTTTTGTTTCAGATTCCAGCATCCGCAGTGTTTTGCTTTTTTTTCTCCTCCCATTCTGTGTACCTCATCTCAGCCTTTCAGTCTATCTGTCTATTCCCTTTTCTTTCAAGTACTTATCTTTTGAAAGCACCTAAGCTATTTGCCTCAAACACTCCCTGTGACAGCATATTCCATATTCCAATGACTCTGTGCATGAAGAAATTGAGCTGTTGTGGCTGCTTCTCTGCTCTGTAGCAAATGACTTGTTTTGTTATATAAGGCTGCTCCATAAGTTCATTTGGTCTTGACAATTTGTGAACTGGATTGAACTGAGTTATGATAGTTTGTGAATGCTGCTGAAAGAGATACTGGCGCCAGATAATGGGGTGAATCTTACCAAAAAATGACTGTCTTATTTGTCTCCAGATTCTACCACAACTTCCCCAAAAATTCAATAATGTATGTTTCACACCATCTTGCAGTGTGTGTGTGTGTGTGTGTGTGTGTGGAGGTGGGGGGAGGCAGGCAGGGAGGGGGGCTCAATGCAGTGGCAAGGCCCAGTTGGGCAGAGATCAAGGCAGCATCTTAAAAAAGTGCCCCAATCATAACATACAGTGACCTCCCCCCATCCCACTACACAGGGATCTCAGAGGCTCCCCACCCTCCATTGAAGTTGCCATTGCTGGCATCCCCTGCTCCTCTGTCCTCCCCTGGCCCACAGACAAATGGAAGTGAATCCCCCACCTTTCCCATGTGGCTCCCGCTGGCGTCCACCCTTTGACACATGTTGACACTGCTAGCTTGAAATGGTGCCAACAGCGATTGCAATTCAATTCAACGCCAGATTAGGGCTGGTGCCAGTGATAATCTGGCAGTGCCAACTTGTACCAAAGGGTGGTGCCACTGTCTGGCCATATTCCTCTCCCTTGGGGCTATGCTTACCGTCAGGCCCTCAGGGGGAATCCCTATGACAGGTTCTTGTTGAAGTGAAGCGATTGTAAACCATTCCAACCTGACATCACACCTGTGCGCTGTCAGTATACGGTGAGATTGGGTGGGTGGAGGGTGGTGGCGGAATACGATGGGGAATGGATTAAGCATCTTCAAACCTATTAAAATGTATTGAAACCAGGTTCACACCATTTGTGGGCATAAACCTATTTACACAGCCTGAGAGGGGCAGCGAAAATCGGAAGTCATGATTTGTGACTTCCGGCATCCTCCAGATATTGACCTCCTGCCACCGATCCCACAGATGGTGAACACGAGCTCAAGATCTCTCCTGGTGAAGGTAACTCAGAAAGAAATCCCACAACACCAGCTTAAAGTTCAACAAGTTTATTTGTAGCAAATGCCGCAAGCTTTCGGAACAGGCTGACCCTTCGTCAGGTGGCTGGGAGTTCCTGACGATGGGACAACCTGTCCCGAAAGATTGTGGCATTTGCTACAAATAAACTTGTTGGACTTTAAGCTGATGTTGTGAGATTTCTTTCTGTTTTACCCCAGACCAATGCCGGCATCTCCACATCATGACTACCATTGAAGGTAACTTATTCATGTAACTTCTTCCGTTAAATGGGGAAGCTTGAATAGAAGTTGAATGTCAATAAATTAAAGTATTGATTATCTCCATGAATCAAGACTCCTGTCTCATAAAGAAAAAGAAATAACTTGCATTTACATAGTGCCTTCCCTGACTGCAAGATATCCCACAGCATGATTGAATATTTTTGAATTGTAATCGCTGTTGCTATAAAGGGAATGGTGTAGCCAATCTGCGTACAGCAAAGGCTCCACAAAGAACAATGTGATTGTGACCCGCTGTTTGTTTTTAATGAATGTACCCCATTAATCTTCTTCAAAATACATTGATTGTCATGGGAACTGCCTGCAAAGGCAGGTAGAGCCTTAGTTTACCATCGGATCTGAAGACCAGCCCCTCCAACATTGCAGCATTCCCTCAGTGGTGTTGCCATCCATGATGTTTCACTCAAGTATTCTAACAAGTGTTCAAAACCATTGTGTTGGGTGTGAGCTGTCAATCATACATAGTTCTAGGTATGCTTGTGTAAGCCCCCTGAGTAATACTGCAAGGTTTATGCTGGCATGTACTGAATGATCTGATTTTGAATTGATTTATTATTGTCACCTGTATTAGCACACAGTGAAAAATATTGTTTCCTGCGTGCTATACAAAAAAAGCATACCGTTCATAAAGATGGAGAGGAGATGGTGCAGAAAGTAGTGTTACAGTCATAGCTAGGATGTAAAGAAAGATCAACTTAATGCAAGGCAGGTCCATTTGAAAGTTTGATGGCATCAGGGAAGAAGCTGTTTTTAAGCCAGTTGGCATATGACCTCAGACTTCTGCATCTTTTTCTAAGGGAAGACGGTGGAAGAGAGTATGTCTGGGATGTGTGGGATCCTTGATTATGCTGGCTACTTTTCCAAGACAGTGAAAAATGTAGACAGAGTCAATGGATGGGAGGCTGGTTTACGTGATGGACTGGGCTTTGTTTATGATCCTTTGCAGTTTCTTATGGCATTGGTCAGAGCAGGAGCCATACCAAGCTGTGATCCATTCTGAAAGAATGCTTTCAATGATACATTGGTAAAGATTGGTAAGAATCGTAGCAGACATGCCAAAATTCCTTAGCCTCTTGAGAAATTAGAGGCATTGGTGGGCTTGCTTAAATAAGGTGTCAGCAAAGAGGGACCAGGACAAGTTGTTGGTGATCTGGACACCTAAAAACTTGAAGCTCTCGACCATTTCCACTTCATCCCCAATGATGTAGACAGAGGTATGTCCGCAACTGATTTTGCATCAGTATAAAAATAGCAGCATTGTTTACGCCAAAGGGGGCAAGAAGTCTAAAGTTATGGTGTGGTAGCCCCAGTGCCCCTGAATATCAGTCTGAGAATTGGAATAAGAAGTTGTTATCAGTGAAAATTATCTTGAATCTGTTGGAAACCAGCCATCTCTGAACCAAGGTCTTCCTACCTTGCTTATGTGTGACCCCAGTCACACACCAGCATGTTGGCTAACTATTCTTCACTATCAAAAGTGACCTAGCAATACACTCAGCCTGCCAGCGATTGAACACTAAAACCCATCACCTTCATCAACAGCCAACTACCGATGGGCAATAAATGCCATTCTTGCCAACAATACTCATGTCCCCAGATTGAATGAATTCAGAAAAAGAATAAAAGGAGTAGCTGTAGCTGGGGTTGCAGTTCATGATTGTGAGTCAGTGAGTCGGACTGATAAGTATGTGTAGGCTGTGCATTCCAGATCACAACAATATCAGTGAGGACAAAATTATTCTCGGTCTTAATGACAAGCCTCCTCCCCGTCAAAGTTAAATAGAATGTCAACTCCCACCACCTAGCCTCATACGTTAATCCCAGTTACCCAGGAAAGACCTCAAAAAAAAAGAGGGAAGGTTGGAAAAGGAAGAAATGGCCAAAATCAAATTGATGGGGAATGTTACCCCAGTACCCAGTGTCAACAATGCAAAGCTCCAAAACAAAGATCAGCTCTTGACAACTCAACAGGAAACTAAAATGTATCAATGTAAGTAAAACGTCAGCAAAACAAATGTAGAAGAAAGTGAAGGAGACTTTGTTAATACACAGCTTAGAGCAGCAAAGGTTAAGAGGAGATTAAATCATGAAAATCATGACTGGATTTGATAAAGTAAATAAAGACAAGCTACGTCCTGTAGCAGCGGTATCAGTAACTAAAGGACACAGATTTAAGGTGGTTGGAAGAACAAGACGGGAAATGAAGACAAAATGCTTATGCGGCAAGTTGTTGTGATTTGAGATGCAGTGTCTGGAAGAGCAGTGGAAGCAGATTCAGTAAACACTTTCTGATATAGTGCTTGCATGAAGAACATTTACAGAGCTATAAAGAAAAAGATAAGCAAGGGAATGGGGTTAATTAGATAGTTGGGCCAAAGAGTAAATACAGACACACTGAGCGGAACTCGCCCGCCACAGAATCGGAGTGGGCAAGGGTCCGACAATGGAAATCTCTGTTGTCCTCAGGCGTGAATTTCTGGTCTCGCCCAAGCAATGCTGTAAAATCCTGCCCAATGAACCAAATGATCTTCTTCTGTATTTAACGTCTCAGACAGTGTGATAAACAGCATGGGTTTTTTGTGATTTTTGAAAATCTTTGATTTGATTTATTATTGCCACATGTGTTAGCATACAGGGAAAAGTATTGTTTCATGCATGCTATACAGACAAAATATAGACAAGGAAAGGAGACAGTGCAGTATTACAGACATGGTTAGGGTGCAGAGAAAGATCAATTTGATGCGAGATAGATCCATACATGAGCTGCATGAGCTGAACAGTGAGGTTGTGATATTTGTTAGGATTCTGACGCACTTGGTGCTTTTTATTTCTTGAGAGTCTCTGTCAAGCTTCACTGTCTGCACTGTAGTGCCTGCAGCCTTTCCATCCTTGGTGATCTGTGGTTCCACAGGTCACTCTTTTACCTCTCAGTCAGCACCTTGTGGTGTCAAGCTCCCGGGGCCTGAGCACAAATGCTGCCCTGATGCTCCGCAGCAGTACCAAGGGGTCGCTGCACTGGTGGAGCTGCCATCTTCCAAATGAAATATCAAAGTGAGGCCACATCAGGCCTGTCAGCTGGAGTTAAAGATCCACTGTTTCGGAGAAGGGTGGGTGGGTTCTTTCTCATGTCCAAACCCAATATTTTCCCTCAGCCAACACCAGCAAAGGGAGACTGTGGTTGAGGGATCTTGCTGTGTAAATTGACTTCTGCCTTTCCTACATTTTAGTAGTGATTATACTTCAAAAGTATTTCATTGGCTTCAAAGCGATCTGGGATGCCCTGATGCCTATATAGTATATAAATGCAAAACCTTCTCCTTTTTTCCCTCCTAAGAGGTTCTACCAGAGTGAATGTTTGATTCGTTGGCCTCTGAGGAATTAACTAATCAATATTTAATCTGGGAAACCTCACTGATTGCCCCATTGTTAAATGGTTCAGCAGTGGTTGATTTCAATCGCACTCCCCTCTTAACTTTGAGAGAGCATTTTCTTCATTAGTTTTAGCTCAATTTTATGTATATAAAGTTTATTTCTAGGCTTATATTAACACTGCAATGAAGCTATTGCCAAAACCCCCTAGTAGCCACACTCCGGCGCCTGTTCGGGTACACCAAGGGAGAATTTAGCAAGGACAATACGCCTAACTGCCACGTCTTTCAGACTGTGGGAGGAAACCGGAACACCCGGAGGAAACCCAAGCAGACACAGAGAAAACATACAAACTTCCCATGGATAGTGACCCAAGCCAGGAATCAAACCTGGGCCCCTGGTGCTGTGAGGCAGCACTGTGCCACCGTGCCGCCATATATACCAGTGCTTCCTTCTTTCCAATTTGTTCCATTGCTGAACGTTTCGATTCTTTCTGGCAGAGTGATATGCATTGGGAAGCAGGAATTTTACTAGTGGGGGAGTTCAGATGTTAATTCCATTTCTAATTACATCTGGGGTCGGATTGGTTTGCAGTCTGTGGCAGGCACCTGGTCCCGAAGATGAACGTCATTGTAGCCACGAAGCGTAGAAATTTCATCTTTGTTCTTCAACCCTGAGAATTCCCAATTGTTTACTGTCTGCGCTACCGACCATGCATGTGCACTTGTGTGTGTGTGTGTTAGCGTGTTTGAAACAGTGCTTGTGCCTTCCCGCGTGTCTAGCCTCACGTCTCTTGACTGTGTAACACTGAGTGCGTTCACAAGTAAATTATATCTGTTACCATGTGTATGACTATGCTTCCATTGTACGTGTGTGTGTGTGTGCGTGTGAGATTGTGGGATTATACGGATAACCATCTGGGTGATTACACTTCTGTGTCGGTATGTTTGTGATTCCTTTTACTGTCACACAGATTGCATGTTTGTGTGACTGTTGTGTGTGTGTTCTTAAGCTTCTGTGTGACACACGTGTGAGTGACAGACTGTTGTGTGTCTGTGAGTTTGCTCGCTTATTACCTGTGGATATGAATAAATAAGTGGCTTTGTTTGTGTGTGTGTGAGAGAGAGAGAGAGAGAGAGAGCCTTTCGTTACACGGGTTGATGTGGATAAGCACTCTCTGTAAATGGTGCATATTAATCTTGACTTACTGCATCGAAGATGAGATCCTAGTCAACTTCGCACCAGAGTCTGCAATGACTAAACACAGCAAATGTTATTCTTTTACAAAAAAAAAATCGGTGTGGTTTTAAAACCCCACGCACGAATTATTATTACTAATCTGATCTGTCCTCCACCTTTTTTTAAGTGCTAGTGAATTCACTACTGACACGCCAAGGTAAATCGGCAGAGTGGTGAGACGGGAGCACCTGCTTTCAGAAGCGATTAATTTCATTGACAATTCCAAGGAATAACACAGCCGGCTGCGAAATTCCAGCCCCGGCTCCCTTGTATTAACTTTAATTACACTCACATCAGTGCCACGGAAATGCATCGAAATTGTTGTACCATCCTGAAAGCCTGCTCCCATAAAACATCGAGCCAGTCAAATGTGACTGCGGTATGTTAAAAAAACAGTTCGGAATTCGCTGCGAACAGTAAACTGTGAGTTTAAGGCAGTATTAGTCGGCAGGAGGGTGTTGCACAGAGCGGATTATTGTCCTTTAGCTAGAATGCTGTCCGCTGCCAGGATTGTAAAGTTGTTTCTGTGTGTGTGTGTGTGTGTGTGTCTCTCTCTCTCCCTCTTACACACTTCATGATAGAGCTCGCATTAATTACGGAGCCCTAGACCTTCCTACCAATAAGAGCTGTCAGGGGAGGCTCCTAGCTATGGAGCCTATACCAGCAGTTCAGGAGAGTCAGCCAGGCACACACTGTACGGCTGATACATTTTTATAACTGGAGTTATTTCGAGGATTCCTTCGACCAGACAGGAGAGGGGGGGAAAAAAAAACACTGAACATTTCTTTTTTTAAAAAAAAACACAAGAGGAGGAGGGAGGCAGTGCTAGAGCGAAAGGGGGAGGCGATGAATTGTGAAGATCTCCCCTCTGTATGTCTCACCTACCGGGAGATCGAGGCGAACACTTGGGAACGAGATGGTTGCGTTCTGTGTGTGAATGATGAGCGATAGAGAGAGGGGGGGAAAAAAAAACTGGACGTTGCATTGTGGCTGGGAGGAATCACATCAAGTCCACGCTGAGCCATAACAAGTAGGTGAACGGATCACCTTCGGCTGTGACTGCTGCATTCTTCCCACCAGCGAAATTTTGCTCCGATTTGCTCGGATGAGGTTGAAGACGCTCAGAGAGGGGGGAGAGAGAGAGACATTCTGAGGGACTCTGTGGAATCAGGTAAAGTCTAGTGTCTATGTGTGTGTGTGTGTGTGTGTGTGTATGGCGTTTTATTTTGGAATGTATGTAGAGTTTGCGTGCTGCGAATGTGAATTCTGATCTTGGCTTCTCTCTCTCTCTCAGTCAGGGTAGAATTGAAAGGGGGAGGAAGGGGCTGGCTGAAGAAGGGGGTTTAGGGGTTTTCGGATGGGGGTGGAGGGGCAAAGTTAAAGTCATGTTCCCCGGCTGTGATAATTGCACCCCCGCCCCCCCACACCCCGCAACCCCCCACCCTGCACAATAGACTTTCCATCAATGTATGGCAGACAGGTCTTGGGGACTGAACGTGTTCGCTGGTCAGGAACCCAAGGTTGTTCCAAAATCCCACTGGAATGTCTTCCCCACTCACTGATGCGGACACCGGGATTTTTCTTTTATTTTTTTGACATACCCGCTTTGCTGTCAATGTTCTGGCTTTTTTTATTCTGTTTAACGCGGGACCAGAGCTAGGGAACCGGGCCAACTTTCCAGTACCATTTTCACTCTCTCCAAACAGGCGCTTTGCTCTCTCGCAATCTTCCTCTTTTTTTTTCTCCCAATGTAAGAATATCTCCATCTTCCTCCTGTCCATCTGCCTTTGCAAGAGCGGCACTTCCTAATTTCTGAGGTCAGGCCGGACTGTGAGAAAGGAGGGGTGGTGTCCCGATGGCCGAATCCCCTCCCCAGTTCACAGGCTGGCCAGTTAGTGTCATTTCAGACAACCCAACTTGTGTCAAACCCAATCTGTGCAGAGCGATAGGAACACACTGATCTGGGCTCAGTGTAAATCACCCCAAACGTTTAAATATTGGCCACTCAAATGGCGCCATCAAGGGTTACAGGCAATCTGATAATAAATTACAACGATCATATTGTCTCAGGTTTATATATCTATAGAAATGAGAAGAGCAGAAAGTGTGGCTTCAGGGGGTCCCCCTTGTACATCGCTCAAGGAGCCGGCTTTTAATCATCCCCGCCAATGTGTTTATAAAAGGATATTGCATCGATTTTGTAAGAACTTGGAACGCTTTACTTCTGTAATAAAAAAAAACAGGTTTTAGATTTTAACAGCGTCAGATCTTCATAAAATCTCACACCGACACGCTGAGGGCGGCTAGTCCCGGAATCCCAGACCCGCATTCATCTACTCTCAAGAGCTTCTGCGGAACCCTTTTAATTAATAACATTTAGTCGCAATTAATACATGAGCATGGGACAGGAAAATGGTTTTAATCTCAGCCGGTTTAAGGATGGCGAATATCAACGTGCTCTCAGCAAGGGAAGGCAAGGGATTAAAATCACACCCAGCATTAGTATAACGGTGTGGTTTTTTATTTTGTAAATCTTCATTTCCTCGCACCAGCGCATCACCAAATTTAGTGGGACTATCTAGAACATGGGGTCCAAATCTTTTCTAATGTCCCAGCTTCACAGGTAGAAGCGTTCGGGTTCTCGGTAGCTGCAAAGTTGATAAACTCACCTTTTTAAGCTGGCGTGGGCAACTGCCCTAATATTCCCCTCGAAATTACTCAGCCAGCAACCCTTCACCCCCCTTCCCCACTCCCCCCCAAAAATACAAATGTCCCAGTGCCGAGGGGAGCAGAACAGCACCGCCGATGGTCAATAGTGTTGGTCTGTCCCTCCCTGCCTTCATCCACAAGACATTGGGGAAAGTGCACCTCATTCTCCGACTCACACTCACTCACCTCACATTTGTTCACTCACCGGCTCACACTCACTCACATTTACCGATTCACACTCACTCACTCACCGGCTCACACTTACTCATCCACCAACACACACTCACCACCTCGCACTCATTCAGCCACCAACTCACTCACCCATCGACTCACCCTCACACCAACTCACCCTCACTCACCCACCAACTCACACTCACTCATCCACTGACTCACCCTCACTCCCACCAACTCACACTCACTCACCTACCAACTCACACTCACACCCACCAACGCACATTCATTTACCCACCGACTCACCCTCACTCACCCACCAACTCACACTCACTCATCCACTGACTCACCCTCACTCACCCACCAATTCACACTCACACCCACCAATGTACACTCACTAATCCACTGACTCACCCTCACTCACCCGCCAACTCACACTCACTCATCCACAGACACCCTCACTCACCCACCAACTCACCTTCACTCACCCACCAATTCACTCACTCACCAACCAACTCACACTCACTCACCCACCGACTCACCTTCACTCACCTACCAACTCACTCACTCACCAACCAACTCACACTCACTAATCCACCGACTCACCCTCACTCACCCACCGACTCACCCTCACTCACCCACCAACTCATTCACTCACCCACCGACTCACCCTCACTCACCCACCAACTCACCCTCACTCACCCACCAACTCATTCACTCACCAGCCAACTCAGACTCACACCCACCTACTCACCGTCACTCACTCACTGACCCTCACCCCCTGGCCCACACTCTCACTCACTGAGCCTTGCCTTGTGTGTTGACTGTCCTACTCCTTGAGCTTTGCTCTCCAATGTTCCCAGGTCTGATTCCCCCCCCCCCCCCCCCCTTTAGCGGGTGCGAGAATGTCTGTGGCATTTTGACTTGTTCTGCGAGATGTTAAAACTTGCAGTCTTCAGTTTTCCCGAGAACCGTAGTGCTGCCATCCAAAACAAAATTCATTAAAAAAAAATCCCCCCATGATAAAAACAGGAAGTCTAAATGAAACTTAAAATAACAACCGTTCCCAAGAAGTCTGACAAGTAAAGGTTGTGTTGCTGGAATTCGCCGCGACATTCAGAGACATCAGTGAAAAGTTGTTCAATGTGTTTCCTTTCCCTTCGCTGATCATTAACAGGGAATACATTGAACGCTTGGCCCGGGGAAAGTTGAGTTGGGGCAAATGTTGTGAAAACAGCGCCCGGCAGTGACAAGTCACACGTTCAAATTCCTCTTGCCTCCTGCAGGAAAGCGTCCGAAAGCTTTTAAAAAAAAATAACGAGGACTCGGGGGGTCCCCTTCCAAAGCAAGCGTGATTAATTCCTCACCCTCATCCGAGGACCGTGAGCGAGGCAGTGAGCGGGTGCGTGAGACGAACAAGAGAAAAATGATGGATCAGGAGCCATCTATTAGGATCCCCGCAAGAAATAACTGTTGACAATGCGACGGGGATTTCAGAAATAGATATATAGTGAATGTACTTTATATATGTTAGCTTTATCGTGCTCTGTTCTGAAGCAAAAATACCAGTGACAGACAGAGAAACAAGGTCAGACATAACCAAAGAACGATTCCATTCCAATTGATTCAAAAAATGATCTTATCAGGGTTTTCCCCCTGTCTAAAAATGTTGGCTTCAAAAAATCATGAAGTGTGCTAAAACCCATTTAGTAGTGAATGCATTTGAATCTATTAAACCCCACTTTAATTAAGTATGTAGGAGTAAGAGTTACACAGTGTATAGCTGTCACGAATGAAAGGCTTCAGAATCCAACAATCAGCTTTGCCACTGGAAATTTAAATATTAGATCTGAACGGTGGGCAAACATAATAGAGTGCACAGAATGTAGTTTTAATCCCTGTTTTTTTTTCAATTATGCTTTTATTCCAGGGTAAGTATTACGGTGAAAACGCAGACAGTAAATAGTACTTCCTTTTAAACCTCGAGGCTGTATCTCAAGCAAATCGGTTGCATAGGGTCGGTCGTGGGTGGGTGGAATATGGGGGAGGAGGACAGGGCAAGTCTAACCTTTTTTCCGTGGGGTCCTCAAATATATCTGACAAGTCGGAAATCATTTCACTCCTGCATTCTTTGTGAACAGCAAGGGCAATATTGTGTCCTGAAATGCAAGCAAATTACTGTGGATGCTGGAAATTTGGAATTAAAAATAAACAGGAAAATGCTGGAAAAAATAAACTCAGTAGGAGTGGCAGCTTGTGTGGAGAGAGACACTCAGTTACCATTTCGAGTCCGTGTGACTCTTCAGTTGTGCACTTGGCTGGACGTTGCAATTTCCCCAACTCTTTCTGTTGCCTTGTCCCTTGTTGGGCCATGGCTTCCACTGCTACCTGCACTGAGTGAACACCCTTCCGGTGTGAGCCCACACAGTGGCTGATGGCAGGCTGTGTTTGATCAGCACGGGGTATACTGGGGGCATGGTGGGGGGGGGGGGAGAAAGGTGGATGGGTGATGGGATTGGTAGAATGGAGACAATCACAATGAAAATCGAATCCTGTCCTTGCCCACCGCCTAGGCAGGTTGGTTGGAGTTTTTGGGATTGAAATCAATGGCAGGAGTTGTGAAGGCTTTTACCCTCACTGAATCTGATTCCAGGCATGTGCTGAATCTCGCTGGGGGAAGGGCGTGCTGGAGAGGACACTGAAGGACACCAGTGACACGTGCAATTTTGCTGCATGTTTACCTCTTTTGCATGCCCACTGGGAGGGCTACACCCATGAAAATTGGGATAACTTTCTCATATGCCCTAATTAATTGTGCCCATCAGAAACAAACAGTTTCAAAGTCCAAAATGTCTTATCGCTTCTTAGGCTGTGTTTCATACATTTGTGACAATTACAGCTTATCTAGAACATTCCTTGCGCTTTCAATGTTGGAAGCTGGTGGTTGCAAGCATGCTGTTATAAGCAAATGCAAGTTTGTCAATGATATGACTGGTAGAAGGAAATTGCTAAGGACCAGAGTTAGAGGGTCGCAGCGAGTGATGAGATTTCCAGCCTAGGTTCTGACTGTTTGCCTGATGGATAAACTGTCTATACAGATTTGCAGGGGAATAACACAGACTTAGGCACCCGGAACAGTATCATCCCACTTCCCGTTCCTCCAAAAGCAAAATCCCAACCTTACTTCCTTCAAAAGTCTTTTGTTGTATTTGAGAAATTCTGCCTGATTTGGCTCAATCTTCAGAAAATTGAGATACAGACTAAAAGATGGATAATTTACATGTAGTAGGCTGATGAATATTTGTAGGCCACTAAATTGAGGCTAATGATTGAGGATTCTTACTGAAAAGTAATGCAATGGCTTACACTGTATGGTATATGTAATACTAGGATTTAACCTTCTTGAGTATATTACAATACACGATGCGTTGTGTGTTTGTAATAGCCCTGTTTGTGTTATTCAGTGCAGTTGTTGTTGCGAGACACATACATTTTGCATATACTTAATTTAAAATTATGCTTTATTATGCATTTGGAAGTATGAGTTAATAAGGTTTTAACTTGCCCACATGTAATGAATATACATTATGTCTTACATGGGTTTGATATTTACTGCATTTATTGTACATATTCAGTGGACCATAACAATACTCTAAGAGCAATATGAAGAAATATAAATAGAATGAGAGCGAGTAGGTATAACTGAGGAAGATAAATCACAAGAGCAAAGTTCAAGCAGTTTACCCAGCTTTATCTGCACCCCAAAATGAGAATGCAGCTTTTAAAGTGTTTCCATCATCTACTCTTTGCTACAATCTCTACTGAGCAATCAGGAAGGGTGGGGATTGGAGTATGTTCTCTCTGTTTTAACAGGCTGCAGCAATTCTCGATGGCTATTGTGTGATGTGGTCATCTCTGAGGGATTAATAATTACAATATGCTCACTACCACTGATAATTAATGGTTGATTACTGGGGATAAAACAGTCAATATATGCATCGAGTCATCTCACAAATGTTACAATTGCTGGCTAAAGCTCATTTTCAGCCAGATTACAACAATTATATCTGTGACATTTTGTGAAAATTTAGTTGGAAGGGTAAAGGATATAGTTCAAATTTTAAAAGAAGGCTTATGTGCAACAATATTTGTATTTAATAGCATTCTATCACCTCAAGATGTTGTAAAGCACAGTATCAGTGATATGAATGATGAGCTAATTATTACTGAGCATTTTTGTTGAGGCAAGAATGTTGCACAGGATGTTACTTGGATTGCCTGTACTTATTAGAATAGTTCTATTTATTTAGAACAGTTCGATATTTAACATCCACAAAAATCACCATGCAGGACAATGATCTAGCACTTTAACTGAAGGACGTGAGTCTCTGATAATGCAGCACTCCCTTACCACAGTTTTGGATTGTTAGCCTAGATTTGTATATTTATTGATACTGGCTTTGAATCCCCAGATTTCTAACACAGGGCACAAGGCAATCAGCTATAATCAGATTAATGGAGAGGATGTTCACCAATCCCTCCACCCCCTGGCCCCCACCACACCCCCCACCCCCAATAACCAGCGCCCCCCCCGCCCCACCCACCCCACCATTTTAAATTCAATACTTTGGTCAACTCATTATAGCAATGATGCCATTGATCCTTGAGAGGATGCAGAAGGGAAAGAGGTAATGGGTGCAGATTTAAGAAGTTGGGAATGTTTTGCTCCAACTGCTGGAAATTTCTGAGCAGCTTACTGAAATTTTCAGGATGAAGGAAATTTAAGGAATTATTGAAAGAAGCAGAGTTAGATTGTTTTTTTTTATGGAGTTACTTTTTTACAATCTGGAATACATCACCTGTAGGGATGACACAAGTAGGTTGAGTAGAACTTTCAAAATGAAATTGTATACATATTGAAAAAGGGAACAATCGCATTGAGGGAGAGAAAAGGGACGTGGAATGAATTGGATTGTCCTTTTTCAAATGCTGGCACAGAGGTAGTGGTTTTTATGATTCAATTATATTATAATTATCATGAAAAGAAATGATCTGAGAGAATTGTTTATGGTAGGAAACTTCCAGGTACCACACAAGACACACTGAAAAAGCAATTGTGATGTTTGACATCAGAAGGGACCGGGGAAGCAGAGACAAACCATTTGAATGGAGTAAAGGCATCAAAGTAACTTGACAACATTTATTGGAAAATTTCACCTGATGGTTGGGTTATTTAATAAAATTACACTTCCCTTCATATGTTACTGAAGAAAATAAGGGTTGAGACAAATGGTAAGAAAGTAGGTAAGTGAAGATAGGTGAGATCTGTCGAAGATAGGTGAGATTGTTGGATTGTATGCCTTTTTTTTCAGTTGGCAGAAGGGAATCCTATTTTGCGAGCTGCAATTCTGCAATTATGTTTTATTCAATTAGATACTTTTTTAACATTGCAAATATCATGAATGCGGTGGGGGGAGAAAATTGCCTGTTAGAAGTGCAGATAATTGTCAAGAACCACAGAGAACCTGCCAGTCACTGCTTCAGGTGCTACATTAACCTCCTGTATTATTCCCAACCAAACTATACTGTTGGACAAAATGTGCAAAAATGGAACTGCCAATTTGCTTTTGCAATTTTCTTTCTGCTAACACCTGACAAATGTTTACTCATTGATTTCACCACTTGGAGAGATATCAGTCACAGCTCCGTACCTCTCTGCAACTGAAGGCAGTTATGAAGCCATAGATTTTTATGTTCTTGCAAATACCCACCCCAGCCCAAACCTGGTGCTCCAACTCAGAACCTCATCCTCAGTTATGTAATGGAGACCTATATTCAATAATACCCACAGCGTGTATTTATGCAATAGCTTCAATGCAGTAAAATGTCCAATGTTATCAGAAATAATTTGACACTGAGCCATGTTGAGAAGATATTAGGTGACCAAAAAGGTTAGTCAAAGAGATCATTTTCAAAGAGCATCTATCGGGCAAGAGATCATGCAGATGACACCAAGGTTTGTGGTGTAGTGGACAGTAAAGAAGATTATCTAGGATTGTAACGGGGTTTTGATCAATTGGGCCAGTGGGCCGATGAACAGCAGATGGAGTTTCATTTAGATAAATATGAGGTGATGCATTTTGGTAGATCGAACTATGGCAGGACCTACCCAGTTAATGATGAGGTGTTGGGGAGAGTTATAGAACAAAGAGATCAAGGAGTACAGATTCATAGCTGCTTGAAAGTGGAATCACAGGTGGACAGGATGGTGAAGAGGCATTCGGCATGTGTAATTTCATTGGTCAGAACATCCAAGAGTTGGGACGTCTTGTTTAAGTTGTACAGGACATTGATAAGACCACAATCGGAATACTGTGTACAGTTCTGGTTAGCTTATTATAAAAAGGATATTATTAAACTAGAAAGAGTGCAAAAAAGATTTACTAGGATGCTTTTGGGACTTGATGGTTTGAGTTATAAGGAGAGGATGAATAGACTAGGACTTTTTTCTCTGGAGTGTAAGGGGCTTAGGGACGATCTTATAAAGGTCTGTATAATAATGAGGGGCATAGTTCAGCTAGATAGTCACCATCTTTTCCCAAAGGTAGGGGAGTCTAAAACTAGAGGGCGTAGGTTTAAGGGGCAACTTTTTCACTTAGAGGGTGATGAATGTCTGGAACAAGCTGCCAGAGGTAGTAGTAGAAACAGGTACAATGTTGTCTTTTAAAAAGCATTTAGACAATTACATAGGTAAGGTGGGTATGGAGGGATATGGGCCAAATGCTGGCAACTGGGCCTAGCTTTGTGGTAAAAGCTGGGCGGCATGGAAACATTAGGCTGGAGGTTGTGTTTCTATGCTGTAAATATCTACGATTATATGCTGAAGGAGTGGAACCTAACAGCTGAATGCACCAATGATGGAGCATGGAAATTAGGCATGCATGAGAGACTAGAATTGGAGAAAAGCTGAGACCTCATAGAATCATAGGCCTGGAGGAGTTTCCAGAAAGAGAAAAAGAGAGAGAAAGAGGCAATTGAAATTATGGAAAAAATCATATACAGGGATGAGAATTCCAAATTTTAAGTGTTTTTGTGTGATTTTGATTTGATTTGATTTATTATTATCACATGTATTTGTTTATAGGAAAAAGTATTGTCTCTTCTCACAGGCAAAACATACCATTCATAGAGTACATAAGGGAGAAGAAAAGGAAAGGATGCAGAATACAGTGTCAAACATTATCAGAGAATTTAAAAGAGTGTTAAAAAGCATAGAATGAGAGTAAAGGGTAGAATTTGAGGATATACTGGGGCAGATCACAAGAAGTCACCACTCCCCTGACTCCATTTGGACTGGGAGACGTGTAAGTGCTGTGTGCACACAGATAATTGGTGAATGGGACCTTGTGTGTGATGAAACAGCTGAAACAGCTTGCGCCATGCCAACAGTTCACTGTCCAGATCCAGTGATGCACATGCTAGCTTGTCACTAGCTGCTGAATCAAGGACCTCTTTGAGGGACCTTGGACAAGAGCTGTGCCCAGATTTCCCTCTCCAAGTGGGACTTAAGGATGGGCCACTGTCAGTTACAGCTGCCCTTGCCTTCAGTCGCTTCCTCTCCTCAACCACAGAGAGAATTATCAGTCGCCCCCGACGACTAAAATATTGATTAGACTATCACATTTGACATCTTGATGAATTATTGCAGGAAAAGGATACACTTAGAAAGTTTATGGGTCGGTGCAGCTAGTTGGAAAAGAACAAACCTGAATTTCAGGTAACGTTTAACCATATTCTTGCTGAGAGCCCACGGTGCCGGAATTATGAGCCTATCCTCCAAGCGCTAACATCATTATTAAAAAAAAATCATATGTGGCCAGCTTTTATCAATAATCACTTTGACTTTCACACGCTGCAATCACATTAATAGAGGAAGATTTCAACGTTCAGAACCAGAATTCTGCACCAGCCGTGACATAAATCTGTGGCAATTAATCTTCTGAGGAATATGGCCAGCAATTAATTGGAAATAAATGGAACTTGCCTTTCCCTGCTTAACATATTATTTGGGGTAAAAAAAAACTATCGCCCCTTCAATTAGTAATGAGTGCAAGGAATTAGTTCAAGGATGGAATTTGTGATCACAATTCCAACTCGCTCCTGAAACAGACTCAAATCTCGTTAAGTTTTGAGGTTTTTTTCATTCAGTTAAACTACACAAGCAAGTATTTCTTTAGGGTGGAATAGGGGGTTAAATTCAGCAAGACCCCTGGAACAGGCATGTGAGCAGCCAGTGACAATTTCAGAGCTGTCACTGCTATGAGTTTGTAACTATTCGGGGGTAAATAAGCTCCTGCCTGAAAATGTCCATGTGTTATCTGGTTAAGCGGTCAGCTCAGGAATCCTGAAAATTGATTCTCCCAGACCAGGTTATAGCAGAAACTCCTATTCCCAGTGTCTAAACCTGAATAGAAATAAGAGACTGTCCCTTTTTTCTCTCTTTGGTACTGCGGGACAATTCTCAGTATAGAGATATAGCCATTGAGTCACAGAGGTTTACAGCAAAGAAACAGGCCCTTCAGCCCAACTTGTCCATGCTATCCTTTTTTTTGACCATTGAGCTAGTCCCAATTGCCCACGTTTGGCCCATATCCCTCTATATCCATCTTACCCATGTAACTATCTAAATGCTTTTTAAAAGATAAAATTGTACCTGCCTCTACTACTAGCTCTGGCAGCTCGTTCCAGACACACAGCTTGTTCCAGACATCTGCCAAACTCTTCACTTTCATTCCCTTGAATCCTTCACTCCCAACATGAAGGCTCATTGGATAGGGGAAGCACATAGGCCGGAGATGGAGCTGCATTGTGCAATGCCAGTTCTCCCAGCCGCTAGTATTGGGTTCTGCATGGGGGAGTGCCAGATCACTGATTAAACCCTCATAATGTGATCCTGGGCAGTGGACAGTTGATCATGGAGGGGTGGGGGTATCGCAGCCAAACCCTCAGGTCAACATACACACACACACACACACACACACACACACATTTTATACATTGGAAGCAGGAAGAATTACACTGATATAGTGCCTTTCCCAACTTCAGCCAGCATCCAAAACACTTTACAAAGTAAGTTGGGGGGTGTATTCATTGTTGTAGGAAAATATGGCAGTCAATTTGTGCACAGCAAGCTCCCACAAACAGAAAAGTGGCGAATAGCCAGCTGATCAATTTCCATTCCCATCATTCATGGGAAATGGAGATTGCTGGTCAGCATTTATTACCCATTTCTCCCTGCCCTTGAGAAGGTGGTGGTGAGCTGCCTTCTTGAGCCGTTGTGGACCATGTGGTGTAGGCACACCCACAGTGCTGTCAGGAAATGAGATGGATTCTGGTGTTACAGGAAGATAGCAACACGTTGGATTTCAGCTTAACTGGGAAGAGCTCCCCAGCTCTTCTTTGAAGTAGTCCTCTGGGATCTTTATTGCTGCTTGAGAGGCCAGTTGAGAACTTGGAAGTTATGGTGAACGTTCATAAAACACTGGCTTGGTCTCAGCTGAGGTACCGAAATATATTCCGGGCGCCACATTTCAAGAAAAAATTGTGAAGGCAGGATATATGACAAAAGTTTTGGAAGTCAGAGATTTCAGTTACATGGATAGTCAAGTGAAAGGGACACTCAGCAAGCCAAGTATTGCCATCCCACAGTGTTAATGCACTGTTTTACAGCTCTGCAGCTCTCGCTGGAGCCTTTTCCATGCTTGGCTGATGCTCTGTAACTACAAACCTGAAAAAATAAATCCTTAGTAAGAACTTCCATCTTACCAAGGAGACATCAGGCAAATTGGCGTTCAACAACCTGCTCTGAAAACTCTGCTCATATTTTGACAGAGAACAAATTTCACTGTGTCAGCTGAGATGATCCAAGTAACACAACCCATGACATTTGTAAACACAGAGGTCAAATTGCCCTACCTCCTAATGATAACAGACTCTTAAAAGAATTCCAGGATCTGGATCCGAATCCATGACTGGAATTTCCCGGGCCGTTCACGCCAGCGGGATTCTCTGGTCCCACAGCAGAAGGACGGCACGATGGCACAGTGATTAACACTGCTCCCTCACAGCACCAGGGACCCAGGTTCGATTCCAGCCTCGGGTCACTGTTTATGTGGAGTTTGCATATTCTCCCCGTGTCTGCATAGGTTTCCTCTGGTGCTCCGGTTTCCTCCCCCAATCTGAAGATGTGTGGCTTTGATTGATTGGCTATGCTAAATTGAACCTATTGCCGGAGGATTAGTAGAGTAAATGTTTGGTGTTATGGGAACAGCGCCTGGGTGGGATTGTGGCTAGTACAGACTTGATAGGCTGAATGGCCTCCTTCTGTACTACAGGGATTCTATGAATTCCAGCCAATATCATTACCAAAAATGAATCGCTATTCCCTTTGGCCATGCTCTTTCTGTGTACTAAGCTTTCACTGAAAACCATTCCTTATATTCTGAGACATATTGTTTGGGATTCTTTGGCTGCGCTTGCCCCAAAACCGGAGCATCCATCCCACCCGAGGTCTATGGACCTTTGTATGGCCTGCTCCCCACCCACTACAATTCTCGTGGCAGGCAGGATGGGAGAATTTACAGACTGTTTACAGACAAACAGGCAAATAACAAGGACAAAATCACTACATCCTTCCTTCAGTGGCAGAGGTAATTAGCCAAGCTGAGTTTGTTCTCTTTAGAGAAGAGACGTGTGAGAGGATATTTAAAAAAAAGTGTGTGCAATCATGAACAAAAATACACACAGAAAGTGCTGGAGAAACTCAGCAGGTCTGGCAGCATCTGTGGAAAGAAAAACAGAGTTAACATTTTGAGTCCAATGTGACTCTTCTCCAGAAGGAATTGAAATGTTAACTCTGTTTCTTTCTGCATAGATCATCCCAGGCCTGTTGAATTTTTCCGTCACCTTCTAGCTTTTGTTCCAGATTTCCAGCATCCACATTATTTAGACTTTTTTGTTAAGGGTACGGGCAGGATAGATAAAGAGAAACTATTCCCATTAGCAGACGGATCGAGAACCAGCGGACACCAATTTAAGATGATTGACGAAGGGACCAGAGACGACAGGAGGAAAATCTTTTTTAAATGCAATTAATGATTTGGGTGTGGAATGCCCAGCCTGGGAGCGTGGCGGTGGCAGGTTCAATCATGGCTTTCAAAAGAAAATAGAATAATTATCTGAAGAGAGAGAAAAAAAATGCTGTAGGGCAACAGGGAGAACATGAAGGAATGGAACGAGCTGAGCTGTTCTCGTAGAGAGCCAGAAAGGGCTGGCCTCTGGCTGTACTGAAACCAGCCCATGGCTGGAATTTTACCACCCTGCCCACCATGGGGATCAGAGCAGGCGATGGTGGACAATGGGAAGGTGTGTTGACCTTTGGGTGGGATTTTTCGGTTTTGGGACAAGTGAGGCCGTAAAATCCCGCTGTATGATTCGATTTCTTTGGAGGGGTAGCAAGACTTTGGTTCTGCCATTGCAAGATGGCCACAGATTGGAATCAGCCGTGTAAGATGCCCTATTTTAAACTCTCTGATCGTTCAGTGTTCCCTCAATGCTGCAATATGTCAGCCTAGATTTTGTGCTCAAGTCTTTGGCCCGGAACATGAACCTGCAGCCAATCCAAGAACCGGAAAGCAAAAATGAAGCCTGTTTGGCCCATTATCATGTGGTGACACAGTGACACAGTGGTTAGCACTGCTGCCAGAGTCCTGGGTTCGATTCCCGGCTTGGGTCACTGTCTGTATGGAGTTTGCACATTCTCCCTGTGTCTGCATAGGTTTCTCTGGGTGTTCCAGTTTCCTCCCACAGTCTGAAACATGTGCTGGTTAGGTAAATTGACCCGAACAGGCTCCGGAGTATGGTGAATTTCACAGTAACCTCATTGCAGCATTAATGTAAGCCTTACTTGTGACTAATAAATGAACTTTAAACTTTATTATGATGCTGATTCTCTGAAGAAATGAGTCAATTAATTCCACTGCTTTTATACCTCATGGATCTTCAAATATTCCCTTCTCAAATATATATCAAGCTGAGAACTTTCATTGCATATAAACCATTTAATTTAGCGGGGGAGGTGGAACATTGGTAATGCCATCAGGCCATTAATCCCAAGGCCCAGGGTGTAGTTTTGGAGACAGTGTTTCAAATCTGATCACCACAGCTGATGGACTTCAAATTCAATTTAAAAAAATCTGGAATTGAAAACTCATCTGAGTGACCATGAAGCTAACATTGAATGTTGTAAAAAAGCCCATCTGATTCAGTAGCATCCATTAGGAAAGGAAATCTACCATATTTTGTTGGTCTGGCCTACATGTGACTCACTGCAATGGTTAACTGTCATAGAACATAGAACATTACATAGCAGTACAGGCCCTTCAGCCCTCAATGTTGTGCCGACCAGTGGAACCAATCTAATGACCCTCTAACCTAAACTATTCCAATGTTATCCAAATGCCTATCCACTGACCATTTGAATGCCCTTAAAGTTGGCAAGTCCACTACTGCTGCCGTCAGGGCGTTCCACGCCCTTACTACCCTAAGTCATGGAAATGGTTTAGCAACTCATTCTTCAAGGACGATTAGCGATATAAAAAAAATCATTCATGGGATATGTGCATTCCTGGCTCAATCTGCATTCATTTGTCCCTCCCTAATTGTCATTGCAAAAGTGGTGGTATGCCGTCTTCTTGAACCGTTGCAGTCCATGACGTGTAGTTAGTGCTGTTAGGGATGGACTTTAATCCAGCAGCAATGAAAAGAACAGTGCTTTATTTCCAAATCAGCACGGTGAGTGACTTGGAGGGGAACATCCAGGTAATGGTGATCCCATGTTTCTGCTGCTCTTGTCATTCTAGGTGGTATCAGTTGTGGTTTGCAAAGTGCTGTCTAAGGAGCCCTGGTGAGTTCCTGCAGTGCATGTTGCAGATAGTACACACTGCTGACACTGTGTGTCAGAAGTGGAGCTAGTGAATGTTTTGTGGAAGGGGTGCCAATCAGTGGGCTGCTTTGTCTTGGATGGTATCAACTTTCTTGAGTGTTGTTGGAGCTGCACTCATCCAGGCAAGTGGAGACCATTCCATCACACTCCCGGCTTGTGCCTTGTAAATGGTGGACAAGCTTTGAGGAGTCAGTGAGTTACTCACTGCAGGATTCCTAGCCTCTGGCCGGCTCTTGTAGCCACAGTATTTGTATGGCCAGTCCGGTTCTGTTCAGTTTCTGGACAACCACGAATCCCCCACACCCCTCAAATAATCATCAGCAAACATCCCCGCTTCTGACCTTAGAAAAGAAGGAATGTCATTGATAAAGGTAGCTAAAGATGAGCAACAAATGTTGGTCTTATCAGCAATCCCCATACCCCATGCAAGAATAAATATTTAACATGTTCATTGTGTTTGGTATATCGCTACTCAACACTTGATTTCATGTTAGGGGCTGGCATTATTGCTATAATCCAGTGATGGAGTTTGACAAGCCAGCCTCCCAGTACTACTGACATAACTCCAGTGTCCCTGTGTCTTGTGCTATCATGCCAACAGTTGCCCGATTAGATGTGAGGTGGAGGTCATTAAATTAAGCATGTGTTTTGCACAATCTCACTTCTGTGCTGCAATGATAAATTAAATGAATTATTGAATCAGGCTGAAGTCATTGCCCGTAGCAAAAAAAAAATGGCTTTAAGTAGATTTCATTGAGATAGTTAATGGATACTTGGAAATGCAAGAGCACTCTGTGCATGAGTACAGATGGTTCCAATGAGATAAGTATCCTCTGTGAATGATAGAATTATGAAGGCCTTGGAAAATTTCTTAGGAAAGTGTCGTTGTAGATTTTGTTCATTATTTCAGTTGAAGTGGCGAGCAGAGGAAAACATTGTCAGGTTATTTACCACGTTGTTGCACATAGAAGAGGGATTCTTATTTAGCATTTGCAGAGGTGGCTTCCAATTAAACAGGCAAAATACTGCAGATTTTTGCTTTGCTTTGATTTATTATTGTCGCATGTATTAACATACAGAGAAAAGTATTGTTTCTTGCGTGCTATACAGACAAAACATACCGTTCATAGAGAAGGAAGCAAGAGAGTGCAGAATGTAGTGTTACAGTCACAGCTAGGGTGTAGAGAAAGATCAAATTAATGCAAGTTAATCCATTCAAAAGTCTGACAGCAGTAGGGAAGAAGCTGTTTTTGACTCAGTTGGTATGTTACCTCAGAGCTTTTGTACCTTTTTTCCGAAGGAAGAAAGTGGAAGAGAGAATGTCCAGGTTGCGTGGGGTTCTTAATTATGCTGACTGCTTTGCCAAGGCAGTGGGAAGTGTAGACAGAGTCAGTGGATGGGAGGCTGGTTTGCGTGATGGATTGGGCTACATTCACTACCTTTTGTCGTTCTTTGCAGTCTTAGACAGAGCAGGAGCCCATACCAAGCTGTGATGTGACCAGAAAGAATGCTTCCTATGGTGCACCTGTAAAATATACTGGAAACCTGATATAAAAACAAAAAACAGTGGATATACTCAGTAGAGCAGGCATCATCTGTGGAGAGAGATAAACAAGAGGGTGAAATTTTATCTGGGAACAGGGATGCCCATATAATCGCCAGGGAGGTCTGTTGGGATGCCCCCCCCCCCCCCCACCCCCCCTCGCCCCCCCCCCCCCCCCCCAGTGCAATCAAGTTCCCAGGAGGAGCAGCGGAGGATAGCGACAGCCGGCAGGCTAAAGGCAGACAGCTAATTTAAATAATCAGCAAACCCGTAAAGGCCATTTTGAAGAGCTGTCAACTTTTGACCGGCTGCAGAGCATCTTCCAGCCAGCTGAGGGCACCATACAGAGGAGGTTCACAAGAATTATCCCAGCAATGAAGGGTTTGTCAGATGAGGAACAGTTGAAGACTCTGGGTCTGTACTTGATGGAGTTTAGAAGGATGAGGGGCGATCTAATTGAAACTTACAGAATACTGAGAGGCCTACACAGAATGGACGTGAACAGAATGTTTCCTTCAGTGGGAGAGACTAGAACTTGAGGACACAACTTCAGACTGAAAGATCGCTTCTTTAAAACTGAGATGTGGAGAATTTTCTTCAGTCAGAGGGTGGTGAATCTGTGGAACTCACTGCCACAGAGAGCTGTGGAGGCCAGATCATTGTGTGTCTTTAAGACAGAGATGGATAATGGTACAATATAAATCCCAGTTGCTGCTCTTGGGACTTGTGTATTCAGGGACATAGAGTAATCTGAATGTTTTGGGCTGAATTTCACAGGCGTTGGAGGCACTCTGTGGGAGTGGAAGCTAATGTGAAACCCATTACCACCCAACATTCTCAAAAAAAAAGCAACCTCATGCTGGAGGGCCAGTTAAGGGCCGTGTAGCATGGAGCGTTGGTTGGGTCAGCTCTGCAGGAGAGTTTGTTGGTCATCAGATCTGACTGTATCCTCCCCAGGACTTTGGTAACATCAGTCAAACTTCCAATGGAAAAACAGATAGGTCCCACAACACGGAAACAAAACAATACTGTGACCTTTCAGCTATGGACTGATCCTGAGTAAAACCTTCACTGATCCAATGGCTGGAATTCTCTGGCTGTTCACAGTGAGAATGAAAAATTTGATGTTCAGCCAAATCTCCGTTCACCGCAGCGGAACTGGCGAATCCCAGCTGCGAGCGAGGTCGGAGAGTCCGCCCCAACATATTTATAAGAAGATAAGAACATAAGAAATAGGAGCAGGAGTCGGCCATCTAGCCCTTCGAGCCTGCCCCGCCATTCAATAAGATCATGGCTGATCTGAAAGTGGTTCAGTTCCACTTACCGGCCTGCTCCCCACAACCCTTAATTCCCTTATTGGTCAGAAATCTATCTACCTGTGCCTTAACATATTCAACGAGGTAGCTTCCACCGCTTCAATGGGCAGAGAATTCCAGAGATTCACTACCCTCTGAGAGAAGAAGTTCTTCCTCAACTCTGTTCTAAACTGACCCCCCCCCGCCTTATTTTGAGGCTGTGTCCTTGAGTTCTTGTTTCCTTTCTAAGTGGAAAGAATCTCTCTGCCTCGACCCTATCTAGCCCCTTCATTATCTTATATGTCTCTGTAAGATCACCCCTGAGCCTTCTAAACTCCAATGTGTACAGGCCCGATCTACTCAATCTCTCCTCATAAGCTAACCCCTTCATCTCCAATATCAGCCTGGTGAACCTTCTCTGTACTCCCTCCAAGGCCAATATATCCTTTCACAAATAAGGGAACCAAAATTGCACACAGTACTCTTGTTGTGGCCTCACCAGTACCTTGTACAATTGCAGCAAGACCTCCCTGCTTTTATATTCCGTCCCCCTTGCGATAAAGGCCAACATTCTTGATTACCTGCTGCACATACAGACTGAGTTTTTGCGATTCATGCACAAGGACCCCCAGGTCCCTCTGCACAGTAGCATGTTGTAATTTTTCACCGTTTAAATAATATTCCATTTTATTATTATTCCTTCCAAAGTGGATAAACTCACACTTTGAGTGGATTTATATCTAAGCACTTATATCTAGTGGCTCTGAAATACGTCTTGACAATCTACAAGCACTGCACAGCATCATCCACTGATCCAAATGCATTTTGTGGCTGCGGTGAGGAGGCTGTGAATGGGGGTGGTGGGGGTGGTGTTTCCTTCATCGATTTACGTCTGTGAAGAAAGAAAGACTGGTCAATAAGCATTTTTCCCACAGCTTTCAGGATTTCAGGATGTCCCAGCATGCCTGGCTGTGTGGCCACCGCTATTATGTGGAAGAAATGGTGGCTGGCCAATTGACACACAGCAAGCTCCCTTGGACTGCAATGTTAGATCTTTTGCATTCACCTGAGAGGGAAGGTGTGGTCTCAGATTAACATCCCACCTGAACACTGGCACCACAGGCAATGCAGCACTCTCTCACTGTGACTATAAACCGACATGTTCAACTCTCTGGGGTGGGATTTGAATCTGTAATCTTAACTGAACTCCAGAGAGTAGAATGCTCCATTGGTCGGCACCAGTGCCATCATTGGTGAAGAGGTGGCGTGGTGGCATAGTGGTTAGCATTGCTGCCTCACAGCACCAGGGATCAGGGTTCAATTCCCAGCTTGGGTCACTGTCTGTGAGGAGTTTGCATGTTCTCCCCATGTCTGCATGGGTTTCCTCCGGGTGCTCTCCCACAGTCCAAAGATATGCGGGTTAGGTGGATTGGGCATGCTAAGTTGCCCCTCAGCATCAGGAGACTAGCTAGGTTGGATGCATAGGGTTATAGGAATAGGGCCTGGATGAGATTGTGGTCAGTGCAGACTGGATGGGCTGAATGGCCTCCTTCTGCTTCGTACGATTCTTTAATGCAACTATTCTATGGACTATTACGGCAGGTTTGGACTGCCTGCCTGAGGTGGTGCAGCTCGGGCTTGTGGCTGTTGTGGGGGCAAAATGAGGGAGGGGTTGCTAGGGTCTACGAACAAAGTATGGCTTTGCAGGGGAGTCACCTTTTATAGGGGGGTCATTTAAACAAAAGACTGCTTTTAATGATGCTGGAATCTGGTCTTACTCCATATCTCCTGCTGAGTCAGTTGGGACGAACCTGCAGGGTGGGATTTTTCAGTTGTGCACACTCCAAAATTAGAAATTCGCACCTGAGGTCAATGGGCTTTTAAGTGGTCCACTGAAATTTCTATCCTGTTCACTAGATTCCCATGGCAGGCGCTGCAGGAGAACTCCACCCGCAGTATCTGTGCCCTGGACACTGACAAAGACCTGGGTGACAGGGAGTATGATGTTCAGAGAGCCCCTTCCTCATCTCAAAACACCCCCCCCCAATCCACCCCCTCTCCCACCCCGCATCCCCCACCTCCCCATACACCAAAATGGCCATGGATTTTCAAGGCCATTTTACAAACGCCAATGCTTTCCATGGTTTGTACAGACAAATGGATTTTGTTCAAGCTTTGGCTCAGATGTGTAGGCGATGCAGCAAGCCTTAGGAAGCCAGCACAATGAGAAGGAAATCCGGCAAAACTCAGAAATAAGGCACCAGCAAAATCATAAACAAAAAGGGACGTGTTTGTGCTCCCTTGGGTGACAAATCGATAAAAATGAAACGCCTGCCTGCCCTTTTTTCTTCCCATGCAACAGTCGCAAAATTGCATGGACAGTATAAAATCTCAGCCAACGGACTTTTTAATGGCCTTAATTGGCCCTTTAATTGTCGCCAGGTGAGACTCTGACTCCGGCACCCTCTGACCTCGGTATTGCACGCACAGACTTTGCAATTGGGCGCACACCCGGTTTCATCTCACTCGGTTTGATGCGCGTTCAGGTCAGACATGTGCCCGGCAGAGCTTCGTAAAATTCTGGCCCTTTTGTCTCAAATAATGAACCGTTCAGTCAGAAGAGTGAACACTAAGCAGTACTGTTTTCATTCACTAGGTGCAGAATTACTGTTTGTTCAGCAGTGAAGGTTTTAATGGAACACCCACCTGCTTGCACTCTCCCCTCCACCCCCGCTCACCTCTATTATTCTGTAGCAGATCAGAAACAGGCGGACTGTACTTCAAATCATGAGGTGTAAAGATTTCCTCAAAGCTTCACTCAGTCCTCTTTAACCTTCATCAGAATATATCAAAACTCAAGCAAAATTACAATGAGATCTATCGCGTCATGTATTTTTCACACAGACGGATTGTCAACCATAAGGATTTAGAAACTAACCGGTGTTTTACTCTGGGCAAAATTAGGAGGTAAGAGGTCACCTTTGTCAGTTAGTTTCTGAATATGTTCTCATGCTAGGTTGTGTATGAGGTCTAATCATTGCTTACCCAGTTCCATTTCATAGTGCAATATAGTTCAGCAAAAAGCACGGAACCAAACATAACCTTATTAGGGTATTCTCAGAATTCTTCCTTGTTTAAGTACAAGTCCAATGGGAAACAGAGAGGGTGGTTTCGTTTTTACAGCGGAATTTTACAGCCTCGCTTGTCCCGAAACCATAAAATTCCACCAGTGATCAACAGACCTTTCCATGTTCCTCCTCTCGCCCGCTCCAATTCTCGTGGTGGGTGGGGTGTAAAATTTCAGTCTATGATTCTACACATGCAAAGATACTAATTGGGAGGGTAGGTCACTTGGCCCCACACGTCTGTGCCGCCATTTGGTAAGATCTTAGCTAACTTGATTGTAACTTCAACCCAACATTCCCACCTAGCCCCTATCACCTTTCATTCCCTTGCTTATCAAGAACTCATCCTTAAAAATATTCAAAGGCAGGATTTTCTGACTACGCTTGTCCCAAGACTGGAAAATCCTGCCCGAGGTCAATGGGCTTTTGCATGTTCTGCCCCCGCCTGCTATGATTCCTGTGGCGAGCGGGATGGGAAAATTCACCCCTCTGTTTCCATTGCCTTTTGGGGAAGAATTACAAAGACTTTCAACCCTCTGAGAAAAATAAATCACCTCATTTCCACCTGAAATGAGCGACCTCTTATTAATAAACAGTGATTTCTTCTCCCCCCCCACCGTTACAAATTATCCCACAAGAGGAAATATCCTCTCTACACAGACTCAATTAGAACCCTCAGAATCTTATGTTTCAGCCAAGTTGCCTCTTACTCTCCTAAATTCCAACAAGCCTGGTCAGTCCATCCTTTCCTCAAAGGACAACCTGGCCTTTCCAGGTATAAATCCAGTAAACCTTCACTGAATCACTTCCAATGCATTTACATCTTTCCTCATATAAGTTAAAGTTTTGAAGTTTATTTATTAGTGTCACAAGGGTGGCACAGTGGTCATCACTGCTACCTCATCGTGCCAGAGACCCAGGTTCACTTCCTGGTTTTGGTCCCTGTGTGGAGTCTGCATGTTCTCCCTATGCTGGTTAGGTGCATTGGCCATGCTAAATTCTCCCTCCGTGTACCCAAACAGGTACCGGTGTGTGGTGACTCGGGGATTTTCACAGTGATTTCATTGCAGTGTTAATGTAAGCCTACTTGTCACATGAATAAATCAACTTAACCTTAAACACTTTGTTAACTTTTCCTTTTTAAATATCCAGATAAACTCTATTCATCATCACAGAGGTGTCATCTGTTGCACGTGGGTTCCTTCCGATTTCTTCTCACAGTCCGAAAGATGTGCTGGTTCAGTGCATTGGCTGTGCTAAATTCTCCCTCAATGTACCCAAACAGATGCCAGAGTTTGGCACCTAGGGGATTTTCACAGTAACTTCACTGCAGTGTTAATATAAATCTACTTGTGACACTAAGAAACAAATGTTAAAATTTTAAATAAGGAGACCAACACATTACTCCAGATGAGATCTTTCCAATGCCCTACATAACTGAAGCATAGCCTCCCCACTTTTGTATCCAATTCCATTCACAATATATGATAACATTCTATTAGATTTCTGAATTACCTGCCTTACTTGCATACTAACCCTTTGCGATTTATGCATTAGGATACTTAGAATCTTCTGTATTTCAGAAATGAGCAATTTTTCACATTTAGGTGATATGTTATTATCCCTGCCAAAATGGGCAATTTCACACTTGCCCACATTATACACCACTTGCTAGATCATTGCCCACTCACGTAACCTATCCATATCCCCTTTTAGTCTTTTTATGTGCTCTTCATGCCTTTACTTTCATACCTATCTTTGTGTCACCAACAAATTTAACAAGCATATCTTTTCCAATTTAATGGAACCTTTCCCGAAGCTGGGGAGTGTTGGAAGACTGAAACCAATGCATCAACTATCTCATGAGACACTTCTTTGAAAAAGTAGACAGAAATCCATCAGGACCCAAGGACTTGTCAACTTCCAATTTTTGAAGCTCCACTTCTCTGTTAATTTTCTTGAGTTCGTCCCTCCTTTTCATTTCCCAATTTACAGAAATTCTTGGGATGTTATTTGTATCATATATAGTGAAGAGCCTGTTGAACTAATCAGTCATCTCCTTGTTTTCCATTACTAATTCCCTAGTCTCACTTTCTATTGGACCAACATTCGTTCATGAGTGGCACGGTGGCACAGTGGTTAACTTTGCTGCCTCCCAGTGCCAGGGACTCAGGTTTGATTCCTTGCTTGGGGTCATTGTCTGTGTGGAGTCTGTACATTTTTTCCATGTCTGCGTGGGTTCCTCTGGGTGCTCCGGTTTCCTCCCATAGTCCGAAAGATGTGCTGGTTAGGTGCATTGGCCGTACTAAATTTTCCTTCCATGTACCCAAACAGGTACCAGAGTGTGGCGACTCGGGGATTTTCACAGTGATTTCATTGCAGTGTTAATGTAAGCCTACTGATCACATGAATAAATCAACTTAAACTTAAACACTTTGTTAACTTTTCCTTTTTAAATATCCAGATAAACTCTATTTGTCATCATAGGGGTGTCATCTGTTGGATAATCTTGTAGAGGTCTATAAAATAATGAGAGTCTCAGATCAGCAAGATTGTCAGTATCTTTTCCCAGAAGTTGGGGAGTTTAAAACTATCATTTCAAATCAGTCCTTTCTGTCCACATTTACAGAAAATAAATCAGCCTGTTTCAGTCTAGTTTAAGGTGAAAGGGGAGAGATACAGAAGTGTCCAGAATGCCAGATGGTGTTGAGTGCCTCGAACAAGCTACCAGAGGTAGTAGTAGAGGCAGGTACAGTGTTGTCTTTTAAAAAGCATTTAGACTGTTACACGGGTAAGATGGGTATAGAGGGATATGGGCCAAATGCAGGCAATTGGGATTAGCTTAGAGGTTTCAAACAAAAGAGTGGCATGGGCAAGTTGGCCCTGTTTCCATGCTGTAAACCTCTACAACTCTGGCTAACACTCTCGTATTCTATTTTTCCTTTCCTTACCAACCTTTTAGTCATTCTTTGTTGTGTTTTTTATATTCTATCCAATCTTCTGACCTGCCATGCATCCATGCGCAATTATTTCCTTCTCCATCATCCAGCATGTTTTTATTCTTTTTCAATGTATCTCCCAATTCCCTTTCAAAAGTTAATATTGAATCTGCTTCCACCACCCTTTAAGGCAATGCATTCCAGATTGCTATGTGAAAAACAATTCCTCTCAACTGCCCCCAGTTCTTTTTGCCACTTATCTTTTTTAAAAAATGTGATCCCTCATTGCTGACCTGCAGTTTCCCCCTTTTTTCAGCCTGGTCTGACACAATTCATTGCTTTAGGCAGAAGACTATCACACCCCAGGATCCAAACCACAATGTAGTCGGAAACTCCAGGGTTGCATAGTCCTCTTGGTGAGTGAGGCATTAGCCCAAGTTGCCGGCTGCCTGTTCCAGTGCTGCAGAATAAGTGTAAAATTCCCTTGTACTTCTGCTGAGAACAGTAAGTTCACCTCGTAAGCAAGCAAGATCGATCCATTGAACAACATCCTCCAAAAATGATTGATTGGCTGTCCATCTCAACACTGTTCTTGCAGCTTCTGCTCAAAAATGGCTGCAAAGGAATCAATTCCTTAATATATGGTAGGTCCATTCAAAAGTCTGATGGCAGCAGGGAGGAAGCTGTAACTGAGTCAGTTGGTCTCTTCTCATCATCTCTTTTTTCATTCATTTGTAGGCTGTGGGTATTGCTGGCTGGCCAGCATTTATTGCCCGTCCCTAGTTGTCCCTGTTTCGGGAGCAGTTGAGAGTCAACCACGTTGCTGTGGCTCTGGGGTCATGTGTAGGCCAGACCAGGTAAGGACGGGAGATTTCCTACCCTCAAGCACATTAGTGAACTAAATGTTTTCTCTCCAACAATCAACCATGACTTCATGGTCATCAGTAGATTGCTAATTCCACATTTTCTCTGCCGTGATGGGATTCGAGCCTAGATCCCCAGAACATTAGCTAAGTTTCTGGGTTAATAGTCTGGTGATTATACCAATAGGCCATTACCTCCCAACCACTTCCTGACCATGCCCAATTTAGCTCTCATATTTTGGCTGGTGGGAAAGGCAGCAGGCAGCTTGTCCACCCTTGATCCTATTGAAGCCCTTCAGTGGTCAATTCATGGCTGAGACCAGACAGCTTGCTCAACTGCCTTCACTTCACAGGATACTGTCAAGCAAGAAGGAAATGTACCATCTTTGGTGGGTCCCCTGGAACTATTGTTATATGAGAACAAAAAGGTATCAGAAGTAGAAGCAGGAGTTGTCCATATAACCCCTCGAACCCGCTCCGCCTTTCAGTTAGATCACAGCCAATCTTTGGCCTCAACGATTTCCAGCCTGACATATGTCTCTTCGAATGAAGAACATCTACGGTATCGGGTCCATTCATTCTCCAGAATAGGCGTAGGCAGCACTTGGTATGATTTTTTAAAAAATGTTTTCTTCATAGAATAAAACGGAAAATTAACATTACAGAAAAAGAAAGAAAGAGAAAAATTAACTTGGAGAATCCGACTTTTTCACTACCAGCCCCCGTGCTAATCTTGAATACTCAATGAAGTCAAAAACAAGACTGAACACCGAAAACACGCACTGAAATGCACAATATATGTTAATTGTAATCTGTGTCATTGAAATTGCTGGTACAATCTTTGTCCCTAACAAGAATTGGCAGCAGTGTGGCTGTGAAAGCTTCTGTTTTGGCTTATGAGAAAACCTGTTTACCTTGCATTGTACTTTCAAAGAATGCTGTCAATTTCTAAACTAATGCCAGAATGTCTACTGAGTTTAAAATGCCGCCAAGTTAGCTTTGAAGCTTAGCATAGTCAGTTACATAGGCAGAAATATTTTTAAACTGAGTCTTTTAACTGAAGCAAACCAGACAAGGAATCCTAGACATGGATTTGAGCCTTGAGTTTACTCAACTCTTCTTGGGCCAGAATTTTACACTTGCACGCTGGTGGGTTCTGAGGTGCATTGGGATCCCACCTGCCCTGACCGAGTGGGCAAGCAGGAGCTCAGAGGGGAAGCTCACCGTTGCCCCAGTTATGGGGAGGCTATGGCCTAGTGGTATTGTCACTAAATTATTAATCCAAAAACTTACTAATGTTCTGGGGACCCGGGATCGAATCCAGTCACGGCAGATGGTGGAATTTGAGTTCAATAAAAAAAAATCTAGAATTAAGAATCCACTGACGACTATGAAACCATTGTCGATTGTCAAAAAAAAAACTAATGTCCTTTAGGGAAAGAAATCTGTCTTCCTTACCTGGTCTGACCTGCATGCAACATCAGAGCCACAGCAATGTGGTTGACTCTCAACTGCCCTCTGAACAAGGGCAACTAGGCAAGGGCAATAAATGCTGGCTAGCCAGTGATGTCCATGTCCCACAACTGAATAAGAAAAATGTTAAGGCCCCTAAGTGACCTTTCTCCCCACCCTCAATTTCTAGGCTGGTGGGCAGTTGATAGATCAGGGCTGGAAAGCTGAAATTGAACTAAGAATAAATAAATTTTAAACTTGAAACTTTAAATACTTTGAACGATCCATCCTCTACTTTCCTTTGGGGCACAGAAGTCTGCAGATTCACCACCCTCTGCGAGAACAAATTCCTACGCACCTCAGTTTTAAATGACTGGCCATTTATCTTGTAACCTTGTTTCAGAGTCTCCCACTTGTGAAAACATCTCACCATTGACTCTCTCAATCCCCCTCAGGATATAGAAATTGCAGAACCAGTTCAAAAGACAGTGAAATTTCCAAATGTCAGTGAGTTACAACCAAAGCTGTATAAATCGATGTTTCCTGTGATCTTGGGTGCTAGTTCAAGACTCAGCTTACCCACCTCAGGTGCACCACGCGAAACTGGCCAGAATCCCAGCTGGAAACTGGGAGAGATCCTGCCAATGAGGGGAAAGTCTTCAACTTGTGTCTGTTTTTGTAGATGCGCAGGGAATAGTCGACACAACTTAAATGCTTTTCATATTAAAAAAATGATTCAACTTATTAAGAAAGTGACTCGTGCGCACTCGTGAAACTATTAAATTGTTCGTAAGGTTTCTTTGAGTAATTTTCCATGATTTCACTTCAGCTTGCTCAGGGATGGAGAAGTCAAATACCGTTATTAGAAATGCTTATGTTTGGTGATAAATCACTTTCATCTTCCTTAATGAAGCTGCATTTGGTTCCCTTTCTTAAATACATCAAGGAATACTTTTTAATAGGAAAAATGGACATTATTGCATCTTATTACGTGACCTGAATCTATTGGTTCACAGAAGACTTTCTGTTTGCAATCATGCAAATTATTTTTACAGTTTAAAGTTTATTTATTTATTAGACACAAGTAAGCTTACATTCACACTGCAGTGAAGTTACTGTGAAAATCATTGTTTGGAAAATTCCTAGTCGCCACACTCTGGCGCCTGTTCGGGTACACTGAGGGAGAATTTAACAATGGCCACTGCACCTAACCTGCATGTCTTTGGTCTGTGGGAAGAAACTGGAGCATCCGGAGGAAACCCATGCAGACACGGGGAGAACTTTCAAATTCCACACAGACAGTGACCCAAGCCAGGATTCAAATCCAGGTCCCTGGCGCTTTATGGGAGCAGTTCTGATACCTGGCCAAATCTGCAACAGTCTCTGGCAGAAACTCTATTCCGTTATCTTTCTGGAAGTCCTTCAGGTCTTGCATCTTGATGAAACGAAACTCCTGATATGCCCGGGAAATATTAATGCACAGGTAATTCTGCACAGAGGTTTTCAAATAACTGTTTCAGGTCTTACAGCTGGAGAGTAGATTTCAAAATCAATGCTACTGTCTTGGAAAGAGATGAAATATCTGACCTGAAGTGTTGTTTGGGGGGGTGTCTAGAATCTATACTTAAATTGATTGCCTATACCCTTGGAATGAAGAAAGATTTTTTTAAATCCTTTTAATGAAAGCATACAATTAATCACTTTACGTGCGAGGAGTTGTTTGCAGAAATGTTGTTTTTTATGGAATGGGTACAACAGCAAACCATATCGCACCCTCACAATCATTGAATCATTGACATCCGACAGTACAGAGGAGGTCATTCGGCCCATCAAGCCTGCACCGACAACAGTCCCTTTCTCCAACACTAACCCCTCCTATTTACCCTCCTAATACCCCCGACACTCAGGGGCAATTTATCATGGCCAATCAACCTCGCCCGTGCATCTTTGGACTGTAGGAGGAAACCCATGCAGACAGGGGAGAACGTGCAAACTCTGCACAGACAGCGACCCAAACTGAGAACCGAACTCAGTTCCCTGGCACTGTGAGGCAGCAGTGCTAACCACTGTGCCACTGTGTCACCCCATCATTTAACAGCAATCCTCAGGAGCATTAATGGCTTCGGGTCTAGCAACACCTTGATAGTTCAAATTCCTTTCCTTGTTTTCAAATCCCTCCATAACGTGACATTTCCCTATCTCTGTAACCTCCTCCAGTTCGACAACCCACCAACACATCTACACTCCTCCGATTCTGGATTTTTGCAAAATCCAATTTTGCACATTCCCGATTTCTATCGCTCCATCACTGTTTTTGCCTGCAGCTGCTTGGGTCCTATGTTCTAGAAATCCTTTTGATTTCAATACCTCTATCTACATTTTTGGTTTCCTTCATGGCTCTCCTTAAGCACACTAGAATTGACCAAGCTTTTAGTTACAAAATAACTTTTCTTTGGCTCAGTGTCAAATTGCTTCAATAACATGTTTCAGAACCAAATTAGATGTGTCGACTTCTTTCAATACATTATGGGCTTCCTGTCTCAATGGCTAGCTGGGTGGGTGAGTGTGGTATTGAGTCATACAGACCAGAAACAGGTTTCTGTTGACTTAATGATGTCTTTCAGGCTCCATGTAGAAATTAACTACAATTGGTGAACTTGGGAGTGGCAAATACTCATCCAGTTTCCCTGCGTCTGACTATCAGCTAGCGGTCCTCCAAAATAATATCCTGTGTGAAACATCAGAAGAGGAGACAGATTGTTAAAGTTAAAAGTTTACTTATTAGTCGCAAGTAAGGCTTAACACTGCAATTAAGCTACTGTAAAATTCCCCTAGTTGCCACACGCCAGCGCCTGCTCGGGTCAATGCACCTGACCGGCACACTTTTCAGACTGTGGAAGGAAACTGGAACACCCAGAGGAAACCCACACAGACATGGGGAGAGTGTGCGAACTCCACACAGACAGTCACCCAAACCAAGAATTGAACCAGAGTCCCTGGCAGCAGTGCCAACCACTGTGCTACCGTGCCACCCACCAGATTGGGTATAGGAATGATGACGTTGATTATATTGCTAGGACTATGATTTGGGAAAATATGTTCAAATCCCAACATAGCAACTGGGGAATTTAATAACAGTTAAATAAATCTGGATTTTAAAAAAAACTGCTAGTATCAGTCATGGTCACCACATAGATGCTGACGTTGGACTGGGGTAAGCACAGTAAGAAGTCTCACAACCTGGTGTTGTGTGAGACTTCTTACATCACATAAATAGCAGATTGTTGTAAAAAAAAATCTACCTGGCTCATTAATGTCCTTTTGGGAAGGAGATCTGTCTGTATCTGTGAGTATGGACCCACATCACTATGGTGAATTCTGACTGGAAAGGAGATGAAGGAGATGGACTACTGAATATTCCACGTATCCCACAAAATCCAGGCATAACTGGGATCCATTCAGGTACCCACAGCAACACCTTTTCCTTCCTCCAAATAAAATGGATATCCACAAGAGCCTAAGGCTTTTTGTGGGAATATGTAGAATATTCATTATTCCAGTCCTAATAAGACCCCCTCCCTCATCTCTTTTTCCAGTACCTTTTCTCTGCTGGTGATATCTACCTTGAAGAAGAGCTGGTGAATTTCAAACAGACAAGCTGTAGCCAACTACCATGACAAAGTAACCTTCACAGCACAGACTGCAGTAATCAATGAAAGTGGCTCCAACCAACTTCTGAAGGGTAATTACATAGGAACATACAATTTCGGAGCAGGAGTAGCCCACTCAGCTCCTCGAGCCTGCTTCACCATTCAATAAGATCACGACTGATCTGATTGTAACCTCAACCCCACATTCCTACCCACTGCCGATAATCTCTCACCCTCTTGTTAATCAAGAATCAATCCAATCCACCTTAAAATATTCAATGACTCTGCTTCCACTGCCTTTTGAGGACGAATTCCGGAGACTCACTACATTTTGAGAGAAAAAATGCCTCTGTATCTCTGGGTTAAAAGAAAGAGCCCTTATTTTTAAACCGTGACCACTCGTTCCAGATTCCCCCACAAAGGAAACAACCTCTTCATGTCCACCCTGTCAATACCTCTCAGGAACACAGAAGGCCAACAGTGCAGAAGGAGGCCTTTGTCCCATCGGGTCTGTGCTGATCACAATCCCACCCAGGCCCTATTTCCGTAACCCCACTAATCCTCCTGACACTCGGGTCAATTTAGCATAGCCAATCAACCTGACTCACACATCTTTGGACGGTGGAAGGAAACCGGAGCACCTGGAGGAAACCCATGCAGACATGGGGAGAATGTGCAAACTCCACACAGTAAGAAGTCTGACAACACCAGGTTAATGTCCAGTGGGTTTATTTGGTAGCACAAGCTTTCAGAGCACTGCTCCTTCATCAGGTGAAGGAGCAGCACTCCGGAAGCTTGTGCTACCAAATAAACCTATTGGACTTTAACCTGGTGTTGTCAGACTTCTTACTGTGCCTACCCCAGTCCACTGCCGGCATTTTGACATCAAACTTCACACAGGTAGGAACTTGAGGCTGGAATTGAACCCATGTCCCTGGCACTGTGAGGCAGCAGTGATAATCATTGTGCCACTGTGCCGCCCCCAAAGGATCATTTAAAGATTTTAATCAAGTCGCTTCCTACTCTTCTAAACTCTGGTGGATTCAAACCTAAATGCTCCAACCTCTCCTTATAAGACAACCTTCCTATTCCTGATGTCCATCTGGTAAACCTCCTCTGAACTGCTTTCAAAATATTTACATTATTCCTCAAATAAGGAGACCAATGCTGTACACAATATTGCAGGAGTGGGATTGACAATAATTGCTGGTGTTGCCAGTGACACCCACATCCTAGGAATTTAAAAAAAATTGTGAAATGATTGGTGCTAATGATCCCCACGGGAATATAGCTGCCACTACTTACTGTCTTTTTCACATTGTAACACTTGACCACATCGTCAAGATATTGTGGATTGTGGAACCATGGCTCAGTATGAATTAGAATGAGATTGGTTAAAATGCTGTCTTCCTATATGGCTAAGTGTTATGTTGTATCGAATTTACAACACTGCATCAGGTCGTTCGACCCTTCTAGATGATCACTGACAAATAATTATCTTCCAATCCATTCCAGATTATCTATTAGGTTACCTACATTGGTATATGTTTATAAACATGGAGAAAAGTAGATTTTCCAATCACCTTTTTTGCTTGCAGAAGGTTGTCTTTGAAATGGAAGGTGCTGCATGAAAGGGTGATTGAAGCAGATTCAACTTTTGGAAGGGGATGTGATAATACTTGAAAATGGAATAAAAATTGCAGGGTCCGCGGAAAGAACAGCGGGTGTGCGTCTAATTGGAAAGCTCTTTCAAAGAGCCGGCACACACATGATAGGCCGAGTAGCCTCCTTCTGTAATCAGAGTGATTCTTAGAGATGTGAAATGGTAAAGGTTATGTTGCAGTGACTGAGAAGAACACTAATGACTCTCTCTTATGTTTCCAGACCATTCTCATGAAGAGAGCAAGCCATGAACTCCACTGATAGATTAAAGGCATTTCTATCCTTTACACTCAGTGTCCTATAAAGGCAGCAAAGGAGCTGTGCGGGAAGGCTGACTTATCACGTGACAAACTTTCAACCACAGAGGACCACAGTAATAAGGAAACATTTTCTGAGAAGGGCTTCAGTTTTTTTTTGTCATCCGACACCCCCGCCCACCCTCGCGTCCCCCAACCCCTCGAAAAAGCTCGGTGGAAAGTGACGGGATAGTGCCCGAGAGACCGGGAACAATGCTGCCGGATATCTGGATGCGATTGATACTGGCATGGATTAGTGTGCTTCCCTTCGTGCAGTCCATCACGTTGGATCCTCCACAGAACTCACAGGATGGAACTGTCTTATCGCTCGATGGGCTGAATGGCGATCCCGAGGCTCTCAGTCGCGCCAAGCGCGGCTGGGTCTGGAACCAAATGTTTGTGCTGGAAGAATTCTCGGGCCCCGAACCCATCCTCGTTGGCCGGGTATGTTATAACTTTTTATTTCAATTAATCTCTAAGCTCAGGAAATCACAGGGAAATATAATCCTCTGGTGGAGGAGGCCATCTTGTGATAGTTCTTTATTTTTTAACTCATCCTTTCGCTTCAGAAAACTTTGGGCTTGCATGTTGCTGGAGATGTAGGCTGATAACAGGGTACCTGGGGCCTTAGTGAATGATGGGACTTAAGAGCAGGATTGTTCAGACTCGCTGAAAGGCACTGGACTTCTGTCAGGCCCACTGCACCCCCTGGATCGCCCCCTCCCCAACAGACAGGAAAAGATGAAGAATGAAAGAGAAAAGGTGAAAGAAAAGCAAAAAAAAATCTTACAATCTCCAAGAAGTCTTCTTTAGATGACAAAGGGGTCGGCTAGACTCGAAACATTGGCCCTATTCCCTCCCCACAGATGCTGTCAGATCTGTTGAGATTTTCAAGCATTTTCTGAATTTAGCTGGCAAAAATAAAAATTAATGCCCTTTGTCACATTGTGTGGGCAATGAAACTGATGTAGTTAGCTGAGGGCTATAGCTTTCTGACAATAGGTGGAGAGGGTCAGTTCTATTTGTGGTGTTACCATATTATGCAATGGATGTATTTACGTGAAATTAACAAAGAATGTTTTCTCCCAATGGGCTGATAATAACAGTTCCTATATCTATCTTGTAGGTGAGAATGAATATTTTAATGAATATTTATCACCTCAAAGCTTATTCCCATACTTGTGATATAAATGATGTTTCTTTGCAGTTTAGTTTTCCCTGAAGCAATAGACTTACTCGCTATGATATGAAGTGTTCAAGGGCCACCATTTTAGAACAATACCCCAAACACTCGGTTGACAAGGTGCAATGCTCAATGTCAAACTGAGTTATATGGACCAGGGAGGTCCCAGGTTTTGTTAGCTTGTTTTCCTCAGTTAAGTATGGATTCACTGATGAGGTAACAGAGTGTTGAGTGATCCACCCCAATGGGGAATTCAGGAGAAGCTCCTTTACGCAGAGAGCAGCGAGAAATGTGCAATTCAGTACCGCCAATCGAAGGAAATAATGGGTGGGATCCTCGTTCATCCCCGCCAGTTGCCAGCGAGAACAAAGAATTTGGTGCTCAGCCAAAACCCCATTCATTGCAGCGGCACCAGAGAACCCCTGCCACGGCTGAGGTTGGAGGTTCCTGGTGAATGCAAGTACAATTAAAGAGAAGTGAGACTGGCAGGTAGAAAGGAATAGAAAAATATGTTTAGAGGTGAGATTAGGGGAGATGGGAGCAGATTCATTGGACCATAAATGCTACCAAGGACCTACTGGACTTAACAGCTTTTTGTTTGCCATGGCATGGTGGCCCAGTGGTTATCCATTGCTGCCTCACAGCACCAGGGACCCAGGTTCGATTCCCAGCTTGGATCACAGTCTGTGTGGAGGTTGCATGTCCCCCCGTGTCTGTGTGGGTTTCCTCCAAATACTCTGGTTTCCCCCCAAAGTTGGAAAGGCATGCCGGTTAGGTGGATTGGCCGTGCTAAATTCTCCCTCAGTGTACCTGAACAGGTGCTGGAGTGTGGTGACTCGGGGATTTTCATAGTAACTCCACTGCAGTGTTAATGTAAGCCAACTTGTGACACTAATAGATACACTTTAAACAAACACTTTAATTGGAAAAGAAACAGAAAATGCTGGAAAATCTCAGCAGGCCAACAAAGGGTCATCCAGACTTGAAACGTTGGCTCTATTTTCTCCCAACAGATGCTGTCAGACCTGTTAAGATTTTCCAGCATTTTCTGATTATGTTTCAGGTTCCAGCATCTGTAGCATTTTGCTTTTTATGTTAATTGTAAGGTTTTGTAATGCCAGGCTGAAATGACAGAGAGGGGAATGATAAAACAAGGGAATTATACATAATACATAAACACAACCAGCTGTTTAAGGAAAGGAGGAAACTTTATTGAAGAGACAAAAGAGAAATGTTTCTCTGCTGTGCAACTACTGAGAGACTAAAATGATGGATGAAGGCAGAGTGATTTCCAAGCAATGTTAAACACAAACTAATACTTGATTTGGCAAGGTTATTACAGCTCAGGTAACACATGTAACGGTGCAAAATGGTAACAAAAGTCATCCTGAATCATATTGGTCAAGATATGTCCCCATGGCTGCCCAACTATATTGAGAAAGGTGACAGATATTCTGGCCAACTGCACTGGAGATCAGGAAGGATCACTCTCCACTATAAACATAGGAAACAAAGAAAAAGGAACAACACAACTATTAATAAGTAGGTTATTTGAATCAAGAACGCAAAGCTGATTTGCAGTTGAACTATTGATAGCAATGAGTGGGAAAAATAGCAACAACACTAGAAATTCCTCCTTCAGCGTGACATCTGTCAAATTTACATGTTGGAGAAGTTTGATGCAGAGATGATCATGTGCCTAGCATTACATAGAAGATACATCACAGAGTCAGACCATTCAGCCCTGCCAGAGATGCTAGCATTTAGGCTCCACTCAACCTGTTTCATCTCACCCCATTACATATTCTTTCATTTCTTTCTCCCTTATCTGTTTACCTAGCTGCTCTGTGAATTCATCTATGTTATTTGTGTCAACTACTCCCTGAGGAAATAACTTCCATGTCCTTGACACGCCCTGGGTAAAGATGCTTTCGTGAATTCCCGGTTTGATTTCTTGGTGATTATCTCACGTTGATAGCTTCAGGTTTTGCTTGTCTTATTATTATTCTGACTGCTTGCAAATTGTGAAAGGATGGAGAATTATTATCCCTCACTTCACAGAATAGAAACACATATGCGAGTCCCGCAGAGATGCAGGGATCATAATATAGGAATGTCTCTTACGAATAGGAGTGAGGCTGGTTAAGCTCAGTGAGGCCTGGGGCCAGAGAGAATTCTCCCAAAATAATTTTACGGGTGGCACAGTGAGACAGTGGTTAGCACTGCTTCCTCACAGCGCCCAGGGACCTGGGCTCGATTCTCGCCTTGGGTCACCATCTGTGTGAGTTTGCACATTGTCCCCCTGTCTGCAAAGGTTTCCCCAGGTGCTCCGATTTCCTCCCACAGTCCAAAGATCTGTGGGTTAGCTGGACTTGCCATGCTAAATTGCCCCTTGTATCGGGGGTGGGGGGTGGGGTGCTAGCTCGGGTATGGGGTCATGGGGATAGGGCCTAAGTGAGATTGTAGTTGGTGCAGACTCAAGGGGCTGAATGGCCTCCTTCTGCACCTTAGGATTCTCTGATTCTATGAGTCCAGTCTTAAGAGAGAAAAGAAAATAATTTTGTATGGCCTGGTTTCATCAGCTTATCAATTTCAAGCCTGTACTTGCCATGATTAACCTCATAACAGTAGTCACAATGTGGAGATGCTGGTGTAACCTCACACTTGCTGGCAAGTGTGAGGTTATCCACTTTGGCAGGAATAATGATCGGAAGGACTACTACTTACAGGGCGAAAAGCTGCAGCATGCTACGGTGCAGAGGGACCTGGGGGTCCTTGTGCATGAGTCGCAAAAACCCAGCCTGCAGGTGCAGCAGGTGGTCAGGAAGGCGAATGGGATGCTGGCCTTCATAGCGAGGGGGATTGAATATAAAAGTAGGGAGGTCTTGTTGCAACTGTACAGGGCACTGGTGAGGCCGCAACTGGAGTACTGTGTGCAGTTTTGGTCGCCGCACTTGCGCAAGGATATTTTGGCCTTGGAGGGAGTGCAGAGGAGGTTCACTAGGCTGATACCGGAGTTGAGGGGGTTGAGCTATGAAGCGAGGCTGAATAGACTGGGCTTGTACTCGTTAGAGTTTAAAAGGATGAGGGGGGATCTTATTGAGATGTATAAGATGATGAAAGGGATGGATAAGGTAGAGGTGGAGAGGTTCTTCCCGCTCAGAAAGGACATAAGAACATAAGAAATAGGAGCAGGAGTAGGCCATCCAGCCCTTCGAGCCTGCCCCGCCATTCAATAAGATCATGGCTGATCTGTCGCTGCTCAGTTCCACTTTCCCGCCCTCTCCCCATAACCCTTAATCCCCTCTCCTATCAAAAACCCATCAACCCGCGTCTTAAAAATATTTAGCGAGGCAGCCTCCACCACTTCAACGGGCAGAGAATTCCAGAGATTCACCACCCTTTGAGTGAAGAAGTTCCTCCTCAACTCCGTTCTAAACCGCCCCCCTTTTATCTTGAGGCTGTGCCCCCTAGTCCTACTGTCTTTTTTGAGCGGGAAGAGTCTCTCCACCTCTATCCTATCCATCCCATTCATCATCTTATACGTCTCAATGAGATCTCCCCTCATTCTTCTAAACTCTAACGAGTACAAGCCCAGTTTATTCAGCCTCTCCTCATAGCTCAACCCCCTCAACTCCGGTATCAGCCTAGTAAACCTCCTCTGCACTCCCTCCAAGGCCAAAATATCTTTGCGCAGGTGCGGCGCCCAAGAGGGCATGGCCTCAAGATAAGGGGGGTGCAGATTAGAACAGAGTTGAGGAGGAACTTCTTCACTCAAAGGGTGGTGAATCTCTGGAATTCTCTGCCCGTTGAAGTGGTGGAGGCTGCCTTGCTAAATATATTTAAGACGCGGGTAGATAGGTTTTTGGTAGGCAAGGGTGTTAAGGTTTATGGGGAGAAAGCAGGAAAGTGGAACTGAGCCACTCCAGATCAGCCATGATCTTATTGAATGGTGGGGCAGGCTTGAAGGGCTAGATGGCCTACTTCTTATGTTCTATTTCTCCTATTTCTTATGTTCTTATGTTATGTGTTGGACTGGGGTAAACACAGGATGGACGAACACCGCTCGACAATTACCAGACAAGAGTGTTCTCTTTCTGTCGGGGGACACTTAAGCAGTCACGGTATTCGGCCTCTGATCTACGGGTCAGCGTTCTCCAAGGCAGCCTTCACTACACATGATAACACAGAGTCAATGAGCAGAGACTGATAGCCAAGTTCTGCACACATGAGGACGGCCTCAACTGGGATCTTTGGTTCATGTCACACTATCTGTAACACCTATGACTTGTCTGGGCTTGCAAAATCTCACTGACTGTCCTGGCTGCAGACAATACACATCTCTTTAACCTGTGCTTAACCCTCTCTCCACTCACATTGTCTATACCTTTAAGACTTGATTACCTGCAAAGACTCACATTCCAACCATTATTTTGTAAATTGAGTTTGTGTCTTTATACATCCTGCTTGTGAACAGAAATCCCACTCACCTAACAAAGAAGCAGTGCTCCGAAAGTGAGTGACTTTTGCTACCAAATAAACCTGTCGGACTTTAACCTGGTGTTGTGAGACTTCTTACTGTAATCTCACAAGTCCAGCCATTGTAGTTTGTCGTCTCTGCTATTCTTGTGACACCACTGTCTGGTATCAATAGCTGCCGTCTGCTTCTGAGTGAAGGATGCAAGACATTCTCAGGTCAGCCAAGGCATCATTTCACTAAAGGTATTCATAACCATCACCAAGGAAGGCAAAGGCAGCAGGGAGCAGCACTGCAAAAACAAAATAGACCTTTTCTTGATTGACGATCTCGTTCATGTGTGACTGGAGTGATATTTTCCATGACACAATTAGGTCTCTCCAAGGAGGAGATTAGTCAGATAGGATTGTTACATTTGGTGATACTCTATAGCCTGATGTTCCTCATGTGTGAGCAGAATTCAGCAGTGTTACGTAGGATCTCTGTAGCTTTCCAAATGTCACTGTGGAGAGGTCCGCAGTAAAGCAAGATGAAAACTAAACTGTTGAACCCAACCTTTCACAATAATTTTCACAGAGGCTAAGTTCTGAACTGACATTTTCTTTTGACATATGCATATGGAACAGCAGACTCAGATAGTTCTTACCTCTAGTGTTTCGGAGCTTACTTCGATAAGTCATTCACAATGGCTTACAGATAAATCTTCTTTTTTCATTTGAATCAGATTAATTACTTCTGGCAGGATTAAAACACTTCTCCATCTTTTTCTTTCTCAAGAATTCCTGAAGTAATTTCACCATGAAGATTGTATTATTCACACGCTTTCGTTATTTATAGATTGACAATTTAGAACTGACCGTTGGAGATTGAGCATAATACTTCAATAATTTGCCTCCTAGGCTCCAGTGCACTTTGCCACCCTCTTCCCCTCTCTGTATCCTCATGACTCTATCACCCATGTCAATTGTGGCTTTGCTGATTTTCATTCTTGCCTCTGAATCCAAAGGTTATTAGTTCAAGCCTCACTCTGGGAACATGATTGCAGGATTTCGGCTGACGTTCATGTATAGTACTGATGAAGTGCTGCGTGGTCAGAGGTGCTATCTTTCAGATGAGGTCAAAAATGGATATTCTAGAGATGCTATGGCACTGTTCTAAAGAGCAGGCAAATCTCCAAAGTATACTGGCTAACTTTAATCCATCAATTAACATGACTGAAACTGCTAATCTGGTCATTATCACAATATTATCTATAGGAATTGTTGGTTGGTTGTCACATCTGCATATCCTTTTGTGGACTCTTTCTATCTTCCAACTCTCTTTACTACCTTTCTTTGTATGATCACCAAATTTGGCAACAATAAATTCAGTCTCATTATTCAAGACATTCATATAAACCATCAATTGTTGAAACCTCAATCCTAGCCCCTCTGAACCTTTACAAATTTAAAATAACCATCTATCCCTACTCTCTGTTTTCTGTTAACGAGCCAATCCTCTACCCATGCTAATGTATCAGCCCAAAACTGTGACCTTTTATTTGGCATTTCCTATAGTGTCTTTTGGAAATTTAAGTATGCAACATCTAATGGTCCCCTTTTATTCATACTGCTTGTTACATCTTCAAAGACTTTTAATAAATTTGTCAAATATGATTTCTCTTCCACAGAACCATGTTGAGTCTGCCGGGGGTGTCCTTTTCTGAATGTTCTGCTCCTATCTCCTTAACAATGGTTTTCAGCATTTTCATGATTAACAAATCTTAGACTAATGGACCTATAGTTTACTGATTCCTATCTCACTCTGTCCCTGAATAGTGGAATGATATTTGTGATTTTCCAATCCACTGGAAGCTTTCCAGGATCTTGGGAATATTGCAAGATTACAACTGTTTCATTGACTATCCCTATAGCCACCTCCTTTGGGACACAAGGATGCAGATAGTCAGGTCCAGGGGAATTGTCAACCTTTGGTCCCATTTGTCTTCCCAGTATTTTTTCCCGGTGATAGCGATTGTTTTTAGTTCCTTCCTCCCTTTTGCCTCCTGCTTTTCTATTATTTGCAGGATGCTTTTTGTCTTTGACCGCAAAATACTTGTTCATAGTCTCTACCATTTGTTTGTTTTCCATTGTTAATTCCCGAGTCTCATGCTCTGAGCAACCTAGTTGTGAGATTTGTGATTTCCAGTGTTTACTGGATTTTGAGCTCCCTCCGACGATTTCCTGCATGTAGAGTGCAGACTCAAGTACTCGCCAAACATCTCACAATTATTTATCTCAACTTATGCTGTCAGTGTATCCATCTTGTATGAATGCTGAGTGCATTTCAGCCTTTAACTCTGTCTTTACACCAATTTACCTGCTTTGATTTTATTTGCTGGTGCCCCCTTATGTTCATATGTGCCATCTCCTCGTATTACACTCTGGTTGTATCACAATTGTCTTGTCCTTCCTCTTTAACTTTTCAAATGTCCCCTCATGTGAACATCCCCTCCCTCAAAATATAGTTCAAAGCTCTCCCTTCAGCCCCAGTTATATGATTCTCTGGGACTCTGATCCCAGCACAGTTGAGACCAAAGCTGTTCCTATTGTACAATTCCCTTTCCCCAATATTGGATCCAGTATCCCATGAATCAAAACTCATTTCTCCCACACCAGCCTTTGAGCCAACGCATTCAACATCCTAATCTTATTTACCTTCTGCAAATTTGCTCTTGGCTCAGACAGAGATCCAGAGATTATTACCTTTGAGGTTCTGATTTTTAATTTAGTCATTAATATCTCCTCAGCAGAGACTCTTCCTTGTCCTACTTGTACTGCTGTTACATATGTGGACCATGGCAACTGGATTTTTCTCTCCCATTCTCTCCAGCCTTGAGTAAGTGCACTTGACCCTGGAAACAGACAGACAATACGGCATTTAGGACTCACGCTCTGTGGCAGTAGAGGAGAACGTCCATTCCCCCAATCTCTACTGTTCCCTGCTATGAGTAGCGTGTTTCAAACTGGCAGCCTCGGATCGAGTCCAGGCAGATTTTGGATCCTCCCAACTTCCAGAAAATAAATCGGACCCTAATTCAATGATTAGAATTCACGTGAATGCAAGAGAATAAATTCCTTTAGAAGATTATTGAAATATTTTCTATCCAGCTGAGAGTTTTGAGCCTTTCCAGAACATCTTCCTGCCAAGTTGTCTGACTTGTAATTTTCCACTGATGCTCACAATGTTGAATCTGGCATATTGTATACCTGGGTGTCCACTAGCATTTTTAAAATTGCTTTCAATTTATTTCCCCGCACAGTGTACCCCTATGACTACCTGTATTTTACTTAACATACACAATTTGGAACCATCAGGACTTCTGCTTTTTGTAGGCTGCAGAGTTGTCCATTTTATTAGCTGATGGAGTTGGGGTGGGTGATCCCCCTTGGTTCAGGTGGTTGGGTTGGACGGATCAGGCCAGGCAGGGTTGGTGAGGTCAAGGTGGCTTTGACCATTTGGAATGTGGGAGATGTCAGTGTTCCCTCAGAAGAAACTCTTCAAAAATGCAGATACGAAAATACAACAAAACTTACTCCAACTTATAAATCAAAGAAAGGGTTTAATAAAAAAGCACCATTACTCCAAACTTGCAGCCTCACCCTGGGCCACTCCAAGCTCCTTACAATTCTACATGAGTTTTTATTTATAGTGCATCAGCTGGTCAGCTGATTACTACATCACTCTGCAATTGGTTCCATGGTTGGCTGGGTCAGCTGATCCTTTCATCTTGTTCCCATTGGTCACATTACAACCAATCTAAAGTTATCACCACTTACGCTATAACAATCAGGTGTACGAAACCATAGAGTCATACAACAGAGAAAGGATTCTTCTGATCTACTCTATCTATGTCTCTCATAATTTTGTGTACCTCTATCAGATCCTCCCTCAGCTCCAGGGAAAACAAGTCCAGCTTATCCAATCTCTCCTCACATCTGATTCCTGTCCCAGGCAACATCCTGGTCAATCTCCTTTGCACCCTCTCCCAGTGCAATCACACCTTCTGACGGTGTAGCAACCTGAATTACACGCACCATTCCATCTGTAACCTAACCAATGTCCTCACTGCAGTCCCTGCTCTCAAGCTGCAAGAACCTTGAATCCTTCGGACAGTTGCAATGGCTATGGCTCTTCCATGGTTACCTTCTGGACCCCCAAACTTGCCTCTTTTATGGACACACTGACCATGATCAAAATCTGAAGTGGCTAGCTTAAGGAGTATGACAGCCTCCTGGAGCAAAGTCATAGAATCATAGAACCCCTACAGTACACAAGGAGGCCATTTGGCCCATTGAGTCAGTACCGACCACAAGCTCTATTCCCATAACCCCACACATTTATCTGCTAATTGTCCTAACACTCGGATCAATTTAGCATGGCCAATCAATCTAACCAGCACATCTTTGAGACTGTGGGAGGAAACCCACGCAGAGAAAAGTGTGAACTCCGCACAGACAGTGACCTGAGGCTGGAATTGAACCCGGGTTCCTAGTGCTGTGAGGCAGCAGCGCTAACCACTGTGCCATTGTGCTGCCCTAAGTGTTGAGGTAACGTTCCTCCTTGTTGATGCATTGCTCAAACCCCGGCTCATCAATTTGGAGCCCAAGTTCCTTGAGCTGCAGACACTTACTGTAGGTATGGTTGCCATGTATCACACAGGAATCCATTAGATCCACATACTGCAGCTGCAACACATCACCAGCTCTGCCATATTTATGAACTCATTCAGCACAAATTTATAAATATCGTTCATTTATTCTTTGCTTTATTATTTCATGGGATATGCACAAAGCCACATTTGTTGTGCATCCCTAGTTGCCCTTGATTTGAGTGGTTTGCCACAGTTTTTTCAGGGGGGCAGTTAAGAGTCAATCACATTGCTGTGGGCCTGAAGTCAAATGTAGGTCAAGTTGGGTCAGGACAGCAGATTCCCTTCCCGAGAGGACATTAGCGAACCAGATGGTTTTTACAACAATCAGTGATAGTTTCTTTGTCACCATTAATATATATTCCAGATTTGTGATTTGAATTTAAATTGCAGTTGCTTTGTTTGGATTTGAACCCAAGTCCCCAGAATATTAACCTGGGCATTTGAATTACCACAGCATCACCATCTCCCCTAAAAATTATATTAATTCATAGTTATATTGTGGAGTTTAACTGCTTACGTTATCATTTTAAGACAACACTTGTATCTCCCTTGTACCAGTTTAAACTACTGCCCAAGGTTATGAGGAGAAAAATAACCTTAACTAACCAAATATTTACCTGCAAACCAAATTGATGCCTCTGGACCTAAGCTTTCAGGTTTAGTTTTTAACTCTCCCTTTTGGGCCATCCTTTTAATGAAGAACAGAATAACATCTCCTCCCTGAACATATTCATAGATTTAAGTATTCAGCCCCACTGCTCTTAACCGTCAGTTGCCACTTTTGTGTAACTTAAATTTTCCACAAGAAGAAAAAAAAATGATGTCAATGTAGATGTTGACAAAATATGGCAGTCACAAGAAAGGATAGAGGAATAGAAGTTGGAGACCTGGGGCGACAGATGGATCGTGTCTGTCACTACACTGGTGTCTTCTTGCTTTTTGCCTGGGAGTGTGTGTGAGAGCTGGATAAACTTCCCCAAATTAGGATGTGGAATTCGTCTCTCTGTCCTTTCCTTCTCCTTTAATCTGGATGATGTTATTGTAGGAAGTGCTTTGAAAAGTGCCAGTGATGAAAGGGAGCTGAGTTAACACATGCAGTTGAAATAATAAGACATCTGAACACTAATGAATACACATCCATTGATGTTGATTCAGCTCCCACACCCACTCAAAGCCCTTGCTGCCAGTCCTACCAATGTGCATTCAGCACTCACTGTTTAAGCGGCAGTATTCCAACAGGAAGATAGAATAAAGGTCAAGAGATGGGAAGGGAGACATGGTAGAAGGGCACTGTCTTTAGTGAATAAAAAGTGGATTGGGACACTGCTCTTTTTCCCTCTTGCTCCTATATTTTGTCTAGTCTGAACAGGTAGGAATTAATTTCTCGTCAATCTAATGGATAATAAGACACAAAATGCCATGTTAGCCACTGCTCAGTTTGCAGCACTCTTGCTGCTGGGTTAGCAAGTTGAGGGTTGAGGCCCCGTACCAGGTACTTGAGCACAAGATCTTACCTTTGAGTCATGTGACATGGTGGTGCAGTGGTTAGCACTTCTGCCTTGTAACACCAGAGACCCGGGTTCAATTCCAGCCTCAGGTCACTGTCTGTGTGGAGTTTGCACATTCTGCCTATGTCTGTGTGGGTTTCCTCCTGCACTCCAAAGATGAACAGGACATCAGATGAATCAAATGGCCTTCATCATCTAGTTATCAAGTGACACTGTTTCCCTGTTTTGGATGCTGCCGGTTTGCTTTGCATTTCAATTATATTTTGCTGCTATTTCAATAACTGTTGGAATAATATGGTGGAATCACTCTAAAGAATTAAGACTAAGCTCTTGGTTCTTGTGTTATTGCAGCTTCGTTATCTATCAGGCCCTTTGCAATCACCACTCCTTAAAACATGCACCTGGAGACTACTTTTCAACACTATTTAGAAAATGAAACAGGAAAAATATTGCCTCTCTTTATGCACCATCTCTATTCCCCGCTTAATATAAGTTTGCTCCAGAGATTTGGAATGGAGTCAATGTATTACCTGCACACAATCAAATCTTTGAAGCACAAGCATATTTTTCTTCATCACACTGGGACAAAAACCTTCCAGCATAACTGCAAGGGAAACAAAGATATAGACAGCTCTCACTTGGCAAAAAAACTCTCCGTGGGTTTCCATTTGTCAATAGCCACGAGAAGAACATGGCTCCCGAACTTTAGCAAGCTCCACCAGTTTAGTAAGATTGCTGACTCTGGGTATATTTCTGGGGGTTTCATCACATGGTCTCGTCCCTTCCCACATTTTTGCCATTGGTGACACTGTGTGCCATCTATTTGCGTACCTCGTGAATTAAAGTGTTGAAAGCAAATTTGAAAGAAACAACAAGTTTTATTTCCTCAATGACCTATTATTCCCCAGCCGTGTCCTGAAGGTTTTTAACTTCTGGAGAATCCAGAGTAATGTTGAAGACTTGGCATCTCTGACATATTAAGTTGAAACAATTGGGGGGGGGGGGGGTGGGGAAGGAATTTTCCCTTCCCGCCTGCCGTGAGAATTGTAGCAGGCAAAAGACAGACCAAGCAAAGGAATGTTGACCTCTGATGGGAATTTCTGGTTTTGAGGTGAAGCGTGGCCAGGAAATCCTGGAGCGTTTCGGCACAGGGGAGAAATGTATTTGTGCTGCAGTGTTTATAGCAGTACCATAAAAACCTGTCAATTCTCTGTGATCAGGAAGTGATGGGGACTGCGAACATAATTTCCCCCATAAAACCTTTTGGAGGACATGCTCTACCTCTGTGTGGGCACAGCTGACTTTGTCTTATTCATGAGGACCCTCGCCTTCGAGCCTTGATGGTCATGAGTTCAGATCTTCCTTCATTTAACTAAAACGCATAATTAACGCTGACACTCCCAGTTCAGCACCGAGAGGGTGCAGCACCATCAGGGGTGCTGTCTTTTAGCTCAGACAGTAAACCAAGGTTTAATATCGACTCACTTTTAATAGCTACCGAAATGAAACAGATCATTCAAAGAAGAACAGGAACATTCTCCTGACCAATATTTACTCATAAACCAACATCACAAAAACAGGTCTCGCAGCTAATTATGAGGATTTCGCTGTGCACAAATTGTTATTTACCTGCCTGACGGAAATGAATCCTGTGCTGTGCTGTAAGACATTTAGTTATGTGAAAATGCACCATATAAATGCAAATTTATTTATTAATAATTGGGACAGAGGCATCTATCCTTCCATCAGTACTCTCTCAGATCTCTGAATGCAACAGTGAATTTGTAAACATTTGAAATTATACCCTGCTGGTTATTTTTCATGAGAGTGGAGGCAAAATATGAAATCCCAAATTTAGATCCCCCCGGAATGCAGCCAAGTGGAGCATGTCAGTGGTTTCAGGAAGACTTGGATTGAAAATCCCATCCAACACATTTCTAACTTGTCTGCCCCACTGCCGTTCTGTTTGGCCTCCCACCACACTCATGGTAAAGACTTGCTGCCTGCCAGCGCTCACCAAGGCCTATCCATCCATCACCCCTCTGCTCAGTTTAGAGTTTATTTATCCGTGTCACAAGTAGGCTTACATTAACACTGCATTGAAGTTACTGTGAAAATTCTCTGATTGCCACACTCCGGCGCCTGTTCGGGTACACTGAGGGAGAATTTGACATGGCCCACATCTTTGGGATTGAGGGAGGAAATCGGAACAGCTGGAGGAAATCCACACAGAAGTGGGGAAAACATGCAAACTCTTGCGCAGGCAGTGACCCAAGCCAGGAATCGAACCCGGGTTCCTGGCATTGTGAGGCAGCAGTGCTAACCACTGTGCCACTGTGCCTCAGTGACCTCCATCAACACTGGCTCTGGCAAAGCCCCTCACCCTTTGTTTTCAAATCCCTCCATTGTTCCGGGCCCGTAAATCCTTCAACTCTTTAACCCTCTGAGATCTCTGAGCTTCTCATGTTTTGGCCTCCTTCACATTCCCGATTTTAATCACTCTACCAATGGTCACACTATGGATGGGATTTTCCAGCTGTTCCCACTGGCAACATTGTCCCATTCCAGCGGTGGTGACCCCTGTTGGTGACCCCCTACCATGGGTTCCTTGATGGGAGACCATGCAAACAGTGGGAAACACCATTGACAGTGGTGGGACTGAAAGATCCCACCACCAGCCTTTGGCAAGATGCCACCACAATACGTGTCGTGCAACCAAATAAACCTGTTGGACTTTAACCTGGTGTTGTGAGACTACTTACTATGCCATCATTAAGATTCTTAATGATGGGTGGGTGAGTTGGAAAATCCCACCCTATTTCTTCATCTGCCTAGACTTTTAAGTTCTGAAAAATCCTTGCTAAATCTCCCCTCCTCTCTAATTCTCTCCTGCTGCTGAAGATCGCTTTTTGTCACCTCTCCGAAGACTTTTTTTTAAAAAGTTCGGGGTCCAATTTTGTTTGGTATTTGTTGCTGTGAAGTACCTTAAGGGACACTTTCTTATGTTATGGTGCAATGGAAGATACTGGCCTTGATTCTAATTCCTGCACCCAACACCGCCCCCCCCCCCCCCCCCCCCACTCGTCCCCACCTCCCGTCCCCCCCAATACCTGTAGTGGGTTGTCTGTTTTTCTGGCACCAGTGACATCTCACCCAAGATGGTCTTCCAGTCCCGCTGAAGTCAATGACCATTTGTGTTGCCCGCAAGCCGCGCCATTGGGAAACGTACGGAGGAGATGGGAAAATCCTGCTGGTAGGAAAGGCTGGAAAATCCCGACCTTGGAATAGGATGGCCGATGAAAGCTAAGCTTCCCTCACTCTTCTTTTGAAAAGATGTGGATGAAGTATTGATTTACTGAACTGGCAAATATATCTCCATCCCTGATGTTTCTGTTTTCCCTGGCTCAGTTGGCTGGATGGCTGTTTCATGATGCAGAGCAAAACCAACAGCATGAGTTTAATTCCCATATCGGCTGAGGTTATCCATGAAAGCTCTGCCTTCTTAACCTTGCCCCATGCCTGAGGTGTGGTGACCCTCAGGTTAAATCACCACCAGTCATCCTGTGATCCTCTGGGACGTTGATGTTAATTTCGCAGTTTTCTGTACAATTCAACGCAAAGTGTACATTCATATTGTACTTCTTGTATTGGTCTCCTCAAAGCACTGTGCAGCTGATGAATTATTTTTTGAAGTGTAGTCACTGTTGTAACGGGTAGCCAATTTGCACATAGCAATTCCCACAAACAGCAATGCCATAATGACAAGCTCATGTTGATTAAGGAATAAATATTTGCCATGACATCAAAGATAGCTGCCAAGCTCTTCTTCAAAATAGCACCATGGGTTATTTCATGTCCACCTTTGCAAATAGATGGGGCCTTTGTTTCACTGAAATATGGCACCTCCAACAGTTCATCACTCCCTTGGTACTAGGCTGCAGTGTTTAGCCTTGATTTTGTGCTCTGGAGTGGGACTTGAAGATGGAACCTTGTGGCTTAAGAGTCTTAATGATGGCATTGTCAGTAGTCTCACAACACCAGGTTAAAGTCCAACAGGCTTATTTGGTTGCACGAATGCTATCAAGTAAACACCAGTCCAACACCAGCAACTCCACATTAACAATGGCGAATTGTGCAGTGGCATAAGAGAGATGTTTACATTGAGGGAAAATATAGCATACAAGGTGACTAAGGAATTACTTGCATTTCTACATCTCTTAACAATATCCAGTGATTCTTATGTGCGAAGAATTGCTGTAATATGCAATTACTGTTGTTACATAGATGAGTGTGGCAATAACTTTGAGTTATCAATGCCCCACCGGACACCTGAACACTAGCAGAACTAGGGGGCACAGCCTCAAAATAAGGCGGGGGGCAGTTTAGATCAGAGTTGAGGAGGAACTTCTTCACTCAAAGGGTGGTGAGTCTCTGGAATTCTCTGCCCATTCGTTGAATATATTTAAGTCACGGGTAGATAGGTTTCTGATAGACAAAGGAATTAAGGGTTATGGGGAGAAAGCGGGAAAGTGGAACTGATCCACTTCAGATCAGCCATAATCTTGTTCAATGGAGGGGCAGGCTCGAAGGGTTAGATGGCCTACTCCTGCTCCTATTTCTTATATTCTTATGTTCTTAGGTTATCCTGCACTTCTCCATGCAGTGCCTTGAGGTTTCTAACATCCTGCAGGCCAGACTTTGATTTAATGTCCATCCAAAAACAAAATGAATTCAGAAGGTAAAAGCAAAATACTGTACAGATACTGAAATCTGAAACAAAACCAGATCTGACTAAGGGTCATCCAGACTCGAAACGTTGGCTCTATTCAATCCCACAGATGCTGCCAGACTTGCTGAGATTTTCCAGCATTTTCCGCCTTTGTTATAAATTCAGAAGGACTGTCTCAGTAAACCACACAAATTAAAGTGTGAACGTAAATCCTGGGGCACGACTTGAATCCAAAGCTAACTCCCCGGGGGGGACTGAATTGCTGCAAACTCGTTTGTCAGAAACTATAATAGCTGATGTGTGTATTTGTAGTGTGTCAGGGACTTCTCGCGAAACCGCGTGATGATTTAGAAACTTTTTATTTTTGGGAATGTGCTGTGGCAGTGTGTTAAAATGAGTGGGTGGTGTGTATTGAAGAATGTTATATAGTAGCGGGTGAGAGTTCAGATTCCATTCAAGTGAGGAGAGATTTACCACGCTACTGTACAGTAGCATGCAAAAGTGTTGCAGCAAGCAGTGAGAGACCAATGGTAAGTAGGGGTATCTGTTACAATGCAAAAGGCTATTATAGAATGTTACCTGTAGAACACAATCTTACAGGCTTATTACTGGGTGTTCCGCTCTGCATTTCATTGCAGGGTTCATCGAATAATACTGCACAAAAGGAGTCTATTCAGCACACTGTGGAGATGCCGATTCTTTGAAAGAGATATCCAATTATTTCACTTCCACGCTATTCTTCAGAGCTCAGTAATTCTTTTAGTATCAATGATTTGTCCAGTTGCCTTTTGAATGTCACTATTGAATCGCTTCTCTCCGACCCTTTCAGGCTGCACACTGCACATAATAGCAACTCGCTACAGAAAGGTTTTTCTCCTCATTCCGTGCCGGCTCTTTTAGATCAGTGCCCTCTGTATCTGACCCTTCTGCCCCTGGGAATAGTCTCTGCCAATCCACGTTATCAAAAAACGCCCATTGTTGCGAACAATGTTGTGGCATGGTGGCACAGTGGTTAGTGCTTCTGCCTCACAGCGCCAGGGACACGGGTGCAATTCCAGCCTCAGGTGCCGGTTTGTGCAGAGTTTGCACATTATCCCCGTGCCTGCGTGGGTTTCCTCCAGGTGCTCCGGTTTCCTCCAAAGGTGTGCAGGTTAGGTTAATTGGCCATTCTAAATTGCCCTTTAGTGTCAGGGGACCTAGCAGGGTAAATATGTGGGGTTAGAGGGATAGGGCCTGGGTGGATTGCCGTAGGTGCAGACACGATGGACCAAATGGCCTCCTTCAGCACTGCAGGGATTCTATGATTCTGTGATATGTAACGTAGATGTTATAATGAGAACAATCACAGGCTGTGGAATATTAGAGAATGATATAGTGAAGGAGCAGCATGTGACTGTGAAGTTTAGAGGATGTAACCTGTAGAGTTGATGAGGAAAAGCCAGTGGATATGGTTTGTTTGGACTTACAGAAGGCTTTCCACAAAGTCCCTCATAAGAGATTAGCAGGTGAAATTAAAGTGCATGGGATGGGGTAATATGTTGAGATGGATAGAAAACTAATTGGCAGACAGGAAACAAAGATTAGGAATAAACCAGTATTTTTCCATATGGCAAGCAGTGATGAGTGGATTACTGCAGGAATCAGTGCTGGGACCCCAGCTATTCACTATATATAAAATATATATTAATAATTTAGATGAGGGAATCAGATGTAATATCTCCAAATCGCAGAAGACACGAAGCTGGGTGTGAGGGTGAGCTGTGAGGAAGATGAAGAGATCCTTCAGTGTGATTTGGACAAACTGAGTGTATCAGCAAATAATTGGCACGTGTAGTATAATTTGGATAAAAGTGAGGTTATCCACTTTGGGGGCAAAAATCGGAAGGCTGATCGCTATCTGAATGGGGATAAATTAGGAGAGGGGAATGTGCAATAAGACCTGGATGTCCTCTTGTACCAGTCACTGAAGGTAAGTGTGCAGGTGCAGTAGGCGGTAAAAAAGGCAAATGGTATGTTGGTCTTCATAACGAGAAGATTCAAGTAAAGTTGCTCCATTTATACAGACCATTGGTGAGGCCACAGAGGAGAGGCTGAATAAACTAGGCTTGTACTCGTTAGAGTTTAGAAGAATGAGGGGAGATCTCATTGAGACGTATAAGATGATGAATGGGATGGATAGGATAGAGGTGGAGAGACTCTTCCCGCTCAAAAAAGACAGTAGGACTAGGGGGCACAGCCTCAAGATAAAGGGGAGGCGGTTTAGAACGGAGTTGAGGAGGAACTTCTTCACTCAAAGGGTGGTGAATCTCTGGAATTCTCTGCCCGTTGAAGTGGTGGAGGCTGCCTCGCTAAATATTTTTAAGAAGCGGGTTGATGGGTTTTTGATAAGAGAAGGGATTAAGGGTTATGGGGAGAGGGCGGGAAAGTGGAACTGAGCCACGACAGATCAGCCATGATCTTATTGAATGGCGGGGCAGGCTCGAAGGGCTAGATGGCCTACTCCTGCTCCTATTTCTTATGTTCTTATGTTCTTATCTGGAACAATGTACGCTGTTTTGATCTTATTATCTGAGGAAGGATATTCATGCTCGAGGGGAGTACAGCAAAGGTTTACCAGACTAGTTATTGGGGTGGTAGAACTGATGTATGAGGAGATATTAAGTCCATGAGGATTGTATTCGCTGGAGTTCAGAAGAATCAGTGGGGATTTCATAGAAATCTATAAAATTCTAACAGGACTGTTCAGGGTAGAGACAGGAAGGATGTTCCTGATAGTGGGGTGTCCAGAACCAGGGGTCACAGTCTGAGAATACACAATAGGTGGTTTAGGGGAGAGATGAGGAGAAATTTCTTCACCCAGAGAGTCGTCAGCCTGTGGAATTTGCTACCACAGAAAGTAGTTGAGGCCAAAACATTACATGTTTTCAAGAGGCAGTGAGATATTACACTTGTGGTGAAGGGGATCAAGGGATATGGGGAAAAGTCAGGATCAGGCTATTGAGTTGGATGATCAGCCTTGATCGTAATGAATGGCACAGCAGGCTCAAAGGGCCAAATGGCCTCCTCCTGCCCCTATTTTCTATGATTCAATGGTATATTGCGTTCATGGGGCTGTCTATTTGAGAATGATAAAATGAAACCTTGCTACTAATACTGTGTGGGAAGCTTAAAGCCTTAGCAAGGACTGTGATATTTTCTGACTGATTTCTGAGGCTGTCACTGTGTGATTAATACCAAAGGTTATTAGCAGTTGAGCCATTCCATTTCACCCAAGGTTCATATCAATAGACATTAATAACATTTAATCATTTTTCACCAACAGCCAGCATTACTTCAGTCAACATGGATGATTGAATATTTCCGAGGAGGCTTTCCATAAAATCAAACCGTGATAATTTACCTTTTTTCTTTCCCCTTTGGTTTATGCGTGCATGTGTTTTCACCATGAAGTTAAGATGATAATAATGAATAAATAAGAATGGCTACATCACAAGGGGTGACTCTATGCTTGGAGTATGCCAGAGAAGGTAGAACAGGCTGATTATGCTGCTGTGCCCTACCTCTCGGACTAAAAAGAAAGATGAAAAAAGATTTGCATTTATGCAGCGCCTTAAATGCACAACCTCAAAATAAGGAGGGGGGGGTTGCAGTTTAGAACAGAGTTGAGGAGAAACTTCTTCACTCAAAGGGCGGTGAATCTCTGGAATTCCCTGCCCATTGAAGTGGTGGAGGCTACCTCGCTGAATATGTTTAAGTCACGGGTAGCTATGTTTCTGATAGACAAGGGAATTAAGGGTTATGGGGAGCAGGCAGGAAAGTGGAACTGATCCACTTCAGATCAGCCATGATCTTGTTGAATGGCGGGGCAGGCTCAAAGGCCGAGATGGCCTACTTCTGCTCCTATTTCTTACGTTCTTAAGTTATCCTGCACTTCCCCACGCAATGCCTTGAGGTTTCTAACATCCTGCAGGCCAGACTTTGATTTAATGTCCATCCAAAAACAAAATGAATTCAGAAGGTAAAAATTAAATACTGCACGGATATTGAAATCTGAAACAAAATCTGATCCGCTTCAGATCAGCCATGATCTTATTGAATGGCGGGGCAGGCTCGAAGGGCTAGATGGCCGACTCCTGCTCCTATTTCTTATGTTCTTTCAAGAGCTTCGGATGTCCTGAAGCAGTTCATAGCCAATCAAGTGTTTTTAAGGGCAATCGCTTTGGTAACGTAAGAAATTGAATTGTGGAAAGCAAGATTCCAGAAACAGCATTGTGATATTGTCCAAACTGCCCACCTCCACGATATTGGTGATGAACAAATTAATCTTAGGGTGATGCTGGCATAATGGATATATTGCTGGACTAGTAATCCAAAGGCCAGACTCATCATCGGGAGAGAAGAATTCAATTTTTGCCGTGACAGCTGGGAAATGTAAATTTTGTTATTATTTTGTTCATTGGGCATGGGTGTCACGGGCCTGGCCAACATTTATTGCCTGTCCCCTAGTTGCCCTTGAAACTAGTGGCTTGCGAGGCCATTCCAAAGGACAGTTGAGAGTCAACCACATTGCTGGGGCTCTGGAGTCACATGTAGACCAGACTGGGTAAGGACGGCAGATTTCCTTCCTTAAAGGACGTTAGTGAACCAGATGGGTTTTTCTGACAATCGACAATGGTTTCATGGTCATCAGTAGATTCATAATTCCAGGTATTTTTTATTGAATTCCACCAGCTGCCATGGCAGGATTCGAACCCAGATCCCCAGGATATTTTCTGAGTTTCTGGATTAATGAGTTGAATGAACAAGAAAATAAACACAGTTCATAAGAATAATCCCTGGAATGAAGAGCTTGTCGTATGAGGAACAGTTGAGGACTCTGGTCTGTACTCATTGGAGTTTAGAAGGAGGTTAGAAGGATGATTGAAACTGTGAGGCCTGGGTAGAATGAACTTGGAGACGATGTTTCCACTAGTAGAAAAAAAACTAGAACAAGAGAGCATAACCTCAGAGTTAAGGGACGACCCTTTAAAACGGAGATGAGAAGGAATTTCTTCAGCCAGAGAGTGATGAATCTGTGGAACTGTTTGCCGCAGAAGGCTGTAGAGGCCAGGTCAATGAGTGTTTTTAAGATAGAGATAGATAGGTCCTTGATTAATAAGGGGATCAGAGATTATGGGGAAAAGGCAGGAGAATGGGGATGAGAAAAATATTAGCCATGATTGAATGGCGAAGCAGACTCAGTGGGCCGAATGGCCTAATTCTACTCCAATGTCTTATGGCCTTATGGTCTAAACCTGAAACCATGAAACATTCAGATTGTCCTCACAACGCATTTAGTTCCCCACTGGGAAGGAAATCTACTGGCCTTATCTGTCCTGGCCTATATGGGATTCGCGAACCTATAGAGAAATGTTTGACTCTCAGCTGCCCTCTGAAATGGCCTCAAAAAAAAATTCAATTTTATTAAATTCTTTGCAAAAATTTATAAAAAGAATAAAACAGGAATAAAAAAGAATAAAACCTGGCATCACCCATAGACACTGGTCACAAAAAAGGCACACCCAATCCAATTAACTGTGTAAGGTCCTCCTCACGAACAAAGAGGTCTCGTGCAAGGATTGGGAGTGTGCTGTGCAGATTACAGATGCACCACAGAAAGCATTCTTTCTGGTTGTATAACAGCTTGTCATGGCTCTTGCTCTGTCCAAGAGTGCAAAAAATTACAAGGGGTTGTGGATGCAGCTCAGTCTATCATGCAAACCAGCCTCCCAGCCACTGACTCTGCGCAATCCTCTTGTATCCAGTCGTGAATAATGTGGACAATTAAATAATAAATGGGAGTTAGAGGCTCTATGAGTGTTTTTGTCCTCAATAATTGTCGAGCCCAGTGCAGCATTGGACAAGACAAAGCTTTGCAAACCTCTTCAGCCGGAAGTGTTGAGTCAGCCTCCTCCTGAGATGCCTAGCATCACAGAGACCAGTCTTCAGCTTACTTGATTCAATCCTCAGGATATCAAATAATGGGGGAAGGCACGAAAAATTCATGAGTATGAAAGTTTTTGTTCATGTTGCGATTGCTTCTTTTGTCAGTCACCTCAAACTCATGCAGCCTGTTTTGCAATCTTTTCACCAATGGGAACAGCTTCCAAAAAACAAAGAACAACACAGCACGGGAAACAGGCCCTTCGGCCCAACGAGCCTGCACCGCCATTTTAACATTGTGCTTTTCCTCTTCCACCCTTGACCCATGTCTATGCTTATGACACCCACATTGGAAACCAGATTGAGGGGAGAATAATTCAGGAACAATTTGTTACACCAATCAGCCTAAGAGCACATCTTTGGGGTGTGGGAGGAAACTGGAGCACCCGGAGGAAACCCACGCAACCACGGGGAGAATGCGCAAACTCCCACAGATACTGGCCCAAATCCATGTATCTGCACAACAAACAGTGATAGTCACTGAGCTGTCGTGTTGCCCAGCATCTGGTCCAGTTTAAGCGCACACAAACGATGCAAAGTACTGGGCTACTCTCGAAACATCCAAGAGCAGCCCATGCACGACCCACCGCGTGTATGCCCCTCGTTAGACAACAAGGTGGACTGACGCACCTGTGGAGTAGAAGAGAAAAACATCAACACATGTAACAGTTGATTTCCAGGAATGATCCTTATTTAAAACAGTCTCCGATAACCCTCCATCCCTATTTCGCTCATGTGTCTATCTAAGTAAACCTTAAACAAGTCCAGTGTGCCTGCCTCCACCACCTTACTTGGCAGTGCATTCCATACCCCCCACAACCATGATAAAAGCTGTCGAGTTCCCTTGTGGTTTTGGAAACGTTCTATCCAATTTCCCCGTAATCTTCTTTTGTTCAAGGAGAAACATCCTCAACTTCTTTCATTCTGTTATTTTAACTGGAGTTCCTGCCTCCGGAACCATTCTTGTGGATCTCTTCTGCATCCTCACTAACGCCTTCCCACCTTTCCCAAGTTGTCGTGCCCAGGATTGGACACAATGGGCAGGATTTTGCAGCCTCACTCAAGCAAGGCCAGAAAGTCCCACCCAGGGTCAACAGGCACTTCCATTGTCTGCCCCTCACCCACTCTGATTCCGTGATGACAAGGAGATAGAATTCCGATGAATATTCCAGCTGAGACTGAACCCTTGATTTATACAGATTTATTTTAACTTACCAGTTTTTGTATTCCATGGCACTATTTACAGAGCACAGGATCTGATATGCTTTATTAATCACTTCCTCAACATGTCCTCCTGCCTTCAACAATTAGTGCACATATAACCCCAGATCCCTCTGCTCCTGAACCCCCGTTAGAATTGTATTCTTTATATTGCCCCCCTTTGTTCTTCCTACCAAAATGAGTCATTTTTGATTTTATTTGTATTATTATTGTCACATGTATTAGTATACAGTGAAAAGTATTGTTTCTTGCGCACTACACAGACAAAGCATACCACTCATAGAGAACGAAAGGAGAGAGTGCACAATGTAGCGTTACAGTCATAGCTAGGGCGTAGAGAAAGATCAACTTAATACGAGGTCGGTCCATTCAAAAGTCCAATGGCAGCAGGGACAAAAACTGTTCTTGAGTCGGTTGGTACATGACCTCAGGCTTTTGTATATTTTTCCTGATGGAAGAAGGTGGAGAAGAATATGTCCAAGGTGTGTGGGGTCCTTACTTATGCTGGCTGCTTTTCTGAGGCAGCGGGAAGTGTAGGCAGTGAGTGGGAGGCTGATTTGAGTGACGGACTGGGCTTCGTTCATGACCCTTTGAAGTCTTGGACAGAGCAGGAGCCATACCAAGTAGTGATACAACCAGAATGGTGGGCACCTGTAAAAGTTGGTGAGAGTTATTTTGGACATACCAAATTCCCTTAGTCTTTATAACTCCATGCATTAAATTCTGCTATCATTAATATTCTGCCCATTATGCACTCTGCCTGAAATTCAGTTCCATCGCAGTCAGTTGGAACCCATTAGCAGACTAGGCAGAATGGGTGAGCGATTTGATACTACCTGTCACCGGTCAAGCCAAATTTCTACTCCAAGCTGCTTCAATGATGCCAGTGATGACTAACTTTATATATTTTTTTATTCATTCGTGGAACATGGGCATTGCTGACCGACCAGCATTTATTGCCCATCCCTAGTTGCCTGAGGGCAACTGAGAGTCAACCACACATTGCTGTAACTCTAGAGTCACACTTATGCTAGACTGAGTAAGGGTGACAGATTTCCTTCCCGAAAAGACATTGGTGAACCAGATGGGTTTTTCCGACAATCAACAATAGTTTCATGGTCATCAGCAGATTCTTAATTCCAGATATTTTTAATTGAAATCAAATTCCACTATCTGCCGTGGCAGGATTCGAACCTGGGTCCCCAGGACATTAACTGAGTTCCTGGGCAATAGCCTGGCGATAATACCACCAGTCCATCGCCTACCTGCTTGGACTATTGAGCAGGAACAAATGGATTTCAAGGTCCTTTTAAGTTTATGCCAAAAGCAGCAAGGTCTCAATCTGGGAGAAGCTAAGGAGATAGGAAGAGTGTGTCCAAACTGTTTCAAAACATGGGAAAGAACAGTGTCCAAGAAAACTCACTTGATGTTGGATGATTGAAACCACATTGACACCCTGCTTCAGACTCAGTAATCCAAAATACTTGAAGCAAATAGCTCCACATGACTCCAGAAAAATAATTGGTTGACCAGCCTTCCAGCTTCAGAGTAACCTCTGGAGCAGTTGAACTTCCAGTGAGAGCTGACATACTTTTCCCTCAGCTTAAGTCATTTCTAGAGCCCCATTGAAGAAGTGTTCCTAGCTGGAGATGCAGGGTAGAACTCTCTGGCCACGCTAGTTTAAAAGTTGGAAATTCCTGCATGACTGTCAATGGTGTTTCACATTCTCCGCAACCTGCCCGCTAAAATTTCAACAGTTGACGGGATGGGAGAATTCTGGACGCAGTGTTGATTTACTTGTGCTCTGCATTGTTTTGAGGATTAAACTCCTCCAGCACTCACATGCATTCTTTGTAGTACCAAAACAGTGATTCAAGCAACGTGTGTGTCAACACTGTAGATGCCTCATGCATACTCCACATTACACAAAGAAAACATTATGTTATATGGATATATCAGTAGTTTATCTGGATTCATTTTGTGATTGCTGTTAGGTTTCCATTTATTTCAGTCAGACATATAACCTTGTGTAAGATCTCAAAGCTACAGAACTTGATCGCTCTTCATCTTTCCTTCTTTTTCATTTTCATAGAATCCCTACAGTGCAGAAGGAGGCCACTTGGCCCATCGAGCCTGCGCTGACAACAATCCCACCCAGGCCCTATCCCATAACCCCAGGTATTTATCCTGCTTGTCCCCTGACACTAAGGGGCAATTTAGCATGGCCAATCCACCGAACCTGCACATTTTGGGCATGTGGGAGGAAACTGGAGCACCCAGTGGAAACTCACACAGCCTCGGGGAGAGCGGCAAGATTGGAAAACGGCGAATGTTACGCCATTGTTTAAGAAGGGTGGCAGGCAAAGGGCAGGGAATTATAGGCCGGTTAGTTTAATGTCTGTTGTAGGTAAAATGTTAGAATCCGTCATCAAGGAGGAAATAGCGAGGCATCTTGAGGGGAATTGCTTGATAGAGCAGACGCAGCACTGTTTCGTTAAGGGGAAGTCGTGTCTGACAAATTTATTGGAGTTCCATGAGGATGTGTCTAGGGCGGTGGATAGAGGAGAGCCGGTGGATGTGGTCTTTCTTGATTTTCAGAAGGCGTTTGACAAAGTGCCTCACAAGAGGTTATTGCAGAAGGTCGAGGGACATGGAGTTGGGGGTAGGGTGTTAGCGTGGATAGAGGATTGGTTGTCAAATAGGAGGCAGAGAGTGGGGGTCAATGGGTGCTATTCAGATTGGCGGTTGGTGACTAGTGGAGTGCCCCAGGGGTCGGTGCTGGGGCCTCAGCTATTTACCATTTATATAGATGATCTGGAGGAGGGAACCGAGTGTATGGTGTCGAAATTTGCTGATGACACCAAGATTGGTGGAACGGCAAATTGCGCGGAGGGTGTGGAGAGTCTGCAGAAGGATCTAGATAGGCTGGGCGAATGGGCCAGGAAATGGCAAATGGAATTTAATGTTGGCAAGTGTGAGGTGGTCCACTTTGGTAGGAAGAATGGTAGGAAGGACTATTACTTACGTGGCGAAAAACTGCAGCAGGCGACGGTGCAGAGGGACCTTGAGGTCCTTGTGCATGAGTCGCTAAAACCCAGCCTGCAGGTGCAGCAGGTGGTCAGGAAGGCTAATGGGATGCTGGCCTTCATAGCGAGGGGGATTGAATATAAAAGTAGGGAGGTCTTGCTGCAGCTGTATAGGGCATTGGTGAGACCGCAGCTGGAGTACTGTGTGCAGTTTTGGTCGCCGCACTTACACAAGGATATTTTGGCCTTGGAGGGAGTGCAGAGGGGGTTTACTAGGCTGATACCGGAGTTGAGGGGGTTGAGCTATGAGGAGAGGCTGAATAAATTAGGGTTGTACTCGTTAGAGTTTAGAAGAATGAGGGGAGATCTCATTGAGACGTATAAGATGATGAATGGGATGGATAGGATAGAGGTGGAGAGACTCTTCCCTCTCAGAAAGGATAGTAGGACTAGGAGGCACAGCCTTAAGATAAAGGGGGTGCGGTTTAGAACGGAGTTGAGGAGGAACTTCTTCACTCAAAGGGTGGTGAATCTCTGGAATTCTCTGCCCGTTGAGGTGGTGGAGGCTGCCTCGCTAAATATTTTTAAGACGCGGGTTGATGGGTTTTTGATAAGCGAGGGGATTAAGGGTTATGGGAAGAGGGCGGGAATGTGGAACTGAGCCACCACAGATCAGCCATGATCTTATTGAATGGCGGGGCAGGCTCGAAGGGCTGGATGGCCTACTCCTGCTGCTATTTCTTATGTTCCTATGTGGACTCTGCACAGCCACCCGAGGCTGGAATTGAACTTGGATCCTTGGTGCTGAGGCAGCAGTGCTAACCACTGTGCCGCCCTTTTACAGGCATTGAAAATGTGTCACTTTATCACTTTTCCTTGATCTTGTCTCTCTTCTGCCCTTTCCAATCTTTACTATGAGCCTGAATTGTTGACGCGCCTTCTCAGAAAATAATTCTGAAGGTTCCACTGAAAGAGACCCCTTCCTGTTGACCCTCAGTCGATACCATTGCAACATCGAAAGCGCGTTCATTCTCATCTGATACAATTCCAGTGCACCAAACCACAATGTAGGACGGGATGTGGAAAATGAAATGTTGGGAACCTGTGATAAAGGAATGGCTATAATCATTGGTGATTTTTATCGACACGCACACTGGAAAAATCAGACTAGCAATTGTCGCCAGGAGGAGGAGTTAATCAAATGATTTTAAGAAGGGTTCTGAGTGCAGCACATTCTGAAACCAACAAGAATATTAGACTTGGTATTATGTAATGTGACAGGGTTAATTTGTGACCTCAGAGTTAAGATATACCTAAGTCGCAGCAACCACAATATGATTAATATTGACCATAATATGACTTTGATGAGGGGATCAAAGAACTTAAAACTAAATTTACAGATGACGCAAATACAGCTACAAAAGTATGTTATGCAGAGGACATATGGGTCGGGATTTTCCCCAAAAAATTCTGTCTCCAATTCGCATAAAAACGGGAAAGTAACTCCCCCTGGTTTTTCCAAAGGGGAATTTTCAGAATGAATCTCCCACACTCTGAGCACTGCAGAGTGCCCAAGCAGAGCTCTCTCTGAAAATCAAGGGCCTATTCCCGCTGGAGAGGCTGGGAACATCACGCTGAGTGGGCCACTGCGCATGTGCTGATCTGTTAGCGCCGAGATAGCACATGCACAGTGGCCCTGCACTGCCAGCCTCCCGATCACTGGTCAGGCTGGCCAGCCCTGCAAACCTCCCATCACTGCCCCTCCAACCCCCTGATCCCTGGCTTCCCAGACCTGATGTGGGTATGCCGGCGTTGGACTGGTGTAAACACAGTAAAAAGTCTGACAACACCAGGTTTTAGTCCAACCTATTTATTTGATAATATACTCTGTGCTTTATATGCTCTGTCTGAGGCCAGAACTCTCCATTCACCTGACGAAGGGGCTAACCCGAAAGCTTGTGAGTATATTATCAAATAAATAGGTTGGACTAAAACCTGGTGTTGTCAGACTTTTTACTGTGTTCCCAGCCCTGGCCAACCCATATGTCCCCACTCCCCGACAGGGTTACCACCTGCTAGCGAGTGACTACCTGTCCTTCTCGAAAGCTCTGACTCAATATATGCCCTCCTAAGAGGAAACAACCAAGGGTATGCTGGAGGTACTTGCCGAGCTCAGGTTTTTGAGGGTGTGCACGGTTGACTGTAGTATTAGCATTTGATGAGCATGTTCTCTTACTCTAACTATTATCAAATCTCTTCATTTCCCCTGTGGTTCAAATTTCACCATAGCAGTCGGTGGAATGTAAATTCGATTCACAAAATCTGGCGTATAAAACTAACCTCAGTAACGGTGACCATACATTTAGTTTGTTAATACCCTTTATGGAGGAAAGTCTGGCCTGGCCTACATGAGACTCCAAACTCTACTGCAATATTGTTGGCTCTTAACCATCCTCCGAAATTACCTAGCCAGCCATTGGGCTGGAGGGCAATAAGTGATCCAAGGGCACAGCCTCAGAGTAAAGGGATGACCTTTTAGAACAGAGATGAGGAGGAATCTCTTCAGCCAGAGGGTGGTGAATCTTGTGGAGGCCAGGTCACTGAGTGTATAGGAGACAGAGCTGGATACGATCTCGATTGATAAAGGAATCAAAGATCAAAGGTACAGGGAAAAAGTGGGAGAATGGGGTTGAGAAAATTACCAGCCGTGATTGAATGGAGGAGCAAACCTGATGGGCCGAATGGCCTAATTCTGCTCCTATATCTTATATGATCTTATGGATGGGAAAGCAATGCTGGCCTTGCCAGAAATGTCCACATTCCACAAAAAAAATTAAGAAGAAAAAAGATGTGGCGACATTTCAAAATTACTTTGTTGATTAGGAAGTGTTTTGGAACATCCCGAGGTGGTAAAATGAACTCCAAAAAAGGGTAGCCTTTCTTTCCCCCTCTGAGAGCTCAGTAGATAAACACAGGTCGGAAAGTATTAAAATATCAGGGTAAGAAGAATTGATTTGAAAACAAGGCCCATAGTCTCTGATCATAGTTTTGAGCCTGGAATAATGTGAACTGAAATCCTCTCCATATCGCCGCATAACAAATAGGTTCTCAAAATTGACATAATTGGCTATAATCTCACTCTTAAATGAAGGACAGGTGAATTGGAGGCTGGAGTTGTTATAATCATGCAACAGAACATGTCCTTTGGAGTCTAAATTGAGGTGAATTACCTGTGTGAAGTAAGAGACAGTTCTGGATTAAAATGGTCCAGCATTACTTAACGTGGAAGTCTCAGAGGCTGTTGTGAAATCCCGGACTGTAAAAATCATCTCTCTTTCCTACATTGTTTTACCACAAAGGATTTGCCGATCACAGTTCACTGGCTGAGTGGGCAGCGCTCTCGCCTCTGAGTTAGAAGGTTGCAGGTTCCAGTCCTGCTCCTGGAAGCTCGGCTGACATTCCCGGGCTGCACAAAACAAGTGCCGCACTGTCAAGGATTCACAATAAATACTGTCCTTGTCAGTAACTCGGTCAATAACGTGCAGCTCAGTGCCTTAAACAATCTTACACCTTCTCGCTGCTCTTGTAATGAGAGCAGTCTGTGTCAGAAATGCAGCTCGTTTGTCTGCATAGAAGCCTGGTGCTTACATTATGGGACTAATAACATGGAGGTCATGGGTTCAAATCTCACCAAGGCCACTTGTTGAAGCTGCTTTCAGTGAATTGGTAATTTATGAGTTGCCAGCAGGAGAAAAACAACTGAGCACAGAAACTGATGAATTTCTGTAAAAATCCAACTCTCTCAATTGACTATCTTGCAGGGAATGGTACCTACCTAGATCAAGAGGCACAACTCATGCCATATACTTGTTCACTCTGAGATCTGACATGGTCCTGCACATTACTCAATTGGAGAGACAAAAGGCCATAAGAAATAGGCCACCAGGCCTATCAAGTCTGACCCCAGCATTTGATAAGATCCGGTTGAATTATTGCACAAAGTTCACTTTTCTGTCTGATCCACCATTTCCCTTGATTCCCTTTGTGTCCAAGAACCTATTAAGCTCAGTCTTGAATATCTTGCTCAAAGTTGACCAGGTTAATCACATGGAGCGTTTGGTCGGGTTCCAGTGGGTAGGTGAGTGAGTCCGAAGGCTGGCTTACACTCAGATGGTTCTGCTACAAACGAGGCAGGATACTGCACACAACTGATTTTTTGGATGAATTGCTGACTTGGGCTTCCGAGGGCAGCATTTTCCTATCTCGCCCACTATGGGTATCACACATGTCAAGGGGCGGACCTTGCAAAGGTCCATTGACCTTGGGTGGGATTTTCCAGTCTTGGGTGTGCATGACCAGAGACTCAGGCTGTATGTAAAAGATTTGGTCTAGTAAACAAATGTCAGGCATCATTTAGGTGCTTTTAGAAAATATATTTATATCATGTTACTTGCAAGTGGTATGTTTAGAATTGAGATCTATTTTGCAGGGTGCCAATTTGTCTAGGAAAATCTTTAAATTGATAGCTGGGCACATTTTAAAAACAGAGTGCTTGTTTAAGCAGAACTAATGCACTTGTGTTTACTTGGACTCCCCCTAGGGTTTCATAGTTGATTTTTGATTGGATTGATTGACAGGGACAGAATCATGTGCCTAATCGGACGAACTAAACTTGCAGGAAAAAAAACACTGGGGGTGATTCTCCCAAAAGTGCTGAATTGGCAAGAAAACTGTTCTAAACCCCAACTGCTTTCTCAGTTCAGATTCTCACCCGAATCTTCATATTCTGTGCACTGCAGAGGTCCCAGTTGTGAATATCATTAAAAACCCGGGGGGGGGGGGGGGGGGGGGGGGGGGGCTATTCACGCCAGAGTCTGACAGTTCTGGAACTCTGTGCATGCGCAGTGGTCCCAATCTGTCAGACTCACCATTTGCTGGCCAGCTCAATCACTGGGAACCACCCCCCCCCCAAGTGCTGCCCCTCTAGCACCCCCAATGGCACAATCGTGGGCCCCACAGCAATTCTTGGACCAGACCTGACCCCGCCCTCCCCCCCCGTCCTGGAGCGCCCCGATGTACAACCCACATCCCCAGCAGTGATGATCCCCCCAACCCATCTCACCCCAGCAAACTCCCCCCTTGCTGACCCCTCTCCAGGATGTAGGCCCCACCCTGACAGATCACCCTCCCCCCCTCTAGCCCGCCCCAATTGCTGCCCTCCCTCCATCATGTCTGCAGAGTGGCAGCAGGAGCCCCACCCCCACCGATTGCACCCCTCCCCATCATTCCGGTAGGGTCTCCCACTAGTTCCCCAAATGCGGGGAACTAGTGTAAATCCTGCCAGAATGAAATACTCCTGGCGGGGCTGGAAGATTTGATTGGGATCTGAAAGTCCCTGATAATGACCTGCTAAACATATTTAAAATATATTTTAAAAAGATTCAAATGACTTACCTGCTTTCCCATTGGTTTCCAGCGTGGTCTGACCAGCGACTGCTTGCCGGCTCTGGGAGATGTGCATGTATTCCCGGCACACGCGCAATCCCAGTACAAGACCGGCGGCGCGCTATCTCCCATCTCGACCTGCCAGAAAAGTTGTGGGTCGTGATGGGAGAATCACAGCCACTATTTCAGTTTAATTTCAAAATCATGGAGTTTGCTTGGACTGCCAGAAGAAAACAATGGCTCTTTCTCTCTCCCTCTCTGTAAAGGTCTTTCTGAGAGCTCCAGTGCTGTTAACCTAAGTCACAACAAGTATGCCTGTGTTTTGCCGCCTAGTTTTAAAGATGGGGCTTAAAGTCAGTGAGAGGAATATTGCTTGAATTGGAGCTCAAAGTGATGGGTCAACAGTTAAGACATGTATCTTGTTTAAGTTTGGTTCAATTGTTAGAAGTTAAGCTAATTCATTTGTTATAGTTGAACTGTGTTGTGAAATAAGGTTTGTGTTGATAAAGCTCCCCAATTTAGCAGTAAATGCGTCCCTGGATTAAAATATCCTATCACTACATTAATGCCAAAATAGAAAAAATGTTGTGATCTAGTCTGGCTCCACAGTATACCTTGGGGGTTTCTGATCTGGTACCCTAACAGGCTACATGACCAGCTCAACTCAGTTGTAACTGTCTCAGTGTGCCGTGAATGCTTGGCAATGACAGCTCAGCTGAACACCTTAGTGTCTGGTATTTGTTTCCTGCCTCCCAAACTTCAGAAACAACCAAAGACAACTCGCGTGAAAGCAATTGTGTTCCTTGGCATGACTTTGGTACACAGTCCAAATGTCACATGCAATGGCCATTCGATTCTTTCTTCTTGCATCCAAGACTGATGTACAAAGTCTCCCTTGGATACTGATGACTTGTCACCGAGATGCAGCCCTGTGGGGGCAATGTGTCCCCTTCAGTCATTTTTAGATTGTATCATTGTTTTCACTGAACCAATTTTGTTGATCATGAGAAGATGGGTTGAGACTATTTCCAGAAAAACAGTATGCTATATCCGCAGAGGTCAGCCAGTCTTCGTCAATGCAGTCAGTTTCCAATTTCTCTACACATACTTGAGAGAGATTCATTCATGACAGTCTGTTTGAACGATCAAAGATTGAGTTGTTTCTAGACCTTCAGGCCTGGGGGCACCTCAGAGGATAGATCTTGATGTTTAGTTTTGAAATGATAAGGTGGTGGTCAGTCCAGCAGTCAGTCCCACACATGGTTGGCGATGCACAACTCTCCCTCATTTTAATTCAATCCACAAAGCCTTGAATACGCTATTGGGAAATAGAGATTGTTTTGGTAATTTAAGTAATTTATATTTGTATTCTGTGTATTAGGAAAATGGTATAAGTTGAGGACGAGGTATTGAATGTTTTGAAAAGCATCAAAGTAGACAAGTCCCTGGGACCTGATGAAATCTATCCCGGAATACTGAGGGAGGTGAGGGAGGAAATTGCGAGAGCTTTTTAACCAAAGCTTTATTTCCTCTTTAGTCACAGGAAAAGTCCCAGAGGACTTGAGATTTTCCTTTGTTTCAAAAGGGTAACAGTGATAATTTGGGAAATTACAGGCCAGTGAGCCTTACATCAGGGGTCAGGAAATTAATGGAGAGGATTCTTAGCAACTGGATTTACTCACATTTGGGAAAATGTAGACTTATTGGCCATAGGCCGCATGGCTTTGCGCAGGGGCATCATAGAGGTTTACAGCATGGAGACTGACCCGTAGGTCCAACTTGCCTATGCCACCCAGTTTTTACCATTAAGTCAGTTCCAATTGCCCGTGTTTGGCCCATATCCCTCCAGACCTATCTTACCCATGTAACTGTCCAAACGCTTTTCAAAAGACAACATTGTACCCACTTCTGCAGCTACCTCTGGCAGCTTCTTCCAGGTACTCACCACCCTCTATGTGAAAGAAATGACCCTCTGGACCGTTTTATAACTTTCCCCTCTCATCTTAAACCTATGCCCTGTCGTTTTAGACTCCTCTATGTTTGGGAAAAGATACTTACTATCTAGCTGATCTATGCCCCTTGTTATTTTAGAACCTCTATAAGATCACTCCCAAGTCTCCAATGCTCAAGGGAAAAAAAAATCCCAGTCTCTCCAGCCTCTCCTTATAACTCAAACCATCAAGCCCCTGTAGCATTCTAACAAGTCCTTTCTGCGCACTTTCTAGTTTAATAATATCCTTTCTACAATAGGGTCACCAGAAATGTACACAGTTGCCAAGCGTGGCCTTATGATAGGGTGGCATGTGACACAATGGTTAACAGCGCTACCTCACAGTGCCAGAGCCCTGGGTTCCATTCCAGTTTTGGGTGACTGTGTAGATTTTGCACATTCTTCTTGTGTCTGTATGGGTTTCCTCCAGGTGCTCAGGTTTCCTTTCTCAGTCCAAAGATGTGCGGGTTAGGTTAATTGGCCATGCTAAATTGATCCTTAGTGTTGGGGAATTAGCAGTTTAAATACATGGGGTTACGGGGAGACGGCCTGGTGGGATTGGTGTTAGCACATGCTTGATATATCAAGTGGCCTCCTACTGCACTGTAGGCATTCTACAAATGTACAACTTCAACAAAATGTCCCCAATCTTGTATTCAATGTGCTGACCATTGGAACCAAGCATGCCAAATGATCTCCACCACCCTGACCACCTGTGACTCCACCTTCAAACAGCTATGAACATGTATCTCCGAATCTCTTTGTTCTATAACTGTCCACAATGCCAAACCATTGGCAGAGTGGCTCCTGCCCTGGTTTGATCTACCAAAATGCATCACCTCATATTTATCACCTCATGTCTCATAACATAATTGAGTTTTTGAGGTAGTGACAAAGACGATTGATGAGGCATCTACGGTGATCCTGAGGTTGGTGATATCTTAACTCAACCTGGGAATGTTCTGTTGGAATGGTTGGGTACCTGAGAGCTTGAATGAAGCCAGGGCAGAGGAAGTCCAAAAGGAGAGGTTGAAGTCCTGGAAGTGAATCCTTGATGAAAGCATCCAAAGAGAACATTGTTGAGGGAGGAGGTTGTGAGGCATGCTCTTTGAGAGTAAAGAGATCCTCCTGATGTGAAAGTTAGAGTTCCAATGAGACTACGTGCCTTACAGTGTGACAAGCATCTTGGGAGATTTGATGAGAAATCCAAGAAGTTGTTTTGGGTGTCTCCTGTCACTTGGTTTCAAATTGTGGTGTCTGGCTACAGTTTGTCCAGTTGTACCATAAGCTGGGCTTGTAACAATACAAAATGATTGAAAATCCACAGTCCACTGGGGTAAACAATTCCAAAGGTCCTCTAAGTAAAAACATTTCTCGTCACCTCAGCCCTTAATGGCCATCCGTCAGAATAATCCCTTTTTCTAGCCTCTTAGCATCTACTATATCAAACCATTGGAGAATTCTATCTATGTTTCAATGAGGCCATCTCTCATTCATCCAACCTACAGGGAATATCAGCCAATTCTAATCAATCTTTCCTCATTAGATAGTTGCCTCACGCAGGCAATAAAACCAGAAGACCATGAGATACCAGGGCAGGGTTGGACCATTCAGCCCATCAAGTCTGCTCCAACGTTTGATCAAGGCTGATATAGTTCTCAATCCCATTTTCCCACCTTTTCCCCTAACTTTTCATCCCCTTACCAATCAAGAACCTACCTATTTCTGTCTTAAATATACTCAATGACCTGGCCTTCACATCGTTCTGTGACAATGAATTCCAGAGATTCACCACTCTCTGGCTGAAAATATTCCTCCTCATTTTGCTTCTAAAGGGTTGTCCCTATACTCTGAGGCTGTGCTCTCAGATCCTAGTCTCTCCTACTAATGGAATCATCTTCCCCAAGTCCACTCTATCCAGGCTATTCAGTATTCTGTGAGTTTCAATGAGATCTCCAGCGAACATTTATTGTCTCCTTCCTAATCAGGTATATATCATCTTTAGATAGAGTCATAGAGTCACACAGTCAGAGAGGTTTACAGCATGGAAACAGGCCCTTCGGCCCAACTTGTCCATGCCACCCTTTTTTTTAAACCCCTAAGCTAATCCCAATTGCCCGCATTTGGTCCATATCCCTCTATACCCATTGCACCCATGTAACTATCTAAATGCTTTTTCAAAGATCAAATTGTACCCGTCTCTACTACTACCTCTGGCAGCTTGTTCCAGACACTCACCACCCTCTGTGTGAAAAAATTGCCCCTCTGGACACTTCTGTATCTCTCCCCTCTCACCTTAAACTCTGTAAACTTGAGTTCAATGCAGCTGGAGTACTGTGTGCAGTTTTGGGCACCGTACTTACGCAAGGATATTTTGGCCTTGGAGGGAGTGCAGAGGAGGTTTACTAGGCTGATGCCGGAGTTGAGGGGGTTGAGCTATGAGGAGAGGCTGAATAAACTAGGCTTGTACTCGTTAGAGTTTAGAAGAATGAGGGGAGATCTCATTGAGACGTATAAGATGATGAATGGGATGGATAGGATAGAGGTGGAGAGACTCTTCCCACTCAGAAAGGACAGTAGGACTAGGGGGCACAGCCTCAAGATAAAGGGGGGGCAGTTTAGAACGGAGCTGAGGAGGAACTTCTTCACTCAAAGGGTGGTGAATCTCTGGAATTCTCTGCCCGTTGAAGTGGTGGAGGCTACCTCGCTAAATATTTTTAAGACGCGGGTTGATGGGTTTTTGATAAGACAGGGGGTTAAGGGTTATGGGGAGAGGGCAGGAATGTGGAGCTGAGCCACAACAGATCAGCCATGATCTTATTGAATGGCGGGGCAGGCTCGAGGGGCCAGATGGCCTACTCCTGCTCCTATTTCTTATGTTCTTATGTTCTTAAACCTATGCCCTCTAGTTTTCGACTCTCCTACTTTTGGGAAACGATATTGACTATCTACCTTGTCTATACCCCTCATTATTTTATAGATCTCTGTAAGATCACCCCTCAGCCTCCTACGGTCCAGAGAAAAAAGTCCCAGTCTATTCAGCTTCTCCTTATAACTCAATCCATCAAGTACCAGTAGCATCCGAGTAAATCTTTTCTGCGCTCTTTCTAGTTTAGTAATATCCTTTCTATAATATGGAAGGTAAAATTGTATACAGGTGTGGTTTCATCTGTACAGATTTAGCAAGACTTCCTAGTTCATGTATCTCCCTTGCAATAAAAGCTAAAATACCATTTGCCTTTCTAACTGCTTGCTCACTAGTACTTTAACTCTCTGTGGCACATATATAAGAGACCCAATTCCATTTAATACCAATCAGATAAGATGAATCTTCGTGTCCCTGTTAAGGGAAGCTGTAGATATGCTACAAATCCAATTTCTTCCAGTGACATCTACACCCCAAGAATATGTGTCATTGCCCAAATGCTTTAACCGGAATGGGACTGGAAATTTCAGCGGATTCCTGAATAGTATCAATCATTTTAGTGTCAAAACCAATGTGAGGAAGGGAGGAAGGAAATAACATCAAAATGTTAAGAAAATAATTATCTTTTAACTCTTATTCTCCATTCCCTTTTCTAGTTGCATACAGATCTTGACCTAGCAAATAGAAATGTCAAGTACATCCTGTCGGGAGAGGGGGCTGGTACAATCTTCATGATCAATGACAAGACAGGGGACATTCATGCAATGAAGAGGCTTGATCGTGAGGAGAAAGCTGAGTACACATTGACCGCGCAGGCTATTGACCGGGAAACAGATAAGCCTTTGGAGCCTCCATCAGAGTTCATCATCAAGGTTCAGGACATCAACGACAATGCACCCGAATTTCCAGATGAACCTTATCACGCAACAGTCCCGGAGATGTCCTCTGTGGGTGAGTGTGCATACACATTTCCAATTCATGTTTGGCCAGGTGAAAACACCTCTACTTCCATCACGTGGTATTATTAACTCAGTCTTAAATGATGCTCTCTGTAAACTTGAGTTCATTAAAAAAAACACTGTTGCCCATCCCTAACTCGCACTAACTCCCATTTGTCTACTTCTCATCTTTTTATTAATTACTGCGGATGCTGTCATCTGAAACATAAACAGAAGATTCTGGAAAATCTCAGCAGGTCTGACAGTCTCTGTGGAGAGCCAACATTTTGAGTATGGATGACTCTTCATCAGAGCTTCTTCCTTTTGTGCTCACCTATCTACATGGTCCGATAACAGCTTGGTTTAAAATCATGGAATCATATAATCCCTATAGTATAGAAGGAAGCCATTTAACAACAATCCTACCCAGGCTCTATCGCTGTAACCTCACATATAGAATCGTGGAATCTACAGTGTAGAAGGAGACCATTTGACCCGTTGAACCTGACCCAAAACAATCCTGCCCAGTTCCTATCCCTGACACCCCACATATTTACCCTCCTGGTCCCCCGACAATTTACCATGGCCACTAACCTGCACATTTTTGGAGTGTGGGAGGAGTCTGGAGCCCCCAGTTTCTTCTATATTTTATTGCAAATCCCTGCAATGCCTTCCCCCACCCTCTGTATCCAAAACCTCCTCCAGTCCTGCAACCTCCAAGGAGATGCCTTCAATGTTGACCTTTTATGCATTCCCGATTTCCACTGCTCCGTTGGTATCCTTATCATCAGCTGTTTCAGCCGTTAGCTCTGGATTTCCCTCCCTGAATCTCTCTCTCTCTCTCTCTCTCGTGACCTCTTGCTCTTCTTTAGAACGTTCCTTAAAAATTTATCCCTTTGACCAAGTCTGTTGTCATCTGTTCCAGCATCTCCCCATGTGGCTTGGTGTCACACTTTGTGTGTCGATATTCTTGTCAAGTGTCTTGGGCAGGTTTTGCAACATTATAAAGGCGTCATATAAATGTACACCCTTGTTGTTAGAGGGTGGTGTAACTTCAGTGAGCATGCTCAGTTCCTTTTGCGAGAAAAAAATGTTTTACAAACCAAGTTGCAGAGGATGAGGACATTCACACTGCAGCGAATAATTAATAACACCTCAGTGTGAAGTCTGAGTTCTGATTTCACTGTTTAGTCATCAACAAAATTAAATAGAATGTATAGTAGCAGCCACAATTTTTTTAAAAATCAAGAAAATGATGACATTGGGGGAGGTGCCACTCTTTGAGTGAGGTGGTAACTTGTTTCCCGATGTGTACTATTTGGAAGAAGGCCAGGAGAGTTCTCTCCACTCTCCTGGACCGCAGTTATTGCTGAATCAACATCCTGAAGACAGATTATCGGGTCATTATCTCATTGCTGTTTTTGGATCATTTTAATGTAGAAATTACTTACAATGCAACAATGACTTTGCTTAAAAAAAATAATGCGTCGACTGCGAAATGTTTTCGGGTGTCCTGAGGTTATTTTAGGTATTATATATGAGCAAGCCTATTTTCACTGATGTTGTTAATGGTTCTCTTTCAAGTACTGTCCCTGCACCTTCACGTCTATAACCATCGCCTTTTCTTGAAGAAAAGAACAAACCTTGAACCCTTCACCATGCAAGCTACCATTCCATCTCCAACCATCACCCTCCCCAACTCCAAAATCCTTGAATATGTTGATAGCCCCCAAAAATTGTTCCTATCTTCCTATTTTTGAGTCCCTCTCATCAGGTTTCCACCTCTACTGGAGGCCCAGAACAACTCTTTTTAAAGTCACTAATGTGATTGTGACAAAAGGCAAATGTTTCCATCTCTGTTGCCTCATTGCCCAGAAGCCCCAATAGAAAGAGAGAGATGATGTGGAGATGCCGGCGTTGGACTGGGGTAAACACAGTAAGAAGTCTCACAACACCAGGTTAAAGTCCAACAGGTTTATTTGGTAGCAAACACCATTAGCTTTCGGGCTTTGCCCCTTCGTCAGGTGAGAGAGACCCAGACCCCGGCATGAGGCAAGGACCAATTTCGTCCGAATGCCTCCAGTACCCCCCTCTCAAAGAATACTGAAGTCAAGACAACGTGAGACCAGTGATTAGGGCCTATAGCTGACCTCAGATCTTGAAAACCGGGTATAATATGCCTTTTCAAATTTGAAAAGCTGAGCCTTCAAATTGACACCACAAAAGCCTTTTCTCAAATTTGGCTGGGAAGTTATCCTTAGTTCCTCTAGGAGATCAGGTGCACAGACATTCCTTCTCCGGCCCCATCTCTGCGAATTAGCCAGGATGTCTAAAATGTCATGCAGCAGGATTTCCAAGGACTGAAGGTGACCACCCTCTGAAGATACTGCCCACTTAAGTCATAGAGTCATAGAGGTTTACAGCATGGAAACAGGCCCTTCAGCCCAACTTGTCCATGCCACCCTTTATTTTAAATCTCTAGGCTAGTCCCAATTGCCTGCATTAAGCTCATATCCCTCTATACCTACCTTATCCATGTAACTGTCTAAATGTTTTTTAAAAGACAAATTTGTACCTGCCTCTACTATTACCTCTGGCAATTTGTTCCAGACATTCACCAAACTCTGTGTGAAAAAATTGTCCCTCTGGGCCTTTTTGTATTTCTCCCCTCTCACCTTAAACCTATGCCCTCTAGTTTTAGTCTCCCCTAAACAGATTTTCTTTTTGTTTATATATCCAATTCAATCCATTCAAAGTCCAATTCAAACTCTCAGCAAATGAGATATTCCCGATTCAAGCTGACAAGACAGGCCTCTTCCTACCTTGGGCTTGATCTACATGATCCAAGTTGATTGGAGCAGGCATTGCACCTTCTCCAAGCCTTGATCTCATTTGCATCTTAGCCTAAAAGCTGAGATGCTGCTTTAAAAAATTGCTTCAAATGAAGCCTCAGTGTAACCTCATGACTCCAACCAAGTGCAGGATGCCAAAGTTACTCTTGATCTTAGCCAAAAGGCCGAGAAGTGACTGACAGGATTCTTTCCTCTGGTATCTATTTTCCTTCGGGCATCAGTGTGAGCCAGGTAGCTGATTCCATCATCCACAATGGCAGCGATCATCGTGATGTCTACAACATCGCATGAGCGTGAGCCTGCTCACCAGCTAAACCATCACTGTGAACAAGACCCGACCCCCACTGCCTCTGACCAACTCGATCAACAAGGATTTTATTGATTTTGCCGGGCTCCCTACCAAACTTAACCGGGATCTTCTAGGAAAACAGCACAAAGTGTATACACATTGTGCTACTTACCAGAGTATTAGAGGCGGGTACAATTTTGTCTTCTAAAAAACATTTAGACAGTTACATGGGTAAGATGGGTATAGAGGGATATGGGCCAAACACAGGCAATTGGGACTAGCTTAGTGGTCAAAAACTGGGCAACATGGATAAGTTGGGCCAAAGAGCCTCTTTCCATGCTGTAAACCTCTGTGACTCTTTTGGATAATTATGGGTTGTGCATCAGGATAAGTAAAAGGATTAAAAGATAACTAGCGCCAGAGTAATCACAGCCATTTCTGCCCTATTGTGCATCTTGAAGGAGGTAACAATGGGTTGATTAGGATGGGGGCCTATGAGATTGGAGACCATGAAGGGAAGGTCTCCAGAGGAGATGATGTCAGCGGCCGTCCAGGAAATGATGGTTTGATGTTTGATGGCGAGGTCATGGTTCAGACAGAGGTAGGAAGAAGTGTCAGAGAGTTGATTCATGCCAGGGTAGAGGTCAGCATGCCAGCCAACTACAGGTTGTATGACAATGTTAGGGTTGGTCCTGAGGGAATGGGGTGCAGCGAGTTCAGACCGAGACAGGTTGGAGTCAGCGAGGGCAGCAGAGAAATTGAGACAGCTGATGACTCACAAACAATTCTTGAAGAAAGCATCTAGAAAGGGTACAGAGAGCTGAGGAAGCAAAGGAAAAGGCAATGAAAGAAGAGGCTTCAACAACTTGGGGGAATGGATATGGAGAGTGGTTAAAAAAGAAATGACAGTTTTGAGGTGATAGAAAAAAAATATTAGGGAAGGATGATTCAGGAGAGTGTGATCAGCTTAAACTGGGCGCGGGGAAGAATTCCAATTGGATAGGAGGCATAAAGGAGACAGTAATTAATCAGCCTGGTCAGTTTTCCTATCCATAGTTTTCAAAATTAATTTCATATAAGAGCCATACTACAGCAATCCTTCCTGCATCAGCCTGGGCTGGCTGTGAAAACATCTCACAAACCGAGGAGACAGCCATAGGTTTCCTGAGTAAGCTTTCAGCTCCTTTCCAGCGTACTATCAGAAATATGGTTAATCTAAGAAAAAAAGCGCCCCTCTTTTTGTAAAAATTACCATGAGTTTTGCAGTGATTACATCCGTCCGTCAAATGATTTATTTAATCTGGTGCGTGGCCTTTCCTCAGGATGAGTGTCTTGCTGTAAAAAAAAAATCACGTTTCTGCTGTGGAGTCAAGCATGTAATACTCTGAGGCTCTTCACTGTTTTAATTATCTGCACAAACTCTCTCCTGCCAGCCGTTCCCTGGACTGGAAGTTGTCCCCGAGCTGTAAATATTGACTGTAATTTCGCGATGGTTGTACAAATCACTGCGAGCAGAAATAATGCTTTTTAATCATTTCTAATCTTCCGCCAAAATGATTGCAGGCAGACATTTTAGCCTGTGGATTTCCCTTTTTCGAAGTATTTACTGAAATTGCAACCCACAGCTCCATGGCAAAGATTTCCAACAGTGCAGAAAGAAAATTATCTCAAGCACATACCGCATGAGCTGTAACAAACAACTACTGCAAATCTCATTTCGTTCTCTCGCCCGCTTTTTCCCTCAATTCCTGCCTTTCTTTCCTTCGTTTTTATCTTTTTCTCCTTTCCGCTCTTTCTCACTCCTGTTCTCCTCTCTGTGCTCTCCTTCCAGGTTCCCTTTCGTGTGGTCTCTTATGTTTTCTCTTTATTTGCCCCAATCGCTGTGCCCTCTGTCATCTCTGCCCCAGATTCTGGAATCCTCTCTTTAAACTTCTCTGTCTATCCCCTCTTTTGAGGTACTCTTAAAGCCCATCTCTTCTGAACAAGCTTTCTGTCGCTTGTCAGACTTTTTTCAAATCTAGGATCCCTACATTGCAGAAGAGACCATTCAACCGAATCTCTGACAAAGCAACTCTGAAGAAGACCATCAACCCACCCTGTAGCCCCACACATTTTCAATGGCCAATCCCCCGAACCTACACATCTTGTGACACTGAGGGTCAGCTTAGCATGGTCAATCCACATAACCTGTGCATCTTTTAACTGTGGGAGGAAACGGGAGCACCCGGAGGAAACCCATGCAGACCCGGAGAGAACATGCAAGCTCCACCCAGTGACCCAAGCTGGGAACCGAACCTGGGCCCCTGCCGATGTGAGGCAGCAATGTTAACCACTGTGTCACCGTGCCGTCCCTACTTGGTTTCCTTCTTTTGGTTTGTGTCAATCATTTTGCCTGGAACCCTCCTGTGAAACGCTTTGGAATATTTTGCTATGGTGAAGGTGCAGGGTGAATGCGAGTTGCTGTCGTTTCATGCCCACTCTTCTCCTTCCTTTGCTAATTTCTTTCTCAGTCCACGCTTCCATTTGTTCTTTCTCTCCATCCCTCTCCCCTTTCCCTCCTGCTTCCCGCAACCTCCGTTGAGCCTTTGAAACCATGGCAGTTTTACCAACTGCAATTCAAGCAAAAGTGACCTGAAGCCAGCTGCTGTTGCTTCAGTGCACTTCTGTTATGTAATTAATATGGAATCATCTGCACCCAGAATAACAGAGGGAAGCATCGACAAAGAAAACAGGCGAGAGAATGCTTAGGACCTAACCCTCAGAGAGGGCAAAGCCTGCCAACACATTCTCCGTGACTTTAGTGTCACTAGTGGATGCGAGCAAATTAAAATCATTAAATAGTCAATATTTAATTAAATTTCTATCCTTGCACTGGATATATTGTGTAGTACAAATCTTTATAGGTTTGTGAGTGTATTGCAGACAAAGCCCAGACCAATATTTTCACTGGCTGGGATGGAAAGAACACAATGCTCGCTTGAAAAGCATTTTGCCTCCACTTTTTAATTATATCAAAAACTGTTAGTTCCCAGGAGACCGTGAACACGCTACAGCTTTGAGCCGGGGTTATAGTGACGACACTCCAGTCAATTGATTCTGGTTGACAATCGAATGTCACAGCTTCAAGGGGATAAAGCAACAGCTTTCTCAATAAACGCTTGGGTGTTGAGCTTTCGGTGTCCGTTATTGCAAAGGAATTTGTTTCATTGTCAGCGGCTAGTTTTATCCGCCCTCCCTCGCCATCCCACTTTCTGGTGCCTTTCTCTTCTTTCCTGCTCCTTCTGTGTTCAGTGACTTCATGTCATTAAGGCTGTGATTGGAGGTGATGCATTCACCTCCATGTCTTTGAAAAATGGGATGGAAAATAATTCATGGTGCTACCCTCGAAAAGGACTTGCGCTTTGTCAGCACCAGGCCAGAGTAAAATCGCTCTTTGATAAACACAGGCTGGAAAAGTTTGTAATTGCTGAATAATCCAGCACTGCATATATAGAAACTTAGAAACTAGAAGAAGGAATGGGCCATTTGGCCCTTCGAGCTTGCTCCACATTCATTTTGATCACAACTGATTATCAAATTCAATACCCTGAGCTCGCCTTCCCTCCATATCCCTTGATCCTTTAGCCCCGAGAGCTATATTAATTTTTTCATGAAATCATTCAAAATTTTGCCCTCAAACTACTTTCTGTGGTAGTGAATTCCATACGTTCACTGTGTGGAATTCTTCACTCTCTGGGTGAAGACATTTCTCCTCACCTCCGCCCTAAAACGTTTACTCCTTATCCTCAAATTATGAGCCCTCCCGCCAGGTCTGGACTCTCCCACCATTGGGAACATTCTTTCTGAATCTATCCTGTCAAACTCTGTTAGACTTTTATAAGTTTCTATGAGATTCCTCTCACTTTTCTAAACTCCAGTGAATACAATCCTAGCCATCTGGACCTCATCTCATATGACAGACCTGCCATCCCAGGAATCAGCTTGGTAAACCTTCACTGTGCTCCCTCTATAGCAAGGACATACTTCCTCAGATAAGGACACCAAAAGTGCACACAATACCCCAGGCTCTCTCAAGATAGTTCTGCCATGATGCCTTAAAATTGAGAGACTATAAACATTCCGCCACAAAGGCAGCAAAACATTATAAAGTACCTCACAGTTCAGATTTGGACACAAAAATGGGAACAGGTTTCCCCTCCCACATGTTTTTCCAGCAACAGAGGCATCTCTCCATTGGCCGCTGTCCAGACCTTCAGGTCTTGCTGAAGCCAATGGCCATTTGCTTTGTTGGCTGGCCACTCAGCTAAGGGACCTGCATAGGTTTTAAGTTGACTGTTGAAGCTGGAAAAGGAAAAAAGCAAGAAGGGAAGGCTTGTAGAAAGCCCTGAGACATGGTAGCAAAATATCTGAAAGATCGACTGGCTGTGATACAGCAGAAAGTAGAAGGAGGAGGTCTCTCAGTGCCTCTAGCCTGTTAGCCCATTCAACCAGACCATGGCTGATCTCAAATTAACTTATGTACCTTTGCTTGGTATCATTATCTAACTAAAAATATGTTGAAAATGTAAATTGTCACAGCACTTCAGGGCTAAGGTTTTAGATTTCCTCCACCTGTAATTTATACATTGCGCTCCCTCGATCTGGATTTTCTCAAGAGAGGAAATTATTTCTTTGTGCCTATGCTACTGAATTCCTTCATCATTTTAAACATCTTGTTTAGCTCATCCCTCAGCCATCTAAATTCATGGGAATACAAGTAGAGAGAAATAAAATGGGGAGTGTTAATTAGATCCCAAACCAGATGGTGAGGCATGAAACTAGACACAAATCCTTTTCTTGATAATAGGTTTATTTACAGAATGCAGCATTACATAAGACAGCCGTCTATCCAGCACCCCAGTGTCCCAGCTGTCTGTCTTTACACTCTTTCATTCTAACAAAAGGAAGAGAAAACAATTAGCAAATTAGTTTAGGATGATGGGCCCTTATGGGGACACTGTAGCAAAAGAGCAAAATTCCAAAGGAAACTCAAAGAACAAAGAACAGTACAGTAAGAAGTCTCACAACACCAGGTTAAAGTCCAACAGATTTATTTGGTATCGTGGGCTTTCAGAACACTGTCCCTTCATCAGGTGAGTGACTCAAACTAGTCACTCACCTGATGAAGGAGCAGTACTCCGAAAGCTCATGATACCAAATAAACCTGTTGGACTTTAAACTGGTGTTGTGGGACTTCTTAACGTGCCCACCCTTGTCCAGTGCCGGCGTCCCCACATCAAAAAACAGCACAGCACAGGAACAGGCCCTTCGGCCCACCAAGTATGCGCTAACGCATATGCCTCTTTAATATTTTCTTGCCTCTACATGATCCAAATCCCTCTATTCCCGGTCTATCCATGTATCTATCCAGATGCCTCTTGAAGGTTGTTATAGAATCTGTTTCCACCACCTCCTCTGGCAGCACGTTCCAGGCATTCACCACCCTCGGTGTGAAAAACTTGCCCTTTACATCTCTTTTAAACTTTCCCCCTCTCACTTTCATGCCCCCAAGTAATTGACCCTTCAACCCTGGGAAAAAGACTTTGACTATCCACTCTATCCAAGCCCATCATAATCTTATAAATCTCTAGGACACAGATGTACGGTTACCATTAATCAACACAAAAAACATTTCTGCAGAACTTTCTTTGTTCCGAGGCTGGGTAGAATGTGAAACACATGACCCTGTTGAGCGGTCAGAGTGAATATCGTGGAAAGTTAAATAAGCACATGAAGAAGAAAGGAATGTGAATATTACGGAGAAGAGAGACAAATTGCTAAAACTTTTTTGTCTTGCACTCATCACGACAAACACTCCAAATTTCAACTGATTGCAACAATTTAGATAACAGCAGAGAAAAAATAATGACTGAAGACAAAAAGTCTCAGCAACTAGAATCTCTTTTCAGGAACGCTTGAGTTCTATACAAGAAATAGAAAGATATGCTGATATGGATATATGATGTAGGGTACCTCGTTGATCTCCCTCTACACCCTAAGTATGACTGTAACACCATATTCTGCAACTTCTTTCCTTCTCTATGAACAGCATTTTTTGTCTGTGTTGCACCACAAAACAATATTTTCACTGTATACTAATACATGTGACAATAATAATTCAAAGCAAATCACATCAAAATAGGATAGGAGAGGAGTCACGGGAGGCAGAAACCCCATTATAGCTGGACTAAATGGTTTGTTTTGGTGTTGTAAGCTTGGTGTAATATTACCATAAGTCTTGCGACCTGTTGTTGAATCTCTATTACAAAGTAAACCCATAGGGCATGATCTTACCAGCTGTTTATAGCCTGATGCTGCTGCAAATAGGAATGGAGAATATCGTGGTCAGCCAAATCTTTGTACGTAGGCTGTGAACAGAATGGGCTTGATGGACCCAGTGGCCACTTCCAATTCAATGTCCTTTTTTCTATTATGGAGCCATGGAGGTTTACAGCATGGAAGCAGGCCCTTCAGCCCAACTTGTCCATGCAGCCCCCTTTTTTTGAACCACTAAGCTCGCCCAACTGCCTGTCTTTGATTTATATCCCTATCTTCGCATCTGACCCATGTAACTGTCTAAATGCTTTTAAAAGACAAAATTGTACCTGCCTCTGCTACTGCCTCTGGCAGCTTGTTCCAGACACCCTCTGTGTGATAAAATTGCTTCTCTGGACCCTTTTCTATCTCTCCACTCTCACCTTAAAACTATGCTCTATAGTTTTAGACTCCACTATCTTTGGGAAAAGATACTGACTATCTAACTGATCTATGCCCCTCAATATTTTGTAGACCTCTATAAAATCACCCCTAAGTCTCCTACGCTCCCAGTCTATCCAGCCTCTCCTTATAACTCAAACCATCAAGTCCCAGTAGCATCCTAGCAAATATTTTCTGCACTCTTTCCAGTTTAATAATATCCTTTCTAAAAAAAAAGGGTGGCCAGTTGATTGAATGCCAATTTCTGCCAGCTACTTTTTTTTTTGTTCATTCATGGAATGTGGGTGGCGCTGATTGGCCTGCATTTACTACCTATCCCGAGTTGCCCTTGAACTGAATGGCTTGCTAGGCCATTTCAGAGGGCAGTTGAAAGTCAATTGCACCGTTGTGCCTCTGGAGCCACATGTCCGCGAGAGCAGGTAACGATGGCAGATTTTCCTTCCCTCAAGGACATTAGTGAACCGGGTGGGCTACTCCTCACAATCGACACTGGTTTCATGGTTATCAGTTGATCAAGATATTTTTGTGTTGAATTCAAATTTTGCCATCTACTGTGTTGGGATTCGAACCCAGGTCCTCAGAACATTAGCTGAATTTCTGGATCAGTAGGCGAGCAGTAATACCACTCAGCCACCCCCTCCCGATTTGTTCTCTGTTGAAGTTGCAGGTTTTGCTGGAAGAATTAATTAGGCGTGAAATAGAATTTTCAGCACAGAAACAAGCCATGTGACTCAACGAGTACTTATGCACAGAACCTTCTTCCCCTTCTGCTAACTTCATCTTGTCCTGTGAAATTCCCTTTCTCCCTCAGATTTATACCCAGCTGCCTCTTAAATGCATATTAAGAGGACTTTGTCCATATGTTATTTTTCTAAAAGAATTTGGGTGGCACTAGATGATTTGTTTTTGTAGCATTGATACAGACACGATAGGCTGAATGGCCTCCTGCTGTAATGTATCTACTTGTGTGTATGTGCAGTTTTGAGAGGACTTTGCAGATCTATTGTGTATCTGATGTTTCCTTCTGTCAAGCCCATTTAGATTTCCTCGCATCTAACCATTATTTTTGTGCACCTTTCAATAAATAATCCCAAATAATCGGGATTTCAGAGCCCTCTGCAGTTCTGCCAAATTTAGATGCTCGGGACATCTTGAAAACAAAGGCCCAGATTTTGCAGTTGGAAGCGCAATGCCAATGCTTGTCGTTGACAATGAGTAAATCTCTTCACGATCCTGCCATGATCCGGCTGGCGGGAATTCCAGCGGCTTTGATGGAATATCCCCTTCCAGCACGGGTTGCAATCAAACCCAGTAACAGATCACAATGGCAGGCAGTCGAGGCATTGATTACACTCACCTAACCAGACAAACTGGCAGCAAAAGGCTGCGGCAGTAAAAAAGATCCTGGAAAATGGTGTAACAAAAGGGAAAATCCCATTTTTCAGCATAATTAATTTTACAAAATTAAAAATATAAACTTCTAAAAAAGCTAATACAATATAAGAACATAAGAACATAAGAAATAGGAGCAGGAGTAGGCCATCTAGCCCTTCGAGCCTGCCCCGCCATTCAATAAGATCATGGCTGATCTGTCGTGGCTCAGTTCCACTTTCCCGCCCTCTCCCCATAACCCTTAATCCCCTCTCTTATCAAGAACCCATCAACCCGCGTCTTAAAAATATTTAGCGAGGCAGCCTCCACCACTTCAACGGGCAGAGAATTCCAGAGATTCACCACCCTTTGAGTGAAGAAGTTCCTCCTCAACTCCGTTCTAAACCGCCCCCCCCCTTTATCTTGAGGCTGTGCCCCCTAGTCCTACTGTCTTTTTTGAGTGGGAAGAGTCTCTCCACCTCTATCCTATCCATCCCATTCATCATCTTATACGTCTCAATGAGATCTCCCCTCATTCTTCTAAACTCTAACGAGTACAAGCCTAGTTTATTCAGCCTCTCCTCATAGCTCAAGCCCCTCAACTCCGGCATCAGCCTAGTAAACCTCCTCTGCACTCCCTCCAAGGCCAAAATATCTTTGCGCAGGTGCGGCGCCCGAAACTGCACACAGTACTCCAGCTGCGGCCTCACCAATGCCCTATACAGCTGCAGCAAGACCTCCCTACTTTTATATTCAATCCCCCTCGCTATGAAGGCCAGCACCCCATTCGCCTTCCTGACCACCTGCTGCACCTGCAAACTGGGTTTTTGCGACTCATGCACAAGGACCCCGAGGTCCCTCTGCACCGTCGCCTGCTGCAGTTTTTCGCCACGTAAGTAATAATCCTTCCTACCATTCTTCCTACCAAAGTGGACCACCTCACACTTGCCAACATTAAATTCCATTTGCCATTTCCTGGCCCATTCGCCCAGCCTATCTAGATCCTTCTGCAGACTCTCCACACCCTCCGCACAATTTGCCGTTCCCCCAGTCTTGGTGTCATCAGCAAATTTTTATCGGTCAGGTAAATCACTTTGAAAGTAATATTTAATGCGTTGAATCAATCATGTGAAAGACGGGCGCCAGAAACCTTTGACCTCTCCCCTGGCCGGGACCCTCAGGTGCCGCTGCTGTCAATGAAGTTTTGGCTGAGCGCCAAATTCTCTGTCCCGTCTAGCAGCAGAGATAGGGCAAAAGAAGTCAGAGAATTCGGCCCAGAAGTTTTACTTTTTCACAAAGCTGATCAGATTTATGAAAGGCTTTGTCTTGAGAAATGTTAAAAAAAATAGAAACATAGATCATAGATGCAGGAATAGGCCATTTGGCCCTTCAAGCCTGCACCACCATTCCATATGACCATGATTGATCATCTATTTTCAGTATTCCACTCCTGCTTTCTCTCCTTTCTCCTTTCTCCTTTCAGTCACAAGGGCCACGTCCAGCTCCCTCTTGAACATTTCGAACGACCCATGCCCCCAACAGCTTTTTGTGGTAGAGAATTCCACAGGTTCACAACTCAATTGGGCGACACGGTGGTACAGTGTTTTGCACTGCTGCCTCACAGCGCCGGGGGCTTGTGTTCAATTCTGGCATTGGGTCACTGTCTGTGTGGAGTCTGCACATTCTCCCCGTGTCTGCGTGCTTTTCCTCCTGGTGTTCCGGTTTCTCTCTACAGTCCAAAGATGTGTAGGTTAGGTTGATTGGCCATGCTAAATTGACCCTAGTGTCAGGGGGTTAGCAGGGTAGATATGTGGGATTGCAGGAGTAGGGCCTGGGTGGGATTGTGGTCGGTGCAGACTTGATGGGCCGAGTGGTCTCGTTCTGCGCCGTAGGGATTCTATGATTCTTTGAGTGAAGAAGTTCTTATTTTCCAGACGTCGCTGGATTCCGGGGAAGTGCCGGATGATTGGAAAACGGCTAATGTTACGCCGTTGTTTAAGAAGGGTGCCAGGCAAAAGGCGGGGAATTATAGGCCGGTTAGTTTAACGTCTGTGGTAGGTAAAATGTTAGAATCTGTCATTAAGGAGGAAATTGCGAGGCATCTTGAAGGGAATTGCTTGATAGGGCAGACGCAGCACGGTTTCATTCAAGGGAAGTCGTGTCTGACAAATTTACTGGAGTTCTATGAGGATGTGTCTAGGGCGGTGGATAGAGGAGAGCCGGTGGATGTGGTCTTTCTAGATTTTCAGAAGGCGTTTGACAAAGTACCTCACAAGAGGTTATTGCAGAAGGTCGAGGGTCATGGAGTTGGGGGTAGGGTGTTAGTGTGGATAGAGGATTGGTTGTCAAATAGGAGGCAGAGAGTGGGGGTCAACGGGTGCTATTCGGATTGGCGGATGGTGACTAGTGGAGTGCCCCAGGGGTCGGTGCTGGGGCCTCAGCTTTTTACCATTTATATAGATGATCTGGAGGAGGGAACCGAGTGTAGGGTGTCGAAATTTGCTGATGACACCAAGATAGGGGGAACGGCAAATTGTGCGGAGGGTGTGGAGAGTCTGCAGAAGGATCTAGATAGGCTGGGCGAATGGGCCAGGAAATGGCAAATGGAATTTAATGTTGGCAAGTGTGAGGTGGTCCACTTTGGTAGGAAGAATGGTAGGAAGGACTATTACTTACGGGGCGAAAAACTGCAGCAGGCGACGGTGCAGAGGGACCTCGGGGTCCTTGTGCATGAGTCGCAAAAACCCAGTTTGCAGGTGCAGCAGGTGGTCAGGAAGGCGAATGGGATTCTGGCCTTCATAGCGAGGGGGATTGAATATAAAAGTAGGGAGGTCTTGCTGCAGCTGTATAGGGCATTGGTGAGGCCGCAGCTGGAGTACTGTGTGCAGTTTTGGGCACCGCACCTGCGCAAAGATATTTTGGCCGTGGAGGGAGTGCAGAGGAGGTTTACTAGGCTGATACCGGAGTTGAGGGGCTTGAACTATGAGGAGAGGCTGAATAAACTGGGCTTGTACTCGTTAGAGTTTAGAAGAATGAGGGGAGATCTCATTGAGACTTATAAGATGATGAATGGGATGGATAGGATAGAGGTGGAGAGACTCTTCCCGCTCAAAAAAGACAGTAGGACTAGGGGGCACAGCCTCAAGATAAAAGGGGGGCGGTTTAGAACAGAGTTGAGGAGGAACTTCTTCACTCAAAGGGTGGTGAATCTCTGGAATTCTCTGCCCGTTGAAGTGGTGGAGGCTGCCTCGCTAAATATTTTTAAGACGCGGGTTGATGGGTTTTTGATAAGAGAGGGGATTAAGGGTTATGGGGAGAGGGCGGGAATGTGGAACTGAGCAGCGACAGATCAGCCATGATCTTATTGAATGGCGGGGCAGGCTCGAAGGGCTAGATGGCCTACTCCTGCTCCTATTTCTTATGTTCTTATGTTCTTCCAGTGCGTTTTAATTTTGAAAATGGTGTGGGCTTTCTTATTATCTAATCATGAGTTGAAAGGAGGCCTCTTGAGGCTGAAAATCTAAAATTTAAAAGTGTAATGAATGAATTTGCAATTCGCCCAAATTCACGTTGATTCCTTGCTTGGTGTTGCAAGCGTCAAATCCTTCAGAGCAGCACCATTAGGTTCTCTGCACCTTTACAATATACACAGTCTGGAAGTTGGGTGGTTTCTTCAGTCCCAGCGAAGGCTGACTGCGTCACCACTACTGTAAAATCTGGCCCCGAACGGCATCCAGTCAGATCACCTTGTTTGCTGGGAAACTGTTCTTGAACCTTCCACACACCTGACGAAGGAACACCGTTTCCGAAAGCTTGTGAGATTACTATCAAATAAACTGGTTGGACTCTAACCTGGTGTTGTGAGTCTTCTTACTGTGTTTACCTCAGTCCAACGCTGGCACCTCTACATCAAAACTGTTCTTGAACAGTGACCGAGTATTGTAACTATAAGTCAATATAATGAATAGTATTTCATCTTTCCCTGCCATTTTGTCCCTTCTTTCTATCTGATTTTCTTCAGCAGCTGGTACGACCTGAGCTCAGGGGCAGACTGGGATGGGGGGGTGTATTGTGCGGCTTGAGGAAACCCCCCAGACCAGGCCTAACCAACAGAAAGAAAGTGTTGTTGTGCTGCCCGGTGACCAGGGCAACTTGCCTCAGATGAGGACATGGGCATGAGAGCTCTGAGTTGGAGATGTTGTGTGTGCCAGAAGTCAGTGTGGGTCAGTGAGGGTTAGTAATGCTGGCATCTCAGCATCTGTATGCGCACGTTTGCAGTAGCTCTCGGGGATTAGCAATCAGGAGAGTAACTGTGGACAATCCTGCTGCCTCTGACCTGACTGAGATCAGTTAAGTCAGCACAAACAGGAGACTGAACTTGCGACCTGCCTTTACTTTATGGCTTAGCTACTGGGTTGATTAACTTGCTGAACTATTGGTGTCAGCAGACGTCTGCAGCCTTTAAAAGTGCACTTTTTTGTGCAATTATTTTTTTTCTAGATTTACCTCATCCCCTCTTTGCTTTTCAAACTTGCTTGTGGTTTGCACTGATACCTTTCCCACTCAGTTTCAGTACCTTATTAAAATATGATAACACACCGCAACAAAGTCGAGACAATATCCAAGATTGGGCTGACATGTTCATCCCTGGTACCCAGTTGGAAAACACACGGATTTGCTTCTTTGGCTCACAAGTCTTCTACACGCTTATAAATGAAGTCAGTTACTATAAGTAACTGACATTTACAAAGTCACTTACAGTCAGTCAATGATATTTCTGTAGCAGTGGTCTCGGATGTTTGGGCCTCTGGTGACGTGTTGGTGGTAACTTGATGAAAGGTCATGAATGTCCATCATGCAAACCAGCCTCCCATCCATTGACTCTGTCCACACTTCCCATTGCCTCAGCAAAGCAGACAGCATAATTAAGGACCCCACACAACCCGGGCATTCTCTCTTCCACCTTCTTCCGTTGGGAAAAATATACAAAAGTCTGAGGTTGCATACCAACCGACTCAAGAACAGTTTCTTCCCTGCTGCCGTCAGACTTTTGAATGAACTTACCATGCACTAGGTTGATCTTTCTGTACAGCCTAGCTATGATTATAACACTACATTCTGCATTTTCTCGTTTACTTCTCCATGAACGTTATGTTTTGTCTGTCTAGTGTGCAAGAAACAATACTTTTCACTGCATGTTAATACATGTGACAATAATAAATCAAATCAAATCGAACAAGGGGCAAATAACATTCGTGCCACACCAATGCCAGACAATGACCATCATCAATAAGAGACACCAATAAGGACGGCACAGTTGTTGCTACTGCTGCTCCACAGCACCAGTGACCCGGGTACAATTCCCGGCTTGGGTCACTGTCTGTATGGAGTTTGCATGTTCTCCCTGTGTCTGCGTGGGTTTCTTCCGTGTGCTCTGGTTTCCTCCCACAGTCTGAAAGATGTGCTGCTTAGGTACATTGATCCGAACAGGTGTCGCAGTGTGGCGGCTAAGGGAATTTCACAGTAACTTCAATGTAATGTTAATGTAACCCTTACTTGTGACTGATAAATGAACGTTAACTTTAAACTAACCACCACCCCTGGACATTCAATGATGTAACCATCACTGAATTCTACTGTCGTCATTCTTGGGGTTACCATTGACCAGAAACTCAACTGGACTCACCACATAAACACAGTGGCTACAAGAGCAGGTCAGGGGCTAGGAATACTGCAGTGAGTAACTCACCTTCTGACTACTGAAAGCCTATCCACCACTTACAACGCACAGGTCAGGAGTGTGATGGAATGCTCCCCACTTGCCTGGATGGGTGCAGCTCCAACAACACTCAAGAAGCTCGACACCATCCAGAACAAAGCAGCCCGCTTGATTGACACCACATCCGCTCCCTCCGCCACCAATGCTCAGTAGTAGCCGTGTGTACTATCTACAAGACGCACTGCAGCAATTCACCAAAGATCCTTAGACAGCGCTTTCCAAACCCACGACTACTTCCATCTAGAAGCTCAAGAGCAGCAGACACATGGGGAACACCACCACCTGCAAGTTCCCCTCCAAGCCACTCATCAAGCTGACTTGGAAATATGCCACCGTTCCTTCTCACTGGCTGGGTCAAAGTCCTGGAATTCCCTCCCTACGGCATTGTGGCTCGACCCACAGAACACGGGCTGCAGTGATTCAAGAAGGCAGCTCTCCACCACCTTCTCAAGGGCAACTAGAATTGGGTAATAAATGCTGGCCAGCCAGCGATGCCCATATCCCTTGAATGAATAAAAAAATACTCTGCATGAATCTGTACCTAGTCTCCCACAGAAATGAAACAAAGTTCCCATGTTGGAACATCAGACTTAGGAACAGGACATTCAGCTCCTCGAATCTGCTCTGCCATTTGATAAGATCATGGCTGATCTGATTGTTTTTGCCACGCCATTTTCCTGTCTTCCTCACCCATGAAAAGGTTATCAATTTCAATCTATTCAGTAACCCAGCCTCCACTGCATTCTGGAATAAAGATTTCCACAGTCTAATGAACGCTCTACAAGAAAAGAAAATCCTCATCATCTTTGTTTTAAAAGGGAGCCTTCTTATTTTTAAGTTCTAGTCTCACCCACAAGAGGAAATGTCCTCCCTTACATCCATCTCATCAAGTCCCCTCAGAATCTTACATGTTTCAATCAGACCACCTCTCATTCTTCTAAAGGCCACAGGGTGTCGGCCAAATCTGTTCAAATTTTCTTCATGAAGCAATGGGTGGCATGGTGGAAGAGTGGTTAGCACTGTTGCCTCATTGCGCAAGGGACCAAGGTTCGATTCCTAGCTTGGGTCACTGTCTGTACGGAGTTTGTACATTCTCCCCATGTCTGCGTGTGTTTCCTCAGGGTGCTCCGGTTTCCTCCCACAGTCCAAAGTTGTGCAGGTTAGGTGGATTGGCCATGATGAATTGTCCTTTAGTGTCAGGGGGATGAGCTAGGGTCAATGCATGGGGTTATGGGATAGGACCTGGGTAGAATTGTGATTGATGCAGACTCGATGGGCTGAATGGCCTCCATCGGCACTGTATGGCTGAATGATTCTAAGCGGTCCATCACAGGTCTCAGCGTAGGAACTTTCTCTGCACTGCTTCCAATGCATTTATATCCTTTCTTCAAGTAAGGAGACTAAAACATTACACAACATCCGAGATGTGAGCTCACCAAGGCCCTGAGCAGCTGCAGTAAATCCTCCCTATTTTTATAACACACATAAAAACAAAAAATGCTGGAAATCCTCAGCGGGTTTGACAGCATTGTGGAGACAGCAAACAACTAACATCTTGAGTTAGGATGACTGTTTGTCAGAGTTAAAGATTTAGGATCATAGGGTGATATTTATCCTGTCATGGGGTCAGAGGGGTGGGGAAGGGTGCTGGGTGCTGCTGTGGGGGCAAAAACGATCAAGTTAATTCATTAATTCATGTTGCCTCCCTTTGAAGTCACATTACATAGATGCTTATCCCCCTTTAATGTACCCACTGGTCATTCCTCTTCTTATGGTGGCTAATTACCTCAGAGCTTTACGTCCTGTGTTGTTACTAATCAGCGTACGTGCTTGAACGAGCTTCCACCAAGTTTCTTCTGAAGTTATGGTGATACAACAGGAGAAGCATTGAATTAATTCACTCCGTGTGATGCCACATCTTCCAAAGGCAGCCAATGACCTGATATCACGTGACAGCAATGTTGCTCTCCCATCATCGAGCCTTCAATTCACAATTCCTCAGCTTGTCCACGTGTGCCCAATACTCTACCCAATATTCTGCCCAACACTTTGCTGAGAACTTCTATACTCTGTAATAGGTGTTAAACCAAGAAGTTGTATCCACCTTGCTCATGATACAATCTTTCCAAAAATTGGGCAGTTTCCAAGCCAACATCTGATTTTGATTTGATTTATTATTGTCACTGGGATACAGTGAAAAGTATTTTTCTTGTGCACTATACAAACAAAGTGTACCATTCGTAGAGAAGGAAAGGAAAGGGTGCAGAATGTTGTGTTGTAGTCATAAATAGGGTGAAGATCAACTTTGTAAATGGTAGGTCCATACAAAAGTTTGTTGGCAGCAGGGAAGAAGCTGTTCTTGAGTCGGTTGTTACGTGACTTAGCCTTCTGTATCTTTTTCCCGATGGAAGAAGATGGAAGAGAGTATGTCTGGGGTGCGTAATGTCCTTAAATTATACTGGCTGCTTTTCTGAGCTAGTGTAGACAGTATTAGTAGATGGGAGGCTGGGTTTGAGTGATGGACTGGGCTTCAGTCATGACTCTTTGTAATTCCTTGCGATCTTAGTCAAAGCAGGAGCCAAATCAAGCTGTAATATATCTGGAAAGAATGCTTTCTATGGTGCATCTGTAAAGATGAGAGTTGTAGCAGACATGCCAAATTTCTTTAGCCTAATGAGAAAGTAAAGGCAGTGGTGGCTTTCTTAACTATAGCGTCAGCATGGAGGGCATTCCTCCCTTAAGTGACACCATCAGCAAACAGGGTTATTTATCTCATTATAATTATTTAAATTTAGCTGTGCACAAAATGGTCACCATCTTGTATAAAGAAAATAACAGCAGTGCAAATAATTGTTACATGAACGTAAGGGTGCACTTTCAAAGGTTTCACTAGTGAACAAAAAGGGATTTATTTAGTGGTTTTCAGGAGTAGTGGCTAATTTTAGATTACCTCTGCCACAGAATACACCTCCCCCTGGTGTGATTCTCCACTCTGAATCCTGAGTGGTCACCCAGGCCAGGTGACCCTTACTCTGCTGTGTTGCCCTTAAAGAGACAGTCACCGAACAGAAGCATTTTTAAGAAGTGTGATGCTAAAGGGAATGGTCCAAGGATGCAGTCGAGATTACCTACATGATATTGAGTTAGTTAAGATGTACAAAGGCAATGTCAGCAAAGGCTGTGGCCTCAACGCCCAATGGGAAAGCAACTCACGGACTAGCTCTTGTAACTTCAAGCATATATAGTGCAACCCTCCCCTCCAGTCAGAAACCAGACCAAGAATGCTTCACCACTTAATTTATTTCATTGGTACAGATCCAGCTAAAATCCTACTGCACTGGGAGCTGGTGGTTAAAAATAAAGGCAGACAAGTTAATCAAGAGGCTGCAATGTACACAGATCAATGCAGGAACTACGGCAGCATGTTCAGTCAACAAAGAAGTTAAAGAACAGGGTAAACCATGAATCTTCATGGTGGCAGAAACTTGCATTTATGTGGGCGGCATGGTGGTACAGTGGTTAGCACTGCTGCCTCTCAGTGTCAGGGACTCAGGTTCGATTCTTGGCTTGGGTCACTGTCTGTGTAGAGTCCCCGTGTCTGCGTGGGTTTCCTCCGGATGCTCTGGTCTCCTCCCACAGTCTGAAAGACGCACTGGTCAGGGTGCATTGGCCATGCTAAATTCTCCCTCCCTCGGTATACCCGAACAGGTGCTGGAGTGTGGCAACTAGGAGATTTTCACAGTAATTTCATTGCAGTGTTAATGTAAGCCTTCTTGTGACTATCATAGAATCAAAAAATCTTGCAGTGCAGAAGAAGGCCATTCGGCCCATCGAGTCTGCACTGACCACAGTCCTACCCAGGCCCAATCACCATAACTCCATGTATTTACCCTGCTTGTCCCCCTGACACTAAGGGGCAATTTATCATGAGCAATCCACCTTACACGCACATCTTTGGACCGTGGGAGGAAAACGGAGCACCCGGAGGAAACCCATGCAGACGCGGGGAGAACATGCAAATTCCACACAGACAGTGATCTAAGACCGGGAATCGAACCCAGGTCCCTGCCACTGTGGAGCAGCAGTGCTAACCACTGTGCCACCAATCCACCGCAATAAATAAATAAATAGTAAATAAACTTTATCTTTTACCTTTTAAGCAATGAAATATCTCAAAACATTTCACAGGTATGTTAACAAACAACATTTCACACTCAAACTTCACAAGGAGATAGTTTGGAATACCTGATCAAGGGAGTAACATCAAGGAGGAGGAGCAGAGAGCTTTAGCGAGGGAAATGCAGAGATTAGAGACTGAAGGCAGCTCCAGATTCTTATTAAAGTTTAAAGTTTATTTATTAGTCACAAGTAGGCTTACATTAACATTGCAATGAAGTTACCGTGAAAATCACCTTGTCACAACACTCTGATGCCTGTTTCGTACACTGAGGGAAAATTTAGCATGGCCAATACACCTAATCAGCATGATGTATATGTATATTATAAAACTAGGGAAGATTTACTGCAGCTGTACAGGGCCTTGGTGAGCTCACATCTTGGGCACTGTGTAAAGTTTTAGTTTCCTTATTTGAAGAAAGGATATAAATACATTGGAATCAGTGCGGAGAAAGTTCACTCAGCTCAGACATGTGACGAAGGGCTTTGTATCATAGAGTCCTACAGTGCAGAAGGAGGCCATTTAGTCCGTCAAATCTGCACTGACCATAATCCCAGCCAGGCCCTATCCCCCTAACCCAATGCATTTATTGGCTGGCACTACCTGATACTAAGGGACAATTTAGAATGGCTAATCCACCAAACTCGCACACCTTTGGAGTATGGGTGGAAACCAGAGCGTGCAGAGGAAACCCACGCAAGCACGGGGAGAACATGCAGACTCTGCACAGACAGTGACCCAAGCTGGGAATCAGATCCAGGTCCCGAGCGCTGTGAGGCAGCAGTGCTAACCACTGCGCCTCCCTTTTATGGGTATAGGAATAGGACCATGAAAATCGGGATGTCGGGAAAATCGGAATTGGAGGAGCGCAGAGATGTCATTGGATGGCAGGGCTGGACGAGGTTATGGTGATCGGGCGGGGAAAGGTCATGCAGCAATATGAAAACAGGAGTGAGAATTTTAAAGCTATGCAGACAGCCAATGACATAAGGCAGGATTCTGTCAAGCCGAAGGGTGTCTAGCAGACTGGTTGGAGAATCAATGTGAAGCACCCCCATCTGTACAATGGAGAAGGCTTCGGAATGCAATCCCCATCAAACTCTCTTTCTTTAGAGTACAGAAGTCTGAGGAGGCCCTAATTGAGGTATGCAAGATTACACAACGATGGCACATTGGTTAGTGCTGGGGTTTCACAGCGCCAGGGACCCAGGTTCAGTTCTGGCCCTGTGGGTTACCTCTGGGTGCCCCGGTTTCCTCCCACAGTGCAAGGATGTGTGGGTTAGGTCGATTGTCAAGCTGAGACGTACCTTCCTGTACACGGAATCGACAAGATAATTGGCCATGCTAAAGTGACCCTAGTGTCAGGGGGACTAGCAGGGTAAATACATGGTGTTACAGGGATGGGACCTGGGCGGGATCGTTGTCGGTGCAGGCTCAATGGGCCGAATGGCCTCCTTCTGCACTTTTGGGATTTAATGATTCAATGATTATGAGGGGGTTTGAACATAAGAACATAAGAAATAGGAGCAGGAGTAGGCCATCCAGCCCTTCGAGCCTGCCCCGCCATTCAATAAGATCATGGCTGATCTGAAGTGGATCAGTTCCACTTTCCCGCTTTCTCCCCATAACCCTTAATTCCCTTGTCTATTAGAAACCTACCTACCCGTGACTTAAATATATTCAGCGAGGTAGCCTCCACCACTTCAACGGGCAGAGAATTCCAGAGATTCACCACCCTTTGAGAGAAGAAGTTCCTCCTCAACTCCAATCTAAATTGCACCCCCCCCCCCCGCTCCTTATTTTGAGGCTGTGCCCTCTAGTCCTGCTATCCTTTCTAAGCGGGAAGAATCTCTCTACCTCCACCCTAACCATTCCCTTCGTTATCTTATACGCCCCTATAAGAGCCCCCCCTCATCTTCCTAAACTCCAATGAGTACAGACCCAGTCTATTTAGTCTCTCTTCATAGTCCAACCCCCTCATCTCCAGTATCAGCCTCCTCTGCACTCCCTCCAAGGCCAATATATCCTTCCTTGAACAGGGTGGGTAGGAAACACTGTTCCCTAAAGTTGGAGTGTCAATAACCAGGGGGCATCATTTTAAGGCGTGGAGCAGGAGAGTTAGAGGGAATCTGAGGAAAAATCACCCAGAGGGAAGCCCTGCACTGTGGAGCCCATGCCCTCAGCCACGGAGGTTAAGTGTTGTGAATCTATGAAGTGTCTGGTGGAGACATCAACACGGAGGCGTGAGAGGTGTGTTAAGCAATGCAGCAGAAGACATGAGAGGACAGACTTACCCTGGCCGCACGATGAAGATCATTCATCTTCTTCCTGCCCTTCCTCTCATGGAGCATGTTAGCACTCACCACCACGGCAACAGCCTCCCAGGCAGGGTTGGTGACCTTCCCTGCTGGAAGTCCTGTCGATTCCATGTACAGGAAGCCATGCCTCAGCTTGACATCACCCCGAAGTTTGGTGGCCTCGGTGAAAAATAGTGCTGTCCTCCCGGCAGCCATCTCCCTGACTGGGTTTTAGACAAGTGCAAGGGAGGTGCGCTTGTTCAAAAGGTGCACTTGTCAAAGGAGCGCCCCCACTGATTGCAAAGAACAAAGAACAAGAACAGCCCAGGAAACAGGCCCTTCGGCCCAACGAGCCCGTGCCGCCATTTTAACATATTACCAGCCCCCCCTCCACCCATGACCCTTATCTATGCTTATGGCGTTCCACATTGAGGGAAACTAATTTAGGGACAATTTATTACCTCCAATCAGCCTAATAGCACATCTTTGGGGTGTGGGAGGAAACCGGAGCACCTGGAGAAAACCCACGCAAGCACGGGGAGAATGCGCGAACTCCCACAGACACCGACCCAAATCCATGTGTCTGCACAGCAAACAGTGATAGTCACTGAGCTGTCGTGTTGCCCAGTATCTGGTCCAGTTTAAGCGCACACTAACGACATGAAGCACCAGGCTACTCTCGAACATCCAAGAGCAGCCCTAGTCCGACCCATCGCGTGCAGAGACAAAGTTTTCCTGGGGTGAGTGAATGAGAGGGAAGCCGCCAAGAGCGCGATGTGAATTTGATTTGATTTTTTGATTTTGATTTATTATTGTCACATGTATTCATGTACAGTGAAAAAGTATTGTTTCTTGAACGCTATACAGGGAGAACATACCGTTCATAGAGAAGGGAATGAGAGAGTTCAGATCGTAGTGTTACAGTCATAGCTAGGGTGTAGAGAAAGATCAACATAATGCAAGATAAATCCATTCAGAAGTCTGACGGCAGCAGAAAAAAGCTGTTCTTGAGTTGGTTGGTACGTGGCCTCAGACTTTTGTATCTTTTTCCTGACGGAAGAAGGTGGAAGAGAGAATGTCGGAGGCGCGTGGGGTCCTTAATTATGCTGGTTGCGGGAAGTGTAGACAGAGCCAATGGATGGGAGGCTGATTTGCGCGATGGATTGGGCTACATTCACGACCTTTTGTAGTTCATGTGGAAAAGAAAACTGTTCAGAAAGCTGAACATACGGCAGAGTTTTCCCACCTCCGGTATCAATGGTATTCTGCCCAGTTTTCTTACTGGGACTAACACTGAAAAGGCAGGGAAAATTCCACCCAACATATTGAGTCCGTAGTGTGCAAAGCTGGCTATAAATCTCCAGCGTTCTGAGGAAGCTAGCTCAGAGAATATGGGTTGCACAGTGGCAGAGATATGAATTTTTCCGTGTTTGAATTGGAAGATTCTGCAATCAAGAGGCTGATATTCTCTTTGTGAGTTATTAGTCCATGTCTGCAGGCATGAACTGTGAGATAGTGGGGTCACTTCGATCTACCTAAGTGGGTTAATTTAGTATTTGCAATGTACATTGTAATGTTTGACTCCAGCTATTGTAGCTTCCACTAACGTGAATATTTTTTTATCCAGTCCTGTTGGCATTGAAATTATCCCGTCTATCAGATCATCCCTGTTAAGTAAAACTTGCCAGTGCTGTGTTCGAGACACTGGTATTTAATTGGCACCTGAGGAAAATTTCCCAAATGAAAGAATGTCTCTTCTCACCACACGCTCATTAAATGACATTGGCAGCGTTGAGGTCACCGCACTCGAGTTCCGATCTCTCTCTCTTTCTCCTTCATGCTTCTATTAACATACTCTGAAGTGTTAAGGGGACATTGACAATGGAGCATGCAAATTCTCGGGCTGGTTTTAATTATCCTTCATCGATAATACTTCCTCTTGTAATTGAGGCACTGTGAGTTTGATTTTTATTGGAAACCAAGATGAAGGCGTCAACGCCTGTGTAGGAGGACAGCAAAGGTAAGAAGGTCAGAGGGAAAGAGATGAGGCCAGTGTGCAGTGTTGTTGAAGCTTGGGTTTCAACCCAGGGAGCGTAGAAGGATTGGAGTTGTGAGAGTGGATTGATTCTAGACACGTATACACACACACACACATACACACATACACAGGCACACACACACACACACACACACACACACACACACACACACACACAGGCACGCACACACACACACAGGCACGCACACATACACACGTGCACACACACACACGCACACATACACATGCGCACACACACATGCATGCACACACACACATACACACATACACATGCACACACACACAATACACACGGTCACACACGCACACACACACACACACACTTGCACTCACACACACATACACACTTGCACACACACACACATACATACATGCACACACACACAAACACACATACATACACACACACATACATACACACACACATGCACAAACATACATACACACACACATACATATTCACACACACACACACACAAAATATAAGAGCCATTAATGAAACACATCTGGGGATTCCCAACCTCATTCCTGGTCCATGCTATTTTTGGGAATGCCTTTAATGGATACAGGCTGCTTCCTGTCGGAAGCCCGTGTCTGGCACTGCCGACCTGGCCAACTCCATTACACAGATAGACATGAACTACTGCTGTGCAATTTTAATGGAGCTGTGGGAGTGTATTGATTCTAGACACAGATGCACTATAGAAAGCATTCTTTCTGGTTGTACCACAGCTTGGTATGGCCCCTGCTCTGCTCAAGGCTGCAAAAAACTACAAAAGGCTGTGAATGAAGCCCAGTCCATCACGCAAACCAGCCTCCCATCCATTGACTCTGTCTACACTTCCTCCTGCCTCGGGAAAGCAGCCAGTATAATCAAGGACCCCACTCACCCCGGACATTCTCTCTTCCACTTTCTTCTGTTGGGAAAAAAGATACAAAAACCTGAAGTCACATACCAACTGACTCAAGAACGGATTCTTCCCTGCTGCCATCAAACTTTTGAACGGGCTTACGTTGCATTAAGTTGATCTTTCTCTCCACTCTAGCTATGACTGTAGCACTACATTCTGCACTCTCTCGTTTCCTTCCCTATGAACGGTATGCTCTGTCTGTATAACATGCAAGAAACAAGACTTTTCACTGTTTCCTAATACATGTGACAATAGTAAAACAAAACACACACACACCCACACAAACACATACGTACACGTGGACACACACACACACACACACACACACACACACACAGAGCCAACCTAGCCAACTCCAACTTCATTACAGAGATAGACATGTCCTACTGCTTTGCAATTTTAATGGAGCTGTGGAAGTGTATTGGTTCTAGACACAGATGCACCATAGAAAGCATTATTTCTGGTTGTATCACATGTTGGTATGGATTTGGCCCAGGTTTTTAAGGACTCGCAGTTCACAGTTAGAGGAGGCGTAAATGCTTGTGTGCTTTAAGGACCTTAAAAGGTGTCCTCTTCATGTCCTCCAAGCCTGGCTCTGGCACTTCCATCCCATTGACTCACTGTACACGTTCTTGAACCAATCACACTTATAAAACTGCTTGAAAAAAATTGTGCTCCATTCGTGATTTTTCCCTATTAAATGAAGGGGCTGGATTACAAGCTGGTAAAAATGTCAATTATCCAGACGATTTGTAGTTTCAGAAAGCACAAACCACAAGTGCTTAAATTCACTTGACATATGTCAACAAACATTGTGAAATGATGTTCATTGGTTCTGGAAAATATACAGTGGGTTAATGGCCACGGAAGTAGAGCCTGGCATAGGTGGAGATAAGGGGACTTAGGGTACAGGTGATGGGCATGAGATGGCATGGATAAGACATGGGGAGTGTTTAGAGGATGAGGGGGGTGAGGGGTGAGGGCTGGAGGGCTTTTCTGTTCCTATTTTCAGTCGGACAAAGGTTCATGTCACTGAGTTGGATCTTTTAAACAGCCTGCATTTGAACCCGATAGCTCCTGTCACTGCCTCCGCACTTCCTCCAGGAGACCTTTCTAACCCATAACTAGCCCTCAATAGCAAAGATCCCAGTTTGGTAGAAACTTCCTCCTTAGATGGGTGGTCCAAGCCTGATATTTCCCAGCTCCCCCTCACTGCTGTGAGGGTCAAGGTCTAGGTTGACAGATCATCAAATCATAGAATCCCTACAGTGCACGAGGAGGCCATTTGGCCCATCGAGTCCATTGGCCCTTAGACAGAGCATATAACAGGCCAGAACTCTCCATTCACCTGACAAAGGGGCAAACCCCAAAAGCTTGTGAGTTTACTATCAAATAAATTGGTTGGACTTAAACCTGGTGTTGTTAGACTTCATACTGTGTTTGCCCCAGTCCAACACCGGCATCTCCACACCAACACCACAACTTCACAATCCTCGTCCTTCTTTTCAAATCCCCTCACAGCATAGCCCTTGTCTATTTCTCTAAACTTCTTTGCCCTACCACACTGTGAGGTCCCTGCACTCCTCCAATTATGGTCCCTTGTTTAAATTTAGTCATGGGACATAGTTGGCCAGCATTTATTGCCCATCCCAACGAGCTGTCCTTGAGAAGGTGGTGGTGAGCTGCCTTCTTGAATTGCTGCAGTATACAACTGAATGACTTGCAAGGCCATTTCAGAGGATGATTGAGGGTCAACCACATTGCTGTGGCTCTGGAGTCACATGTAGGCCAGACTTGGTAAGGGCAGCAGATTTCCTTCCCTCAAGAACATCAGCGAACCAGATGGGTTTTTCCAACAATCGACAATGGTAATCAATAGTTTCTTAATTCCGGATATTTTTCATTGAAGTCAAATTCCATCATCTGCTATGGCGGGATTCAAACCCAGATCCCCAAAGTTTCACAATTAGTAGTCTTGCGATGGTACCACTAGCCCAGCTCCTCCCCCTTGGACTTACTTATTCCTAAATTTTAATTTCCCCAGCATTATTAGCTACATCATTAGCTTCCTAACCACTATAGCTCTGAAGCTCCCTCCCTAAATCTCTCCACCTCTCTCTCTTTCTTCTATTCAGATGCCACTTGTGCTAATGTGCGGTTAGACATCTAATTGCATTTAGTATCATTGCACTTTAGGGCGTTTTACACTGTTAGAAATGTAAGTTGTTTTTGTTTTCAGCAAATATATATTCCTTGGACACAAAGAAAGAGGTTGAGAGGCATTGCGACAGTCTCGATTCTGCTTACATTAGTTCAGAACTTCAAGAGCATCATCTGAAGGGCCTGCAACAGAAAATTGGATATAAATGGGATTGAGTTGGTCAGGACTGTTCTGAGGCCTCAGGCCTCAAAAACAATTTGTGCCTTGTGCTTTCGTTTCCCTCAAACTCTCCTGTGACCTCTGGGTAGTTTTGTAAGACAAACAAGTCGTGAGTGATGAATGGCTTCCTTTTATTGGAATGTCCCTTATCTTTGGGCCTGAAGGTTTGTTGTCTGGCAGCAGCCTGAATACCAGAGGCCATGTCTGGTCACACTCCACATTCGGGCCTGGCAGACACCAAGAGGAAAACTGGGTCCGATATTTCTTGCTGCTATTTGCAAGATTTTCTTTTCCTGTTAGGAATTGGTTAGGGGATTGTTTTCATTGGCGATCAGATGAATAAGGAGTGGGGGGGGGACCTCATAGAGACTTATAAAATCCTAACAGGACTAGATGGGGTAGACGCAGGGAGAATATTCCCAATGGTGGGGGACTGCAGAACCAGGGGTCACAGTCTGAGCATTCAGGGTAGACCATTTAAGACGGAGGTGAGGAGACATTTCTTCACCTGGTGAGCCTGTGGAATTCATTACCACAGGAAGTTATCAAGGCTAAAACATTGAATGTATTCAAGAGATGGCTGGATATAGCACTTGAGACAAATGGGATCAAAAGTTATGGGGATAAAACAGGATTAGTCTATTGAGTTGGACGATTAGCCATGATCGTGATGAATGGTGGAGCAGGCTCGAAGGGCCGAATGGCCTCGTCCTGTTCCTATTTCTATGTTTCTATATTAATTGTTCTTGTGTGGCTGAAGCTTAATAAGATTCCCAAACCTACTTGATTGTCCTAGTGTCTCCAGGAATTATAAACTAACCTCTAAGGGACAGTTCCAAGCAACTGAGGGGGGATTACAAAAGAAATGTATCTTTCCAATTCTCCAATGAAGGTGCAAAAAATAAGGCTGCTTGTGTAGGTGGGACTGTTGAAGGCAGGAGGCTCAGTGATGCATCCAACAAGAATTGGCAACCTTTGCAGTGAGCACGAAGGCAATGGCTGAGCTGTGGCTCATTTGGATGCATTCTTGTCTCTAAATCACAAGGTTCTGGGTTCAAGTCCTATTCCAGAGCTTGGCTGCAAAAGAACAGGGTTTATGCTGCTGTGTAGTACTGAGGGAGCACTGCACTGTTGGAGGTTCTATCTCTCTGACAAGATATTAAACAGAAGTCTCACCTTTTATATCTCAGTGACACATAAAAGATCCAATGGCACTGTTTTGAAGAAGAGTAGGGGTGTCCTGGCCAATATTTACCCTTCAGTCAAAATCACAAAAAGAAATTATCAGCTCATTTTCACATGGTTAACCACATTCAGTGAGCGTCACGGTGGCACAGTGGTTAGCATCGCTGCCTCACAATGCCAGGGACCCACGTTCGGCTGACTATCCATTTGGAGTTGCATGCCCTCTCCATGTCTGCGTGGGTTTCCCCAGGTGTTCCAATTTCATCCCATGCTCCAGGGATGTGCAGGTTAGGTTAATTGACCATGGCAAATTACACCTTACTGTCAGGGAGATTAACAGGACAAATATGAGGGATATGGGGATAGGGCCTGGGTGGGATTGTTGTCGGTGTTGGCTCGATGGGCTGAATGGCAGCAGAAATGTCAGCAGAATATGGATGTTAGGCTGACACAACCAAGGCTGAAGCAGGACATTCTCATAGGTTTATACTTCCGCTGATTACTTTGACAAGAGACAAAACTATATCTAGCTGGTGTTACTGAGTAGGATAATCACATTTTCCATGGATAGTGCAGAACTCAAGTATTGCTGAGAAAGGAGATTAGTGAAAACTTTTTTGGGGTAAATTTTCTGATCATCACGGGCAGGACAGACAATTTGCAGAAACTACTGGAAGATCCCTTGACCTTGGGCATGATTTCCAGTTCTCACGCAGGCAGTCGGAACTGGAAGATCCTGGCCTAGGATGACACAGTAGCACAATGATTAGCATTGCTGCTTCACAGCACCAGGGACCTGAGTTTGATTCCCAGCTTGGGTCACTGGCTGTGTAGGGTCTGCACGTTCTCCCCGTGTCTGCATGAGTTTCCTCCCACATTCTAAAAGATGTGCTAGTTTGGTGCATTGCTCTGAACAGGTGATACACTGTGGCAATTAGGGGAATTTCACAGTAACTTCATTGCAGTGTTAATGTAAGCCTTACTAATGAGTAATAAATAAACTTTGTCTGACACTCAACAGGACACTTCCAAGGAATACCAAGGTAAGGGGGAACGCAACAATTTATGAGAAGAGAGTGCTGATTGGTTGGCAAGTGGACTCTGATTGGTAGAGGTGTTGCCATGGACAATGCACCACTTGATGGTAACTGATAGTTAACCGCTGACCATAGGTTGAAATTTAATACCCGGTTGGGCAAGGCATTGCCCTGAGGAATGAGTCAGAAAATGGCTGTCACTTATTTTCCTGAGCTGGAACAGGCACATTTTGTGAGCACATGCTCTTTCTGTCTGGAAAGAACAGGGCCCTGTTTAATTATATATGTAGCTTACAATACACACAAATACACTGTACTGCAAACCTGACTGGCAATCTTAAACTGGTTGTCAGAGTAGTTCTTGGCATACTGAGGATTATTTAGTAAATGTAGCCCAGTTACAGAATCATATCTATTGCACAGTGTGTTTTCAGTTTTGTAAGCCTGGGTTTATTGGTCATGATCTGTAGCTTGCTCGTTGCAATCAGTAGCTGGGACACACTGTTTGATATACCCCGTCAGTCTTTAGGACCTACAGCCAATAATGTCACACTGGCACTGAAATTCCACAGGGATGCAAGGGATATTTAAGGGATGTGGATGTTGTTGGCTCGACCAGCTAGGGGTTGTCCATCCCTAGTTGTCCTTGAGAAAGTGTTGGTGAGATGCCTTCTAGAATCACTGCAGTCCATGTGGTGTAGGTACATCCATAGTGCTGTTAGAGAGGGAGCTCCAGGATGTTGACCCAGTGACAGTGGAGGAGAAATGATATATTTCCAAGTCAGGATGGCGACTGGTTTGGAAGGTAACTTCCAGGTGAGTGTGTTCCCATGTGTCTCTGCCTCTGTTCTTCAAAGATGCAGTCTCAGGAGATGTGGAAACCTCCCCTCCCTTAACATACTATATGAAAAATCTGCCATTGTGTTCTGTACCAATGTCTAACACAAGCCTACCTTAACTAATCAATATACACTTTGGAATTTTTACTGTTCCATGCACTATAAAATTGATCCGATCAACACCCTCCTAAATAGGGCCTGAGCCATTTGCTCACTGTACGAGCTTGATGCTCAACTCAAATGAATCTTGCAGGATAATCGCTATCCTGGTCAGATCATTCCGCACTGTTTATCACACACACTCATGAATGAGCCTAAGTCCATTACTTTTTACCCTGAAAAGTGCCAGTCTGCCTTGGATTTGAGCAACAGAGAAAGCTAGCTGTTTCACACTGTTACAATGCAGTTGCAACACAAGTGGCATTCGTGACCCACAGGATGCTTCATCAAGCCAAAAAGACCACAAATGAGCAATGTGGTACATGAAATTCAGTGCCGGTGTGATGCTATGTATGTGGTCTGTATGTCACAAAGACTGGTGGATCATATCAAACAGCTACTCAGAAAAGGTAAAGCACAGACCATACCCAACCACCATGCGTGCAAAACTGAAAGCACGGAGTCCAACATGAGATGCGATGCTGCAATCGGGCACAATTTTCTCAATAATCCTCAGTGTGCTAAAAATTATGCTGACAACCAATTGAAAATTGCCGGTCAGGCTCACAGTGTAGTGCATTTGCCTGTACTGAAAGTTGAATATTTTAATGTATGGGGCCCAGAAAGAACAGGTACCCACATTGCGTCTGTTTCCACTGAACACAATGACTGAGAGCCATCCACTGACTCATCCCTCAGGGCAATTTCTTGACCAATTATTCTCAAACAATATTTGGCAGTTAACTATTAGTCACCATCAATTGGTGCATTCTCCACGGCAATGCCTCTACTAATCAAAGTCTATCTGCCATCAATCAGCACTCTCTGTTCATGGAGTATAAATTGTTGCTTTCACCTTATACAGGTACTCTTCCAAAATGTCTTGATGAGTGCGAGACAAAAAGCTTTGACATGACCTCTTTTTTCAGAAATTTTTCATAGAAATTAACGACAGCTTTTTCTCCTCCACCTAACCCCTGGTTAGATTGTTGTGTCAAGGGTGTTAAACCCCGATTCTATAACAGAGTCTGCTTCCTGAGAGAAAAGACTAGAGAGTCAGACATAGATTTCAATGAAATGGATTAGCATTGCTCCCCTAACATCATGATGTGGAGTTGGACTGGGGTAAACACAGTAAGAAGTCTCACAACACCAGGTTAAAGTCCAACAGGTTTATTTGGTAGCAAATATATCAAGCATTTGCCCTCAATAAGTGGGTTGCAAGACCATAAGGTGAACTTTGTCTGAGCTTTGCAGAACCAAATCCCTTGAGTTTTGAAACTAATGGAAGGAAGCTCATTGCCTGGGGCTGTGTGATTTCTCCAGATGACCCTTTTCTGGGTGACAGATGTTTGGGACTCGCACTGATCTATTCTTTACAGACACCTAGTCGACAGGGGCTAAACCTACAATAAAAGCTAGAAAGCCTTGTTGCTATTGTTGCTGGTATTGTTGCTCATGATAATAAGTTTAGCCAAATCAAAAAGTAATGGTTAGGTGATACTGAACACTTGTAGATTGTAAGAAGAAAGAAAAATTAATAGATAGATAAGGAATTTCACAGTTTTCAGCTCCTTGGAATGACAAATGCAAAAATTCATCACTTTTTTATTTTCTCTTGTGTACCTCTTTGTGTATGTGTGTATTTGTGCAATCATAGAATCCCTACAATGCTGAAGGAGGCCATTTGGTTCAAAGAGCCTGCACTGACAGACAGAACATCCTACCCATCCCCAAAGTCCCAAATATTTACCCTGCTAATACCCCTAATCTACAAATTTTGGGACACTAAGGGGAATTCAACTTGGCCAATCCATCTAAGCCACATCTTTGAAATGTGGGAGGAAACCAGAGCACAGGAGAAACACAACAAACATGGGGAGAATGTGTAGACTCCACATAGACAATCACCTAAGAGCGGAATTGAACTCAGGACCCTGGAGCTGTGAGGCAGCAGTGCTAAGCACTATGCCACTGAGCCTGCTAAGTGTTGCAGAGAAACTTAAGCCCATCTACTACAATTCTTTGTACAGGGCAGAGCAGTGGCTTGGTGGTTCGCACTGCTGTCTCGCAGTGCCAGGGACCCAGATTCGATTCTGGCCTTAGATGGCAGAGTTTGCACATTCTCCCCATGTCAGCGTGGATTTCCTCCCAAGTCTGAAAGATGTGCTGGTTAGGTGCATTGGCCATATTAAATTCTCCCTCAGTGCACCCGAACAGGTGCCAGAGCGTGGTGACTGGGGGATTTTCACAGTAACATTATTGCAGTGTTAATGTAAGCCCACTTGTGACACCGATAAATAAACAAAAAAAAATTATCCTTAACCAGGCTGGTTTATTATACAGCACTGCAAGAATAGTCTATTTACAATGTAAGAATGCAATTTCAGTGAATTAACCAATTACATGAAAAGTAAATGAATCTGAAGTTCTACCCTACGATTAGTCTGGTTAACAGCCTCACAAGGCCAAGTTCAGTCGCCTCTCCAGAGATCTGCACACATACTGGGGGAGTGCAACACAGTTGGAGATGCTGTAACTCATCTGCCAGATACAACATTGAACCCAGGCCCCATCCACCCTTCTTAGTGGATGCAAAGCACATCATGGCACAATGTCAAACCATGGCAGAAGAGTTCTCCCCAGTGTGCTGGCCAATATTTAACCCTCAGCCAACATCACACAACAGACCATCTGATCATGTCATGCCGCCTGTGGGAACTGGTCATGCACAAAATGACTGTTGCCAACTTCCACAGCAACAACAGTTCAAAGAAACCCAATTAGATGTGCAGATCCTTGGGATATCTTAAGGTTCTGAAATGTGCTATATAAATGCAAGTGTTGAGCCTTCATTTCAACAAAGGGAGAAATGATGTCGTAGGAACAGGTGAAAAGTTCAGTATATTGGACACCAATCATGTTAGTGCATTCATGTGCATGGACTGATCTGTGATTTTCCCTATTGGCAGCAATGCACAATGCACAGGAAGGAGTGCTGGCCAGAAGGATATGAACTCTGATATATTGGATGATCTGGATCTCTTTATTGATGTCAGGTGCTGCACTGAACAGAAGCTGTGTCTTTTCAAAACAAAAATGAAATGTTACAGAGCTGTTAGATAGGAAGCAGCTGGGGTTTCAAATCTGAGTGATAGATGATGGCAGGCGAATCATTATTCGGAACATTGCAACTAAAATTCTAATGCCGCCATTTGATGTGAAATTATTGGGCGTGCGATGGCCAATTGCAGGGCGGACATTGTTTTTCCCCACAAGTTAGCCACTTTAGCCTCTTGTCCTTCCTGTTACAGTAAGAAGCAAAGTGCTGAAGATAATGGGTCTTTCTTATAATATAACCAATGATAACGGGTGACACGGTGGCACAGTGGTTAGCACTGCTGCCTCACAGCGCCAGGGACCTGGGTTCAATTCTCGGCTTGGGTCACTGTCTGTGTGGAGTTTGCACAATCTCCCCGTGTCTGCATGGGTTTCCTCCAGGCACTCCGTTTCCCTCCCACAGTTCAAAAGATGTGCGGGTTAGGTACATTGGCCGTGCTAAATTCTCCCATAGTGTACCGAACAGGCACTGGGGGAGTGTGGCAACTAGGGGATTACAACTTTGTTGCAGTCTTAATGTAAACCTACTTTTGACACTAATAAATAAATAAAAAAAAACTGGGTGGTTAGCACTGTTGCCTCAGGGTGCGATGTTTAATTCCAGCCTCGGGTCACTGTCCGTGTGGAGTTTGCACACTCTCCCAGTTTCTGCGTGGGTTTGCTCTGGATGCTCCGGTTTCCCACCACAGCCCGAAGATGTGTGGGTTAGGTTGATTGGTCATGCCAATCCCCCTAGTGTCAGGGGGATTAGCAGGGTAAATGTGTGGGGTTAGGGGAATAGGGCCTGGATGGGATTGTGGTGGGTACAGACGCGATGGGCCAAATAGCCTCCTTCTGTACAGTAGAGATTTTATAACAGGCTGGCCAGAATATTACCATCCTGCCTGCCACGGAAATCGGACCTGACAAGAGGTGGACCATGGAAAGGTCTGTCGACATAAGAGGGATTTTATGGTTTCAGGACAAACAAGGCTGTAAAATCACACCCGCTGTGAGGGTCAGCTGACTCGGTAGACAATATAACCATTGGTCAAGTGGTGCGATGGTCAGCTGATGAGTTCACTTGAAGTTCCCGACCATTTCTACTTTGACCCCATTGATATAGACAGGGGCTTAATCTCCTTTATATTTCCCAATGTCGATGACTATCTCCTTTGTGAGGCAGAGATTATTGTCTTTGCACCAGTTCATCAGATTCTTTCTCATTCCTGTACTCCGTCTCATCATTGTTTGAGATCTGACCCACTATGGTGGTGTCATCAGCAAACTTGAAAATCCAATTGGAGGGGAATTTGGCCACACAGTCACAATGTATAAGGAGTATAGTAGGGATGTTGAGGACATAGCCTTGTAGGGCACCGATGCTGAGGATGATCACGGAAGAGGTGTTGTTTCCTATCCTTATTGATTGCGGTCTGTGGATCTCCCGAATCCCTGAAGCATTTTGCAGCTATTAATGTATTTCCAAAGGGGCACTCCTATTGAAATGTGGAGCATATGTTGCCATCAATTTGTATACAGCAAGCTCCCACAAACTGCAATCTGTTAATTACCAGAAAAATGTGGTTTTATTCATGTTGATTGGTGGGTGTGGAGGGGGGGATGGAGGTGATCAGTATTTGCCAGGCCACTGAGGAGAACTTTTATACTCTTCTTCGAATAACACCATGGGATGTTTTATGTCTACTGGAGAAGACAAAGAGGAAGAAGGCGTCTTGATTGAGGAGTATATATTACACACTACAATTAAAACAGAGAAGTTGTAATTTTCCAACACTGCTGGGCTAATGGTTTGGCTTCCATAGATTTCCTAATGTAGTGGCGTACTAATTAATGACTCAGTCTGCAGGTACCAGAACACAGTCCAACAATGACAGGCGGCCCAGTAATTGAGCATTTGACTTCAGTTTAATGCTGGACTTGGATTGGTTGCAAGCTTCTGTCCTTGAGTTGCCCGCTGCTTATCCTTTGCTTGTCTCGGTTGGGTGATTTCTGCCAAATTCACAGCTGGTCCCATTGGATTGAGTGCCCTTCATGCAGACCCTGGCATGCCACCTTAAACCCACACTTCCTGAAGACTGGTTCACATGGTGATGTATTCAGCATGCCAGCTGTTGTTCTGAACAAAGGGAAAAAAGAGAAAAGAATAGAGAAAGAAGGGAGCCATGGAAGATAAGGGAGCAAATGTTCCAGTTCCGCCCACCATGGGAATCTTTGTGGGCACAGGGCGGATCATGGATAGGTCAGTTGACCTCAGGCAGGATTTTCTGGATTTCGGATGAGGAAAATCCCACCTGAGGAATTTCTTTACTCACGGAGTTACGAATCTTTGGAATCCACTACTCCATAGGGGTGGGAACGTTCTATTGCTCGGAGAGGCAAATGTTTGGATTCTCAAGGAACCAAGGAATATGGAGTGTGGAGTTGAAGCTAATTATGCGTATGAAATGGTAGAACAGGAGGAGGTGGTGGTGTCATGATAATGCCTTTTATTTGATTTGATTTCTTATTGTCACATGTTTTAACGTACCGTGAAAAGTATTGCTTCTTGCGCATTAAACAGACAAAGCATACTGTTCATAGAGAAGGAAATGAGAGAGTGCAGAATATCGAGTTACAGTCATAGTTAGAGTGTAAAGGAAGATCAACTTAATGCAAGGTACGTCCATTCAAAAATCTGACAGCTACAGCGAAGAAATTGTTCTTGAGTCAGTTGGTACGTGACCTCAGACTTTTGTATTTTTTTCCTAACAGAAGAAGGTGGAAGAGAGAATGTCTAGGGTGCGTGGGGTTCTTAATTATGTTGGCTGCTTTGCCGAGGCAGTGGGAAGTGTAGACAGAGTCAATGGATGGGAGGCTGGTTTGCATGATGGATTGGACTACATTCACAATTTTTTGTAGTTCCTTGCGGCCTTGGGCAGAGCAGGAGCCATACCAAACTGTGATACAACCAGAAATAATGCTTCCTACGTGCATCTGTAAAAGTTGGTGAGAGTTATAGCTGACATGTCGAATTTCCTTAGTCTTCTGAGAAAGTAGAGGCTTTGATGGTCTTCTTTATTATAGTGTTGGCATGGGAGGGACCAGGACGGGTTGTTGGTGATCTGGACATCTAAAAACTTGAAGCTCTCGACCCTTTCTGCTTTTGGACTAGTAATTTAGAGGTCCGTGTTAATGCTCTCAGGACATGGGTTCAAATCCTGAAGAGGCAACTGATGGAATCCAAATTCATCAATCTGGAATTAAAAGCTAGTCTAATGATGATCACAAGACCATTGTCGATTGTCTTAATAATTCGTAATGTCCTTAGAGAAGGAAATCTTACCTGGCCTGGTCGACATATGACTCCAGACTGTGGTTGAAACTTAATTCCTTTCAGATAGAGATTCTCCTGAAGAGGTCGGAAAATCAGGCCCAAATTTCCAGAAGCCATTGTCACCCCTCCCAGGTATGTCCTGTCCCATCAGCAGGGCAGACCCAGCATAGGTGGCAGGCACAGTGGTATGCAGTCATGAGGGAGTTGCTCTGGGAGTTCTCACTAACAGTGCAATTCTCCCAAAAAACGACTACTTGTCATATGGCAAGAAAATAGGAGTGGTCTGCGTCAGTCCCTTTGGCATGTGCCACACCGCAATCATGGCACACTCATGGCTTTTTGGAGAGTCAAGAGCTGTGTGCTGATGCTCAGGGTTACATAGAACATAGAACATATAACATTACAGCGCAGTACAGGCCCTTCGGCCCTCGATGTTGCACCGACCGGTGGAACCAATTTAATGACCCTCTAACCGAAACTATTCCAATGTTATCCATATGCCTATCCACTGACCATTTGAGCGCCCTTAAAGTTGGCGAGTCCACAACTGCTGCAGGCAGGGCATTCCACGACCTTACTACCCTCTGAGAAAAGAACCTACCTCTGACATCCGTCCTATAATTACCACCCCTTAATTTAAAGCTATGTTCCCTTGTGTTAGCCATCACCATCTGAGGTAAAAGGCTGTCACTATCCACCCTATCCAATCCTTTGATCTTCTTGTACGCCTCAATCAGGTCAGTCAGGTTTGGTGGGGGGTGGGGCTAAACACACCAGTGTGCCCAGGCTTCAGAGCATTTGAATGTCATTTTGCAAGGGCAATGGCACAGTGCACAAGGTGAGGACCCCCTCCCCGCCTCTTCAGAGTCGGGACACCCCCATCCTCCCATCACCCCAATCGATGGCATGATTCCTCCAACTTCTCCCTGAAATGGATTGTTGGCATTGGGGCACTGGGGGCCTCTCTCTGTGTCCCCCTGCCTGACCACCAATGTGATCCACCCCTGCATGTCTCCCCAGCATGACCCATCCCCATTATAACCCCATCCCCTTAGCACTGCCCCATGCACACTTGTGGTGCCAAACTGGCACTGTTAGGTTATGTAGTGGCCAGTGCCAGGGTGCCTGGTGGTCACTGCTAGGTGGGTACAGCATGTTGGCCACTGCCCAGCCATATCACATCCACTCCAGGGCTTCCATGGCCTGAGAGCCCCCAGCTTGGACATGATGCTCGGTCTCCGCTGGTAGAGACTAGTAGTGATCGCTCCAGCGTGGTCTACTGCTGGAGAGGTGGGAGTATTCCGGGAGGGGGGATGGCTGCATGCCAAACTCACTAATGAGACTAGTAATTTAGGGGTCCATGTTAATGCTCTCAGGAGATGGGTTCAAATCCTGCAGGGGCAACTGATGGAATCCAAATTCAATTTATCAATCTGGAACTAAAAGCTAGTCTAATGATGATCACAAGACCATTGTTTATTATCTTAATAATTTGTAATGTCCTTAGAGAATGAAATCTTATACAAGCCAACCTCATGCGAATAAACCTCACAGCCTTCCTGGGCAATCAGGTTCATGCCATTGGAAAGGCCGTTTGGTGCCACATGTGAAAACCATTTTTAGGCCCATATGTTATTCTCCAGATGAGTGTGATCTACAGTGAGATTGGAGAATCACCCACATAGCCTCTGGACCCCACAAATTCTCATGGGTTTAGGTCAAACATGAGCAAGGAAACTTCCTCTTGGCTACCAATTACATTCCCCCTGAATTGATGAATGAGTACACCTCCATTTGTACAACACCACTTGGAGGAAACCGGGATGCTGGCAGTGGGGAGGAGGGCAAGGGAGCAAGAATGCACTCTGGGAAGGGAACCAATGGTAACACCACTGTTGAATCTTGAAGGATATAGCAGCAAGATTGGGTCCACCATTCAGGTGATGGTAGTGATGGAACCAACAAAAAGGAAAAAGCTACTTGACTTCATCCTCACCAATTTACCTGTGGCAGGAGCATCTGTCCATGACAGTGTTAGCAGATGTGACCACCGCACAATCCTTGTAAGGGCAAAGTTTCACCTTCACAGTGAGGACATTAAGTTATCTCATAACTACTGGAATATTTGGGAATTGAATTTCGATCTGCCTGGTATGTCTGGACAGTTTACACTGGGTAAAAAATGGTGTTAATTCGCCCGCCACTATTTTGACAGATTTGAGTCTCATTGGAGTAGTGTCTGGGAAGGGGAGGGATGGTATTGATACTTAGTTTTGGACATCCCACCATGTTAACTAGCACATGGAGGCAAGGGGCTCCACAAATATCCCCATCCTCACTGATGGAGGATCACAACACAGCAAGGCTGACGCATCTGCAGCCATTTTTGGCCGCAAATACCAAGCAGATGATCCATCTTGAACTTCTTCTGAGGTCCCCAGGGTCACAGGTGTCAGTCTTCAGCCAAGAAACAGCTGAAGTCACTGAATACTGCACAGACCATAGGCCCTGTGATGTAAGGGGCTGGAACATACAGGGTGAATGAGATACGCCCCACACAATGGTGTAAATAATGGGAAGAGAGCACCCACACCTGCACCCCAGTAAGTTTAGTGTTGGAGAGAGCTGTGTGTACAAAGCTGCACTTATCCAGCAATAACCTGCTCAAGTGCAGCAGATGCATGGGAACAGCAGCACCCGCACAAGGTAAAAGCAAAATACTGTGGATGCAGGAATCTGAAACATAAACAGAAAAATGCTGGAAAATCTCAGCAGGTCTGACAGCATCTGTAGCACAGTAAGAAGTCTCACCACATCAGGTTGAAATCCAACAGGATCATTTGGTAGCACAAGCTTTCGGGGTGTCGCTCCTTCATCAGGTGAGTGGAGCAGCACTCCGAAAGCTCGTGCTAACAAATAAACCTGTTGGATTTTAACCTGGCGTTGTGAGACTTCTTACTGTACCTACCCCAGTCCAGCGCCGGTGTCTCCGCATCTTAGCATCTGTGGAGAGAGAGGAGTGCCAACATTTCGAATCAAGATGACCCTTTGTCAGTGTTTCCTGGTGACAAGGAGTCACATTGAACGGGAAACCCCATTGACAAGGACAGCACCAGAAGATCCCGCTGCCTACTAATAGCAGGCCACCTCCCGCCACTGTGAACCGAGCGGTGGGATGGACAGTAAATCCCGCCCCTAAGGGACAGAACGTGGGAAACTCCTCTCTCTCCACCTTGTATAATAGAAATCTATCTGGGACATTATTCCAATCCTGATTGATGTCATACAGCACTGACCTTTCTGGTTGTACAAGGTAATATCCACTTCAACCAGCAACTCGTGCTTGAAGTAGTTAAGCCAATCAGTGTTCACTATATGTTCACTCTACCCTCAGAGAAGAACCACCTCCTGACATCTAACCTAATTCTCCATAACTTCTCACCTCTCATTCTCGCTAACCTATTTATTTAAAACAAACTGTTCATGTACAAGTGCTTTGTCATCACTTCTTAACTCTAAGCATGCACACAATTGACTGGAAGTAACTGATGTCCTTTTGTGCCATATTCTATCGTTGAGAATGTCGCTGAGATGTCTTCTGATTTGATTTGATTTGATTTATTATTGTCACATGTATTAACACGCAGTGAAAAGTATTGTTTCTCGCGTGTTATACAGACAAAGCATACCGCTCATAAAGAAGGAAAGAGTGCAGAATGTAGTGTTACACTCGTGGCTCGAGTGTAGAGAAAGATCACTAAATGCAAGATAGGTCCATTCAAAAGTCTGACAGCAACAGGTAAGAAACTGTACTTGAGTCAGTTGGTACGTGACCTCAGATTTTTGTATCTTTTCCCCGAAGGAAGAAGGTGAAAGAGAGAATGCCAAAGATGTGTGAGGTCCTTAATTCTGCTGGCTGCTTTGCCGAGGTAGCGGGAAGTGTAGACAGAATCAATGGATGGGAAGCTGGTTTGCGTGATGGATTGGGCTACATTCATGACCTTTGGCAGTTCCTTGCAGAATTGGGCAGAGCAGGAGCCATACTAAGCTGTGATACAACCGGAAAGAATGCTTTCTCTGGAGCATCTGGAAAAGTGCTGAGAGTCACAGAATCATACAGTGCAGAAAGAGGCCCTTTGGCCCATCGAGTCTGCACTGACCACAATCCCACCCAGGCCCCACCCCAATATCCCTACATATTTTACCCACTTTTCCCTCTAACCTACACATCTTAGGACACTAAGGGGCAATTTTAGCATGGCCAATCAACCTAACCTCTACAGCTTTGGACTGTGGGAGGAAACCGGAGCACCCAGAGGAAACCCACATAGACACGAGGAGAATGTGCAAACTCCACACAGACAGTGACCTGAGCCGGGAATCAAACCCAGGGCCCTGGAGCTGTGAAGCAGCAGTGCTAACCACTGTGCTACCGTGCCACCTGTAGCTGACGTGCCAAATTTCCTTCGTCTTCTGAGAAAGTAGAGGCATTGGTGCACTTTCTTAACTATAGTGTTGACATGGGGGGACCAGGACAAATTGTTAGTGATCTGGACACCTAAAAACTTGAAGCTCTTGACCCTTTCTACTTCATCCCCATTGATGTAATCAGGGCCATGTTCCCCTTTACGCTTCCTGAAGTCAGTGACAATCTCTTACGTTTTGCTGACATTGAGGGATAGATTATTGTCACTGCACCAGCTCACCAGATTCTCTACCTTATCCCTGTACTCTGTCTCGTCATTATTCGAGATTCGACCCACTACAGCGGTGTCATTAGCAAACTTGAAAATCGAATTGGAAGGGAATTTGTCATAGGTGTATGAGGAGTACAATAGGGGGCTGAGAACACTGCCTTGTGGGCTCTGGCAATGTAACACACATAGATTACTATCAGCAGAGATACAATGGCCACAACTCTACCATCTCGCTCGTCATGGAATCGGAGGGGGTGAGTGTCCGACAATGGAAATCTCCGTTGAGCTAGGGCAGAAATTTCCAGCCTTGCCCGAGCTAGGCCATAAAATCCCACCCAGTAAGTCTCACAGGGTGCTGTTTGGATAGGTAAATGGGTTGAATAAGTGCACACAATGGGCCACTGATGCAGAACCTCACGCTGGCAAAAGTTGTTTGACCTAACAATGCAAGGAGCTTAATTAATAGATACAGAACTTGAAAATCTAGCTGAAAGTGTTTTGTTTTATTCATCCTTTGGACCTGAGCATTGCTGGCAAGGCCAAAAAAAATTGCCCATCCCGAAATGCCCTTCAATAAGTCAGCCACCAACAACTGAGTGGATTGCTTGATCATTTTAGAGGGCAGTTAACCTATAAAGTAGGAGCAGGAAAGGGCAATCAGCTCTTTGAACCCATCTCTACCCCTAACGTCCAAGATCATAGGACTAACGCCTACCCCTAAGATCATGGCCGATCTGCTTGTAGCCTCAGCTCCATTTTCCAGCTTGTCCTCCTGGTCACTTTGAAGCCCTTTCAAATTAAGAATCTATCAAACTCTGTCTTAAAAATTTTCAATGATACCGCCTCCAGCATGCTCTGGGGAAGAGAATTCCCCACATTCATGACCCTCTGAGAGAGAAAAAAAATCCTCTTCATCCCTATTAAGAGTCAACCACACCATGGTGATCCTAAAGCCACATGCAAACCAGGCTACATAAAAACAGCAGATATTTCTTCGTAAAGAGCATTTGTGAGCCTGATGAGAATCCCATACTTTCCTGACCATTCTTAATGGAACTCACAACTTATAGCAGATGAATTAAACTGAATTTAAGTTCCTCGGGCAGTTGGGATGCGAGCTTATGTCTTGGGACAATTAGTCTGGGTCTCAGGATTATTAGCCCTACTTGTTTGATTTGATTTTGATTTGATTTATTATTGTCACATGTATTAGTATCCACTGAAAAGTATTGTTTCTCGCGCACTGTGCAGACAATGCATACCGTTCATAGAGAAGGAAGCCAGAGAGTGCAGAAGATGGCATTACAGCCATTGTTAGCGCGTAGAGAAAGATCAGCTGAATATAAGGTAGGTCCATTTCAAAAGTCTGATGGCAGCAGGGAATAAGTTTTTGAGTTGCTTGGTACATGACCTCAGACATTTGTATCTTTTTCCAAATGGATGAAGATGGAAGACAGAATGTCCAGTGTGCATGACGTCCTTAATTACTCTGGCTGCTTTTCCAAGATAGCAGGAAATGTAGACAGTGTCAGTGGATGGGAGGCTGGCTTGTGTGATGGACTGGGCTTCATTCACCACCCTTTGTAGCATCTTGCTGTCTTGGTCAGAGCAAGAGCCACACCAAGCTGTGATACATCTGGAAAGGATGCTTTCTATGGTGCATCTGTAAAAGTTGCTGAGAGTCGTAGCTGACATGCCAAATTTCCTTCACCTTCTGAGAAAGTAGAGGTATTGGTGGGCTTTCTTAACCATAGTGTCAGCATGGGGGGGACCAGCATAGGTTGTGGGTGATCTGGATATCTGAAAACTTGAAGCTTTCGACCATTTCAACTTTGTCATACCAATTGCTGTTGGTATGAGGCCCCTTTATTGGGCTTGTCTAATGTAACAGGATGAGGGGAATGTTCTTTCATTCTAATACTACTGGTCGATACCTGCCCCATTAGAGTATATCAAAGGCATCAGCCTTGTTTCACTGGCTACAAACTGCAGCTGAGATTGCTGGTTCCAGGGTTGCAGAGGGCCCACTTTGACCTTTTGAAGGCCTCGAACCGTACGTACCACGGCCAAACCTGAGTCTGAGCTCTTTGCAGCTTCTGGGACGTGGAAAATTCCAGTGTTGAGAGTTCCTGCCCTAACCTCCACCCCATTCCCCTCCCATGGCAGTGAACTCTTTGGCGTAGGTTCCACCTTCAACAGAGGCCTTGGGGACATGTTGACTTAAAGCCACAACTTGAACCAGCCAACTCTTTTGAAGTAAAAACCTACAAACGTAGATTGTGAGCTGGGACGATTTGCAATGAGGGGAGGCGAGAGGGATGAATACTTGAATGTGAGTCAGAACTGATCTATTTTCACAGTTTACTGACACTTTTTCTTCCTTGCTATTGCAGTGCCCTGCACGGAGCCCCTGACACAGTAACATATTCATTAAGTACTTCTGCAGCAGCAAGAGGGCATGGTGGTAGTGGCAGTCAGCCCAGCATCCAAACAATTGACATAATTACCAGTGTTGGATCTGAACAGTTTAGCAATTTTTGTTCTTAGAATTCTGAAAATTGAGCCCCAGTCCCCCTATTCTGGGGAAATATTGCCAATTCCTGGCTGGCCCTATTGGATAGAGTGCCCTTCATGGAATCGTTAGTGTTTCATCTCAGTCTGTAGGCTGGCGGCATTCTCTTCCATTTGGCACCAGGTCCACATGTAGGAGATGTTTCATCCATTTGAGCTGTGGGTGAGCAGAAACATAGGAACAAAGAAGACAGGAGCAGGAGGAGGCAACTTGGCCCTCCGAGCCTCCTTCACCATTTATTGCAAACATGGCTGTTCATTCAACTCAATAGCCTAATACTGCTTTATCCCCAAAACCTTTGATCCCATTCATGCCAAGTGCTAAATCCAGCCGCCTCTTGGATACATTCAATGTTTTGGCAACTACTTCCTGTGGTAATGAATTCCACATTTTTTTTTTGGGGTGAAGAAACGTCTCCTCAGCTCCATCCCACATGGTCTACCCTGAATCCTCAGAATGTGACCCCGGGTTCTGGACTCCCCCACCATCAGGAATATCCTCCCTGCATCTACCCTATCGAGTCCTGTTAGAATTTTATAAATCTCTACGAGACCCCCCCCCCCTCATTTGTCTGAACTCCAGTGAAAACAATCCAAACCTAGTCAATCTCTCCTCATACATCAGTCCTACCATCCCTGGAATCAGCCTGGTAAACTTTTGCTGCACTCCCTCGAGAGCAAGAACATCCTTCCTCAGAAAAGGAAACCAAAATTGCACACACTATTCTGCGTGTGACCTTACCGAGGTCCTGTACAATTGCAACAACACATCCCTGCTCCTGCACCCGAAACCTCTTGCAATGAAGGCCAACATACCACTTGTCTTCTTTATTGCCTGCTGCACCTGCATGCTTACCTTCAGCGAATGGTGCACAAGGACACCCACATTGCATTGCACACTCCCCTCTCCCAATTTATAGCCATTCAGGTAGTAATCTGCCTTCTGGTTTTTGCTTCCAAAGTGAATAACAGAAAGCAAAGGAAAATAAGAGTAGAGGAGGACACGGCAGTTATAAATATAAACATAGACCACAAATTACAGGTGTCTTTCCTCGCAGTTTCCACACAGTTTCCTTGTTTTGTATCTTCACACACACTGTTCACCCCTTTGTGGACTCGTGGGGAAGATTGGGAAGAAATAGCCAGTTATTTAAACTGTGTCATGAATGCTCCTTTTGTGGTCAACAAGTTCTGGAGCGTGTCTTGAAGCTGGAATGTCTGGCTCTCAGGCAGTCTTGCGACATTTTTCTCTATCCATTCGTGGAACGTGGGCATCACTGGCTGGCCAGCATTTATTGCCCATCGCTATTTGCCCTTGAGAAGGTGGTGGTGAGCTGCCTTCTGGAATCGCTGCAGTCCATGTGCTGTGGATTGACCCACAATGTGGATTGACTCCCGTTAGGGAGGGAATTCCAGGATTTTGACCCAGTGACTGCGAAGGAACGGTGATATATTTCCAAGTCAGGATGGTGAGTGGCTTAGAGGGGAACCTTCAGGTGGATGTGTTCCCATGTATCTGCTGCCCTTAGCCTTCTCGACGGAAGTGATCATGGGTTTGGAAGGTTCTGTCTAAGGATCTTTGGTGGATTGCTGCAGTGCTTCCTGCTTTATAGTTACCAAGATTTCAAATGAGTCATTTGACTCAAATGGACCACCCCAGGCTTTCTTGTTGAGTTTGGTCCATCTCAGTGACACCAAGAAACATGGAAAAATGAGCATTGGAGGTCATTTGGCCCTTTAAGCCTGCTCTGCCACTTATTGCGATCAAGGAAGCACAGGCCTTTCAATGAATGGGGATCCAAAAGGTGAGAAGTCATTTTGGCACAGCTCATGATGGAACAACACATCTCAAGCAGCAACTCCAGACTTGCATATTGAACTGTGCACTATGCTCATTTGTAGTTGCTGTCCAATTTGCACATAAATAATCATAAGCACTGCTAGCCTTTCTGTTACATAAGAACATAAGAACATGAGAAATAGGAGCAGGAGTAGGCCATCTAGCCCTTTGACCCTGCCCCGCCATTCAATAAGATCATGGCTGATCTGAAGTGGATCAGTTCCACTTTCCCGCTTTCTCCCCATAACCCTTAATTCCCTTGCCTACCAAAAACCTATCTACCCGTGTCTTAAATAAACTCAGCGAGGTAGCCTCCACCGCTTCAACGGGCAGAAAATTCCAGAGATTCACCACCCTTTGAGTGAAGAAGTTCCTCCTCAACTCCATTCAAAACTGCGCCCCCCCCTATCTTGAGGCTGTGCCCTCTAGTCCTGCTGTCCTTTCTGAGCGGGAAGAACCTCTCCACCTCTACCCTATCCATCCCCTTCATCATCTTATACATCTCAATAAGATCCCCCCTCATCCTTCTAAACTCCAACAAGTACAAGCCCAGTCTATTCAGCCTCTCTTCATAATTCAACTCCCTCAACTCCGGTATCAGCCTAGTGAACCTCCTCTGCACTCCCTCCAAGGCCAAAATATCCTTGCACAAGTGCGGCGACCAAAACTGCACACAGTACTCCAGCTGCGGCCTCACCAGTGCCCTGTACAGTTGCAGCAAGACCTCCCTACTTTTATATTCAATCCCCCTCGCTATGAAGGCCAGCATCCCATTCGCCTTCCTGACCACCTGCTGCACCTGCAAGCTGGGTTTTTGCGACTCATGCACAAGGACCCCCAGGTCCCTCTGCACCGTAGCATGCTGCAGCTTTTCGCCCTTTAAATAGTAATCCCTCCTACTATTATTCCTGCCAAAGTGGATAGCCTCACACTTGCCAACATTGTACTCCATCTGCCAGGTCCTCGCCCACTCGCTCAGCCTATCTAGATCCCTCTGCAGACTTTCCACACCCTCCGCACAATTTGCTTTTCCACTTATCTTTGTGTTGTAGGGCAAAGGATGAACTCATAGAAACACCGAAGCAGGAGGAGGCCATTCAGTCCTTCGAACCTCCTCCATCATTCACTTTGATCATGGCTGGTCATCAAATTCAATATCCTGATCCTGCCTTCCCCCCTTATCCCTTGATCCCTTTAGCCCTAAGAGCTAGATCTAATTCCTTCTTGAAATCAAACAATGTTTTGTCCTCAGCTCCTTTCTGTGTTTGTGAATTCCACGCATTCACCACTCTCTAGGTGAATAAATTTCTCTTCCCATCAATTCTAAAAGATTTACCCCTTATCCTGAAACTATGACCCCTAGTTCTGGACTCCCCCACCATCAGGAACATTCTTTCTGAATCTACCCTGCCTAATCCTGCTAGAATTTTATAAGTTTCTATGAGATTTTCTCTCAATTTTCTAAATTTATCCTTAATAATAGCTGTGGAGCATGTGCGTGAGGTGCTATGTCATGCTGATGTCACTCACCGAAAGAAAAGGACTGAAAAACACCTTAGGGAACAGCTCCAATGATGTCTTGGTCCTGGTTAACCTTAGTAAATATTCTGTGTGCAAATAATTGTGTTTTCAACAAAAGACCCCACTGCCTCTCGCAAGATCTCTTTTGGAGTCAGAAGTGAATGAATCCTGAGATAAAGCCATGATGGTGGCAGCAGTGATTACACCCTCAGTGAAACACCAGAAACTGGTGGGAGAAGCCTCAAGTGAACCAGTGACAATCGACTGGTGAAGGGTCTTGAGGCTGAAACTGCAACCACTTTGGAGACATCAGAATAGTCGTGGCTGATGAGACAAACAGCACGGGAAAAGACAAACCCAAATCAGGGCAAGAAAGGGTTATTATTTTGCCCTGACCAGAATCCTTTCAAAATATAGAGGAACCCAGGCAGGTCCAGCAATGGCAATATCAATTTACCCAGTGCGGCAATGCACCAGGTCAAGAGAGTATAGAGGAAATGATCAAGTTAACAATTTTGTAAACACTAATGTGAGAATAGCAGACAATAGCCCAAATTTCCCACCTACTGCAGGAATTATAATGGGCGAGACGGAAAATTATACAGACCGTTTAAAAGTCCGTTGACCTTGGGCAGCATTTCCGGTCTTGGAGCACTTATGGCCAGAAAATCCATCCAATGTGGACAAAGGACAAAGGGCAAAGTAAATTAGAGCACAGGAACAGGCCCTTTGGCCCTCCAAGTCTGCACCGACCATGCTGCCCGACTGAACTAAAACCCCCTACCCTTCCAGGGACCATATCCCTCTATTCCCATCCTATTCATGTATTTGTCCAGATGCCTCTTAAAACTCACTGTTGTGTCCGCTTCCATTACCTCCCCTGGCAGCAAGTTCCAGGCGCCCACCACCTCTGTGTAAAAAAACTTGCCTCCTACGTCTACATGTGCTGCCAGAAAGTGGGGTGAATGGGGGTGGTGTTGAAAGAAATGTAGCAAGGCAGCAGTCAGGGAAATACATAAACCACCATCCTCTGATTTCCCCGGTGAGGCGGGCAGGATGAATGCCTTGTGCAAATTGTGCAGTGCCAAGACTGTGACAAGTTAAGCCACGTTAAAGTGAGCCCAGCGATGGCAGATGTCAACAACCGCAAGCAGCCAGCAAAAAAGCTATCCAGTGAGAATGAGGCACTTAATTCCAAATTTGATCAAACCGATCGTTCAGGGGCCATACCAGCGTTAACTGGATCCCACACCTGGGTGTCATCAGCAGGGCATGAAAGAAGGGGAACTTTCTCTCAGTAAAGAACAGTTGCCCAAGTTACAAGGATTCTAAAGCTGAAGAGTGCCAAAGCCAAACTTAAAATTGAGCATCGAACGCAGCTTGATAACATTGAAATTAAACATATATTCAAGTCTAACTATCAAAAACAGAACTACAAACCCAGCTATTATAGAGTCATAGAGGTTTACAGCATGGAAACAGGCTCTTTGGCCCAACTTATCCATGCTGCCCTTTTTATTTAATCCCTAAACTAATCCCAATTGCCCGCATTTGGAACTAGCACTATTAGTAAATATATAGCGCGACATCCCTGGTCTTTGTAGTTATTATGATTTAATAATGGGTATTTTGACCGGAATGGCCCATCCCTAATTTTAAGTGCTGAGTTAAGTCCTTAGTCATGCAGTATAAATGATAAAGGAGTACAGGAGTGTGTCAGTGATGTACTGCTTCTAACAACCACTGCACCAGATGAAAGAGCTGGCCCCGGAACAACTATCTGAAGAAGTACTGAGACTAGCTATCTTGCCCATTAATGCTGAGACACTTGCAGTACAAAGGCCTGAAACTGATGCTGAACATTAAAACAAGCCTGCCGACCAGATCAATCAAACAGAAACTTCATATAGATCCCTGTTCTTAAATTTATTCCCTTGTTGCTGGTGGTGCAATCCTACTTCCTAAATCTGACCCTGAGATATGGTTGCCTGCAGTGCAGCAACCTCACACTGAAGCTAGCATGGAAGTGATAGCACTTCCCACAGAAAGATAATTCCCTCCCCAAAGAGTGGTAGGCTGGTTCTCCTTTGCTCATCTCCAACAGTATCTTCCGCACGTTCTTTGTTCTTCATTTTGTCCATCAGGTTCATTCCTCGCTCCGGTATTGAATGCTTCTCTTGTCAGCACAACAGTAGTAAGCTGCAACGTTTTGTATGAGGAGTGAAAGCTGGCAAGCTGGCCCTTTCGCTTTCCTCCAGTTGGCATTACAGAAGGTGTGAATTTCAATTTGCTCTATACTCTTTCAAGAGGTTGTGATTGTTTGAGTTCTGGAAGATTCTCTTTTGAATTTGTTTATTTCTTGATCCGTCGTCACTGCCTTTATATTCAGGTCATGGTAGGAGTCAAAGCCCCAGAGCCACCCGTCGTGAGAAGCTGCTATCCGGCTCCACCAATGTGTTTGCCTTCCAAGGGGATGATAAAGGCAAACATGCAATTTCCACATCCTCCAAGAGAGCCAAATGGATTGTTGAGGATTAATATCTTAGCTGAATGTGACTTGGGGGTGTGGAGGAGGGGTGGTGTTGGGGGGTGGTAGAAGGGTGGAGTTTTGCATTGTACATAAACTATAAATGGTAAGTGAGTGTAATGGTTTTTTGGAAAGTAGAGTAGATGGTTAACTCTAACAGTATTAACTGAGCAACTGAAATGATTGACCTCCAATAACCCCGTCACCTTCCTTTATGACCGATATGACTCTGTGTGACAATCTGCGGGAATTTTCCCTCCTCATTCCGATTGACTCCCGTTTTGCTGGCGCTCCTTGATGCCACATCCCACTTGATGGAAAGGGCTGTCGGTCTCACTCACCGTGAATAATGCAGTAGAAGAGAACTTGCAATACTGCTCCAGGCAAACCTGTGACAAGGTGTTCAAAGACTGGGGGTGGAGAGGGGGTGTGTGTGGGGGGATCACAGATAATTAAATAAGAACTGTAGAAACAGATTATTTGGCCCAACTAGTCTGTGATGGCATTAATGTTCCAATAAAAATCACCTCCACTTCCCTCCACCTTACCTCAGCTTCACAGCAAATCTTTCTATCCCTTTATCTCCCATGTACTGGTTTGCTTTTGAAAGCATCTAAGCTATTTGCTTCAACCGCTTCATGTGGTAGCAAGTTCCACATTCTAATAATCTCTGATTAAAGAAATTTCCCCTCATTTCCCTACTGGATTTGTCAGTATTTATCTTGCATTTACAGCCTCTAGCTTTGAATCAAAAGTGGATGCATTCCACATCGACCGTGCTCAGACCATTCTTAATTTTAAAGACCACATCCAGTCTCCTTCAGGTATTTTCTTTTTGAAGGAAACATAGCCCCAATCCTGTTTTTGAGTTGATTTTGATTTGATTTATTATTGCCACATGTATTAGTGTGCAGTGAAAAGTATTGTTTCTTGCGTGCTATGCAGATAAAGCATGCTGCTCATAGAGAAGGAAAGGAGAAAGTGCAGAATGTAGTGCTACAGTCATAGCTAGCTGGGGTGTAGAGAAAAATCAACTTAGTTTGAGGTAGGTCTATTCAAAAATCTGATGGCAGCAGGGAAGAAGCTGTCCTTGAACCCAAAAGACAAAATGCTGGAAAATCTCAGCAGGTCTGGCCGCATCTGTAAGGAGAGAAAACAGTTGAGTTTTCAAGTCCAGATGACCCCGTGTCAAAGGGTCTTGACAAACACTCTTGACAAAGGGTCTTGACAAATGGTCATCTGGACTCGAAACATCAGCTTTTCCCTCTCCTTACAGATGCTGCCAGACATACTAAGATTTTTTCTTTTTGTTTCAGATTTGCATCCGCAGTAATTTGTTTTTATTATGGAAGCTGTTCTTGAATTGATTGGTAGGTGATCTCAGGCTTTTGTGCCTTTTTCCTGATGGAAGAAAGTGGAAGAGTATGCCCAGGGTGTGTGGGATTAACCTTTCCTAAATGTTCCACTCTCTTAGTTCTCTCCAGTAGCATGCTTGTAAATATATTTTCCAGGACTTCTATATCCTTCAGAAAGTATGTGACCAGACTGTGTATAGCGCAGGGCTCAAAGCGTTTAATTTTCCTAAAACTGGAAATAAATCTCAGTTGCTTTGTTAGCACTTTAATTGACTTCAGTTTCTGCTCTGAAAAAAACGAGCAAAAGAGTAAGGGAAGTCAAGCAAAACTTTTTAATTCAATATGTAACCAAAGTGTGACATAAATTCTCCAGCAGTCCATTAATTTGGACAAATGGGCTGAGGAGATAATTAGAAGAGCAAAATGCAATGGATGCTAGCAACCTGAAATAAAAGCAGAAAATGCTGCCAGCGCTCAGCAAATCTGGCAGCTTTTGACTCTGATAACCTGAAACATTTACTCCCGTTCAGGTGTCAGCGCTCACAGCTTCATCAAGCTCCTAATCCCTCTGAACCCTTACTTTTTTTAATTCATTCATGGGCCCTGGGCGCCGCTGGCTGGCCAGCACCTATTGCCCATCCCTAGTTGCCCAAGGGCAGTTGAGAGTCAACCACATTGCTGTGGCTCTGAGGTCACATATCAGACAGACCAGGTAAGGATGCCAGATTTCCTTCCATAAAGGACATTAGTGAACCAGATGGGTTTTTCTGACAATCGGCAATGGTTTCATGGTCATCAGTAGATTCTCAATTCCAGATTTTTAAAAAAAATTGAACTCAAATTCCAACATCTGCCATCGTGGGATTCAAATCCATGTCCCAAGAACATTGGCTGAGCTTCTGGATTAATAGTCTAGTGATAATACCACAGGGCCATCACTTTATCGCTCCTCACCACCTTCCTTTGTCGCCATTCCTACTTCCAAATATCACTTTTTGTCTCGTTTTCACTATCCTCTCTGTCCCCTTGAGAGTTGCTGCCTGACTTGCCGAGTATTTCCAGCACCATCCGCTGGAAATCCACTTAGGAAACCAGAACTAGAGGGCACAGCCTCAAAATTGGTGGTGGTGGTGGTGATGGTGGGGTGGCGGCGGTGGGTGGGGGTGGGGGGGGTGGTGGGGGGGGGGGGGGGGCGGGATGCAGTTTAGAACAGAGTTGAGGAGGAACTTCTCTCAGAGGTTGGTGAATCTCTGGAATTCTCTGCCCATTGAAGGGGTGGAGGCTACCTCGTTGAATGTGCTTAAGTCACGGGTAGATAGATTTCTGATCAATAAGGGGATTAAGGGTTATGGGGAGCAGCCGGGTAAGTGGAACTGAACCACTTCAGATCAGCCATGATCTTATTGAATGGCGGGGCAGGCTCGAAGGGCTAGATGGCCTACTCCTGCTCCTAATTCTTATGTTCTTAAAAAAAATATTTTTGCTGCAGGAAAGGGAGTCATGGATATCAAGAATATGGTGGGAAATTCAAAAGGTGCAGTTCATCTATTAAGGAGATACAGGATTCCTGAGACTTTTTTTGTTCCCAGTGGAGCATATTTCTCAATTTTATCACCTCACCCCCCTGAATCTCCTATGATCCCACCCGAGGACAACAGAGAATGGCGTTCTGCAAACCTCTCCCGCCCCAGAATCGTGGCAGATGTGCTGGTAAAATTCTGGAAACAGGCCCTTCAGTCCAACTTGTTTATGCCGCCAAATTTTACAACAAAGCTAGTCCCAGTTGCTCGCATTTGGCACATATCCCCCTATACCCATCTTACACATTTATCTGTCAGAATGCTTTTTAGAAGACAGAATTGTATCCATGTCTACTACTGCCTCTGACGGCTCATGCCAGACATTCACCACCCTCTAAGTGAAAGAATTGCCCCTCTGGACCCTTGTGTGTCTCTCCCCTCTCACCCAAAACCTACACCCTCTAGTTTCACACAAAAACAGAAAATGCTGGAAAACCTCAGCAGGTCTGACAGCATCTCTGGGGAGAGACTAGTGCCAACATTTTGAGTTTAGATGACCCTTCTTCAGAACTAGATGAGGTTCTGACAAAGGGTCATCTAGACACAAAATGTTGGCTCTATGCTCGCCTCATGGATGCTTTCAGACCTGCAGAGATTTTCCAGCATTTTGTGTTTCTGTTTCAGATTCCAGCATTCGCAATATTTTGCTTCCCTCTAATCTTAGACTCCACGACCTTTGGGAAAAGATGTTGACTATTTACCTTATCTGTGCCCCTCACCATTTATAGACTTGTATAAGATCAGCTCTAAACCTTCTACTCTCCAGGGAAAGCAAGTCCCAGTCCATCCAACTTCTCCTTGTAACTCAAACTATCATATCCTGGTAGCATCCTCATAAATGCTTTCTTTCTATTTTAACAATATCCTTTCTGTAATAGGATGACCAGAATTGTACACAGTAAATATTAATCTTGATTTTAATTATTATGTTAATTTTTTTTGGTTTCCATGTTCCTAACAGGCACTTCAGTCATGGGAGTGACGGCAACAGACGCTGATGATCCAGTTTATGGCAACAGTGCAAAATTAGTCTACAGCATCCTAGAAGGACAGCCGTATTTTTCCATTGAGGCACACACTGGTAGGTGGTCATTCCCAAGTCTCCAATTCTCTCTTCCGGACTCCTTGCATGACCAAAAGTCAACCAAGTTGCTTTATGTCTAAGCACATACTACTAGAGGCCTAATTCCATTGAGCTGTTAAAGTTTTCAATCATGTTTTGTCTCAGTAACTGTAGAATTCCTTCTTTCTTCAAAATAGACCATGGACATCTGGTACGATTTTAAAACTTCTTCATTGAGCATCGTTTAAAATTAGCATTTACAGAAACCGAAATAAGGATTACTTGAGAGAGAGAGAGAGAGAGAGAGAGAGGGGAGAGAGTTGGGGGCTGGTTCCGCAGTCAGACCCTGATAAGACCTTGTAGGATTCAACTGAACGACAACAATCATCCCAGTTGTCCACATTTGACCCATATCCCTCCATACCCATCTTACCCATCTAACTGTCTAAATGCTTTTTGAAGACAAATTGCATCCTCCTCTACTACTGCCTTTGAGATCCCCGTCCAGACACTCACCACCCTGTGAATGAAATAATTGCCCCTCTGGACCCTGATATATCTTTCCCCTCTCACCTTAAACCTATACCCCCTCATTTTTCACAAAAACAGAAAATGCTGGAAAACCTCAGCAGGTCTGACAGCATCTATGGGGAGAGATTTACCAGGATGCTGCCTGGTTTGGAGGGTCGGTCTTATGAGGAAAGGTTGAGGGAGCTGGGGCTTTTCTCTTTAGAGCGGAGGAGGATGAGAGGCAATTTATTAGAGGTTTATAAGATGATGAGGGGGATTGATAGAGTGGACATGCAGAGACTATTTCCTCAAGTGGATATAGCTGTTACTAGGGGTATCACTATAAGGTTTACGGTGGGAGATATAGGAGGGATGTCCGCGGTAGATTCTTCACTCAAAGAGTGATTGGGGTGTGGAATGCACTGCCTGCTGTAATAGTGGAGTCGGACACTTTAGGAACTTTCAAGCTGTTATTGGATAGGCACATGGAGCACACCAGAATTATAGGGAGTGGGATAGCTTGATCTTGGGTTCGGACATAGCTCGGCACAACATTGAGGACCGAAGGGCCTGTACTGTGCTGTACTGTTCTACATAATAGAGCAAAGTTTCAATTCTAGATGACCCTTTGTCAGAACTGGATGAAGGTTCTGATGAAGAGTCATTTAGACACAAAACGTTGGCTCTACTCCCTCCCCACTGATGCTATAGGATCTCTTCATTCCTCCAACTGGATCATCAGACTCCACTCTGGGGCAGCAAGGTGGCACAGTGGTCAGCACTGCTGCCTTATAGAGCCAGGGACCTGGGTTCAATCCTCGGCTTAGGTCACCATCTGTGTGGAGTTTGCATGTTCTCTGCATGGCTCTCCGCCGGGTGCTCTGGTTTCCTCCCACAATCTGAAAAATTGGATGTGTTGACCCGAATAAGTGCCAAAGTAGGGGAATTTCACAGTAACTTCATTGCAGTGTTAATGTAAGTCTCACTTGTGACTAATAAATATAGTTTAAACAGAAGAAAAACAGACAGCTGCTACTAACAATATAAGAATTTGGTTATCTTTTGTTATTAAAATATGGGGTCCAAGCAAACTCCAGCTTTCAAAAACAATTCACAATTGTGTGACCTTGAAAGCTTCTGTTTGTGTAAAACTTTGCTTGCCTTGTACTTTCAAATGTAAGCAATTTTGAAGCTAAAGCCAGAATTCCAAACTGAGTTTTCAAATGCGGTCAAATTAGCTTAAATTACCTTTAAAGCACAGCACAGTCAGTTATGTTAGGCACAAATATCTTAACATGAAGCACTTCAACTAATGCGAACCATACAGAGGATCCCACAGAAACTAAGCACAATTAGATCGTGTTTGGCACCTGGGTGAGAGACGCTCAGGGAATTCTGGGTGCTATCTTTGGCCGTAGAATATGGAGGGAGAGTAATGGAGTTTTCTGGGATTGGTGGAGTGCTGGAAAGGGGGCTGTGTGGATGGGAGATGTTTGCGTGGAGGCAGTTAGGCCTAAGCCTGGGACTGGCCAAGGGGGCCATCTACATGTTGGTGAGAAGAGAGTTTGCTGCGGTTGCCAACCTTCTCTTCTGTCATCTTGTCTGCACCGGGGGGGATCCTGGAGAAGAAGCAGGTGGGAGGCAATTTTAACCCAAATGGGAAATGCACGGGATCTGGTGTATCATTGATCTTGCAGTCCACTCAATACTATGTGCTGACTTCAGTGAGAGTTAAATTGGGTGAACTGTAAATCCACCATTGCACCCAATCCCAACTGTATTCCAACTGGCCCGACAGATTAAAATTGTTCCGATAGTGTGCAAGTTTTCTTGAGATTTTCACGACCAGTGGATTCTTCAGGGACTGCAGGGGTACCAAAAAATGACATTTTTTCTTGAGTATCATTAAATAGAATAATAGAAACCCTACAGTACAGAAGGAGGCCATTCAGCCCATCGAGCCTGCAGTGACAACAATCCCACCCAAGCCCTATACCCGTAACCTCACACCTTTACACTGCTAGTCCCTCGACACTGAGGGGCGATTTAGTATGAACTGCCCACCTAACCAGCACATCATTTGGACTGTGGTAGGAAACCCGAGCACCCCGAGGAAACCCATGCGGACATGGGGAGAACATGCAGACTCCGCACAGTCACCCGAGGCCACAATTGAACACAGGTCTCTGGTGCTGTGAGACAGCACCGTGCTACCATGCTGCCCAATCTTCTTGTTAAATATTTAATTCCTTATGAGTTGTAACCCCCTGCCCTGCTTCTGCTTGTTTTTGTCTTGTTTACTGACACAGGGGCATCCAATCTTCCCTTATTGATTTATTTAGGTAGGGCCATCCCACATCGAGAAAGAGTCATGGGACAATTTATCAGGTCAGCCAACATTCTGTGCGTACGTCTCACAGAACATAATTCATTTTGTCCTCTTTAGATGACTTTTCTCTATATGGTTGGAGAGTAACGGTTCTGGCAGCTGGTCGGGAGAGATTATTACAAAGGCAAAGCAAACCATTCATTCCAATTTGTTGACTCATTTTCCCCCATCCTCTTTCTTTCCCATTCTCAAAAGGTGATATGTGTCGCTGTTCAGATTGAGGCAATTATTTTCTTTTTATGGAGGGCTGATGTGATTTACAAGCACGCCATAGTTCCCTTCTTTGCCTGTGCAAGTCTACAACCATGATATTTCTTGATAATACTGCCTCCACACTGGTGGAATTGAGCTATTAGGCAGTGGTTGACAAATAATAGCTTCAACTGCAATGTCAAAACGTATTCTGCCAGGCTGCAAATTGCCAGTCAGCCCCTCTGTGAGGACAACCTTGACATAGCTGAGAATTTGTGGGGCTGAGAGGAGAGAATGCCAGAGTAGCGTGTACTCGTCAACATGGGTTTATGCTGATGGTCCCTTGAAAAGCCGTAACCTTGTGATAATTTGACCTCGCAATGTGAACTTGACAGCAGACTTAATTTAAACTGCCTTGCATATCCAATCGTTGTTGGCACAACTCGGACAGAGAAAAAAATGATGGATTAAATGGTTAAGCGTCCTGTAAAATGTTCACCTCCACAACCTGTCAGAGGGTAAGCCAAAGGAGATCTCTCATAGCGTTGCAGAGCACACCCGATTGAGGCAGGAAAACCAGGCTCACTCATGTCAACTGCAACAACATATACAGCATCTTTGATATAGAAAAGAATCCCAAAATGCTTCACATGTGTGTAATCAAGCTAAATTTGACACTGACCCAGAGGAAAGGGATACTAAGGCAGATAACGCAAAGCTTGGTCAAAGGGTTTTAGGTCGTAAATGAACAACTATAGGTAGAAATGTGGAGAGGTTGAGCGCTCCCAGAAATGGGGATGTAGCCAACTGGAAATACGGCAGCCAATAGTGAAACAATTAAAACATCCTTTAAACTTCGCCAGGAGTGTATGGTGAAGCTGAGATCTGACTTACTTGTTATTCAGTCCATTATTAAGCAACTTGTTAACATTGATTAACAAGGTCCACACATGAAGAGTGTCTTCTTGAGTGAGGCACTGTTGGGCCATAGTGCTGATCTCCCAGAAAGCCATCAGTGTGTATAGGGGAGGTGATGGCTCGTGGCATTATCGCTAGACTATTAATACCCAAAACTCAGCTAAAGTTCTGGGGACTTGGGTTTGAATCCCGCCACGGCAGATGGTGGAATTAGGTTTAGGTTTATGTACTAGCGGCACAAGTAAGCGTACATTAACACCACAACAAAGTTACTGTGAAAAGCCCCCAGTTGCCACACTCTGGTGGGTACACTGAAGGAGAATTTATCATGGACAATGCACCAAACAAGCATGTCTTTTGGACTGTGGGAGGAAACCAGAACACCCAGAGGAAACCTGCACCAACACAGGGAGAACATGCAGACTCCACGTAGGCAGTGACCAGGAATTGAACCTGGGTCTCTAGTGCTGTGAGGCAGCCCTGCTAACCACTGTACCACCGTGTCGCCCAGGGATCTGAATTCAATAAAAAAGTCTGGAATTAAGAATCTACCAATGATCGTTAAGCTATTGTTGATTGTCAGGAAAAGCCATCTGGTTCACTAATGACCTTGAGGGAAGGAAATCTGCCATCTTTACCCAGTCTGGCCTACATGTGATTCCAGAGCCACAGCAATATGGCTGACTATCAAATATCCTCCAACAACTAGGGATGGGTAATAAATGCTGGCCAACCAGTGACAACCATGTCCCATGAACGAATAAAAAGATAGGAATTTGCAAATGAAATTCATGGCATTTATTCTTTGGAAAGGGGCAACATCCACATTTACATTATTTGTGTGATAAACTTAAATGGATTGTCAATTTTCTGATTCATAGACCATGCACCCGACTATGTTAAGAGCTGCATTTATACCATATTTCTGCTGTCACTGTGCAAACAGTTTCCGACCAGAATTTATCCTTTGAATGTTCAAGTAGTCTGATGTGAAGCATTGAGCTGAGAATCAGAAAGTCAAAGCTCTGATCTGCTTTCTTCCCATCTGAAAGTTAGGTTTTTTGTAATAGTTCCTATTTAAAGGTTTAGCAAAGTTAGAGGTTGTTTCAGATGAATATTAATGGGCAACAAAGATACAAGGAGGAGTCAAAAGAGTTTATAAGGTTATTATTTTATTGATCGTGGGATTCACTCCATGTTGAAGTTAGTAATGCAGACAAAATACAATATTTCTGTTGGATGGCAGAATGCAACAACATAGATAAGTTGGAAGAAAGTCTGGCTTGGGCCTTTATATCTTCCAGTTGGTGTGGAGATCTATCCTTCTGAGGGAAAATAAATTGGAAAGAATTATAAAGCATTCAGCAATTGACCCTGCATATTAATAGCAACATAGAAACACTGGGAATCTTCCATCATCCATCCCAGCTTCCCATCGAATGCCTCTGTGAATTAATACATTAGTGCTTCCTACATTAATGGGTTACTATTAGCTTGATGAGGCTAAGGAATGCAAGGCTAAAACACTCTTCACATGAGCTGTACTAATGCTGGGAAAAGACATTGCAATGAATTAACCAATGGAAACTTTACCCTTCTTTAGTACACAATTATTGCGTGAAAAATTAGACTCAGTAGCATCTGTTGCAATGGTGTCTGCTGATGCTATCTGGGGACCAAAATGGCATCAGCGTTGCACTGTGGTTAGCACTGCTGCCGCACAGTGCCAGGGGCCCAGGTTCGATTCCCGGCTTGGGTCACTGTCTGTGTAGAGTTTGCACGTTCTCCCCGTCTCTGCATGGGTTCCCTCCGAGTACTCCAGTTTCATTCCACAGTCTGAAAGCCGTGTTGGTTAGGTGCATCGACTTAAAAGATGCCAGAGTGTGGCAACTACGGAAATTTCACAGTAACTTCATTGCAGTGTGAATGTAAGCCTTAGTTGGGACTAATAAATTTACTTAACTTTAAGGCTTTTGATGTTTTTATTTGATGTGATGCACACATCTCAACTTCATAGAATCCCTGCAGTGTAAAAGGAGACCATTAGACCCATCGAGTCTACACCAATAACAATCCATTCAGGCCCTATTGCTATAATGCCATGTATTTACCCCACTAATCCCTCTGATACGAAGGGGCATCTGCCACAAATTAAGCCAGGCATATTGGTTGGATGGTAGCTGTGTGCACTGCCGTGCGTTGGAAGCATGTAGAGCAGACAGATCTTGATGTCAATCTGTGTACAATGCTAATATATGATGGCAGTGCTGCCATTTTGGAGCTTAATTCCCCATCTGATGGCCTCACTTCACCCCATAGAGCTGGACATGCATTAAACATCAGGAAACACCCACTCCCACCAGCACGATAAAGGATCATCAGTTACTCGCTGGTTAGTTGCTGAATGATTTCTTCTGGCAATCAACAAGCATTTGTTACTTTCTGCAGTTGCTTCAAGATGCAGGTGAATACAGGGATAGGTGTGGCAAACCCTGAAGGAACTTAATCTGACTTAAAAAGTGTTTACGCAAACCAGGCAGACATGTACACAAGTGTAAAATCATAGAATCCCTACAATGCAGAAGGAAGCCATTCAACCCATTGAGTCTGCACCAATTACAATCCCACCCAGGCCCCATTCCCTCAATCCCACATGTTTACCCTGCTAATCCCCTGACACTAGGGTCAATTGACCTAACCCACACATCTTTGGAGTGGTGGGAGGAAACAGGAAAAAACACACGCAGACACAGGGAGAACGTGCAAATTCCACACTGACAGTGACCCAAGCCAGGATTTGAACCTGGCCCCATGGCACTGTGAGGCAGCAGTGCTAACCACTGTGCCACCATGCGGCTTGTAGGCTTTCCCCTTGCATTAGAGCTTGAAAGGGAGAATGAGTACATGCAAAGAATGATTGGTGATAGAGCGATGAGGAGTAGGAAGACTGGTGGCAATCTATTTAAGCCCTTTCCACCCAGACTGTACAGGAAAAGAACAACTTGAATTGAGCTATCAGCAAGTCAACTCCAAGTCACCATTCTGGCCCTCATTTTACTTTCCCTCTATCACTATCACATCAGCATCTCAGCATCAATCGGAAAGTAAAAGGCAAATTGTCAGCATTATCTCAGCTGCCACACCAAATACATAGGCTGAACAAAACTGATTGCAATTAGCTTTCAATTTACCCTTTGCTTCTTGGCTGTTCATCCCATGGCAACCTCAGATCTCATGGAGTTTTCATGTCACCTAATGATGGCAAAGTTAGACAACCAATTAATTCTCTTTCTGTACATTTCTAACTCCTTTGCCACTAACCACTCCTTCTAGCCTGATAATTCTCATCCTGGTAAGTTTTACAAAAATAAACACCCAGTTATCATTTTCCATGCAAGTTAAGATCAGACAGCCTCCACAGTTTATGCACAATGCCAGTTTGTGGCAAGTTGGGATAATCCGTCCTTCCTCATTGGATCTCAGTTGGATATTTTGAGCTTGTTGGGAATGAACCCTATGGTATAGTTTATTTGTTTCCTTGCCGGTACACCCAGAGGTAGAGACAATGTGGGGAAACCACAAAATTGGCAAAAATAACTCAGAGTATGACTTGTGCTATAATGTTTGGGTATTAAACTCTCTGTGTTGTTTAAGATCAGCATCCTGAAAGACACAAGAAGTAGGATTTTATATTCTCGCTCGTGCAAGACTGGAAGTTTCTGCCCAAGGGCAATGGGCATTCTACTAAATAAATCTGTTTGATCAGAAAGAATTGTGGGTGGTAGAACTCCGGTGAATATTTCTGGCATATTTGTGAATGGCACTGGCCTCTTATGGACCATGTAATTGTGTTGTCCTGTTCTCCCCTTGACCTCATTAGTAAGTGGAATGACTTCAACCAGGCCATTGAGATTGACCTATTGGAATATGAACTCCCTGATTAAGGATCCAATTGATAGATCAATCAGGGAATCTTTTCCTTGTACTTATCTGGGAGTGCCAGTTCCTCTGACACCCCCCAGAAGTAGGATGCTTATTGCTAGCACTCTGTGTACTGCTGTTAGAGTTAGTAAATGAAGAGATTTTGGTGAGGGGACTTCTGCCCCCAAAGATTTATTACAGAAAGTAGAAAAGGAAGCCCTTTTTTTTTGGTCTTCATGCCCCGAACCAAACCTCCTGCGTTCAACAGGCAGGAAGCTCACCAAAGCATCCTACTCTGGCCACCAAAACAGCAATAGCATCCCCATCGTTAGATGAGTAAGTAACCTAAATGATTATGGCGTGGTTTTCTTCAGGAGAGTTGAGTTAGAAACTTCATTTTGCTCTTGAGACAACTCGGGCTCGAAGCCAATGAGAAAATCCAAGTCCTTTACGATATGTGTCAGTTTCACACCAAAAGAGAGAATGCTCCAAAATCTCAGCAGGTCTGGCATCATCTGTAAAGAGAGAAAGAACAGACATTTCGAGTCCAGATGACCCTTTGTCAGAGGGTCGTGATAAATGGGCAGCTGGACTCAAAACGTCAGCTCTTTTTTCTCCTTACAGATGCTTCCAGACCTGCTGAGATTTTCCAGCATTTCCTCTTTTGGTTCCAGATTCCGGCATCCGCAATAATTTGCTTTTATCCAGTGTGTCAGTTTCACGCCCTGTGTATTAAAAGGTGAGAGGCAAATTTCTTCATTTCTCACTTGGCCACAAATAAGTGCCCTGGGATACTTCAAATATCTGTCCAAGTTGGTGAGTCCTGCTTTCACCCTCACCTTCAAGCCGTGTGTCTCAGATTACAACTGTAAAATCATGCAACCCTGCAAATACATGAAAGTTTTAGGTCAGGTGAGGGAGGAGGAAAATTGAATCAAATAGCGTGTGACGAGCAGAGCTCACTCAAACCTTGCAGTTGACTCTGACATTTAGATTAATGTGTGGGAACTTCTCATATTATTTCTACTTTGCTCGTGCCTTGGCGTCAAAAGCATAGTATAATCTCTGTTAAATCTACTCACTGTCAAGCCTACTCCATGTTCAGTTGAGAATTGCTTGAATGGTTCAGATGGAGAACAGTCGAAATAAACAAGTTAACAGAGAGTAGGTGGACCTTTTCAATGGACTGTGTGTCTTGCTTCCTTAGCCAATAATACTTACAACATCAATGCTTTTTTTTTGTTGTTCTCGTCCAATTTGCTTCCTGCCTTGCTGAAAGTGCTGGAATCAATTCCATACAAACTACAGTCAACCAGGGGATTTTCTGAAGTGTGAACCAATATTTATCCTTCAACTAACAGCTTAAAACAGATTACCTGGTCATTCGCTATATTGTAGTTTGCGTGACCTTGCTGGTCAAATTAGATGCCACATTTCCTGCGTTACAGCAGTGAGTAAACTCAATTTCAATAGCCGTGAAGTGCTCTGGGGCAGGCTGAGGTCATTAAACACATTATATAAATGCAAGTTCTTTCTTCCCAAATTGCCATCTTTTTGTAAGCCAAGCTTGGCGGGTGAAGGTTGATGAGGTCACGTCAATTTGAAGCCTTCACTCAATATTCAGTATCCACCTTGGCTTTCGTGAATCTTTTTTTTATTATTCTTTCACGAGATGAGAGGGTCCAGTAGAGGGCAGTAGAGCGGCGATGCTGATTGGCTGTCGGGGGTGGGGGGGGGGGGGAAGATGTGCGTCAGAGCTGTCGTTGCTTCTGGAAGGAGCACCTCAACGAGACACCCTCCGTGTTCAAGTGAAGGCAAGCGTCCAACAGAGGGCAGCAAAGGGGTGACGCGGATTGGCTGTTCTGGGGAAGATTTGCATTGGCGCAGTAACTGCTTCCGGAAGGTGGTTTGTGGAGAAGTTGTTGTCAAGGGACATTATACTGCTGTCTATTGACTACAGGAAGAACTTCCCAGCTTACCAGCGTCACGGCAAAGCAACCTTTTGAAGTAGAGCATCCCACTTCCTGAACGCTCAACAATCGATTTATGGTTCGATGCCTTAATTGAGCAGAGTGTGAGCGGCCGGAGAATTCTTTTTCCTTTGTTCTTTTTAGTTCAATCGGGCGACATGTTCGGTGCAGGCTTGGAGGGCTGAAGGCCCTGTTACTGTGCTGTAATTTTCTTTGTTCTCTTTGTTCACATTTGGAAAATTCCAGCTGTTCTTATGTAGTCTGGTGTATTTTTTTCTCTCTGGTGTGCACTGGTGCGTGTGCTGATCTGCCATCAGTGTGACTGACAGCCTGACACTTTGCCAATTTCCAGAGGGGCTATGAGTTGCAGATGGCATTTAACCCCTCAGGCGCAAGTCCCAAGAAGTGCAGCATGGTGCGGAGACTGTGTCACCATGTTCTGAAAGGGCTAAGCGGCATCGAGTATTCAAGATAAATAGCAAGCGTCAGAGATGGACAGTGGTCAGCCAGTTGCTGAAGGAAGGCTTGCTGTTTACGGAGAGGTCCCTCGTCAGAAATGGACTCCATGGCATACCCTACAAATCAAACTCACATAGCTGCTATTGAGATAGAAAACTTAGAAAGAAACTTGCCAGTGAGGTATCTTCAAAATTTCTTCACTGTAAGTTGAGGTAAATGTGACTATCAGCTTGTGTACAGCAAGCTCCCACAAGCAACAGTCTGATAAGCAACCACATTATCTGCTTTAGCAATACCTTTGAAGTGTAATTATTATCCAGAACGCGAGGGAGAGAACTTCCCAGCTCTTCTACAAACAGCGTCACCATTGAGGGTAAACTGGGCCTCAGTTTAATAATGCATTCAAAAGCTAATACCACTGAGCATTTAGCACTGAGCAGAGTGAACACCTTTCACTTTCTGGGCCTTTGCCATCCATCTATCACTCTCTCCACCTTTTGTCCGATATAGGATGTTCCTTGAATCAGATGACAGTCCTGGTTCTGAAGAAAATGTTACTCTCTCTTTTTCTTTAAAGATTTCAATGTTGTCCATGACACAGCATTTTTAAAGAAGTCATATTTGTTGCATTCATGTCGTTTTGTTCTAATTTTAAACATTGGCAAAATAGGAGGGCAACTAGCAGGCAGGAATTTCAGTAGAATGAAGCCTTCACCAGCAAGGGCCAGAGTAAATCCTGAATCATTGCACATGATATTGGTTCAGGTTGGTTCTCAGGACCCTGAGAACAAATTCTCAGCTTGCATTCTGGTGCGTTACTGAGGGAGTTCAGCACTGTCAGCGAGGCTGTTGTTCATTCGTAATGTTAAACCGAGGTGCTGCCTGCCATTACAGTTGGACTTAAAGCATCACATCGCACTATTTCAAGGAAGAGTTTCCCTGAGTCTCCAGGCTAATGTTCATCTCTCAACCAACATCGTTGTGTTCACGATCTCGTTATTGTTTGTGGGATCTTGCTTTTTGCTGCCTATCCCCTACTTCACAACATGTTCAAAAGTGGCTGTAAAGCACGTCCTAGTGTCTTGGCATCTTGACAGGTGCTTTATAAATGCAAGTCTGGGATTTACTGACCCCACCCATCATCGGAACCTCTCAGTCGCAACCAAAGTCAATCGTCGGAATTCTACTGCCCGTCTTCCACAGGAATCGAAGCAGGCAAGTGGTGGATGGACAATGGGAAGGTCCATTGACCTCAGGTGGGATTTTCCAGTCTCGGGTCGAGCGAGGCTGTAAAATGTGTCACAGTGGGACAGGAAAATCTAGCCCTAAGTTTCTTTTAACAAGGCGTACACCTTGTCAAAAAGGTTGATATTGCAGCCATGTCATTGCACAGTCATGTCTTCCACATCCGAGAGGTGAATTTCTTCGGAGTTTCTCCCGTTCTGCCACTTCAGCATTCAGTGGGAATTTGGAAGGGAGCTCTGCAGAAGCGGAGTTCCCGACAGTCGCCTGAGGGAGGTACAGCAGTGGAGCCCGAGAAACTCCGAGCAAACGCAGCCATGATGCTGAGGAACGCAACTCCATTCAGTTCCCGGCTTGAGGGAAACTCTGTGGAAGCCTTTGCACCAGAGGGATTGTTATCGACAACATGGTTTCACTGTGGGCGTCTGCTAAGTGAAACTCAAGCCTTTCCCACCAGTGAGGGGAGGAACCAAACCTGCATGAAGTTGTGGACACTGCACCGCTATCCATTTTTTGATGTAAATCGAAGGAAAGAGTGGGAGCAACAATAAACCCCCGTGAGGCCAAAATGGCATCGGTTGGAGGCAATGAGCTGAGGCGAAGGAGGTTCCTCACTGGAATATAAGAAAGATGAATTTGAGCACTTTCTATATGGTGAAAAGTGCAGGACTACGGAAGGACGGAGTGATATTTGTGGGTCCAAGGACAGAATCAATGGAAGCTGGACGTGTAAAAATATAACTGAGAGGACCAATGGAATGTTGTTCTCTTATCGCACATTAACTGGTGCAAGTTATGTTATGGGTTGTATTAATGTCTGGTTCAGTCCCATTTGGAGGATTGCATGTCATGGGTAGGATATAGGAATTCTCTGCCCATTGAAGTGGTGGAGGCTACCTTGCTAAATATTTTTAAGACGCGGGTTGATGGGTTTTTGATAAGAGAGGGGATTAAGGGTTATGGGGAGAGGGCGGGAATGTGGAACTGAGCCACGACAGATCAGCCATGATCTTATTGAATGGCGGGGCAGGCTCGAGGGGCTTGATGGCCTACTCCTGCTCCTATTTCTTATGTTCTTATGTTCTTATCTTATGTTCTTATATCTGCCTCGGAGGAAGTTGAGCACAGTTTCACCAGAATGATGCCGGGGCTAAGAGAGAGAATTTGTGGATTAGGCTTTTTTTTTTAGATTCAGAGCAATGTAAATAGAAACCTAGAAACATAGAAATCCCCCAGAAGGAAGCCATTCGGACCTTTGAGCCTGCACTGACAACAATCCCACCCAGGCCTTGTCCTCGTAACTCACATATTTACCCTGTTAGTCTCCCTAACATGAAGGGGTAATTTATCATGGCAAATCCACCTAACCTGCACATCTTTGGACTATGGGAGGAAACCCACACAGACATGGGGAGAATGTGCAAACTCTACACAGACAGGCACCCAAGGCAGCAGTGCTAATCACTGTGTCACCGTTCTCCAATGTTGTAAGCCAAGTGTCCACTGGCAGAGAGAATGGAGAATTTGGTGCTCAACCAAAATCACCATTCACTGCAGCGGGACTGGAAAATCCCATCTGCGGGCGGGAGGTCGGAGAATTCTGAACCAGGTGATTATGATAATTAAAAGAATTTTGAAGGACGGAGAAAGAGAGAGAAACTATTTCCTGCAGTGGGGATAGTCCTGAGCAAAAGGAATAGCCATAAACTTGGAGCCAAATCATTCAGAGGTGATGTCGAGAAACACTTCTTCACACAAATTGCAGTGGAAATCTGGAACTCTGCCAAAAAGTTGCTGAGACTGAAGAGCAAATTTGAAAATTGAGATTTTTCTTGGGCAAGGTTACTGAATTTTAATGGGTAGGTGAAGTTAAAACAAAGATCAACCATAACATAATAGAATGATGAAAGAGGCTGTAGGAATTAAATTGACTTTTCCCATTTCTCTGCCAAACAAACCTGCTTAGCCAGTTGAGGGAAGATGAATCTCAAGTTATCTTCACACCTTTCTGGAAGGAAATCTGCTACCCTTACCCGGTCTGGCCTACAAGTGACTCCAGAGCCACAAGCAATGTGGTCGACTCTCAACTGCCCCAGGGCAACTAGGGATGAGCAATAAATGCTGGCCAGCCAGTGACCCCCATGTTCCACAAATGAATTTAAAAAAATAAAATCCACGGGCAGGATTTTTCTGTGGATTTCAGGACCCGACATTGGAGCAGAATGGGGTTCCGAAGATTGTACTCACCAGCGGCGGAACTGGTTTGGCAATATCCCCAGATTCAATCTCCCAGTTGATTTCCTCCATGCTTGTCCTTTTAAAGATGGCAACCAAATTAGGGCTGGCAGATCCAGAGTCTCAACAGCCCCACTGGGTTCAACGGCATCTCAACATGGAAGCCACCTTGAAGCAGTGAAAGCAGTGGATCACTCAGAAAGAGAAACCCTCATCCATGGACTTCTCTTTCTGGTATGGAATCAGCAGCTCAAATGATCCCCATGAAAGTGGTGATCACTGTATATATCAGGTGTCAACACTCACAATCTTCATCAATCTCTCTTATTCCTTGTCTTTTTATCCATTCGTGGGACATGGGCTTCACTGGCTGGCCAGCATTTATTGCCCATCCCTAGTTGACCTGGGGTAGTTGAGGGTCAACCATATTGCAGTGGCTCTGGAATCACATGTAGGTCAGGCCAGTTAAGGATGGCAGATTTCCTTCCCTAAAGGACATGAGTGAATCAGATGGATTTTTTCAACAATCAACAATGGTTTCATGGTTATCAGTAGATTCTTAATTCCAATATATGGCAGGAATGCTGCTATAACCACCAACAAAATGCTGGTGAACCCTCCGAACCTGCTCTAACTTACATGTGTAAGTTGGTTGTCCACCTCTGTAGTATGGGCAGCCAATCTGGGTCAGGGAGGAATAAGCCTTCTTGATGAAACTTCTCACTTTTCTTCCCCAGCCCAGCCCCTCACCATTTCCAAGCTTGCCACCAGAGCTTGACCATTTTTAGCATTCTGGTTTTGCTGTGGTGATGAACAAACCCAATTTACAGTACACGTGAGCAAGGCCGGGGACTGTGAGCTACGAAGCCAAGCCATAACAGATGGAAACCTATCAGGTCACTGTCTGTGTAGAGTTTGCACGTTCTCCCTGTGTTTGCATGGGTTTCCTCCAAGTGCTCCGGTTTCCTCCCACAGTACAAAGATGTGCGGGTTTGGTTAATTGGCCATACTAAATTATCCCTGGGGGATTAATGGGGTAAATATGTGGGGTCATGGGAATAGGCCTGGATGAGATTGTGGTCTGTGCAGACTCAATGGGCCAAATGACCTCCTTCTACACTGTAGAGATTGTATGATCTCCTGATTTTGAGTGTTGATTGAAAGCTGATTGCCTGGACAAGATTATCTGGGGAGAAGGCACAGCCCCTGAAATATTACCCCAGCAACAGCGAAGTTGCAACAATGGACAAGAATAGACATCTGAGAGAAAAAAATACTTTCATTTCATCCCTCAGGACCTCAGAATGTCCCAAGGTGCTTTGCAGCCAGTGAAGTTTTTTTGAAGTGTGGTCACTTAGTCAATATGAATGTCTTTAAGGCAGAGACAGATCGGTTTGTGATTAATAAGGGGAAAAGGCAGGAGAATGGGGATAAGAAAGATATCAGCCATGATTGAATGGCGGAACAAACTCGATGGGCTGAGGGCCCTAATTCTGCTCTTATGTCTGATGGAATTATCATCTAGAAAATCACTTAATCTTCCTGGGACCCAGGTTCAAATCTCGCCATGGCAATTGGTGAATTTAAATTCTATTTAAAAAATCTGGAATTAAGAATCTACTGATGACCATGAAACCATTGTCGATTGTTGGAAAAACCCATTTGGTTCATTAATGTCCTTTAGGGAAGGAAATCTGCCTTCCTTACCTGGCCCAGCCTACATGTGACTCCAGATCCACAGCAATGTAGTTGACTCTCAACTGTCCTCTGAAAGGGGTTGGGACATCTTGTTGAAGTTTTACAAGATATTGGTAAGGCCACACTTGGAATACTGTGTACAATTCTGGTCACCCTATTACAGAAAGGATATTATGACACTAGAAAGAGTGCAGAAAAGATTTACTCGGACACTACCGGGACTTGATGGGTTGAGTTATAAGGAGAGGCTGAATAGATTGGGACTTTTTCCTCTGGAGCGTAGGAGGCTGAGGGATGACCTTATAGAGGTCTATAAGATAATGAGGGGCATAGACAAGGTAGATAGTCAATATCTTTTCCCAAAAGTAGGGGAGTCTAAAGCTAGAGGGCATAGGTTTAAGGCGAGAGGGGAGAGATACAAAAGTGTCCAGAGGGGCAATTATTTCACACAGAGAGTGGTAAGTGTCCGGAACAAACTGCCAGAGATAGAAGTAGAGGCGGGTCCAATTTTATCTTTTAAAAAGCATTTAGACAGTTACATGGGTATGATGGGTATGGAGGGATATGGGCCAAATGCGGGCAACTGGGATTATCTTAGAGGTTTTAGCAAAAAGGGTGGCATGGACAAGTTGGGCCGAAGGGCCTGTTTCTACGCTGTAAACCTCTATGACTCTATGAAATGGCCGAGCAAACCATTCAATTTAAGGGCGACTAGGGATGGATCATAAATTCTGGCCAGCCAGCGGTGCCCCTGTCCCATGAATAAATAAAAAAAAAATGCCTGCAGGTGGGGGATAGATGCAAGAAATTTCTGTACAAATTTTGGCAGATTGCAGACTGAAAAAGAAAGGGTGAACACCAGGGCTAATCAAGTCTAAAACTGATACTACTGCCTGCATTATCTAACACCGACCTAACCAACCCTGCTTGCAAAGCACCCGTGCTACACCCTCAATGAGATTTAAGTAAACTTACGCATTACTTGGCGCAGATGCATCAGAACTAAATAATCAAACCTTCTTGATTTCTGTGGGGAGATTAGAGAGACCAGGATTGTTCTCCTTTGAGCAGAGGAGGTTAAGATGAGATTTGAGAGGGATTACGAGTGGTTTTGATATGAAGGAACTGTTTCCAATGGAGAGTGGGTGGGTAACTAGACTACATAGATTCAAGGTAACTGGCGAGATAATCAAACAGGAGATGAGGCCAGATATTCAATACGGCAAGTTGTGATAATCTGGCTACAAACCAGATTCAGCGGTGATTTTCTGAAGGTAAGTGGATACTGGGACAAGATAAACAGGAGACCGATGGGAAAAGAACAGAGGAAAGGGGTGAATTTAATGGGCGTGATCTTACTGGCCGTTCATGGCACGCTCCCGCTGCAGCAAAGTTGGAGCATTTGGCACCCAGCCAAATCTCCGTTCACTACAGTAGGATGGGAAAGTCCTGCTGGCATGAACGGCCGTAACATTCTGGCCAATCACTTTTCCAAATAGCCTGCACAGACATAGTGGGCTGAATGGCCTCCTCCTATACCACAGTGGTTAGCACTGCTGCCTCACAGCAGCAGGGACCTGGGTTCGATTCCTGGCTTGGGTGACTGTCTGCGCGGAGTCTGCATGTTCTCCCTGTGTCTGCATGGGTTTCCTCCGGGTGCTCCAGTTTCCTCCAAAAGACGTGCTGGTTAGGTGTATTGCCCGTGCTAAATTCTCCCACAGTGTACCCGAACAGGTGCCGGAGTGTGGCGACTAGGAGATTTTCACAGTAACTTCATTGCAGTGTTAATGCAAGCCAACTTGTGGCACTCATAAATCAACTTGAGCTTAAACTAAAGACCCTGAGCAGAATCATCTAATCTCCCTCGTTCACAAATAATCAGGCCCTTGGGTAAATTCCAGCAACTTTTGAATGTTTTACGGAGGGGGCTTTGTTTCCCTCTGGTCCCACCTGTCAGGTGAAGTCTTTCTCACGTCTGCCCAGCCATGATGGAGAGATCCAGGATCTGACATCACACGCTCAAGATCCGTTAGCTTGTGAAATTGCTTTCAGCTTCGAAAGTCAGATGAAATTTGCAGTGAAGGAAATGAATTACAAAACTCAACAGGGGTGGCGGGAGACTGGGGAAGGAAGGAGAGGGGGATGTGCTGGGTGGTGGTGGTGGAGGCGGGGGTGGGCGGTGGGGTAGTGGGGGGGATGTGCCATCGGCTGATTCCGCAGGCAGGGACGGAGATGAAACCTGTCGGAGTGTGGACGTAATCAATGAAGGGGAGTTAAATGGGCAAAGGAGCTTCTTCTCATTTCGTAGTTTTTTTTATCTACTTCAGTTACGTCTTCATGGCAAACAAATATCAGGAATGGTTCCGCTGATGAAACATCTGCAGGAAAAAAGAAAATGCCTATGAAAAGGAATGAGTTTTTTTGTTCAATAAATAAAGATATAAAGTGAAGTTATCTGCATGTTATGAACCATTTCCTAGGAAATTAGTGCTTGTGTTTACTACATCAGTGGACAAGATTGTTCGAGCATAGGTGCCATCAGTCTTTGATTTTTCTTTTCCGTGGTCATGCCTTGTGTATAAGATTAGAGATTGAACATTACCCAACCCAAGGGGGCATCTGACACCCATCCCTGTCCTCACTTCAGGGTAAATTCACTAATCGCACGCCCAGCACAGAACGAGGCATGGAAAGGGATATGGATCAGAGAATTGGTTCCACAAGGTTTTTAAGTTTATTTGTTAGTATCATAAGCAGGCTTACATTAACACTGCAATGGAGTTACTGTGAAAATCCCCACACTCACCACACTCAGGAGCCAGTTTGGGTACATTGAAGGAGAATTTATAGAATCTCACAGAATCCCTACAATGCAGAAGGAGTCCATTCAGCCCATTGAGTCTGCACTGACCATAATCCCAGCTGGGCCCTATTCACATAATCCCACATATTTACCCTGCTAATCCCCCCACCCCCCCCGACACTACGGTCAATTTAGCATGACCAATCAACCTCATGTGCTCACGTTTGGATTGTGGGAAGAAACTGGAGCACCCGGAGGAAACCCACACAGACACAGGGAGAACATGTAGACTCCACACAAACGGTGACCCAAGACAGGAATCGAACCCGGGTACTGTGAGGCAGCAGTGATAATCACTGTGCCACCATGCCGCCACTGTGCAGTCCATTTCCATCCAATTTCCCACTGTTAGGTGAGCCTAACTGAGTGACGTACAGAGATTTTCCAGCCACAGGGCTGTTCGGAGGAATTGGGATTGGAAACCGTGGCTGGTTTCAACCATCCCCAACGCCAACCCCCCTGTCCCCTCCCACGCCCCTCTAGCTTTACTCAGCTGAGATCAGCTAACCTGACGGTGGAATCTGGGAACTTGAAGTCTGCATGATTCAGCTAACCCACTAAACTGTGGCAGCTGCACTAGCAACTGCTACATACACCCGCGTCATTGTAATAAGAATTTATTGCATTCTGTATTATATATCGTTATAAATAAACCATTTTTGTAGATACACTGAAAAAAATACTTTGCAAAAAATAACTCTCCAGATGAAAACCTGTTATGTGATAGCACTGAATGAATTGCAGGCTCATTCTCACTAATAGATGTACAATTTGGTGTCATCAAAAATCCTCTGAGTTGCATAATTCCAGTGCTAAGAAATTTCGGAAGAGGTCAAGATTTGCATTCCATTCCCCGAAGAAATGTATCGCTTAAATTAAATAGAATCACCTTTGCAGCAGACAGTACAAAATGTATGTACCACAATCTACTTCACTTAATGTACCCCTGCTTAAGCGTATAAATAATTTAACTGTTAAGGTGCACCGTTTCTTCACACACCGCCTTCTGAAAGGTCAGCTTCTTCTCCAGTTCGAATCCAAGGAGGAAATGTGCTGAGGATCTGCGGCGTACCCATAGTTTGTTAACATGATACGGAACGATTGCTAAAAGTTGCGCTGATAGAAAAGCAATACTGCTGCAATTAAACAACCCAGAGGGCAGATGCAGAGGGCACGCGCCCCCCCCAGTTGCCAATTTGTTCCTCGATTCAGCCCTTGCTGTAATCAACTTGATCATTACTGGAAAGGTAACCAGTAGCAGTCTGTCAGCACTGATGCTGGAGTTCAAGTCCATTAACCTTTAAGACGTTGATTGTCTTGCTTATGAAAGGTTACACTAATGAGATTATGGGATGTTCTTCATTACCCTCTGCTGGGTCTCGGCAGCGACAGTCTTACTTTGTGCCATCCAATAACTATGCACATGCACACACATACACACACTCGCGCACACATGCGCACGCACACCCACACACATACACAAACCCACCCTCACATATGCTCACGCACACATCTACGCACAAACACTCTACATGTGCACACTCACGCACACACATACATACAAACACACACGCATGTTGTGAGACACAAGTCCATCAATGAATTGTACTCACCTAAGCTTCAAGGGCAGAGCATGATGGTCAGGATCTCTCCGTCACACCTCCCCCGAGGCAGGAAATTCCTGTCCAAGATCAATGGACTTTCGATTCCTGTGGCAATTGGAACAGGAACATTTACCTGATTGGCAAGAAGTAAGTGAGAAAACCCCAAAATCTCACTGGCCTTGCAGCAATTGATAAACTGAAAGGTGAGACATGAATTTTATGTTGGGATTCTGGTCTCTGCGTATTTTTGCCTTTGATAGAAAAAGAGAAAATGCTGGAAAATCTCAGCAGGTCTGACAGCATCTGTGGGGAGGGAACAGTGCTGGATTTTCCAGCATTCTGTTTTTGTTTTGGATTCCAACATCAGCAGTGTTTTGCTTTTATCTTTGCCTTAGATGCTTGGCTTAGTGGTAGCACTTCCCAACTCTGTTGTACTTTGGGTAAGATATTATTAACCTGAGGGTCCTTTTCTCTCCAAGGGATGTCACACAATTTGCCATATGGACCGTGGCAAGGGCTGTGAGAAACACCCAAATCCCACGAAAGAATAACATTTTGTTTTTTAAATCCACCCTTCAGAAATCATCAGTAAAATTACCTTAAGCATGGGGGAACCGTTACAATTGCTTGAAAATTATTAGACTTATAAGATCCTACAGTGCAGACGGAGGCCATTCGGCCCATCACATTGGTGAATCCTATGGCTATAATTGGCCCATTATCAAGAAAACAATGTTTGCCTATGATTTCACGACTGGCTGGCGTGAGTTGGGTGGAGAGTCATATTGGGCCGAAACAAACTCCCATTGGCTCACAAGTAAAAAATGGCCACTTGGCCAAGATATCTTGCCATTGGGTAGCACAGTGGTACAGTGGTTAGCACTGGTTTCATCCTACAGTCTGAAAGATGTGCTGGTAAGGTGCATTGGCCATGCTAAATTTTCCCTCAGTGTGCCCGAACAGGCATCGGAGTGCGGCAACGACTAGGTGATTCTCACAGTAACTTCATTGCAGTGTTAATGTAAGTCTACTTGTGACACTAATGAATAAGCTTAGAGACTTAGAAGTGAATTAGTCTCCGTCAAAAGTCACAGCCGTCAAGAAGGGAGAGAAGTTTATTTTTAAATGGCTTTCTTTTAGTAAGTATTGATTTATTTATGTAGCACTTTTTACAACCTCAAGCTATCCCAAAGCACTTTACAGACAAGGAATTAGTTTTTCTTTTAAAGCTCAATTGCTTATTGTAATGAAGGAAAGTTAGCAACCCATTTGGGCACAGCAAGATTCCATGAACAGACTTTATTTTGCGGGATGGGGATGTTGAAAGGTAGACATAAGTGAAAAGATAAAGCTACGAAATCCCAGGAGACATGAGGCAAAAATCTAGCATGTGGGTGTTGGGGAACATTTTGGGCAGATACTTTTTGACTGAAGGATAAATATGTGCAAAAACTCCAGACAGGACCCTTGCTTTGTGGGTAGTGCCATGAGATCTTTCATATCTGTCTGGGAAGGCAGGCAGGGGCCTCAGTTCAACATCCCATCTTTCAGATCCACCTCCCAGCACTGCAATTCCCCTTCGATGTGCACTTGGAGTGATTTCTCCGAGTGCTCCGGTTTCCTCCCACAGTCCAAAAGACGTGCTGGCTAGGGTGCATTGTCCGTGCTAAATTCTCCCTCAGTGTAGCTGGACAGTGTAGCAACTAAGGGATTTTCACAGTAACTTCATTGCAGTGTTAATGTGACACTCATAAATAAACTTACAAAAAACTTAAAAAACATCAAATGTTAGCCTCAAGCTGATGAAATGAGAGTTCTGACTCATGGGCAGCACAGTAGCACAGTGGTTAGCACTGCTGCTTCATAGCGCCAGGGTCCTGGGTTCAATTCCCAGCTTGGGTCACTGTCTGTGTGGAGTTTGCATGTTCTCCTCGTGTCTGCGTGGGTTTCCTCCAGGTACTCTGGTTTCCTCCCACAGTCCAAAGATGTGCGGATTAGGTTGATTGGCCGTGCTAAGAAATTGCCCCTTAGTGTCTAGGGATGCATAGGTTAGAGGGATTAGTGGGTAGAATATATGGTCCTTGTGCATGAGTCGCAAAAACCCAGCTTGCAGGTGCAGCAGGTGGTCAGGAAGGCGAATGGGATGCTGGCCTTCATAGCGAGGGGGATTGAATATAAAAGTAGGGAGGTCTTGCTGCAGCTGTATAGGGCATTGGTGAGGCCGCAGCTGGAGTACTGTGTGCAGTTTTGGGCGCCGCACCTGCGCAAGGATATTTTGGCCCTGGAGGGAGTGCAGAGGAGGTTTACTAGGCTGATACCGGAGTTGAGGGGATTGAGCTATGAGGAGAGGCTGAATAAACTAGGCTTGTACTCGTTAGAGTTTAGAAGAATGAGGGGAGATCTCATTGAGACGTATAAGATGATGAATGGGATGGATAGGATAGAGGTGGAGAGACTCTTCCCGCTCAAAAAAGACAGTAGGACTAGGGGGCACAGCCTCAAGATAAAGGGGAGGCGGTTTAGAACGGAGTTGAGGAGGAACTTCTTCACTCAAAGGGTGGTGAATCTCTGGAATTCTCTGCCCGTTGAAGTGGTGGAGGCTGCCTCGCTAAATATTTTTAAGAAGCGGGTTGATGGGTTCTTGATAAGAGAGGGGATTAAGGGTTATGGGGAGAGGGCGGGAAAGTGGAACTGAGCCACAACAGATCAGCCATGATCTTATTGAATGGCGGGGCAGGCTCGAAGGGCTAGATGGCCTACTCCTGCTCCTATTTCTTATGTTCTTATGTTCTTATATGGGGGTAGGGCTTGGGTGGGATTGTGTTTGGTGCAGACTCCATGGGCTAAAGGCCCTCTTTCTGCACTGTAGGGTTCTATGACTCAGGCAAGAATGCTTCCTACTAAGCTATAGCTGACAATCCTATTGGAATTATCCCCTGTTTAAAACAGTGCTCAGAAATGAATTTGTTGTCCAATTTGAAGTCCAGGTTGGATTACAAGGAGGGTCAAGTACTCCCTTACCTTATCTCAGTGCAACGCCTTGATGGAACCCCTCTGTCTCCTGCAGTCACCACCCAATTTGACCTTTTTCTGTATTTGCTCAGAAGGCAGCAAGTGCCATGCGACACACTGGAAAGTGAGCTGACACGGGGCTCAAATTCATTTCACACCAAACCTTGTGCAATCAGCAGTGAAAAGGACTCTCATTCCATCAATCTGGGCTGGAATGGAACTCTGAAACAGCAGGGGCAGAAGGCACAGAGTTGCCTCTCTCTCAGGTAGACATTTAATTAACTTAGCCGAGAATGTACTTAGCTGCTGCGATTAAACATGTACAAGGTAAAAGGAGGATAAAGAGAATTGCTGGCTCTTCAATTATTGAACTGTTTTCCAAAGAAGTAGTGTCCTCAAGGAAAGGACAATAAAAATCAAGATCAGGCGAAGTCAACCCTGAACATATTAAAGATCCCTTGAGTGTCATGGTTTTAGAAGACTAGACAGCAATGCTGGTAGATTAAATTTCCCCTGGCACTCTCAGTTGAATGGCAATGCACATGAGTGAATCCATATTCCTGTTCCAAAAATACATTTTCACAGAAAGAGATTTTAATAAAAATAGGATTCATCTAGCGAATTTTGGGTTTCTCCTTCCAAGGTTCGTGTTTCTTTTCAAACACTGTCTCTTTCTCTGCGCCAGGAATTATAAGGACCGCCCTCCCCAACATGGACCGGGAAGCCCGGGAGGAATATCTTGTGGTGATACAGGCAAAGGATATGGGCGGCCACATGGGAGGTCTCTCCGGAACGACAACCGTCACAGTCACACTGACCGACGTTAATGACAACCCACCCAAGTTCACGCAGAGTAAGTGTTATCAATCTCAGCCGTGCAATCGTAACGCTAACGTAAGAGTTTTCTGGTTATACATTGAAGGAGCGCAGGTTGTCAGAGAGACCAAAAAAAAACCTGTGGAACAGGTTTACGTTATATAAGCATCACTTGAGCAGCCACCCATACAGCCTCCATCTGCACATCCTGACATGGCTCACTGCCTCTTCTCCAAAGGCAAACTGTGCTCCTCGATCCTCCAATGAATAGGACTGCGATTGTTACACGCCCCGTGTAGCTTCTCTCTGAGCCGACTCTCTTACACTCCTATCATCTCCTGTCTCTCCGCGTCCCCTGCAGTTTTCACATAGTCGATATGGCCTGAGGCGTCAGCTCGCTGCATGGGCTCTCTCACCATTTGCATTCCTAATTGCTCATTCCACATTCTGTTTTCTCCACTTTTGGGTGAGGTGATAGACCCGAGTCTCCTCTCGATGTACGTGACCAATTCCACGACATGTTTGCGAAGGAAGGGTTTGTGGGGCTTTGGGGAGAGCAGTTGATTGAGATTAATTTGATGGCTCTTTCAGAGACAGTGCTGGCACACTCATCATGGCTTCTTCTGTGCCATGTAGAACATGATGTGGAGATGCCGGCGTTGGATTGGGGTAAAGACAGTGAGAAGTCTCACAACACCAGGTTAAAGTCCAACCCATTTATTTGATAGTAAACCCACAAGCTTTTGGGGTTTGCCCCTTTGTCAGGTGAATATAGAGGTCTGGCCTCAGACAGAGCATATAACAGTACACACAGTTTATAGATTACTGATTAGAATGCGAGTCTTTACAACTAAGCTGCTATTCAAGTCTTAAAGATGCAGACAATGTGAGTGGAAAGAGCATTAGGCGCAGGTTAAAGAGATGTGTATTGTCTCCAAACAGTACAGTAAGTGAGAGTTTGCAAACCCAGGCAAGTCATGGGGGTTACAGATAGCATGACATGAACCCAAGATCCTGGTTGAGACCGTCCTCATGTGTGCGGAACTTGGCTATCAGTCTCTGCTCAGCGACTGTGCACTGATCTTGAGTTCATGTCGCATGATCTATAACCCCCATGACTTGCCTGGGTTTGCAAAACCTCAGTTATTGTACTGTCTGGAGACAATACACATTTCTTTAACCTATGCCTAATGCTCTTTCCACACACACATTGTCTGCATCTTGAAGACTTGAATACCAGGTTAGTTGTAAAGACTCGCATTCTAATCAGTAATCTGTAAACTGTGTGTGCTGTTACATGCTCTGTCTGAGGCCAGAACTCTCCATTCACCTGACGAAGGGGCAAACCCCGAAAGCTTGTGAGTTTACTATTAAATAAATTGGTTGGACTTTAACCTGGTGTTGTGAGACTTCTTACCATATAGAACATGCAGGGCAAAAGGTGGCCATTCGGTCCATCAGGCCCACACTGACCTCCTGACAGAGCATCTTACTCAGACCCGATCTCCAAGTCCCCATGTATTTAAATAACTAACCCCCCCAACTTACGCATTGTGGGTGGCACGGTTTCACAGTGATTAACACTGCTGCCTCACAGCGCCAGGAACCTGGGTTCAATTCCTTGCTTGAGTCACTGTCTGTATAGAGTTTGCACATTCTCTGTGTCTGTGTGGGTTTCCTCCGAGTGCTCCGGTTTCCTCCCACAGTCTGAAAGAACATAAGAACATAAGAAATAGGAGCAGGAGTAGGCCATCCAGCCCTTCGAGCCTGCCCCGCCATTCAATAAGATCATGGCTGATCTGTCGCGGCTCAGTTCCACCTTCCCGCCCTCTCCCCATAACCCTTAATCCCCTCTCTTATCAAAAACCCATCAACCCGCGTCTTAAAAATATTTAGCGAGGCAGCCTCCACCACTTCAACGGGCAGAGAATTCCAGAGATTCGCCACCCTTTGAGTGAAGAAGTTCCTCCTCAACTCCGTTCTAAACCGCCCCCCCCTTTATCTTGAGGCTGGTTAAGTGCATTGGCCGTGCTAAATTCTCCCTCAGTGTACCCGAACAGGCACCAGAGTGTGGTGACTAGGGGATCTTTACAGTAACTTCATTGCAGTGTTAATGTAAGTCTACTTGTGACTAATAAATAAAGTTAAAATTAAACTTATCTTTGGATCCTAAGAGTTAATTTATTATGGCCAATCCATTGAATCTACATATCTTTGGAATGTGGGAGGAAACCGAGGCACCCGGAGGAAAGCCACGCGGACACGGGGAGAATGTGCAAACTCCACACAGACCCGAGGCTGGAATCGAACCTGGGCCCTAGGAGCTGTGAGGCAGTAGTGCTAACCACTGACCGCAATGACCTTATGGGCTGAAATGCAAATGAGATAATTTAGGACGCCGTGCCTTCGATCCTCCTAACCCCAACAGATTAATGGTCAGCCAGGGAGGCTTCAGGAGGGTCACCCCTGCTGTGGCTGAGTTAAAGTTTTGAAGTGGCTTCTCCTCCCAGTCTAACTGAATGTGAACTTCTAACGTGCTACAATTGCTGTCATCTTGAGACTCCTTTATCATGACAGTATAGATTAATCCTATCTCAGCGCATGTTACCAGGTCTGAAACAGCCTGCTCCCTCTGTGGCTTGGGAAGGTACTGCTCTGTGAAATTGCCCCAAATATAGCCTGTGATCATATTCATAGAGTCATAGAGGTATACAGTGCAGAAAAGGCACTTCAGCCCATTGATTCTGCACTGACAATAACTACCACTGAAGTTGCGCTAATCTCATTTTCCTGTACTTGTCCCATATCCTTGAATGTTATACTCTTTCAAGTGCTCATTCAACTTATTTTTAAATTTTGTGAGGCTTCTAGCCTGCACTACCTTCCCAGGCAGAGTGTTCCAGATTCCCATCACCCTCTGTGTGAAAAAATGTTTTCTAAACGGTTTTCTGAATCTCCTGCTCCTTACCTTCAAACTATGCCCCCTCATGGCTGACCCTTCCACATAGAGGAACTACTCCTTCATATTCATCCTGTCCATATCCCTCATAAGTCAAAACTCATTGCTTCCACCACCTCCTCTGGCAGCACACTCCAGGTATCCACCGCTCAGTGGGAAAAACTTCCCCGCACATCTCCCTTAAACTTTCCTCCTCTCACCTTGAACCCGTTTGTAATTGATTCCCCCATCCTGGGGAAAAATCCTCCTGTCTCTGCCTTTCATAATTTTGGAGACCTGTATCAGGTCACCCCACAGCCTCCATCCTTCCAGTGAAAACAATCCCAGCTTACTCAATCTCTTCTCAAAGCCAACATCCTCAAAACCAGGCAACATCCTGGTGAACCTTCTTTGTACTCTCTCCAAAGCTTCCAAATCCTTCTGGTATTGTGGTAACTAGAACTGCATGCAATACTCCAAATGTGGCCTAGCCAAGGTTTTGTATAGCAGTAACTTGATTTCCCAACTCCTGTACTCAATGCCACATTGATGAAGACAAGCAAGCCTTATGCCTTCTTAATCACTTTGGTCACCTGTGTTGCCACTTTGAGGGAACTGTGGATCTGCATGCCCAGATCTCTCTGTATGTTAATATTCTGAAGGGTTCTGTCATTTACAGTATAATTGACACCTATGTTTCATCCTTCAAAATGCACCACCTCGCATATATCCAGATTAAATTCCATCTGCCATTCCGTGCCCAAGTCTTCACACTATCTCTATCCTGTTGTATCCTCTGACAATCCCTAGCATTAAAAAACCCCACAACACCAGTTTGTGGGATTTCTTTGTATTTTACCCCAGTCCAACGCCAGCATCTCCACATCAATCCTTAGCATTATCAGCAACTCCACCAATTTTCATGTCATTTACAGACTTACTGATCAGATCACCCATGTTTTTCTCCAGATCATTTATCTATCCTACAAGTAACAGAGGTCCCAGCACTGATCCCTGCAGAACACTACTAGCTACACATTTCCATTCTAGAAAACTTGTTTCTGATGGACGGGGGAATTAAGGGTTATGGGAAGAAAGCGGGAAAGTGAAACTGATCCACTTCAGATCAGCCATGATCTTATTGAATGGCGGGGCAGGCTCGAAGGGCTGGATGGCCTACTCCTGCTCCTATTTCTTATGTTTTTATGTTCTTAGAAAACAGTCATCCACTTCTATCTTTTATAACCAAGCCTGTTCTGCATCCATCTCCCCAGCCCACCCTAAATCCCATGTGATGTTAGGTTTGTACCAGTCTGCTATGTGGGACCTTGTCAAGTGCCTTATAAAAGTCCACATAAACTACATCCACAGCCCTTCCCTCATCAACTATTTTGGTCATGTCTTCAAAAAACTGAATCAAGTTGGTGAGACATGACCTTCCCCATGCAAAACCATGCTGCCTGTCACTAACTAGTCCATTTTCTTCCAGATGTGCACATATCCTGTCCCTCAGTATCTTCTCCAAAAGCTTCCCCACCACTGATGTCAGGCTCACTGGCCTACAATTTGCTGGATTATTCCTGCTTCCTTTCTTAAACAACAGAACAACATTAGCTGGTATCCAGGCTTCTGGAACCTCACATGTGTTCAAAGAAGATGTGAAGATATCTGTTAAGTCCCTGGAATCGATCCCATTCAGCCCTGCGGACTTGACTACCTTAATGCAATTTAGTATATTCAGAGCTTCCTCCTTAACTGTGAAAGATAATTGTGGCTTTTGGAGGCCAATTATCTCAGTTCCGGGACATCACTGTGATCATTCTTCAGAGTAGTGTCCTTGGACCAAACACCTTAAGCTGCTTCATCAATGGCCCTCCCTCCATCATAAGGTCTGAAATTGAGATGTTCATTGATGACTGTGGTGTTGAGTTCCATTGTCAACTCTTCAGATAATGAGGTAGTCTGTACCTGCACACAAGTACTGGTCAGCATTCAGGCTTAAACTGATAAATGACAAGTGATATTTGTGTCAAACAAGTGCTAGTAATAAGCATCTCCAACAAGAGCCAATCCAATCACCTGCCTTTGATTTCAACAGCATGACTATCATTGAACCCCTCACCATTAATCTGAAATTGACCCATTCAGACACATAATATTGTGGTTACAGAATGGACCAGAGGCTAGGAATTCTGCAGTGAGTAACTCATCACCCCTGATTCTTCAAAAGCTGCCAGTCAAGGTGCCAGTTAGGATTCTGATATATATTAACGTAAGCAATAGGAACAAGCATAGGCCATTCAGCCCCTCAAGCCTGCTCCACCATTCAATAGGATTTTGGCTGACCCAACATTCCTCACATCCATTTTCCTGCCTTTCCCGGTAATCCTTACTGCTCAAAAATTGACCTACTTCAGCCTTAAATATACACATGGACTCTGCTCCCACAGCTCTCTGTGGCAGGGGGTTCCAAAGTCTCACAACCCTCTGAGAGAAGAAATTCCTCCTAATCTCAGTCCTAAATTGGCGCCCCTTTATTCTGAGACTATGCCTGCTGGTCCTAGACTTTCCTATAAGGTGATGCTTCAATGAGTGCAGCTCCACAAGACTGAAGAAACTGAAGACTCGGACAAAGTAGTCCACTTGACAGAGACCTGTTCACAACCTTAACATTCATTGGGTCAATGTGGCAGCTGTATCATTGGCAAAATGCCCTGCTTTTTGCACCGCGGACAAGGTTCCTTTCATAAAACCATCTAAATCTCCCACCCCTACCATCTGGAAGAACAGGACATCAGAGACATGGATAAACCACCATCTGAAATTTTCCCTCCAAGTTACACACATTCTGGTTGTGAATAAATCACCATGCTTTCAGTAAGGGCAAATCCTCAAATTCCCTGTCTAACAGCACTGTGACACACAAACAGCAAGCAGCAAAGTGGTTCACGATTGCATTGTTGTCTACAATGTTCGACCAATTTATATTGAAACCCATTTACCCAGTGCTCTCACTCATGAGACAAACAAAAGTCGAGTCCATTCGCAGTTCAACCTAATTTTATTAAAATAAGTTAAAGTTTAAAGTTTATTTATTAGTCACAAGTAAGGCTTACATTAACACTGCAATGAAGTTACTGTGAAATTCCCCTAGTCGCCACACTCCGGTGCATGTTCGCATCAATGCACCTAACCAGCAAGTCTTTCAGATGATGGGAGGAAATTGGAGCACCTGGAGGAAACCCATGCAGACATGGGGAGGATGTGCAAACTCCATTCATTCTGTGACCCAAGCCAGGAATTGAACCCAGGTCCCTGGCGCTGTGAGGCAGCAGTGCTAACCATGGTGCCATTGTGCCACCCCAAAAGAAACCTATTACCAAAACTATGTTAAAAACAACTCTTCTCTTAACCCTTAATAGAATAGTTCATTCCATATATGGAGGATGCCAGGAGTGTGTCTGGCCTAGCTGTTCAGGCGTTGGACCACTTGGCCATATCCTTCTTGAGGACAATTGTAAATATATGTTGGCCTTGCCAACATTATTTAAATTCTGTGAAAGAACTTGTAAAAAAATTACATTTCCAACTTAGGTTACCTTGGGGAGGCGATGGCCGAGTAATATTATTGCTGGACTATTAATCCATAAACTCAACAAATGTTCTGGGGGCCATGGTTCGAATCCCACCAAGACAAATGGTGGAATTTGAATTCCATTTAAAAAAGTATATGGAATTGAGAATCTACTGATGACCGTGAAGCAATTGTCAAAGTTGGAAAAATCCCATCTGGTTCACTGCTGTCCCTTAGGGAAGGAAATCTGCCATCCTTACCTGGTCCGGCTTATATGTGACTCCAGAGCCACAGAAATGTGGATGACTCTCAACTGCCCTCTGAAAAGGCCTTACAAGCTAATCAGTTTTCAAGAAGGCAGCTCACTTCTACCTTCCCAGGGTAACTGGGGAATAAATGCTGGCCAGCCAGAAGCACTCATGTCCCATGAATGTGTAAAAAAAAAAGCAGTGAACTGGTCAACTTTTTTTCCCCTTGTCCAATCAACGGAAATCAACATTGGATACCATATCCGTAAGTTCACATAGTTGAGATTGTCTGGCTGGGAATGAGTTTCTGGGTCTTTGCTGGTTTATCTGGAATCAATCACTGACTTTATGAACTCATGGAGATATTTACAAAGTTACTTCTAATCACCGTTTAATCAGAGAAAGAGGTATTTTACACAAGGTGCATCTGTTTGCTGATCACATGACAAAATAGAACAAATAATTCCCAGAGCCTAAAGTAAATACTTAAACATTCTGAGGCCACATACTCATGTCAAATATCTGATTAAAAAAATGATTGACCAGGGATTTCTGGGAATTCAATGTTTATTGGAAAGGCTATTTTGCAAATAGAACTCAAACCATCAAACTAAAACTGATGTGTCAGTGCAAATGACATGTATTTTCCAATTGGGGGAATTCAGGGCTAAATTTTATCATCGTCTAGTGAGTTCTGTTGGGTGTTATTTTTCAGTGTTGTTGACTTATTTAAAACTACCAGATCCAGAGCTTACCTGAAAGGAGGCAACTGAAGAATATTTCGCAGCTGTGCTAAGGCTTTGGGTGAGAACTTGGGTGGCACGGTGGTTAGCGCTGCTACCTCACAGCACCAGGGACCCGAGTGCGATTCCCGGCTTGGGTCACTTTGTACGTGGAGTTTGCAACTTCTCCCTATGTGGGCATGGGTTTCCTTTGGATGCTCTAATTTCCTCCCACAGTCCAAATGTTGTGCGGGTTAGGTGAATTGGCCATGGTAAATTGCTCTTTGGTGCCAGCAGGACTAGCGAGGCTAAATGCATGGGATTATGGGGTTAGGGCCTGGGTGGGATTTTGTTCTTGATGGCCTGAATGGCCTCCTTCTGCACTGCGGGATTCTGTGATCTCAAACTTTGTCAGTTGACAAATAAACCTTTAAGAATGATCACAACACCCAGTTCGAGTTTTCTAAAGATTGGCCTATTTGTTTTTGGGTCATGGACGTCACTGGTTGGTGAGCAGAGAACATACAAAACCATAGCTGGAGTTGGCTGTTTAAGCCTGCCCCATCATTGAATAGTGTCATAGTGGATCTTTTACCTCAGCTATACCTTCCTGCACTAGCCCCATATCCCTGAATTCCCTGAGCCCCCAATAGTATATCAACATCTCTCTTCAATTTGTTCAGTGACAGAGCAGCCACTGTTCTCTGGAGTAGAGAATTCCAACTTTCACAACCATTTGTGTGGGGAAATTTCTCCTCACCTGATTCCTAAATGGCTGATCCCTCACTCCTAGAACTTGTAACCCCCAATCTTACGCTATCTCATCGGGGGGGGGGAAACATCTTTCCAACAACTATTCCATCAAGCCTTTTCAAAATATCGCATATTTTAGTGGGATCAAATTCTCCCCAGAAAAGTTCTAAATGTTGAATTCAGGGGGAAAACTGGAGTGATTCACGCTGGTTTTTTCAGTGGGAGTTCACACTAAATGCACCGCAGAGGTCACTGGCATGAATGCCATTATAAATCAGTAGACGGGGCCCTGTACCCTCCCAGGAGGCTGAAACCAGCTCGCCTCCACGCTTGTGCAGTGACCCTGAACTGTCAGCCTCCCGTTTGCTGGCCAGGTCGATCGCTGGCCAGCCCGGGGACCCCCACAATGCTGCACCCCAACCCCTCTACACCACAATTCTAGGCCCTTCTGATCATTCTTCCCACTTAGAAAGGATAGCAGAACTAGAGGGCGCAGCCTCAAAATAAAGTTGGCGGGGGGGCGCAGTTTAGATCAGAGTTGAGGAGGAACTTCTTCACTCAAAGGGTGGTGAATCGCTGGAATTCTCTGCCCGTTGACGTGGTGGGGGCTACCTTGCTGAATCTATTTAAGACACAGGTGGATAGATTTCTGATAGACAGGGGAATTAAGGGTTATGGGGAGAAAGTGGGAAAGTGGAACTGATCCACTTCAGATCAGCCATGATCTTATTGAATGGCGGGGCAGGCTCGAAGGGCTAGATGGCCAACACCTGCTCCTATTTCTTATGTTCTTATTCCTGGCCTCACCCCGCATCCCAATCTCCAACCACCAACTCCCCCCTCCCGCAGTCCCAATCCCCCCCCCCCCATTCCCCCCTCCTCCACCAGCAACGCAGACATCCCTGTAGGCAGACCCTCCCCTGGCAGACATCCCCAGCAAAACCCCGTTCCAGCCCGCCAGATTGCTAGCTTCCCTGCTGCCCCCTTAAATCCCAATGCAGGGTGGCAACGGGACAGCCATCCCCCGCTGATAGGACTCTTGGCCCCATTCCCATCAGTCTCCACCCCTAGACATGTTCCCCAATGGGTCCCACCCCCTGGACACTACTCTATGCCCTGTGGGCAGTGCCAGGATGCTCCCGGAGCATGGGCACTTCGCTCCTTGGGAGGTGCCAGTGGGCGCAGGCTGGCACTGCCAGGGTGCCCATGTCCAGGGACACCACCCCTCTTCACTCGACCCCCCCTGGGGAATCCCCAATTACCCCCCCCCTTCACTCCAGCATGGGTCAGGCTGCTAGCTCCCCGAAAGTGAGGAATCCCCTCTTGGCGTATAACACTCCAGCAGGGTGGGAGAGGCTAGCAGGCCCAGAGAATTCAGTCCCACGCCTGCAATTCACATTTAAATGATGTTTAAATGATCATTTAAATGCTAGCTCCACCTCCCTGGTGCTGGGAGATGCTAGCGGAGCGCGCATGCTCGTGGAAACCCCATGAATGGCACCCCCCCTCTGCACAATTCCCACAATCAGCGAGATGGGAGGATCGCCCCCATCTTGTCTGCTCATTCTGTTCATAGGACATTCACTGATCACAGGAATCAGCCAAATGGACCATTGCTCTTAAGGTTAGTTCAGGTGTGGTCTCACCAAGGCCCTGTACAATTGCAGTGAGATTCCTTCACTTGACGATTCCTTCAGTCCTGCACTCCCTTTGTGATAAAGGTTAAGAGATCATTTGCTCTCCTAGCTGTTTGCTGTACCTGAATGTGAACTCCCTGTGATTTGTACACAAGTACATACACGTCCCTCTAAATATTTCTCAGCTTCTCACCATCAACTATTCTAGTTGTTTCCTTCCAAATTGAATCGCTTCACACTTCCCCCATATTATATTCCATCTTTCATGCCTTGCCCACTCACTCAATCTGTCTGTATCACTTTGCAGTCTCTGTCTCCTCCTCACAGCCTACTTTCCCACTTATCTTTGTATCATCAGCAAATTTAGATAGATTTCAGTCGGTCTCCTCCTATGTCATTGGTGTAGATTGTAAATAGTTGGGGCCTGTCATGTTGCTTGTGAGTCATGCTGATTGTTGGAAACTGGACATAAATATTCTACTCAAATGTGGGTGGCACTAGCCTGCATCTAAGCTAGTGAACACAACAAAACCCAAACTCTAATCCTTGTGGTACTCCCACCACTGTCCGACCCATTTATTCCTCGTCTGTTGCCAGGGTCCATTCTCAATTGGTGTTACAATATGACATTAAATCCCATGAGCGCTCCTTCTGTGTAATAGTCTCCTAATGACACTTGTGTCAAATTTCTTTCTGTTTCCTTCTGTTCTGAAATCCAAATACACAGTGGGCAGTGGTGGGATCTTCCAATCCTGCCAAATGCCATGGCGGAGGTGGTGGTCACCATCAGCTAGACGAGAGAAATCGCCCCTCGGGAAAGGCTAGAAAATTTCAGCCTCTATCTTCCAGCACGCAGACAGCAGTTGTTTAATATCTTGGTCATTTCTGTATTATCCCAATTATAATTTCTCCTGCTTTGGTCCATAAGAGGTTGCCTGTGAAGGTACCTATAGAAAATTGAGTCCATTTTTTATGTATCTTGCTAATTTGCTCTCATTTTCTTTTCTGTCTTTTTACAAACTTCTCGACCATCCCTTGTTAAATTGTGAAACCGTCGCAATATGTGTTAATGACCATTAATTTAACCCTCAGGTCAATGTCTGGACTGATCAACAAAATCCACTCTTACTGCAGTGGAATTGAGGTTAAACCTTAGCTTCATGTTTGACCTGTATTACAATAGCCTGTTCCCATCACTTTCTGGGCATGACTCCATTGTTGCTTAATTAAATATTTTCGAACGTCAAACATGCTTTGGCGATCTTGCACTCTTGTAGTGCAGTGGGAATAATACAAAACCACCATAATTCCACACGGAGCTTATCTTGTCGGGAATACAAAACATATTTCCACTCCTGAATTTTTAATTAATAATAGCACATAATTGCAACTAATTGTGAGCTTGAACATCCTTCTTCTTTATTTCTGTTAGTCCTCAAAATACAATTGTTTCCCTACTGACATCGTCAACACAACAACAGAAGCAGGTTCAAGAACCTGACCTTCATTAAATTAATAACTATTCAATTAATAACTATTCAATAACTATTCAATGTCAAAATTTGCTGCTTTATGTCAAACATCTCTTCGACTTGCCTCTTTTCTACTTTTAGCCCCTCTGCTGTGCCCTCCTCCATCTTTTTTCTCTCATTTCATCTCCTCCCTTCTCCTCTTGCCATGTCTTCTTTCCTCGCCATTGTCTCCTTCTCTCCCATCCCTTCCTCCTTCTCATCTACTCACATCCCCTCTTTGCTCCTTCCTATCCTCTACCCTCTTCTTCATCCGGTCCCCCTCCTCTTCTGCACTGCTCATCTCCTTTATTCCTCTCTGCTTCTCCCCTTGCCTCTCCGACCTCTCCCTTACCTGCTCCGACTCCTCCTTTACTTCTTGCCTCCCCTGCTTTTCTCCAATCACCTCAATTGACTTCTCAACTGCTCTTCTCCAATCCTGTCCTGTCTGCACCATTCTAGACATTGGGAAGGCCACATCTGGAATGCTGTACACAGTTCTGGTCACCCTATTAAAGAAAGGATATTACTTAAACTAGAAAGAATACAGAAATGATTTATTAGGATGCTGTCGGGACTTGATTGCTTGAGTTATAAGGAGAGGTTGGTTGGACCGGGACTTTTTTTTCTGAAGCGTTGCAGGCTTAACAGGTGATCATATAGATGTCTACGAAATAATGAGGGGCACAGATCAGCCACATCGTCAACATCTTTTCCCGAAGGTAGGGGAGTCTAAAACTAGACGGCATAGGTTTAAGGTGAGAGGGGAGAGATATAGAAGGGAGAGCCTTGGTGATTATTTTCCAAACGTTGCTGGATTCCGGGGAAGTGCCGGAAGATTGGAAAACGGCTAATGTTACGCCGTTGTTTAAGAAGGGTGCCAGGCAAAAGGCAGGGAATTATAGGCCGGTTAGTTTAACGTCTGTTGTAGGAAAAATCTTAGAATCTGTGATCAAGGAGAAAATAGCGAGGCATCTTGAGGGGAATTGCTTGGTAGAGCAGACGCAGCACGGTTTCGTTAAGGGGAAGTCGTGTCTGACGAATTTATTGGAGTTCTATGAGGATGTGTCTAGGGCGGTGGATAGAGGAGAGCCGGTGGATGTGGTGTTTCTTGATTTTCAGAAGGCTTTTGACAAGGTGCCTCACAAGAGGTTATTACAGAAGGTCAGGGGGCATGGAGTTAGGGGTAGGGTGTTAGTGTGGATAGAGAATTGGCTGTCAAATAGGAGGCAGAGAGTGGGGGTCAATGGGTGCTATTCGGATTGGCAGTTGGTGACTAGTGGAGTGCCCCAGGGGTCGGTGCTGGGGCCTCAGCTATTTAGCATTTATATAGATGATCTGGAGGAGGGAACCGAATGTAGGGTGTCGAAATTTGCTGATGACACCAAGATTGGTGGAACGGCAAATTGTGCGGAGGGTGTGGAGAGTCTGCAGAGGGATCTAGATAGGCTGGGCGAATGGGCCAGGAACTGGCAAATAGAATTTAATATTGGCAAATGTGAGGTCGTCCACTTTGGTAGGAATAATGGTAGGAAGGATTATCACTTACGTGGAGAAAAACTGCAGCATGCGACGGTGCAGAGGGACCTCGGGGTCCTTGTGCATGAGTAGCAAAAACCCAGCCTGCAGGTGCAGCAGGTGGTCAGGAAGGCTAATGGGATGCTGGCCTTCATAGCGAGGGGGATTGAATATAAAAGTAAGGAGGTCTTGCTGAAGCTGTATAGGGCACTGGTGAGGCTGCAGCTGGAGTACTGTGTGCAGTTTTGGTTGCCGCACTTACGCAAGGATATTTTGGCCTTGGAGGGAGTGCAGAGGAGGTTTACTAGGCTGATTCCGGAGTTGAGCGGGTTGAACTATGAGGAGAGGCTGAATAAACTAGGCTTGTACTCGTTAGAGTTTAGAAGAATGAGGGGAGATCTTATTGAGACATGTAAGATGTTGAATGGGATGGATAGGATAGAGGTGGAGAGCCTCTTCCTGCTCAGAAAGGACAGTAGGACTAGGGGCACAGCCTCAAGATAACGGGGGGGGGGGGGGGGGGGGGGGGGTTTAGAACGGAGTTGAGGAGGAACTTCTTCACTCAAAGGGTGGTGAATCTCTGGAATTCTCTGCCTGTTGAAGTGGTGGAGGCTGCCTCGCTCAATATTTTTAAGACGCGGGTTGATGGGTTTTTGATAAGAGAGGGGATTAAGGGTTATGGGGAGAGGGCAGGAATGTGGAACTGAGCCACGACAGATCAGCCATGATCTTATTGAATGGCGGGGCAGGCTCGAAGGGCGAGATGGCCTACTCCTGCTCCTACTTCTTATGTTCTTATAAAAGGGCCACAGAGGGTGGTGAGTGTCGGGAACGAGCTGCCAGAGGCAGTAGTAGAGGTGGGTACAATTTTATCTTTTAAAAAGCATTTAGATAGTTACTTGGGTAAGATGGGTATAGAGGGATATGGGCCAAATGTGGGCAATTGGGATTAGCTTAGGAGTTAAAAAAAATGGGCTGCATGGACAAGTTGGGCCAAAGGGCCTGTTTCCATGCTGTAAACCTCTCTGACTCTATTCTGCTTATTTTTCCTTCCCTCTCCTGTTTAAAGTAGAATTAGATAAATACTTGAAAGCGCCATCAATTCCATGTTGCTTTTGTTCTGCCTCGCTTATATTTCCCAGTCGGCGTCCCTCTTATTCGCTCTTGGAACATCCTTAGCACATACCTGACCCATTTTATCTGGCGTTTCTTGATTTTAAGGTTAATGCTGGAGCAGCCATCACTTTGTATAGGCTCTATCTCCTGCCCTACCCCTGTGACCCCACACATTTATCACGGCGAATCCTTCTCATCTATATGTCTTGCGACACTAATGGGCTTTTTAGCATGGCCTATCCACCTAACCTACACATCTTTGGACTGTGGGAGGAAACCAGAGCATCTGGAGGAAACACATGCAGACATGGCAAGAATGTGCAAACTCCACACAGACAGTCTCTCGAGGCTGGAATTGAACACATGTCCCTGGCAGTGTGAAGCAGCAGTGTTCAGCATTCTAACTAGTGCACATTCTCTGTTCTCAGTTCTATGTTCTGTTTCTCCAGTTTCTGCACATAATTGAAGTCTCTCATCCCTAGTATGATCCTCAATGTACTTTGGACTCTCTCTGAGCTCTTGCATCCTTATTAAAATCTCGTGAACTAAATTGGGCACAATACTCCAGTTGAGGCCTAGCCAGCCATCTTATAAAGATTTTGCACAATACTCTTGCTTTTAGAACACTACAGCACAGTACAGGCCCTTCGGCCCTCGATGTTGCGCCTACCAGTGGAATGAATCTAATGACCCTCTAACCTAAACTATTCCTATATTATCCATATGCCTACCCACTGACCATTTGAACGCCCTTAAAGTTGGTGAGTCCACAACTGCTGCAGGCAGGGCATTCCACGCCCTTACTACCCTCTGAGTAAAGAACCTACCTCTGACATCCGTCAGTTTGTATTCCATATCTCTGTGTGTTTTTTTTTCCATAACAGCTTTCTCAACTTACCCGCCTCCTCCAATTTATTGCAGAAACGATTAAGTCAGGGGTCACAACTGCCAAATTCAGTGCAATAGAACATTAACACACCTCATTACCATGCCTTACAGATTGGTAGAACATAGAATGAGGGCATTTGACCCCACATGACTATTGTAGGTCATTAATAAAGTTCTCCATTCACCAATACTCTTCGCTTCCTGACTTTGCCAATTTCATATCCATGCTGCTACTCGGAAAAGCTGCCTCATAAAAGCAGCCAGCATAAATAAGGACCCCATGCACCCCGGACATACTTTCTTCCACCTTCTTCCATCGCGAGAAAGATACAAAAGTCTGAGATCACATACTAACCAACTCAAGATCAGCTTCTTCCCTGCTGCCGTCAAACTTTTGAATGGTACTACCTCATATTAAATTGATCTTTCTCTACATTCTAGCTATGACTGTAACACTACATTCTGCACTCACTCCTTTCCTTCTCTATGAACAGTATGCTTTTTCCTGTATAGAGCAAGAAACAATACTTTTCACTGTATACATGTGACAATAATAAATCAAATCAAATCAAAATCAAATACTCTTCCATAATCCTACAAGAATCCTAATTTTTTTCAATTTATCCAACCTTACTCACTGTGCTGGACTCCGCAAACCATCTCCAGCTGGTAACCCAGGATCACAACATTCCAACCTCTCCCAGACTCCCCTTTTTCCTATACTCCACAAGCTTTTAAACTTCAAAACTGTGGTCCTGATTCACCTCATCTCCTCAGATCCTTTTCCAGGTTCAATGTGATATCAACCTTGAGACTTCAATAAATTATCCCAGTTTCAACACAAATATTTTGTTTTGGTCCAGCTATCTGCCGGTCGATGGCTTATTCAACCATGTGTCACCTGAACTTAAGGAGCCTACTTCAACTTTTAGACTAAGTGTTTGCGGTCAGATAGCAAGAAATAACTTTTTTGTTTCTGTCTTCACGGAGGAGGACGTGAATAATTTGCCGGGTGTTAGCGATGGAAAGGTGGTAGGACTGGAGGGTCTTAATGACATTACTGTTACTAGAGAGGCGGTGCTCGACAGACTGGAGGGGCTGATTGTGGACAAGTCCCCAGGACCGGATGGAATGCATCCGAGGGTTCTGAAAGAAATGGCGGAGGTGATAGTGGATGCCTTGGTGGTTATTTTCCAGACGTCGCTGGATTCCGGGGAAGTGCCGGATGATTGGAAAACGGCTAATGTTGCGTCGTTGTTTAAGAAGGGTGCCAGGCAAAAGGCGGGGAATTATAGGCCGGTTAGTTTAACGTCTGTGGTAGGTAAAATGTTAGAATCTGTCATTAAGGAGGAAATTGCGAGGCATCTTGAAGGGAAATGCTTGATAGAGCAGACGCAGCACGGTTTCCTTAAAGGGAAGTCGTGTCTGACAAATTTACTGGAGTTCTATGAGGATGTGTCTAGGGCGGTGGATAGAGGAGAGCCGGTGGATGTGGTCTTTCTAGATTTTCAGAAGGCGTTTGACAAGGTACCTCACAAGAGGTTATTGCAGAAGGCCGAGGGACATGGAGTTGGGGGTAGGGTGTTAGCGTGGATAGAGGATTGGTTGTCAAATAGGAGGCAGAGAGTGGGGGTCAATGGGTGCTATTCAGATTGGCGGATGGTGACTAGTGGAGTGCCCCAGGGGTCGGTGCTGGGGCCTCAGCTTTTTACCATTTATATAGATGATCTGGAGGAGGGAACCGAGTGTAGGGTGTCGAAATTTGCTGATGACACCAAGACTGGGGGAATGGCAAATTGTGCGGAGGGTGTGGAGAGTCTGCAGAAGGATCTAGATAGGCTGGGCGAATGGGCCAGGAAATGGCAAATGGAATTTAATGTTGGCAAGTGTGAGGTGGTCCACTTTGGTAGGAAGAATGGTAGGAAGGACTATTACTTATGGGGCGAAAAACTGCAGCAGGCGACGGTGCAGAGGGACCTCGGGGTCCTTGTGCATGAGTCGCAAAAACCCAGCTTGCAGGTGCAGCAGGTGGTCAGGAAGGCGAATGGGATGCTGGCCTTCATAGCGAGGGGGATTGAATATAAAAGTAGGGAGGACTTGCTGCAGCTGTATAGGGCATTAGTGAGGCCGCAGCTGGAGTACTGTGTGCAGTTTTGGGCGCCGCACCTGCGCAAAGATATTTTGGCCTTGGAGGGAGTGCAGAGGAGGTTTACTAGGCTGATACCAGAGTTGAGGGGGTTGAGCTATGAGGAGAGGCTGAATAAACTGGGCTTGTACTCGTTGGAGTTTAGAAGAATGAGGGGAGATCTCATTGAGGCATATAAGATGATGAATGGGATGGATAGGATAGAGGTGGAGAGACTCTTCCCGCTCAAAAAAGACAGTAGGACTAGGGGGCACAGCCTCAAGATAAAAGGGGGGCGGTTTAGAACGGAGTTGAGGAGGAACTTCTTCACTCAAAGGGTGGTGAATCTCTGGAATTCTCTGCCCGTTGAAGTGGTGGAGGCTGCCTCGCTAAATATTTTTAAGACGCGGGTTGATGGGTTTTTGATAAGAGAGGGGATTAAGGGTTATGGGGAGAGGGCGGGAAAGTGGAACTGAGCCACGGCAGATCAGCCATGATCTTATTGAATGGCGGGGCAGGCTTGAAGGGCTAGATGGCCTACTCCTGCTCCTATTTCTTATGTTCTTATGTTCTTATGTTCTTATGTTCACCCAAAGTAACAGAGGTTCAATTTTAGACCCAGCTTTACGTGCAGAAATATTTCTATTATAAAAATATTTCATTATAAAATGAAGTTTATTCTCAGAAAAGATAATGGATCCATGAAGCTTTTTTTTGTCTCAGAATGATTATGACCACTCAATTAAAGACCAGTGAGGAATAGAACATAGAACAAAGAACATAGAACATAGAACATTTCAGCGCAGAACAGGCCCTTCAGCCCACGATGTTGCGCCAACCAGTTACAAAAACAATGACCCACTAACCTAAACCAATCCCTTTTCGTCCATAAACCTATCCACGGATCTCTTAAACGCCCCCAAACTAGGCGCATTTACAACTGCAGCAGGCAGGGCATTCCAATCCCTCACCACCCGCTGAGTAAAGAACCTACCCCTGACATCCGTCCTGTAGCTACCCCCCCTTAATTTAAAGCCATGCCCCCTTGTGCTAGCTTCAAATGGGCAACAAATGCTTGCTTTGCCAATGAAGGAACATCCTATGAAAGAATTAAAAAAAATGAGATCTCAAACAGATGACTAAAATTTCTGAAAACCTTATTTAACAATATTGGCCAATTTTATCTTCAGTCAACATGAACAAAATGGCTACAAGAGTTGGTCAGAGGCTAGGAATAATGCGGCAAGTAACTCACCTCCTGATTCTCTAAAGCCCATCCACCATCTACAAGGCACAAGTCAGGAGTGTGATGGAATATTCCCCACTTGCCTGGATGGGTGCAGCTCCAATAACACTCAAAAAGTTTGACACTATCCAGGACAAAGCATCCCCACTTGATTGGCACCACAGCCACAAAGGTCCACTCGCATCACCACCGATGCTCAGTAGCAGCAGTGTGTACTATCTACAAACTGCACTGCAGATGTTCACCAAGATCCTTAGTCAGCACCTTCCAAGCCCACAACCACTTTCATCGAGAAGGACAAGGGCTGCAGATACTTGGGAACACCACCACCTGCAAGTTCCCCTCCAAGTCACTCACCACCCTGACTTGGAAATATATTGTTATTCCGATGCAATCACTCAGTCAAAACCCCAGTATTCCTTCCCTGGCGGTGTTGTGGATCAACCCACAGCACGTGGACTGTAACATTTTGAGAAGGCAGCTCACCACCACCTTCTCAAGGGCAACTAGAGACGGGCAATAAATGCTGGCCAACCAGCAGTGCCCATGTCCTATGAATGAATAAAAAAACCCCACAAAAATAGATCATCTGGCCCTTGTTGTCGTTTGTGAGATTGTGTTGTGGACAAATTGACTGCTGGAATTTCCTACATTACAACAGTGACTGCACTTCAGACGTACTTGCTTGGCTGCAAAGCATGTTCAGACGTCTAGTGTTCCTGAGTATGTTGATAGAAATGCAAATCTTTCTTTTTTTCCTACACGATCAATTAAAATCAGACTTCAATCTGGCTCTACTCCTGACTCCAGGGGAATATCTTGCTCTGTATTGTCATGGTTACAGCTTGCATTTCTTCTCTGTGAAAACCGCATCCAAATGGATCAAATTTTCTTCCCAGTTTGAGATTTCTTTCCCAAGGACAAAAAACTCACGATTGTCCTGAATCTTCTAGTGCCTTGATCAATCGGCTATCCTTTGTACATGAGCTTAGAGAGATGCGTGTCTATCTCACTGGAGAAGCATCACAGCCAAAAAGAAAGATACGAGTCATTCAAAATGCATTTTATGATCTCTGGGGTAATGTCACTGGCCTAACAATCCTGACCAATGCTCTGGGGCTATGGAAAGGGGAGGCATTGACATAGTGATCGTGGCAAAATACTGCGGATGCCAGAATCTGACCCAAAAACAGAAAATGCTGGAAGATGTCAGCTAGTCTGACTGCACCTGTGGAGAGAGAATAGAGCCAATGTTTCAAGTCAGGGTGAGCCTTTGTCAATGGCATAGTGGCATTGTCACTGGACTAGTAGTCTAGAGACCCATGGTAATCGTCTGGATTCGAATCCCACCAAGGCAGATGGTGAAATTTGAATTCAATAAAAATCTTGAATTAAAAGTCTAATGACAACCATGAAACAATTGTCGATTGTTGTGAAAACCCATCTGGTTCACTCGTGTTCTTTAGGGATGGAAATTTGCTGTCCCTACCTGGCCTGAACTACATGTGACTCCAGACCCACAGCAATGTGGATGAGTTTGAAGTGTCCTCTGAAATGTCCGAGTGGACACTCAGTTCGAGGGCACTAGGGGATGGGCAATAAATGCTGGACCAGTCAGTGACACCCACATCCCTGAATAAATAATAAAAAGCAGGCTAACGTAACTTTGACAAAGGGTCATCTGGACTCAAAACGTCAGCTCTTTTCTCTCCATACAGCTGCTGCCAGACCTGCTGAGATTTTCCAGCATTTTCTCTTTTTCTTTAATAAAAAGCAGGAGCTGGTAAAATTTAAAATCAATCAATAAAAACAAATCTGGAACGTAAAGCTAATCTCTGCAGTTGTGACCATGACAACTATCATCATTTGTTGCAAATGCATCCAGTTCACTGATGCACTTTGGGGAAGGAAATCTGCCTGCTCTGCCTTACACGTAACTCCAGACTCACTGCCCTCCGAAAGGGTCACTCAGTTCAAGGACAGTTGTGAATGGGCAAAAGACACTGACCTTGCCAGAGATGTGCATATCCCATGAAAAAAATTTTAAGAAGACAAGCCAATATACTTTGCAGTCAATGAAACTCCTCTTGGGTGTAATCAATGTTGGGATTTAGGAACCTGGCTTTCAAGTAGGAGGTTAGTGGATTGCAGCCAGGTGTTTAACCATTTCTTCTCTTCTTGGTTCAGGGTCAGATCCTGGAATAATAATTGCACGTGGGGATTTCTGAACAGTGTCAGTCAGTAACACTGTGGGGATGGAGTTGTGATAACTCCATGGAGGTGAAAGACCCAACTTACTTTATTTACACCATAGATCTGTACACAGCCAACTCTCCAGTTGCTCCCTGCTGAATGCAGGCTGGGAGTCTGACACACCTGCTTTAAATAAGGAGCATGAGGCTCCCTGATTTAACCATCAATGAGGACTCATCAGGTACTTCTTTTTGATCCAACTAAATAAACTAAATCAGATTAACAAAGGGACAAATTAAAAGGAGAGGGAACAGCCAGAACCAAAAATCAAAATAGAAAGGAAACTTAAACCATTAAATCAAAACGTGGTTATCGGGGTCTACAATACACCCCAAGATTCATCAGGTAATTCATTCTCCAGCAAGCCAACTTCATTAGCCTGGCTGAAGTCATCACAGGTGTACTCTTAAGACGTTGGAGGGAGACTACCTTTTTCTTTCTTCAAAGCCAAATTCTTTGGGAGCTTCCACCATTGACACCATTGACAAATGAATTCCTTCCTGGAGCAAGCGTCAGCTTTCCTGGGCTTGCCAATGTTCATTGATTTCCAGTAAGTGCACAACACTGAAGTCATCTGGCATCATTCCTGAATCGCTGCTTCACCTCCACTTTGACATTGATCTTTTTTAACTTTTTACTCAGGTCAGCCTACTTTTTTCCACTGTGCGATTCACAGGATAACTTTTTTTTAAATTCATTCATGGGACATGGGTGTCGCTGGCTGGGCCAGCATTTATTGCCCGTCCTTAATTGCCCTTGAGAAGGTGGTGGTGAGCTGCCTTCTCGAATCGCTGCAGCCCATGTGCTGGGGATTGGCCCACAATGTCATAAGGGAGGGAATTTCAGGATTTGACTCAGCGACTGCAAAGAAACGGCAATATATTCCCAAGTCAGGATGGTGAGTAACTTGGGCGGGAACTTGCAGATGGTGGTGTTTCCATACATCTGCTGCCCTTGTCCTTCTGGAAGGAAGTGCTCATGGGTTTGGAAGGTGCTGTCCAAGGGTCTTTGTCCTGGATTGTGTCGAGCTTCTCGAGTGTTGTTGGAGCTGCACCCATCCAGGCAAGTGGGGATTATTCCATCACACTCCTGACTTGTGCCTTGTAGATGGTGGATAGGCTTTAAGGGGGTCAGGAGTTACTCGCCACAGTATTCCTAGCCTCTGACCTGCTCTTGTAGCCACTGTGTACATGTTGTGAGTCTAGTTGAGTTTCTGGTCAATGCTAACCACAAGGATGTTGACAGTGCGGGATTCAGTGATGGATCACCATTGAATGTCAAGGAGCGGTGGTTAGAGTGTCCCTTATTGGTGATGGTCATTGCCAGGCATTTATGAATGTTACTTGCCACATGTCAGTCTAGGCCTGGGTATTGTCCAGATCTTGTTACCTCTGTACATCCTCCTGATATCCAACCTGAGCAAATCCCCTCAGGATCCTAAGTTGTTTAATCAGGTCACCTCTCAGTTATTTGAACTCCAATGTGCACAGGTCCAAACTCTCCAAGCTTTCTTCACAAGCTAAACCCTTCATCCCAGGAATGGGTTGAGTGAACCTTCTCTAAATTGCTTCTGATAAAGTTATTCAAATAAATAGACAAAAGCTGCACCCGATGCTCCAGATGTGGTCTCACCAAGGGCCTGTAAAGCTGCAATAAAACTTTCCTACTTGTATATTCCATTTCCCTTGCAATAAATGCCAATCTCCCATTTATCTTCTTGATACCGGGACACGGTGTGGTGGCACAGTGGTTGGCACTGTTGCCTCACGGCACCAGATACCCAGATTCAATTCCAGCCTTGAGTGACTGTCTTTATGGAATTTGCATGTTCCACTGGATACCCTGGTTTCCTCCTGGTCCAAAAACAGGTTAGTCGAATTGGCTATGCTGAAATCCGTGCGGACACGGGAGAACCTGCCTAAACTCCACACAGACAGTCAGCCAAGTCCGGGTCCCTGGCACTGTGAGGTAACAGTGCTAACCTCTGTGCCACTGTGCTGCCCTAAGGGTCAGGATACTGAGGAGTTTGAAGTGGTTCTAATCCTTCTGACTTTTCCTGGATAAATATTCTCCTTAAACAATTTGAAAGCCTTCGGTTTTGGATGGTTCCAGGCACAGGATAATTGCTTAACAGAAGTTTGAACTTCCTGGGATACTCCCGTGCTATTTTGCATAGGAACGTTTGAGGAGGGCCCTCTGCGCATATGCCGGCGTACAACATCCCCGGGAATGAAAGATCTGACCTCCATCTGACCTTTATGTCTTGGCGCTTTGCAGTTACTTGACTGGGATCGATGGAATCTGGGAAATAGCAGTTTTATCAGATGTTGGATGTGATTCTGCTTTGAGAATTTTCTGAAAAAAAAATATTGGTTATGATGAGAAAAAGAAATTGACGGCTGAATTCCTGGCAATGTTAATCAGCTGGCTATTTCGTGCTGTTAACCTATGGCCCATGTGAATTACTCCCAGTGGCATAGCCTGATAGATCTGGAGAGCTGTTGTTTAGATTTTGTAATGGGAGAGAAAGCTCAAAGCTTTAAGAAGTCTCACAACACCAGGTTAAATTGCAACAGGTTTATTTGGTGGCACGAGATTTCGGAGTGCTGCCCCTTTCATCAGGTGAGATCACCTGATGAAAGTGGCATTCACCTGAGGAAGGAGCAGCACTCTGAAAGCTCGTGCAATCTGTTGGATTTTAGCCTGGTATTGTCAGACTTCTTACTGTGTCCACTCCAGTCTAATGCCAGCATCTCCTCATCAAATCTTTAAATTCAGGCAGTAAATCCAAATGAAAATTGAGCAAGAAATCGAGGCTGCCGCTTCCTGGGTGTGTGGATGGTCATTAAATTCATCAGCTGGGACATCCTTTGCTTCCAACTACGGAAATCGCTGAAATCAATTATCAACAAACTCAAGTTGCTGGATCCTGGGCACACACTAGACAAAAGAGATGAGCCAAGGCCAATAACACTCAATATCAGTATGTCTCAGGGTAGTGTTGTGGACAATGTCTGTGGTTTGTTTTATTTACGTGATGACTTCATTTCAAGATATGTTTGCCTATGCAATTACATTTAAATACGACAGGGATGGTGGGTTTGGTTGAGAAATTGACGCATTCTTTGAAATAATCAGTGCGAGCAGAAACAGGCCTTTTTTCATTTGCCAAAACAAAGCTTTCATGGCCACAGCTGCAAATTGTTTATGAAAGTTGGAGACGGTCTGTACCAAGCAATTTCATAACACAGATAATGGAAAATTTATAATTCTATGTAAAGCCATATGGGTTGAGTGAGGTTTGGGTCATGCCTGCAACAGGAGTGGCTTTTGCAAGCACCTCTCTCTCTCTCTCCCCCAGTTTTTTTTGCCCTTCGTAATGTGTTTATGTTAAATTCTGCTCAATAAAAGAAAATCAAAGTATTAGTGTTGTCTCCGTCTATTCTGAGGAATGAATGGATCTGACAGGTAGGTAGAGCTCCCCAGTGTCCTGTTCCCCTGAGCCCAAAAATCTAAAGTGGGGGCATCGCTCACCAGCCATGATCTTGGCTGATTTCCCACCACAATCCACAGGAAAACTGTGGCAAGCCGGTTACAACTGTTTTTTGTTGTCGTCATCAGGTAGAACTCCTGTTCACCCATGAGTGATGGTGTCGGGATCTGGGCCAGGACATCTCTAAGATCCCAAGCGAGAAAGGGAATTGGCGCTGAGGTGCCAATCAGTATTTTCAGTGAGATTAGGACTCCCATCTTACACAATGGCCAATTATTCTGCCCTGCAAACCACACCCCACCTCCATTCCCACTGGTGAGGTTTGGGCCAGACAAGTGGGCTCCTGAAAAAAAAACTGCAGTCAGCTTGGCTTGCTCACTAATTTAGAGAATCGATCACTTGTGTATTGAGATCGAGGAAAATATTCTGCTGTGGAAGTTAGGTTACAACAATTGTGAAAATTAATGTTCCATTATTGCCAAAAAACTCTGCCCAAGTAACGCAAAATGCTTATCAGCATGCAAAACCTTCAATGAGGCCAACGCTTACATACACAGGGATAAGTGACTAAATCTAAACCTTGTGTTAATTCCATAAACACTGCCTCCAGCCTTGACCACAGGATGGAAAACAAAACAGTTCCATAACAAAATACCAAAGAGCATGATATGGGGGCATATTATGCTAATAAAGGATTAGCAGGGAATAGTTTTCTATTGGATAAGAAAGGGCAAAAAAGCTATGCTATGATTGGTGTATGTATCAACAAAATTGTTTGTATGTATCAACAGAGCACCCTGCAATGCATTGTACTGCACCATGTTCACACTTATACACAATTTATTAAAGCTTGGAAATTGAGTACTCTGGGTTGAAGGTGCTGTTTGTACCCAAAACAATGACACTGTCCTTTAGAACAGCAACAATTTTAATTGCTGACTCCAGATCATGGGTGGCAAACATATGTGATGAGGAACTGGTTGCTGAGGTGACCTTCTGACAAGCCCAATTGATTGGAGGTGGTGATCAAAACTACAGTATGGCTTTGTTGCATTAATTCTCTGTAGAAACTGCACTGACTTCATTTTCATAGGGTTACACAAAAATTACTGCACAGAACCAGCCCTTTCAGCCCAAATGGCCTGTGCTGGTATCCTCAAAACATTTAAGAAATATTTGCATGTGCCTTTGCAATGTCAAGGCATACAAGGCTACGGGCAAATGCTGGAAAATGGGATTGGTATAGTTGGGTTGGTTGTTTCTGATGGGCGCAGAAACAATGGGCCAAAAGGCCTTTTCTGTGTTGTAATCCTGTATGCTTGAGAACAAGAGGGCATAGATTTAAAAAGAATCAAAAGTAATATGAGAAAAGTGCATTTCCACACAGACAGTGGTGAGAGCGTTGAATTCACTGCCTGAGACTGTGGTGACGGTAGGTTCAATCGAGCATTCCAGATGGAAGATGGTTATTTGAAAAGAAACAACTTGCAGGGTATGGGAAGAATGCAAGAGAGTAATACTTGGTGAACTGCTCATCTGGAGACCAGTCCCACACACGATGGGCCGAATGACCTTTTTCTGTACTGCAAAGATTCTGAGATTCTGTGTTTCTGTAGCCCTTAAATCTTTGTTGGATTTTTTTGTAAGAAGTCTCACAACACCAGGTTAAAGTCCAACTGGTTTATTTGGAATCACAAGTCTTTGCAGCACTGCTACTTCATCAGATGTCTGAACACAAGGTGAATCCACTCACCTGATGAAGGAGGAGTGCTCCAAAAGTTCCAAATAAACCCATTGGACGTTAACCTGGTGTTGTGAGATTTCTTACTGTGCCCACCCTAGTCCAACGCCGGCATTTCCACATCATGGACTTTTTTGTGACTATCTTATGTTCATGCCCCTCACTTTGGATGCTCCCATAGTGGAGCTATCTTCTCTACATCTACCTTATTGAAATGCTTCAACATGTAAAATAGTGACGCTCAGGGAAAGACCCCTTTTCAAATGAATTAGCAACCACGGACAGCCCATTTACAGTATAATGCTCGATAGTACGTCCTGTAGGTCATGTGGCACAGTGGGTTGCGTCCCTGCCTCTGAGTCAGAAGCTCCAGTTTTGAGTCCCAGCCTAGGACTTGATGGCCAAGTAAGGTGTGTTCATAGTGTAACCAAACAGGTTGAGAATCAACCTGCAAATCCTTCCAACATGCCAAAGGCTGGTGATAAACCATAGAACCTCGACAGTGCAGAAAGAAGCAATTCAGCCCAATGAGCTGGAGAGGTTTCTGGTCAGCTACGTTGAATGCCTATGGCAACAGTCTAGTTATTTGTTCCAGGAATAACTAGCTATGGATACAGATAAAAGTGTACATTCGTACACCGCTAGGTGTGGGAAGACTATTGGAATTGAAATAGTACTTCTTAAAAGTGCTGCATTTAAAGTGTGTTTTAATAATACTTTTAAGAAAACAGGTATTCACTTGCAGGCATCAATGAGATGGATGTGTCTGTTTCTCACTGCACAGGATGCATTACCAAAATATTTTCAAAGCTCCCCCGTTCAACAAGGGTGAACTCAGTGGACCCATCACCAGCCTTGGTGACTGTGGCCTACTTTGTGCCACTCTCAATGCTCCTCCGTGAGTGTTTCTCTCTCTAGGGTAAGTTAGCTTCCACATTCTGCGCTGCACATTGTAGGCTGCACTTGATTTCTATTTGGAAGCTCACACCAAACCTGTCTCTGCCAACCACTCTGCTATTTTGCAAACCTCCTGGAAAGTCTTGAATGTCCTCCAGGGCCCATTTTAAACCAATGATGTAAAAGACCTCTATTATTGTCACCCCCTCTGGCTTCCCTTCCAGAAAAGAGATAATTATGGATATTTAGACATGCTAATGTGTAAATTTGATTGAAATAGAAGCGAACAAACGTATTTGCTCATGGGAGATCAGGAAGACAACAATTACTTGCGAACATTGTGACATCGGTTTCAGTGCACACTATCCCCCTTATCTCCTCCCCTTTCTGTCTGACTTTGGAACTCTCTGTCTCAGAAGGTTGTGGAAGCGAGGATTTATTTTTAAGGCAGCGATAGATAGACTCTTCTTAGGCAAGGGAATGAAAGATAGATGGGAATGTGGGACTCAAAGCACAAACAGATCAGCCGTGATCTTATTGTATGGCGGAGCAGGCTCGAGGGGCCCAGTTGCCTACTCTTGTTCCTAATTTTTGTGCTTGGAAAGGTTGACGTGTGATCGCTGATTGTCCTGGTTCCCTTCAAGGTCTCTACCATCTGTCTGTGCTTGAGGATATGGCAGTCGGTGAAGTTGCAGGAAGGGTGAAAGCCAATGACCGGGACGTGGGACAGAACGCAAGATCGCTGTATGAAATTATTGACGGAGACGGGATGGGTATGTTTGAGATCACAACTGACTCCCAAACCCAGGAGGGAGTCGTCACTCTGAAAAAAGTAAGCACAGTATTCTCTAATTCTTCAATACATTGTTTCTCCACGTGTTATTGAGCAGTTGGATATGAAATCAAAATCCTTTTCTGATAACTTCCCACTTTCTGAAAATTTTACTTCATAATTTTACAATAAAGGCCTCAATCATCCAGACCCTTAAAGTATCAATAGCTGAAACTGAAAGCATTTGAAACACTTTTATCTTATGTAAACAAATGTGAAATTAGCAGCACAGGTTAGATAGCCAAGGCTGTCAGTCAACCAACATTTTGTTTGGGTCAGGTGTTCTAGTACTCTGATGGATAGCTAGGCTCTTAGCTATGATTACATAGAAAGACTTGGCTGTGAGCCCAGAAATCCATTCGCCTATTGAAACATCATGGCTCCAGGGGCAACATTGCTTGCCTGACAACTCTGGCTCTCTGATCTCGGCTGTCCATTCCACAATGTTAACTTTCAGAACCTTTAAGGGGTTTCAAGTGCTTGCAGTTTCAGCTGTAGAAACCTCACAGGATCTGGCTAATTGACATTTTTACTGCCCTGTTGTAAAAAAGATCTATCTTTAAGAAAGTTGGCCATAACCAGCCCACGTCCCTTAAAAGCCCATGTAAAGATTGGAAACTCAGGCACTGGCATTAATAATTGGGTCACGGCCGCCATTTTTGTAGGGTTCCCAAGTCAGCTTGAGTCAGTAAAAACCAAAGCCACTATGGTCTTTCTGCAATGGCAGAAGTATCTTGATGGCAAAGGAAACATCACTGCAACTAATTCTGATTTATGCCATGCACCTCTAGTTCTGTTGGAGATTCTGACAACAACACTACTTATAATCTCTCAATTTGCATGTGATTCTTTGGGCTCATGAGCTGATGGCACAGTCAACTGTGCTGTGGGGGGAATTCTTTTCCCCAAAGGATTTTATGAGAACATGAAGCTTCAGGGAGAAGATTTGAGCATTAATCATAGTAATGGCCTCATCAACATTAATAAAATTAAACATTCCTCAGACCTGAATGTGTGGCGACGCGCTTATATTTTTGCGAAATCTCTACACAGCTGTGTAGATTTCAGTCGATGACTTTAGTTTTTGTAAAGCTCAGTTGAAGGTAAAACATGATGAAAGGAGTTACCAAAAACTAGTCTCCCCATTAGAGCTCCCTTTGAAGATGCAAGTTCACCATCGGGACCCCTTTCAAGAGACCTTGACATCCAGACTGTTTCTTTTGAATTAGAGATCGCATTTTTGGGACTAGTTTTAAAAGTAGAAGAAACAACATCAGATTCCTTTTTCCAAAGGAATTGGTATATTTCGGACCCTTTATATTTTCCTGCCAACTTGTTAGCCTGCTTTGAATATTTTAGTTTGCTTTAAGTACCAAAGGCATCAACAGGAAGAGACAGCTTGGAAGGATTGCTGATTCTGATACTGTGAGGAAGTTGGATTAACACCAGTAGTTATCCTGTCATTAGCACAGCAGTAAGTTGCTTCCAGCTGTGCCTGTTTGTCAATCCAGTTCTCTCACACTATCTAATCTCCCTAACTCTCTCAGTCAGTGCTCTGCGCAGACTGTGTTCCTATTGATGCTCAGCCAACTCCTCCTCATGTTATAGTTCTCCACGGTGCTCTCAATGTCGAACAGACTGTAAGGGCTCATTTAAGCTCACTCTGCCCAGTGTAAGTGGGATGGCCACGATTTAAAAGTAGCACTGTGGTTACTTATCACTCGTGGTTATGATGGTCCTTAATGGATGGGGATCTTGAGGCAGGGGATTGGAGTGATGCTCCAGGTAGAAGTAAACTAACTAGTGAACAGGCCATCCTAGAATGGGTGTTGAGAGAATCCAGCGAATGTTCACCAGGCTGATTCCTGGGATAGCAGGACCAACACGTGGAGAGAGATTGGATCGACTGGGCATGTACTCACTGGAATTTAGAAGAATTGTGCAGCGAGAGAGGATTAATTAGTAACCTTGTGGTGCAAGGTCGTTTGGGGAAGATTGACCATAGTATGGTACAATTCTTCATTAAGAGGGAGAGTGACACAGTTAAGTCTGAGACGAGGGTCCTGAACTTGAGGAAAGCTAACTTTGATGGAATGAGATGTGCACTGGCTGGGATAAACTGGCAAAGGATACTTGAGGGGTTGACAGTGGATGGACAATGGCAGGCATTTAAAGATGAACTTCAACAGCTGTACATCCCTGTCTGGCGTAAGAGTAAAATGGGCGAGGTGGCTCATCCATGGTTAACAAGGGAAATCAGTGATAGCATTAAAGCCAAAGAGGAGGCATATAAATTGGCACAAAAAAAGCAGCAAGCCTGAGGACTGAGAGGAATTTAAAATCCAACAAAGAAGGACAAAGTGTTTAATTTGGAAGGGGGAAACAGAATGCAAGAGTAGGCTTGAAGAAAACATAAAAACTGACTAAAAAAAGCTTCCAGAGATATATGAAGAGAAAAGGACAGGTGAAGACAAACGTAGGTCCCTTACAGTTGGAGTCGGGTGAATTCATAATGGGCGATAAAGAGATAGCAGACAAGCTGAACAAATACTTTGGACCTATCTTCACTAAGGAGGACACAAATAATCTTCCAGAAGTACTCAGGGGCAGAGGGTCTAGCATGAAAGAGGAACTAAAATAAATCCTTATTAGTCAGGAAATTGTGTTGGAGAAATTGCTGGGATTCAAACCCGATAAGTCCCCAGGACCTGATGCTCTGCATTCCAGAGTACTCGAGGAAGTGGCCCTAGAAATAGTGAATACATTGGTGATCATTTTCCAGTGAACATCATAGACTCTGGAAGATTTCCTGTCGATTGGGATGTTGCTAATGTAACCCTGCTTTTTGAAAAAAGGGAGAGAAAAATAGGGAATTATAGACCAGTTAGCCTGACATTGGAGGTGGGAAAAACACTGGAGTCAATTATTAAGGATGTAATAACTGAGCATTTGGAAAGTGTTGTCAGGATCGGTCCAACTCAGCGTGGATTCACTAAAGGGAAATTGTGCTTGACAAAATTTGTTTGGAGATGTGACCAATAGAATAGACAAGGGTGAACCAGTGAGTATTATGTATCTGGACTTTCAAAAAGGTTTTGACAGGCCCCACACAAGAGATCAGTGAAGAAAATTAAAGCTCATGGTACTGGAGGTAATGTATTGATGTGGATAAGAGCTGTTTGGCAGATAGGAAGCAGAGAGTAGGAATAAATGGGTCCTTTGCAGAATGACAGGCAGTGACGAGTCGGGTACTGCAGGGTTCAGTGCAGGGGCTCCGGCTGTTCACAATATACATTAATGATTTGGACGAAGCAATTGAATGCAATATTGCCAAATTTGCAGATGACACTAAGCTGGATGGCAGTGTGTGCTGTGAAGAGGATGTTAAGAGGCTGCAGGGTGACTTGGACAGTCTGGCTGAGTGGGCAAATACTTGGAAAATGCAATGTAAAGTGGATAAATCTGAGGTTATCCACTTTGGTCGCAAAAACAGGAAGGGAGATTATTTTCTGAATGGTGACAGTTTAGAAAAAGGGGAAGTGCAGTGTGACTTGAGTGTCATTTTGGAACAGTCGCTGAAGGTTGGCATGCAGGTACAGCAGGCAGCAAGGAAAGTTGGTGGCATGCTGGCCTTCATAGCACAAGGATTTGAGTTTTGGAATAAAGGTGTCTTGCTGCAGTTATACAGGGCCTTGGTGAGGCCACACCTTGAGTATTGTGTGCAGTCTTGGTCTTCCCATCTGAGGAAAGAATTCTTGCTAATGAGGGAGTCCAGCAAAGATTCACCAGACTGATTCCTGGAATGGCAGGACTGACATATGAAGAGAGACTGGATCAGCTGGGCTTGTACTCACTGGAATTTAGAAGACTGAGAGAGGATCTCAAAGAGACATAGAAAATTCTGATGGGATTGAACAGGCTAGATGTGGGAAAAAATGTTCCCGATGTTGGGGAAGTGCAGAACTAGGGGTCACAGTCTCAGAATAAGGGTTGAGCCATTCAGGACTAAGTTGAGGGAGAACTTCTTCACTCAGAGAGTTGTGAACCTGTGGAATTCTCTACCATTGAAAGCTGTCAGGGTCAGTTCATTAAATATGTTCAAGAGGGAGCTGGACGTAGCCCTTGTGGCTAAAGGAATCAAGGGGTATGGAGAGAAAGCAGAGGGCGATATTGGAAGTGCATGATCAACCATGATCATATTGAGTGGTGGTGCAGGCCCGAAGAGCTGAATGGCCTACTCCTGCATTTATTTTCTGTTTACTTCTGATATACAATTCCAGCTTAGACCATAAGATATAGGAGCAGAATTAGGCCACTCGGCCCATCGAGTCTGCTCCGCCATTCAATCGTGGCTGATAAGTTTCTCAATCCCATTCTCCGGCCTTCTTGCTTCAACCTTACCAACCAAGGACCTACCTGCACCTCAAATACGCTCAATGGCCTGGCCTCCACAGCCTTCTGTGGCAATGAATTCCATAGATTCACCACCCTCCGACTGAAGAAATTCCTCCGTGGGCAGCACGGTAGCACAATGGTTAGCACTGCTGCTTCACAGCTCCAGGGTCCTGGGTTCGATTCCTGGCTCAGGTCACTGTAGAGTTCGCATGTTCTCCTCGTGTCTGTGTGGGTTCCCTCTGGTGCTCCGGTCTCCTCCCACAGTCCAAAGATGTGCGGGTTAGGTTGATTGGCCATGCTAAGAAATTGCCCCTTAGTGTCTAGGGATGCGTAGGTTAGAGGGATTAGTGGGTAGAATATATATAGGGATATGGGGGTAGGGCCTGGGTGGGATTGTGGTCGGTGCAGACTCGATGAGCCGAAGGGCCTCTTTCTGCACTGTAGGATTCTATGATTCTCCTCATCTCGCTTCTCTTTACTCTGAGGCTGTGCCCTCAGATCCTTGTCTTGCCTACTAATGGAAAACAAGTTGCGGTAATTAGGTGAGGTGTGTTGCCCATCAGGGGGAAGGCTGGGAGCTTGTGAAACATGCAACCTTTAATATGGACAAACATGGCAGGAGTGCAGGCCTTAAATTAATCCCTCTGCCAGTGACCTCCTCAACACCACATCCAGGCTTTGCCTTGGCCATGTAACAGCCTCAGAAGATCTGCTGAGAAAGAAAGGAGCTCTCAACTCATGTAGATCTTTAATAATGAAGAAATAGCCAGGCCGGCTCCCTGTCTGTGTAATGACTGTTAAATTTTTAATGCCTTTGTCTTGATGAGTGAATGAGTGGAAAAAGAAAAAAGACCTGATGTGTTCTAATGTTGGAAAGAATTAATAGCATTCCCCCCCTCCCTCCCCCTCTGAATGAAATATTCTTAATAAACAGTCAGCTATGATTATTGTAGAGGGCTAATACTCATTGTCTAGGATGGCTCTGGTGAACTTACGGCAGATGTACTAATCCCACATAATGTCCATCCATCAGTGTTAAATTCATTTGTTCTCCTGCTGTTTGAAGCCATTAGTGAAAATCATTCATCTCTGTCACTTTCAACAGCCCCTGGACTTTGAAACCAAGAGATCCTATACCCTGAAAGTGGAGGCAGGTAATGCACATATTGATCCTCGCTACATCAGCAAGGGACCGTTCAAAGATACGGCAGCCGTGAAGATCACAGTGGAAGATGCTGATGAACCGCCAGTGTTCTCATCGCCTGCCTATTTCCTGGAAGTGAGGGAGAGTGTGGTTGTTGGCTCTGTCATTGGACAAATAATGGCTCGCGACCCTGACATTGTGCTGAGCCCTGTTAGGTATGGAAGCTCTCATTTTCTTTCGTTCTTCTTTTTAATCCTATTTCTTCTGTCTCAAGATCTTCAATCCCTAGCTCAGGGCACATCTTTCATCAAGTCCCAGTTTTCCTCCCTTATCATGCGTGACTGTGGAGCATGATCGTTAGAATCATATAATCCCTACAGTGCAGAAAGAGGCCACTCAGCCTATCGAGCCTGCACTGCCAACGATCCCACCCAGGCCCTGTGCCCACAACCCCACACATCCACTCTGCCGATCTCCTGGACACCATGGTGCAATCCGGCTTGGTCCGGCTTGGCCAATCAACACATCTTTGGTCCGTGGGAGGAAATCGGAGTACCCAGAAAAAAACCCAAGCAGACACGAGGATAATGTGTAAAATCCCCACAGGCAGTCACCCAAGGCCAGAATTGAACCCCTGCCTATGGCTCTGTGAGGCAGCAAAGTTGAACACTGTGCCGTCGTAATGCCCAATCTGTGAGGAAATTGGCCTCCCCTGGAATGGAACCATGTAACAATTACCTTCATGGAGTGAGACATGGTGGAGATGTAGTGGGAGTAGGCAGGATAAGGGAACATTGTGGTTAGGTCATTGAGCTAGTCACCAAGAATTCTGGGCTACTAATCTGGAGATATACTGTACCGTAACAGCTGAATCATTTCAATGAAATTAAATAGAATCTGAAATAATAAGCTGGTATCAGTATAGGTGACCAGATTTCCATAACTAACCAATTAGTTCTCAAATGCCCTTAAGAGGTGGCGGTCTGTCATCATTTTCCCTTTTGAGCTAGAATATCGTGACTGTATCTGAATGATCCCAGCTTTGAAGGTAATGAAAGTTCAGCTACACTTTTTCCCGTCAAATTTTGGATCCAGTTTATTCAGTCCAGATCTCATCTTTACCCCACTGAAGTTGTCTTCCCTTACCGAAATGTTATGATACAGTGGTCACAATCCCCTAAATGTTTCCTTATTTACACTTGATCCATTCGGCCCACTTCATTCCCAAGAGCCACGTCTCATAGTGTCTTCCTTCTCATTGGACTAGAGACATACTGCTGCAGCATATTTTCCTGAACACACTCCAAGTGCTCTTGACCCTCACTGCCCTTTACACAAGGACTATCTCACTCTATATTCAGGTCATTGAAGTCCCCCATTGTAACTACTCCAGAATGCTTGTACCTCTTTGTAAGTTCCTTGCAAAGTTGTTCTACATCCTTCCCATTGGTCGATGATCTGTAGACTACTCCAATCTAATCGCACCTTGTTTATCCTTTAGCTCTAGTCAAATAGATTCCATCCTTCACCACCTCTGGGACATCTTCTTTCTCCAGCACCGCAGTGCTCTTTTTAAACAGTATCACCACACCTCCCGCTTTCATTCCTTCCCCTCTTTCTGAAATGCAGTGGGGACAATTCTCCTAAAGTGTCGAATTTGTGTAGAAACTAAAGTAAATCACGCTGGTTGTCTTCAGTGGACGTTTCAGAATGAATGTCCCACACTCTGTGAACTGCAGAGTGCGCTAGTGTGAATCATGTTAAAAAGCTGGGGGCGGGACCCATTCCTGCTGGAGAGGTCAGCAGCATAGCGCTGAGAGGGCCATTGCGCGTGGACCGATCTGTCAGTGTGGAGATCAGCGCATGCGCAGTGACCCCTGTTGACCCCTGATTTGCTAAAATAACCATTACGACAATTTATACTTCTCCGCACCAATTTCCGGCACGGAGCTGAGAGCGCCGGAAATCTGGCATTGGGAGACACACAGAGGCCCGAGCGCCCGGGGGAAGCCCGCAAAATGGCCCCTGCTAGAGTCACCCGCTCCACTGTGCTAAAAAAACAGCACAGTGGGATGGGAGAATCGCCCCGAATGTGTCCAGGAATATTTAACACCCAGTCCTGCTCTCCCTTGGGAAAGGCCTTTGTTGCAGCCGCAACATCACATTCCCACATGTCGGTCTGTAATTCACCAATCTTATTAACCGTACTCCTTGCACCTTAACACTGATTTAGACTGTGATACTTTCTCACTTAGCCTGACCCAATCTAATAACTTACTATTCCCGGCTCTCATGATGTCCATCTCTCTCAGTATTCTGTGCACCTTAGTATCCCTCTCTTTCCAGTTCCCACCTCCCTGCCAAGTTAACCCTGCCAACGGGCTCCAGTCAAGATCACGAGGGACTGTGTGAGAGACAGTCATCCACCTCCGATTCTCTCAGGTGACCTGAGGCTATGTTCACTTTCCACAAGGAGCTGTTGAAGCTGGAGGGTCACTACTGGGGCTGGGGGGGATGCAGAGGAGATGGGCCACCAATCTGCACAGCACTGCCTGTAGCTATTAAACACAGTCAGGCAGAGAGAGCCTGTAAGCTGGCCTGGAGCATTCGACTGCCTCTGGGAGACACTCACCAGCTACCTAGAGACCAACTGGGAAATTTCAATCAAACTTCTTTCAAAGGCTTGAGTAGAACTGCACTTATCATCTTGAGGCAGATAATCCTGTGTGCCCCCAACAATCCACCCCACCCACCGCTGCCCCCCCCCCACTCGCCCCACCCACTCTCAACCCACCATTGGGAATTGTGCTGGGTGTGGGATGTAGTTCATAGAATCGTAGAATCCCTAAAGTGCAGGGGGAGGCCATTTGGCCCATCAAGCCTGCACCAACAACGATCCCACCCAAACTCTATCACTGTAACCCCAAATATTTTACCCACTAATCTCGCTGACACTGAGGGGCTATTTAGCATGGATAATCAACCTAACCCACACATCCTTGGACTGTGGGAGGAAACCAAAGACCCAGAGGAAATCCACACAGACATGGGGAGAATATGCAAACTCCACTCAGACAGTCACCCTAGGCCAGAATTGAACCCGGGTCCATGGTGCTTAGAGGCAGCAGTGCTAACCACTGTGCCACCGTGCTGCCCACAGTAGTGTTATCCTTTGCCACCACCTGCCTTCATTCCCAGCCCTGAAAGGTCCAAAAATCCTGTTCATTGTGTCCAGGATGGAACTCAGTGTACCCAGCTGGGAATCTAACTGGAAGATCTAAAGATGCATCAATTTTACGTTCCCAGATCCTTGCGAACTCTAAGCTGAGACACATAGGGCAGGATTTTCCAGCCGCGCTCACCCCAAGACTGGAAAATCCTACTTGAGGTCAATGGACCTTTGCATGGTCCGCCCCAGTCCACTACAATTCCCGTGGCGAGCAAGACAGGAAAATTCCATAAGATTGAAGTTAACGGCCGATGTTGCCCTATCAATTGTTTAGTGTTTAAGTACAGCCAACACTGTCACTGTCACAATGGGCCAAATGGCCTCTTTCTTTCTTGCATTATTCTACACTGCTCCTGGCCTGAATTGCCCCTTTCCAAACTCTCAGATGAGTGACAAGTGGTGGAAATCTCTGACCTCGCCCGGAGATGGGATTCTCCAGTCTCGCTGCAGTGAAAGCCGTTTTGGCTAAGCAGCAAATTTTCCAGTCTCTCTGGAATGAACGCAGTTGGAGAATTCTGTCCAAGTAATTCTGAAGGGAAATTGAATGGTGCCCTTTATTGCGTGGACTGTGGAGTATTAAAGAAATCATTCTACCACTGTACTGGACTTTGCAGGTGAAATCGCACCTTCAACATTGTATACGGTTTTGGTCTTGTTGTTTAAGAAGGGATATGATTGCACTGGAGGCAGTTTAGAAAACCTTCACTGGGCTGATTTCCAGGATGAAAGCTTTCTTCTATCAGGAAAGGGTCAGCAGGTTCGATCAATATTCAATGGATCTCAGAAGAGTGAACATTCCAGTTGCTTGCCATTTTAACGCATGATTCCGCTCCCATGCCCACATGTCTGCTCTTGGCCTGCTGCGATGTTCCAATGAAGCTCAACACAAACTGGAGGAACAGCATCTCATCTTCCAGCTAGGCACGTTACAGCCTTCCCGTCTCAAAATCAAATTCAACAACTTCAGATGATTCACTCTGCCCCACCTCGACCCCTTTGTTTTCATTTCATTTCATTTTTAGCTGTTCTCTGTCTTTTATTTGTTTATTGTCTTTGTTTTTCTTCCTGCCCCACTCTTTCCCCATATTTTATCCCCCATTTCCTTACCTTTTCCCCCTTTTTCTCAATTTCACCTCTCTCCCATCCATCTCCCCCGTTTCCCCAATATCTTCATCTGTCACAGCTTACCCTGATTTCAGCTCCTCTGCCGTTTGGCCATTCACACCTTCTATTCTCTCCTGGGACTGCCATAAGCAGCCTTATCTTTTGTTTCTGTGGCTTTGACTCATCCCTCACGCTGCAGTATAAATATCTCCCACTTTCTATGCCTTTTAGCTTTGACAAAGGGTCATCTGGATTCGAAACGTCAGCTCTTTTCTCTCCTTAGAGATGCTGCCAGACCTGCTGAGGTTTTCCAGTGTTTTCTCTTTTGCTATCAGGTGGTGATCTGTCTGCTTGCTTTAGAGGTCCTACGTGACTTTACTAACAAAATACTTAATTAGCTGTAAAATACTTTGGGCTGCCCTCAGTGTATGAATGATGCTATATAAATGCAAGTCTCTCTTTGTTTTAATGCAGAGGCATGTGCCCTTTATATAACCTGCGCTGCACAGAGCCTGGGAGTATTTGATTTATCTATTTATTCAATTGATTTATCCGTAGCTCAGCAAATAGCTTCACATAATAGGAGAGAGTAAAATGCTATATTGCTCTGACAGTGTGATACAGCTATGCAATTTACGGCAGAGTGATGCTCAAGTGGTCATTTTAAGATTTGAGTTGAGAAAGCCAATCAAACTTTAAAACCCAATTAAAATTTAAAACCCATTTCAAGATGGGATAGTGACAGATGTAACAAGACTTGTTAAAGTGATATTCAAACAGTGATAATGAACAGTCCATTTCATATTGATGTAACTTGCAGGGGTAAAAAATAAATTCATGTTAATTTTTCTGTTAGTGTCTCCTGAAGGTGATGGCCCCTTGGTGGCTGACAATTCTATCCTGCAGCAACTTCCAAAATAGTCATTACTTCTCTCTGAATCCAAGCAAATATTTTACCAATGGGGAATTACAGACAATTCTATCTTTACTGAATCACCACAACGTCAGTCTGTGCACTTGATTCACAACTACAGACATAAACGCACGTATACATAAATGTGCACATAGATGCAGATATACTACATACACACACACACATTCATAGATGTGCACGTGCAAAAACACATCAATGTCCACACACACACATATAAACTCACACATGTATGTGCACACATATACTTCTACAGATGCACCATAGAAAGCATTATTTCTGGTTGTATCACAGCTTGGTACGGCTCCTGCTCTGCCCAAGACTGCAAGAAACTACAAAAGTTTGTGAATGTAGCCCAATCCATCACGCAGACCAGCCTCCCATCCATTGACTCTGTCTACACTTCCCTCTGCCTCGGCAAAGCAGCCAGCACAATTAAGGACCCCAGCACACTGGACATTCTCCCTTCCGCTTTCTCCCGTCGGGAAAGAGACACAAAAATCTGAGGTCACGAAACATCCGACTCGAGAACAGCTTCTTCCCTGCTGCTGTCAGACTTTTGAATGGGCTTACCTTGCATTGAGTCGATCTTTCTCTACACCCTAGCAATGCCTGTAACACTACATTCTTCACTCTCTCATTTCCTTCTCTATGAAAGCATGCTTTGTCTGTATAGCATGCAAGAAACGATACTTTCCGTGTGTACCAATACATGTGGGCTGAGAAAACAGCCTTGTGGGACACTGGTGTTGAGGATGATCGTGGAGGAGGTGTTGTTGCCTATTCTTACTGATTGTGGTCTCTGAGTTAGGAAGTTCAGAATCCAGTCACAGAGAGAGGTACTGAGGCCGAGGCCACAGAGTTTGGAGATGAGTTTTGTGAGAATAATGGTGCTGAAGGCTGAGCTGTAGTCAATAAATAGGAGTCTGACATAGGTGCCTTTGTTATCAGGGTTGAGTGCAGGGCCAGTGAGATGGCTTCTGCTGTGGACCTGTTGTGACAGCAGGCAAACTGTAGTGGATCCAGGTACTTGGGGAGGCTGGAATTGATTCGTGCCATGCATAACCTTTCGAAGCGTTTCATAATGATGGATGTCAGAGCCACTGGCCGATAGTCAGTAAGGCATGCTACTTGACTTTTTTCTAGATATTGGGATGATAGTTGTCTTTTTGAAGCAGGTAAGGACCTCAGATTGTTGTAAAGAGAGGTTGAAGATGTCTATGAATACCCCACACCAGCTGATTCACGCAGGATCTGAGTGCCCGTCTGGGTACCCGATCCAGGCCAGTCACTTTCCTTGGGTTGACTTTGAGAAAACTGCTTTGACATCTTCAATGGTGACCCCAGATACAGGTTCACCCATGGTTTCCAGGGTAAAGGGCATGCTCTTGCTGACCTCTTGCTCAAAACGGGCGTTGAACCCATTGAGCTCATCAGGGAGGGGTGCGTTGGAGCCGGTGATTTTACATGTCTTCGTTTTGTAGCCTGTTATGTCTTGCAGACCTTGCCATTGTCGGTGGGGACATTTAAAGATATTGGGTCAGATTTTACAGCCCCGCTCATCCCAAAACTGTAAAATCCTGCCCATGTTAACAGACATTTCCATTGTCTGCCCCTCGCCCACTCCGATTTCTGTGGCAGGCGGTGCAGTAAAATTCCGGCAATTAATGAATGCAAGTTGTTCTTGTAGAGTTGGCAGAGGCAGTGGTGCTAAGCGTGAAACAATGTTTTATTAATATAATTTCCTTTGAGCAATTGGGTGGCACGGCGGCACAGTGGTTAGCACAGCTGCTTCACGGCTCCAGGGACCTGGGTTTGATTCCCGGTTCGGGTCACTGTCTGTGTAGAGTTTGCACATTCTCCTCGTGTCTGCATGGGTTTCCTCCGGGTACTCCGGTTTCCTCCCACTGTCCAAAGATGTGCAGGTTAGGTCAATTGGCCACGCTTAAAAAAATATTGTTCCTTAGTGTCCTGAGATGCGTAGGTTAGTGGGTAAAATATGTAGGGATATGGGGTAGGGCCTGGGTGGGATTGTGTTTGGTGCAGACTCGATGGGCCGAAGGGTCTCTTTCTGCACTGTAGGGTTTGATGATTCTATGATTCTAGTATCTCACTCTCAAGAATCATCTAATCAATTCATGAAAAGGCTGTTCACTTTTCAATTGACTATGGCCAAGTTAAGTGAAAATGGGACTCACAAGGAGCCAAGCACAGGGAGGCAGTGGCTAGGGGTATTGTCACTGGACGAGTAATCTCTGGGGACCAGAGATTGAACCCCACCACAGCAGATTTTTTTATTCATTCATGGGACATGGGTGTCGCTGGCTGGCCAGAACTTATTGCCCATCCCTTGGAGGACGGTTGGGAGTCAACCACATTGCTGTGCCTCTGGAGTCACATGTAGGCCAGGCCAGGTAAGAATGGCAGATTTCCTTCCTTAAAGGACAAGATGATGAAATTTGAATTCAATAAAAATCTGGTCTTAAAAGTCTAATGATAAAGTCCATTGCTGATTGTTGTAAAAACCCACCTGGTTCACTAATGTCCTTTAGGGAAGGAAATTTGTTGCTCTTTCGAAGTCTGGTCTACATGTGACTCCAGACCCACAGCGATGTAGTTGACTCTCAAATGCCGTCAGGGAGGGGCACTAACGCTCGCTCAACCAGTGATTACCACATCCCATGAAGAAATAAGGAAAAGTGGATCAAGACAGAGAAAGGCGATTTTTATTCCTTTAACAGTAACATTGCAATATTCAGGTCAATGCACCCAACTAGAATGTCTTCCAGACTGTGGGAGGAAATTGGAGCACCCAGAGGAATCCCACACAGACACGATGTGAATGTCCATTGACTATTGGAAAGAAAGGTTGAAGATGTCTGTGAATACCTCCGCCAGCTGATCCGCGCAGGATCTGAGTGCTCATTCGGGTGCCCCATCCGGGCCTGTTGCTTTACGTGGCTTGACCTTCAAGAAAGCTGCACTGACATCTGCAATGGTGACCCGAGACACAGGTTCATCCAGGGCTTTCAGAGTGGAAGGCATGCTCTCGCTGACCTCTTGCTCAAAACGAGCATAGAATGCATTGAGCTCATCAAGGAGGAGTGTGTTGGAGCCAGTTTGCAAGGTGCAAACTCCACACAGACAGTGACCCAAGCTGGGAATTGTATCTGGATCCCTGGCACCGTGAGATAGCAGTACTAACCATTGCGCCTCCCGGTGTAAGCTCATAACAGCTGTATGTCCCTCAAGGGATGAAGAGGATAAGTGGGTAACTAATGGCAGAGTTCTACTAGAATGGCCAATGACAAGAATACAAGGATTCGGCAGTTGTCAGTCAAAGGTTATTTAATACAACTTCCAGTTAATATGTCCAATTAGAGCTTGAAACCTTACAAATGCAAAAAGAAACTGCTAAAAAAGCCTCATGAAATTAAATTGATGTGAGGATTGGTAAAACATGTGTTCCTACATGTCTTCCATGATTGTTTTTATCCAAGTCAGTGAGTTGTATACCAGAATACATGTCGATGTGAAAAAATTGTCACTTATGTGCGGAGAGTATCTCCTCTGTAAGTAGACAGCTGAAGAATTGCTGAATTGTGTAAATGGGACTGACAATCCTTCTTGTTTCTACAGATGACTTACTGGATTTATTTCAAAGCGTTTGCCAATTTTTTCTGCTCCATGATAATATTTATACTTTGCACTAAACGAACACAGCCTAATATAAAACAAAATTATTCTTACAGCACGCTGAGCTTTGAAGGAGATTTGAAAGGTGCTAACTGCAGGTATCGAACTGGCTGTCACTCTAGTAGGAGGCACTTGAGTAACAATGAACATTTATTTAGCCATTTGTTGGCACGTGCATCTCTCCATAGCCCACTGTCAATCTGTTATCCCTGCACTCGTGGAGCTCCGTAAACTTCTCGCACTGAATTCAAATCTACCATCAGGTTTTAAAGGATTTTAACCTTTGAGTACGATGTTTGAAATGGTTTAGTAAGGAGAACGCTTACCTTTGTGTCAGAAAGTAATAGGTTCACTTCTGAGGTTTGATTACATGCTTTAGGTTGATGCCCCCCACCAGTGCAATACTGTGGGGGTACTGCATTGTCAGCGATGCTGTAGGAGAGATGTTAAAACATAGGTGCAAACGATCACGTGACACTATTTCAAAGAATGTCTGGTGATCTCACCCTGGCCAATACTGGCCTCTCATTCACCATCCCCAAAATCAGATTACTTTGATCAGTATCTTAATGTTCTCTGTGGGATTGTACATAAATTTACTCCTCTGCTTTCTCCATTACAACAGGGAATACAATTTAAAAAGGATTCAATCGAGTGTGAAGCTGTTTGTGAGACCATTAGTGCATGCCTATCTTGTCGAAAATGAATAATCTAGGATCACACTTTACCTGATTCCCTTTTCTAATGACCTTGATGGAAAGGAAGATTGAACAAAGTTTTAGGGCGGATGGTGAATCAAATATTGCCTGCTTTACAATATTTCCCAAGGTCAAAGTTAACCCCCAGTCTTGACCTTCTTTTGTTGTGAGTTTGTGTCTTCAACACGGGATGGTTATTGAACCAATCTCTTTTGCAGGTATTCAATTGACCGGCACACCGACCTTGAGAGATTGTTCAACGTTAATGCTGATGATGGAAAAATAACCCTGGCTAAACCTCTGGACAGAGAGACTGACATTTGGCACAACATCACTGTCATCGCCACGGAAACCAGTAAGTATCAGGGTGGCCAGTTGCATTGTTAGAAACGTCAGGGTGAGTGTTGTAGATGATTGTTGACGGGGGTTATCTCTTGCAGCTCTGCATTGCTAAACTTAAGCTAAATACAGAGACTCGTGAAATTCAGTGTACTGATTTTAAGATGTGACTTTATTGGTCAAACAATTGAATGGGAGAATGATAGCCCAGCACTCCAGGTAGAGAATGCAGACAGCCCAATATCGCTGTGAAATACAATGCCTCCGTGAGGACAACTTTACATTTTCAAAATCATATTTCCCATCCTTCTGGGGGCATAATCCAGCAAACATTAGTACAAAACAGTCAATATCATCACTGCCACTAACTCCATCCAATAACAATACACATCCTGACCTCATGGGATCTCATTTGTCATTAATTTCGGACATTACCTCCCTTCTGTTGCCCAGCTTCACGGGACGCTGGACAGTGAGATGGGAGAACGATTCCTACCGACTCAAACCCGCGTGACATTTGTCTGACCCTGAAAAAATCCTTATGTCTGCCTTGTATCTATGTCATCATCTAGGAGCTATTCATCAAATTAGCATCAGTAGCCACCTTGTTCCCAACAACTGCTGATAAAGTAGCCACATTCAGTAGAACCATTGTCCTCTGGAATGCAGGCACTGTCTCCTACCTCATCAAGACCTGCTGTTTCTTGCCATTGACTGAAGTTTCACAAAATGTATTCTAAAAGCAAACTGTGTCCATTTTATGAATTCAACATACATGTTATAAATGAGAAAGACTCGTTATTCATACAGAGCTGTCTTCTACAGCAACAACTCTTGTCAGCGCTCTCTGTAGTCTAAGATCATTCACTCTTGTTTTGTTAATGTTCTCAAACCCACGATTATGTGTTTTATTAGCTTATTCTAGCCCCTCTGTATCAGTGACTGTCTTTAATGTTATCCAAAATGGATAGGAATAGAATTGATACGGAACATGAGATGGGCCATGAAACAACTTAATTACACCTATCTGAAATATGTATAAAATATAAACTTATCTCAGCATAAACTTCCGATCAACCTGACAGATTTATGATGGAAATTCCCACGTACATTTGTCACATGGCAGCAGCTCCACTGGCCAGATTAATGTACAGTCTGATCAGTATACATTGGAATTTTCCATTATAAATATGGAGACCCAAAGTCATGGTGGGAAAATAATTCAAGACAGAGCACGACTTTTAAATGGTTATTGAAATATTCATTCATGGGACGTGGCTGTCACTGGCTGACCAGCATTTATTGCCCATCCTTAGTTGCCCGAGGCTATGGCGCTGGAGTCACATGTAGGCCAGACCAGGTAAAGAACAGCAGATTTCCTTCCCTAAAGTGAACCAGATGTGTTTTTCCCGACGATCGACGATGGTTTCATTGTCATCAGTAGATTCTTAATTCCACATTTTTTTTAAACTGAATTCAAATTCCACCATCATTGTGGTGGGAAACAGAAAACACTGGAAAAAACTTAGCAGGTCTGGCAGCATTTATGGAGAGAGAAGCAGAGTTAACGTTTCAAATCTGGCTGATTTTTCTTCAGAATGTAGAAGATCATCCAGACTCGAAACGTTGGTGCACTATTCCCTCTCCACAGATGCTGCCTAACCTGCTGAGCTTTTCCATCATTTTCCAATTTTATCTCAGGTTTCCAGCATCTGCAGCATTTTGCTTTTACTTTATTGAAATATATTTGTCCACTCCAATGAAATTAACTCCTGAGCTTTTGACTCTTAGACCAGGAGACATCCTTTGGCCCAGTAATGATATTCTTGCCTCAGGAGTTAGCAGGTTCATGGCTCAAATCCCATGCAGTAACAGGACAATGATGTGGAGATGTCAGCGTTGGACTGAGGTGGCCACAATATGAAGTCTGACAACACCAGATTAAAGTCCAACAGGTTTATTGGGAATCACGAGCTTTCGGAATGCTGTTCCTTCAGCTGGTGAGTCTCCACTCAGCAACTGAAAAGGGCAGTGCTCTGAAAGCTCGCGATTCCAAATAAACATGTTGGACTCTAACCTGGTGTTGTCAGACTTCTTACTGTAATAGGACTAGCAAGGAGAGATTGAAGCTCTACCTGTGTTCTCAAGGTTGATGCCCAATATGATACCTATGTCCAAATGATGGCCTCTGGTTTGTGTTGTGCAGGCTTAAATAATCCTCCCGCCATTAACCCCAACTATCTGCCATGAAGATGCAAGGATCATTCACACCTACTGCATTGTTAAACAGCCTGTGGACCTTTCCACCACTTCAGACTATTGTCCAGTGAAAGAGTTTGAAGATGTGAAAATACATCCTGGTGACTCTTTTGCAATCCCCAAGTGCAACACGAAGGGAGATTGACCAGTCAATAATTAATGTATTCATGTCATGAACATTTTGGATATATAAAGCCTTCTCTCTTCCTGCAAATCTTATGAACAGTGACAGCTCTCTCCCAGCTTATTCCCTTGGTTTCCAATTCTTGTGGTTTCAGCCTACTCCCTGCATCTCGGCGGGTTCAGTTATTGGCAGTCAGCTTTGTACAAACAACTCCCCCCTCTCTCAATTCTCTGAGCTCAGCCCTTGTAGCTCAGGTGTTTGTCAGCGTATTGGCTATGAGACAGGACAAGAAATTCAGAGGCCTGAGTTAAGGGGATAATGGGGGAAAGTCCAAAGATGTGTGGGTTAGGTTGATTGGCCATTCTAAATTGCTCCTTAATTGTCTGGGGGATTTGCAGGGAAAGTAGAAGTGGTTACTGGGTGGGAATGTTGTTGGTGCAGGCTTAATGGGCCAAATGGCCTATTTGATTTGATTTGATTTGCTTTATTACTGTCACATGTGTTAATATATAGTGAAAAGCATTGTTTCTTCTGTGCTATGCAAAGCATACCATTCATAGAGAAGGAAAAGAAGGAGTGCAGAATGTAATATTACAGTCATAGCTAGGGTGTAGCGAAAGATCAATGTAATACAAGGTAGGTCCATTCAAAAACCTGCTGGTAGCAGGGCATAACCTGACCTTGAGTCAGCTGTACATGTTTTCAGACTTTTTTCATATTTTTCCAATGGAAGAAGGTAGAAGAGAGTATGTCCTGGATGTGTGGGGTCCTTGAGAATGCTGGCTGCTTTCCTGAGGCAGTGGGAAGTGTAGATGGAGTCAGTGGGCGGGAAGCCAGTTCGTGTGATGGGACAGCACTATGTTCACAACCTTTTGTAGCTTCTTGCAGTCTTGGTCCAAGCAGGAGCCATATCAAGCTGTGATACATCCACTTCTACGCTGTAGGGATTCTGTATTTCTATGTATCAAAAGAGCATGAAGTCTACGAAAGTAGAATGAGAATTTTAATTCAACATTTTGTATTCAAAAATGAAACCGGGAATAAGAAGCTCGTACCTTCAAGTTTATTTATTAGTCACAAGTAAGGCTTACATTAAGAAACTGTGCAATGAAGTTACTGTGAAATTCCCCTAGTCCCCACAGTCCAGCACCTGTTTGAGTCGATGCACCTAACCAGCACGTCTTTCAGAATGTGGGAGGAAACCGGAGCACCCGGAGGAAACCCGCACCGACACAGGGAGAACGTGCAAGCTCCAATCAGATAGTGACCCAAACCGAGAATCGAACCCAGGTCCCTGGCACTGTGAAGCAGCAGTGCTAACCATTGCGTCACCCATACCTGTAGAAGGACCCATGAAATTATTGGATTGTTATAAAAACTCACCCTGTTCACTAATGCCTTTTAAGGAAGGAAATCATCCGTTCTTACTCAGTCTGCCCTAAGGTAACTGATTAAAGCAGCCATAGTGACATTGGGTGGGGGGATCATTCCGCTGTGTGTGGTTATGACGTGCAATGAACTGACAGAGGGTTTGGTGGAAAAAGTCTCAATTGTGGTTTCCAAAGGAGAGTTGGATAATTCTCTGAAGTAAGGAATAAGTGCAGGGCTACAGGGGAAAGACAGCATGATTGGGACTGGGTCGGTTGCTCATGTAGAGATCTGGCTTGGAAGCAATGAGCATTTGTGCTGTAACCATTTTCTAATTTGACATGTGGCTTTAGACTCACAGCAATGTGGTTGACTCTTAAATATCCTCTGAAGTGGCTTGGCAAGCCACCAGTTGTATCAAACTATCTATATGTGCACACTTCAAAATAAGTTAGGGGCAACGTTGTCAGGGATGCACACTGCCTGTGGATATTGTTTTTAATTCTATTAACTTAAAGAAAATTTTCTGTTAAATCGTTCCTTCACCAATCATCTCTGGAGACAAATGTTCTGTTCATTCCATTTGCCACACTCACACTAGGGTGGCATGATGGCACAGTGGTTAGCACTGATGCCTCACAGTGCCAGGGAACCGGATTTGATTCCCGGCTTGGGTCATTGTCTGTGTGAAGTCTGCACATTCTCCCCATGTCTGCGTGGGTTTCCTCCAGGTACTCCGGTTTCCTCTCACAGTCCGAAAGGCGTGCTGGTTAGATGCTAAATTCTTCCTCAGTGTACCCGAACAGACGCCAGAGTGTGGCGACTAGGGGGTTTTCACAGTAACTTCATTGCAGTGTTAGTGTAAGCTGACTTGTGACTAGTAAATAAATAAACTTCTTTAAAATTTTAAAAAGAAACACATTCCTATCAACTTCACTCTTTGTCCTTTCCCCTCAGTTGCTGAGTTCAACTGGCCAATTTGATTGGGTCTGATTTGAATATTTGTGCATTGCATTTCCCCACTTGCTACTGGTCAGTAATGAAAACCCTGAGAGCATATCTTACCCCTCAGCATAGAGCAAGTAACATGCATTAGAATGCTACCAACTTCTGGTCTACTTGAGTCCAAGTTCCTTAGCAGCGAAGAGACCACAAACTTGGCTTGCTATAATACAATGAAACACGCTCGCAGCTTGAGTATTCAAGCCGGCTAAAAATAATTCCCTTTTCTTCAACCTGTTTCAATGAACAATTAGAAGCTGCCTCAAATTAATGTTTGCATTTCAGATTGAAGTGAAATATTTGCCAGTTCATTTGGAGGAATTTACATCGATTTCTCTCGGTGCTTTCTCCCTGGGACTAAATGTAGCTATTGTTTGCTATTTGCTTTGTTCAACATTGATTTAAACATCCTGTATTTATGAAGTGACAGGTTTGCATTTTAATGAGTTGGGAAAATATTTGTGAAGGAAAATTTCACCTGCTAGAGTGAAAAAATATACCTTGAGCACAACCTGCTGTGCTTAATCTTTTGTAACAGAGTCATAGGGTGGATGAGATTGTAAAAGCCCACCCAAAGCCAATGGAGATTTCTGTTCTATGAACCTCGCATGCTCTGATTCTGTGGTGGTGAGGTGGTAGCGTTCCGGCCATAGAGTCATAGAGGTTTACAGCATGGATACAGGCCCTTCAGCCCAACTTGTCCATGCTGCTCAGTTTTTCCACTAAACTAACTCCAATTGCCCATGTTTGGCCCATACCGCTCTGTACCCATCTTACCCATGTAACTGTCTAAATGCTTATTAAAAGACAAAATTGTACCTGCTTCTACTACTACCTCTGGCAGCTTGTTCCAGACACTCACCACACTCTGTGTGAAAAAATTGCCCCTCTGGATCCTTTCATATGTCTCCTGTCTCACCTTAAACCTATGCCCTCTTGTTTTAGACCTTTGGGTTTAGACTCTCCTGTCTTTGGGTTTAGACTCTCTACCTTTGGGTTCAGACTCCGCTACCTTTTGGTTCAGACTTCCCTACCTTTGGGTTCAGACTTCCCTACCTTTGGGTTCAGACTTCCCTACCTTTGGGTTCAGACTTCCCTACCTTTGGGTTCAGACTCCCCTACCTTTGGGTTCAGACTCCGCTACCTTTGGGTTCAGACTCCCCTACCTTTGGGTTCAGACTCCGCTACCTTTGGGTTTAGACTCCCCTACCTTTGGGTTCAGACTCCCCTACCTTTGGGTTCAGACTCCCCTACCTTTGGGTTCAGACTCCCCTACCTTTGGGTTTAGGCTCTCCTACCTTTGGGTTTAGGCTCTCCTACCTTTGGGTTCAGACTCCCCTACCTTTGTGTTTAGACTCCCCTTCCTTTTAGTTCAGACTTCCCTACCTTTGGGTTTAGACTCCCCTACCTATGGCCTTATGTTTGGCCAATGTTTTTTTAGTTGGAGAATCCCAGTGACATCTATTAGCCTCAATGACAATACATCACAGGTTGACCAGAATGATACCAGGGATTAAAGAGTTAATTTGTATTCCTTTGCATTTAGAAAGTTGAGGAATAAACTCACTGAAGTGAGTGAGTTAATTATGCCATTGCTGAGTTTCTCTGTCCCAGTTATCCTCATTTGCTTCGTATCCCATTGACATGTTTGCCCAAAAATTACTGTCAGCCTGAGTCTTAAAAGTTTCAATTTTCTCAGTATCCCCTCACTTGCTTTGGGGGAAGAGGGTCCGAGATTCAGATTCAATACAGAAGGACAATTCCTGCTGGCAGCAGAATCCATGAAATAGGAGTATAATCTTCAAATTAGACCTGGACCATTCAGGAGCAAAATTAGGATGGACTGTTTTACCCAAAGGGCAGTGGGAATCTGGAATTCTCCTTTCCAAAAAGGCTGTGCATTCTTGGGAGTCAGTTGAAGCCTGCGAATGGCACGGTGGCATAGTGGGTAGCACTGCTGCCTCACAGCGCCAGATCACAGGTTTAATTCCAATCTTCAGTGTCTGTAAACATGTTCTTCCCGAGTCTGTGTGGGTTTCCTTCGGGTGCTCCAGTTTACTCCCACACTCCAAAGATGTGCAGCTTAGGTGGATTAGCCATGCTAAATGTGTAAGTTAGGGGGATGGTTACGGGGCTAGCCCTGGGTGGGATGCCCTGTCGGAGAGTTGGTGCAAACTCAATGGGCCAATAGGCCTGCTTCTGCACTATTGGCATTCTATGCGACTGAGATCAGCAATTTTTTGAAAACAAATTTATCAAGGGATTACGTAACAAAGACAGACAAATGGAGAAGAGATACTGATCGATCATGACCTAGTTGAATATATAAAAAGCTCAAGGGACTGAATGACCTACTGCTGTTCCATTATAATGGTGAAACACTGAGGCTGAGGGTGCAGGACAATGTCAAGGTTAAAAAGAAGAGGAGGGGAGACAAATTAAATCAAGAAGCAATGTTTAGGTAATGCAAGGTTTGGATTTTAAAGACCTGCAGATCTAAAAAACAAACTTCAGGGATGCAGGAACATTCATAACTCTGAACTCATTTCTGCTCTCACTTTTCCCTCCCAACCAAAGGATGAACTGAGTTGCAAATATTTGTGCTACTCAATATCACTGGGTAGCCCACAGCAGCAGCAGAGCAAAAACTCATAGGAAATGGAGATTGTCTGTTGACAACTGAATATTCTTTAACCAAAAGAGAAAACACTGAGATATCTCAGCAGGTCTGGCGGCATCTGTAAGGAGAGAAAAGAGCTGATGTTTCAAGTCCAGATGATAAAGGGTCATCTATACTCAAAACGTCAGCTCTTTCCTCTCCTTACACTTGCTGCCAAACCTGCTGAGATTTCCCAATGTTTTCTCTTTTGGTTTCAGATTCCAGCATCCTGAGTATTCTTTAACCCTCTCCACTTGTCTCCAGCTGTTGACACAGTTGATCATTCTGTCCACCAGCAAAGCCTCTCTGCTGTCATCCAACTGATTGGGATTGCTCTCACCATACACTATTCATGGCTATTTAATCTCAACCAGCGAGTCACCTGCAGTGGCTTATTTTCCAGCTCTCACATTCTTAATTCTCGTCTTGAGGGCAGCATAGTAACACAGTGGTTAGCACTGCTGCCTCACAGTGCCAGGGACCCGAGTTTGATTTCCGGCTTGGGTCACCGTCCTGTGTAAAGTTTGCACATTCTCCCCGTGTCTGCGTGGGTTTCCTCCGGGTGCTCCGTTTTCCTCCCATGCTCCAAAGATGTACGGGTTAGATGGATTGGCCATACTAAATTGTTCCTTAGGATCGGGGTACTAACTGGGGTAAATGTATGTGGATACCATGACGTGGAGTTGGACTAGGGTAGGCAGAGTAACTAGTCTCACAACACCAGGTTAAAGTCCAGGTTTACAGCTCACTCACCTGATGAAGGAGCAACACTCCGAAAGCTCATGCTACCAAATAAACCTGTTGGATTTTAACCTGGTGTTGTGAGACTACCTACTGTATGTGGATACGTCCTGAGTGGGATCGTGGTCAGTGCAGACTCAATGGACCAAATGGCCTCCTTCCACACTGTAGGATTCTATATTTCTGTAATATGCTGTGTACCTCTCAAAGATCTATCCAAGTCCCTCATTTCCTACCTACCTGCTGCCCACATTGACAACTTCCACATCTGTAGGTGACACCCAGTTTTATTTCTACCTTCAACTCCCCCGCTATCTGTAAACTGTTTGTCTGACACACCCAATACTGGCCGAGTGGAAACTTTGTCCAACCAAATCTTGGGGAGATATACCACCAATTCCATTCCTTAGCCTCCAACATCATCCCTCTCCCTGCCAGCTGTTTGAGGCTGAACTAGATGCTTCACAATCTTGGTGTCATATTTGACTCTGAACTGAATTTTCGACCACATGTACATTGGCACAGCCGTCAACACTGCTGCCTCACAGCGCCAGAGACCCAGGTTCAATTCTGGCCTTGGGTCTCTGTCTGTGTGGAGTCTGCACATTCTCCCCTTGTTTGCGTGGGTTTCTTCCAGATGCTCCGGTTTCATCCCATTGTCCAAAGATGTGCAAATTAGGTTGACTGACCATGTTAAATTAGTTTTGGGGGATTAGCAGGGTAAATATGAGGGGTTATGGGAAGCAGGCCTGGGTGGAATTGTGATCAGTGCAGACTCAATGGGCTGAATGGACTCCTTCTGCACTGGAGGGATTCTATAATATCAATGAAATCACAAAGCCTGCCCACCCCAATAGTGAGAAAATTATCTGATTCTGCCCCTCCTTTATCTTTGTTTACTGAAATCCATATCCATGCTGTTTATATCTTGAAATTTGGTTATTCTATCAGGTGCCAGGCTGATCTTCTACATTTGACCTTCCGTAAGCTTGCGGTCATTCAAAACTCAGCTGCCTACCTTCTTACTCGCACCAAATCCTTTTTCCTCCATGGCCTCTGTGCTTCCTCACCAAGGTCACCTCTTCATTAAGGAGAGTCTCAACTTTAAATTCCTCATCCCTTTTCTCAAAGCCTTCTATTGCCTCACTCTTCTCTAACTCTGCAATTGCCTTCAACCTTTTACCTTCGGAGATATATCCTCTCCTCCAGTTCTGACCTATTGAGAATCCAATTTTCAGTAACATCCATAGCCATGCCTTAAGCTGACTAGGCCTCAAGCTCTCACTAAACATCTCTGCCTCTCTAATTCTCTGTTCTCCTCTTCAGACCCTCCTTCTCTTTATATGGCTTAGAGTCAAATTTTGTTTGACAATATTCCGAAGAAAGAACCTTGCAGCACTTGACCAGGTTAAAGGCACTAAATAGATACAAGTTGTTGCTGTTCTTTTGAAGTGTTAACTCATTATACCTTGTTTTTTTTTTCTGTCTTCAGGGAATCATAGCCAGGTGTCCCGTGTGCTTGTGGCTGTTAAGGTGCTGGATGTCAATGACAATGCTCCGGAACTTGCCTCACAGCCTGAGGCCTACCTATGCGAAAATGGAAAATCAGGGCAGGTGGGTACATCAATGCGGATGTTTAACAGGTTTGATGCCTGCGAATGGCCCCCAAGGCACACAGTCTCCGAAGAAAACCCGATTTGAGGAATTTGCCCATTGGACAGGAAACTGATGGGAGATTGGGTGCAGGCCCCTTCCCCCGCCCCTTCCCATCAAGGCAATGGGGAAATGAAGTTGGGAGAGGTGGAAAGCCCCTATCCCACCCAATCCAGTGGTTTTCCCACTCAGTGAATTAGGTCAAATTTACCACCATGCTGTAGGCCATTAGTTACATAAGATGATGCCATCAATGCTTTTGTAAACACCACTGTTATATTGCCTGGACACCACACCAAGTACAGTACTGAATAGTCAGGCTCAGGTTTGCTCTGTGGCTTAGAATCCCTGTAGTGCAGATGTGGCCATTTGGCCCATCAAGTCTACATTGACTCTCTGACAGTGTACCTTACCCAGGCTCCCTCCCCCTCTTTATCCCTGTAACCGTACATATACCCCATTGCTAACCCATCTAACCTACACATCTTGGGACACTAAGGGGCAATTTAGAATGATTAATCTGCCTAACCTGCACATCCTTGGTGTGTGGGAGGAAACCCACTCAGATAAGGGGAGAACATGCAAACTCCAGACAGATAGCTGCCCAAGGCCAGACTTGAACCTGGGTCCCTGGAGTTGTGAGGTAGCAGTGCTAACGTTGTGCCACTGTGCCTGTGTTGGTTCGCTGAGGGCAGCAACAGCTATGGTACAACTGTCAACAATTCATGCATAGGAGAGGGAACCAGGCAAACCTGTTGTTAGGTCATTGCTCCTGACTGTTCTATATTTGGAGAAGTCATCCCTCAAGGATCAAATAGCCTGATGAGTACAAATGTTGGGCGTTGAATACTCAGTACAAGGATGTACTGAGAGAGTGCTGCACTGCCATAATCACTGTCTTTCAGGTCAGACCGTAAACCAAAGTCCCGCTTGCCATCTCAAGTAGATGCATAGCATCCAATGTGATTTCAAGGACTGGGCAGTCCTGCCAAGATCACTGAGCAATTTTTACCCCTCAACTAAAATCGTAAGGGAAATAAAAGATTATCCAGCCATTTGTTTAATTGCTACTTGTGGGAGCTTGCTGTGTGCAAATCAGCTGCCCTCTTCCTCCACCTTAGAACAGTGCAGACACTTCAAAATCCCTCACCTGGTCTCGCGCCACCCTGAAACAGATCCAACTGGCACCTCCTGTGTGTGGAAGGTCTGTTATAACATTCCCGAAAAGACAGCAGCCATTAAAACAGGAGCTCATCTGCGCCAGTGTGTCTGTCACACGGACAAAAAACGTGGCAAAGTTCTTCCTTACTCGCTCCCAGGAGGTGACATTGATTACCCACCTCTGTTTCCCCAGAGAAACCGGCTGCTTGTTGAAGTAGCTTGTTAGCCAGCTATCCTGGTGTGGGAAGGAGGTCACATGTCAGATGAGATTTTACCAGCAGGTCCCAGTGGTGGCACCAAATGCCAGCATCTTTGCTGCCTTGGCAACACCGCCACTTGTGGACTTCCACTGAGGTAGCAGGGAGCCCGAAAGGGAACCTCCATTTTGAGGCTGGAGGCGAAGGCAGTTAATTGTCCCGCTGGGTGCCAGGCAAGGAGGCCCCGGCATCCCTGCCTGGGAGGGAGGTGGTAGCCCCTCCAATAATGGCCACTTTGGCGAAGGTGATGTGGGCCACCAACCAAAGCAATCTTTATGTTTAAGTGTTTTGACTTTCCCGGCAGCCGGCTTTGCTCTCCTGAAGGCTGATTATGCCGGGCTATCATTCACACTGGCGGGATCTTTCTGTTCTGCAGACAACAGCCCCAACCCGTGTTGGAGGGCGTTAACAGTGAGAAAACACATTGACGAGGGTGGGACTAGAAGGTCCCACCACCAGCCGTTGGCAAACTGCTTCTGCCACTGCAAAACGTGCTGTAGGAGAGGGGCTCCCGTAGTCTCGACTGGGCTCAATTTTGATGACCACAGTTCAAAAGTAACTTGCTGTCACTGCCTGTCAAGCCAGGCATGTGATTGACAAATACGTACTTGGCATGAGGGACAAGGGGTGGCATGGTGGCACAGTGGTTAGCACTGGTGCCAAGGACCCAGGTTCAATTCCAGCCTTGGGTCACTGTCTGTGCGGAGTCTGCACGTTCTCCCCGTGTCTGTGTGGGTTTCCTCCCACACTCCAAAGATGTATGGGTTCGGTTGATTGACCATGCTAAATTGCCCCTTATTGTCAGGAGGATTAGTGGGTGAAATATTTGGGGTTACAGGGACAGGGTTTGGGTGGGATTGTGGTCAGGTCAGACTTGATGGGCTCCTTCTGCAGTGTAGGGATTCATCCCTGTGGAATGATAGCCCAGATAATCAGCCTTCAGGAGACCAAAACTGGCTGCTGAGAAAGTCAAAACGCTGAAGCATAAAAATTGCTTTGGTTGGTGTCTCTATAAGCAACATCATGAAAGCTCTCCTGTTAGAGAATTCCTCTGGCTCGTAGTTCATTTGAACTTACCCGCTCGGGCCAAAACTATGTTTGCATTTCGGCTGGAAAAACACTACCCTTGACCGAGTCCCGCACCTTTCTGTTGTGTTTAGATTCTATTGTCAATGCTTTACTGCTCATTTAATCATTAACAGGTCATTCAGACAGTGAGTGCCACAGACAAGGATGACCCAAAGGCTGGACAGTACTTCTTCTACAGCCTGGCACCGGAGATTTCCAGGAACCCTAACTTTACGATCAAGAACAACGCAGGTAAACATGTTTTGACAGCTAAGCGCTGAGAGCCGAGTCTCTATGTCAAATCGTCCCGCCAAACAGCAGTGACACAGCCAGCAAGCAATCAGGACTGCTCAGGTTCTGTGGCAGTGCCTTTCAATCTTAATTACAGCTCAGAGTAATTAGCTGAAGGACTGTTCTTTCAGAGGATAATTGTCACCCTGGCAGCACTTGAGGGATAAACCAACCCACCACATCTGAGCACTTTTCCTTTGGTCTTATTACCCCTTCTCTACATAGTGGGAAAAGTTGCATACGGGAGCATTGACATCAGCAAGGATAATGTACTTTGAAAGAATAAATATGACACCTCACATATTTTTAGTCTATGTTAACAAAGACCAAATAACAGTACAGTACAGGAACAGGCCCCCCGGCCCTCCAAGCCCTCGCCAATCACCGATCGAAACCAACTGCTTATATCCCTCTATCCTCTGTTTGTTCATATACCTATCAAGATAAGTCTTAAATGAGGCTAATGTATCTACCTCAACCACCTCACTTGGCAGCGCATTCCAGGCACCCACTACCCTCTCCCCCCATCCCCCCTCCACACCCTCTCCCCCCCATCCGTCCTCCACACCTCTCCCCCCATCCCCCCTCCTCTCCCCCCATCCGCCCTCCACACCCTCTCCCCCCATCCCCCTCCACACCCAGTCCCCCACACTCACCTTGACAACCTCTCCCCCAACCCCCCCGTCCACACCCTCTTCCGCCTCCACTCCCCATCCACACCCTCTCTGCCCATCCCCCCCCCCACACCCTCTCCCCCCCATCCGCCCTCCACACCTCTCCCCCCATCCCCCCTCCACACCCTCTCCCCCCATCCACCCTCTACACCCTCTACCCCCATCCCCCTCCACACCCTCTCTGCCCATCCCCCCCCCACACCCTCTCCCCCCCATCCGCCCTCCACACCCTCTCCCCCCATCCACCCTCCACACCCTCTACCCCCATCCCCCTCCACACCCTCTCCCCCCATCCCCCTCCACACCCAGTCCCCCCATCCCCCTCCACACCCTCTCCCCCCATCCCCCTCCACACCCAGTCCCCCACACTCCCCTTGACAACCTCTCCCCCAACCCCCCCGTCCACACCCTCTTCTGCCTCCACTCCCCATCCACACCCTCTTCTGCCTCCACTCCCCATCCACACCCTCTTCCGCACCCACTCCCCATCCACACCCTCTCTGCCCATCCCCCCCCCCACACCCTCTACCCCCCATTCCCCCTCCACATCCTCTCCCCATCCCCCCCTCCACATCGTCCCCCAGCCCCAACTCCTCCACAACCTCTGCTGTCCCCAACACCCCTCCACACCCTCGACCGCAGCGCCCTGCACACCTTGTCCTGCCGCCAAGCCCCTCCACACCCTTTCCCCCCACCTCCTCTCCACACCCTCTTCCCCCCAACCCCCACTCCACACCCTCTCCCACCCCCACACCCCTCAACACCCTCTCCCGCCCCCCAGATCCCTTCCCACACCCTCTCCTGCCCCCCACCTCCCTCTCCACACCCTCTCTTGCCCCCACCTCCCTCTCCACACCCTTTCCCGCCCCCACCCCCCCTTCCACATCATCTCCTGCTCCCCCTCCCAAACCCCCCCATTAAGGGGTGCCACATTCCTACACTGCGCACCTTTATTGTGCCATTTACACATTCCCATTTCTCAATGGCACTATTAGCACCTGACTGAAACCCGGCTCAGGATTGATATTGCGACAGAGAACTAACCACGGAGGCCGGTGACGTGGAGTTGGCAGCTGCCCACCTACAATAACCGTGACGGAGTGAAAATCCGGCCTGAAGCTTTGGTTTCAACTGCTTAAGGATTTTTAGTAAAGAAAGACTGGCAGAAGTGCAAAGGCCATCCCCATGGACCAAAGCGACAGCTCAACATTTTGAACTGGAATAAGAATTGTAAAGTCGGCTTTGGGAGTTGAGAGGTAGTGGAGTTGCCAACAAACTTTGCAAAATGTAGATAAATTGACAGTTTTCTAAAATCATGGGGGAAAAACTTTGCAATCCATTCCACCAAGTGACTCCCAACAAAATTGGCAGCAAAGGTCATTCATCCCCGCACATCAATCTACGATGGCAGTCTGATAATAATAACAGCTAATGAATTACTTTCAATTCCCCCCAGCAGTAACCTGCACTCCTCCACAGGATATTGGAGCCAGCATCAAACCTGGCCATCGATTGCCATCTGAGCGTGTGTAAGGGACCTGTGCAACAGGGTGTGGCATGGGTAGCAAAAAGACATCATGTAGAGTTGTGATTGCATCAGCAGCGCCATATTTGATCCTGGCAGCTGCCTACTCTGGCACTCGCTGCAAAACACTCGTGGGGTGATCTTACCAGCTCCTCCCACCAGTTGATTGTTGTGGTGTGCTGGTAAGATCACGAAAGAAGCAAAAAACTGGGTTTGTGACGGGCTTTTTTGCCTCTCACCATGATACTGGCACTGGATAGCCAGCATAATTAGCCTCACTAGGGAGGAACACAAGACTGATTTACATATTTATTTTCTAATTTTAATATTATTAGTGAGCCTGGGACACAATCATCCAGGATCACTTGCCTTAAGGGCCTCACCGGTGGAGATCTTTATCCACGAGAATCAAGTATGGTCCCCACCAATGGGAACCTGATGTGATGGCATCATCAGTGGGACTGGAGGCCATTCAACCCCTTCAGGTGGTTGGGGAAGGAGAGGTCATTGCCCATAGGGCATTTGGCAGCACCCAGCAGGTACCCTGGCACTGCCCACCAGGCACCAGGCCGTGCCAAGTTGTGGGACCGATAGGGAGGCCTGAAGGAGAGGCACAGCATGGGAGCTACACACTCTGCATCGGGGTTTGTCGGGGTAGCGAATGAACGGCGGGGGGTGTTAACGGGGGCGGCGATTGATAGGCGGGTGAGGAATGAAGTAAGAGTCTTCTTCAGAATTGAATATTAACAATGTTCCACACCCCCTCTCCCACATCCCCTCATACCACCCCCTTCCCCCAACGCACCTCCCCACCGCAGCATGTTGTTAAGGTGGCAGAGGTGGCCCCACCATTGGCCGGCAGTAGTATTGTCCAGTCCCACCACTGTCAGTGGGGTTTCTATCTGCTCACAGCATCCACTGCTGGAGTATCCATGGTGGCGGGTCACCGTCGGCAGGACTGGAAGATCCCTTTGGTGGGAGCAAGCTGGAAAATCCCACTCATTATCTCTGTTTCTCTTGCCACCGATGCCAGACCTGCTGAGCATTTCCCACAGTTTCTGTCTTTATTTCAGATCTCCAGCATCAGGGCTGTGCTTTTAATGCTGGGTGGATGTGGAGGCTTTGGAGAGAGTATAGGTTGGTTAGGCCATATTTGAATATTATGTCCAATTCTGGTCACCATATTATCAGAAGGATATGGAGGCTTTGGAAGGAGTACAGAAAAGGCTTACTAGAATGTTGCATGTTATGGAGGGTATTAGCTATGAGAAGAGATTGAATAAACTGGGATTGTTCTCCCTGGAAAGACGGAGGCTAAGGGGCGACCTGATAGAAGTTTATAAAATTATAAGGGGTATAGATAGATAGGATGAACACATGTAAGCTTTTCCCCAAGGCAGAAATGACAATTACAAGGGCCCTAGTTCAAGGTAAGATGGGATGGGTACAGAGGAGATGTGAACATAAGAACATAAGAACATAAGAAATAGGAGCAGGAGTAGGCCATCTGGCCCTTCGAGCCTGCCCCGCCATTCAATAAGATCATGGCTGATCTGTCGTGGCTCAGTTCCACTTTCCCGCCCTCTCCCCATAACCCTTAATCCCCTCTCTTATCAAAAACCCATCAACCCGCTTCTTAAAAATATTTAGCGAGGCAGCCTCCACCACTTCAACGGGCAGAGAATTCCAGAGAATCACCACCCTTTGAGTGAAGAAGTTCCTCCTCAACTCCGTTCTAAACCGCCCCCCCTTTATCTTGAGGCTGTGCCCCCTAGTCCTACTGTCTTTTTTGAGCGGGAAGAGTCTCTCCACCTCTATCCTATCCATCCCATTCATCATCTTATACGTCTCAATGAGATCTCCCCTCATTCTTCTAAACTTTAACGAGTACAAGCCTAGTTTATTCAGCCTCTCCTCATAGCTCAACCCCCTCAACTCCGGTATCAGCCTAGTAAACCTCCTCTGCACTCCCTCCAAGGCCAAAATATCCTTGCGCAGGTGCGGCGCCCAAAACTGCACACAGTACTCCATGTGCAGGGGTATGTGCAGGGGTAGTTTTTATACAGAGGGTGGTGGGAGCATGGGGTGCACTGCCAAGTGAGATGGTTGAAACAGGAAGTTAGCCGCATTTAATCTGGATAAACATATGAAGAGATGGGGAATAGAGGGATACAGACAGTTGGTCTAGATAGGACAATGCAATCGGCACAGGTTTGGAGGGCCGAAGGGCCTGTTCCTGTGCTATATTGTTCTTTGTTAGTTCTTGGGTTCCAAGCATTTCAAACTGCTATGGAAAACCACGTCACTCGTTGAAATAACTTGTTAAGCTGAAGTGATTTAAAACTGCAAGCTATTCAAATATATTTTGAAGAAAAAGAAAAGCACAATTAAACTGAAAATACTATGGCAAGATTCTTCTGCCGGATTGTACAATGGTCCCAACAGACCACTTCTTACCAGTTCCTATAAATAGGACTGTGAAGATGACTAATTATTAAACAAGTCAACCCAAAAATTATGTATTCAGTGAGTCCCTTCTATGCTGAAAGTCAAAGAATAAATTAAAGAGGATGGAAAGAGATACGGAATTGGAAAGAGAAAGTGGATGAGCAGAGATAGAAAGTGCACAAAAGGGCAAATGGGTGATCCAGAAGGATGGATTTTAGCTGCAAAGTCAGCAACAGTAATAACAAGGCAAGTGAAAGGAAGAGAGTGAGCAAATTAAAATTTTCAGGAAGAAGGAATTAAAGAGCCAGAAAATCAAAATTGACATGGAACTGAAGAGAGGAATCTGTGAAATGGAGCAGAAATGTCAAGTCAAGCAGGCAAATATCTAGAAATAAGAAAGATAATTCGACAGAGTTATACTCCCAGTGAGGATCCATGCACACGTCGCAATGTTCAGTTTGCACTGAAGTGTTGTGTATAAGAGAATCACAGGGAAGTGTTGAATTAAAACAGTTGAGTGAAATGCTAGTTATTAACTCTGGAACCTGAATCTAAATACAGTTCAGACTGAAGGGGGCATGGCCTCAAAATAAGGGGGGAGCAGATTTAAGACTGAGTTGAGAAGGAACTTCTTCACCCAAAGGGTTGTGAGCGGGTGGGTAGGTGGAGCTGAGTCCACGAAAAGATCAGCTGGCCTAACTCCTGCTCCTAGTTCTTATATTCTTATGACTGCAATGGAAGGAGGATGTAAGAAGAATGAGTGAGGGTCTAACATATGAATGCAACACCCACCAGGCCTAACAGACTATGCAAGAGTGTATTTTTCTTTATTATTCAATCCTGGGATGTGGGTGTCACTGGCTGGGCAGCATTTATTGCCCAGACCAGAGGGTATTTAAGAGTCAACCACATTGCTGTGGATCTGGAGTCACGTGTCAGCCAGACCGGATAAGAGTAAATTTCCTTCCCTAGTGAACCAGATTTTTTTTTACGACAATCGACAATGATTTCATGGTCATTGCAGACTGTTAATCCCATCTGGGATTTGAACCTGGGTCCCCAGAACATTTATTTGCAAGAACAGGCAGTTCCCCTGCTATTTCGGCTAACATTCCACAATTAACCTGGGTCTCTGGATTACTAGTCCAATGACTATGCTACTGAGCTACGGCCTCCCCTGTGGGCTCTAAGTCAAGTTTGTGAAAGCATGAGGGGCCTAATGTGAGCACATTGCACAGTCAGGCACGCCTAAGGACTTGCCATAGCCATTTTTCAACCATCCCTGCGCCCTCCCTGCCCCCCTCCACCCGAGTTGGACACCTCATTGTTGGGTAGGAGTTCTGCCAAGAGACCCCCTAAAGATCCTGAGCTCCAGAAAATCAGCCAGGAGTCACAATCGTCACTTTTTTTTTTAAAGAGAACAAGCTTCTTTCTGTAACCAATCTTCATAAATTTGAGTCATAACTTTCTTGGTTTGCTTCATTGAGTGAATACTTGCATTCCAGCTTCAGGTTAACACAGTTAATAGCTTTGGAGCCATCGAGTCCACAAATGTGAGTATTTTTTTTTAATTCATTCGTGGGACATGGGCGTCGCTGGCTGGCCAGCATGTATTACCCATCCCTAGTTGCTCTTGAGAAGCTGCCTTCTTGCAACTGAATGGTTGCTAGGCCATTTCAGAGGGCAGTTGAAAGTCAGCCACATTGCTCTGGAGTCACATGTAGGTCAGACCAGATAAGAACAGCAGAATTCCTTCCTTGATGGACATTAGTGAACCAGATGGGTTTTTCTGACAATCGACAATGCTTTCATGGGTCATCAGTAGATTCTTAATTCCAGATAATTTTATTGAATTCAAATTCTACCACCTGCCGTAGCGGAAATCGAAACCTGGTCCCCAGAACATTAACTGATTTGATTTGATTTGATTTATTATTGTCACATGTATTAACATACAGTGAAAAGTATTGTTTCTTGCATGCTATACAGACAAAACATACTATTCATAGAGAAGGAAACGAGAGGGTGAAAATGTAGTGTTACAGTCATAGCTAGGGTGGAGAGAAAAATTAACTTAATGCAAGGTAAGTCCATTCAAAAGTCTGACAGCAGCAGGGAAGAAGCTGTTCTTGAGTTGGTCGGTACATGACCTCAGACTTTTGTACCTTGTTCCTGATGGAAAAAGATGAAAGAGAGAATGTCAGGATTGCATGGGATCCTTAATTATGTTGGCTGCTTTGCCGAGGCAGTGGGAAGCGTAGACAGAATCAATGGATGGGAGGTTAGTTTGTGTGATGGATTGGGCTGCATTCACAACCTTTTGTAGTTCCTTGCTGTCTTGGGCAGAGCAGGAGCCATACCAAGCTGTGATACAACCAGAAAGAATGCTTTCTATTTTGCATCTATAACAGTTGGTGAGAGTCGCAGCTGTCATGCCAAATGTCCTTAGCCATCTGAGAAAGTAAAGGTGTTGGTGGGCTTTCTTAACTATAGTGTTGGCATGGGCGGACCAGGACAGGTTATTGGTGATCTGGATCCCTAAAAACTTGAAGCTCTTGACCCTTTGTACTCTGTCCCCGTTGATATAGACATGTGAATGTTCTTCATTATGCTTCCTGAAATTGATGACAATCTCCTTTGTTTTGTTGACACTGAGGGAGATGTTATTGTTGCCACACCATTTCACCAGATTCTCCAGTTTCTGGATTGATAGTCAAATGAAAGTACCATTAGGCCACCATTACCCTGCTCTTGGTCTCAGGTTTGAGTTTAAAGCAGTACTGAGTGAGTTCAGCATTCATTTGCAAGAACAGAAAATTCCTCTGCTAGTTTGGCTAACATTTAACAATTAACCAAAACCGCAAACTTGGCTTAGCCATTATATTTACTCTCAATTGGACTTAGCTTGGCACAAATTGTTTTTTTTATATGTTTCCCTACATAACAGCAGTTAATGCACTTCAATACTAATTTAGTTGGAGATGAAGAGTTTTGGAAATTTTAAGTCACTGAAAATTACTTTGTAAATACAGATTCTTTCCCTTCTTACTGCAATTGAAGAGGAGGCGATGGCCGAGTGGTATTATCGTGAGACTATTAATCCAGAAACTCAGCTAATGTTCTGGGGACCCAGGTTGGAGTCCCGCCCTGGTAGGTGGTAGAATTTGAATTCAATAATAAGTATCTACATTTAAGAATCTGATGATGACCATGAAACCATTGTCGATTGTCGGAAAAACCCATCTGGTTCACTAATGCCCTTTAGGGAAGGAAATATGCCATCCTCATCTACTCTGGCCTGCATGTGATGCCAGAGCCATTGCAATGTGGTTGACTCTCAACTGCCCTCCAAGGGTAACTAGGGATGGGCAATAAATGTTGGCTAGCCTCTGACATCCATGTCCTGGAAGTGAATTTAAAAAAAAACTCACCTTTCCCCAATTTTTTGTCATGGCCTCTGCTCCTGGGATGACTTCCCAATGTTGTGTATCCTTTCATCAGAACATAGAACATAGAAAAACTACAGCCCATCAGGCATTCATTAAATTCCATCCTCAAATTTTCTGCCATTAACTTCCCATCCTGAAAATTCCCGATCGCTACCTCTTATCCGCAAATATCCTGTGGATGTCTCCATCCCCAAATTTCCCGTCACTACCACCCATCTTGAGTGTCCCGTCCAAGATGCTGCAAGTTTCCCACGGCTATCCACAAGGCTCACATTTCTTTGTTGCAACTTCCCAATGGACAGCACGGTGGCACGGTGGTTAGCACTGTTAGGTGGGTGTAGGTTAGGTGGATTGGCCATGCTCAACTGCTTCATAGTGTGAGGGGGACTAGCTAGGGTAAATGCATGGCAATGTGGCCTGGGTGGGATTGTGGTCGGTGTAGACTTGATGGGCCGAATGGCCTCTTTCTGCACTGAAAGGATTCTGTGAACTTCCCAATCTCTATCAAGAAGTAAGAAAGTCCTTCAAACCCTCAGACATACCTTTAATGATCTTGGCATCCCGAACCAGATCAGTCTAGTCTCAGTGGAGCCTGAATGTATATGCCTGAGCTATGAGGGGCTCCGAGGTTTAATTCCTGCAGGAGCTTCAGATTCTGTTTGTGTACATCTCACTGAAAGAACAATGAAAATGGATGAGTTAGCTTGGAAAATTACAGAATTATGAACATCATGTTTTTAATTAATGGCTATTAGCAATCACCATCCTAAGCTTACACATGTAATTACACAGCGATTTGAAGGGAAAGAGATGGCATTTTTGTTCTCTCTGCATTAGTGAGTCCCTCCCTCCCAATGTTCTCACTGGAGAAATTACTAATTCATCATTTTTAATGATACATGGGTGGGTTCCCAATTAGTCAGAACGTAAGAAACACAGCCCCTTGGTAGCACGATTTCTAACAATGAGGTTATTTTTTTTTCCCTCATCCGTAGCTTCCCTGTGGGAGTCGCAGAGAAGAAAAATACTTGCCTGAGTGAATTCAAATCTGGAAGGAAACCCCAGGTTAATTCCAGACTTAGATACAAGTCCTGCATCCGAGGAGGAAGCACTTTACTTCAAGTGTTGGCCAAGGGCACACGTGTCACTGAATCAGAAGTCTGTGGGGTGGAGTCTCACCCCATAAAACCTGAGCTAAGAGGCTAGGCTGACACTGAGTGGGTGATGCATTGTCAGAGGTGCTTCCCTCCAATGAGGTGTTAAATCCAGCCTTCATTTGCCCTCTTAGGTGGAGGTAATCAATCACATGGCGCCATACCTCAGCTTCTCCCCCCACAGAAACCCAACGCAATGCCCAATCAACCACTGATACTGCTTTAATTTCGTTCTCTGGTAACATGTGCCACACCTTTCCAACCCTCTTGGCAATTAGAATCATAGAATCATAGAATCTCTACAGTACAGAAGAAGGCCATTTGGTCCAGCGAGCCTGTACTAACCACAATCCCACACAGGTCCTATTCTCCTAACCCCACACATTTAACCTGCTAATCCCCCTGACACTAAGGGGCAATTTAGCATGGCCAATCAACCTAACCCCCACATCTTTGGACTGTAGGAGGAAACCGGAGCACCAGGGGGAAACCCACGCAGACACGGGGAGAATGTGCAAACCCCTCACAGACAGTGACCTGAGGCCGGAATCAAACCCGAGTCCCTGGCACTGTGAGGCAGCAGTATTAACCACTGTGCCACCATGCCACCCAGTTAAAACTATGTTAACTGTTCTTTATTGTTCTTAACTTACCAATGTTGAATATGATTGCCGTCAAATTGTGGAGATGCCGACGTTGGACTGGGGTAAACACAGTAAGAAGTCTGCCAACACCAGGTTTAAGTCCAACCGTTTTGTTTGATGGTAAACTCACAAGCTTTTGGGGTTTGCCCCTTCGTCAGGTGAACGTAGAGGGGATTTACCAGGAAGCTGCCTGGGGTGGAGTGTCTGAGCGATGAGGAAAGATTGGATAGGTTAGGTCTGTTTTCCTTGGAGCACCAAATGTTGAGGGGGAGGAAGGGGCAGATAGAGGCGTGTAAGATTATCAAGGGCTTAGATGGGGTGGAGAGGAAGGCACTTTTTTCCATTAGTAGAGGGGTCAGTTATCAGGGGGTACAGACTTAAGATAAGAAATAGAAGGTTAAGAGGGGAGTTGAAGAGCAACATTTCACTTTGAGAATGGTGGGAGTCTGGGACTCACTGCCTTCAAGGGTGGTTGAGTCAGAAACTCATGTAACATTTAATCAGCATTTAGATATTCATTTGTGCTACCTTAATCTCCAGAGTCACAGACTGGCAAACGGTATTAGTGTGGTCAATTTTTGTTGACTGGCATGGATGCAATGGACTGAACGGCTGCCTTTTGTGCTGTAAACACCCATGAGTCTATAAACCTTTATTTGTGCCTGTTAGACTTCTATCATCAACATAGAATAACAGATGGGAGGGAAGGTTTGACAAGGCATTGCAGAAAGAAATGATAGGAATCAGATGTCATAACCTGCTGGGGCAGAACACAAATGTTTTGTCTGTGTTATCCCTTAACTTGCATGATGTTTTCTGCCTTGTATTCCCCACCCAGCCAGCTGCCTGTGCGCTAAATACACCGGCGCTGGTTAAATTATTGTCATCGCTGTGAGTTAAATAATCATCAAATAGCACAGTCTGGGTATTTTAGCACAGTTCAAATGGCTACACAGCTCCACAAATTGCTTCTTAATCCAAAAATGCTCCTTTCAAAAAAAAAACCTCCACTTTCTGATTGCGGAGAATGTAATTTTGATTTTGTAAAAGGCTTTGTAAAGACAGTGTCATTAAAGGGAGGAAAGGCGATGGCAAATTAATGCTGTGTTAAACAAGAAGTGAAAACCAACCTTCGAGCAATAACCGGACTGTTAATAAAAGTGGAAGAATTCATTCCTCCCTCGTCCGGAGTCAATTGCTGCTGATTGCTTTGAGCCGTTTAATTTCTCTGTCTCAATTGTTGACTCCAGTCTGACAAGTGCCGGGCTTGTTGAAGATCTACCCCACTTAGAAACATAGAAGCTGGAAGCAGGAGTAGGCTATTGGGCTCTTCGAGCCTGCCACTCCGCCATTCATTTTGATTACGGCTGGTCATCAAATTCAGTATCCTGATCCCCTCCTTCCGCCCATATCCCTTGAGTCCAAAGAGCCAGATCTAATTTATTCTTGAAATCAGAGAACATTTTGGCCTCAACTACTTTCTGTGGTAGTGAATTCCACACATTCACCACTCTCTGGGTAAAGAAATTTCTCCTCACCTCAGTTCTAAAAGGTTTACCCCTTAGCCTCAAACTATGACCCCTAGTTCTTAGGCAGCACGGTAGCACAGTGGTTAGCACTGCTGCTTCACAGCTCCAGGGACATGGGTTCAATTCCCGGCTTGGGTCGCTGTCTGTGTGGAGTTTGTAAATTCCCCTCGTGTCTGCGTGGGTTTCCTCTGGGTGCTCCAGTTTCCTCCCACAGTCCAAAGATGTGTGGGTTAGGTTGTTTGGCCATGGTAAAATTACCCCTTAGTGTTCTGAGGTGCTTAAGTTAGAGGGATTAGTGGGTAAAATATGTGGGGGTAGGGCCTGGGTGGGATTGTGGTTGGTGCAGACTCGATGGACCGAAGGGCCTCTTTCTGCACTGCAGGGTTTCTATGAGTTCTGGGTGCCCCCACTGCTTGATTTTTGCCAGGGCGAGATCTACAGACCTCAGCATTGTTAGACACAATCCTCAACGGGTTGCTCATGAGAGTCCAGACAGTGCGAGAGAGGAAGCAGTAGAGGGTTCGCTGGAGTGGGAATGGGTAGCATCACAGCCCAATCAGGTCTTCACCTGGTATACAGCTGGAGTTGTGATCAGGAGCATGAAGCCTTGCTGAGCACACACTGACTAAGTAAAAACTGAAAATGCTGGAAAGAACCAGCAGGCCAGAGAGTGAGCACTAAGTAAGGTTAATGGCTAGAATTTTACACAGCATTTGGAGGTGGGCTCTGAGGCAGGATGGCTGTCAGAAAGGTGTGTTAATGTCTCAGGTTGCAGTCCAACATGTTCCTGTGCCACAGCTTGTATCCAGCAGTAGGAAAGGTAGCAGATGGCCCATCTACCCAGAGTCTAATTGAACATAGAACATAGAACATTACAGCGCAGAACAGGCCCTTCGGCCCACGATGTTGCGCTGACCAGTTACAAAAACAATGACCCACTAGCCTATACCAATCCCTTTTCGTCCATAAACCTATCCAGAGATCTCTTAAACGCCCCCAAACTAGACGCATTTACAACTGCAGCAGGCAGGGCATTCCAATCCCTCACCACCCGCTGGGTAAAGAACCTACCCCTGACATCCGTCCTGTAGCTACCCCCCCTTAATTTAAAGCCATGCCCCCTCGTGCTAGCTTTCTCCACCCGAGGAAAAAGGCTATCACTATCCACCCTATCTAAACCTCTAATCATCTTATATGTTTCAATAAGATCCCCTCTTAGCCGCCTTCTTTCCAACGAAAACAACCCTAAATCCCTCAGTCTCTCCTCATAGGACCTCCCCACCATACCAGGCAACATCCTAGTAAACCTCCTCTGCACCCTCTCCAACGCCTCCACATCCTTCTTGTAATGCGGGGACCAGAACTGCACACAGTACTCCAAGTGCGGCCGCACTAGAATAGTGTACAGTTGCAACATTACACTGCGACTCCTAAATTCAATCCCCCTACCAATAAACGCCAAGACACCGTACGCCTTCTTAACAACCTTATCTACTTGATTCCCAACTTTCAGGGATCTATGTACACACACACCTAGATCCCTCTGTTCATCCACACTATTCAAAGTCCTCCCGTTAGCCCTATACTCGACACATCTGTTGCTCCTACCAAAGTGAATTACCTCACACTTCTCCGCATTAAATTCCATCCACCACCTCTCGGCCCAGCTCTGCAACCTATCTAAGTCTCCCTGCAGACTATGACACCCTTCCTCACAATCTACCACACCTCCAACTTTGGTGTCATCAGCAAATTTACTAATCCACCCAACTATACCCTCATCCAGATCATTAATAAAAATTACAAACAATTGAGTGTATTACAAAGAGCCTCCTGGCTCTGTTGATACTTTGAGTGCCGGGGTCCCTCTGCCTCATGTAAATCTTCCAGATCATCCTTGATGACCTCCCAACAGGCTCTGGAAGGGTGTCTCCTTTGTTAGTACTTTCTACCCTCAAAGAGGTCTCCGGGCAGCAATGGCCACTCCCGTGCCATTGGCATTGCCCACCCTTGATAGCCCTGCACCAGCTGACTGAGACTTGCCTCAGTGTTTCAGCCTCTATTTCTATTTTGCTTTTCTGCAGGGCACACATCATCCAGGGGCAGTCCCAGCAATGGCCACTGATAGTGGGGGCACCGCTGAGGCAGCTGAGCTCTCAGTCCTTTGATTGGACCAACAGCAATTAGGAATGGAATGGCATCCTTAACAGGCTCAGCAGTCCACATGGCAGCCATTTAATTGCCTACAACGGTAAAATGCGACCCACTGCCCATAGAATTAGCATCCCCTTGCATTTCTGGGCAGGACCTGCTGCCTCAGAAGAATTCTGGCCAATATTTCAGGTGTAAAGTCTTCCATCAGAACTGGGAGAAGTTTGAGCTGTAACTGGGTTTAACAAGCACAGAGAACCGGAAAGGGGAGGGAGCAATAAACAAAAGGAAAAGTCTGTGATGGAGTAATCGGCAGGAGTGATTAAATGACAAAATGGACGATGGTGCAAAGTAAAAAAGGGTGGGTGCAATAGTTTAGTTGATTTATTAGCGTCACAAGTTTTTTTACATTAACACTGCAATGAAGCTACTGTGAAAATTCCCTGGTTGCTAAACTCCAGCACCTGTTTGGGTACACTGAGGGAGAATTTAATATGGCCGATGCACCTAACCAGCACATCTTTCAGACTGGACTGTGGGAAGAGACCAAAGCACCCGGAGGGAACCCACACAGACACAAGGAGAAACTGCGGATTCCGCAGAAATGGTGACCCCAGCCAGGAATCAAACCAGGGTCCCTGGTTCTCTGAGTCTGTGGTGCTAACCACTGTGCCACCATGCCATGTTAGAAGTCTCACAACACCAGGTTAAAGTCCAAAAGGTTTGTTTGGAATCACGAGCTTTCGGAGTGCTGCTCCTTCATCGGGTGAATGAATGTTAAAATAAGTTCACCTGATCAAGGAGCTCATGATTCCAAATAAACTTGTTGGACTTTAACCCGGTGTTGTGAGACTTCTCACTGTGCCCACCCCAGCCCAACACCGGTTTCTCCACATAGAGGGTGATAATGGGACAAGTAAATGAATAAAAGATGGGTCCAGAGGGAAAGCAGCATCATTATCTCTAATTGCCGTAAAACAGTAAAAATACAAGGCAGCAATAGTTAGGATCCAAAATTGTTGAACTCAGTGTTGTACCTTGAAGGCTTTGAAGTGTCCGATCAAAAGATGAGGAGCTATTCCTTGAGCTTGCGTTGAACTCCATTGGAACGCTGCAACAAGCCAAGGATGGAGAGGTCAGTGTGAGAGTGGGGTGGAAAATTTAAATGAAGAAGGATAACTGGAGTTATGCTTACAAACTGGCTGCAAAGCTGCCACCATACCTGCGTTCAGTCTCCCAGATGTGGAGCAGACTGCATCGTAAACAGCAAATTTGATCTATTAAATTGAAAACGCAACTAAATCATTGACCTGAGGTTTTGTTTTAAGAACATAAGAACACAAGAAATAAGAGCAGGAGTAGGCCATCTAGCCCTTCGAGCCTGCCCCGCCATTCAATAAGATCATGGCTGATCTGTCGTGGCTCAGTTCCACTTTCCCGCCCTCTCCCCATAACCCTAAATCCCCTTGCCTATCAAAAACCTATCAACCCACGTCTTAAAAATATTGAGCGAGGCAGCCTCCACCACTTCAACGGGCAGAGAATTCCAGAGATTCACCACCCTTTGAGTGAAGAAGTTCCTCCTCAACTCCGTTCTAAACTGCCCCCCCCTTTGTCTTGAGGCTGTGCCCCCTAGTCCTACTGTCCTTTCTGAGCGGGAAGAGCCTCTCCATCTCTATCCTATCCATCCCATTCATCATCTTATATGTCTCAATGAGATCTCCCCTTATTCTTCTAAACTCTAACGAGTACAAGCCTAGTTCATTCAGCCTCTCCTCATAGCTCAACCCCCTCAACACCGGTATCAGCCTAGTAAACCTCCTCTTCACTCCCTCCAAGGCCAAAATATCCTTGCGTAAGTGCGGCGACCAAAACTGCACACAGTACTCCAGCTGCGGCCTCACCAGTGCCTTGTTTTCCATGTCAGGAGCAGAGAGGTGGGATAGTTCCCCTCTCCACAAACAGAAAGTGTGATAAAGAGCACCTCCCCCCTCACAAATGGATTTTTTTTGCCTGGAGGCTGGAGTGCAATAAGAGTTCAACCTGGAAAGAGTTTGGAATAGACAAAGGGGCTATCAGGTGTGGAGGCAGATGAGACTTGTCTCATCTCAGTGCACTGGCACCCTGAAACAAGGAATCAAACCAAGGTCTGCCCTTCAGCCATCGACTCTCACAGCCCCTTACACCTCACCACACATTCAAGGAAAGGCAATGGCTTTATGGTGTTATCTATTAATCCAGAAACTCTACTAATGTTCTGGGGATCCAGGTTTGAATTCTGCCACAGCAGATGGTGGAATTTGAATTCAATAAAAAAAATCTGGAATTAAGCATCTACTGATGACCATGAAACCATTGTTGATTGTCAGCAAAAACCCATCTGGTTCACTAATGTCCTTTAGGAAATCTGTGTCCTTACCTGACCTGGCCTAAATGTGACTCCAGGACCACAGCAATGTGTGGTTGATTCACAACTACCCTCCGACAACTAACAATGTGCGGTAAATTTTGGCCAAGCTCAGTAATGCTCATGTCCTATGAATGAATAAAATAAACCATGCCCCATGGCCCAGCCATGCCAACCTGTGCTATGTCATGACCCTACCTACCCCCTAGCTGCTCATAACATCCATGCTTATCTATGTCTTTCTATCCATCACCCATGTCTTTTTATAGCCTCTGCACTAGCTTTGAGCCAACCCATGCACCCACCCATTCTCCTTTGTCCTTACACCCTCCATGCCAATTTATCTAATACCCACTATGGACAGACCTCAAGGTCCACGTTGAGAATAAATAAACGTCTGAAGTGTCAATTGATTAATTCACTATTTAAAATAAACTCTCTTTAATAAACACTAATTCGCCACGTTTAAACTCCTTTAAATCCTTTTAAGAATAAGCAATTGTATTCATAGTCTCACTTAAAGGACTTTATAAGCATTAAGAGCTATTTGTCAAACTGTGAACTGATAAAAACCCCACTGTGATAATGATAGGTTGTGAAATCAGTCATGCAACACTAATCCAGTGATGGTAGCTCTCAGAATTAAGTGAGTACACAGGGTGAAGCTGATTTCTTTCAGCAAAGCAGAAAGCCTCTTTTCAAATATTTAATGGTCAAGAGATTTAAATGTCTTGATAGCTTGACAGATCCTTTTAACAGCCCTCTTTTATAGTTCCAATGTGTTTGTCCACTTTTTATGCATATTCACATCCAATTTTAACAATAAGAAGTCTCACAGTACCAGATTGAATTCTAACAGGTTTATTTGAAATCACGAGCTTTTGGAGCACTGCCCCTTCATTGGGTAGGTGGAGGTAGGTTCACAAACACAGCACATACTGATAAAGACACAATTACAAGATAATTACAGATTAGAGTGTGAAGAATGTTTCAAATGCAAGTCCAGGTAATCGAGTCTTTGCAGGTACAAACAATTGGAGAGAATGGTAATAACAGATTAAAGAGGTGTGAATTGCCTCAAGCTAGGAGAGTTAGGAGAAATTTGCAAACCCAGGAAATATGGTGCGGTCACAAGTAGTGTGACATGAACACAAGATCCAGTTGAAGCCATCCTCATGTGTGCAGAACTTGGCTATCAGTTTCTGCTCTGTGATCCTGTATTGTCGTGTGTCTTGAAGGCCACCTTGGAGAACGCTTACCCAAAGATCAGAGACTGAATGCCCTTGATTGCTGAAGTGTTCCCCGACAGGAAGGGAACACTCCTGCCTGGACAATTTTAACAATGTCAAAGGGCACCTTAACTCTCACAAAGTTGAAACTGGACCATATGCAAAAGAGTACTGAATCTCTCCAAAGAACTCTAACAAGTTTAGTCTTTCTCCTGCCCCCTCCTTGGGGAACTGAGATCAGACTGAGTGCAACTGAGTTTGAATATGTATTGCTGACTCACTGAACGAGAGATATGTTTGACTGTCCCCCACTCCCCCATCCCTTACAGAAATGATGGGATTAGATTTGGGAACTCGATTTGGGCCTCTTGTGCCATTTTTGCAAAGTCAGAGAGCATGTCCATCTGAACAAGATGTTACTAGGAGATTTTCACAGTAACTTCACTGCAGTGTTAATGTAAGCCTACTTGTGACAAATAAATAAACTTTACACTAAACCTAAAAGAGAGGTGAAATAGCTCCTCAGAGGCTAGTGTCCCTTCACCAGATTCCCTTTATTTATAAACTCAATTCCACTTTAAAGAGTGCTTCAAGTACAAAGTCAGAACCCAGAGCACCAGTAGTCCTGACACTCCTCAATATTTATACATAGGTGAGGCTCCTGATTGGACAGGCAATCATAAGAACATAAGAAATAGGAGCAGGAGTAGGCCATCTAGCCCTTCGAGCCTGCCCCGCCATTCAATAAGATCATGGCTGATCTGAAATGGATCAGTTCCACTTTCCCGCTTTCTCCCCATAACCCTTAATTCCCTTGTCTATCAAAAACCTATTTACCCGTGACTTAAATATATTCAGCGAGGTAGCCTCCACCACTTCAATGAGCAGAGAATTCCAGAGATTCACCACCCTTTGAGTGAAGAAGTTACTCCTCAATTCTAATCTAAACTACCCCCCCCCCCCCCCCCCCACCACCCCCCCCCCCCCCCCCCATCGTATCTTGAGGCTGTGCCCTCTGGTCCTGCTATCCTTTCTAAGCAGGAAGAATCTCTCTACCTCTACCCTATCCATCCCTTTCATTATTTTATACGTTTCTATAAGATCCCCCCTCAGCCTTCTAATCCCTAACGAGTAACGAATCATTACCTCAATCAGGGAGCTCATACTCCAAGAGGCTAGCCTTATGGACCTTGTTGAGGTCATTACTGGAAGACAGATTGTGCAGAGTGGACGCAGATGCTCTTACAAATTGACAACCAAGAAATAGAATTCTGGTCATTGCTTCCCCAAAAACCTTGTGCAGGCTGCGGTCAGTCACAGATTTCAAGTCTGAGATTGGTCAATCCTTGTAGATTTCTGTTGATGTATCAGATAGGTACATGGATTTATAAGCAGCATATCAACCATGATCTAATTGCAGAGCAGAACAGGCTGGAGGCTGAATGGTCTACTCCTGTTCTGATATTCCTATTGCCTGATCAAGGTCAAATAGACTCCCAACACCCTCTGTCTAGTTTAATGTATGAAAAATGGCCACATGGGAGAGACAGAAACTCTGTAAAATTACACTGGAAGAATCACTCCACAGCCAAAATGTTTCAATGTTTTAACTACTCAAATTAACCAACTATCATCACCATTGGGAGAGTTTTTTTGCTTTAAAAATGCAGCCATTGATTGTCAAAATGATGTGAAAATGCAAATCACAAAGTGTTGGACTGTGGAGATGTGTAGCACAAAGAGAGAGGGAGCAAGAATGAGTGAGTGAAAGGGAGAGAGAGAGACCAAGTGACTGAGAGAGAGAGAGAGAATTGGACTTAGCGAGCAGGTGAAGAGACACAGATAGATACAAGGGATAGACTCAGAGAGCATCAGACAAAGTGAGACAGAGAGAGAGCAACATGTAGACAGAAAACAGGATTGAGGGCAAAAAAAACAGTGACAAATTTGCAATACAGATAACATAATATTTGAAACGGAATGGTGGCATGGTGGTTAGCACTGTTGCTTCACCACGCCAGGGTCCCGGGTTCAATTCTGGACTTGGGCCATTGTCTGTGTGGAGTTTGCACATTCTGCCCATGTCTGTGTGGGTTTCCTCTAGGTTCTCCAGTTTCCTCCCACAGTCCAAAGATGTGTGGGTTAGGTGGATTGACCATGTTACATTGCCCCTTGCTGACAGGAGGATTAGCCAGATAAATGTGAGGGGTTACGGGAATGGGGACTGGGTGGGATTGCGGTTGGTGCAGACTCGATGGGCCACATGGCCTCCTTCTGTACTGTAGGGATTCTATGATTCTAATTTTGTTGCAGATGTTAATCTTTACTTAGTTAGTGGCACTATTGCCTCTGAGTCAGAAGGTTTCAATCTTGTTCCAGAGACTTGGGCTAGGAGTTTTTGGATGACAGAATTTTGCTTCACTGCCTGGGAAGGTACAGACTCGATGGGTTGAAGGACCTTTTCTGCGCTGTATGATTCTATGATTACGACTAGGTATGAATAGAAGAATGGAAAGGCAGGAGGAAGATGTCATGGTCAGCCAATGTTATCAAACCCTGCAGATAAGACAAGGAGCATAGGCAGGGACAAGGCAAAGGATGAGCCGAATGACCTCCTTCTGCACTGTAGGGATTCTATGATAACTAAGTGAAGCTTTGATGCTATGAGAAAGTAGTGTTTGAGAAGATTGACGTTGAGGTGCCTAATATCAACATGTGTGAGGACCATCAGAAGGAAAGGTAAGTTTGGAGATGTGTGGTTGGGGGCCGATTAATGCATTGAAAGTTTGATGAAAGTCAATGGAAAAGGAAACTAGACATGGTGTAAGATGAATTGTCAATTTGCCATCACCCATTAATGTGCTATTGTCAAAGACTAATTTCGCCTGCTATTAAGTTTGATATAGGCCAATAGTGATGTTTTTTCAAACAGCTGAGGTAACCAACCGTACCAGGGAAGTGTACACATTGGACAGAACCTTGTGGAGCTGATGGAGGTTAGGGGAGAGCAAAAAAGATGACCAGATGTCAAGCATTTATGATACGAACAAAAGTTAAGCGATCCTTCTTTGTACACAAATGTCAAGGTTGCAGAATGAAAATAAATCCAAATTGATGAGTTGATGCAGAGGAGTTGTTCCTTGTGGTTAAACATTTCAAATTCCAGAGGAGCAGGAGATTTTCTTTGAAAAATTAAGTACATACGAAGAATGAAAGGAAGTCAGAGAAATTTTTTTCGTCAAAAGGCTAATAGAGTTATCGAAGAATTTACCAGGAAAGCGTAATGAAGCAGACGGTATAAGTGGGTCAAGAGATAATTAGATGTAATCCAGAGAGGAAAGGCAGTGAGAGATACGGTGAGGATGGGAATTGGTAGGACTGATTTCTCAGTTGGGAATCGAGTTGGAGGTGAAAGTTACCTTGGGCATAGAGCAGAATCTGGCAATTGCAAAACAAATGCCTGATTAAGAACATAAGAACATAAGAAATAGGAGCAGGAGTAGGCCATCTAGCCCTTCGAGCCTGCCCCGCCATTCAATAAGATCATGGCTGAGGCTGATTGGAACTAAAAAAATGAACAAAGTGTCAAAGAAGGTTGTCAGTTTGCTGATGTCCATTTTTTGCACTACGATTCAGGATGAATTTACCTCTAAATCCTTCTTGGGAAATCCCTGTGTCTTTTCTTTCATTCATTCGTGGGACATGGGCGTCACTGGTTGGCCAGTATTTATTGCCCATCCTTTATTGCCTTTGGAGGGCAATTGAGAGTCAGCCACATAGCTGTGGCTTTGTAGTCGCATGTAGGCCAGACCAGGTAAGGCCAGCAGATTTCCTTCCCTAAAGGCCATTAGTGAATCACATGAGCTTTTCCGACAATGGTTTCATGGTCATCGGTAGATTCCACACACCTGACGAAGGAACACCGTTTCCGAAAGCTTGTGGATTTACTATCAGATAAACTGGTTGAGCTTAGAACATAAGAACATAAGAAATAGGAGTAGGAGTAGGCCATCTAGCCCCTCGAGCCTGCCCTGCCATTCAATAAGATCATGGCTGATCTGTCGTGGCTCAGTTCCACATTCCTGCCCTCTCCCCATAACCCTTAATCCCCTCTCTCATCAAAAACCCATCAACCCGCGTCTTAAAAATATTTAGCGAGGCAGCCTCCACCACTTCAACGGGCAGAGAATTCCAGAGATTCACCACCCTTTGAGTGAAGAAGTTCGTCCTCAACTCTGTTCTAAACCACCCCCCCCTTTATCCTGAGGCTGTGCCCTCTAGTCCTACTGTCCTTTCTGAGCGAGAAGAGCCTCTCCACCTCTATCCTATCCATCCCATTCAACATCTTATACGTCTCAATGAGATCTCCCCTCATTCTTCTAAACTCTAACGAGTGCAAGCCTAGTTTATTCAGCTTCTCCTCATAGTTCAACCTCCTCAACTCCGGAATCAGCCTAGTAAACCTCCTCTGCACTCCCTCCAAGGCCAAAATATCCTTGCGTAAGTGCGGCGACCAAATGACTTGAACCTGGTGTTGTGAGACTTCTTACTGTGTTTACCCCAGTCCAACGCCAGCATCTCCACATCTGTGGGAGGAAACCAGAGTACATGGAGGAAGCCCACACAGACACGGGAAAATATGCAAACTCTCCACAGACAGTGACCCGAGGCCAGAATTGAACCTGGGCCCCTGGCACCTTGAGGCAGCAGTGCTAACCACAGTGCCACTGTGCCACCTCACGACAATCTCTAGCCGTTTTCCCCCACTAAGTATATTTTCCTATTAGGAAATGAATGGTCTTGGACTGATTGTAAAGGTGAGTTGCTGGGTGACTTGTTCCACATGCCTGACTTTAAATCGAGTTAAAGGAGAGCTTGTTGGCCGTGTGTTTTAATTTAAAATACTTTACGCTGAGTAAAGCCAGGGTTTTAGAAAATTGTTTTACGGGTGAGTGGGATGTGTTTCAAGGGCACGCTTACATGTTGGAAATCTCCCTGGGGCAGTCTGTCGCTCCTAAAGTGGAGACCGTCCAATCCCCTTCAGGGTAATCACACTCACTGCTGGCAACAAACAAACTCAATTTATTTTTTTGAAAAACCAGCTGAAGGAATTGTTTCATCGGAACAATTTCATTGTTAATTTGATCACCCACTAATCAGATTTAGTCATAGAGGAATCGAATGTTTAACAGAAGGAAATGTGATCAGATTAGATACTCTCCAGCTGTAGGTTCCTGTGAAATGAGACCCAATAAAGAATTGTATGAATTTATTTTCCCGCCCGTTGTGTCTTCTGAAGGGAATGATCTAAGCCACACTTCGCTGGCGAGGTCCTTAACTCTGGAATTTGCTCCGTAAGTTTCTCCATTTCTTAGTCCTCTTTTACGATTTTAAAACCTGTCTTTTGTGTGTTTAAGTTTAAGCCACCCCGGTGACTTGAGCACAGAAATCGAAGCAGTACCGAGGAAATGCAGCCCTGTTGGAGGTGCAGATTTCTGGAATAAAACATTAAACTGAGACTGCAGAAGCCCTTGCAAGTAAATGTAACAGACCCCATGGACACTGCTTTGAAGATGAGCTCAGGAGTTACCTCCGCGTCTTAGCCTACACATATCTACCCATAAAAGCATAGAACCCCAACTGTGCAGAAGGAGGCCATTTGGCCCCTCTGGTCTCTGATAGAGCATCTTATCCAGGCCTATTGTCCCCCATATATTTGTCATAGCTTGGTGCCCCTGCCATGTTAAAGGTGCTATCTAAATACAGTTTGTTGTGAAAGGTTTTCGTCTGTCTCCATAGAAACCTGACGTCATTGGACTGCCTAGAGGAGAACTCACGGTGGCGATGGAAATCAGCGTGCTCTGGATTTTTATTTGTCCTTTTTCTTCTCCCCTCTAGATAACTCGGTCAGTATCTTGGCGAGACACAGTGGATTCAGTCGGCAGAAACAAGATGTTTACCTCCTGCCCATCATCATCTCAGACAGCGGGAACCCACCAATGAGCAGCACCAACACACTCACCATCCGGGTCTGTGGCTGCAGCTCTGATGGCAGCGTCCAGTCCTGCAACGTGGAAGCTTTTGTTTTGCCCATCGGATTAAGCATGGGGGCTTTAATAGCAATATTAGCTTGCATTATCCTCCTCCTGGGTACGTGTGTATTTTCAGCATGCCTGATATAGGTTAACAGCGGTATTGGAGTTCTCATCTGTCAGACAGTGATAGCACACTCACCTCTGACTGTACAGCCCACACTCCAAGGGAGTGCGGAACTGAAGGAATACTGCACTGTCAGAGCCTCGTTCTGAGGCCAGGCACCCCTCCACCACCCCCCCCATCCCATTTTAAGATCCAGTGGCCTCCAGAGCTCCCTCCTCTTTGGCCTCTCCCCCGAAACTCCAAATCCTCCCCTCACAACGGGATTAGCCGGCAGCCCTCTACGTTGGCACCTTTCCCACGGAAGGGCAGAAATCAAACCAGGAGCCAGTCAGCGCTCATTGGAGGGAAAATTGGATGCAGTGCAGTGAGAGTTGGCCCGGGTGTGTTCCCTGTCGACTCTTGGGATGGAGGGAAATAAGACCCTGCCATCTTAGTTGAAAGGTCACTCGGGGGGGGGTCATAGATGAGGGGCAGGAGGTTTAGGGTATTGTCTCGGTTGAACATGTAAGTTATGAAGAGAGGTTGGAAAAGTTGTTTACGTTGGAGCAGGAAAGACTGAAGAACGACCTGATCGAGGTGATCAGGGCATGGGCAGGGTGGATAGGGAGTAGCTGTTCCCCTTAGTTGAAGGTCAGACATGAGGGGACACAAATTCAAGCTGAGATGCAGGAGATTTGGGGAAATGTGAGGAAAAGCTTTAACCAGAGGGTGGTGATGGTCTGGAATGTGCTGCCTGGAAGGATGATAGAGGCAGGTTGCCTCACATCCTTTAGAAAGTAACTGAGGAGCACTTGGCACATCATAACATTCAAGGCTATGGGCCAAGTGCCGGTAAATGGGATTAGGTGGGAAGTCAAGTATTCTTTGCATATCAGTGCAGACCCAATGGGCTGAAGGGCTTCTCTTGCCCTGTAGTATTCAGTGATCCTATGAAGTATTCAGGCCAATGATGACTTGACTTGGGGTTCCAGGTCAATATCAGAACTACAGCCAACACCTATTGTCTCGGTTCCTACATGGAAGAATGGGCACTTGGACAAGGTAGCTGGGGGCTTCGAGCATCTGTGGAACTACCACATGGAAAATTAAATCATCACAGGTCCATTATAAGAACTTGCAAGCCCGACTGGCTTGTTCCATGAGTAATTGCATCTTATTTTGTCCACTCACTCACAATCCACCCAATTGCTTCTTAATCTTATCCGTGCTATCTACCTCCACTGTCTACTTGGGCAGTTCATCATCGAGCATCTCCAGGAGAGGAGGAGGGGAAAGGAAACAGAGGGTGGGATTTTATGTTGTGCTCACCCCCAAGACTGGAAAATCCCAGATAATTAATTAATGGGGGTGGGGTGGTGGGGGGAGCATGGTGGAAATAAAATGGAAACAACAAAGAGATTTAGTATGCACCCACATTCTGAGCATCTGATACTTATAAAATTCTAACAGCTCTAAACAGGGGAGATGCAGGGAGGATATTCCCAATGGCTCGGGGAGTCCAGAACCAGACGTCACAGTCTGAGGATTCAGGATAGACCATTTAGGATGTAAGGGAGGAGACATTTCTTTACCCAAAGAGTGGTGAGCCGATGGAATTCATTCCACTGGAAGAAGTTGCTGCCAAAACATTGAATGTATTCAAGAAGTGGCTGGATATAGCACTTGGGGCAAATGGGATCAAAGCTTATGAGGATTAGACTGTTGAGTTGGATGATCAGCCATGATCGTGATGAATAGTGGAGCAAGCTCGAAGGGCCAAATGGCCTCCTCCTGCTCCTATCTTCTGTTTCTGTGTAGCAAGTGGATTTGTGTGCAACAGTGTTGGATTAATTACTGCGTTCTGTTCTGTTCACAGTTATCGTGGTGCTCTTTGTAACTTTGAGACGGCACAAGAATGAGCCTCTTATCATTAAGGACGACGAAGATGTGCGGGAAAACATCATTCGCTACGACGATGAAGGCGGCGGAGAAGAGGACACCGAAGCATTCGATATCGCCACTTTACAAAACCCTGATGGATTCAACGGATTCCTGCCTCGGAAGGACATCAAACCTGACCTGCAGTACGTCCCCAGGCAAGGCCTCCCGCCCGTCCCTAACGGAGTCGACGTGGACGAATTCATCAACGTCAGGCTCCACGACGCTGACATCGACCCAACGGCACCCCCCTACGATTCCATCCAGATCTACGGCTACGAAGGGAGAGGCTCGATAGCCGGCTCACTGAGCTCACTAGAAACAACATCGACAGATTCGGAGCAGAACTTTGACTACCTCAAGGAGTGGGGCCCACGGTTTAAAAAACTCGGGGATATGTATGCAGTTGGAGAGAGTGACAGAGAAACCTGACTCCAACTTGGAATTAACAATTCCCCGACATTTTAAAGAACAATGGTGTATAATTATATGGTTGCCAATTATTAACAATGGATAAGCTGGGCCATCTTTTAGATGCAGTCAACATTAGCTCCTTTCATCCTTGAAGTCCAGCTTATTGTAATATTGAACTAAAAAAAAATGCAGATTGTATGAGTGTTTTACTCTTGTGGAGTGTGGATTATGTGGATTGTTTAGGCAGGTTTTGGTTTCCTGGTTCTTGTATAGACTAACGTTCAGGCAAAGGACACGTTGGGATCTTACAGTGCTTCCGACATGGTTCCGTAGACTCTGGCTTTTCTCTGATTGCAGACCCAAGATCTTGTGGAGCCAAAGTGAAGCAATATCAATGTCTTTATCACGGAACTAATGAAAGTAACCAAAGGAAATGAAGGGGACAGCTGTGTCAGGACATCATAAAGCTTTGAAACCAATACCAGCTCCTTCCCCCTGCAGTAATATTAGCTGAGGTGTAATCGAGTGTTTCTTTGTGATTGGTGGTCACACAAGTAGACACAGTGTACTCTAACAGAGTGCCCTTAGGCTTCATAATATACTCATGTTCCATGTCCATTCCGGTCAAAAGTGTGCATCGAAACATTGGTGGCAAGTAACGAAGGCAGAAGCTAAACATCAACTCAGGTGGGAGTACATCACAGACACACACACGCACACAAATTCTCATACAAGGACAGACAGACATACACACACACACGCATATATGCACGCACACACACATTCACAAACACACAAGCAATTAATACCCACACAAAGACAGAAAAATACATACACACAAATGCACACTCATACACACACACACACAAACACACACACATTCACAAACACACATGCACACAAATACTTATACAAGGACAGACAAACATACACACACATACGCACACACACAAAAACACATATACACACATTCACAAATACACATGCAATAAATACCCAAAGATAGACAAACACACACATGCACACACATTCACACAAAAACACATACACATTCACAAACACACAAACATACGTGCACACAAACATTCTCACACTCTCTAACATGCTCACATAAACCCAAACGAACACACACGCAAATACACACGCACACATGCACACAAAACACAGACAAAAGCACACGCACACAAATATCACACAAGTGCTCTATGATGCACAAATACACAAACACACACACACAAATGAACACACATGCATATGCAGTCACACAAACACACACACACACAAAACTATCAAATCTTTCTTGCGACTTAAAATAAAAAGCAATCTTCCATGCTATTGTACAAATATTAATTAAATACCTGAGAAACTCTTGATGTGAATTTTCCAGAAGAGCAGATGATTTGAAACGTTTGACAATGATGGTTTTAGGTTGTGTACCGTGCTTGCATGCACAGGTCTACTGGCCCTTTGCCAGTGAGCCAAGGAATAGAGCTGGAATGGAACTGAGATCATGTGAATATTTGAATTCCAAACCTTTAGATACACGCTCATTACACAGTACAGTAGCGGTGTCAAACATGTGCTTATTGTGCTTCACTGTGTAATTTGAACAAAAAAAAAGAAAATGATTTAAAAAATGTTTTTTGTTATGTATATATAGATCTACTGTTTACTTTGGTGGCTTTTTCTTTTTGAAAAATGTACTTTGGCCATGCACGATAGCTCTTGCACACAAATTTGATGATAACAGCACTGAAAGCTACGTGCATTGCCAATTTTTAATGGGAAATATTACATTTCAGAGTAGATATTGTATATTACAATAGTCTTACGCACACAGAAAAGAGCCCTTATTAATTTTATACGTTGCTTTAATGCTATTTACTTGTACGTTTTGATTATTTTACTCCATGTATTGTACATCAGAGGAACCCCTGTATTGTTTCCTACTTTGTGAAATATATTTTTATAAATATTGCAGATTATGTCTCCATTTGTTTTGCCAGTAAAGCCTCTGATTAGTTGTCACCGGCTTCACCGTTGCTTGAGGGGAGGCGATGGCCCAGCAGTGTTAGTGCTAGACTATTAATCTAAAGACTCAGCTAATGTTCTGGGAATCTCAGTTCAAACCTGCCACAGCAGATGGTGGAATTTGAATTCAATAAAAGAAAGCATTTGGAATTAAGAATTCACTGATGACCATGAAACTGTTGTCGGAAAAGCCCATCTGGTTCGCCAATGTTTTTTTTAGGGAAGGAAATCTGCCATCCTTACCTGGTCTCACCTACATGTGACCTCAGAGCAATGTGGTTGACTCCCAACTGCCCTTGGGCAATTAGGGATGGACAATAAATGTTGCGAGCCAGAGACGCCTATGTCATATGAATGAAATTGAAAAAAAATGTCATAGTGAGATGGTCTTTCCTGGATTACAGCCTGTTCTCTGATAGTCTTTTAAAAGCAAAATAGGAAGAGTTCAGGGCCAATGCGTTCCTTAAACAGTGAAGGACAAGGGCAGCACGTCCAGGGAACCCTGGATTTCAAGACAATATCGAGGGTTCGATAACGAATAGATAAGGAAGCGTATGGTCGGTATAAAGCACTAAAAACAAGGGAGACTCTTTAGAAGTATACAGAGTGTTGAGAGTGCTTAAAAAATAAATTAGGAGGATAAAAAGGAGCCACAAAATATCACTGGCAAATGAGATTAAGGAAAACCATAAGGCAATTCATAAGTAGACTAAGAGCAAGAGGGTAACTAGGGAAAGAATGGGGCCCATTAGAGACCCAAGGGAGTGTGTGTGGAGCCAGAGGATGTGGTTAAATAAATATGTTTCATCTGTATTCATGAAGGAGAAAGACATAGTAGCTGGAAATTTCAGTTGGGACAGTGAAGTTCTAGTGCATGTTAAGATTAATGCGGAGAAGTTATTAGAGGTTTTAGTGGGTATAAAGGTGCATAAATCCCCCAGGCCTAATCAAATGTATCCCCGGTTGCTATGGGAGGACTGGAAGGAGATTGCAGGGGCCCTGATGGAAATATTCAGAACTTCGCTGGCCAGTATCAGCTACCAGGCGGATAACTAATGGGGTAGCTTTATTCAAGAAGGGCAGTAGGGAAAACTTGGGTAATTACAGGCCAGTTAGTCTAACATCAATGGAGGGAAATTACTGGAAACATTTTTGAAGGAAAGGATGAATCAACCCTTGAAAAATCAAGGGTTAATCAGGGATAGTCAGCATGGATTTGCAGGTGAGTGATCCTGTCTATATAATTTAGTAGAGTTTTTTGAAAAAGTAATCAAATGTATTGATGAGGATAGCAGAGTTGAACTTTGGTAAGACCTTTGACAAGGTCCCATATGGTAGACCGGACCAGGAGGTTGGAACCCTTGGAACCCTAGGCAAGTTGGTAAATTGGATCCAAAATTAGTTTGTTAATAGGAGGCAGAGTGTGATGTTGAAGGGTTTCCTTGTAATTGGAAGCCTATGACCAGCAGTGTACCACAGTGATCAGTGCTGGGACCCTTGCTGTTTATTATATACATTAATAACTTGGATGTGATTGTAGAAGGTATCATTAGAAAGTTGCAGGTGGCACAAAGATTGGTTGTGATGATAATGAGGAGGATAATCTTAGACTGCAGATTGCTATTGATCAGTGGATGAAATTTAATCCTGATAAGTGTAAGGCAATGCAGTTTGGGAAGTCCAACAAGGGTATCATATAAACAACGAATGGTAGGTCCAGAGGGAGTATTGACAGACAAAGGGTCCTTGCTGTACAAGCCCATAGATCCCTGAACTTGGTAGCACAGCTAGACAGGGTGGTGAAGAAGGCATATGGAATGCTTGCCTTCATTTGCTGGGGCATGGAGTATAGGAGCATAGAGGTCTAGGTACAAGTTTATAAAACATCAGTTCAGTCACAGATGGAATATTTTGTGCAGTTCTGGTCACTACACTATCAGAAGGACGTGATTGCACAGGAAATGGTGAATAGGAGATTTGCCAGGATTTTGCTTGGGATGGAAAGTTTGAGCTATGAATAGAGACTGAATGGGTTGGGTTTATTTTCCCTGGAGCAGAGGAGGTTGAGGGGGTGAAATGATAGAGGTATATAACATTGAGAGGCATAAATAGGGTAGATCGTAAGAATCTTTTCCCAATGGCAGAGGTGTCTAAGACCAGAGGGCATGGGTTTAAAGTGAGGAGTGGTTTGAAGGGAATCTGAGGATAAGTTTTATCACCCAGACAGTGGCTGAAATCTGGAAGGTGCTGTCTGAGAGTGTGGTACTCTTGTAACATTTAAGAAGCATGTGGACGAGTATTTAAATCACCAAAGCTATATAGCAAGTTCTGGTAAATAGGATTAGTATAGATAGTATAGATACAAATTGTCCCTAAATTAGTCTTCCCTCAATCTTCCCCAATAGGCGTAGACAAAGGTCATAGGTAGGGAAGGACACTCACAATGTTAAAATGGCGGCAGGGGCTCGTTGGGCGGAAGGGCCTGTTTCCCATGCTGTGTTGTTCTTTGTTCTTTGTTTGTTCTTTTTAGATAGGCATTTAATGGTCAGCATAGACATGGTGGGCTGAAGGGCCTGTTTCTGTGCTGTATGACTCTGTGACTCAATGAGTTATTTATTACTTCCTCCCCGCCAGGTTTGAAATTCCCTCAGCTTTCTTGTCTCTGTATTATCATAATCAGAAATCTCACAACACCAGGTTAAAGTCCAACAGGTTTATTTGGAATCACGAGCTTTCAGAGCGCTGCCCCTTCCTCGGATGAGTGAAGGTGATCACCTGATGAAAGAGCAGTGCTTTGATTGCTTGTGATTCCAGATAAACCTGTTGGACTTTAACCAAAATTGTTGTGAGACTCCTTGCGGTGCCCACCCCAGCCCAACGCCGGCACCTCCACATCATGTATTGTAATCAGCTGTTCTCTCTATTTTCCTTTCAAAACGAACTTCTTTATAATGTAATATCAACATCATGATGCATCCGCTGCATAGTCACATCATCAAACAAAACTGGACACCCAGACAGGGAAGGAAATATTTGGCCAGGTGACTGAGGTTAGATTCTAAGGATGAAGTGAGGGAAATGCAGGAAGGTGAAGGGAGAGTCTTCCTGCTTTTGGAGCTTCGGTGGTTGAAGGAAACGGTTAGGTGATTAAAATTGAAAATTAATTAGATTCTCATAAAGAAGCGTAGACATCTTGGATGGGTTCCAGGCTGGAGAAGGAGCGAAGCCAGGAAGGGATTTGTCAACAAGGATGGGAATTTGTAAATTGAGATGTTGTCAAACTGGGGGAAACCACTATAAGTCAGAGAAATAGTATTGATGGAACAACAACATTTGATGTGAGCACTCCCATTATTGAATCTTACACACTGTTCCTCCTCTATAAATCCTCACTGTGTGAAAAGGAAGAGACGGCATCATCTTTTATTTCACCTCATTCAAATAAAGGAGTGCTTCTCACCTCCCCCAATTTTCTTTTCCTCCTCACTGTCTCACTCAGTTCCTATATTAAAGGGAAAATGCTGAATCATGCCAACATGGAATTAAAAATAACTGAATTGGATTTTATTGTTTATGACTAAGGTTTCACTTGCAATGCTGTTTACTTCTGGAGTTTACCTATAAAAATCAATTCAGTTCAAGGAATCGCCTCACTCAGTGAATGATGTGCATAAAATACAGGATTAAGAAGATGTGAACATATGGTTTTCACTCTAAGACCATAAAGCGACAGAGCAGAAGTGGTAATTTGGCCAGCAACCTGCTTGTCTTTCTGCTCATCAACTCTCCCGCTCATCAACCCTCCCTCTCTCCTGCTCGCACTTCCTTCCCCAAACCTCACACTTGCCGCCCCTCTCAACCCTTTTCTCCCACTTGCCACCCTTCTCCCAAGCCTTCCTCTCAAAGCAAGGGTTCGGGAGAGGGAAGTGGCAAGCGACAAGGTGTGCCACCAAGTAGGAGGATTGGGGAGGGAGCACATGAGTGAAAAGGAGAGGTGGCAAGCAGAATCTTGTGCTCAGCCCCTTGATGAGTGAGGCTGGGGGGGGTGGGGGGGTTGTAACCGGGGGGAATATTTAATTAGGTGGGATAGTGATGAGTGGGAATCATAAAATAGAATAGAATCAGAGAATTGATACTGTGCAGAAGTAGGCCATTCCGCCCATCGACTCTGCACTGACATCCCAACAGAGGATCTTACCCAGGCTAACTCCACCCTATTTCCACAATCCCATGTATTTACCTCACTTATCCCCTAACCTACACATATTGGGACACCAAGGGCAATTTATCATGACCAATCCACCTAACCCGCAAATCTTTGGACTGTGGAAGGAAACTGGAGCACCCGGGGGAAACCCACGTAGACATGGGGACAACATGCAAAACATCCATACAGACAGGATGATAACTTCTTCATGTTTCCAATCCAATTATATTGGGGATGGGAAGACTCATGGATGTCCTTCCCATCCTGCCACCTACTGAGGCTACAGAGAACCTCATTCTGCACAATTATTAATAGAAGTACGAGTGGGGGACTCCATGCGGAGAGAATGACATGCAAACGCTGTGCTTGTGGGCACCCAGGGATCAGTTCTTTATTCAAAGGTCAAATAACCCATCATCAGGAAGTGGCGAGGGGGTGGGGGAGGGGGGCGTGGTCTGCTTCTATTGATTTCCTGTTTGCTGTGCAGTTACAGGGACCCGGGTCGGATCTCCGGCTTGGGTCAGTGTCTGTGGGAGTTTGTACATTCTCCCCGTGCTTGCGTGGTTTTTTTTCCCGGTGCTCCGATTTCCCCAAAAACGTGCTTTTAGGCTGATTGGTGTTAATAAGTTGTCCCTAAATTGGATCTCCCTTAATCTGGCGCACATATAATTCCCTAAATTTGCACCCCTTTATAGTGGCATCCACGAGATGTAGACAAAAGTCATAGGTAGAAGAAGGATTGGAATGAGGCACTCACTGAGTGTTAAAATGGGTGGCGTGGGCTTGTAGGGCCAAAGGGCCTGTTTCTTATGCTGTGTTGTTCTTTGTTCTATGCTCCCCCTCACCACTCACTACTGACCTGGGATTCAGCGATGAATGATCCTCAGCCTTGGGTGGATATCACACCGGCAGCTGCCATTGACTCCCCAGGGATTCACCAGCAGCTGTTGGTGAATGGGACCTCCTGCTTCCGGGGTCCTTGTTCCTTGGGGAAAGGTCTGTGCAGGCCTGTCAAATAACTGATTGGGCTTTCCTGGAAAGAGAAAGATATGACTTGGGACTTCCCGCTGGCTCTCTGGGCGCTGACCCTGACCTCCAGCAAGGGGTAGGGTCTCCAAGAGGGAAGGGTGGTGAGCAGGCCAATGGGCAAATGGAAGAGTGGGCAAGCGGGAGGGAGGCATGAGTGGGAAGTTCTGTAACAGGTTTACATGCCATTCTTCCTGCATAGAATCACCCCATTCACATTTGGGTTAGGACGAGAGGAATGATATTCTCAAGTACTATCAATAGGCAGTCGGATGGAAAGCACACTCAGGAATCTTCCCATTCCCAGCCTAATTGCATTGGAAACAGGAAGAAGATATGATCCTGTCTGTGTGGGATTTGCATGCTCTCCTCTGTCTGGGTGGGTTTCCTCCCGGTTCTCCAGTTTCCTCCAACAGTTCAAAAATGTGCAGGTAAGGCGGATTGGTCATGGTAAATTGCTCTTGGTGTTCCAAAATGTGTCAGTTAGAGAATTAGTGGGTTAAATACTTGGGGATAGGGTGGGGTTAGACTGGGTAGGATGCTCTGTTGGGATGTCAGTGCAGACTCGATGGGCTGAATGGCCTGCTTCTGCACAGTAGCAATTCTATGATTCTATCCTATTCTATGATCTCCATTCATTACAATCCCACTGAAGTAAGTATCCCCTCCACCCCCCCCCAAACCACTTCATTCACCAAGGGGCTGGGCGCAAGGTTCTGCTTGCTACCTCTCCTTCTCACTCACCTGCTCCCAGCCCAACCCGCCCACTTGACGTCGGAGAGGTGGTGGGCAGAAGTGCCAATGAGTGGGAGGGGCACCAAGCAGGGAGTTTGGTGAGCTGGAGTGGTGACAGATCAGAGGGTCAGTGAGTGAGATGGATGGCGAGTAGGGGCAATGATTATTAGGACAGAAGGCGAGAGGGAGAAGCGGTGAGTGGGATAGAGATGGTGAGCAGGAGATCAGGATTGGAAGAGGTGAGTGGGAGTGTCCTGGAGCAGGACAGGTAGAGAGCGGGTTTAAAAAGTCCATTTATTTGTCAATCACAAGTAGGCTTATATTAACACTGCAAATAACTTACTGTTAAATTCCCCTAGTCATCACATTCCAGTGCCTGTTCGGGTACACGGAGGAAGAATTTAGCATGGTCGATGCACCTAACCAGCACGTCTTTCGGACAGTGGGAGGATATCAGAGCACCTACAGGAAACCCACACAGACACAGTGAGAACTTGCAAACACAGGCAGTGACCCAAGCTGGGAACCAAACCTGGGTCCCTGGCACTGTGAGGCAGCAGCACTGTGTTACTGTGCTGCCGTGGGAGGTAAGTGAAAGAATTAATAAATTATTTAAGAGCTAGTAAGTTGTTGAACCCATCAGTAACTCTACACTTGGTGCCTGTTTATTTCTTATAATCATTTTTGTGTTTTACTTACCAAAATATATTTTGAGAAGAAATAAATCTATAAGTATTTTTAAAGTTCAATTTGTGAGGCCCTATTAAAATTTTCCAAAATTTTAACTGGTCTTTGCTATTTTTGCAGAGAATTTCACTGTTATAAATTTTTAACATACTTTGAAAACTTGAATGACTAATCTAATATTAATTCACTTACTCACAACTAAAGGTTTCAGTTCTGGTTCACTGGTGATATCAACATTTCTGAGTGAAAAGGTTTGGGATCAAATGCCAATCCAGAGATTGGAGCACGAAATCCAAGCTGATGCTCCAATTGCAATGCAGAGGGAGTGCTGCTCTCAGTGCTGCCATCTTCAGATGGGGCATTAAACCAAGGCTTTGTCTGCACTCTCAGGTCAACAATAAATGTCCCCATGGCACTATTTCAAAGCAACAGAGAAATCTCCAGGTGAAATAAACTCTCAGAAAATATCAATAAGAACATATTATCTGGCTACAATTCTGAAGTTTTTTTTCAAAGTTTGTTTGCTGTGCAGATACATGGATTTGGGCCAGCGTCTGCGGGAGTTTGCGCATTCTCCCCGTGCTTGTGTGGGTTTTCTCCGGGTGCTCCGGTTTCCTCCCACACCCCAAAGATGTGCTCTTAGGCTAATTGGTGTAACAAATTGCCCCTAAATTAGTCTTCCCTCAACGTGGAATGCCATAAGCATAGACAGGGGTCATGGGTGGAGAGGGGACTCATAATGTTAAAATGGCGGCGCGGGCTCGTTGGGCCGAAGGGCCTGTTTCCCGGGCTGTTTTGTTCTTTGTTCTTTATTTATTAGTCACAAGTAAGGCTTGCATTAACACTGCAATGAAGTTACAGTCCGGTGCCTGTTCGGGTCAATGGACCCAACCAGCAGGCCTTTCAGAATATAGGGGGGAACCAGAGCACCCGGAGGAAACCCACACAGACAGGGAGAGAATGTGCAAACTCCACACAGACAGTGACCCAAGCCAGGAACCGAAACCTGACGCTGTGAAGCAGCAGTGCTAATCACTGTGCCACATTCATGGCATATTAGCATTACTGGTAAAGCTAGCATGTGTTGCCCATCCCTAATTTCCCTTTAACAGAATGGTTTTCGAGGCCATTTGCAGAGAACATTTAGGAGTCACGCACTTTACTGTTCATCTTGAGTCATGTGTAGTCCAGATCAGGTGAGGACAGCAGATTTCCTTCCCTAAACACAACGGTTAGTAATTGGTTCTCAGTGCCAGTGTACCCAAACAGGAATGGAATGGGGTGACTAGGGGGTTTCCACAGTAACTTCATTGAAGTGCTAATTTAACTCTTTTTGTGACTAATTAATAAACTTTACTTAAACTTAACTTAAAGTAAATAGTGAACGAGATGGGTATTTACCACAATTGACAATAGTTTCACAGGGCATGATCTTACGACCTCATCCCACCCATTATTCAGTGAGGCAGGGCAGTAAGCTTGCATGAGAGGAGAAAAATCAAGTTCGCACCCGTTTTTTCACACCTCATACAGTCTTACCAGCTTTGCGCCCTTTCTGGGTGTGAAGCCAATTTCAATTAACATGATTAACATCTCTCCCAGTTCACTAGGAGAGCAAGGCGCCTGCGCAATGGTGTCCCAAGCAGTCTGCTACCGGCTTCACTGGCGAGCTTAGGCTCTGCACCCCCTCGCCACTTGTGAGAAACACACTGCTGTCCAACGAATCAGCAGAATGTCATAAGATTACATTTTCAAATTTGCCCACATTGCAGGTCTGGTACTCTTCCATTTTCCTCCTCTTTTGGTACTTGGAAATCTTTCCTCAGATTGTGTCCACGTTTACCATTACTGAGGCTAGTTTTTATTCCAGATTTTATTAATTGCATTTAAATTGCACAGCTGTGGGATCCTGATGTGGATAAAAATGGTTGCTGTGACAGCTGTGACGTGTTTCCTTGGCTCATTGGACATCCTGATAATTTGCCAAATAAATACAACAAGTCCTTTCCTTTCTTTAACTCTGCAATACCGTGATTGGACTAATTATAGTTTTGAGTACTTGTGATCACAATAAAGGTAACTGATATTTGTTATTAATGGGCAGAATCTAAATCAATATAAGCGCAGTGATAAATTTGATGATAATAGCTTTGCATTTGGTAGATAAAACCCTTTGTAACAATAACAACATCCAATTATCAAGGTTACAGCATGTTCTTGGCAGGTCTGTTTCTGGTTAAGTCTTTAATGTGGACTTTCAATTACAGAGATACAACCTATTTTGTGTCACAATAGATTCATTGGAGTGTTGAGTGTTTGAGTCAGCTTCAATAATGCATTGATTCCATTGCAGCTTTTCCAATTCCCTTCCATTGTTTTCGATTCTGCCTCGTTCTCCTGGTTCTCTTTCCAGTGCCTTAAAACATTTAATCCCTGCTTATGACCTTCAAGCGCCTTTCGATTTAGATGAACTTTGAGAAACCTAAACTTAAACATGACAGGCAGGATGTTATGGTCTTGCTCAACACGAGACTGGGAAATCCCACCCGCTATCACCTCTGCAATCTGACCGATTGTAAGGAAGAAATGGTCTTTTTTGCAACCAGTGTCCGATCATTGTCCAAAGATGTGCAGATTAGGTTGATTGTTATGTTTGATTTATTCTTATGTTCTTATGTTCTTATGATTGGCCAGGCTGAATTGCCCCATGGTGTCAGGGGGATTAGGAGTATAAATATATGGCGTTATGGGGATAGGGCCAGCGTGGGATTGTTGTTAGTGCAGACACAATGGGCCAAATGGTCTCCTTCTACACTGTAGATCCTATGGTTACAGCAGAGATGATTCAGGTAGGCAAGACAACTAATAATTTATGATGAGCAAGCTCCCTTTATCTATATAAACGTACAAATTTTACTGCATGACATTAACGACCACGAGACCTGGCACTATAAATCCGTCTTGCCTTTTACTGGACTGGAAAATCATTGCCATTACATTCACTTTATCTACATACACTCTTCCAGGCATACAACGAGAGACAAGGTTTTCTGAATTACCATTCACTTAAAATAAACAGGTTTTATATGTGAACGTGACACCATTTCAGTTGAGCTTCCCAATGAGCAGAAATTCACAGCCTGAAAAGGTAGCGAAAGAATAAGATTCAAAAGTACAAATGCCTGAAGGGGAACAACTAATAGGACAGGGCTCTGGCAAAAAAGAAGGCAAAAGAAGAGGGGAGTGAGATTGCTTAACTAAGGGTGGCGCAGTGGCAAAATGGATAACATTGCTGCCTCACAGCACCAGGGACTTGTGTTCGATTCCTGCCTTGGGTCACTGCCTGTGAGGAGTCTGCACATTCTCCCCGTGTCTGCATGAGGGTGATCCGGTTCCCTCCTACAGTCTAAAGGTATGTGGGTTCGGCTTTGTTCACGACACTTTGTAGTTTCTTGCAATCTTGGACAGAGCAGAAGGCATTACAAGCTGTGATACAACCAGAAAGAATGCATCCCAAATTGCTCCATAGTTTCAAGGGAACTTGTGTACACAGGGTATCAGTGAGTCGGGTACGCAGGGTATCAGTGAGTCGGGCACACAGATTATCAGCAAGTCGGGTGCACAGGATAGCAGCGAGTCGGGCATACAGGATATCTGTGAGTCGGGTACACAAGTTGGGTACACGGGATATCAGTGAGTCGGGTACACACTGTATCAGCAAGTCAGGTACACAGGATATCAGTGAGTTGGGTACACAGGATATCAGTGAGTTGGGTACGCAGAGTATCAGCAAGTCGGGTACACAGGATATCAGTGAGTCAGGCACACAGGATATCAGTGAGTCGGGTACACAGGATATCAGTGAGTTGGGTACACAGGATATCAGTGAGTTGGGTACGCAGAGTATCAGCAAGTCGGGTACACAGGACATCAGTGAGTCGGGCACGCAGGATATCAGTGAGTTTGGTACGCAGAGTATCAACGAGTCAGGTACACGGGATATCAGTGAGTTTGGTATGCAGAATATCAGTGAGTCGGGTACACAGGATATCAGTGAGTTGGGTACACAGAGTATCAGCAAGTCGGGTATACGGGATATCAGTGAGTTGGGTATGCAGAGTATCAGTAAGTTGGCTACACGGGATAGCAGTGAGTCGGGCATACAGGATATCTGTGAGTTGGGTACGCAAGTTGAGTACATGGGATATCAGTGAGTCGGGTACACACTGTATCAGCAAGTAAATGTGTGGGGTTAGGGGGATAGGGCAGGGTTGTTGTTGGGCTGAACTGCACTGTAGGGATTCTATTGTTCTAACTGAACAATTCAACCAAAGTGGAACGATAGACTGAATGGCCTCCTTCTGTGCTGAATTAATCTTTTATTGTCTAACTCAGTCATCATTTTTGATGGTACAATTTCCATATTGTCACCACTCTGACATCAATATTAATTGAGGGAATGAAGCCTTCAGTTCAACCTATAATTTGCACCTCTCCTTTCAAATTCAAGTTCCTTTCTGACTTTGGCATGTTGGAAAACAAAATGATCCAAAAGTGGGAAAGCTTCACCATTGTTTTTTTCTGTCATTCTCTCCCATCCATCATTAATATTTTTCTCTATTTCCCTGCTGCCTGGTATTCTTTATCCGGCCTAGCTGTCACTCCATTCTTTGCAATGTCTCCCCCACACTTCATTCTTACTGAGCTTCATTTCCTTTTGTTAAAATACCAAGTGAAATTGTTACAAAACAGGGTGTATCTCTTCAAGTTGAACAGAAACAAAGAAGCTAGAAGCAGCAGTGGGCCATTCAGCTCTTCAAGCCTGCTCCACCATTCATTTTTATCATAGCAGATCATCAAATTCAATATCAGGTGAGGAAGGAGCAGCACTCCAAAAGCTCGTGATTCCAAATAAACGTGTTGGACTTTAACCTGTTGCAGTGAGACTTCTTGCTGTGCCCACCCCAGTCCAACACCGACACCTCACATTCTGGTTGTATCACAGCTTGATATGACTCCTGCTTTGTTCAACAGTGCAAGAAACTACAAAGGGTCATGAACGAAGCCCAGTCCTTCGCGCAAACCAGCCTCCCATCCATTGACTCTGTCTGCACTTCCCGCTATCTCGGCAAAGTAGCCAGCATAGTCAAGGACCCTGCACACCCCGGCCATACTTTCTTCCACCTTCTTCAGCCGGGAAAAGGTACAAAATCCTGAGATCACGCACCAATCGACTCAAGACCCAGAAGGCAGTGGAGTAGCAACATTGTTGCTGGACTAGCAAACCAGAAACCCAGCGTAATGCTCTGGGGACTTGGTTCAAATCCCACCATGGCGGAAGGTGAAATTTGAATTCAATAAAAATCTGGAATTAAAAGTCTAATGATGATCTCGAAACCATTGTCGATTGTTGGAAAAACCCATCTGGTTCACTAATGTCCTTTAGAGAAGGAAATCTGCCATCCTTACCTGGTCTGGCCGAGCTGTGACTCCAAAGTCACAACAATGTTGTTATCTTTCAAATGCTTCAGGGATGGGGAACTAATGCTGGCCCAGCCAGCAATGTCCACATCCCATGAATGAATAAATAAAAAAAAGAACAGCTTCTTCCCTGCTGGCATCAGGCTTTCAAATGGACCTATTAAGTTGACCTTTCTCTACACCCTCACTATTACTGCAATAACTGCATTCTGCACCCTCTCCTTCCACCCACCCCCCCCGTGAATGGTATGCTTTGCCTGTGTGGCACACAAGAAACAATTCTTTTCGTTGCAAACTAATGTGACAGTAATAAATCAAATCAAATTGAAAATCACAGTAATGCCACTTGGTGTCAGATTCACAAACAGAGGCTTTCACCCCCTCTATCTTTCAAAAACAAAATTAATTCAAAGACCGAGGTTCATAAGATTGGATAGCATCAAGATAAAAGATACTTAAGTCAAAAGGTACTGGTTGCATTCTAACTCCCGGATTGCAAGATGCTGTAAATTGCAGGAAGGCAATAAGTAGTTAGATCCTATTGACATACTCTTAAAGTATCAAGATGTCAGATTTAATTCAATGTATAGCGATTTAGGCTTTTGAGTTTGAAAATGCAGCATTTTAACTTCTGACACAACTCCTTTAAAAGTACTTTGCAAGAAACTGTTGAAATGAGATTAGTGCTTGCATGAATTCGGCTACTCGATATCTACCATTGACTCCGTCCTCTGAAGGAACCTGTTTTAATTTAGTGGTCTGTATGCAATAATATTCTCTTGCAAATATATGCATTGATTTTTTCTTGAGACATTTTTCAAATTTTACAGTGAAAATTGAACCATACTTCCAAATCGTATGAGCCTTAAGATTAGTAATGATTTTTTTTTTGCGTAATCTATTACACTGAACCCTTGAGGACTAGTCGCTTTCAGATTTGAAAGCAATCAAAAGCATGTTTAAAGGGATACTACTTTAACCTAAAAAAAATCGGTCGAGATGTATTCATTTGTTGCTGTAACTTGGCATGATGATATAAGCAGCATCGCAACTTGGCCATGGTTTTGTTTTGGTTTGACTTTAAATCCAATGCAAAATAACAGCACATACCTTCTTCCCCTCTGGAGATAGACAGGGTTACTTTTATAAGCATTCCACTCCCCACAGTCCTTACTAATTTAGAGAGGTGAGTTTTGAGTCATAGAGGTTTACAGCATGGAAACAGGCCCTTCGGCCCAACTTGTCCATGACACCTTTTTTTTAAACTCCTAAGCTTGTCCCAATTGCCCGCATTTGGCCCACATCCCTCCAAACCCATCTTACCCATGTAACTGTCTAAATGCTTTTTAAAGGACAAAATTGTATCCGCCTCTACCACTACCTCTGGCAGCTTGTTCCAGACACTCACCACCTTCTGAGCGAAACATTTGTGTCTCTGGATGCTTACATATCACTCCCCTCTCACCCAATTACGAGTTACCCAATCACTTACGAACAATTGCTGCCTTGTGTTTTGTTACAGTAAATAAGCCCAAAGTATTAAATCTTTATAATCACACAACAAAGTTCATGTATCATTCTGATGACAACAACAACTTACATTCAGATTGTGCCTTTAATGGAATAAAACATCCCAGTGGTCTTCACTGGAGCGTTATACAACAAAAGTTGCCACTGAACAACATAACAGGTATTGGGTGAGATTCTCCAGCCTCCCAGCTATGTGTTTCCCACCCATGGGAGGTGGTGTGTTGTTTGCTATCGGTGGGATTCTTTGGTCCCAACACTGTCAATGAGAATTTCCAGTGACATCACCCTTCGCCAGCGGGAAACCTACGAGTGGGGCAGGGGGCTGGCTGGGCTGGAGAATCCAGCTGGCGTGAACGGCCAGAGACTTCCGACCATGAGGTCAAATGGCCAATAGCTTGGTCAAGAAGAAACATTTTAAGGACCATCTTAAATGAATAGTCAAGGGGCAGAGAGGTATAGAGAGGAAACTCCGGAATTTAGATCTTGGCTGCTGAGGGCATGACTACTAATAATGAAGAGATTAAAATTGGGAATGTTCAAGGGGCCAGAATTGGAGAAAGAGAGAGAGAGGGATCTTGGGCTGGAAAAAAAAAATAAGGTGAGGTTAGGCCAAGGGCTGATTGGAAAATAAAGATAAGAATTTTAAAATTGATGGGTTGCTAGACTGGGAACTGATGTAGGCTAGTGCACACTGGGGCGATGATGAACTAGACTTGCTGCAAGTGAGGACGTGGTTATCTGTGCTCAGGATAACTTTAATTATACAGTGAGTAGATCTTCGGAAGCTGGACAAGACTGGGTATGAATAGTCAATTCTCGAGGTAATGAAGGCATGAACGAGGGTTTCAGAAACAGATGGGCTGAGGCCGGAATGGAGATGGGTGATGTTACAGCACAGGAAATAGGGGCTCTTACTAAGGGCACAGATATGTGGTTGCTCGCTCACATCAGGTCCAAATATGTCACCAAGGTTATGAACAGGCTGTCTCGATCTCACAGATTTGACAAGGAGAGGGATGTTGGGCTCAGCAATTGAACTTGTAGCCAGACAGTCAACCATGGTTTTGGTCTGCCTCAGGTTTAACTGGGGAAAATTTCTGCCCATCCTGGAACTAGATGTTGGAGAAGCAATCTGATAACAGTCGAGGGGGTTGAGAGAGCTCAAAAGTAATTTTTTAAAATCATTGATGGGAGACAATCATCGCTCTTAGCACTTTCAGTGGGCAGTTAAGTGTTGGTCTGGAGTCGCATGTTGGCCAGACCAGGGAAGGATGACATATTATCCTCAAGGAGAATAATGAGCTAGGTGCATTTTTATAAGACTCAACCATTACTGAGATTACCTTTCAATCATAGAGTCCCTGCAGTGCAACAAGATGCCATTTGGCTCATCGAGTCAGTACCGAGCACCATCCCACTGAGGCCCTATCCCTCTAACCCCACATAAATACCCTGTTAATCCCTCTGACACTAAGGGTCAATTTAGTATGGCTAATCCACCTAACTTGTACATCTTTGGATGTGGGAAGAAACCGGAGCACCCAGAGGAAACCCACGCAGACATGGGGAGAACATGCAAACTCCGCACAGACAGCCACCCAAGGCCGGAATCGAGCCCGGATCCCTGGCGCTGTGAGTCAGCAGTGCTATCCACGTTGCCGTCCTTGTGCATTGAAATTTAAATCATCCAGGTTGGCATTCAAACAAGAGTATTGTCTTGGTTACTAGCAACATTGTCACTGCACCATTGTCTCCCCTTGGTGCCAACACGGAAGCAGAATCTGAGATCTAGTGGCTGAGTGACTCACTGCCTGAAGCCCTGGGGAAAGACGATCATTAGTGTACTTATCAATGGCTATACTATGCGGCCACAGTTTCCACTCACCGACATCTTTCATTGCTGCTGATGGCCCCCACCCCCTCCTAGTTGGCAAACTGACACTTAATTCAGCTGAGGGCCTCATTTAATTACCTCAAAGAGAAAGCTCTTCATTCCAAATGAAAAAAAACTGGCTGCTTAAGGGAGGTGGCTATTCATCAGTGAGACAGGCTTCACTATATTTTATATTAGTCCCAAAATCTACTTCTAAGCAGAGCAGAGACAATGGAGAAATCCATAGGGCAACACTCACTGAAATTAATTTGAAAAATTCTGGCACAAAGTGCAGACAAAGGAAAGGAGGAAATGATATCGCTGGTTCTTTACAAAGCTGTCGGATGGGTATGGGAGATTGAACTTTCAATCAAAATTAAATTTGATTTGATTTAAAATACTACCTCTGACTTAATGGCAAAGAACAAAGCTGGTTCCCCTGTGAAAGATTCTCCGTGTGTGCTGAAGTGAGACTATAGAGAACGACTACGGTCGCAGAGATTTCAAGTTTGCTGATGACACGACCATAATGGGTCGGATCTCAAACAATGACGAGACAGAGTACAGGAAAGAGAAAGGGAATCTGGTGAACTGGTGCGACAGCAATAATCTCTCCCTCAATGTCAACAAAATGAAGGAGATAGTTATCGACTTCAGGAAGCTAGTGGAAAACATGCCTCTGTCTCCATCAGTGGGGACAAAGTAGAAATGGTAAAGAGCTTCAAGCTTTTCGGTGTCCAGATCATCAATAACCTGTCCTGGTCCCTCCATGATGAATCTATAGTTAAGAAAGATCACCAATGCCTTTGCTTTATCAAGAGGCTAAGGGAATTTGGCACGACCGCTACAGCTCTTAGCAATTTTTACAGATGTACCATAGAAAACATTGCTTCTGGCTGTATCACAGTTTGGTTTGGCTCCTGCTCTGTCCAAGACTGCAAGAAACTACAAAGGGTCATGTATGAAGCCCAGTCCATCACTCAAACCAACCTCCCATCCAAAGACACTGTTTACCCTTCCCACTGCCTCAGAAAAGCAGCCAGTATGGTCAATGACCCTATGTACCCCGGACATACTTTCTTCCACCTTCTTTCATCAAGAAAAAGATACAAAAGTCTGAGGGCACGCGCTAACCGACTCAAGAACAGCTTCTTCCCTGTTGTCATCAGACTTTTGAATGGACTTACCTCACACTAAGTTGAACTTTCTCCACACTCTTATTATAACTGTAACACTATATTCACACTCTCTTTTTTGTTTCTTGCATGCTATACAGACAAAACATACCATACATAGAGAAGGAAAGGAGACAGTGCAGAATGTAGTGTTACAGTCATAGTTAGTGTGTAGAAAAAGATAAACTTAGTATGAGGTAGATCCATTCAAAAGTCTGACAGCAGCAGGTTTTTGTATCTATTTTCCCAATGGAAGAAGGTTGAAAAGAGGGGTGCATAGGGTCCTTAATTATGATAGATGCTTTGCCAAGGCAGCGGGAACTGTAGACAGAGTCAAGGGATGGGAGGCTGATTTGCGTGATGGACTGGGCTACATTCACGACCTTTTGTAGTTTCTTGCCGTTATAACCTGTGGTAGCATGTTAACAGCATCTGTGTCGAATCTTTGCATGTGTGAGATGAGTGAGTGAAATCTTGCATCTTATTTGGGGTAAATTTGTGACAGTCAATAACCTTTTTTGTAAATTCACAAAAATGCTTTCTGCTGGAAATATTGGATTGAGACACTGGCTCTGAGGTAAAAAAAACATACATCTATCACATATCAACAAATGGTCAAGGGCAGAAAGATGCACATATTAATTTTGTCCCTGTCACCTGTCTTTTCCTCATTAAAGCTCCACTAACCTCAGGCCAGATAATTTATCTTGGATAGTGATGGTTTTATTTATTTATTAGGTGTCACAAGTAGGCTTACAATAACATTACAATGAAGTTACTGTGAAAATCCCCGAGTCGCCACACTCAGGTGCCTGTTCAGGTACATTGAGGGAAAATTTAGCATGGCCAATGCACCTAACCAGCACATCTTTTGGACCGTAGGAAGAAACTGGAGCACCCGGAGGAAGCCCGCACAGATATGGGGAAAAGGTGCAGGATCTGCACAGACACTGTCCCAAGCCAGGAATCGAACCTGGTTCCCTGGCATTGTGAAGCAGGAGTGCTAAAGGATTGACATCAGAAGTATACGTGATGCTGACTAGGCAATCCCGCGTCACACAATGAAAGACAAATGTTCGGTGAGACTTCCTCTTCCCTTTCAGAATGCAAGAAGTCAATGATTGAGTGAGACAACATTGTTAATTTCTAACTTTCAAAAATTTTATTTGATATAGAGATACAATACTTCTACAGAAAGAATGTAATAGATTCTGACACAATCCACTCAATAGTAACAACTCGAAACTAAAAGATTGATTAAGCCATTTGCCTTAAGAGAATAAGAAAATCCCTCATTTGTGTCAGGTATTGTATATAATACAGCTGCAGGTTCTTGCAGAATGTGTTGTTTTATATGTTTGCATTCAAATTTGTTGTTTAATTTAGTACCAAATTTGGGTGCTTTCGTTTCCAAAATTGCAGAGTTTTCTGTAAGTTCTTTGGCTTTGTTTGTGATTCCAGGTCTTGTAGATGACCAAAATCTACAATCAGATGTCTGGACACAGGATTTTTCCTTTCCAAACAGCCTGGACAATAAACAAAGGCCAACCATCAGCACTGGTTCTCTTCAAGATGTATGCCTGCGAGGTGTGCATGTGTAAAGTCCAAAATCACTCACTGGTAGAATTCCCTTGTTCGAAAGACAGCAGCTCCTACAATGTAGTACTCTATCAGCATTGTGCTATGGTTTAGTATGATATAGGATCGTGGATTCAAACAGCACAGTATGTTAGGGGTGGGCCTGGGTAAGATGCTCTTCCAAGAGTCAGTGCAGACTCGATGGGTCGAATGGCCTACTTCTGCTACCGAAAGAGAAAATGCTGGAAAATCTCAGCAGGCCTGGCAGCTTCTGTAAGGAGGGAAAAGAGTTGATGTTTCAAGTCCAGATGTCAAAGGATTTTCCAGTATTTTCTTGTTTTGGTTTCAGATTCCAGCATCTGCAGTAATTTGCTGATAAGTGGCCAGAAACATCTGATCCACACAAGCGCAGGGCAATGACCATCCCCAACAAGGCAGAATCTAATCACCTCCCCTTGACATTCGATGGCAATGTCACCATTGAATCCCTCTGCTAACAACATAGAACCATAGAATCCCAACAGCAGTACAGATAGTGCCACCATGCCATTCCCCCAGTGCCAGAATATTTGGTCTAAAACCTTCTGACCAACTAAATGGAAACCAAAGGTGAACAAGAATCTCAAAATGGTGTTACAAATTTCACTGTAGGACCCTTTAAGTGTACTCCCATATACATCACAGCCGATCCACACTGGCTGTCCACTTCATATTTCTATTAAATACTATTCTGTTGTAAATTTGGAAACTTCAAAAAGTGTAATCATGCTTGATATTAATATATCTGTACTACTGTTGGGATTCTATGGTTCTATGTTGTTTGCAGAGGGGTTTAGCTATGACATTGCCATTGAATGTCAAGGGGAGGTGATTAGATTCTCCCTTGTTGGAGATGGTCAGTGCCTGGCACTTGTGTGGATCAGATGTTCCTGGCCACTTATCAGCCCAGACCTAAGTTTTGTCCAGATCTTGTGGCATGCAGGCACAGACTGTTTCAGTGTCCGAGGCTTTTTCAATGGCACTCAACATGGTGGACTCATTAGCGAACACCTCTACTTCTGACCTTGTGTGAGAGGAACAGTCATTGATGAAGTAGCTGAAGGTGGTTGGGCCCAGGACACTACCCTATCCTGTGACAACACCCTGGGAATGAGATAATTGGCTGCCAACCATCTTCCTTTGTGCTCAGCATGAATCCAACCAGTGGAGAGTTTGGCTCTTGATACCTGTTGACTCTAGCCTTGCTTGGGTTCCTTGAAGCCACACTCAAATGCTGCCTTGATGACAAGTCCTGATCAATAGTGACTGCCAAAATATTAATCTATAAACATTCTTCATAGCCCTGAAACTTTTTTCCTTCAACTATTTCCTTCTAGAAGTTATTATTGAATCTGCTTCAAGCACTGTCCTGTCAAGAAGTACATTCCAGATAATAAAAAGTTGCTGAATAATTTTTCTTCTTATGACACTTCTGTTTCTTTTGCTAATTGCTACAGAATGTAACTTTCAGTGGAGGTGATAAATAACAGCCATGACCAACTTTCTAATTTGTCTCTCAATTTCCCCATCAATGCAACAACTTCTTCTGTGTTGTCACCAAAAGAGAAAATGCTGAAAATCTCAGCAGGTCTGGCAGCATCTCTGAGGATAGAAAAGAGCTGATGTTTTGAGTCCAGATGACCCTTTGTCAAAGATTTTTTTCCTTCTGTGTTGTGGCTGGAGGTCCCCTTCTGGGGGGATGTGGGCCAATCAATCAACGACAGCAATGGGTATAGAGCAGGTGTTATAATATTGACTGTGTGTGAAAAACCTCTCCTAATTTTCTTTTCCATTGGACACCAACTGCTCAATGAAATTCGGGACGATGCAAGAGGTGCCACCTACGGGCTGCTGGAAGTAAAGATGATGAATAATTTCAGGAGAATATTGGGTGGACACTTGACTGAATGAGGAGCCTTGAATAGGGCCTAAATTCTGGCATTGGCGGTTCGGGCTGAATGGCCTGTTTTGTATATTCCAGGTAACTCTACATAAATAAATGTGCAGAGTTACTAGGATAGAATGGGGAAAAGGTACTGATTGGATTCAGAGAGCTGGCGTGAACCAACAGGTCAAATGACTTTCTTCCCTCCCATGATGGCTTGTTCACTCGAAATGCCTGTCTTATCAGTGATGTCCATATCGTGAATGAAAAGTAATGAGCTCCAATCTTTGGAGGCTCGAGAGAGTGCTAACAATAATTTAAAGAGCCAAAAACTATACTTAGTATTTTCTCAGCTGTTCTCTTTTGCTTTTCCTTCTCAACATGCTGCCACGATTCATTGGGGGAACTTTCCCACCCAGCCATCATGGGAATCGTAGCAAAGATCCATTGACCTTGGGCGTAATTTTCTACTTTTGGGGCAAGCGCGGTTGAAAATCATGCCCATAGAATGATACAGCAGTGAAAATACAAACACACGAGTTAAGTTCAGGAATAAGCTTCTCAGCCTTTCGAGCCTGCTCTGTCATTCAATAAGTCACCTGATGAAGGAGCAGTGCGCCGAAAGCTAGTGGTACCAAATAAACCTGTTGGAGTGGAACCTGATGGGTGGCATGGTAGCACAGTGGTTAGCACTGCTGCTTCTCAGCTCTAGGGTCCTGGGTTCAATTCCTGGCTCGGGTCACTGAATGTGTGGAGTTTGCACATTCTCCTTGTGTCTGTGTGGGTTTCCTCCTGGTAGATGTAATAGAAGTATATAAGATTATGAAGGGTATAGATGGAGTAAATAGTGGTAAGCTTTTTCCTATGTTAGAAACGCACAGTACGAGGGGCCATGGGCTTAGGGTGAGGGGGGGCGAGGTAGAACACGGATGTTAGAGTGAGGTTTTTCACACAGAGGGTAGTGGGGGTATGGAATGCTCTGCCAAGCAAGGTGGTGGAGGCAGGTACGCTGGAGTTGTTTAAGAGTTACTTAGACAGGCACATGAGTGGGTTGGAGATGGGTGGATATAGGACATTGTTTTAAATAAGGTTCAGTAGCCTTGGGACGTTCCTGGTAATGTAAAAGTATGTGGAATGATACTAATGTTTTTCTCTTTCAATTCACAGGTTTTAAGTTGGTCCGCCTTGTTGTCCAAGGAGGGGCATACACGCGATGGGTCGTACAAGGGCTGCTCTTGGATGTTCGAGAGTAGCCTAGTGCTTCATGTCGTTAGTGTACGCTTAAACTGGACCAGATGCTGGGCAACACGACAGCTCAGTGACTATCACTGTTTGCTGTGCAGATACATGGATTTGGGCCGGTGTCTGTGGGAGTTTGCACATTCTCCCCGTGATTGCATGGGTTTTCTCTGGGTGCTCCAGTTTCCTCCCACACCCCAAAGATGTGCTATTAGGCTGATTGGAGGTAATAAATTGTCCCTAAATTAGTTTTCCCTCAATGTGGAATGCCATAAGCATAGATAAGGGTCACGGGTGGAGGGGGGACTCGTAATGTTAAAATGGCGGCGCGGGCTCGTTGGGCCGAAGGGCCTGTTTCCCGGGCTGTTTTTGTTCTTTGTACTCCAGTTTCCACCCACAGTCCAAAGATATGTAGGTTAGGTTGGTTGGCCATTCTAAGAAATTGTCCCTTAGTGTCCAGGGATGCATAGGTTAGAGGGATTAATGGGTACGATATATCGGGGTAGGGTCTGGGTGGGATTGTGTTCAGTGCAGACTTGATGGGCCGAAGGGCCTCTTTCTGCACTGTAGGGTTCTGTGATGATGTTGTGAGACTTCTTACTATGCCCACCGCAGTCCAACACCAGCATCTCCACATCATTCAATAAGATCATGGCTGATCTGACTGGAACCTCCCTCCCTGCCACTGATAATCTTTCACCTTCTTGTTTATCAAGAACCTTTCCACCTCTGCCTTGAAAATATTTGAAGACTCTTTTAAGTGTCCCAAATGCCTTTTTATCACCCTACTAGCATGCCCTTCCACCTTCAGAGATTGGTGGACAAACACAGCAAGGTCCCTTTGCTTCCTCTTGTCAACATAAGAACATAAGAAGTAGGAGCAGGAGTAGGCCATCTAGCCCTTCGAGCCTGCCCTGCCATTCAACAAGATCATGGCTGATCTGAAGTGGATCAGCTCCACTTTCCCGCTTTCTCCCCATAACCCTTAATTCCCTTGTCTGTCGGAAATCTATCTACCCGTGACTTAAATATATTCAGCGAGGTAGCCTCCAACACTTCAATGGGCAGAGAATTCCTGGGAAGAATCTCTCTACCTCTATCCTATCTAGCTGTTCATTGAATTCTTCCTTGACAAATTATTTTTTCCAAAGGATATCACCTCACTTTGTTCAGGTTTAATTCCATCTGCAACTTATCTGTCCATTTGACCATTCCGTCTGTATCTTCTTGGAGTCCAAGACACTCAGCCTCACTGTTAACCACCCATGCAACCATTGTGTCATTTGCAAACTTACTAATCCTGCCCGCACACAGTCATCTGTTATTTTAGTTTTATTTTGCACGTTTTCATGTGGATAGGATGTTGCTGACAAGACCAGTTTTTGTTGTCTGTCACTCACTGTCCTTGCAGATGATCAATGGTGCAGATCAACAATATTATAAATGGGGCAATTTTTACTCAGCTATTATACAGCATCCCTTAAACAGTCACCATTAATGATTACAGAGCATCAACTCTGGTAGTTTGTGGTTGGCAGAGCAAATTTTGATCATTAAATAAAGTCTGATCATTATGAACAGTGACTAGCATCATAGAATCCCTACAGTACAGAAGGAGGCCATTCTGCCCATCAAGTCGCAATCCCATTCAGGCCCTATTCCTGTATCCCCACATATTTACCCTACTAATCCCCTGACACTAGGGTCAATTTAGCACAATCAATCAACCTAAGCCGCACATCTATGGACTGTGGAAAGAAATCGGACCATCCAGAAGAAACCCGTGCAGATATGGGGAGAATGTGCAAACTCCACACAGGCAGTGACCCGAGGCCGGAATTGAACCCAGTGCTGTGAGGCAACAGTGTTAACTGCCGCTGTATAGCAGTTTTCCACTGGGTTATTGCAACCAAAGATTGCCAACGGTTCAGAAGGAGGCCATCCCACCCTTCGAGTCTGCACCGACTCTCTGAAAGAGAGTCCGACCCAAGCCCTCCTCTCCATCCTATCCCCATAACCCTGCACATTTTACCATGGCTAATTCATCTAACTTGCACATCTTTGGATACTAATGGCCAATCCACCTAACCTATAGATCAATAAAATTTAGTAGTATGTCTTCTCTGATCTCATTATGTAGCACATCTCTTTCAGTAATAAAACAAAAATAAAATCATACTTAGAGAGCACTTTTTAATGCCCCAAATCACTTTAGAGGCAATGGCCAAAATTTTCAGAGCCATTATGCCAACAGGATCTTCTGATTCCACTGATGGTGACTACCCACCCCACCCCCGCCACCCCACTCCCACCCCACCACACCCCATCCCCAATAGATTCCCCGGCAGCAGTGGGTGCGAGACATGGGTGAAGCCATTGATATCACAGGACTGGAGGTTCCCTCTGCCAGCCAATGGTGTGCCACCCTGGCTGCCGCAAAGCACACCGCGGGGTGGGTGGGAAATCCCACCCGACATGATCCGCTTGACATAGAAAATATGGGAAAAACTCTGGTTTTCACTCTTCGACATGGTGAGAATGTTTCTGAGGGGTTCTGTCAGTGCTCTTGGGAAGTCAAATAGGTTCCAAGTCCAGAAAGGTTTGGGAAATCTTGAGTTTAGCTAGTCTTAAGTATCTAACGTATGCTCTCAATGGCTCAGGGCAGCACAGTGGCACAATGTTAGCACTGCTGCTTCACAACGCTCAGGGACCCAGGTTTAATTCCAGCCTTGGGTCACCGTCTGTGTGAAGTTTGCACTTTCCCACTGTCTTTGCGTGGTTTTCCTCTGGGTGCTCCGGCTTCCTCCCACAGTCCAAAGATGTGCAGGTTAGGTTGATTGGCCATTCTAAATTGACCTGAGTGTCAGGTGGATTAGCAGGGTAAACGTGTTGTGTTACAGGAATAGGAGCTGGGTGGGATTGTGGTTGGTACAGCCTCAATGGGCCAAATGGCCTCCTTCTGTACTTAAGTATTCTGTTATTCTAATGTATGAATTTTTATAATGCCTTTTACAGTTGCATAACTAATTCCTTTCATTTAAAGATGTCAATTAATTATAATTAGGTTTAGTCCCGTTATGTTCCAAATAAGATTTGGAACACTGTTAACTCCTAAGTAGGTCTGGTTGTCTTTGATATCTAAGGGAGTTAATATAACTGTTAATATCGAATTAAGTTCTGGTCCTCATCAATTCTAGGGAAGTCAAGCTTTGAGGAGTTGTGATGGCCAACTAATGGCTCTGATCTTTTGTTCCCTGGGGCTGTTTTGGGAGACCACCTAAAGGTTCCCATGCATGAAGTGCTTGGGAATTGCCCAGGAAGTTACACCCTACACCAGAGATCATCGGATACCCTGCTTTACGTTGGAGACTTTGGAAGGCTACAAGTGCCTTAGCAGAACAGTTACTCAGGGAGATTAGAAAGATTAAGAACATAAGAACATAAGAAATAGGAGCAGGAGTAGGCCATCTAGCCCTTCGAGCCTGCCCCGCCATTCAATAAGATCATGGCTGATCTGTCGTGGCTCAGTTCCACTTTCCCGCCCTCTCCCCATAACCCTTAACCCCCTCTCTTATCAAGAACCCATCAACCCGCTTCTTAAAAATATTTAGCGAGGCAGCCTCCACCACTTCAACGGGCAGAGAATTCCAGAGATTCACCACCCTTTGAGTGAAGAAGTTCCTCCTCAACTCCGTTCTAAACCGCCTCCCCTTTATCTTGAGGCTGTGCCCCCTAGTCCTACTGTCTTTTTTGAGCGGGAAGAGTCTCTCCACCTCTATCCTATCCATCCCATTCATCATCTTATACGTCTCAATGAGATCTCCCCTCATTCTTCTAAACTCTAACGAGTACAAGCCTAGTTTATTCAGCCTCTCCTCATAGCTCAATCCCCTCAACTCCGGTATCAGCCTAGTAAACCTCCTCTGCACTCCCTCCAGGGCCAAAATATCCATTAAATCCACTTTTAATGCTTGGGTAGCTATACAGCACTGCTGCCTCACTGCGTCAGGGATCTGGGTTCGATTCCAACCTAGGTGACTGCTTATCTAGAGTTTGCGTGTTCTCCCCATGTCTGCGTGAATTTCCTCTGGTTGCTTTTGTTTCCTCCCACAATCCAAAGATGTGCAGGTTAGGTGCATGCTAAAAATGGTCCTTAGTATCAGGATTAGCAGGGTAAATATGTAGGATTAGGGAGTTAGGACCTGGATTCGATTGTTGCCAGTGTGCAGGCACAATGGACAGAATGGCCTCCTTCTGTACTGTGGGTATTTTGTGATTCTATAAACTCCAGTAATATCGGCACAATCTATCCTATCATGGAAATCCTAGGAATTAGGAAAGGGATGGAAAATCCACATTTTTTTTTCTAACGACTCTGAAACCAGCAGCAATTTAACAATCAAATAATAATTTAGCTTTAAATTATATTAGGCAAGGTGCAGGCATTCCCCCTTCTCAATGGTCTCTTGCTTCTGGGCCACCAAACTCTCCTGAGGTTTGAATCTGTTTCTTCAAATGCTGATGTTCAAACACTTGTTGATGGAATCTAAACTAATTCAACGCAGAGATGTGTGCGCCTTGGGAAGAGTCCAAATCCAGGGGTCTTAAATAGAACATAGTCATTAACAAATGGAATATGGAATTGAGGAGAAAAAAATATTTACTCAGCGAGCCCTTAGAATGTAGAACTCACTGTGACAAGAAACACAACTTTTATGTAACACCTTTCATGTCATAAAACCCACCAAGACGCTGTCATTGTGCTGTAGAAGTTTTTTTGTTATTAACCAAATTACACTTCAGGACTTACTGTAACAATTTTTCTTTCATCTTGAGATGTGGGCAATGCTAATAAAACCCTGTGTGCATTCCATCTCTGGTTACACTGAGAGGGTGGTGATAGTCCTTCTTCTTGAACTGTTGCAGTTCTTGGGCTAATGGCTCTGTGGTTAGGATATCAGATAGTACACTCTAGGACCTTGATTCAGTGATGAGGAAGGAACTGTGACAATTGTCCCAATGAGTGTTGTGTGAGACTTGGGATAGAAACCTTGAGGTGATGGTGTAGATATGGAAAATGAGGGTCACAGGGGAGAGAGGTGATTTGCTGCAGTGCATCTTGTAGCACGAAAATGTTCAAAGTTGCAAAGAGTCTAATGATGTGATGTGAGCAGGAATGGATAGATACCCTTGGATGGGGTAAGTCAAGACTAAACTGTTGATGTACTGAAGGAGCTACATTGATGGCTGAGGTGTTCTTTTATTCATTAATAAATGTGGATGTTGCTGACTGGGCCAGCATTTATTGTCCATCCCTAAATGACCTCCATTTGAGTTAGAGTCAACCACATTGCTGTGGGCCTGGAGTCACATGTAGGCCAGAACAGGTAAGGACACCAGATTTCCTTCCCTAAAGGGCATTTGTGAACCAGATGGGCTTTTAGAATAATTGACAGAGGTTTCAAAATCATCGTTGGATTTCTTAATTCTAGATTTTTATTGGATTCGAATATCACTATCTGTCGTTGTGGGATTTGAACCCGGTCCCATGGGTCTTGCCCGGGGGGGGGGGGGGGTGGTTTCTGCATTACTAATCCAGTGACAATACCAATACGCTACTGCCTCCCCTCAACTGTGCCAAGATGCTTGGGGAGGAGTGGGGAGAGTAGCAGGAGGACTGGCAGTGGGGGGAGGGAATGCGTTGTGTGGGGACAGGAGCAATGGGTCTCTTCTGTTTTATTTCAAACGATTTAAAGAGTTAACTATTCCTGAAGATCCTTGCACCAGGTTGCATTCGCAAAAGACATCTGAAATATTGATTGCTCCATTTCCTCCCTGAGTAACTGATTCAGGACAGATAAATGAAGTCTTTGGCAAGGAATTTTTAAAAATGCTTCCAACAAAAAGAAAAACGTATTAATATAAATGTGATTCTGTGGAAGCCGCAGTGCTTATTATGATGAAACATAATGTCAGCGAGCTGCCCCGCAGAATGGATAACTGCGATTGTCCCACTGCATGGAGTAGAAATCCGTGACCTCTAAGAGTCACGTTGTATCTGATAATAAATGGCAAGCAGCGAGTTACAAGGCCGTAATTCAATCAAGGAGATGTGGTGACGTCTTAAACCGCAAGAATGAAAGCTCCGTAGATTCTGTTTGTCAGCAGAAGTTAGTGATTGAATTACAGGCTTAAACCTCATCACCAGTCCACTGCTGTTATCAGGTAGAACAATAATGCAGAGTTATTGTCTATTTATGCTTAAATGTGCTGTTACATTACAGCGACCAGTCAAGGGATCAATAATTGCTTATAGCAACATGGTGCTAGCAGATTCAAGTTATACAAATGGGCCCTCATAGTCCTCTAACATGATAGAATGATGTGCCAGGATTACGTTTACAGAACGGAAACAGGCCATTTGTCCCACCTGCTCTATCTGGCATTTATTCTCCACCCAAGCCTCGTCCCACCCAATGTTGAGGCCACCTTGATGGATAGCCTGATCTTCTGCTGCCTGTCAAAGTTATATTTTCGTATACATGTCCACACTTAATTTTACACTATCAGCCTACCTTTCACACAGGTGGCACTGTGGTTAGCACTGCTGCCTCACAGCGCCAGGGACCAGGGCTCGAGTCCCGGCTTAGGTTGCTAACTGTGTGGAGTTTGCACGTTCTCCCCGTGTCTGCGTTACTTTCATCCAGATTCTCTGGTTTCCTCCCATTGTCCAAAAGATGCGCTGGTTAGGTGCATTGGCCATGCTAAATTGGGATGGGAATAGAAGGATGCAGACTCTGTAAGTGCATAAGGTTTTAGTTCAGGGAGGCACCATGTTTGGCGCAGGCTTGGAGGCCCTAAAGACCTTTCCTTGTGCTGTACTTTTCTTTGTTCTTAAATTCTTCCTCAGTGTACCTAGTATAATAACTGGAAATGAAAAAACATGGGTAAGGCATTGAACATGTATTTTGTGTTGGTCTTCACAGTGGAAGACACAAATAACGTGCCAAAAATTGATGACTGGAAGGCTATGAGAGGTGAGAACCTAGAAACTATCATTATCACGAAAGGCGTAATGTTGGGCAAGTTTAGTGGGGCTAAAGTAGACAAGTGTTCTGGTCCTGATGGAACGCATCCCAGGATACTAAAAGAACTGGCGGGAGAAATAGCATATGCACTAGTGGTAATTTACCAAAATTCGCTGGACTCTGGGGTGTCCCCGCAGATTGGAAAACAGCAAATGTGACGCCACTGTTTAAAAGAGGAGGTTGACTAAAGGTAGGTAACTATAGGTCAGTTAGATTAACTTCTGTAGTAGGGAAGATGCTTGAACCTATCTTCAAGGAGGAAATAGCGAGACATCTGGACATAAGTTGTCCCATTGGTAAAACACAGCAAGGGTTCATGAAGGACAGATCATGCTTCACTAATTTTATGGACTTCTTTGAGAACATTACATTGGCAGTGAACAATGGGGAACCTGTGAATGTAGTGCATCTCGATTTCCAGAAGGCATTTGACAAGGTGCTGCTCCAAAGACTGCTACATAAGATAAAGGGGCACAGTGTTACTGGTAATGTATTAGCGTGGATAGAGGATTGGTTCACTAACAGAAAGCAGAGAGTGTGTTTTTCTGGTTGGCGATCAGTGACTAGTGGTGTGCCTCAGGGATCAGTGTTTGGACCGCAATTGTTTACGATTTACATCGATGATTTGGAGTTGAGGACCAAGTGTAGTGTGTCAAAATTCGCAGATGACACTAACATGGGTAGAAGAGCAAAGTGTGCAGAGGGCGCTGAAAGTCTGCAAAGGGATATAGCTATTCTAAATGAGTGGGTGAGGGTCTGGCAGATGGAGCCCAATGTTGGTAAATGTGAGGTCATCCACTTTGGTAGAAATAACAGCAAAATGGGCTATTATTTAAATGATAAAATATTGCAGCATGCTGCTGTGCAGAGAAACCAGGGTGTCCTTGTGCAGGAATCTCAAGGAGTTGGTTTACAGGTGCAGCAGGTAATTAAAAAGGCAAATTGAATTTTGTCCTTTATTGTGAGAGAGATGGAGTTTAAAAACAGTGAGGTTATGTTGCAGCTGGAAATGGTGCTGGTAAGGCCACAGCTGGAGTACTGTGGACAATTTTGGTCTCCTTACATGAGAAAGGATATGCTGGCACTGGAGGGGGTACAGAGGAGAGTCACTAGGTTGATTCTGGAGTTGAGGGAGTTGTCTTGTGAAGAGGCACTGAATAGATTGGGGTTATACTCATTGGAATTCAGAAGAATGAGGGAGACCTTACAGAAACATATAAGAATATGAAGGGATTGGATAGATAGAAGCAGGGAAGTTGTTTCCACTGCTGGGCAAAACTAGAACTAGGGGGCATAGCCTCAAAATAAGGGGAAGCAGATTTAGACTGACTTGAGGAGGAGCCTCTTCACACAAAGGGTTGTGAATCTGTGGAATTTCCTGCCCAGTGAAGCAGTTGAGGCTGCCTCATTGAATGCTTTTAAGGAAAGGATGGATACATTTTTGAACAGGAAAGGAATTAAGGGTCATGGTGAGTGGCTGGGTAAGTGGAGCTGAGTCCACAAAAATATTAACCATGATCTTATTGAATGATGGAGCAAGCTTGAGGGGCCAGATGGCCTACTCCTGCTCCTAGTTCGTATGTTCTTATGTACCTGAACAGGTGCCAGAGTGAGGCGACAAGGGTGTTTTCACAGTAACTTAATTGAAGTGTTAATGTATGCCTTACTTGTGATACTAATAAATAAAATTAAACTCATTCACCTGAACCCCGCGGTGGCAAATTCCACTTTCCCCGCCATTCTCTGGGTAACGAAATCCCTCCTGAATTCCCCAACAGATGCTGTCAGTGATTTTGTGCTTTATTTTGCCATATTGCTCAGTGAGCAATTGAAGGATTTGGTGAAAAGCATTGACAGATTGTCTACACCATTTGAAAATAAAATTGTTGGCAGGAACCTTTGAGAAATAGAGCTTATGGTTCAGATTAAATAAAGTTGTTTGTGTACTATAGATTAAGAAGGGGTTACATAGCAGCTTCCATGACCTCAGGACATTTCAAAGTGTTTTGCAATTCATTTTGAGGCACAGGCATTATTGTAATGTAGGGAAACATGGAAGCCAGTGGAATTGATTGAATTGCTTTATTATTGTCACATGTATCAGGATGCAGTGAAAAGTGTTGTTTCTTGTGAGCACGTTCACAGAGTACATGAGGAGAAGGAAAGGATGGGGTGCAGAATATAGTTCTGCCTTTCTGGACAGGGTGCAAAGATCAGCTGACAGTTCCATTCAAATGTCTGATGCCAACAGGGAAGAAGCTGTTCTTGAGTTGGTTGGTATGTGATCTCAGACTTTTGTATCTTTTTCTCAACAAAAGAAGGTGGAAGAGAGTATGTCTGGGCTGTGCGAGGTCCTTGATTATACTGGCTGCCTTTTCAAGGCAGCAGGAAGTGTAGACAGAGTCAAAGGATGCGGGGCTGGTTTGTGTGATGGACTGGGCCACATTCACAATCCTTTGTAGTTTCTTGCGGTCTTGGGCACGGCTGGAGCCATGCCAAGCTGTGGTACATCCAGAAAGGATGCTTTCTCTGGTGCATGGCGCAATTTGCACACAGCAAGCTTACACAAGTAGCAGCGACTGGATATGTGCTTTTAAGTAATGTTGCGTGACGGATAAACATTGGCCAGAACCCTGGGGAGAACTTTCCTGATCCCCTTCAAAAAAGCGCCATGAGATCTTTTACATCTGACTAAGAAGGCTGAAGGAAAAACCTGGTTTAACACCTAAAGATGGCATTTTTGACAGTGCAGTGCAGTACCATTCCGGAGTTTCAGACTTGATTTGGTACGTAGAATGGAACTTGAACCCTCTAGCCTTAGAATCATAGAATCATAGAAAAACTACAACAGAAACAGGCCCTTCAGCCCACAAGTTGCACCAATCTTATGTCTACCTACTAGGCTTATCTATAACCTTCAATCCTATTAAGTCCCATGTACTCATCCAGAAGTCTATTAAAAGACCCTAACGATTTTGCCTCCACCACCACCGATGGCAGCCGATTCCACTCACCCACCACCCTCTGAGTGCAAACTTACCCCTGACATCTCCTCTGTACCTACTCCCCAGCACCTTAAACCTGTGTCCTCTTGTGGCAGCCATTTCAGCCCTGGGGAAAAGCCTCTGAGAGTCCACCCGATCAATACCTCTCATCATCTTATGCACCTCTATCAGGTCCCCTCTCATCCTTTGTCTCTCTAAGAAGAAAAGATTGGGCTCTCTCAACCTACCTTCTGACGGCTATTAAATACTGAACCATAGTCATCCTGTTCACTGGTGTTAAGAGTTACAGTACAGCAGGATGAGGGGGTGGGGGGGGGGGGGGCGGGTGCGGGGTGTGGTGGGGGGGGGAGGGAGGGGGGGGGGCGAGGCATGTCAACTCGGTCAGCTTTCACGTTGCTGACTAGCCAGAGGAATCAACTTTAATACTCACAGAGAGATGGCAAAGCAATCAGCTGACAGCATGAAGGCAGTTTCAAAATAATCCCAAGTCGGCCAATATAATTACAAGCACAGCCAAGCCAAGCTGCGTGCAACTATTTCCTCAGTGAGCCTTCACTTTTATTCAGGTGATTGCATACCTGAGTTACTCAACATGTAGCCTAAAAATTACGTTCGCTAACATTGGCAGGAGACCACCTAATATGCTGTCATCACAACCCTTGGACTGCAACTAAGCTGAGTGGAGGTGTTGACCCGTAGCGAATAGCTTACCGGGAGTGTGACAAGAGTATTTGAAAGGTTTATCCTGCAAAATTTTAATTTCCCAGTTAAGTGAGAGGGATGGTAAGTTGGAGAAGGGAATATTAAGGGGGGGGAATGTTCAGTGGAGATGTGAGGGCCAAGTTTTTTTTACATAGAGGCTGATGGGGGCCTGGAATGCACTGCCAAGTGAGGTAGTTGAGGCAGATACGTGAGGTGCAAAATGAAGACTTATCTTGATAGGCATATGATAGGGGAATGGAGGAGAGTAGAGGGAGAGAAGCAGTTGGTTAGATAGGTAAACATGATTGGCGCAGGCTTGGAGGGCTGAAGGGCCTGTTCCTGTGCTGTACTGTTCTTTGTTCTTTGTACTCTGGAAGATAGCGACATTCAAAGGTATTAAATTGTGAGCACAGAGTCCAGGAACTTGACTGGTGTCCCCACGACTTTAGGATGAACTAATTAATTTGAAATGATAAAGGGGCTTCAAATCAGAGTGGGGCCATTCAAGAGTAAAATCTAGAAACAGACTTTCAGGCAGAATGCAGTGAGAATGTGGAATTAGACTGTGAGTGATGTTGTAAAGTTTCATGGTGGAATTTCATGAGGTCTGGGTGCTGGTGTCTACAGATGAAAGGTGGGCGAATGGAGATAAGATCATCTAGTGTTCAGTTAAATTGAGATTTGAGAGGCTGGCCTCTCTTCCACTTGCCACATTACCTGTAAAAGTGTGCAGTGTAACTCACAAAATGTCTGTTTGCCAGGGATTCAGCAGCTCAGGGGTGGAGGGAAGTGGTAATCACCAGCTGTTGTCCTTGGCCATTGTTGATACCAAGAGAATTTATGTCAATGGTGAGGGCTCATAGGGCCAATTCCCTTCCAGAATGGCTAGAACTCTCCAACCGTACCAACGACTGGGATTCGCCGGTTCCACGGCAATGAATGGAGTTTTGGCTAAGCATCAGATTCTCCATTCTCACTGGAAGCAGTGAGGCGAAGGTGAGGGGGAGGGGGCGGGGTGGGCACGAATGAAATCGGAGAACCCCCGACCCACATCACTGTGTCACCAGCGGGACAGACACTTCAGGAATGTGGGACCGGCAGCATGGATGTGATGGTCTGAGTGTCTCCCTCCGTGCTGTAGTTTTTGTGATTTTTGTTATTCGTTCATGGGACATGGGCATCGCTGGCTGGCCAGCATTTATTGCCTGTCCCTAGCTAAGAGTCAAACACATTGCTGTGGCTCTGGAGTCATTTGCAGCCCCGACCACGTAAGGATGACAGGTTCCCTTCCGCAAAGGACAGATGGGTTTTTGGAGTCATAGTCATAGAGGTTTACAGCATGGAAATAGGCCCATTTTGTCCATGCTGCCCAGTTTTTAACCACTAAGCTATTCCCAATTTCCCAAATTTGGCTTGTATCTCTCTTTATCCATCTTACCCAAGCAACAGTCTAAATGCTTTTTAAAAGACAAAAATGTACCTGCCTCCACTACCACCTCCGGCAGCTTGTTCCAGACACGCACCACCTTCAGTGTGAAAGAATTGCCCCTCTGGGAAAAAAGTCCCAGTCTATCCAGCCTCTCCTTATAGCTCAAACCATCAAGTCCTGGGAGATCCTAGTAAATCTTTTCTGCACCCTTTCCAGTTTGTTAAATCTTTTCTATAATAGGGTGACCAGAACAGAACATAGTATTCAAAGTGGGGCTTTACCAATGTCTTGTACTACTTCAACAAGAAGTCGCAACTTTGCTCTATAACACTCGCCAACTCCCCACCATTAACTGAATAAAGTCTGCCCTGGTTCGATCTATCAAAATGCATTGCCTCAGTTTAAGTAAATTAAACTCTATCTGCCATTCCTCAGCCTACTGGCCCAATTGATCAAGACCCCATTGCAAAAACTCTGCCAGACCTAACATTCTCCATAGCTATCTTAAAACTAATGGAATTAATGTCACTAGTCCCAAAGTGATTCCTCACTAACACTTCTGGCACCTGCGCTTGCTTATTTCCCAAGAGGAGGTCAAGTTTTGCCCCCTCTCTAGTCAGGCCATCCACATACTGAATGAGAAATTCCTCCTGAATACACTCAACAAATTTCTCTCCATCCAAGCCCCTAACACTATGGCTGTCTCAGTCAATGTCAGGGAAGTTAAAATCTCAAACTGTTACCACCCTATTTTTTCTTGGAACTATCTGTATTCTCCTTACATATTTGCTCCTCAATTTCCCGCTGACTATTTAGGGGCCTGTAGTACAATCCAGAAAAGTGATCTTCCTCTTCTTATTTCTCAGTTCTATCCATATGGACTCTGGCAATTGACAACAGTTTCATGGTCATCAGTAGGTTCTTAATTCCAGATTTTTTTTATTGAATTCAGTTTCCACCATCGGCTGTGGCAGGATTCGAAACCCGGTCCCCAGAACAATAGTTGAGTTCCTTGACTAATAGTCCAGCGATAATATCACTTGGCCTCCCCAATAAACTATTGTTCCAGGAGTGTATGCCAGGCAACATGGAGAGAGGAGAGAGGAGGAAAAGTTAAGTACCTTTACAACTACATGTGTTCATCGCTAGGTCACAGTTCAGCCATGATTTCATTGCATGGTGGAATAGGCTCGAGGGGCTGTAAGTGACCTACTTGTTATCTTCCTAAGTAAATGATTTTATCTACATTAATTGACATCATTTTGTACTTTCTGAATTATTGCAATGTAAGTATTAAAAACAAGGCAAAGCAAGGTCTTCGTGCTTGAGTAATGGGACAGTTATTTGACATTTACCTCTCCATATTGAGAGTTGAAAGCTATACAAGGCCCTGAGCAAGCCTCCGGGTGAATTTTCAAAAAAAGAAATCATTTGATTTTCTTTTTTTTCATTCCCCTCAAAGCCTAATCCTCAGGAAGATCAATACCGATTCCCATTTAATTATTCTGCCTCTTCAGAATACGCGGTGATAATGGGTTTGACAGTCTATCTTCCTGTCATACAGATCTCTCCGAAATTACTGATGCTATCTACAAAAAAATTCCACCTTTCAGTTTGGCTTTTAGAAAACAAAATGATCAGATATGCATTTTATTCCAAAGAGCTGTCTCAGCCTCAGGATACATATTATATTTGCACCCTGGCTCCGCAGAATTTAATCGTACAGCCGCTTGCTTCTTTGCACAATCCCTAAATACTGTCTGCTCTCCTCCCTCCCTGTGTATTTGTGAAGATGAAGAATGGTAAGGAACCCTACTGCTGCAAAGCAAGTCTGTTTTGTTTTGGCTGAACTCAAATCGAGCGCTCTTCGGGGCTTGGAGGTAAAAGCAGAGGAAAAAAATGATTGCTCTGACACCACGCCTGTATTTTTTCGATTCGTTCGTGGGCTATGAGCACCCCTGCCTCATTCGGCACTCATTGTCTGTCCCTACTTTCTCTTGCAAAGGTAGTGGTACACTGCCTTCTTATTACTGTTCTTCTGGTATAGCTACACAGACAATGGTGTTAGGGAGGGTACTCCACAATTTTAACCCAGTGACAATGAAGGAGTGATGATATATCAGGATGGTGTGTGGTTTGAAGGGAAACCTGAAAATGGTGGTGTTCCTTGGCATCTGCTGCCCTTGTTCTTCTAGGAGGTAGAGTTCTTTTTTATTCATTCATGGGACATGGGCATCGTTGGCTGACCAACATTTATTGCCCAACCCTAGTTGCCCTTGGAGGGTATTTGAGAGTCAACGACATTGCTGGGATCTGGAGTCGCACGTAGGCCAGGTAAGGACAGCAGATTTCCTTAAAGGACATTCAGGTGTTTTTTTTTCCTAATAACTGGTAACGGTTACATGGTCATCAGTAGATTCTTAATGCTAGATATCGTTTTATTGAATTCAAATTCCACCATCTGCCATGGTGTGATTTGAACCCTGGTCCCCAGAACATTAGTTGAGTTTCTGGATTCATAGTCCAGCTATTCCAGCCTCGGGTGACTGTCTGTGGAATTTGCACGTTCTCCCTGTTTCTGCTTGGGTTTCATCAGGGTGTTTGGGTTTCATCTCCCACAGTCCAAAGATGTGTGAGTTTGGTTGATTAGCCATGCTAAATTGCCACATTGTGTCAGGGGGACTAACTAGAGTAAAAGCAAGGGGTTAGGAGGATGCAATTGTGGTCAGTGCAGAGTCAGTGGGCCAAACATCCACCTTCTGCACTGTAGGGATTCTATGATTCTATAATTCTAATACCTCTAGGCCATTGACTCCCCACAGGTCTTGACGGTGCTATCAAAGGGGTATTGGTGAGTTGCTGATACGCATGATACTGATACGCATAACCACTACACTGCACTACTATGCTATCTTACCCCTTATATGTGGGCACCACCTCTGACCACAGCAATGTATCATTTCTCTATCCCCAGTTGAAAGGGCAAAAATTGAAGGACTGCAAAAAAGAATGCATGCAATCATCTTCATGATTTTGCACAATGGTTAGTCAAATCTTTTATTACCATTCTTCTTTTTCAACTGAATAAAGTGAAGCCACGAACCAGCTTTGCTTTATGTGAGGAAACTCACTTCAGTTAAATGGATATGCACTCAAAGTGCTGGGTGCTGATTAAAAAGCAGTGTTGCAAGTACTTAAGAAATTGATCCCCAATAACACAACAGTTTGTGTGGCGTGCAGAACAGGATTGGTTAGATGTTAAATAGTGCTTAGTTAAAATTGCAGAGATTGGCTTTAATGGGCAATGCCTCAGCATTCACTACAGCAAGAACATTTAAACTGACACTACACACCCCACTGGCGTCAACGACTGGAAAAATTCTGGCCATGTGTTCATAAATTTATATAGGCGATAGAGATATAGGAGCAGAATAAGGCCATTCAGCCCATGGAGTCCGCTCCACCATTCAATCATGGCTGATTTGGGCAGTAAGAAGTCTGACAACACCAGGTTCTTTCCACATCAAGATTTGGGCAGCACGGTAGCACAGTGGTTAGCACAGCTCCAGGGGCCTGGGTTCAAATCCCAACTCGGATCACTGTCTGTGTGGTGAGGGGCACATTTGATCCCGATTCACTGTCTGTGTGGAGTTTGTACATTCTTCCTGTGTCCGAGTGGGTTTGCTCTGGTTTCCTCCCGCAGTACAAAGGTACGCGGGCTAGGCTGATTGGCCATTCTAAATTGCCCTTAGTGTCTCGGGTACATAGGTTAGAGGAATTACTGGGTAAGTATGTGGGGATAGGGCCTGGGTGGGATTGTGATTGGTGTAGACTTTGATGGGCCAAATGGCCTCTTTCTGCACTGTAAGATTCTATGACTTCTAAGTAGGGAGGTCTTGCTGCGGCTGTATAGGGCATTGGTGAGGCCGCAGCTGGAGTACTGTGTGCAGTTTTGGGCGCCGTACTTACGCAAGGATATTTTGGCCTTGGAGGGAGTGCAGAGGAGGTTTACTAGGATGATGCCGGAGTTGAGGGGGTTGAGCTATGAGGAGAGGCTGAATAAACTAGGCTTGTACTCGTTAGAGTTTAGAAGAATGAGGAGAGATCTCATTGAGACGTATAAGATGATGAATGGGATGGATAGGATAGAGGTGGAGAGACTCTTCCCGCTCAGAAAGGATAGTAGGACTAGAGGGCACAGCCTCAAGATAAAAGGGGGGCGGTTTAGAACGGAGTTGAGGAGGAACTTCTTCACTCAAAGGGTGGTGAATCTCTGGAATTCTCTGCCCGTTGAAGTGGTGGAGGCTACCTTGCTAAATATTTTTAAGACGCGGGTTGATGGGTTTTTGATGAGAGAGGGGATTAAGGGTTATGGGGAGAGGGCGGGAAAGTGGAACTGAGCCACGACAGATCAGCCATGATTTTAATGAATGGCGGGGCAGGCTCGAAGGGCTAGTTGGCCTACTCCTGCTCCTATTTCTTATGTTCTTATGTTCTTATGTTCTTATGTATCCCCATTTTCCTTCCTTCTCTCCATAACCCTCCAACTCATTAAAAATCTGTCTAACTCCTCCTTAAATTTACTCACTGTCCCAGCATCCACCGCACTTTGGGGTAGCAAATTCCTTCAGAAGCCTGTATCGGGATCAAATGTACCCCTCAGCACCTGCGCATGGCAGCAGACGTATGCACCAACTTCAAAATCCAGAAGCTAATCAGCTATCAGTTTACCTTCACTGTCGCTGTGAAAAGTCTGCTGGGTGTGCCCACACCAGGTGGACAGCAGCAGTTCAAGACCGGGGGGGGGGTTCGCCACTGCCTTCTCAAGGGGCAATTAGGGATGGGCACCACATGCTGGCCCAGCCAGTGGCACCCAAATCCCAAGTATGAATTAATGACCTAGGTACTGTATTACATATCAAATACATATCTCCAGAAATATTATATCTAGGGAATGAATTAGGGTGTCAACCAATGAGTCGGAGGCAGAGAAGGAACTGTCGTTTGAAAAACGTTATCCCTGAACCACAGCAAACAGAAGCTCCCAAGTAAAGCAGAATTATTTTTTCTTGCAATATGCAGTGGGTGGGGAATAGTTACATAATACAAATTATGTACGTCCATCAGTCACTTGTCACCTTACAGCAGTGCAGTGCCTGGTTGTGATTGATTGGCAAATTAGCCAATCGTCTCCATCCTGATCAGGAGTTGTGGTGTCACTGGATGTAGCCATGTAGATTTAAAACACTTATAAATATCTTTGAAGACGTATTTCTCCAAACAGCCACTAAAGCAAAAATGCGGCGTACATTTGTCAAAGCTGAGTTAACGTTTCCCATGGCTGTGCTATAAAATTCCACTTACTTTTTGTTTTCGTGAAGCTGTGGTGAACAAGAATGGATTGGTGGTGGCAGGCGGAGGAGGGGCACGGGAGGGAATAAATTTATTTGTTGTGTTCCTTCCCATGTTTTGTACTGCCTGGAACATTCCCTCTCACAGGTGCGTGAGCCCGGATTAGCATGCAGGTGATATTCACAAAGCTCCGTGAGGCAGTAAAATGACAATTAGGGGAAAATCGGATTACAGGAGCCCCTAGCACCTGAAGGGAATCTGTAAACATGGCAAAAACTGTTGACACTGATTATGTTTTTTTCCTTTATTTTGACAACGTGGCCCAGCATCAGCTAACACAGACAGAGCAACAGAGAAGCTCCAGGAATTCTTCGCCAAAGGGGCTTCACTCCACAGATGAGGGGCTTGTCACATGTCAACACCCCACGTCGACACTATAATTAGGAAAGCTCACCAACGCCTCGGTTTTCTCAGAAGACAAAGGAAATTTGGCATGTCAGCTACGACTCTCACCAACCTTTACAGAGGCACCATAGAAAGCATTCTTTTTGTTTGTATCACAGATTGATACCGCTCCTGCTCTGCCCAAGACCGCAAGAAACTACAAAAGGATTGTGAATGTAGGTCCATTCAAAAGTCTGATGGTGGCAGGGAAGGAGCTGCTCTTGAGTCGGTTGGTACCTGACCTCAGATTTTTGTATCCTTTGACCGATGGAAGAAGGTGGAAGAGGGAATGTTAATGATGCTGGCTGCTTTGCGGAGGCAGTGGGAAGTGTAGACAGAGTCAATGGATGGGAGGCTGGTTTGCCTGATGGATTGGGTTTTGTTCATGAATTTTTGTGGTTACTTGCAGTCTTGGGCAGAGCAGGAGCTCATACCAAGCTGTGATACAGCCAGAAAGAACACTTTCTATAGTGCATCTGTAAAAGTTGGTCAGAGTCGTAGCGTACAAATTTCCTTAGCCTCCTGAGAAAGGAACGGCGTTGGTGGGTATTTTTAACTATTGCATTGGCTCCAGTTGCACTGACTTCAGCAGATGAATGGTGTGTTTGGAGATCCCAACGTTCTGCAGTTTGGCGGAGAAACTTCCCTGTTGTGGTTTTGTGAAACCTGGTGTATTTCAACAGTCAGAGAGATGGAGATAGGTTACTGCCAGCTGGGTTTTTCTTTTGCATCACACATACTCTGACACCCCTATGCACATCCACATAAACACCCGCACATAACCCCCTTTCCCGGCAACAAAACTACTGTGTTTTTCTTTAACCTTATGACATTCCGCCAAAGAAAATCAAAAGAAATTGTGTTTCGCACAATCACATAGCGGAACGGTTCCGAAACATGCCCAGTTGCTCTGAGATCGTAGCGCCATCTTTAAAGGGTACCTGTTCATACCAGGAATAAATAAGCCTCCCCCCACACTCCCCTGCAGCCCAGCATGGAGGTCTCAGAGATTCTGCTCCCCAACCCTGAACAGAACCAGCACTTATCAGCACCCCCACCCTCAATCATCAGTTTCTTCTCCCCATTCTCCCCACTGATCATTGGCCCTCTTTCCCCCCCCCCACCCACTGATCATGGGCACCTCACCCCCACCCTCCCATAGTGAGCTGTCACCCAGCTCCACCAGCCACCCCCCCACCACCCTAATGACCATCGGCAGCATCAGCAGCATCCCCTGCTCCTCTGTCAGTTACCAGCCACCAAAACATCCAAATAAATCCAGCCCGCTCACTCCCCATGAGGCTTCCACTGGGGTCTGCCCTTTGACACAGGTTGGCACTGCCAGGTTGGTGCCATGCCCATGCCAAATTGGCAGTGCCAATCTGCACCAAGGATCATTGACAGGGTTCATTTCCAAGGCATTGCCTGGCCAAGGCCCTGTCCCGCGGGGGCTATACTTACATTTACGCCCCCGAGAAGACCCCCCCACAACAAATTCACACTTGGTGAGCTTGTAAACCATGCCGACGTCAGGCTGAAGCTATGGCAGAGACGTGGGGTTGGGGGGGTAGTGTTTAATAATGAGTTAATGAATGCAAGTGGATTTAAATCAGATTCCCGCCTGTCATGGGTGGGAAACAGAAGAAGTCACCAGTGAGGGTGGGAAAGATACAAGATTGTGTCCTCGCTGCCAAGAACTGCGACTTTTGGATCCTGTGCCCCCGCCAGCAAACTGGCAGACAGCAGATATGGGTCAAGATACCACCCAATGTTTCGAGTCAGTATGACCCTTCATCAGAGGTTGAAAAGGTTGGTCATTGGACATCGGTAATGATCTACTAGTGAGGTTTCTTGACTCCAGTCCAATTCTAGCACCATCAGAGAAGGGAGTCAAGTTTCTCCTGCAACCAAAAGAAAAAGTGCTGGAAAATCTCAGCAGGCCCAGAAGCATCTGTAAGGAGAGAAAAGAGCTGGCATTTCGAACCCAGATGACCCTTTGTCAAGGCATCCCCTGCTCTTCCGGCCGCCACCACCACACCCAAATAAATCTTGGAAAATCCTGGAAATGTTACCTGGCAAAGACTCTTGGCACAGGTTGGCACTGCCAGGCTCTGTCAAATGGTCACCTGGATTCGAAACGTCAGCTCTTTTCTCTCCCTGCAGATACTGCCAGACCTGCTGAGATTTTCCAATGTTTTCTCTTTTGGTTTCAGATTCCAGCATCCGCAGTCATTTGCTTTTATCCAAATTTCCCAGGTATTGCACACCAACAGCAATGCAGCAAACAAAACTTTAGGAAATTAAAATAAAGCTGATTCTCATATTGCAGGCCAGTTTATTGGAAATGTCTCAATCTCAGACATCAGAGTTCCTTCCTTACTGAACAACCGGTTTATTCATACACAGAATACAAAAGGAAGGAATCGAACGCAAGTCAATGCAAGACATTGACTGGACTGCAGCTGAGGTGTGGTGTGCGATTTTGGGTGCCCAACAATGGAAAAGAATACTAGAGTTGTGCAAAAGTTCCAATACAGATTTAATAGGTTGATACCTAGGAGAAAAGGTAGGGTTAGATGAGAGACTTAATAAACTAGGACTGCACTCAATGGAGCAAGGAAGGTTAAGGGGAATCTAATAGACGCATTCAACATTAGAAGAGTAAATAGGGAAAGATTATTTCCATCGGTGGATGAATCAGCGACAAGGGACATAAACTTGGAATTAGTACCAGCTGGGGGAGGTTAGGAGGAACCTTTTCGTGCGAACCCGTTTCTAAGATTTGCAACACATTTCCATAAGTGGCTATTGAAGACAAGTCAGTCGTGACATATAAGTGAAATACTCCAAGAAGAAAGATATTAAAGGGTATGGAGAGCGAGCGGGGTAATGGAATTAGAGCAGACAGTTCCACTGGGAGAGCCAGTATTCGCACAGGTACAATGGCCGAGTGATTTCCTTCCCTGCAAAATCTCTTATGATTATGAGGAATAGATTTTCATCAAAAATATTTCATAAGATCGAGCAAATTCAGTCAGGTTACACTTCTAGCCTGCAATCGTATATATTGGAGGAGCAGATTGAAAAATCGGTCATTTATTTCAATGGTGAGGACCAACAAGATGAGAAGATTTGCTCTTTTTTCAAAAGAGCATCCCTGAATCTTTTATATCCACCTGAGAAGACAGGCAAGGTCTTAGGTTTAGTGTCACCCAAAAGGTAGAAACATATGGTGACACAGTGGCACAATGATTAGCGCTGCTGCCTCACAGCGTCAGGGACCCGGGTTCGATTCCCAGCTTGGGTCACTGTCTGTGCGGAGTTTGCATATTCTCCCTGTGCCTGCGTGGGTTTCCTTCAGGTGCTCCGATTCCCTCCCACGCTCCAACGATGTGCGGATTAGGTGGATTGGCCATGATAAATTGTCCCTTAGTGTCAGGGGGACTAGCTAGGGTAATATGCATGGGGTTATGGGGATAGGTGGGATTGTGGTTGGTGCGGACTCGATGGGCCAAATGGCCTCATTCTGCACTTCCTCAGTACCGCATTGGGAGTGTCAGCCTGGCTTATTCCCTCAGGTCTATGGAGTGAAACATAAACCACAACCTCCCTCTCAAAGGCAAGACCCAACCATTTTAGGGCCCTTAGCAATTGTACAGAGTGCGCTGACAAAGTTCCACAACGCTCAGAGACAGCATGTCCTTCATTAGAGGGTAAACTTTCAAAATATATGAAATCTGACATCTGCAGCAGAATGTAATGTGTATGTCTATGTGTCTCCTTTTAAAAGGTTAAACTTTCAAGATGTAGATGTGCATCCAAATAAAACATGATTCCAGTATTTAACACTGGAAAAAAAAGTCTTAAATTATTTATCATTTGCCAAACTCTTAATTATTAATAATGGATGTGCCACTTTTTAGAGTTGGCTGCTTTTTCGGAGGGTGCAGGGACAGATGTTGTCTCAGCCTCTTTGAAGGTTTCCTGGCTTTATTTATTTGGCATGTAGGAGCTGTTGAGTCTGGCACCTGCAGACGTGTGATGTTTATTTGTCTCGCTCCCTGTTTTTGTGGTTGCTCTTCCCTTTTCCAGACGGCACTGCGGTTTTGCCGATTTTGATTTTGCCTCACTCCAGCAACCTAAGTACGTAACGCAGGCTGATACTTTGTTAGAGAGTGCCCAGCTGGCAAAGGTGGTGTTTTGGAGATGCGAAACTGAGGTCCTGTCCGCCACCTCAAGTTTATGGAACAGGTTCTAATGAAGAGCAGGGGAGATCCTTTCTATGTCCTGAGCAATATTTATTGCACAAAAGACTTCAAAACAGATTATCTGGTCATTCTGACAGTGTGGGAACTTACTGTGCGTAATTGACTGTCACAGTTGTAACAATTGCAACACTGCAACAATGACTTAATCGACTATTGAGCATTGAGGTTGTGATAGATATTCAATATGCAATAAAATGTTCTTGATTGGAACTCATAAATGATAGGTTTACAGTTAAAAATTGCATCTTGTCATGTTTATGTGTTCTTCAACAAGTTAAGCCATTTCATTTGTTATTTGTTATGGTTAAACTATGTTTTTAAATTAAATCTGTTTTGATAAATTTTTTATCAGTAGAATCGCACCTGGGGTGAAGCATCTTATCATCACATTAATACCAAGGTAGAAAAATTGTTGGGGTCTAGTCCGATTTCATAATATACCTTGGGGATTTTTATCTGGTACCCTAACATAACTCTCCTAATACTAGTGTGCTTTGATATTTCATTGAGAGCGTTGACAGTTCCTTAACAGCTTTGACAGTTCATTGCCAGTTGTTTGATAGCTGGACAATTCTTCGACATATACTGGATAGCTGGACAGTGCTTTGATGGTTGGACAGTTGTTTGACAGCTTGACAGTTTCAATAAGTTTATGTGAAGAAAGTACATTACTATAGTCTTTTTTTCTTTAACCTCGAAAGGCGTCGTCATATTTCTCAAAGGTGTCCCAGGACTATATCCAAAGGGGTACCTTATCTCTCCAAAGGCTGGCTGTCCAATGAATCTACCAAGTTCAGACATCTACTTCCCTGTTCTAATTAGCACATTCCAGTTTTCACATTCTTGGGCCGACCAGCATCCCATTTCAGTGGAGGTAGCTGGTGATTTAATTGGGCTGACTCTGGTCGCCCCTCCATGAAGATGGGAAATGCCAGGGTTTGGGGGCACGACTTAGAATTTTCAAGCAATTCCAGAAAATCTGGGCCTTTGTATACCAGACAACGCCAGTGAGGTGAGGCAATCACATGTGGAAAGTTTCTCTTCCAACGTGGAATCAATGTGAGCCGGAGATAGGTGAGAAATAAACTATACATGTCGATCAAGTTCTTTCACTGCTTATTATCTGGGATACTTTAGCAACAAAGGGAAGATGATTCCCAGTTTTGAACAATTCAGTCTTATCTAATTTAATTAACGGTGATAGTTCTGGATAATAACGAGATCACTCAATTATGTACACTTTCTACTTGTGGTTTCTTGGCTAACAGCGTTTAATTAAGATATAAAACATCATTGCAACCACTTTTTTTAAAGGAAATGGGCTGGGATTGGCTTTTGTAATTGCTTTTCACTTATTGTCCCTATCCTTAGTTTGAACATAGAACATAGAACATAGAACATTACAGCGCGGAACAGGCCCTTCGGCCCACAATGTTGCGCCGACCAGTCTTATTTTTAAAAAAAACATTGACCCTCTAATCTAAACCAATCCCTTTTCGTCCATAAACCTATCCACCAATCTCTTAAACGCCCCCAAACTAGGCGCATTTACAACTGCAGCAGGCAGGGCATTCCAGTCCCTCACCACCCTCTGGGTAAAGAACCTGCCCCTGACATCCGTCCTATAACTACCCCCCCTTAATTTAAAGCCATGCCCCCTCGTGCTAGATTTCTCCATCCGAGGAAACAGGCTATCACCATCCACCCTATCTAAACCTCTAATCATCTTATATGCTTCTATAAGATCCCCTCTTAGCCGCCTTCTTTCCAGTGAAAACAACCCCAAATCCCTCAGTCTCTCCTCATAGGACCTCCCCTGCATACCAGGCAACATCCTGGTAAACCTCCTCTGCACCCTCTCCAAAGCCTCCACATCCTTCCTGTAATGTGGGGACCAGAACTGCACACAGTACTCCAAGTGCGGCCGCACCAGAGTTGTGTACAGTTGCAACATGACGCTGCGACTCCTAAATTCAATCCCCCTACCAGTAAACGCCAAGACACCGTACGCCTTCTTAACAACCTTATCTACTTGATTCCCAACTTTCAGGGATCTATGTACACATACACCTAGATCCCTCTGCTCCTCCACTCTATTCAAAGTCCTCCCGTTAGCCCTATACTCAACACATCTGTTATTCCTACCGAAATGGATTACCTCACACTTCTCCGCATTAAACTCCATCCGCCACCTCGCGGCCCAGCTCTGCAACCTATCCAAGTCACCCTGCAAACTTCGACACCCTTCCTCACAATCTACCACACCTCCGACTTTGGTGTCATCAGCAAACTTACTAATCCACCCAACTATACCCTCATCCAGATCATTAATAAAGATTACAAACAGCAGTGGCCCCAAAACAGATCCCTGAGGCACACCACTTGTAACCGAACTCCATGACGAATAATTACCATCAACCACCACCCTCTGTCTCCTATCTGCTAACCAATTCCTGATCCAAGTACCTAAATTACCACCAATCCCATACATCTGCATTTTCTGCAGAAGCATACCATGGTGAACCTTATCAAATGCCTTACTAAAATCCATATATACCACATCTACTGCTTTACCCCTATCCACCTCTTTGGTCACCTTCTCAAAGAACTCAATAAGGTTAGTAAGGCACGACCTTCCCGCTACAAAACCATGCTGACTATCTCTAATCAATTCATTACTCTCCAAATAACTATAAATCCTATCCCTAATAATTCTTTCTAAAACCTTACCCACTACAGAAGTAAGACTCACTGGTCTGTAATTCCCAGGGAAGTCTCTGCTCCCCTTCTTAAACAATGGGACAACATTCGCTGTCCTCCAATCTTCCGGTACTATACCAGAGACCAACGACGACCTGAAGATCAGAGCCAGTGGCTCTGCAATCACCTCTCTTGCCTCCCATAGAATCCTAGGGTAAATCCCGTCCGGACCAGGGGACTTATCTATTTTCAACCCATCTAGAATATCCAACACATCCTCTGTATCAACTACAATACTTTCTATTTTACACCCCTTCACCCCAGTGACCTCCTCAGCTACATTCATATCATCCTGCGTGAACACCGAAGAGAAATAATGGTTCAATGCCTCTCCAATCTCTTCCGGTTCCACACACAACTTCCCCCTACTGTCTGTAACTGGCCCTAATCTTGCCCTAACCAACCTTCTGTTCTTGACATACCTATAGAACGCCTTAGGATTCTCCTTAATCCTATCAGCCAAAGTCATCTCATGCCCTCTTCTAGCCCTTCTTAACTCCCTCTTCAACTCCCTCCTAGCCAACCTAAAGCTTTCTACTGCACTACCCGAGCCCTCAAGCCTCATCCGAACATAAGCCTCCTTCTTCTTCCTAACCAACAAATCAACTTTTTTTGTGCACCACGGTTCCCTAGCCCTACCAATTCCTCCTTGCCTGACAGGGACATACCTATCACAGACCCACAGTAGCTGCTCCTTGAAAAAACTCCACATTTCAGACGTTCCTAGTCCCTGCAATCTCCTAGTCCAATCAATGCTTCCTAATTCTCTCCTAATGGCCTCATAATTACCCTTCCCCCAGCTAAAACTACTGACCCGAGGTTCATGCCTATCCCTTTCCATCACTAAGGTGAACGTAACCGAATTGTGGTCACTATCACCAAAAAGCACACCAACTTCCAAGTCTAGCACCTGGTCTGGCTCATTTCCCAGCACCAAGTCCAATATAGCCTCACCTCTAGTTGGCCTATCTACATATTGAGTCAAAAAACCATCCTGCACACTTTGAACAAAAACTGACCCCTCTAACGAGTTTGTGATCAGTTTTTAGGAGAAATTCAATGGGAACATTCAAAAGAAAACTAAAAGGAAAATAATACGCATGTCCATGGGGTGAAAAGGTCTATCAAAGAGCTATCACAGTCATGATGAGCTGAATGGCCTCACTCCATGCTGCATGACTTTAATGATTCAAACTTTAATGCATGTTGACTCTGATACAATGTGCTCAAGTGTACAAGGAGGTCTTGTGATGCAATGGGTCATATACTTACCTAGGGACCAGAAGCTTGTTTTCAAGTCCCCATCCAGAATTTGATGACCAAGGAAGGTGCATTCATATGGCAGCCAAGCAGGTTGAATATTAGCCTGAAAATCCTTCCAATGCATGCCAACATCCAGTCGTAAGAGGCATTGCCAGTCTTGTAGTAGGGGCGGCATGGTGGCACAATGGGGAGCACTGCAGCCTCACAGGACCAGGGACCTGGGTTCAATTCCCAGCTTGGGTCACAGTCTGTGCGAAGTCTGCATGCTCTCCCTGTGTCTGCTTGGGTTTCTTCCAGGTGTTCCAATTCCTTCTACACCCCGAAAGACATGCTGATTAGACACATTGCCCATGCTAAATTCTTCCTCAGTGTACCCAACAAGCACTGGAGTGTGGCGACGAGGGGAATTTCACAGTAAGTTCATTGCAGTGTTAGTGTAAGCCTACTTGTGACACAAATAAATAAACTTTACTTTACTTACATAGAGAAATTGGAGTGGAGACCACCATTGCCCACAGCTACAACATGAGTGTACAAGTGTACATTGACATAGTAGCTCAGACTCTTTGAGGACCAGTTGGTTGGATGGTGACTGTGGATCAGCAAAGGATTTGACCCCATGATTGTGGCTGGGATGGATTCAGGACCTGCCCCTTTGTCCTACCCAAGGTGGAGGTCATGACCGTGAGTTAAATCTGCCTTTGGGAAAAGGAGAAAGGAAGAAAGTGTATCAATTAAACATTGCCTGTTGATTCAACAGAGAAGATCTGGAATATTAATGCGAGCCTTGCAGTGGAATAGTAATACTTTTAAAGGTTTTGACGGAATTGATAAATTCCATTTCTGGGGCTCTTTCAAATAGCACTCTCCTTATTGCAACTCCAGCAGCCTTTGTACACCAAACTGAATGGGAGCCTTCTGAACTCAATCATCTTATGACTCCAGGAGATATTTCCTTTGTCTGCATATTGATGGCAATTCCACATAAACTGAATCTATTAACCATCTCATCATCACTGACAGGAGCACAGATCATAAAACTACTCACAGTTCAATAAAGTTTTAGTTTAAAGTTCAGGTTTATTTACTTGTGTCACAGGTAGGTTTACATTAACACCACAATGAAATTACTGTGAGAACCCTCCAGTCGCCCCCTCCAACACCTTTTCGGGTACACTGAGGGAGAATTTAGCACGGCCAATGCACCTCACCAGCACGTCTTTCGAACTGTGGGAGGAAACTGGAGTACCAGGAGGAAACCCACACAGACACAGGGAGAACGTGCAGACTCTGCACAGACAGTGGCCCAAGCCAGGAATCGAACCCAGGTCCATGGCACAGTGAGGCAGCAGTGCTAACTGCACCACAGTATAGCCCCAATGCTATCTACTGTAAACGATTGCCCATCTCTAATGCTTCCTTACCCCCTCCTTTCTTCACTGAAGTCCCTGGACGTGATGTGGTCTCCCAGATCCATGCCCATGTTTCTTGGAATTTTATATTTGAAACTCTCCAATCAGGTTTTGGCCTGTGCCGCAATGGCCAGAACTCTCCAGCTGTTCACACCCCCGCTGCTGCTGCCAGCAAGGATGAAATATCTGATGCACAGCCATTGCATGGTAGCCAACTCGGTTCCCTGGTGCTGTGAGGTAGCTGGAATCAATGGCTAACAACAAAAGCTTGAATCTTTCTTGATTGTTCCCCTTCAAGGTGTGGTTGTGCTGGTGCTAGATCCTGATTGCTCCCCCTAAGATCATCAACTAAGAACAGAGTGGGGACAATGTGCCCTGATGGCTATTAGTCAGTATTGGCAATAATGTTGGCCTAGTCAGCAACGCCCATACCCATTATAAAGAGGAGTGTATTTATTAGTCACAAGTAAAGCTTACATTAACACTGCAATGCAGCTACTGTGAAAATCTCCAAGTCGCCAGTCTCTGGCACCTGTCTGAGTCAATGCATCTAACCAGCATAGCTTTCAGTCTGTGGGAGGAAATTGGAGCATCTAGAGGAAACCCACACAGACACAAGGAGAACATGCAAACTCCACTCAGACAGTAACCTGAGCCAGGGATTGAACCCGGGTCCCTGGCGCTGTGGGGCAGCAGCGCTAACCGCTGTGCTACTGTACTGCACAGTGGAAGTGTGAAAGAAAACAATAACTCACCTGGTCAAAGGGGAGAATCTCAGGCAGCTTGATCATGTACCATGAAGAGGAGATGGTCTGTGAACAGATGATTGCAAAGAATCTAAGAATAGATTGACAATGAAAAATTTTAATTCCATGTTCAGTAATTGGTAACAGTCTTAGTTCATGGATTCCTGCATTTTCAGATTCATTTTTGGGGCACGGATATCACTGACTGGCCAGCATTTATTGTAAAAAGCCTGACAACACCAGGTTTTAGTCCAACCGATTTATTTGATGATACTCACAAGCTTTCGAGGTTTCCCTCTTCGTCAGGTGAATGGAGAGTTCTGGCCTCAGACAGAGCATATAAAGCACAGACAGTTTAGAGATTACTGATTAGAATGCGAATCCTTACACCTAACCTGCTGTTCAAGACCTGAAGTGGCTGACAATGTGAGTGGAAGGATCACTGATCACAGGTTACAGGCAAGACTGTTCCCTTCCTGTTGGCGAACACTTCAGTGGTCACGGGCATTCAGCCTCTGACCTTCGGGTAAGCATTCTCCAAGGCGGCCTTCACGACACACAACAGCGCAGAGTCGCTGAACAGAGACTGGTAGCCAAGTTCCGCACACATGAGGACGGTCTCAACAGGGATCTTGGGTTCATGTCGCACTATCTGTAACGCCCGTGACTTGCCTGGGTTTGCAAAACCTCACTTACTGTACTGTCTGGAGACAATACACGTCTCTGTAACCTGTGATCAGTGCTCCTTCCACTCACAGTGTCAGCCACTTCAGGTCTTGAACAGCAGGTTAGGTGTAAGGATTCGCATTCTAGTCAGTAATCTCTAAACTGTCTGTGCTTTATATGCTCTGTCTGAGGCCAGAACTCTCCATTCACCTGACGAAGAGGGAAACCTCGAAAGCTTGTGAGTACTATCAAATAAATCGGTTGGACTAAAACCTGGTGTTGTCAGGCTTTTTACTGTGTTTACGCCAGTCCAACGCCGGCATACCCACATCAGCATTTATTGTCCATCCCTAGTTGGCCTTGAGAAGGTGGTGGTGAACTGCCTTCTTGAGCAGCTGAGTGGCCATTTCAGAGGGCAGTTGAGAGTCAACCACATTGCTGTGGCTCTGGATACACATGTAGGCCAGACTAGGTAAGGACAGCAGATTTCCTTCCCTAATGGACATAAGTGAACAGGATGGGTTTTTCCAACAATCAACAATGATTTCATAGTCATCCATAGATTCTTAATTCCAGATTTTTTAATTGAATTCAAATTCCACCATCTGCTGTGGCGGGATTCAAACCCTGATCCCCGGAACATTAGTTGATTTTCCAGGTTAATAGTGGAGTGAATAATACCACTGGGCCATTGCTTGGCTTGGCTCACGAGTATTCAAATACACCCATTCAAACCATGGGCTACCTTGATGATTGCTTCAGCAGGAAATCTTTTAAAAGGTCGTGGGAAACCTCTAGATAAGGGTAAAGTAGACATGGAGTGGATGCTTCTGCTGGGTGGGCTTTCTCATATGAGAGGTCATTGTCTTTAGGATAAAGTTTATAGTCTTTAGGGTAATGTAAACCAACCTGTGACACTAGTAAACAAACCTGGACTTTAGGAGAGCAAATTTAAATCAGAGTTGAGGAGAAATTGCTTCTCCCGAAGGGTTGTGAATCTGTGGAATTCCCTACCGCAAAGTGCAGTGGATACTGGGACAGTGAGTAAATTTACAGAGGAGTTAGATTTTTAATGGGTAATGGGTTGAAGGGTTATGGGGAGAAGGCAGGAAAATGGGAATGAGGAGCATATCAGCCATGATCAAGTGGTGGAGCAGACTCGATGGGCTGAATGGCCTAACTCTGTTCCTGTATCTTATGAATTTATCAACTTCTGGCTGTATTTAAAAAAAAAATTCAAATCAGTGATTTAAACTGAATAAATGATGAAATCCCTGAATATACTCTCTGGAATTTAGAAGAGCGGAGATCAAATTGAGGTATACAAGACGATAGAAGGGATGAATGAAGTGGATATGGAGCAGATTAGGACAAGAGTTCATAGTCTTAGGATAAGGAGCAGCAAATTTAAAACAGAGTTGAGGAGAAACTATTTCTCTCAAAGGGTTGTGAATCTGTGGAATTCGCTACCCCACAGTATGGTAGATGCAGGGACAGTGAATAAATTTACGGAGGAGTTAGACAGATTTTTAATTGGTAAGGGGTTGAAGGATTATGGGGAGAAGGCAGGAAACTGGGGATGAGGAGCATATCAGGTATGGTCGAATGGCCGAGTGAATGTGATCGGCAGAAAGGTCTAATTCTTCTCCTATATCTTATGAACTTATAAACGGCAATACTTCAAGACTTTGGAGCCACAAGCAATAAAAAGTAATGTGATGAATAAACAGAGATTTTGAGTTAAACATGGCAAGGTCTCTGTAATTTGCAGAACATAGGTGATGGTGTGATTTTGCTTGTCTCTTGGAAGCAATGATTACTCCCGTCAAGCCACAGAAATGATTCATTAAGATAATGACTCAGCTAAGTGCAATATTATAATAATTGCAATATAAGAATCCGAAAGCACTGCTTAAAAGGTGGTGGAAGCAGATTCATCAGCAACTTTCAAAACAGAATTAGACACGCTGCATGCTTGAAAAGGAGAAATTTGTAGGGCTCAATGTCAGCGCAGTTAACTGAACAGTTCCTTCAAAGAGATGGCACAGAAATTAATGGGCCAAATGGCCTCTGTCTCTATTATACTCTTCCATAATTCTTTAAATGCCGGAAGGTTTTATCAAATCTGTAGGGTTGCTTTAGACATCCAAATATTGTAAGTTGTCATAAGCCTTTGAATCATTTATTCATTTTAATGCAAAAGGCAGTATAAGTCAAGGAAATGTGATACGAGTGTGTCATAAAGGTACTCGGAGATGCTCTGAAATGAGGGTGTCACTCAAAATGAGGGTAAAATTGGAAGTTCTGAGTCCCCTATCACTGTGACGAGTTTTGTGCAGATTTCTATTAGATTCTGTGATGGAAAATAGACATTTTATTTGAAGATTGTTGTGCTGTTTCCAGGCTGGAGCTCTCACCTTGAAAATTAAACCTGTACTTGAAAGGGTACAAAGAACATGATGGTGATACAGCAATGGACATGGTGATGAGGCTGCCATGGATATGGTGATCATGGAATCCCCACAGTGCAGAAGGAGGCCATTTGGCCCATCGAGCCTGCACCAACTCTCCGAAAGGGCATCCCAGCCAGGCTCTATCCCCTAACCCTGTGTATTTACCCCACCCAACCTAGACACCTTGAGATGCCAAGGGGTAGTTTAACATGGCCAATTCACCTCACCTGCACATCTTTGGGTTGTGGGAGGAAACTGGAGCACTCAGATGAAACTCACATGGACAGGGGGAGAGCATACAGACTCTGCACAGCCACCCAAGTTCAGAATTGAACCCGAGTCCCTGGTGCTGTGAGGCAGCAGTGCTAACCACTGTGCCACCGTGTCGGTCCTGTGACGGAGTTCCGCCCCTGATGAGGCTGCGTTATGCAATGTATCGGAAATGGTAATGATTCTGGAGTGAAGAAGCTGGAGCCTTCGAATAGTGAGCTGCAGCATGGTAGGAGCAAAAGCACGTACAGAGCAGCCAAATGGTGCCTGCAGAAGCAATCCGGGGAGTTAGGACAGGCATACACCACGTGGACTGCATCCCTGAATCCAAGAAGCCCTGAAGTGAGGAAGATACCAGCCATGATTTGCATGCATTTAAATTAAATGAATGAGCTCCCACCCAACTTTACCAGCATTTCCCTCTTTACCATCGCGTTCACCCGTCCAGATTGGGTGAGAAACAGACGTGCTTGGCAAAGGTCTGTTTCGACCGCTCCAGATTTTGAAGAGGTTAAGTTCAGGGCTTCTGGTGGTTCTCTGACTCAGGTTGGTGGTGGTGGGAGGAGGGTGGGTGGAGGTGGGGGGGTGGGGGGGTGGGGGGGCAGTGGCAAGGCGGGTCGGAGGGACCTCTGCTGTTCTGCGGGCGATTGGTTGGGGCCAAGGGGGGATCCACTACCACTCTACGGGTGGTCGACGGGGGGGGGGGGGGGGGGGGGTGGGGGGGGGCATCCGCTGCCACTCTGCGGGCGATCAGTGGAAGGGGAGGGGGCAGAACTTCACGATCGGTCTGGGTGGTGGGGGTGGGTGGGTGGATAAGTGGGGCAGTTATGTTGTGGGGATGGGGCGATGTCCGTGCGGGCTTTATTTGCTTTTTGTGGCTGGGGAGCGATGTGACAGAGGCGCATTTTTCAAACTTTTTCACCGCACGTACGCAGTTCAAAGCTCCGATTGGAGCTGCAGCGTTTCGAGTGCAATAAGCCCCGCCCATAGCGCGATTCAGGCTCAGGCGAAGTGCGAATGGGGGCGCCTGAGAACAGTTCTCCAAGTCGGATCTAAATTGCGCCCAGATTAGAATGCACTTCGAATGAAAATGTTAAAATCGGACCCATAGTGTCTCCACCAAGAGTGATTACTGGTACAATCCCAGAGCCTAACTCTCTCTCTGAAGCTCTGTATCTATCTCGCCTTCAGATATTTACCCATTTTTTTCCTTCAAAGCTACAATAATCTATCTCAGTGTCAGCTATGGCTCATTTGTTGACACTATTTAAGTCTTAAGTTTCTGGGTTCAAGTCACATCTCAGGGCTTGAGTACAAATATTAAGGCTGATGCTCCAAGTGCAGTGCTAAAGGAGTGCTGCACTTCTGCGAAAACTGTCTTTCAGACGAGGTTTAAAATTGAAGGCCCATCTTGGGTGAATGCAAAAGGTCCCATGATGCTAATTAGTAAAAGAGAAGGGGAGTTTAGCCCACTGTCCTTGTCAATATCCATCCTGCAATCAACAGAAACCGAAAATCACTCCATTGTCATATAGACGTTAAAGTTTATTTATTTGTCACAAGTAAGGCTCACATTAACACCACAATGAAATTACTGTGAAATTCCCCAAGTAACCACATTCCAGTGCCTGTTTGAGTCATTGCACCTTATCAGCACGTCTTTCAGTCCACGGGAGGAAACCGGAGGACCTGGAGGAAACCCATGCAGACACGGGGAGAATGTGCAAACTCCACACTGGGCAGTGACTCAAGCCAGGAATTGAACCCATGCCCCTGGCACTGTGAGGCAGCAGTACTGACCACTGCGCACGTTGAGGTTTGTGGGAGTTTGCTGCCTCATTTCCAACATTACAACACTGACTCAAGATCAAAAGGATTTGAAGAAACAAATGGTCTTGAAACATTAGCTCTAGGCGAGATTTCTCCGATCTCGGCCGCAGCTGGGATCCTCCGGTCCTGCTGCAGTGAACCGAGTTTTGGCTGACTGCCAAATTCCCCGTTTTCACTGGCAGCAGCAGCAGGGCATGAATGGCCAGAGAATTGTGGCCTCTGTTTCTTCGTTTGGGCAGCACAGTGGCACGGTGGCGAGCGTTGCTGTCTCACAGGGACCAGGGGTTCGATTCCCGGCTTGGGTCACTATCTGTGTGGAATCTGCACATTCTTCCCATGTCTGCGTGGGTTTCCTCTGGGTGCCCTGATTCCCTCCCACAGTCTGAAACATGTGCTGGATAGGTGCTTAGGCCATGCTAAATTCTCCCTCACTGTACACGAGCGGGTGCTGGAATGCAGCAACTAAGGGATTTTCACAGTAACTTCATTGCAGTGTTAATGTAAGCTTAGTTGTGACACTAACTCTCTCCACACATGCTGACAGACCTGCCGAGTCTTCTCTGCATTTTCTGTTTTCGTTTCAGATTCCCAGATCTGCAGAATTTTGCTTTTACTCGGAAGGGTTTCGTTGGCTGCAAAGTACTTTGAGATATGCGGACGTTGTGTAAAATGACTATAAATTCAAGTCTTTTTTCTGATCTATTCTCTTTGGCGAAACAGTTTATGCTCCAAACCCTCGTTGATAAAGTTTCCCCCTGACCACAGATTCTTAAAATGACTGCTTTAAATAAATGGCAGCTTGAGACTGTCTCCCTGATTGGTCCTAATCGGAAGTCAAGCACAGAGGCTTCATAGCCATTGGGCACCTTAATGATCACCAATTAACAGTGCCGGTTGTATTAGAGTAAGACAGTGGGACCCAAAACTTCATTAACAGTCAACCGTCCAAGTCAGCTGTTAATGGTTTCCAAAGATGGGAGCTACAGTGGAACTGGCAAATCACATTATCCAAAAGCTTTCAGGACTTAATCAAAATTTTCCTCAGGTGACGCAACAACAAAACCATTTTTATCATTTCATTCTACTTTGCCACTGCCGTGATTACAGAGCAAATGGATAATAATTACACCCTGCTATTTATTTGGGAAAAAAAAACAGACATCATTTTAAGTCGACAGTTCCACATGTACAGTCAGAATTAGCAGACTAATAATACTGATTTTCTTCCTGATATGCTAATTCATTACTACAAAAAGGAACTTGAGATCCTGCTCATTACTTTTTAAAGTACTTGTGAGGCAATCACAATAGGGTAATGAGGCATCGAATTCACGGTATGTTGTGCGTGCATTTTAAGACAATCATTCCTTGTCGCTGTGTTAATGATATATAATCAGAACTGAGATGAGGTGCTTATTGCCGGAGTTTTTTTTTTAATCTTCTTATCTTCTTGCTCCTGCTCAAATTTTACCTGCGCCACTTGAGGACGGAATCACTTCCAGCTGGTTAGTTTCCGTGGATGGAGACTCACCTGGCCACCCTTCACTCTTCATGATGTGGAGAAGCCAGCGTTGGACCGGGCTAGGCCTGTTAAGAAGTCTCACGACACCAGGTTAAAGTCCAACAGGTTTATTTGGAAACACGAGCTTTCAGAGCGCTGTTCCTTCATCACTAGCGTGATGCCACACTTCATTCTTTATGCCCTGTCACCTGAAGGATCATCTCACACACAGGCTAGAATTTCTAGTCAGATTTATTTTATGGGTTAAAAATTATACAGAAGCTGCAAACTGTGGCGCAAACGTGCCGACACTATAGTTAAGAAAGTCCGCCAAAGCCTCTACTTTCTTAAGAGACTATAGAAATTTAGCATGTCAGCTAGACTCTCACCAACTTTTACAGATGCACCATAGAAAGCATATTTTCTAGGTGTATCACACTTGGTATGTCTTTTGCTCTTCCAAGACGGCGAGGGACTACAAAAGGTGGTGAATGTAGCCCAATCCATCACACGAAACAGCCTCCCATCCATTGACTCTGTTTACACTTCCCGCTGCCTCGGCAAAGTAGTCAGCATTATTCAGGATCCCACGCACCCCGGACTTTCTCTCTTCCACTTTTTTTCCATCAGGAAAAGGGTACAAAAGTCTGAGATGCAGCAAAACTATTAGATTAAACAATCAGTTTTAATCTTTGGTAGTGTAGTGGGTGGCACAGCGGTTAGCATTGCTGCCTCACAGCGCCAGAGACCTGGATTTGATTCTGATGATGCCACTTTCCAAAATAGCACTGCCGATATCTCTTCCTTCTCCCTCAATCATGATTTTCCACCCACTGTGGTTGACAGGTCTCAACCACGTCCAATCCGTCTCCCAAGCCACTGCTCTCACCCCTTCCGCTCCCTCCCAGAACAAGGATAGGGAGCTCCTTGTCCTCGCTTTTCACCCCACCAGTCTCTACATTCAAAGGAACATCCTCCACCATTTCCACCCATTCCAGCATGGTGCCACTACTCAACACAACTTCCCCTCAACCGCCCCCCCTGCCAGCATTCCACAGGGACTGTTGTCTCCGGGACACCCTGGTCCTCTCCTCCATCACACCCTACATCTCACCCCCTGAACCTTCCCATGCAACTATAGAAGGGGCAAAACCTACTCCTTTACCTCCTCCCCACTCAACATCCCAGGCCCTAAGCACCCCTTTCAGGTGAACCAGCGCTTCACATGCACCTCCTTTCAAAGAACCATAAAATTATAAAACATAGGGGCAGAATGAGGCCACTCAGCCCCATCGAGTCTGTTCCACCATTCAATCGGAGCTGATATTTTTCTCATCTCCATTCTCCTGTCTTTTCTCCATAACCCCAGATCCTGGCTTGGGTCCCTGTCTGTGCAGAGTCTGCACGTTCTCCCCATGTCTGCATGAGTTTCCTCCGGGTGCTCCAGTTTCCTCCCACAGTCCGAAAGGCGTGCTGGTTAGGTGTACCGGCCATGCTAAATTCTCCCTCAGTGTACCCGAACAGGCACCGGAGTATGGTTATAAGGGGATTGTCACAGTAACTTTATTGTAGTGTTAATGAAAACTGACTTGTGACTAATAAATAAACTTCAGATAAATTAACCTTAAAGAGGACGATCCCTGAGGCTCATGTGGATCGGGCCAGACCGAATGGAGCGTCAAGGCAGAAAGCCAAGCCAATCGGGAGCAAGGGTGTGTATCCCGGTTTGGGGAGGATCCTCAGTTGAAGCCAGGGAGGGGTAGAGGATAAAGAACAAAGAACAAAGGAATGTACAGCATAGGGACAGGCCCTTCGGTCCTCCAAGCCCGTGGCGACCATGAAGCTAAAACTGTATGCGTATACGGAGCCTGTATCCTTCCATTCCCAACTTGTATACTTGACTTTACTACCCAAGGAAAGAGCATCTGACTACCCACTTTGTCCATGCCATTCATAATCTTGTAAACCTCTATCGGGTCGCCCCGCAACCCCTGTCATTCCAGTGAGATCAAACTAAGTTTATCCAACCTCTCCTCATATCTAATACCCTTCAGACCAGGCAACATCCTGATAAACCGCTTCTGTGCCCTCTCCAAAGCCTTCATATCCTTCTCGTACTGTGGTGATCAGAATTGTGTACAATATTCTAGATGAGGTCTAACTGAGGTTCTGTACAGCTGCAGCACGACCTGCCAATTTTTATACTCAGTGCCCCGACTGATGAGAGTAAGATTGCCATATGTTTTCCTGACTACCTTATCCGATTTGACTATTACCTTAATAGTCACATATTTAGTTCAATCGGATCCTTGCTTGTAAATAATTATTTCTCGTAGGTAATGAGTCAATTTATGCTTTGAGCCACAACAAGAGTCTTTCCAATTATTACATGCTCCTTTATGGTGTGGATTTTCTATTCATTAATTGGTTCATAAAACCATAAGGTATTAGGAGCAGGATTTAGTCGTAGAGTTCCTCAGGCTTACACCATTTAGTAAGATAACGGCTAACCTTCTCCTTCAATTCCTCTTCCATGTCATACCCCTTGATTCCCCAGCACCCAAATATCTATCGATCTCAGCCTTGAGTACACTAAATGGCTAAACATGCACTGTAATCTAGGCTAGCAAATTTCAAAGGTTATTAATCATCTGAATGAAGAAACCTCTCTTCATCTAACCCATTAGAATAGAATAGAATGGAATAGTATAGAATAGAATAGAATAGGATCCTTACAGTGCTGAAGGAGGCTAATTGATCCAATGCCCACACTGAAAACAACCCCACACAGGCCCTATCCCTGCAACCCCTGCTAATCCTCCTGACAGGGACAATTTACATGGCCAATCAACCTGAACCGCACACTTATGGGGCATAAGGGCAACACAATGGCACAATGGTTAGCACTGCTGCCTCACAACACCAGGGACCAGGGTTTGATGCCCGGCTTGGGTCACTGCCTGTATGGAGTTTGTACACTCTCCTCTTGTTTGCGTGGGTTTAAGAACATAAGAACATAAGACCATAAGAAATAGGAGCAGGAGTAGGCCATCTGGCTCTTCGAGCCTGCCCCGCCATTCAATAAGATCATGGCTGATCTGTCGTGGCTCAGTTCCACATTCCCGCCCTCTCCCCATATCCCTTAATCCCCTCTCTTATCAAAAACACATCAACCCGCGTCTTAAAAATATTTAGCGAGGTAGCCTCCACCACTTCAACGGGCAGAGAATTCCAGAGATTCACCACCCTTTGAGTGAAGAAGTTCTTCCTCAACTCCGTTCTAAACCGCCCCCCCTTTATCTTGAGGCTGTGCCCTCTAGTCCTACTGTCCTTCCTGAGCGGGAAGAGTCTCTCCACCTCTATCCTATCCATCCCATTCATCATCTTATACGTCTCAATGAGATCTCCCCTCATTCTTCTAAACTCTAACGAGTACAAGCCTAGTTTATTCAGCCTCTCCTCATAGCTCAACCCCCTCAACTCCGGCATCAGCCTAGTAAACCTCCTCTGCACTCCGTCCGAGGCCAAAATACCCTTGTGTAAGTACGGCGCCCAAAACTGCACACAGTACTCCAGCTGCGGCCTCACCAATGCCCTATACAGCTGCAGCAAGACCTCCCTACTTTTATATTCAATCCCCCTCGCTATGAAGGCCAGCATCCCATTCGCCTTCCTGACCACCTGCTGCACCTGCAGGCTGGGTTTTTGCGACTCATGCACAAGGACCCCGAGGTCCCTCTGCACCGTCGCCTGCTGCAGTTTTTCTCCACGTAAGTAATAATCCTTCCTACCATTATTCCTACTAAAGTGGACCACCTCACACTTACCAACATTAAATTCCATTTGCCAGTTCCTGGCCCATTCGCCCAGCCTATCTAGATCCTTCTGCAGACTCTCCACACCCTCGGCACAATTTGCCTTTCCACCAATCTTGGTGTCATCAGCAAATTTCGACACTCTACACTCGGCTCCCTCCTCCAGATCATCTATATAAATGGTAAATAGCTGAGGCCCCAGCACCGACCCTTGAGGCACTCCACTAGTTACCAACTGCCAATCCGAATAGCACCCATTGACCCCGCTCTCTGCCTCCTATTTGACAACCAGTCCTCTATCCACGCTAACACCCTACCCCCAACTCCATGTCCCCTGACCTTCTGCAATAACCTCTTGTGAGGTACCTTGTCAAACGCTTTCTGAAAATCAAGAAAGACCACATCCACCGGCTCTCCCCTATCCACCGCCCTAGACACATCCTCAAAGAACTCCAGTAAATTTGTCAGACACGACTTCCCCTTAACGAAACCATGCTGCGTCTGCTCTATCAAGCAATTCCCCTCAAGATGCCTCACTATTTCCTCCTTGATGACGGATTCTAACATTTTACCTACAACAGACGTTAAACTAACCGGCCTATAATTCCTTGCCTTTTGCCTGCCACCCTTCTTAAACAACGGCGTAACATTAGCCGCTTTCCAATCTTCCGGCACTTCCCCGGAATCCAGCGACGTCTGGAAAATAACCACCAAGGCATCCACTATCACCTCCGCCATTTCTTTCAGAACCCTCGGATGCATTCCATCCGGTCCTGGGGACTTGTCCACAATCAGCCCCTCCAGTCTGTCGAGCACCACCTCTCTAGTAACAGTAATGTCATCGAGACCCTCCAGTCCTACCACCTTTCCATCCCTAACACCCAGCAAATTATTCACGTCCTCCTCCATGAAGACCGAAACAAAAAAGTTATTCAAGACCTCAGCCATTTCCCCATCCCCTACCACTAAGTCCCCCTTCTCATCCTCTAAGGGTCCAACGTTCACCCTAGCCAGCCTCTTCCTTTTTATACACTTATAAAAACTCTTGCTATCCTTTTTTATATTAAGCGCTAGTCCAGCTTCATAGTTTATCCTACCCTTCTTTATCAATTTCTTTGTCAATCTTTGTTGACATTTAAACCTCTCCCAATCCTCTTCTCGCCCACTACTCTTAGCTACTCTAAACGCCTCCGCTTTTAATTTAACACTTTCCTTCACCTCCTTCGTTATCCACGGCTGATTACTTCTCCTCCTACGGTCCTTTTTGACCATCGGAATAAATTTCTGCTGAGCACCAAGAAAGATCTCCTTAAAGATCCTCCACTGTTCCTCAGCAGACCTACCTTCCAACGCGCTCCCCCAGTCCACATTCACCAATTCCTCTCTCATCCTACCGTACTCCCCTCTGTTCAAACAAAGGACGCGTGTCCGGGAGCCCACTTTGTCGTCCTCCATCTGCACCAGAAACTCCACCATACAATGATCACTCTCCCCAAGAGGATCCTTCACCGCAAGTTCCCTAATTCTACCCGCTTCATTACATAGCACCAGATCCAAGATAGCTCGCTCCCTCGTCGGCTCCAACACACACTGTTCAAGGAAACTATCCCGGCAGCATTCCAAGAACTCCTCCTTGAGCCCATCGCGTCCAACATGGGTCGACCAATCAATATGCAGATTGAAATCCCCCACAATTACGGCCGTCCCATTCCTGCACGCCGCACTTATTTGCGCGTTAACAGCCCACCCCACCTCCAGATCATTACTCGGGGGCCTATAGACGACACCCACCAGCGTCTTCCTCCCTTTGCTGTTCCTAATCTCCACCCACAACGATTCCACTTTCTGCTCTTTTTTCCAATATCATCCCTTGCTACCACCCTGATGCTATCCTTAATCAGCAGAGCTACGCCCCCCCCTTTTTCCTCCCGCCTATCCTTCCTAAACACTTGATACCCTTGGACATTCAGCTCCCAATCCCTGTCACCTTGCAGCCACGTCTCTGTAATGGCCACCAGATCATATCCATTTGTGTCGATCTGCGCCACCAGCTCATCCACTTTATTCCAAATGCTTCGTGCATTCAGATAAAGTGCCTTCATCCCAGCCTTCCCCTGGACCCTATTCATCCTCCGGGTGCTCCGGTTTCCCCCCACCATCCAAGGATGTGCTGGTTAGATTGATTGGCCATGCATAATTGCCCCTTCGTGCCTGGGATGTATAGGTTAGAGGAATTAGTGGAATGAATTTGTGGGGATATACTCAATGGGCTGAATGGCCTTCTGCCACTATAGGGTTTCTATGATTCTATGATTTTTGGACTGTGGGAGGAAACTGGAGTACACCCACGCAGACACGGGGAGAACATGCAGACTCCACACTGACAATCACCTGAGGGCGGAATTGAACCCGGGTCCCTAGTGCTGTGAAGAAGCAGTGCCAACCATTGTGCCACCCTGCTGACCCCATCCTGACACTATCCTGGGGTCTTCAATCAGGAGGAACAATCTCCCTGTATTTACCTCTAACAACGTAACACATTTCGATCAGACCACCTTCCAGCTTTCTAAACTGCATTGAATAAAGGCCATGGCTGGAATTTTCCAGCCTTATCAATTGGCCAGATCTTCCAGTCCTGCCAAAGTCAATGGACCTCCAGCTGGCTCATCAAGGCTTTGACTAAGACTGAAGCTGAGCAAGTATTGTTGTGATTTGCGCCACGAGATTTCTTTTAATTTTATTACAAGCAGCCCCTTCATAAAAACTGAGGCTGAGAATGTGACAGACTTCACATCTTGTGAATGAGATGTTAATGTCTCAGTGCACTTCCCTTTCCTTTTCTATTTCTATCAATGATTGAGCAATCAGAGATCATAAGCATCTGTTCCATTATCTGTCAAGCTGTATAGGTTAACATTTGACATACGTCTTTAAAACAATCGAGTAACTTTTTTTTCTGGTTTAATTTATTTCTGAACAAGGAAAACGAGACAAAGAGAACTCATTAAAGGCAGGCATCACCCCTGAAAATATTCTTCAAGCCTTGCAAACACTGACGTGTATTGACTTCAATTGGCACAGATCCTCCTTGATATTTAGCCAGATAAAGTCAGTTTTTAGAACATATTTACCCTAACTATCAGGCTTTACATAAAACTCAGAACTAGACCTATTTTTCCCAAGGCCAGGAAGATGACAAAAAAAAGGACTGGTGCTGACATAACTCCATTCACAACCTCAGAGTGTTCCAATATGTTTTATAACAAATTAAGTATTTTTAAAGGGGTGAAACGTCAAAGATTTGGCAGATAATTGGCAGACAACAAGGTCCCACAAATAGCAATGTGTTAAAAGATCAGATCATCTGTTTTAACACTTTTAGTTGAAAGATAAATATTGATCAAGGCACCGGGATGAACCTGACTCCTTTCCTTTGAAATAGTAGAAGTGTTAAAAGACAGCACTGCTGCCTATGCAGCACTCCCTCAGTGGGGTCTCAACATAAATTTTGTGTTCAAATCCCTGGAGTTCCAAATAAAACAGAGACACACACATCAACAAACCTGAATAAAAGAGGTTGAGGAATAGAGAGGTTGAGGAAAGGATTGCGGAGACAATCCTGGTTAGGAGTGAAAGTAATAGGGTAATTGTTATGGGGGACTTTAACTTTACGAATATTGATTGGAGTTGCTATAGTTCTAGCTCGCTAGAGGGGTCAGTGTTTGTACAAAGCGTGCAGGAAGGTTTTTTGTCTCAGTATGTAGACAGGCCAACTAGAGGTGAGGCTATATTGGATTTGGTGCTGGGAAATGAGCCAGACCAGGTGCTAGACTTGGAAGTTGGTGTGCATTTTGGTGATAGTGACCACAATTCGGTTACGTTCACCTTAGTGATGGGAAGAGATAGGCGTGAACCTCGGGTCAGCAATTTTAGCTGGGGTAAGGGCGATTATGAGGCTATCAGGAGTGAATTAGGAAGCATGGATTGGATTAGGGGATTACAGGGACTGGGAACGTCTGAAATGTGGAGTTTTTTCAAGGAGCAGCTACTGCGAGTCCTTGATAGGTATGTCCCTGTCAGGCATGGTGGATTTGGTAGATCTAGGGAACCGTGGTGCACTAAAAGAGTTGAGTCGATGGTTAAAAAGAAAAAGGAGGCTTATGTTCGGATGAGATTGGAGGGCTCAGATAGTGCACTAGAAAGCTTTAGATTGGCTAGGAGGGAGTTGAAGAGTGAGTTGAGAAGGGCTAAAAGAGGACATGAGAAGACTTTGGCTGATAGGATTAAGGAGAATCCTAAGGCGTTCTATAGGTATGTCAAGAACAGAAGGTTGGTCAGGGCAAGATTAGGGCCAGTTACAGACAGCAGGGGGAAGTTGTGTGTGGAACCGGAGGAGATTGGAGAAGTATTGAACCAATATTTCTCTTCGGTGTTCACGCAGGGGGACATGAATATAGCTGAGGAGGACATTGGGTTGCAGGGGTGTAAAATAGACAGTATTACGGTTGATAAAGAGGATGTGCTGGAAATTCTTGAGGGGCTGAAAATAGATAAGTCCCCTGGTCCGGATGGGATCTACCCTAGGATTCTCTGGGAGGCTAGAGAGGTGATTGCAGAGCCTCTGGCTCAGATCTTCAGGTCGTCATTGGTCTCTGGTGTAGTCCCGGAGGATTGGAGGATAGCGAATGTTGTTCCATTGTTTAAGAAGGGGAACAGAGACTTTGCCGGGAATTATAGACCGGTGAGTCTTACTTCTGTTGTGGGCAAGGTTTTAGAAAAAATTATTAGGGATAGGATTTATAGTTATTTGGAGTGTAATGAATTGATTAGAAATAGTCAGCATGGTTTTGTAGCGGGTAGGTCGTGCCTTACTAACCTTATTGAGTTTTTTGAGAAGGTGACCAAAGAGGTGGATGGGGGTAAGGCAGTTGACGTGGTATACATGGATTTTAGTAAGGCGTTCGATAAGGTTCACCATGGTAGGCTTCTGCAGAAAATGCAGATGTATGGGATTGTGGGTAATCTAGGAAGTTGGATCAGGAATTGGCTATCAGATAGGAGACAGAGGGTGGTGGTGGATGGTAAATATTCATCATGGAGTGCAGTTACGAGTGGTGTGCCTCAGGGATCTGTTTTGGGGCCACTGTTGTTTGTAATTTTTATTAGTGATCTGGATGAGGGTATAGTTGGGTGGATTAGTAAATTTGCTGATGACACCAAAATTGGAGGTGTGGTAGATTGTGAGGAAGGGTGTCATAGTCTGCAGGGAGACTTAGATAGGTTGCAGAGCTGGGCCGAGAGGTGGCGGATGGAATTTAATGCGGAGAAGTGTGAGGTAATTCACTTTGGTAGGAGCAACAGATGTGTCGAGTATAGGGCTAACGGGAGGACTTTGAATAGTGTGGATGAACAGAGGGATCTAGGTGTGTGTGTACATAGATCCCTGAAAGTTGGGAATCAAGTAGATAAGGTTGTCAAGAAGGCGTACGGTGTCTTGGCGTTTATTGGTAGGGGGATTGAATTTAGGAGTCGCAGTGTAATGTTGCAACTGTACACTACTCTAGTGCGGCCGCACTTGGAGTACTGTGTGCAGTTCTGGTCCCCGCATTACAAGAAGGATGTGGAGGCGTTGGAGAGGGTGCAGAGGAGGTTTACTAGGATGTTGCCTGGTATGGAGGGGAGGTCCTATGAGGAGAGACTGAGGGATCTAGGGTTGTTTTCGTTGGAAAGAAGGCGGCTAAGAGGGGATCTTATTGAAACATATAAGATGATTAGAGGTTTAGATAGGGTGGATAGTGATAGCCTTTTTCCTCGGATGGAGAAAGCTAGCACGAGGGGGCATGGCTTTAAATTAAGGGGGGGTAGCTACAGGACGGATGTCAGGGGTAGGTTCTTTACCCAGCGGGTGGTGAGGGATTGGAATGCCCTGCCTGCTGCAGTTGTAAATGCGTCTAGTTTGGGGGCGTTTAAGAGATCTCTGGATAGGTTTATGGACGAAATGGGATTGGTATAGGCTAGTGGGTCATTGTTTTTGTAACTGGTCGGCGCAACATCGTGGGCCGAAGGGCCTGTTCTGCGCTGTAATGTTCTATTCTATTCTATGAAAAAACATAATCCTTGTATGCATGAGAGTTTTTGTGACCTAATTATCTGTACTGCGAAGAATGTGGATGTGGATATAGAACTGAGCCAGGGAACACCCTCCATTATCAAATAGGCCACCAACACTCATAATCTGCATTGGAAGGAAGTTAAGAATGAAGCCATGTCTCTGTCAGACACAAAAGAGCATTGGCGATGCTAAATTGTCCCCGGGATGCGTAGGTTAGAGGGATTAGCAGGGTAAATATGTGGGGTCATGGCGGATAGGGCCTAGGTGGGATTGTTGTCAGTACAGACTCAATGGGCTGAATGGCCTCCTTCTGCACTGTAAGTTTTCTATGATTCTATTCCATGAAAGGAGAGTTGCAGACACAAAGCACAGTTACAAAGAGGCACTGTGCAAGCTGGTTAAAATGGTCTAAAGCCTGGGATAGCTGTGTGAATGGCTCGGAGATGCGAAAGAGCTGTGCGTTTTTCCAGGAGTGAACAATCGTGAATTGGGGTGTTGTTGGTTGAAAATGTGCCTGAAGATCCACATCAGTTGGGCGGTGAGGGAAGTAAGAGAGATCATAGAAGTGTGCCTGGATGATAATCATATCTGTGAAACTTGAAGGTGAAAGCTGGCCTAACCTGCATGAATAAACAATAGCGCATTGTGGAATAATGTAGCTACCCAATATAATACATTGAAATGGGGAATGATGTAAGACCTCACTTTATTGCACCGACTTTTAAAGTAAAACTTGCCTCTTTATTTGGAGTATTATTGACCTGCTGATTCATATGTAATTTGCATTGGTTCTGATTCATGTTAAAGTAAAAGCTTACAAAGACTGAGATTGTGATAGCAATTTCTTCATTTGGAGGTCACCCTGTAATTTTTTTCTTTCAGTTTCCCAAGGGGAAAATTTGAATTGGGTTGTTGAAATCTCCCACAGTAGAAATCAGACAAGATGAAGGGGAGCGGCGGGGGGCAGAATTGGAGGGAAAATACAATAAACAAAACCCATCTTAAAAACAGTGAAGGTCTTGTTTCCCATCTGCGAGTCACCTGGAGCTTGGTTACTGAGGGCTGTAAATATGGCACTGTTGGTTAATAAACCCAGGCGGTATGTGACTCTCTTGCACTTAGCTTGGAGCGAAAGCCAACACACAAACAGCGGCATTATTAACAGTCAGCTGACAAGCGGATCTGGCTATTTCCTTGTTTTATTGTGTGTCATCTTACTTTATTTGCCCATTTTTATCGTGTGTCTTATCCAGCGGAGTAGATAAATGAGTGTGTTCTTTATATCCAATGTGTTTTATTTTGCATCTAAGGACAGTTTTGTATTGATCTATGCAATCAAGCTCCTTGCTGGATACCGATCAAGGCTCCTTTATTTCTTTCTCACCTGCACAATGTTCTCCAAGTGGTCTTGTCTTTCCATAGCACTCCGTAATTCTGTGGATATTTTGCGCCACTTAAAGCATGAAAGCATTGATCTGCTGCAGCTCTGCCTGGATGGGAAGCACGTCAGCATTATAATTAATAATAATGCACAACGGTTATAGTATTGCCCTGTTATCAGTCAATGAAGCTAAGCCCCGTGTCAGTGCCTGTCAAATATCATTGATTTGATCATGCTAATGGAAGTTTCCATTTTCTCATAGTCCTGAGTAGCACACAACAGTCCACAGCAGCCCAGCATCTTGCTTCAAATGAAGAAAGTAACTTCAGCCCATCCATCTCTTAGGTACTTAATCTTTTCCCTCCTTGCAGGAGAGGGTGAGCACTCAAGGGAATGAGTTGGAGGCGAGCCTGTCTCAGCGCTGACAGCTCATGTGAATGAACAATATCATTTTAAAAGAGCATTTTCATTAGGATCTTACAACACAGAAGGAGACCATTTGGAAGATTGTGTCTGTGCCAGCTCTTTGAATGAGCTATCTGACTTTCCCTGCTCTCTCCATAGATCTGCAAATTATTCCATCTCAAGCATTTATCCAATTCCATTTTGAAATTGGCAATTGAATTTGTTTCCATCACCTTTTCAGGCATCCCACACAATACATATCCCTTGTGTAAAAAGAAACAATTCTTATCATCCCACTGGTTCTTTTGCCAAGTATTTCTAACATGAGTTCTCTGGAACTATGCCAGTACAATGAATTTCTTGTTACTTGCTCCAACACAAGTCCTTCATGATTCTGAACAACTCCATCAGATGTTCCCTATCGTTCTGTAATTCAAGATGAACAATCCAAGCTTCTCTCATCTCCCATTCCGCGAATACAGCAAGATATAAACAGATTGTAGATTTGGGCAGAGAAATAGCAGATGGAATTTAATCCGGACAAATGTGAGGTAATGCATTTTGGAAGGCCCATTTTATGTAGGCATTATACAGTAAATGGTAGCAATATTGACATGCAGAGAGATTTGGGCGTAACTGTCCACCTATCATTTAAAGTGGCAATGCAGTGGCAACATCTGGCATGTGGGAGGCTTCCAAGTCTAAGTTGATAGGGATTCAGGACCGGCACATTCCTGTAAAGATGAAGGATAAGCATGGCGAGTTTTGGGAACCTTGGATAATGAGAGATTCTGAGCCTAATCAAAGAGAAAAAGAAAGCATTTGTCAAGGCTAGCAGATTGGGAACACGAAAAAACAAGTGTGGAATACAAGGAAAGTAGAAAGAAACTTAAGAAAGGAGTAAGAAGAACTAAAAGGGGTCATGACAATCATTGGCCAGCAGGATTAAAGAAAATCTGAAGGTTTTTATACATTTATAAAGAGCGAGAGGATAGCCAGGGAGAGGGTTGGCCCACCCAAGGACAAGGGATAAAATCTATGTGTGGAGCCAGGTGAAATGGGCACGGTATTAAGTTAATACTTTGAGTTGGTATTCACAAAAGAGAAGGACTTGGTGAATGATGAATTTGGGAAAGAGTGTGTAGATAGTTTGAGTCATACTGAGATCAAAAAGGAGGAGGTATTGGGGCTCTTGAGAAACATTAAGGCAGTCAAGTCCTCAAGGTCTGATGGGATATTCCCCAGAATACTGAGAGAGGCAAGGGAGGAAATTGATGGGGCTCTGAGAGAAACCTTTATATCCTTATTGGGTTCAGGGGAGATCCCAGAGGATTGGAGAATAGCCAATGTTGTTCCATTGTTCAAGAAGGGTAGCAAGAATAATCCAGGTAATTATAGGCTGGTGAGCCTTACATTAGTGGTAGGGAAATTATTGGAGAAGATTCTTTGAGACAGGGTTTACTTCCACTTGGAAATAAGTGGATGTCTTAGCGAGAGGCAACATGGTTTCACTGAATTGATTGAGTTTTTTGAGGAAGTGATGAAGATGACTGATGAGGGTAGGGCAGTGAATGTTGTCTACATGGACTTCTATAAGGCCTTTGATAAAGTCCCTCATGGCAGACTGGTGCAGAAGGTAAAGTCGCATGGGATCAGAGGTGAGCTGGCAAGGTGGATACAAAACTGGCTCGGTCAAAGAGGACAGAGGAGAACAGTGGAAGGTTGTGTTTCTGAAGGGAGGGCTCTGCCAAGTGGTATTCCTCAGGGATCAGTGCTGGGACCTTTGCTGTTTGTAATATATATAAATGATTTGGAGGAAAATGTAACTGGTTTGATGAGCAAGTTTGCGGATGACACAAAGGTTGGTGGAATTGCAGATAGCGATGAGGACCATTAAAGGATACAGCAGGATATAGATCAGTTGGAGACGAGGACGGAGAGATGGCAGATGGAGTGAAATCTGGACAAGTATTGGGTAATACATTTTGGAAGGTCTAATACCGATAGGAAATATTCAGTAAATGACAGAACCCTTAAGAGTATTGATAGGCAGAGGGATCTGGGTGTACAGGTACATAGGTCACTGAAAGTGACAAAGCAGGTAGAGAAAGCAGTCAAGAAGGAATAAGGCATGTTTGCCTTCATCGGCTGAGGGACATTGAGGTTAAAAATTGGCAAGTCATTTTGCAGCTGTATAGAACCTTAGTTAGGCCACACGAGGAAGATAGTGTTCAATTCTGGCAGCCACACTACCAGAAGGATGGAGAGGGTACAAGTTTATGAGGGGATGGACAGAGTGGACAGTCAGAACTTATTCCCAGCGCAGAAGAAGGCATAGATTTAAAGTGCAAGGGGCAAGGTTTAAAGGAGATTTACAAGACAAGATTTTTACACAGAGGATGGTAGGTTCCTGGAACTCGCTGCCGGGAGAGGTAGTGGAAGCAGATACGATAGTGACATTTAAGGGCCGTCTTGACAAAGACACGAATAGGATGGGAATAGAGGGGTATAATCCCTGGTAAGGTAGGGAGTTTTAGTTCAGTGGGGCAGCGTGGTCGGTGCAGGGTTGGAGGGCCAAAGGGCTTGTTCCTGTGCTGTAATTTTCTTTGTTCTTTGCTTTTTGTTCTTTGCAGGTGGATAACATAGACAAGAAAGCATGTGGCATGATTGCCTTCGTCATTTGGATTATTGAGTATAAGAATTGGCAGGTCATGCTGCAGCTGTACGGAACCTTAGTTAGGCCTCATTTGTGTACAATCCTTCTACCAGAAGGATGTGGATGCTTTGGAGAGGGCACAGAGGAGGTTTATCAGGATGTTGCCTGGTCTGCAGGGTATTAGTTATGATAAGAGGTTGGATAAAGTCAATTTGTTCCCACTGGAATGATGGAGGTTGAGGGGTTGACCTGATTGAGGTTTACAAGATTATGAGTGGCGTGGACAGAATGGATAGTCAGATGCTCTTTCCTAGGGTAGAAAAGTCAAGTACTAGGGGACGTAGGTTTAAGGCGCATGGGGAAAAGTTTAGAGGAGATGTACGAGGCAAGTTTTTTACACAGAGAATGCTGAATGTCTGGAATGCACTGCCCAGGGAGGTGGTGGGAACAGGTACGATAGAGGTATTTAAGGGGCAATTAGACGAATACATGAATAGTTTGGGAATGGAAGGATGCTGACTCCATAAGTGCATGTGGTTTTAGTTTAGGCAGGCATCGCAATCGGCTCAGGCCTGGAGGGCTGAAGGGCCTGTTCCTGGACTGTACTTTTCTTTGCTTGTTCTTTGTTCTAATTGTGCTGTGGCGAGGATAGAGGATGAACCTTGTCACCTAATATTTAAGTCAGACAGCATCAAGCATTCCCTGATTGCAATTTGGCTGTCTGTAAGTCTTGCTAAAGGAAACACAAACACTGACAAAGATCTGATGTGAGGGATTTTTTTTTCATTAAGGTACCTGGTGATATTAAACTGTTTGAATCGTTGGGTTTAGAATAAATCATGTCGCCATTCCAGCAAAGGCAGCTGAGCAAATTACTGATTGCAGTCCTGATGTGATTGGCACAGATTTACATCCTATATTGCGGAAAAATATTGGATTCAACAAAGAATTTAATCTGACTGTGCTGCAACTAACCCTTGCTGGTTTGCATGTCCTGCGCTGAATATACGGGTGTCAGTTCTTTAAGCTTATTTTTCTTTGTTTTTATGCAATGTTTTTGTGTTTCATCTCTGTCAGTTGGAATATGTTTCCTGATCAAAAGAGATGCCAAACATCTTCATCTTCAAAAGCTTTCCCTGCCACAGTGAGTTTTTTTTTTAATACTAATATGTGCTTAGAAATGTTTCAGTCCTTGTTATTTTGAAAGCCCTCCCAGCATTCACACCCTCTCCTCCTTCGAGTAAGGGCAATGCTGCCACTGTTAACCATTGGATGCCAAGGACATAATAAAGCATTACCCTCCAGATAGGTAGATCCGGGAGTGACACATGAGGGGTGTGTGATAGACACATGAGCAGACAGGGAATAGAGGGATACCGGCAGTCGGTCTAGGTAGGACAATGTGATTGGCAGGGGCTTGGAGGGCTGAAGGGCCTTTTCCTGTGCTGTAATGTTATTTGTTCTTTTTGTTTGTTCATTCATTTGTGGAACATGGGCATCGCTGGCTGGGCCAGCATTTATTACCCATCGCGAATTGCCCTTGAGAAGGTGGTGGTGAGTCGCTTTCTTGAATCGCTGCAGTCCAAGTGCTGTGGGTTGACCCACAATGCCGTTTGGGAGGGAATTCCAGGATTTTGACCCAGCGACTGCGAAGGAACGGTGATATATTTCCAAGTCAGGATGGTGAGTAGCTTGGAGGGAAACTTGCAGGTGGTGGTGTCCCCGTGTATCTCTCTTTGTGAGCTCATGTTGCTCATTTGTGACTGTCACCCAAAGTCAGTTCATCCCTTAGAGTCTCACGGGGGAACTTTCCCATTCTACCCGCCATGGGAACTGGAGCAAGTGAGGGGCGGACCATGGGAAGTTCCGTTGATCTTGGGCAGGACTTTCCGGTTTTGGGTTTGAGCGCAGCCGAAAAATCCTGCCCTTAAGTGCCAGCAGCCATTTGGGCTCCAGCACTTTGCACTAGCTTTATGGTGCTATGCAAAGGTTAGTCGTTGTTGTAGTGTAGTACATCGATATTGCACCGAGGAAGTGCTGCGCTGTTGGAGACGTAGTCTGTCAGCTGAGATACAAAACCAAGGCCCTGTTTGGCAATTAAAGAGGCATGGAAGATCCCATGGATCCAAGAAAAGCAGCTGAGTTCTCTCAGATCCCTTAGCCAATATTCACCCCGTAATCTACATCACAAAGATCGGGAATCCGGTCATTGTTGTTTATGGAAGCTTGCAGGGTGCAAAATGGCTCCCGTGCTGCCTTCATTACAACAATGGTTCCTTCAGAAGGGCTTAAAGGGCTGTAAAGTGCTTTGACAGGCACTACATAAATGCAACTCTTTTCCCATTTTCACAAACTCTGAAAAAGAGGAGCACAGAATGGTGAGGGTCAGAGAGAGAGTGAGTAGGCAGTTTTTATTTAACTAGCTTTTTTTTATTCATTCATGGGATGTGGGCATCGCTGGCTGGGCTAGTATTTATTGACCATCCCTGAGGGCAATTAAGGGACAACCACATTGCTTGGCTCTGGAGTCACATGTAGGCCAGACTGGGTAAGGTCGGCAGATTTCCTTCTGTAAAAAATATGAGTGAACCAGATGGGATTTTATGATAATGTTTCATGGTCATCATTCAACAGTTAATTCCAGATTTCTATTGACTTCAAATTTTGCCATGGTGGGATTCGAATCCTGGTCACTAGAGCATTACCCTGGGTCTTTGTATTACTAGTCCAGTGACAATACCACTACACTATCTACTTTTCTAAACCTAGAGGTTGCTATTAAATCTTACAGAAAATGCAAGAGAAACTTCTTTACCCAGAGAGTGGTTAGAATGTGGAGGAGCAGATGAATCGTAGAATTCTTACAGTACATCAGGAGGCCATTTGGCCCATCAAGTCTGCACCGACCCCAGTCTCACCCAGCCTTATTCCCGTAACCCCAAGTATTTAGTCTGCTAATCCCCTTATTTTAGGGTCAATTTAACACGGCCACTCAACATAATCTGCACATCTTTGGAGGAAACCAGAGCACCCAGAAGAAACCCACTCAGAGAATGTATAAACTCCACACAGACAATCCCCCAAGGGCGGAACTGAACCCGGGTCCCTGGCGCTGTGAGGCAGCAGTGCTAACCATTGTGCCACCGTGACGTGAATAACATTGAAACTTTCAAAGGGGAGCTAGTTAAGGGCATGAGGGAAAAAAGAAATAGGAAGTTGATAGCGGTAGATATTGTAGGGTGGGAGGAGGATGCGTGGAGCATAAACACAGGCATGGATCAGCTGGGCCAAGTTACCTGGGTCTGTGCTGTTGACTTGATGTAATTCTATCTAATTACTTTGTACAGAGGGTGTGAGCATGCAGAGCTCAGGGAGGCTGGTTGCACCAGCAAATTAATGAATGTGTTGGGTATTTTCTTTTTAATAAGAGCATTTAAGGGGAGCGGAGTTCTTTTAAAATTTGGGGATGGGGGTTAATAAAATGTACACTGGATTCTAGTTGTATATGTTACTATTCTCACACATCAGGAGATTAAATAAATGCCTTCTAATACTTGCTTAATCAAGCAACTTTGTTTTTTTTGCAATAGAAGTTTTTTTTTGTTCTGGTGCCATGTGGTTTGTGAATTATTAATCATGGTACAGCAGGTGTTTACATATTGGTTGGGCTCCAGTTTTTTTTGTAAGACCTGCTCCCCACTCACTGCCGCGTTGCATTGTGCTGCATCTATTTTTTGATTGCATTTTGTCATGCTCTCAATGTTGAACTTGTTGTGTTGGATGAAAACTGTCTGATCTCATCTGTCACTGTTTTCAATTTTTCTGCATCTTTCCTTGACAGTCAAATAGATGACTGTCATCGCAAGATGTACAGGGCCATTGTGGGCCGGAGATTACATGTGTTGAGCTGTACACTGCATAAGAAATTCATAAAGCATTGTGCTGTTTTCATTTGTTTGTTTAAAGTGGCTCCTGTATTTGTCTTTCGCCATTTGGCTTTAGGGCATGGATTTTGGCATGCAAACCATAATGGAATGAAGCTCCTGCCTTCATCAGTTTTTGGGTGCCACGGTGGCACAGTGGTTAGCACTGCTGCCTCACAGCACCAGGGACCCGGGTTCAATTCTGGCCTCAGGTCACTGTCTATGTGGAGTTTCCAGGTTCTCCCCATGTCTGCATGGGTTTCCTCCAACTGCTCCAGTTCCATCCCACATTACAAAGATGTGTGAGTTAGGTTGATTGGCCATGACATGTTGCCCTTTAGTGTTGGGGGGATTAGGAGGGTAAATATGTGGTGTTGTGAGAATAGGACCTGGATGGGTTTGTTCTAGGAGTCATAGAATCGCTCATCGAAATTCCACTGACAACAATCCCACCCAGCCCCTGTCCCCATAACCCCAGGTATTTATCCTGCTACTCTCCCTGACACAAAGGTGCAATTTTGCATGGCCAATCCACCTAACACTTTGGGCTGTGGCAGGAAACCAGCTGACCTGAAGGAAACCCACGCAGACACAGGGAGAACGTGCAAACTCCATACAGAGTCGCCCAAGGCTGGAATTGGACCTGGCTCCCTGGCGCTGTGAGGCAACAGCGCTAACCAATGTGCCACCATGCCGTTCAGTTGTAATGAAGGCTGTGATCAGAGGGACAGGCACCAAGTTGGCAAAGTTACATCAAAAGATCAACAAGAATAGCAGGTGTGAGAAAGAAGAAGACTCGCGCAAGTGAAGCTCCCGTCAATATTAAGGCAAAATATTGAAGGTGCAGTAAATAGAGCTTGGCACTGCAATAGGCAGGTCTATACGCAGCATTGGTGGGTGGGGTGGAGGGGGGAGAGGGGGCTGGGGTGGGGGCTGTATGGTGGTTGTTGTTGCAGGGGGCGTGGGAAGGCTGGAGAATTCCACCCATTAAACCTGTTTCACTCGCTCCACAGATGCCGCCACTGCTGTTTCTTTTTTCTCCCAGAACTTTCAATTTTCAGAATTGGACTGTCAAGCTTCTAATGCAGATCATTTGGTTTGGAAAAATGTCATTTAGTTTGGTCAAATCAGCTCGTGACACCAGATTCATAACATTTACGGATCAGTTGGTACCACAGATACGGTGGAGACATAATTTAGTCACAAATCAATTGTCAGACTAGCGGCGGAGCACAATGAGAATCAATTCTTTTATCATTAAGATGCAAAAATATTTCATATTTCAATTTTGCACCATATTCATAAATATAAAATGTGTATTACTCATAAAATATATATGTATATATAAAATCACTTTGCCGTATGAGTTTTATCACTCTACATTTAGAAAAGACTAAATAAAATTTGGCCAAATATTAAAGCTCCTGGAAATGAATAATCCCCTTGTCGTAGTAACACAGGAGTTCACTTTCCCTTCATTAAGATGATGATGGGAGCTGAAACGATCCCCAGTTCAGTTCAGCGGAATTGAATTGCAACAGCTTTCAGACATAAGAAAATTCCACCCACTTTCATCCGATAACTCCATCAAAGGGAACAAACAGGTAGGAACTGAAATGTATGTGTATTCTACAGAAAAGTCTCGGTATCAATCACGCAGGGATTCATCTTGCTTCTGAAAGGTTTGTGAAGAGACAAAGCCAAGAGTCTATAGACTCGGGGGGGAAATATGCTGATCCTATAAACTGAGCACATTTTAATGGTTTTGGAAACAGAGTATATTTTTTCTTCCCCTTTTCATGAGAGGGAGGGGTTGGAAAGGCAAATGAGTCAAACCTTTGAAAATCCTTCAAAGTCAGTATTTTTTTCCTTCAGAGCTCTTTAGTGCAATATATTTTTTGAATTTTCTCACCGTTCCCCCATGATGGCACAGTAGCACAGCGGTTAGCACTGCTGCCTCACAGCACCAGGGTCACGGGTTCGATTCCCGTCTTGGGTGACTGTCTGTGTGGAGTCTGCACATTCTCCCTGTGTCTGCATGGGTTTCCTCCGGGTACTCCGGCTTCCTCCCACATTCTGAATAACGTGCTGGCGAGAGTGCATTGACCCAAACAGGCGATGGACGGTGGTGACTTGGGGAATTGCACAGTAACTTCATTGCAGTATTAATATAAACCTTACTTGCAATTAATGAATAAACTTGTAAACTTGACCGTTCCCTTAATCCCAGCCCATGCCTTCATCCTTTACCGAATTCTACAGGTGGACTCACAACTAAGTGGTGATCCTGCCTGCCCATTGGCAGTTGTCAGTAGCGCTGCCTCACTGCTGCAGGGACCCTGGTTCAATTCTGGCCTTGGGTCACTGCCTGTGTGGAGTTTGCACATTCTCCTCATGTCTGTGTGTACCTCCTCTGATTTCCTTCCATAGTCCAAAAGATCGGCAGGTTAGGTGGATTGGCCATGATAAATTGTCATTGGTGTACCAAAATGTGTGGGTAAGGTGGATGAGCATGGGGGAGAGCCTGAGTAAGATGCTCTGTTGGAGGGTCAGTGCTGACTCAATGGGCCAAATGGCCTCCTTCTACACTGTAGGGATTCTAAGTTGTTGACCATGGAGATCATCAGAAAAGAGTTGATATCCAACTCCCCCACCTCACTCAGCACTCTCTCATGCACCCACATATCTTCATACACCCTGAACCAGCTACGATCCAGCCTAATAGAACACAGAAACATAGAAGATAGGGGCAGGAGGAGGCCATTTGGCCCTTCGAGCCTGCTCCGCCATTCATCGCAATCATGGCTGATTGTCCAACTCAATAGCCTAATCTTGCCTTCCCCCAATAACCTTTGATCCTTCATGACCATTGACACAAAGGTTTTTCTTTCCAATTCTAAAAAACAGAAGGACTTAATAAGAGGGGGTATGTAGTTGCTGCACAGTTTGTTAATGGTAGGTAACAGATTGTGTCCTCACTGTCACCACTTTTTATCCCAGGCTCTGATGAGTTAATTTTCCTTCTTGTTACTGAGTTAAGTGCATTGTATTTTGTGATGCTCATAGAAGGAAAATCAAACCTGAATAATTAATCTCATTCATAGTTAATAACTGACTAATCCTGGAGGTGTCCCACCCTGAATTTCTGTATATGAACTCATCTAACATTCTGCTGCCTGTATCCTATCTCGTAACATGCCAGTGCTGGTCTGGCTGTCCTACTCGATCAGACAATGCCTCAATTTCAAAATCTGTGCTCCTGTTTCCAAATCAGTTCACGGCCATATCCCTTTGTATCTCAATAACCTCCTTCTGCCCTACAACTCTCTGAGATCTTTGCACCCAAACCCTCAACAATTCTGGCCCCTTAAACAAATGTGATTTTCATCACTCTGAAAGTGTCCCAATCTCTGAAATTTCATCCCCAAACCTCTGTTTCTCCCGACCTTTCTCATCTCCTTGAAACCCAAGTCATAGAGTCATAGAATCCCTACAGTGCAGAAGGAAGCCATTCGGCCCATCGAGTTTTCGCTGACCACAATCCCACCGAGGACCTATTTGTGTAACTCCACATATTTACCCTGCTAATCCCCTGACACAAGTTGCCATGGCCAATCAACCTAATCCGCAGATCTTTGGACCGTGGGAGGAAATCAGAGCACCCGGAGGAAACCCACGCAGACACGGGGAGAATGTGCAAACTCCACACAGACAGTGACCTGAAGCCAGAATTGAACCTGTGTTCCTGGCAGCATGCTAACTACTGTGCCACAGTGCCACCCCTCTTGGAATAAGCCCTGATGAAGGGTCATCCTGACTTGAAACATTGGCTCTATTCTCTCTCCATGGATGCTGTCAGACCTGCTGAGATTTTCCAGCACTTTCTGTTTTTGTATCAGATTCCACCACCCTCAGTATTTTGCCTTTGTCTTTGAAAAAGCTTTGGAGCTTCTGCCTATTTGTTCCTTTTATTTCCTCAGTCTCAAATCTTGTTTGATAGACATTCAATAGTACAAGGCAGGCTATGCAGCCCATTGAGTTTATGATGACCCTTGGCTCTTTTTCCATATCCGTGTAAATCTGCATCCAGTAAATATTTATCCAATTCTCCTTTCAAAGTCACTATTGAGTTTATGTCCACCACCCAAACAGGCAGCGATTCCAAATCCTAAGCAGTGACTGAATTTATAACAGAGAGAAGGAGATTGCTGGGCCCATAATTTCTCTGCATTACAAAGCTTCATTTCCACTCTTATTGCCCTGTAGAGTACAACCTGGAAATTGCAAAACCAAGTATTTCTGTTTAAATCCCAAGGGGTTTTCTGCCTTTGCACCCCTTTGAGTTAGTGAGTTCTAGTCCCCATCACTTTACTTGTTGGGAAGACAGTTGGCATTGTAGCAATATCACTGGACTCACAATCCAAGTGCTTAGACTAATGCTCAAAGGACATGAATCCAAATCTGCAACATGAAAATAGACACATTAATGGTGACCACAGCAACTATCATTGATTGTTACTCTGGATTCTCAGAGGCTATTTCCCCGGGTTGAAATGGTCGCTACGAGAGGACACAGATTTAAGGTGCAGGGAGGAAAGTACAGAAGTGATGTTAGGGGTAAGTTTTTCACTCAGAGGGTGGTGAGTGAATGGAATTGGCTGCCGTCAGTGGTGGTGGAGGCGAACTCGCTGGGGTCTTTTAAAAGACTTCTGGATGAGTATATGGGGTTTTATGGGATTGGGGGTTATAGATAGGTCTATAGATTGGTAGGTGTTGATGTGATCGGCGCAACTCGTGGGCCGAAGGGCCTGTTTGTGCTGTAGTGTTCTATGTTCTATGTTCTATGTTCTATGTTACAAACCCCCATCTGGTTCACTGATGTACTTCAGGGAAGGAAATCTGCCATCCTTACCGGGTCTGGCCCACACGAAATTCCAGACACACAGCAATGTGGTTGACCCTTCATTTTTTAAAATTTATTCCCTCATAGGATTTTGGCATCGCTGGCAAGGCCAGCTTTCATTGCCCAGCCCAAATTGTCCTTCATATGAAGGCAGGCTAGAAATGTTGCCCTTGCCAGCAATGTCTGCATCCCATGAAAGAATAAAGTAAAAAAAAGAGCCCCTCTGGCAGAAAATATTTCTCCTCATAACTATAGGTGCTTTGCTCTATTTGGTAGGAGTGTTTTCATAGAATCATAGAATCCCAACAGTGCAGAAAGAGGCCATTTGGCCCATCGAGCCTGTACTGACAACAATCCCATCCAGGCCCTGTCACCGAATTTCAAGTATTGACTCTGCTAATTCCCCTGACACTAAGGGGCAATTTAGCATGGCCAATCCACATAACCTGTACATCTTTGGACTGTGGGAGGAAACCAGAGCACACGGAGGAAACCCACACAGTCTTAGAAAGAGCGTGCAAGCTCCACACAGACAGGGGGAAGCAGTAGCCTAGTGGTATTATCGCTGGGCTATTTATCCAGAAACTCACCCATTGTTCAGGGAATCCAGGTTCGAATCCCACCACGGCAGATGGTAGAATTTGAATTCAATAAAAAATATCTGGAATTAAGAATCTACTGATGACTACAAGACTGTTGTTGATTGTCGGAAGAACCCATTTTGTTCACTAATGTCCTTTAGAGAAGGAAATCTACCGTCCTTACCTGGTCTGGCCTACATGTGACTCCAGAGCCACAGCAATGTGGTTGACTCTCAACTGCCCTCTGGCAGCAAGGGATGGGCACTAAGTGCTGGCCCAACCCGTGACGCCTATGTCCCATGAATGAATAAAGAAAATAGCCACCTAAGCTGGGAATCGAACCCGGGTCCCTGGCAGTGTGAGGCAGCAGTGCTAACAACTGCGCCACCATAACGCCATCTCCCTGAGCCGAGGAAGATACACCCACCTCATGGGGCTTGCGTTCCCTGCTGAATGTTCACCCAGAATTTAAAACTGGAACTCCAGTTACCCCTCAGACTGACTGGAGCAGAGAATTGGACCTTCCACCTACTGGTACAGAAGAGCAAGTGCTCACAGTAAGCCCAAGGCTGTGTCGTGGATGAGTTGAGTTACCTTGAACTGATCTCATTGAGACACCTTTTACACATAGGAATAAAAATTAGAGAGGATGATTACATTTGGATAATAGGCTACTTTGCAGCGAAATATGTAAAGATGCTGAGTAATTGCACTGGAGCAGAACAGTTTCCTGCTACACTGATTATATGTTCCCTCGTCGAGAAAAGGCTAAAAAAGAGTTTGCTCCTTCTAAATGATATTCTGCCAATGAATTTTAAATTCAAATGGTGGATTTAAATCGAGACCGCAGCTCAGGATGACTGACACAGCCGTGTGGGCTGGTGTATATCAAAAGAAATTATCACAAGTAATTTTAAAATTATTCTGACATTATTGCAGAGGATTTCTTGAAGTGCTTTTAAACAGGAGTGGCTATGCATTCTAACACTTTGCTCAGGGTGTCCTGGGGGTTTGCGGATCTCTGCTATTACCGTGCTATAAAGGGCCGGCATTCTTACACATTGCTCAAGAAGGAGGAATCAATTAACTCCAGCGGTATTGTGCACTGCGGAAAGACCTGCATTGTGCTTCAATGTGTCCAGTTCATGCAAACAAGCACGAAAACTCACTCATAAAATACTGCAGCTTTTAAAAAATCTTTAATAGGATTATCGATTTCATCTGTGAAGCTGCCCTTGCCTGCCACATTCTTTAGCCGGAGACGATTGGTTTGGACACACGGAATTGCTTTGAAGAGCTGCATGTTTCATGCAGTGTGTCTTTCATAAGCTGCGCTGGCTGCATTTATCTCACAACAAGGAGAGCGGGTGCCAATTTGGAGTCAAGTCCGCCTTCCTGTCCCCCACTCCCCCAAGGTTCTTTTGACCGCACCTTGCAAACCTGTGACACACGCCGTCCAGGTGGACAAAATACACCTGGGAGCGCCACCTCCTGCGCATTCCCTCCAAGCACCAAGCCATACCCAATCCTGATAGGGGGTGGGGGCGGGGAAGGTCAGGATCAGGGGTTGGGTGGGGGGGTGGGCGGATGTGAGGCGTGAACAGCCAAAGAATTCCATCCAGATTGATTTTACAAGAATGCATGCATTATCCACTGGGACTGGATGCTGTTCTTCCGACATTAAATTTAAGGTCTTTTGCTGGGGTTGAGGCAAGTTTTTTTTATTATCTAACCTGAATGATCAGAAATCGAGAGTGACAATGCTCGTAAAGAGTGCTCCTTTTTGCGCCTGTAGTACGGTGGCACAGTGGTTAGCGTTGCTGCCTCACGGCACCAGGGACCTGGGTTCGATTCCTGCCCTGCATCACTGTTTATGTGGAGTCTGCACATTCTCCCCATCTCTGCATGGGTTGCCTCTGGGTACTCCGGTTTCCTCCCACAGTCCGAAAGATGTGCTGGTTAGGTGCATTTGCTGTGCTGAATTCTCTCTCAGCGTATCTGAGGTGCTGGATTGCATTTATATGGAATTTTTAATAGCTAGGTATTAAAGTCTGCAAGTTCCATCTTCTCCAAGAGGGCTGGGAACCTGAGGGAGGACCATGCCTACAGGTTGTTTGCAGCACCGAATGTTGGGTTACAGAGCACAGAAGTGTGGCATGTGGGCTCTTTTGAATTCTTTTGCATGGGGGAGCTGGGAGGCTTCAGGACCTGGTGGGAAATTAAAGATATTTAAAGGAATGTCATAATTTACACAGAATTATATAGAAATTACAACCTAGAAACTGACCATTCAGTGCAACTAGCTTCACGAGTACTCTTCCTGATCTATCCATCCACATTGTTCTTAGACTGAGAAATTTCCTGCGTCCAGTGGCACATGAGACAGGCAGTGCAGGTGCTCATGTCTGTTTCCATTGTTCGTGCTCCTTGAAGCGAGTTGCTAGATTGCCTCCTACTCTTACCATCTGCCAGAGGTATATTGGAAGTATTTACAGGTTGAGAATCAACCTGTTTGGCCACATTGTGAGCACATCTTCCATGCTCTTCAAGTCCTGCAGTGAGATTGAAACACAGTAAGAAGTCTCACAACACCAGGTTAAAGTCTAACAGGTTTATTTGTTAGCAAACGCCACTAGCTTTTGGGGCCCTGCTCGTCCCCACTCACCTGACAAAGGGGCAGAGCCCCGAAAGCTCGTGGCTTGCGTTACCAAATAAACCTGTTGGACTTTAACCTTGTGTTGTGAGACTTTTTACTGTGTCTATCGCAGTCCAACAACAGCATCTCCACATCGTGAGATTGAAACCCAGGGTTCTGCCTCAGGAGTTGGGAGTGACACCACAAGATCGTCTCCCGTCTTTTACCCAAATACCCTTAATCCACCTTTCCTTTAGCCATCTATCTAATCAAATTTTAGGGGAGGCGATAGCCTCATGGCATTATCACTGGACTACTAATCCAGATATTCAGCTAATGTTCTGGGGACACGGGTTTAAATTCTGCACCGGCAGATGGTGGCATTTGAATTCCATTTAAAAAAAATCTGGAATTAAGAACCTACTGATAACCATGAAACCATAGTCAATTGTCAGAAAAAGCCAACTTGTTCACTAATGTCCTTTAGGGAAGGAAATCTGCCGTCCTGACCTGTTCTGGCCTATACATGACCCCAGAACCACAGCAATATGTTTGACTGAACTGCCCTCGGGAAACGAGGGATGGACAATAAATGCTGGGCCAACTAATGACGCCCATGTCCCACAAATGGATTTAAAAAATCTTAAAAATTGACACGGTCTTTGCTTGTGTTACTAACTCAAGTTGTGCTTTCCATTTCCTCCCAATTCCCTGGGCAAAAACAATTTTGTCTGTTCTCTACCAATTACATTTAACCTTACATCTGTGTCCACCCATGTCAAATCTTCCAAACACTGGAAACAAGGTGTCACTCTCTGCTGTGCTCCATAATGTCACGAGTTCCTCCATGTTAATCAGAGCAAGCTCAATTGTCAAAGTCTTCCTTTTTATAAGTATTTCCAGATACCAGGTAGAGATTCTAGGTGCATATTGCCTTAATACCCTTCCCACAATGTGGAACCCAATGCTGTATGCAGTACTCCAACTGTGATTTACTAAAGTTTTATATAAGTTCACCATTACATCTTGACCTTCTTGTTCTATGCTTCATGTCATTAAACCAAGCATTCCATTAGCTTTTTTATGGCTTTATCCACTTGAGATGCTGCTTGCAATGCCTTTTGATCTTATAATCCCCAAATTATTGTACTCTTTCACAGTAACTAACCTTTCCCCCACTCAACTTATAATTATTACGTTTAATTCTTTTTAACCGAAGTATTCCTGCCATACAGTTACTGACATTGAATACTATCTACAACTTTGTTGTCCATTCCACGATCAGATCAATATCCCCTTGTAGGCTCCTTAGGGCTTCAGAGTTATTCACACAGCAATTAGGTTGATTAAAGTGAAAGCTGATTATCTTGGATTTATTTTATGGAGAGCTTTAAGGCTTAACAATGGATTTACCATCCCAGGTTAATGGCCCAATTTTGAACAGAGGCGTAAAGAACAGGAAGATCCCAGGTTCAACTCTTAACCTGTGCTGAGCCAAGATCAATATGATTTCAACTGAAGTGCAGATGGCATGGTGGTTAGCACTGCTGCCTCACAGTGTCAGAGACCCGTGTTCAATTTCTAGCTTTGGGCACTGTCAGTGTGGAGTTTGCATGTTCTTCCGGTGTCTGCATGGGTTTCCTCCGGGTGCTCTGATTTCCTCCCATGGTCCAAAAGATGTGCTGGTTAGGTGCATTGGCCATGCTAAATTCTCCCTCAGTGTACCCGAAGAGGCGTGGAGTGTGGCAGCTTGGGGATTTTCACAGTAACTTCATTACAGTGTTAATGTAAGCCCACTTGTGACTAATAAACAAACTTGAAAAAGTTGCAGTGATGTTAGCTATCACTGCACAGTCAGAGATAAATCAGCCATCATACACACTGTTAGAGTGAGAACCTTCAGTCATTCTGGTGCAATATTGAATATTTTTTAGTGTATTTATTGGGAAAAAAATTAAATCATTTACTGAGTTACAAAGAGCAAAAGAAGAAAAAATCTTCCCTTTATCATTTTTCACAACACCAGAATGTACTAAGTGCTTTATGAAAAAAAAGTGGCAACATTTTCCAAGTGTAGTTGCTCTTGGAATAGAAGAAATGTGACAACCAATTTGCACACAATAAGTTCTCATAAGCAACAATGTGATAAGTGACTGAAGAATTTGTTTTAGTGATTTAGGCATTTTCCAGCATTTTCTGTTTTCGTTTCAGATTCCAGCATCCGTAGTATGTTGCTTTTATCCCAGAACATTAGCTGAGTTCCTGGATTAATAGTCTAGTGATAATACCACTCGTCCCTCGTCAGGGCAACTGCCTCCTTGACAAAGTACAGCCCATAATGTCTACCTCTGTCAATAGGAGCTTATAAGTACATAAAGATTAGACTCTAGTTCCATCCTTCTTGGCCTGGCTATCTGAGTTCCAGCAAGGACTTGGTTGAAAATGGGAGCGAAAAGAATGACGATTTGGGCCTAATATTCACGCTTTATAGAAACTCTGATGAAATAGTAAGAAGTAAGAACAGTAAAAGACAGGTTTTAGTTTATGTTCGCGACAAAAACAAAGAACAAAGATAATTACAGAACAGGAACAGGCTCTTCGGCCCTCCAAGCCTGCACCAGCCACGCTGCCCATCTGAACTAAAATCCCCTACCCTTCCCGGGGCCATATCCCTCTATTCCCATCCTATTCATGTACTTGTCAAGACGCCCCTTAAAAGCCACTACTGCATTTACTTCCACCACATCCCCCAGCAATAAGCTCCAGGCACTCACCAATCTCTGCGCAAAAGATCTGCCTCGTATATCTCATTTAAACCTTGCCCTTCACACCCTAAATCCATGTCCCCCACCTCCCCACTAATCGACTCAATGCAGATGCACTGCAGCAAACCACGAAAGTTAACGGGACAACACCTCTCTCCCCTGTGATCCTCATTACCATATTTACACCATCACCTCAATGTTTCTATCCCAAGTCTCAGACAACGCTCACTGGGACAATTGTCACAGTCCCTTTATCGTCACTGAATCAAGGTCCTAGAGTGTACTATCTGATATCCTAACCACAGAGCCATTAGCCCAAGAACTGCAACAGTTCAGGAAGAAGGACTATCACCACCCCCTCAGTGTAACCAGAGGTGGAATGCACACAGGGTTTTATTAACATTACCCACATCTCAAGATGAAAGAAAAATTGTTACAGTAAGTCCTGAAGTGTAATTTGGTTAATAACATAGAAACTTCCACAGCACAATAACAGCGTCTTGGTGGGTTTTATGACATGAAAAGTGTTATGTAAAAGTTGTGTTTCTTGTCACAGTGAGTTCTACATTCTAAGGGCTCTCTGAGTAAATATTTTTTTTCTCCTTAATTCCATATTCCATTTGTTAATGACTATGTTCTATTTAAGGCCCCTGGATTTGGACTCTTCCCAAGGCGCACACATCTCTGCGTTGAATTAGTTTAGATTCCATAGACAAGTGTTTGAACATCAGCATTTGAAGAAACAGATTCAAACCTCAGGAGAGTTTGGTGACCCAGAAGCAAGAGACCATTGAGAAGGGGGAATGCCTGCACCTTGCCTAATATAATTTAAAGCTAAATTATTATTTGATTATTAAATTGCTGCTAGTTTCAGAGTAGTTAGAAAAAATATGTGGACCTTCCATCCCTTTTCTAATTCCTAGGACTTCCATGACAGGACAATGGCTTATGCCATTAGCCGTACACTTTCTTGTCTACCTTATCCACCTGCAGGGAAGAAAGAATAAAGAACAAAGAAAATTACAACTCAGGAGCAGGCCCTTTGGCCCTCCAAGCCTGCATCAACCAAGCTGCCCCACTGAACTAAAACCCCCTACCCTTCCAGGGATCATATCCCTTTATTCCCATTCTATTCATCTATCTGTCAGTACGGCCCCTTAAAGTCATTATTGCATCTGCTTCCATTACCTCCTCTGGCAGCGAGTTCCAGGCACCCATCACCCTCGGCGTAAAAAAGCCTGCCTCATACATCTCCTTTAAACGTTGCCCTTCAGACCTTAATCTTATGCCCCCGAGTAATTGACTCTTCCACCCTGGGAAAAAGCTTCTGGCTATCCACTCCATGTCTCTCATAATCTTGAAGACTTCTATCAAATCGCCCCCTCAACTTCTGTCATTCCAGTGAGAACAAACCAAGCTTCTCCAACCTCTCCTCATTGCTGATCCCCTCCATACCAGGCAACATCCTGTTAGATCGTTTCTGTACCCTCTCCAAAGCCTCCACATCCTTCTGGTAGTGTGGCAATCAGAATTGAACACTATACAGTGAAAATAAATCTGAGCCAATTCTTCAGCAGACAGGTTATTTCAACATCACTATTTCAGCTATATGGACAGCCTCTGAGGCATAGGATAGGATCACACCTTTTCAAGCCTCATTAAAATAACAACACTTTGTATTGTGAGAAAGAGAATCGCAGTGGAGAATTCAGACAGCAGAGTGACAGGGAGACTCTGTAAAATAGAAAATTACTTAATAAACATTGCTCCACTTGAGACTGTTTCATTTGTACTCAAAGAGACTACAGATCTGACAGAATCACTGTGAAATAGCAGTATTGTACTTCTTGAGATCTAAATGCACTTCAGAAACAAAATCATTCATTTCATTTGCTACAGGACAGATTGGCAAGGCTGCAGAGTGCAGCACAGGAGTAGTTGCGAGAGCGAGCCAGAGAGTAGCGTAATTAAAGAATGCAAGTTTCTGATCATCTCCAGTTCAACAGATGCAGCGGGAGTGAGGAGATTTGGTTTTCTGTTCAGACAGTTGCCAGCAAATGGAATATATCAACATCAACACTGATGGCAGCACATCCAGCACAGCGTTTAAAAGTAAAAGGGGTAAATATCTGATAAAGAAAACAAACACATAAAAGCACCTGGGGAATATGAAGCAACACATGTTGGGGCGACATAGTGGCACAGTGGTTAGCACTGCTGTCTCACAGTACCAGGGACCCGGGTTCAAGTTCAGTCTCGGGTCACTGTCCGTGTGGAGTTTGCACGTTCTCCCCTTATCTGCACGGTTTTCCTCCGGGTGCTCCGGTTTCCTCCCACGGTCCAAAGATATGCAGGTAAAGTTGATTGGCCGTGCTAAATTCACCCTAGTGCCAGGAGGCTAAGAAGGGTAAATACTTGGGGCTATGGGGATAGGGCCTGAGTGGGATTGTTGTGGATGCAGACTTGATGGGCCAAATGGCTTCCTTCTGCACTGCAGGGATTCTATAAAAAAGGTAATCCAAGAACCACAAAAATGTCAAGACGTTCATGTTTGTTTATCTTTGTCCAGGCCAAGTTCAATCTACAAATCCTGATCACAATTCAATCGATGTCTGAGGCCATTTTCAATGGGCCCAGTAGAATCACAGGATTCCTGCAGTGCAGAAGGAGGTCTTTTGGTCCATCGGGTCCACACTGACCACAATCCCACCCAGATCCTATCCCCATAAGACCATGCATTTACCCAAGTAGACCCCCTGACACTAAGGGGCAATTTATCATGGCCAATCCACCTAACCCGCACACCTTTGGAGTGTGGGAGGAAACTGGAGCACCCGGAGGAAATGCGCGTAGACACAGGGAGAACGTGCAGACTCCACCCAGACAGTGACCCAGGCCAGGAATCGAACCCAAGCCCCTGGCACTGTGGGGCAGCAGTGCTAACCACTGTACCACCGTGCAGCCTGTAACTCTTGAAGGCATTCCAATCCCCCCTCGCCAACACCACCACCCCATTAGCAGGCCACTGCTGAACATTTCCATGACAAGAGGGCACTAGGGCATTGACCATCATTTTCATGGCACTACTGTACTATTTTCACTGTAAGAAGTCTCACAACACCAGATTAAAGTCCAGCAGGTTTATTTGGTCGTAAACACCACGAGCTTTCGGAACATTGTTCCTTCATCAGGTGAGTGGGGAGTGAGGAACTTTTTCGCTGGGCAGAAGAGCTGGAAATCCATGCCCGATTTCTTCGCGTAGAGAGGAAATCAATATTCAAATCCTTTGTGCTGAATCCAATCCCAGCCAAGTCAATATTACCCTACCATCAGACCTCTAACTTTAACTCTGGACTCTATCCTATTTGTGTGGAGTTAGTCCGTTCTCCCTTTGTCTGTGTGGGTTTCCTTCGGGTGCTCCGGTTTCCTCCCACAGTCAAAACATGTCCAAGTTAAGTGAATTGGCCATGCCAAGTTGTCTCTTAATATTCCAAGATGTGTAGGCAAGGGAAGTTAGTGGGATAAATGCATGGTGTTACAGGGTGAGGGTGGGGGAGGGCTGGGTGTGGGGTCTGTGTTGGTTTGTGTCCAATGCCCTGTCAGAGAGTCAGTGCAGACTCAATGGGCCAAATGTCAGATTTTTATCATCTTCCTTTTTATGTAACCACGTAACATGAGTTTCCTCTGAGGTCATTTGCAAACTCATTTTGAGTCCCACTGTGGGCCTGCTTTTTCCCACTCCCTCAGTCTCATTCATCTGATGGATGTAAGTTCTGCATCCTGCAATTCACACTGACCAACCCTGCTGTAAAAGGAGGAAATGAAACCACTTAACCCCTTTGAAGAAACCACAGCTGTCAATCAGGCTTAGAGTCTTTATAAACATTATGGTTAGGAACAATGGGGATAATTATTATGCATTCAAGCCTGAAAGGAAAAGATAAAGAAATAGAGGAGACAATAGTGGTATTATCATTGGACTATTAATCCAGAAATTTAGCTAATTTTCAGGGGACCTGGGTTCAAATCCGGACACGACAAATTTGAATTCAATAAAAAAAAGCTGGAATTAAGAATTTATTGATGACCATGAAATTATTGTCAATTGTCAGAAAAACCCATCTGGTTCACTAATGTCCTATAGGGAAGGAAATCTGGCATCCTTACCTGGTCTGGCCTGCATGTGACCCCAGGGCACATAGCAATGTGGTTAATTCTTAACTGCACTTCAAGGACAATTAGGGATGGGCAATAAATGCTGGCCAGGCATCGATGCCCATGCTTCAGAAATGAATAATAAAAAAGAAACAGAGCTGACTGGAGGCTGAGGAGAAAACCATTGAACTCTCAATCAAAGCCCATTCGAAAGCACTGTGCTATGAAATTGAAAGAGAACAAAGGTTTCAATGCAATAAAGAGTTCCAACTTTCTTGGAAGGCTCAGAAATTTCAAATCAAAGCTGTGTGGACCATGTGAACACTTGTGGAGAAGGGAACCCCCCCCCCACAAGTAAAATTGACATCTCCTCTCTGTCAGAGGATTTAAAAGGGGCCTGTTCACCCCTGCAGCTCCTGACTGAAAGGAAGGGAAACCCCTACAGCTGAATGGAGTGCTGTTGGGATTTAAAAGTCCGCCAGTTGTTCAGTGGGCCTAAGAGGTTAAATTGATGGTTCTACAATTATATATCGTTTCTTTCCCTTCGATTTGATCACTCTGCTGAATCAGCTTTTGGCAGATAAGCTACAATTTCGTTATATCTCCATCTTGAAGTTGCCTCTACGAAAGCCCCACTCTTCTCTCTAGTCACATTTGAAAAGTACTTGCTTTCCACTGACAGGCTAATTTATACCTCATCATTTCTCCAGCCGTCTGCCTCTAATCAACTCCCAGCATTTTTTTTTATCTTAATTTTCTCCAATTCTGAACAAAGTGACCCTTGCTTGGTATAGACAACGATGGTGTGAGAGTTAACTTCTGGACCCCTCTGAATTCCGAGGGAGATCAGGGTGAGACAGACAGCTTGTTCTTGTAACCATTGAGCTGAACCTGAGGACAATTTGATGCTGACACTTGGGTTGAGAAGAGGAATGATGTTGTCTTCTGTGGCAAGCATGTTTCTCACCTGGGTATGTGACTAAGAAAGACAGCAACACCATGATTGCTTTTTGATAAGTAAATCACTTCAGAACAAAAATAGTTTCATTCCACGAGACCTCTTGATGAATAGAGATGTTAGTATGCTCAGACTTTAGAAGATATTGCCTTATTTACTTCAGCAGTATGAGATTTATTGTGGTAATATGCTATTTTAACATTGTGCTTATTGCTATGGAGAAGAAAATAATTTTTACATTACAAAACCACGGAAAATTGTCCTATCCCGTTAAACATCAAGGTAAAATTCAGGAGCATAGAATCAAAAAAAACCCTCAGTTCTCGTGAACTGATCTCTTCATGGAACTGCAAATTGACGTATGAAAGGCTGTGAGAATATTTCACTGTGCTTGTATTTGTATAGCACTTTTAATAACCAAGATTTCTCACAAGAGTGTTTTCAACTGATTAAAGGAGCATCTTAAAGGACAGTGAATAGGTAAAGGGGCAGGGAGGTTTGAAGAGGATAGGACCTGTGGCCGCAAGGTAATTATTCACTGGAGTTAGCTCACAGAATCCCCACAGTGCAGTTGAAAGCCTTTTGGCCCATCGAGTCTGCACCGACAAATATCCCACTCCGGCCCCATCCCCACAACCCCATGTATTTACCCCAGCTAGTCCCCCTGACACTAAGGGGCAATTTCATGTGGCCAATCCACATAACCCGCACGCACATCTTTGGACTGAGGGGGGAAACCGGAGCTCCCAGAGGAAACCCACACAGACACGAAGTCTCATTCATCTGATGGATGCAAATTCTGCACCCTGCAATTCACACTGACCAACCCTGCTGTAAAAAGAGGAAAGGAAACCACTTAAACCCTTTGAAGAAACCACAACCGTCAGTCAGGCTTAGAGTCTTTATAAACATTATGGTTAGGAACAAAGGGGATAATTATTATGCATTCAAGCCTGAAAGAAAAAGGTAAAGAAACAGAGGAGACAATAGTGGTAGTATCATTGGACTATTAATCCAGAAATTTAGTTAATGTTCTGTGCAAACTCCACACAGGCCAAAATTGATGCCAGGAAGCAAAAGAGAAAATTCTGAAAATTCTCAGCGGGCCTGGCAGCATCTGTAAGGGGAGAAAAGAGCTGAGGTTTCGAGTCCAGATTATCTTCTTCAAAGCTCAGGAATCTGGTGCTGTGAGGCAGCAGTGCTAACCACTGTGCCACTGTGCCACCAGCAATACTTAATATTGGATGTTGTTTAGGAAAAGGGGTATCTCAGAGTTCAGGTGAAACATCTGGAGTTCTGGTGACCCAGGGATAGTTTCATTTTTTCTTCTTCATTCATAGGCTGTGGGAGTCACTGGCTGGGACAGCATCTATTGCCCATCCCTGAGGGCATTTAAGAGACAACTACATTGCAGTGGCTCTGGAATCACCTGTAGGCCAGACCAGGTAAAGACGGCAGATTTCCTTCCCTAAAGAATATTAGCGAACCAGATGAATTTTTACAACAGTAACAATGGTTTCATGGTCATCATTAGACTGCCGTGATGCGATTTGAACCCAGGTACCCAGAGCCTAACCTGGGTCTCTGGATTACTCGAGCAGCAACAATGCCACTTAGCCACCATCTCCCCAAATTTCATGTAAAATTATGTGTATAAAGTGATCAATATCATTTGGTGTCATCTAGTATTATCGTCTTTCTTGCTGTGTGTTTTTGTTTTTAAGTTAATAAATATTCTTTATTAATTGTCCACACAATTACTGGGCTATCTCCTAGCTGGGTTGTAGACCGTTACTAACATAATATATAGAAAAAAACACATTGGACAACTGGCAACATAGCCTCTAACGACAGAGCGATTAAAATTGGGGAAGTATAACTGAAAAAATGTCGAGATAGCACAGACATCTTGGAGATTTGCAGGGGTGGAGGAAATTATGAATGAAGGGCAGCAAGACATGGTCCATATTGAGATGGTGTGTGCCTTGGAGGGTGATCTGTTGGCCTATTGAGATGGTGACCTATTGGCCATGGTGTTCCCATGCTCCCACTGCTGTTGCCCATCTACAACAATAACTTACATTTAGGTAACAGCTTTGACATATCAAAAGATCCCGAGTTGTTCTATTCAGTGAAACATTCCAAGACGAAACTGGATGCCAAGTCATAGCTGCTGACATGAGGACAAATAACCAAAAAGCTTGGTTCAAAGAGGTAGGTGTTAATGGCCATGTTAAAGGTTGGAAGCGAGTTAGAGAGGAGAAGAGGTTTGAGAAGGAAAATACAGAGCTTATGGTCCAGACAGCTGTTAGCAACCACCAATAGTGGAATAATTAAAATCAGTGATGTCCAAGAGGCTAGGAGTAAATGAGCCCAGATCTTTTGGAGAGTTGAGAGGGTGGAGGAGAATCCTGGCCTTGGTCTCCAGAGTGAGAATTGAACCCCTGAGCTCTGCATTCAGAGGTGAGTGGGGGATCCAATAACTTATAGCTTGAGAAAACAATTTGAGATATGGCCTCCAGCAAAATTTATTATGTGGAATGTACTCCGCCGAGCTTTCCTCAATATAACTGTGTTTACACCCTAATGAATTGATCCCTGATGTAACCAATCCAAGTGGGATTATTATCCTTTACAGGTGTTCTGTTATGGACTTTAAAACAGTGTGAGCTTCATGGGTTTTTTTTTTGTTTGACATTTCTTCCTTGGGAGAAAGAACTTCTCAAATTTTCACTTTTCCCTTCCGAGTAAGTTAACAAAAAGCTATAATCATCTAATTATACAGTGCAGAAAAGGTCCTTTGGCCCTTCAAGTCTGCACTGACATGTAAAAAAACACCTAAACTCCCACCTAATCCCATTTATCGGCACTTGTCCCACAGCCTTGAATATTATGACGTGCCCAGCGCACGTCACTTTTTAAAGGATGTGAGGCAACGTGTCTCCAGCACCCTCCCAGGCAGCACATTCCAGACCATCACCACCTCCTGGGCAAAAAGGTTTGTCCTCACAATCCCCCCTAAAGTAGTTAAAGTTGATTCCCATCAGTAACAATTGGCATGAACTGTCATTAGTCAGAGCTGGAAAGATAGTGAAAGAAGTTGGAAAGGTTATTTTCTTGCGGAATGTTATTAAAGTGTGGAATGCATTTTCACAAGTGGACGCTGTGACAGTCAGGACATTAAACAAAGACTTGCAGATACATAATTCAGTCTAGCAATGATTCTGCTTTCTCCTCTCTCCTGGAAGGAAAATAAAACACAAAGCTCCTGTTCTTCCAAGCCTTTAAGAAATTACAAAGGGTCGTGAATGTAGCCTAGTCTATCACACAAACCAATCTCCCATCCGTCTATACTTCCCGCTGCCTCAGAAAAGCAGCCAGCATGATCAAAGACCCCACACACCCTGAATGTACTCTCTTCCACCATCTTCCATCTGGAAAAAGGTACAACAGTATAAGGGCACATACCAACAGACTCAAGAACAGCTTCTCCCTGTTGCAATCAGACTTGTGAATGAACCTATCATGTATTAAGCAAATCTTTATCTACACCCCAGCTATGTGTGCAACTTTATAGTCTGCACTCTCTCCTTTACTTCTCCCCTCTCTCATAAAAACATTGAACCCTACAGTGCAGAAGGAGGCCATTCTGCCCATTGTGCCTGCATCGGCAACAACCTCATTCAGGCCCTATCCTTGTAATCTCATGTATATACCCTACTAATCCCCCTGACACTAAGAAGCAATTTAGCACAGCTAATCAACCTGACCTGTACATCTTTGGACTGTGGTAGGAATCTGGAGCACCCAGATAAAACCCACGCAGACATGGGGAGAACGTACAGACTCTACACATTCACCTGAGGCCGGAATTGAACCCGGGTCCTTGGAGCTGGAAGGCAGCAGTGCTAACTACTGTGCCACCGTGCCGCCCCAAATATACTCGATGAATGGTATGTGTTTTCTGCATAGTACACAAGAAACAATACTTTTCACTGTATACCGATACATGTAACAATAATAAATCAAATCAAACAATAATTACGCTTACTCCTTTGACTATCCTGTGTAATTCTTTGCTCAAGATGCTGGGAGATTGAACTGTCAATGTAATGAAGGCAGCAAGTGAGCCAATGCTATTTTTAGCCTAAGTGTGGGGTACCTTAAAATTAATTTTCCAGCGTTTTATGGTTGCCAACGCTCCAGAATTGTCCTGAATCTTCAGAGATTGGATGTCAATTTCCTGGATGCTGTCAAGGGGACGAAACACACTGTGGTCCGAAAGTAATCCTCTGTGTTTTGATTTAATTCTTTGAATGCGTTTATATGCTCGCGCTTAAAGTGTTGGACAAAAGGCTGCTGGACTATTCGGGGCTGGGATGTTCTCTGTGAAAACTTCAGGAATACGTCCAAGCAGAATTGGCAACACTCGAGCATTCGCTGGCATGATTCAAGTGCCTCTAATCGACAACTTTGTTAAGCTGGGACACGTGATGGATATAACTTTAAATTTTAAATTTTGGCCTACAAAGTGCAGCTTGCTTGGCAGCCAGTTTGAGATATGGCCTCCAGCAAAATTTATTATGCGGAATGTACTCTGCCGAGCTTTCCTCAATATAACTGGGTTTACACCCTAAGGAATTGTATGCATTGTGAGTCTCTCTCTCTCTGTTGAGTGCTTGTGGTATGGGGAAGAGGGAAGGGCGTGTCCCAGGAGGTTCGGGGGACGTTCCAAAGTTCAGCACTGATCACCACTCTGCTAATAAGAAGCACATTTGCAGTGGGTTAATATGTTCCCTCGGATTCAGTTCCTACTGAAAAGGACTAACATAATCCCTGCCTCTATATAAACGTTTAGTGATGGAAAGTCAGGGCACAATTTTCCAGTCTCGCCCACCGACAGGGTTGTCCAGTCCCGCCAGCAGTCATTATGAAATTTTGACCAGCCTCCTGCATCCGCAACCACCTCCCCCGCCCGCAACAGGTCAGCACTGGAAAATTCCGAGCTCAGGTTTTTCCATCTGAATCCATGCAACTTTATGCCATCAGTTCCCGCGGCTGATCGTCATGAAGCATCTTTAGCAGAGTTAAAGCATCCTCAAGCTTTTACTGGCCACATCGTCGAACAAGATTTGAACTACCTAGAGGGGTTTTAGGGCAGGAGATCAAAAACGGTGTCAAAGTAGCAGGCTTTAAGGAGGAGAGTGAGAGAGGCCAACAGGTTTAGAGAGCAAATCCCAGCGATCAGAGTCTCAGGGCTACAGGAAAGGAATCTCTGTTATTGTTGCATTGTCTCGCAAAACATTGGGTATCTTACTCCATTGAGAGAGCCGGCTGGGTGTAAAGACCTTTCCTTAAAAGTGTTTTTATTTCCATAACTAACCATACACGATATTAGAGAACACCAGAACAGTGACATCATGGTGGTGTAGTTCCTAATGCACACACTCAGGAGCTATGATTAGAGTCATGTTAGAGTTAACCCTTTATCCTACACCTTCCTCTCCGTCTTTGCCCCTGCAAAATGACATACTCAGCCTCAGATAGTTCCCGCTATAGTCTCCATTTTTAAAGGGATAACTTCCCTGGTGGTTTCACCGACCTCCACAAACGGATGCCAAGTTCATTATAAGGCAATTGCTCCAAACTCGTTTCCTGGGAGTTCTCACTCATTCTTTCCTTTATTTGTGGTTTTGTGGATGTGATGTCCTCCTTAGGATCAGGGTTCATAGCCCATCCTGCTAATGCTTTCCTGTTTATCAAAATCAGGGCTCTCCTGTCTTTTCATATGACATCTGTTTCTGTCTGGATCATGTACGATCTTGGATGTTGTAACTTTTTCGATATGGTGCCTTCAAGTTGCTAGCCTCCAACCCACACCACCTTTCCCTTTTCGATATTGGGGAGATTGTGAGCCCACTGTCATTCATTGAAAGTGCGGACGTAACCTTGCTCTCTTAACTTTCTTCCCGTTTTGTTGCTTGGTCCTCCACTGTGACGTTTGGTATCAGTGTGTGGAGGAGGGAAGGAAGCTTGGTTCTTAATCTGCAGCTTAATCTGACATGGGGTCAAACCGTTCTGTAATGGTGTAGAGTGATACCTGCGCAGGGTTGGCTCAAAGGCTGCATGTTTGCTATTGCATGTTTGAGAGGTGGCGAGTTGTTTGCTCATGGCGGGATTCTCTGGTCCCGCCACCATCAATGGGAATCCCCATTGATGTCACCCCATGCCACCGGGCATTTCACAGGAGGGGTTGCGCTGCTGGCAAGACCAGAGAATCCCACATTGATTGGTTTCTGAGTAGATCTTTAGGGACCTACGCCTCTCTCTCAACTTCTCTGCTGGCCTGAGGGCAGCTCAAGAAACATGGATAAATCTGTATGATGCTACAAATGGATTGGAAACACTCATTGATGAATCGTAGAGGCACGCATGTCAGAGCAGTTCTAATTGTTATGGGTGTCCCTGTGGACCAAGGGTGCATAAAGAATCACAAGGAAGGCTTGATAACTGGAACACTGAGAGCTCGTTGTTGAAGGTGCACACTCATTTACAGTCAGGTCTAAAACTGCCCAAAAGGATCCCAAACTCTGAAGCCCTGGGGTTGGTCACTTGACCCAAATTCTTAAAAGAACAGCCCACACCCAAACCTCAACGTGCTTTCTATATACATACACCTATACGCACATCACAATAATGGTTTCAGAGGTGAAGCCATGTAACTTTTGCATTTTTATCCAGCGGAAATAATTATCCACAACAATGAAAAACACTTTTGCTTTGAATTCAAATAGATCCATATGAAGGAATTCCCTGGTCTGGATGGGAATAAGGGGTTAATGGAATAGTTATGGTGATAAGTGATGTAAATTGTGGTGTGACAGTCTTATCAACAATGCTAGACATTCGAGATGGAACAGCCTGCACTCATGAGAGACACACTCGAAAAACAATCACATGTATTTCTAGCTAATAAATCGGTGAGAGTGCAGAGGAGGTCATTTGGACCATTGAGCCTGCACCAACTCTGTGAAAGACCTGGTGTTGTGAGACTTGTTACCATGCAAACTCCGCCTTCCCATTTTGTGGCTTGGTCCTCTACTGTGACGTTTGGTATCAGTGTGTAGAGGAGGGAAGGAAGCTTGGTTCTTAATCTGCATCTTAACCTGACATGGGGTGAAACCATTCTGTAATGGTGTGGAGTGATATCTGCACAGGGTTGGCTCAGAGGCTTGGGGTGAGATTCCCTGGCCTCCTGGCTGCATGTTTGCTGTCGGTGAGAGGTGGCGAGTTGTTTGCTCATGGCGGGATTCCCTGGTCCCGCCACTATCAGTGGGAATCCCCATTGATGTCACCCCCATGCCACCGGGCATTTCACAGGAGGGGTTGCCTATTCCCTCCTTATTCTGCCCTATCCCTGTAACCCCATGCATTTACCATGGCCAATCTACCCAACCTACACATCTTTGGACTCTATGGGACAATAGAGCATGGCCAATCCATTTAACTTGCACATCTTTGGAGCGTGGAAGGAAACCGGATCACCCAGCGGAAACCCACAGACATGGGGAGAATGTGCAAACTCCACACAGACAGTCACTCAAGCCTGTAATCAAATCAAGGTCCTGCTGTGAGGCAGCAGTGCTAACCACTGTGCTATCAAGCGCTACCCTTGTGTGTTGGAAGGATTTGCAGGTTTATACTCAGCCTGTCTCATTGAGTTATAAACATATCTTCCTTGGCCCTCAAAGCCTGAGGTGGAGAACAACCCTAGAGCTTCTGGTTCTGAAAGGCAGGGATGCTACCTGTTATGTGAAAACACTTCTCCTATTTAACTGTAGAGATGGCTTAATGGGGCAGCTTGTCACTTAATGCCTGCCAGAACTCACAAAAGTCCACAGCTCATCATGTCTCATTCCTCATCATCACGGCTTTAATACAATATATCACCATGACAACTTAAATTGTGTGTGTCTGGCACATGGACATTTCTGTGCTCATCAGAAGAGTCGAATAGGTAACGATAAAATTGTCATTCAGAAACCTCAATGGAGGACTAAATGTTACAGAACGATACACCGGTTCATAGAATCATAGGACCCTACAGTGCAGAAAGAGGCCATTCCCACTCAGGCCCTATCCCCATATCCCTACATATTTTACCATTAATCCCTCTAACCTACGCATCTCAGGACACTAAGGGGCAATTTTAGCATGGCCAATCAATGTAACCCGCACATCTTTGGACTGTGGGAGGAAACCGGATCACCCGGGGGAAACCCACGCAGACACGAGGAGAACGTGCAGACTCCACACAGTCAACGACCCGAACCGGGAACCGAACCCAGGTCCCTGGAGCTGTGAGGCAGCATTGCTAACCCACTGTGCTATCGTGCTGCCCATTTATAGAGTCATATGCTGGAATTTTGCCGCTGTGCCCATTCTGGAATTGGGGCGGGTGCGGCTTGCAGAACGGAATTCTCCACTGGCCTCGGGCTGGATTTCACGAGCCTCGCCTGAGCAAAGTCATAAAATATCAGCCATGGTGCCATAGGGTGGAATTTTACCTGTACGTCTGTCCGAGGTTCATATGATACCGCCCCCCCCCCCCCCCCGAGGCCAATGGAGAATGCCATTCGCTGAACCTCGCCCGCCCCCGGAATCGGGGAGGGCGTGCCTACAGCACAGAGACAGACCCTTCGGCCCAAACTGGTCCATGGTGACCAAAATGTCCATCCTCACTCACTCCACTTTCCTGCATTTGGCCTATACACTTTCCTATCTATGTATTTGCCCAAAGACCTTTTGAATATTGTTACCCACTTCTGCTGGCACCTTATTCCACATGCGTACCACACTCTGTGTAAAAAAAAGCCCCTCATATGGAAAGAAACAGTTAGGACCTTGAAGGAGAGTCTATGAAGGAATATGGTTATAAATACGAAGTTATTAAATAATCCAAGAGTTTTCAAATAATTCAGCTTTTAACACTGAGTTATTAGATTAACAGAGTGTTTCTCCTTTGAATTCAGGATTAAAAATTAAAATTAAGATTTATCTGCAAAGCGAAGGTTTTGAAATTTATAAAATTGCCTGGGCATGAATGTGTGCCCAAGGGCATCAACAACCTATGGCATAGATTATGGTATATTCTCCAACACAAGGCAGTTCCTAAAAAAAAACTAAGAACTGAACATTACATCACCTCAGCAAGACATTGATAAACTGTATGATACCACAATCTAACAATGGATAACCTTATATTAGTTGTCAATTGAATCCTGAAGTCTAAATACAGCGACCACCATGTGCACCTCACAGTCTCCTGTTTGTTTGAAGGGGGTTGACCAAAGTGAAGGATGTCTACATCAATGGGGACGATGTAGAAAGGGTTGAGAGCTTCAAGTTTTTAGGTGTCCAGATCACCAACAATCTGTCCTTGTCCACCTCCCCCCCGCACCATGCTGACACTATCATTAAGAAAGTTTGCCAATGCTTCAACTTTCTCAGAAGACTAAAGAAATTTGGCATGTCAGCTCCAACTCTCACCAACTTTTACAAATGCACCATAGAAAACATTCTGTCTGGTTGTATGGCTCCTGCTCTGCCCAACACCGCAAGGAACTACAAAAGATTGTGAATGTCACCCAATCCATCATGCAAACCGGCCTCCCATCCATTGACTCTGTCTTCAGTTCCTGCCTGCCTCGGAAAAGCAGCCAGCATAATTAAGGACTCCACACACCCCGGACATTCTCTCTTCCACCTTCATCCATGGAAAAAGGTACAAAACTCTGAGTTCACATACCAACCAACTTAAGAACAGCTTCTTCCCTGCTGCTGTCAGATTTTTGAATGGACATACCTTGCATTAAGTTGATCTTTCTCTACACCCTAACTATGACTGTAACACTACATTCTACCTCCCTTGTTTCCTTCTCTATGAATGTTATGTTTGGTCTGTATCGCGTACAAGAAACAACACTTTTCACTGTACGTTAATACATGTAATGTTACTAAATCAAATCAAATCAACTCAAATCAAGGACATTGACTGAAACAAAGAATGTTGTCCAGCTTGTGTGCTCAAGATGCTTCCAGCTGGTACAGATCTTTTATGGTTCAAATATTGGAACCACACAGTCAAATTTTTGGATTCATTGGATTCACTTCAGTCTCTCTTACATTAAAGGTATCAGAGTGATAGTTCTCCCCTTAATTTGGATGGTGGTGTCTCACTCGACTTCATAGCTTTCTACCCAGGATCTACAGTAAATACTACTTTCAATATTGATGGATATCTTAAATATAATCTATTAATTAAACCTGGATTCTCTGGCAGAGACAGGATTATACTTACTTTTACTAGAACTGTCAATGTTACAATTGGTTTCCCATCAAAAGTGAATTACATATTTGGTTCTCTAACAACTTTTAGATCATTTAGAACATACATCAACTCATATAGTCCTCTGCACCCAAACATGAAAAACAATCTCCGGTTACTCATCGGTGAAGGAATACTTTGTTGAGAAGAAATGCCTGAATACTTATAATATCCAGATTGTTATAATTTGGCTAAAACTTGTGTAAGATACTGCCTGGAGAATGGTACCTTTCCATAACACAGCTGAAGGAGTGCCCATCCTTACTGGTGGCTGGCCAGAATGTGGGAGGGCTTGGAAACAAGAGGCTCCACTTGTTTGGGGGAGAGAGATGGTGGGGTGGGGGGGAACTATGCACTACCCAAGTTGGGTCCCATGAGAGCCTGGGTGTCAGGACAGTGTAGGGGAATCAGGAATGGGCTGCATCCTGGAACGGGGGTGAGAATGCATCCCGCCTCTGCTCCACTCCACCCAGCATCCTCGTGAGGGCCCGATCGGTAAAGCACAGTGCTGCCACCTCCTGCAGTCTCTGTGGCACAAGTGCCAGTGAGCCGTTTACATGGCTTGCAGCTGTTAGGTTGTTTCCGGGTGGGTGCACCACAGGAGTGGTGTGCTTCTGGTGGGCATAACAATTATGACTAATGAGGTATAAGATTGAGCCAGTGCTAACAATGGGAATCACTCCTGTTCTGACACTGGAACCAACGCTGACATTTTTTTGGTAAGATTTCACCCATTGTGCAGGACTGAAGATTCAATGCTTGGGCCAAGGGAGATAACTTTACAGAAACAATGATTGAAGCATAAGTTAACGTTTGTGATGGTAAGAAAAATTTCAAGACTAATGAGAGAATACATTTTCCCTTTTGATATTGCACTGTTTGTCGGAGCAGATTTTGACTGGTGTCGATGTGATATCCAAGTACTTGATGGACCTCAACTTTATTGAACATTAAGAGTTCCAGAGGAGAAATTAATTGTTTGACAAAGAAGATGTACTGGGAGATCCCTCACTCAATCCCTCAGTAGATTTGTATTGATTTACCTTTTCAACAATTTGACAGTTCTTTTTTTCCGAAAAAAACATTGGACTCTTTGTTTTGTCCCAACACAATAAAGAGCTCAGATTGCAGGTTTAATGCTGGAATCTGAGGATTCTAATGCCAGCCATCATTCTGGTACAAAGATACAAAGAACATCCCAGCACGGGAAACAGGCCCTTCGGCCCAACGAGCCCGTGCCGCCGCATCATCCCGCACCTACCATGCCCTGTGTGTATGTGAGTGGAACCCCTAATGTAGCCAGATTCAGGGGAGAATAGTGTCAATTTGGTACACCAATCAGCCTAAGAGCACATCTTTGGGGTGTGGGAGGAAACCGGAGTGCCCGGAGGAAACCCACACAACCACAGGGAGAATGCACAAACTCCCACAGACACAGGCCCAAATCCATGTATCTGCACAGCTAGCAGTGATAGTCACTGAGCTGTTGTGGTGCCCATCTGCTGGTCCAGGATTAAGCACACACAATGACACGAAGTACGAGGCCACTCCCGGAACCTCCAAGAGCAGCCCACGCACGACCCACCGTGTGCATGCCCCTTGTTTGACAACAAGGTGGACCGACCCTGTGGAATAAAAAGACAACACGTTAACATATAAAACTACATTTCCGGTGTCGTCCCGAGGCTCTGACCCTATTTAATACCCTCTACTATAACCCTCCATCCTTGCTTCGCTCATGTGTCTATCTAAGTAAACCTTAAACAAGTCCAACGTGCCTGCCTCCACCACCCTTCTCGGTAGCGCGTTCCATACCCCCAAGACCCTCTGCGTGAAAAACCTTCCTCTCATATCCAAATTATACTTCTCCCCCCTCATCCTTAGATCGTGACCTCTCGTAATTGTCCCCAATCTAGGGAAAAGCCTACCACTGTTGACTCTATCTATTCCCTTCAGTATTTTATATACCTCTATCATATCCCCCCTTAATCTCTGTCTTTCTAAGGAGAAGAGCCCCAGTTTCTCCAACCTTTCCTCGTAACTCAGTCCTTCCATGCCAGGCAACATCCTGGTAAACCTCCTCTGCACACTGCAAAATGTCACCAGGTGATTGAAGGAGTTAAGAACCAGTAGACGCAATCTTAGAGTAAAAGGTAGGCCACTTGGAGATGAGGAAAGGTTTCTTAACTCAAAGGGTGACAGATCTCTGGAACTCTCTGCCTCCGAGGGCAGTGGAAGTTCAGTAATTGAGCATATCTGAAGACATACAAAATAGGAGCAGGAGGTGGACCTTTGGCCCTTTGAGTCTGCCCCGCCATTCAAGGAACAAAGAACAAAGACAATTAGAGCGCAGGAACGAGAAAGATTTTTGCTTCCAGCCAGCTCTCTGATTGGAATAAGAGACCCATTGGACAGAACTCTTATCACCTTGCCCAACACCGAATCGGAACAGGTGAGGATCCGATGATGGAAACCTCTGTTGACCTCAGGGGAGAATTTCTGGTCTTGCTCGAGCAGGGTCGCAAAGCCCTGCTCATTGTCTTCTGAGGCAACCTAATGATAACCGATTAGGCACCGATGATGGAGGGAGTGAAGGTTTAAATTTATGGTCAGGATGCTCCAGAACCCGATCTATTTTAGGCCAGGGAATCCTCAACATTCATCTGAGTAGGCAGAATCACACCCTGTACATATCGCCGATGACAAAACTCTTTCACAACATACTAAAGGACTCATTCAGTTCTGGAGTGGTTCTTTAACCTCCAATCGTCAGAGCTAAAGGAGTGGCTTTTACAACAGAGTCAAAATATCCACGCACAAATGATTCTCAATCTGTAAAGTAGAATCCTATAGTGCAGAAGGAGGCCATTCAGCCCATCGAGTCTGCACTGACCACAATCTCACCCATCCCCTATCCCCATAATCCCATGCATTTACCCTAGCTTGTTCCTCTGGTACTTACTCAGAAATTTAGCATGGCCAACCTACCTAACCTGCACATCTTTGGATTGTGGGGGGAAACCAGAGCACCTGAGGAAACCCATGCAGACACGGGGAGAATGTGCAAACTCCACACAGACAGTGACCCAAGCCGGGGATCAAACCGGGTTCCACTGTGCCACCGTGCCACCCTCTACTGGCTTGCATGGTGGGCCAGGAGAGGTGTGGGGAGGGTACGGAGCTGGTGAAGACACTCCAGAATTGTTTTAAATGAATCTATAAATTTCAGTGGGATTGAATTTCAATGAAGATTAGTAGGTGGATCTGGTGAGGATGTTGTATGTCAATCAGGACATATATTGCTTTAGCCCTGTCAGGTATAAATTTGTCATTAACCACTTCAAGATTTTACATTTACAGCTGTGTCACGCAATGTTCAGATTTAAAAAAAAGACCTAAATGTGCTGTTGCCTGCCTAGACTGTGACAAAATAATCACTCCTAACACTATAGGTGGGTATTTAATGGGATTTCTCTCTGTTAATCTTCTGCTTCCAGTATAACCTCCTCATCATGTCTGTCCTTGTTTACACAGTCTCTAACATTAGCGAAAATGATCCCCTGCCAGCTCTTGTTAATCTGGTGTGAATTATGACAGCGTCCTGATCAATATTTACTCCTTCATCAAGATCGTTAAAAGTATCAGCTCATTTATTTCACGAATGATTGTGGGACACCGTCTGCAAAATGGCTGCCATAAGCTCTGCCATGACCGTGGTGACATTTTCTGACTCCCTCCTCGCTCGTCATCCCACGGTATGTTTCCCACAATAGCCCCTGGCAGGATTCTCTGCCCCTGCCACAGTCGATGGGATTTCCCATTGAATCCACCCTCCATGACTGGATGATGCCTGGCAGGGGTGCACCGTCAGTATGATTAGAGGATTCTGCTGGTGTGAGCACCGAAAAATCTCACCTGATGCTTCAATGTGCTTTGGGCCATCTTGATGTTTTTTGTATGAACTTTCCTTCTTCCTTGACTTCTCTCTTTCTCTCTCTCTCTTTCCCTCTCTTTCTTCCATCCTTTCTTTCTATCTTTTTTTCTTTTGTGCTTTCTTTCTCTTTCTTTCTCTCTTTCATTCTCTCTTCCGTTCTCTCTTTCCTTCTTGTTTTTTCTTGCTTTCTTTCTCTCTTTTTTCTTTCTTTTTTTTCTTTCTCTCTCTTTCTTTCCTTCTTTCTTTCTTTCTTTCTTTCTTTCTTTCTTTCTTTCTTTCTTTCTTTCTTTCTTTCTTTCTTTCTTTCTTTCTTTCTCGCTTTCTTTCTTCATTTCTTTCTTTCTTTCCTTCTCGCTTTCTTTCTCTCTTTCTTTCTCTCTGTTTTTTCTTTGTCTCTCACTTTCTCTCTCCCTTTCTTTTTTTCTTTCTTTCTTTCCCTCTTTCTCTCTCTCTTCCCTTCTCTTTTCCCTTCTCTGTCATCTGTCCTTGCCTATATTATGGAAATTGTTTGATTATGTATAGGCCTTGGTGAATTTTGTGCAGCCTGATATTTCTGCTCTTTGTTAATCTTTTTTTCCCTGGCCTGCCCAGATCTCAGGTGTTCACCAATTTGTCATAAACTGATGATAATGCTCTTCATGTTATCCAACAAGGAAGATAAGGAAATGTTATTAACAGCACACATTTCTGTTGATACTCTGCAACTATAACTTATGTTCATATTGCACCATTGACATGGCAAGTTTTATCAAAATCTCGTCACATTAGTGCTGGGTTTCCCTGGAGTTCCTTATGTTAACCTCTCCATCTCTCTATTTCTCATTCTCTCCTCCATTAAGATACACCTTAAAACCAAACTCTTTGAGCAAGCTATATGAAAGCAAATTACTGCAGATACTGGAATCTGAAAACAAAAGAGAAAATGCTAGAAAATCTCACAAGGTCTGGCATCATCTGTAAGGAGAGAAAAGAGCTGACGTTTTGAGTTCAGATGACCCTTTATAGATGCTGCCAGACCTGCTGAGATTTTCCAGCATTTTCTTTTTTGGTCTTTGAGCAAGTTATGGCCTCTTTTCATAATATAATTTTACATTGCTTGATGATGCATTTACCCAGGCCAAATGGTGCACTGAACTTCCAATCGGAGACTGATTACTCTGCATTTGCTGATAGGCTCAACAAATGCAAATGAACCTATCAGCAGGCAATGCAGAGTGAAATCAGACTCTGATTGGTGAGTCCATAACAGCAGAAAAATACTTGTCTGAACCATAAGAATGGTTAACTTGAGGCATGTGTGTGCGAGAAATGAAGAGAGGTGGAGAGGTGAGGAAGGAGAGGCAGGGGTTGTCGAGATTTTACGATATTTGTGAAAGATGCACAGATTTTCGAATCAGCCCAGAGCAGGCCAGCAACAATGAGGCTCGAGGCGCTGAAAACCACAGCAAGGTGAGGTCAGCTGCCAAGTGAGGGGAGCAGGTTGGGCGAGCAGGCAACTTGACCCAGGGCTGAGGGCAGACCAGCAACAGCGAGGTGAGAGGCACTGAAAGCAGTGTTCTTTTTGGAGGAAAGTGCTGAGATGCGTAGTTTCCACAGTTAGACTGCTGTTTTCCTTGAGACTACCTCTAAGAGGTCATGACAATCATCATTGCCAACTCTTATAGCCTACCTTCAATATCTTTGTCAATTTGATGAGTTTCACAAAGATCATTTGAAAAGTTCTCAATATTGTGGCTCCAGATGCCTCGGGCTATACTCGCCTGAAAATGCCTAAAACCAGGGAGGACCAGTTTATTAACACACAGAATCTACGATGGATGGCATGGTGGCACAGTGGTTAGCACTGCTGCCTTGCAGCACCAGGGACCTGAGTTCAATTCTAGCCTCAAGTGACTGTCTATGAGGAATTTGTACATTCTCTCCATGCCTGCTTGTGCTTCCTTGGGTGCTTTGGTTTTCTCCCATGATCCAAAGACATGTGCATTAGGCTGGTTGGCCATACTGAATTGCTCCTCAGTGGAAACAGATGCACTAACATTTACAAAAAACTCATAGGTCATTCTGGTGCTGAGAAGTGTACAAGATGGAGGAAGTTATTGTTTGATGAAACTAGACACAATTAAATTACTTTTAAAAGGGCAAGAGAAGATCATCATTGAGACTGTCAATGTTATTTGAGACACAATAATGGTGAGAGTGCAGAGTAGAGGTGAATCTCTGAAGAAAATTGTTTCTTTATTTTGCATTTTTTTTGACAAGTTTGGATGAAAATGCTAAAAACCAGCGCAGTAAAATTTAAATGAATTCTACTGAGAGGTCATGGAAACAAATCGTTACGAAAATGAAGCAAAACAATTCATTAATTTCATTGATAATGATGGGCTCCATGCTTTGAGATCACCAATTGATTTGTATATGATGGTTTGCAGTCAACTTTTCCAAATATAAAAACCATTCTGAAAATATTTTTAACAATACCTGTCAGTAGTGCTTGCAGTGAACATTCTTTCTCTGCTTTGAAAAGAGTTAAAAGACATTTGTGAAGTATGTTGAGTCGGGAACATTTAACAAATTCAACAATATTGATGATTGAAGGTGTATCATTACAAGATTTTACCAACAATGATGTAGTTGATGATGCTGTACAGAAAAAGTGCAAGAAGAAAGCATTCTAAGTTGCCATGCCAACAAGGGATGAAGCAAGAAAATCTTAAAAATCTGTCCCTTTTTCAAGTTGTCTTGTTTAAATTCTGTTCCTCAAAATGGACCATTGTTGGTCTGACATAATGGTTGATAGTTCTAACCACTATCGCTCTCGGGACTGGCCTTCAGAAAGTCTCTAGGGCAAAGAATGGAATCATGCCAGACAGAGCCACTGATATTGGACTTGGTCTCACTGCACAATCCACTCACGTGAACTTATGCCCATAACTTATTTGATTTTCTGAGAGGAAGTTAACTTCAATTTTTCAAATTGAATGAGACTTTGTAAAATATACTGAATTGCAGCAGATGCGTCTTGTTGATTGGACGACAGGGTGGCACAATGGTTAGCACTGCTGCCTCACAGCGCCAGGAACCTGGGTTCAATTCCCAGCTTGGGTCACTGTCTGTGTGGAGTCTGCACCTTCTCCCCGTGTCTGCATGGGTTTCCTCCGGGTGCTCTGGTTTCCTTCCACAGTCTCAAAGATGTGCTGGTTAGGTGCGTTGGCCATGCTAAATTCTCTCTCAGTGTACCCGAACAGACGCCGGAGTGTGGCAACAAGGGGATTTTCACAATAACCTCATTGCAGTACTGAGGTAAGCTAACTTATGACACAGATGATAAACTTTTTATTTAGACCTACACTGAGTGGCCTGTGCTACAGTGATGTCGTGAGCTGATTTTTCCACCTTGTTGCGCATTGGAAAAGTTCCATGTTTGTTAGCCTCAGGACTCACAGATCACAAAGCTGACCACCTTTCCCGTCACCCTGACAAGAGGTAAGCTTGGATTTCAATTCAGCAATTACTCATATGGGCGTTTTTCAGCAAGTTAAAGAGCAGTGATCAATTGGTAGCCACGAAGGGGGAAAATCAATCAGGGCCCTGGTTCCTGTAACCTCAGTAAGAAGTCTCACAACACCAGGTTAAAGTCCAACAGGTTTGTTTGGTAGTAAACACCACTAGCTTTTCGGAACAGTGTTTGCTAGTGGCGTTCGCTACCAAATAAACCGGTTGGACTTTAACCTGGAGTTGTGAGATTTCTTACTGTGTTTACCCCAGTCTAACGCAGGCATCTCCACATCCTGTAACATCTGCTAGATTGTGTGTGCAGAGGAGTCCACTGGGTTGGAAAACCCTAGCAAGAGTCTGATGCAATGGATTAAAATGCCTTTCCACTGCGTTCTCCATTATTTATTCAGAAGCAAATCCTCGATATTATTCTCACTGTACCAGGCTAGTTGGTCTTTTTTTTTGATGTTGTATATTCCCATTTGATACGGAAATGAATGTCAGATAGAGGTTGAATTGCTACAGATGGTGCTAACACTTTCAGTCCTGATTGTCCCCAGTGGGACTCTTTATCCTGTCCACTGCAGTTCAGATGCTCTTGGCTAGATTTGGAAGCCCTCCATACGTCTGGAGATTGACAGTTACTGACGGGGCTAGTGGTATGGATAAAGCCATTATTTGCTTGCAGCGTTCCCACTGGGAATGCCTGGAGCTTAACATCAAGTGAAAATTGCATCTTCACATTAGGCGAACCATTCACACTAACTACAAAGGACTACTGAATGTCATAATGCAAGCGTAGCTGCCTCAAACTATACTGTGATTGCACCATTCTCCAGACATAAAAGTCTTCCGGAAACCAGTCACTTTATTCCTTGGCTTGACTTGAATCTAAAGACCGATATAAACTGTGCCTGCTTCCATTAAAAGAATATTCACATTCCCTGAACTTAAAAAGAGGGCAGGTGTTTTTTTTTTCCCTTTGTACTTGTACTTGTAACAAGGAGAAAAACAGGGACTGCCAGGAGACAGAAAATTGACTCTGTTGTATGTATTGCCTGGGGCATTTCTGGAAAGACATTGTTTCCGTTTCCTGAAGGTATGAGTTTTTCGTTTGGCTTGTCTAGAAGAAGCATTGCAAAGACGGGAAGCCAAAGATGAAGCTACAGCTCAGTTATACTTGGGAACCACTGTTCGGCAATGGAAGCTACTGAACTATCAACTTCCTTTCGTAGAATTCTGGCAGTTCAGAAGGAGGTGATTCGGCCCATCGAATCTGCACTGACTCTCTAACAGAATATCTCATCCATGGTCCTTTCCTCCACCCTATCCCCGTAACACCACACATTTCCCATGGCTAATCCATCTGACCTACACATCTTGGGACACCAAGGGACAATTCAGCATGGCCAATCCACCCAACCTGCACAACTTTAGGCTGTGGGAGGAAACCGGAGTACCCGAAGGAAACCCATGCAGAGATGGGAAGAATGTGCAAACTCCACACAGGCAGCCACCCAAGACCAGAATTGAACCAGGGTCCCTAGCACTGTGAGGCAGCAGTGCTAAGAATTGTGCCACTGTGTAAGCCTTGGGCGCAATACTTCATTTTGCAAGAATCATGTTGCTTTGTGTTTAATTCACCAATATCTGCCCAGGTTGAGAGGCCGGTGGAAGAAAGAGGGAATAGCTCTGAGGAAGAGGTCGAGAGCAGGGCACGGGGGAAGGGCAATAGGACAAAAAGAAAATCAACAGGGGCATTTTCTCGTAATTAAAAAATAAAGAACAAGTGCATTTAGAAATCACCTTTTGTGAGTGGGCAGTGTAGATGCAGGAATGATGTTCCCTTTGGCTGGGGTGTCCAAAACCAAGGGCCACAGTCTGAGGATACAGGATAGACCTTTTAGGATAGAGTTGAGGAGAGCTTCCTTCACCCAGAAATAGTCAGTCTGTGAAATTCATCACCACAGAAAGTAGTTGAGGCCAAAACATTGAATGTTTTCAAGAAGCGGTTAGAGATAGCATTTGGGGAGAAGGGGATCAAAAAATATGGGGGAGGGGGTAAGGAAGGACCAGATTACAAAGAACAAAGAACAAAGAACAACCCAGCACGGGAAACAGGCCCTTCGGCCCAACAAGCCCATGCCGCCGCATCCTCCTACACCTTCCCCGCCCTATGTGTATGTGAATGGAACCCCTAATGTAGCCAGATTCAGGGAAGAATAGTGTCAATTTGTTACACCAATCAGCCTAAGAGCACATCTTTGGGGTGTGGGAGGAAACCGGAGCGCCCGGAGGAAACCTACGCAACCACAGGGAGAATGCACAAACTCCCACAGACACCGGCCCAAATCCATGTATCTGCACAGCCAGCAGTGCTAGTCACTGAGCTGTCGTGATGCCCATCTGCTGGTCCAGGATCAAGCACACACACCGACAGGAAGTACTAGGCCACTCTTGGAACCTCCAAGAGCAGCCCACGCACGACCCACTGTGTGCATGCCCCTCATTTGACAACAAGGTGGACCTTGTTGGGTTGGATAATCAGCCATGATCATAATGATTGGGGAAGCAGGCTCAAAAGGGCCGAATGGCCTCCTCCTGCCCCTATCTTTTATGTTTCAATGAGATATAAAATACACTTTACAGATATTTAAATTTATTTTAGTGTAGACACCTCTGTGATGTGGGAAACACGACAGCCAATTTGCATTCGGCAAGGTGCCAAAAGCAGTAACAATACGATTGGATTAGCTGCTTTAGTGATCAAAAGTGGCTCAGGGTGCCAGAAAGAACTCCCCTCTCCTGCTTTGAAATAGTAGCACTGGAATCTTTTCATCCACCTGAGACTGAAGCCGGAGCTTCAGTTTAACATCTCGTCCAAAAGACTCTAATACAGCGGCACGGTGACACCGCAGTTGGTACTGCTGCCTCGCAACGCCAGGGACCTGGGTTCAATTCCGACCTTGGCCGACTGTCTGTGTGGAGTTTGCACATTCTCTTTGTGTCTGTGTGGGTTTCCTCTGAGTGCTCCAGTTTCCTCCAGTACTCCAAAGGTTATGTTGATTGACCATACTAAACTGCTCATTGGCATCAGGTAGACTAGCAGCGTAAACACATGGAATAAGGGGGTTTACAGCATAGAAACAGGCCCTTCGGCCCAACTTGTCCCTGACACCCCTTCTTTTAACCACTAAGCTAGTCCCAGTTGCCCGCTTTTAGCCCATATCCCCCTACGCTCATCCTACCCATGTAGCTGTCTACATGCTTTTTAAAAGATAAAATGATAGGCCTGGATGGGATTGTTGTTGATGCAGGCTCGATGGGCTGAATAGCCTCCTTCTGCCCTGTCGGGACTGTACGAATAGACGCATTCCCTCAGTACTGCATCGGGAGTGACAGCCCAGATCTTGGAGCTGAGGGTCTCGGGAGTGGGACTGGAACTCACAACCTTCTGACTCAGGGGGTTAGAGTGCCACATGCTGAGCTGCAGCCGGCATTGGAAAGTGGTTCCCAGTGCCTGCCGTGCTCCAGGAAGTCAGGTGCCGACAGCATTGGGCTTTCTACTCATTAACTCACTGTCTAATATTCTCGGTGTCCTGGGACGGTTGGTGTGCTCCCCATTGATGAACATTTGCCCACGTTAAAGGGTGGCAACCTGTTGGTGGGCTTGTTGGCATTTGTGAAACCAATTACCAGCATGAGCTGGGTCCTCAGGGAAAAGCGGAAATAAATGGAGTGAAAATAGACTCAAATATGGAGAGGAGAAGGCAAGACACGTTCCTTTAAAAAAAAAGAAAAAGATATTTTTTCAATTCCTTACTTGCTACCAGTGCATGAAATAATATTTATCCCTGAAGGACTTATCATCAATAATCAGGAAAATAATAATGACATGGATCACCTTCTCTCCTTTCTGCAGTTTAGATTTTAATCTGATAAGCCATGCTGCATTACTGGTGACTCTTAATAGGAGTTGCATCTTAATAGGTGCTCACCTTTTATTTGACAGCCCAAAGGTCTGAAACCATATCAAGAACTGAACTGAAGTCAGAGGCCTTGCTCCGATGAATATAGAACAGTTCGCACAGTTTGATTTCTTGCACTTGTGTTTAATACAGTGTGTTCATTAATGTTTTCTTTGTGATCAATTTTAATTTGAAATTGTTATTGCGGACTGAGCTGCGGGACAGTTACTTAAAGCAATAGCTCATTGACTTGGTGCGGGGAATTCATATGTGAGGTGTGTCGTCCTCATTGAGTTCCTGTAATCAGTCTGCGGAGGGGCTGGGCAATCATCGAACAAAGAGCAAAGAAAATTACAGCACAGGAACAGGCCCTTCGGCCCTCCAAGCCTGCACCAACCATGCTGCCCGACTTAACTAAAACCCCCTCCCTACCCTTACGGGGACCGTTACCCCTCGATCCCCATTATGTTCAGGTATTTGTCCAGACGCCCCTTAAAAGTCACTATCGTAACTTAGAGTCTTATAGTGGCCCTTTGGCCCATCGAGTCTGCACCGACAATTACTACCGCTAAAGTCACAGTAATCCCATTTTCCTTGTCCCATGTCCTTGAATATTGTGATATTTCAAGTGCTCATCCAAAATGAGCATGTGTGCTCTTGGGCTTGGGGGGGCATGCTTTCATGTTTAAAGATATCCATCATCTGTTCGAGGGAGCCAATATTGCTGGGTGGAAGGCCTGCTGAAAGCCATTCTCCTGCCCCCTTGACCCAAGCCCTCAGGTGGGTGTCATGCCAGCAATTGGCACCACATGCCCAGTGGCATTGCTGAGCATGGAATGGCAGCGATTGGCTTGCTGGGCAGGATTCCCACTCCCAAGGTCTTTGATCCCGGGGGAAGGACTGCACTGTCCGGCTAAATGCTCAAGGGGCATTAGTCTGGTGGGCTTTCCCAAATTGAAGCAAGTCGGATTTCATCATGGGTTCATAGAATTCCTATAGTGCAGAAGAGGCCATTCGGCCCATTCAATCTGCACCAACTCTCTGACAGAGTGTCTTACCCAGGGCCACTAACTCGTCTTATTCCTGTTAACCCACACAAGTACCATGGTTAATCCACCTAACTTTGGGACACTAAAGGATGATTTAGCATGTCCAATCCACCTAACTTGCACATCTTTGGACTGTGGGAAGAAATCAGAGCACCCAGAGGAAACCCACGCAGGCACAGGAAGAATGTACAACCTCCACACAGAAAGCCCCACGAGGCAGGAATCGAACCCGAGTCCCTGGCACTGTGAGGCAGCAGTGCTAACCACTATGCCACCATATTGCCATAATTTGCCAGCTCTCCAGCCAGTGACCAAGATGCCATCGCCCTCCATAAAGTTTTGCACAGAATCTCCCTATTTGCACTATCAAAACACTTCATAATTTTGGATACCTTGATTAAATCTCCCTGCTGAAAAGAAAATAGCAAGCCCCATTTTCTTTCATATCTCTCTGTAAGAGGTTCCCCATACCAGATACCATTCTAGTTCATCTCCTCCACACTCACATCAAGATCTTGACAATCTTCCTGAAAAGAGATGCCCAGAATAGTCCACTGAAGCTTAATCAGTGATCTATAGAGGTTTAACATTTCATGTGGATTGAACTCTGCCGCTGTTTATTAGCTTAAAGATACACACATTTCCTGAAACCTTTATCAACTTATCCGTTATCTTCAAGAATTTATGTGCAATAATCTCCAGGACCCTTTAAGATTGTACCATTTTGCCTATACCACTTTCCCTCACTCTTTCTCCCAAAGCGAGTCACTTCACATCATCCATTTTGTGGTAACATTCCTTAACTTTGACAAAATAGGCAACATGGCATCGCAGTGGTAAGCACTGCTGCCTCATAGCTCTAGGACCTGGGTTCATATTCCGAGCTTAGGTCACTGTCTGTGCAGAGTCTGCACGTTCTTCCCGTGTCTGCGTGGGTTTCCTCCGGGCGCTCCGGTTTCCTCCCGCAGACCAAAAGACATGCTGGTTAGGTGCATTGGCTATGTTAAATTCTCCCTCAGTGTACCCGAACAGGCACCAGAGTGTGGCGACTAGGAGATTTTCATAGTAACTTGATTGCAGTGTGAATGTAATGTACTTGTGATTCTAATAAATAAAATTCAACTTAGGAGTTCTGCACCACTGAATAGTGCTGGAATATTGAGAGCTTTTGTGTGAGGTGGATTTGTAGTGAGTTTATATGGCAGTGGTCCACACTTGGAATCTGCATGAGAGCTTTGGCACACCAGTCTATCAGTGCAAATGGTATTCATGCAGAAAAAAGATGTTGAAACCTCCTTCTCTCAGTCTGCTCATATCAGCAGGTATTAAACTGTTATAACACTCCAGAATTAGCAGAGACACAGTGATCTGAGAGAATGTTTCTTTTTATTATAAATACAGAATCCATTCTTGCTTCCTGCTTCAAAGGCTCAATTGACAAGTAATTGGTGTTCAAAACTGAGGGTTGTTTGAACAGATTTTCTTCTCCAACTGCTTTAAACAATTTTCAGATGGTTGATGGAAACGCCTTCGATGTTCTCTGCACCCTACACTCCCACCTACAGAAAGAAATCCACAGGATTTGGAAGAGATTTAAACTCAGATGTTTAAGATTGTGTGTGTGTGGATTTTCCTTAATGATGTTTTGCAATCAAGGCCTCTTCTGTAGTTGTCAAGTTCCAGGTGAAAGAGCGCAACATGTCATTGGATCCTGGACAAAGAGGGCAATTCTATTGTTATGATCTTTTAGAAAAGATGTGCGGATCAGGTTGATTAACCAGGCTACATTGATCCTTAGTATCAGGGAAATTTGCAAGGCAAATGTGCGAGGTTACAGGGATAGGACCTGGGTGGAATTGTGGTTGGTGCAGACTCAATGAGCCAAATGGGCTCCTGCACTGTAAGGATTCTATGATTCTATTAAAAATAAACCCATATAAATTGGATCAAATCCATTTGCTGCATTAATGCATTTTTGAGATGTACAAAACAACTTGCATTGATATAACATTTGAAATAACCCCTCAGAGGCTGGTGTCCTTTCACCAGATTCCTTTATTTACAAACTCATCTCCACTCCTAAGGTATAAAGTCAGGATCCGGAATCTCAGCAGACCTGACACAGGTAAGACTCCCTGATAGAGCAGGTAATCATTACTCGGTCAGGGAGCTCATGTTCTCAAGAGGTCAACCTCATGGGCTCCATTGAGGTAATTATAACATTGTTCAATGTTTTATATCTCAGATCTATGCAGAGTTAAAGTGCCAGCTTACACATGTGTGGGAACATTATTTATTGTGCAATAAACTGTCTACTCCATGATTCTGACTCCAGCTTCCAGGTCTTTCTACAGCTTTGTTTACTTTTTCCAAGCCCACATCCAGGCTTAACTAATCAAAAAGAGTGAGGATCAATAGTAAACAGACTTGCATAATCAAACACAAAACAATTGAATACTATTTTAAAAATTAGCATAGTTAAAACATACAAGGCACGCTATCAAACAAAATAAGACACCAAGCTTGGTCAAAAAAATAGTTTTATGATGGGAATCATAAAGGAGAAGGGTGAGACACAATGGTTTAGAGACAATATTCCAGAGATTAGGGCTGAGATAAGTGAAGGCACAGCTGCCACTGGTGGGGAAGAAATAAGGGGATATATGAGAGAAAATGACAGTTCTAGCTGAGGGTTGAAGCAGCAGCCTGGGTTGAATTGTTCATTTATTTATTAGGGTCACAAGTAGGCTTACATTAACACTGCAATGAAGCTGCTGAGAAAATCCCCTGGTCACTGCTCTCCAGTGCCTGTTTGGGTACACTGAGGGAGAATTTAGTGTGGCCAATGCACCTAACCAGCACGCCTTTTGGACTATGGGAGGAGTATCCAGTGGAAATCCATGCAGACGCAGGGAGAACGTGCAGACTCCACACGGACAGTATCCAAAGCTGGGAATTGAACTGGGGATCCTGACACTGTGAGTCAGCAATGTTAACCACTGTACCACTGTGGCATCGGTCAGCAGGTCAGCATTTAAACAAAAGTGCTTACTTAGCTTATTTGTAATGTTGCAGCAGGAAGCCAGTGAGATACATCTCCTTGAATGTTTCTTGTAGTCCAATCTGGGATACCCTGCAGTGTCTTTTCTCCTCCGTAATGATAACAGGAAGGTCCAGAGGTGATACTTCTGAGAAACTCTCTTTGTGGGTCGAGGTAAATAAAAATTTCCCTATCCTGTCATTAACCTGGTGACCTCAGTGAGAAAAAAACACTTTCCAGAACACAGCTGAGAGAAACCAGGGAGAAAAGTCAGAGTAATTCAGAGCATTTCACTTTTTTTAAAATTATTTTCTTTGAACACTCTTGTTTACTAGTTACAAAAAGGAGGAGGGGGGAAAAAGATTGTCAATTGATATTCTATCAATTAGTTTGTGATGAGCCTGTTGGATTTCTTATATGCCTAAGAGGGTAGTTGCCATGGGAATGGATGTGTTGACCGACTAATGACTGGAATGTGAGGGCGGGGAATTTCGCTAAGGTAGGCACGTGATGGAACATCCAGGAATATGTCCAAGCAGAATTGGCAACTGTCGTATTTCATGACCTCATGGATATCCCAAAATGCTTTACAGCCAATGAAATACTTGTGGAGAATAGCCCCTATTGGACGGTATGACAGTGGTCCACACACTATTTCGGTTGAAAGGTCCTTTTTTAAATGTATTACTAATCATAAACTCCCTCCCTAAACGACAATACCATTGTCTGAATTTAATGGCTCCTGCTGCGACCCCATCCGCCTTCCAGCAACCCAAGCATGGCAACTTCCAGGAGCCCTGATGGGATTAGATCCCAACCAGGCACATGTCTCTCTGCCATCAGGGTTCCTGGGATCTTCATGAAGAGAATCCCACCTCTGATAGCTGCCAGCCAATCTAAGTCTAGAGGCCATTCACATCCAGTAGAACCATGCGGACTTGGACTGGGAATGAATTGAGTTAAGAGGGTAGGGGCATTGTGGGGGAGTGGGGAGGTGGGGGGGGGGCAGGGGACGGATTGTTCTCTGCAAGTTTGCTCTTAAATACATTTTGCTGAAGAAATAAGGTCATCATAATGCAGTGAATCATTTCCAGTCCATGTTTGCAATTGCCTTCATTGCTGGGGCATCGAATATAAAAGTTGGAAAATTAAATTACAGTTATATTAAACTTTGGTGAGGCCACATTTGGAATACTGTGTCCAATTCTGGCTGCCACACTATCAAAAGGACGTGGTCACTTTGGAGAGAGTGCAGAAAGGTTCACCAGGATGTTGCCTGGTACGGAGGGTATTAGCTACGAGGAGAGACTGAATAAACTGAGATTGTTCTCCCTGGAAAGAGGGAGGCTGAGGGGCGACCTGATAGAAGTTTATAAAATTATGAGGGGCATAAATGATGTGAACAGTTGGAAGCTTTTTCCCAGGGCAGAAAGGTCAATCACAAGGGGACACAAGTTCAAGGTAAGGTGGGGTGGGGAGGTTTAGTAGAAATATACGGGACAAGTTTTTTACACAGAGAGTGAGGGGGTGTGCCTAAAATGCACTGCCAAGTGAGGTGGATGAGGCAGACACATTAACAACATTTAAGACTTACCTGGACAGTCACATGAACAGGTGGTGTATACAGGGATGCAGGCAGTTGGTCTAGATAGGACAACGTGATCAGCGCAGGCTTGGTGGGCTGAAGAGACTGTTCCTGTGCTGCATTGTTCTTTGTTCTTCACCTTACACCTGTGATTAACTGGGTGCGAGAGTCCTGGTATAACTTTATGGGCAAATTCAGGGCCTTTAGCCGAAGCCTCCAATGTTCAGATCAAATGCAGTGTCGGAGGCATGCGTAAGATAGTCACATCAGCCTTTCTCTGCCCATTATAAGTTCAAGATTTCTATGGAAATGTGCATGTGGGGACTTCCATTTTCTTGATGCTCTTGATGCGGTGAATATCTGAATGTCACCCTGATTTCATTCTGAATTTCTGAGCTAATATTTCACTAATATTTCTTGTTGGGGAAGGCAGCAATTTTTCTTTTTCTAATCAATTCTGTGTTCATCACAACTACAAATGTTCAAAGCTGGGCAGGCATTTGTTCCTGAAACATCCAGTGAGTGTTCACAACACAGTTCCACCAGCTAGTGGCCTGTTTTTTTCACTCAAGCAACGAGCTGACATGGTAAATGCTGAAAATGAATCCAAACCCGAACTCAAAATAAATACTAAAGTATTCTGGCAATGTTGCAAGATGAACAATAATCCTTTCTTTCATACACTCAGCTGTCGCTGTGTGTACATCCAAGAACTCAGTCAGTAGCGGGAACAGATCTGAAACTCCATTGTGCGGCCAAATCTCTTCTTCCTAATTGTTTCAGTGTTGTCACTCAGTTTGTAAATGGTTACATTGCTTCCTTGTATTCACATGTATTTGAACAGTTTAAGAATGTCAGCAAGTTATGCAACTTTCATTATATATGATTGGACAGGGGCAATTTCAGCAGATACAGAATTGCATGCTAAAACGTAAGCTGTGTCTGCCATTAAGAACATCTGTGTGTGGAGATGCCAGCGTTGGACTGGGGTAAACACAGTAAGAAGTCTCACAACACCAGGTTAAAGTCCAGCAGGTTTATTTGGTAGCAAATGCCACTAGCTTTCGGAGCGCTGCTCCTTCGTCAGGTGAGTGGGAGTTCTGTTCACAAACAGGGCATATAAAGACACAGACTCAATTCACAAGATAATGATTGAAATGCGAGTCTTTACAGCTAATCAAGTCTTAAAGGTACAGACAATGTGAGTGGAGAGAGCATTAAGCACAGGTTAAAGAGATGTGTATTGTCTCCAGACAGGACAGTTAGTGAGATTTTGCAAGTCCAAGCAAGTCATGGGGGTTACAGATAGCGTGACATGAACCCAAGACCCCGGTTGAAGCCGTCCTCACACGTGCGGAACTTGGCTATCAGTCTCTGCTCAGCGACTCTGCACTATTGTGTGTCGTGAAGGCAGCCTTGGAGAACGCTTACCCGAAGATCGGTCACGGGCATTCAGCCTGTCTGGCCTGTCTATGTACTCTATCCTGTGTATGTACTCTGTCCTATGTGTGTACTCTATCCTATGTGTGTACTAAGTCCTGTGTGTGTACTCTGGCCTGTGTATATACTCTGGCCTGTGTATGTACCCTGGCCTGTGTATATACTCTGGCCTGTGTGTGTACGCTGGCCTGTGTGTATACTCTGGCCCGTGTGTGTACTCTGGCCTGTGTGTGTGTACTCTACTGATCTTGTGATTAAGACAGCATCGCTGAATTGCCAGAAATGTGTACAAACATTGTATGTGAGACACTAGAATGAAGTGTGATTCAATCAGTAGAGACCTGCTGTTGGTATGGTCCCTGCTGATTGTCAAGCACTGCTCCTGTTATATTTTTTAATAATTAATAATGGATGAGTAGAGTTACGGTAAATTGCGAGTGAAGACAGACAGGAAGGTTCAGCAAGGTTGAGCTCTTCAATCAAGTTATCGGACCTCAAATTATTTGCTGATTATCCGCGAGTTTAATGTTGCAGATTAAATAGTACTTCAAAATTAGAGATTGTTGATTTTTCGGAGTGTCTAAAAATAGAACTCATCTGCTGATATTCAGTGGGTGCAAGAGAAGTTGAAATAGGTTAGATCAGTGTGATCTGAAGGAGCTTGACAGGGTAGCAACTTGGAGTGGGGGTCACAAGGACGTTGGCAAGTCTGGGGGGGTTCACAAAACGCTGCCCGATTTCCTTTGGATTTTGAATTTTCTCCCTCTTCTCTCTCAATATCGTGTGCAGTAGGAGTCAGCAGTCGCACTCACTCTGAATTAACCTGGCCTCCCACAACCATAACCCACCATTGAACTTCTAGCCGGGTGGCAAGCTAGCACAGTGCTTAGCATTGGTGCCTCACAGCATCAGGGACCCGGGTTCAATTCCTGGCTTGGGTCACTGTCTGTGTGGAGTTTGCACATTCCCCCCACGTCAGCGTGGGTTTCCTCCAGGTGTTCCGGTTTCCTCCCACACTCCAAAGATAAGAATAAAGGACAAAGAAAATTACAGCACAGGAACAGACCCTTCAGCCCTCCAAGCCTGCACCGACCATGCTGCCTGTTTGAACTAAAACCCCCTACCCTTCTGGGGACCATATCCCTCTGTTCCCATCTTATTCATGCATTTGTCCAGATGCCACTTAAAACTCACTATCGTATCTGCTTCCACTACCTCACCCGGCAGCGAGTTCCAGGCACCCACCACCCTCTGTGTAAAAAACTTGACGTACTTGTTAGGTTTATTGGCCATACTAAATTGCCTCTTTGTGTCAAGGGGATTAGCAGGGTAAACACCTGGGGTTTTGGGAAGAGGGCAAGGGTTGGCTAGTTATTGGTGCAGATTCGATGGGCCAAATGGCCTCCTTCTGCACTGTAGGGATTCTTTGAGTGCTTTGATAGGAGGGATTCATGGGCTCCCACAATCCCATATCATTCTGAATGGGAAAGTTGGGCGGGGGGGGGATTTGAGAGATTGGTGGGGGGGGTGCAGCTATCACTACATTTATCTGGACTATTATAATTGGGTGTTGGTCAGAACTCAGAACACGGAACTCCAGTTAATAGTTAAAAGTAAGCTCAGTGGTATAATCAGATGTCCACTGTATTCTAAGACTGCATAAACCTGCCGCAAAACACTTAGCAAGGCTGGAGCATTACATAGAAAGTCTGTTGCATGTCATGGTGTAAAATCACATGAAAATAGTGTAAAACAGAACTTGTATTACTCTTGCCTTAACACTGGGAGAAGCAGAACTAAGTATTTAAGCTTTTTTTAAATTTTTATTAGTGTCACAAGTCGGCTTACATTAACACTGCAATGAAGTTACTGTGAAAATCCCCGAGTCGCCACACTCCAGCACCCATTCTGGTACACTGAGGGCAAGTTTATCTTGGTCAGTGCACCTAACCAGCACGTCTTTCAGGCTGTGGGAGGATTCCGGAGCACCCGGAGGAAACCCACACAAATATGGGGAGAACATGCAGACTCCACACAGTCACCAAGCCGGGAATCAAACTCAGGTCCCTGGCGCTGTGAGACAGCAGTGCCAACCATTCTTCCCAACTGTGCCCAAAACAATTTTTAGTGGTGATGATGGCATGATTTGATTTGATTCATTATTGTCACATGTATTAGCATACAGTGAAAAGTATTTTTCCTTGCGCGCTATAAAGACAAAGCACACTGTACGCAGAGAAGGAAAGGAGAAAGTGCAGAATGTAGTGATACAGTCATAGCTAGGGTGTAGAGAAAGATCAATTTAATACGAGATAGATCCATTCAAAAGTCTGACGGCAGCAGGGAAGAAGCTGTTCTTGAGTTGGTTGGCACATGTCCTCAGACTTTTGAATTCTTTTCCCAAAGGAGGAAGGTGAAAGAGAGTGTGTCCAAGATGCATGGGTTCCTTGATTATTTTAGCTGCTTTTCTGAGGCAGCGGGAAGTGTAGGCAGAACCAGTGGGTGGGAGGCTGATTTGTGTGTTGGACTGAACTTTGTTCGTGACCCCTTTTAATTTCTTGCGGTCTTGTGCAGAGCAGGAGGCATTTCAAACTGTGATACAACTGGAACAAATGCTTTCTGTGGTGCATCTGTAAAAGTTAGTGAGAGTCGTAGCAGACACGTCAAATTTCCTTAGCCTCCTGAAAACTTAGAGGTGTTGGTGGGATTTCTTAATTAGAATGTCTGTGGAGGGATCGGTACCAGTTGTTGGTGACCTGGCACCAAGAAACATGGAGCATTCGACCCTTTGGTTGTTGTAAAAGCCCATCTGTTTCAAGCATTCCCTTTTGGGAAGAAAATCTGCCACCTTTACCTGGTCTGGTCTGACATCTGGATCCAGACTCTCTGCAATGTGGCTGACACTTAACTGCCCCCTGTAATGGGGTGGCATGGTGGCACAGTGGTTAGCATTGCTGCCTTGTAGCACCAGGGATCCAGGTTCAATTCTGGCCTTGGGTAATTGACATTGGTGGAGTTTGCACATTCTCCACATGTCTGTGTGGATCTCCTTTGGGTGCTCGGGTTTCCTCCCACAGTCCAAAGATGTGTGGGTTAGGTTGATTGGCCAGTATAAAGTACCCCTTAGTGTCAGAAGAGTAAATATGTGGGGTTGCAGGCATAGGAACTGGGCGGGATTTTTGTCAGTGCAGGCTCGATGGGCCAAATGGTCTCCTTCTGCATTCTATGAATTTTATGAAATGGCCTAGCAGTGGCTTAGCTCAAGGGTGATAGGATGGGCAGCAAATACTGGCCTTGCCAATGATGCCTACGTTCTGAGAAATAATAAAAATCAATAAGTAATGGTTATATAGAGTTATATTGATGTGCGGTGAATCAATCGAGTTTTTACTCTTATGAAAGTATTTGCTTGAGTGGACATTGAGGAGGTTTTTCCACTTGTGGGCAAGATCGGAACTCAGCTTTATAAATATAAGATGGTCACTAATAAATCCACCAGCGAATTCAGAAGAAATGTCTTTCCCAAGAGAGTGATTAGAATGTTAAACATGTTATCGTAGGGAGATTTTTAAAAGTTTTTTAATAAGTTTATTTGTTAGTAGGGAGAATTTAGCATGGCCAATGCACCTAAGCAGCACACCTCGTGGATTGTGGGGGGGAAGCCGGGGCTCCCGGAGGAAACCCACTCAGACACAGGAAGAATGTGCAAACTCCACACAGTGACCCAAGCCGGGAATCGAACTTGGGTTCCTGGCATTGCGAAGCAACAATGCTAACCACTGTGCCACCGTGCCACCTTCCAGGTGGGGTGAAGAGCATCAATGCATTTAATGGGAGGCAAGATGAATTCACGAAGGAGAAATGAATGTTAGGATATGTTGATGGGGTTAAGATGACAAAGAGTGGGAGGCTCATGGGGAACATAAGTACTGCATAGATCTCTTAACCATGGAACCATTGAAATCCTGCAGTGCAGAAGTAGACCATTCAGCCCCTCGAGTCTGCACTGTTTCTCCAAAAGAGCATCTTACCCTCACTCACTTCCCTGCACTATCCCTGTGCATTTACAATGGCTAATCCACCTAATGTTCACATCTTTGGATAGTAATGGACAATTTAGCATGGTCAGTACTGGTGAGGGAACTTCAACTTTTTGACATCGTAATATTTTAATTAACGGCGACAGACAGATAACTCAAGTTAGCGACCAGGTTGGATCGACACTGCAAGATTCTTGGAAAAAAAATGATGGCCCAAGAAAAATTGGTGCAGGGCAAGGATCGGTTCACTGATATTTGGAAAAGTCGGACTCCCTGGAGGACAGAGATTGAGAGACCGTTGATAAGAACATAAGAAATAGGAGCAGGAGTAGGCCATCCAGCCCTTCGAGCCTGCCCTGCCATTCAATAAGATCATGGCTGATCTGTTGTGGCTCAGTTCCACATTCCCGCCCTCTCCCCATAACCCTAAATCCCCTCGCTTATCAAAAACCCATCAGCCCGCGTCTTAAAAATATTTAGCGAGGCAGCCTCCACCACTTCAACGGGCAGAGAATTCCAGAGATTCACCACCCTTTGAGTGAAGAAGTTCCTCCTCAACTCCATTCTAAACCGCCCCCACTTTATCTTGAGGCTGTGCCCCCTAGTCCTACTGTCCTTTCTGAGCGGGAAGAGTCTCTCCACCTCTATCCTATCCATCCCATTCATCATCTTATATGTCTCAATGAGATCTCCCCTCATTCTTCTAAACTCTAACGAGTACAAGCCTAGTTTATTCAACCTCTCCTCATAGCTCAACCCCCTCAACTCCGGCATCAGCCTAGTAAACCTCCTCTGCACTCCCTCCAAGGCGGAGCAAGATGGTAGATTCATGACTGGAGGCACCATGGCTCATAACCCTTCTGACAGAATTAGTCTTTGCCTCGGCAGCGATATTTCTGTATTCTGCTTTGAATTACTTCGGAATGAAATATGTTTGAAATGAACTTCAGATGACTGTATCTTTCAGAGAATTCTTTCGCCTTTTTGGGGTAGAGAGAAAAAAAAAGGTACACAAATCTCCCTAAGGGCCATCAAGATTCATTAGCTCCATGCTGAAAAATCTGTGTTCCACAAGCTATTCACGTTGGAAATTATCCGATGTCCTTGAAGTGTTGTAGTCCTTGAAGGTTACCAACTGAAGCAAACAGTTATCGTTATCTTTGATTGATGAACTATCAAAGGAGTTTCAAACCAGTCGAAATTCCAATTTGCCTTGTTTTGCTTCTTGGCTACGTGTCATGAGTAAGTGATTCTACAGCCAACTGAATGATGGAATTGATCATTATAATCAGTATTTGTCAATTTAAAAAGAACATTTTTGATCTTTCATGCTGCAGTCAGCCTTTGAACTTCCGGAGGAGAGTCACAATTCTCCCTCTATCTCTGGACGTTGGATTTAATTGCCTATTTCCATATCAAAGTAGAAAGAGGTGGCGATGCTGGCTTTGGACTGAAGTGGGCACAGTAAGTAGTCTCACAGCTCCGGGTTAAAGTCCAAAAAAGGCTTATTTGGAATCATGAGCTTTCGGAGTGCCGCCCCTTCATTACGTGACTCCCTCCATTGAAAGCTGAGTGATTCCAAATAAAGCTGTTGGACTTTAACCTGGTGTTGTGAGTTTTTTTTTTAACTGCGCCCACCTCAGTACAACACTTCATGGTTACCATCAACACCACAAAATGTTGGCTCAAAGTGGAGAGAATCTCCAAGAAGATCACACATGACGACACTTACCAGATGAAAGAACAGAGCTCCGAAGGTTCGTGATTCCAAATAAACCTGTTGGATTTTAACCTGGTGTTGTGAGACTTCTTAAAGAAGGAAATATGCAATTCCTTGACGGCTAGTGGACAGGTACAAGAACGATTAACAAGGTAAGCGTATGTTTGCCTTTATCTCAAGGGGGATGGAATACAATGTTATTATCATTGTTGCATGAAGTTCTGATTGAACTATATCATTGGTACTGCATTTAGTTCCAGGCCTCATACCTCATAAAGGAGATATTGATATGAAGGATTAAGGACTGAGCTATCTGAGGTGTTTATGATGGTGAAAAGAGTTTGTCAGACAACTAGAAAAAACTATTTGCTCTGATGGAGAAATCCAGAACCATGGGGATATCTGAACCTTAAACATAGAGCTCAGCCATTTCAGGGTACTATCAGGAAACACATCTCCACACAACGGGGAGCAGCGGTTTGGATCTCTCTCTCTGATGAAGGGAACACTGACTCGAAACACTGGCTCTATTCTCTCTCCCCAGATGCTGTCAGACCTGTTAAGTTTCTCCAGCAATTTCTGTTTTTGTTTCAGATTCCAGCATCTGCAGTATTTTGCATTTATCTCGGTGTGGAAATCTTTCTGCCCCTCCAAAAAAAACAGTCAATCGAAAGTTTCTGAACTAGGATGGGTAGATGTTTCTTCTTTCTCCTCCATTTGGACCTTTATTTTATACCCCAAACATATTTTTGTCACAATGCTTCCCCCTCCCTCACTGGGCCACCTTCACTTGTTCCTAAATTTCCCTTTCACCTCAGACTGATCTTTGACCTCCCGTTCTGATATCTTTGTTGCAATCTCTCCTAGTTTCCGTCAACCACTGACCTTCTACTCTGCTCCATCTGTTCCGCCCTCACTTATGCCGTATATCATCTAACACATTTCCCCCTTGCTTAAGCTCTGAGAAATAGTTATATGGAATCTGGAATAAGAATCAACTGATGAGGGAAAACCCATCTGGTTCACTAATGTCCTTTAGGAAAGGAAATCTGCTGTCCTTACCTCATCGGGCCTACATTTGACTCCAGAGCCACAGCAACATGGTTGATTATCAACTGCCCTCTGAAATGGCCCAGCGAGCCACTCAGTTCAAGGGCAAATAGGCAACAGGCAGTAAATGCTGGCCAGCCAGCAATGCCCATCCCCCACGAATGGAAAAGAATTATGAACTCAAAACATGAACTCTGTTTCTCTTCCTTCAGATGCTGCCAGAATGCTGAATTTTTCCAGCATTTTTTTTTTCAGATTCCAACATCTACAGTATCTTGCTTTTATTTGTGGATTTTTGTTAGCTAAGAGATATGGAACAAAGGCAGGTAACGAGAGTTGGACTTGGGTTGCAAACTTAGAGTCTGAAATTATTTAACTCAATTTTCAGTCCAACGGGCTGTAAAGTGCTGAATTGAATGAAGAAAGGTGACAACCCAAAACATTGGGCGGTATTTACCAGCCGTTCACGCCCCGTTTCACACCCCAACTTTGACAGACGCACCATAAAATGCATTCTTTCTGGTTGTATCGCAGCTTGGTATGGCTCCTCCTCTGCCCAAGACTGCAAGGAACAACAAAATTTCATGAATGTAGCCCAATCCATCACACAAACCAGCCTCCCATCCATTGACTTTGTCTATACTTGCTGCTGCCTCGGAAAAGCAGCCAACATGATTAAAGATCATAATTCACCCAGACATTCTCTCTTCCACCTTCTTCCATTGGGAATAAAATACAAAAGTCTAAGGCCACGTACCAATCGATTCAAGAGCAGCTTCTTCCCTGCTGCTGTCAGACTTTTGAATGGACCTACCCTCACACTAAGTTGATCTTTCTCTACGCCCTAGCTATAACGGTAACGTTACATTCTGCACGCTCTCGTCTCCTTCTCTGTGAATGGCATGCTTTGCTTGTACAGTGCGCAAGAAACAATACTTTTCACTGTATATTAATACATGTAATAATAATAAATCAAGTCAAATCAAATCAAATCATTGTCACTGCAGATGAGGACGGAAAACTTGGTGCTCAGCCATTCACAGCAGCGGGACTGGAGAATCCAATCCATGCGAATAGCTGGGACATACCACCCATTGAGCCTGCTTCTCTCTCCACTCATGTTGCTTATTTCCAGAACTTTCTGTTTTTACTTGAGATTTCCATTGTCTGCAGTACTTTAATTTTGCATGGCTATGTATATATATTATGCACATTTTCCTTCTGTGTAATCATAATGTCAATAAATCTGACGCTTTGTTCAGCCAGGATACTCTGGTTTAACATTGTAGTTTCTACATAGAGCTACAAGCTGCGCCAATGTTTCATGTTTTAATTAAAAGGAAACCATTAATCTGTGGCACGTTGTCCCGTTCACATTATAGCACATGTTTGATTTGGGACAGCCTACGCAATGTGCCTTTTGGGCCATAGACATGAGTAAAAAATAAAATGTAATATACTTGTGAGAAATTATTCAGCTTTTTTTTTCTGAGCTGTTCCCTCTCCTATCTTTTCACAATGTTGAAAATGTGACTTATCAGAATGTCTCTTATAGCCACTCATTCTGTTCCACAATTCAAACCTTCTGTCTCCTGTCAGTCTTTCCTCTTTCTTACTCAATTGTTATGAACAGCTCAATAGAAAGTGAAGTTAACTGGCCTTGCAGGTTCTTCATATCAATAGCACAAAGATGCAAGGTGTTTTGTATCCGTTGGAAATAGTTTCAATATGCAAGGACACAACATTGGTGGCACAGGGACAGTTTTACCAGTCCTTGCTTGCTGGAAATATAGACTGGGAATTTGGGTGTCAAAATTAGGTATCTTCAATGGATGGAAATTCCTGTGCAAAGTTTAAAGTTTATTTACTAGTGTCACAATAGGCTTAAATTAACACTGCAGTGAAGTTACTATGAAAATCTCCTAGTTGCCACAATCTGGTACCTGTACACTGGGGGAGAATTTAGCATGCACCTAGCCAGCATATCTTTTGGACCATGGGAGGAAACATAGAAACATAGCAGATAGGAGCAGGCGAAGGCCATTTCACTCTTCAAGCCTGCCCCGCCATTCATTATGATCATTGCTGATCATCCAACTCAATAATCTAACATAGGAGGAAAACCCATGCAAACAATTGGGTTTTAGTAAATCATAGAGTAGAATCATAGAACCTCTGCACTGCAGAAGGAGGCTGTTCAGCCCATCGAATCTGCACCAGCTAGGCCCTATCCCCATAATCTCACATATTTCCCCTAGCACAAAGGGGCATGGCCAATCAACCTAGCCCAAACCTCTCTGGAGTGTTAGAGGAAACCAAAGGATCCAGAGGGAACCCAAAAGATCATGGGAAAGAAAAGGTCAGCATGGTGGCAGTGGTTAGCATTGCTGCCTCACAGCTCCAGGGACCTGGATTTGATTCCCATTTTTTGTCACTGTCTGTGTGGAACAAAGAACAAAGAATAATCCAGCACGGGAAACAGGCCCTTCGGCCCAACGAGCCCACGCCGCCGTCTTAACAAAGCATTTTCCTACATCTACCTTGACCCATCTGTATGCGTATGGTACCCCCATTGGAAACCAGATTCAGGGGAGAATAGTTTAGCGACAATTTGTTACACCAATCAGCCTAAGAGCACATCTTTGGGGTGTGGGAGGAAACCGGAGCACCCGGAGGAAATCCAAGCAACCACAGGGAGAATGCGCAAACTCCCGCAGACACTGGCCCAAATCCATGTTTCTGCACAGCTAGCAGTGATAGTCACTGAGCTGCTGTGGTGCCCGTCTGCTGGTCCAGTTTTAAGCACACACAACGATGTGAAGTATTAGGCCACTCTCGAAACATCCAAGAGCAGCCTGCGTACGACCCACCATGTGGAGTTTGCACATTCTCCCTGTGTCTGCATGGGTTTCCTCTGGGTGCTCCGGTTTCCTTCACAGCTCAGGGATGCGCAGGTCAGATTGGTTGGCCATGTTAAATTGCCTGTAAGTGTCCCGGGATGCATACGTTAGAAGGATTAGTGGAGCAAATATGTGGAGTTATGGAGATAGGGCCGGGGTGGGACTGTTGTTGGTGCAAACTCAAGGAACCAAGTGACCTTCTTCTGCACTGTAGGGGTTCTATAAAATGTGCGAACTCCATACAGGCAGTCACCCGAGGCTGGAATTGAAGCTGAGTCTCTGGCGCTGTGAGGCAGCATTGCTAACACTGCACCACTATGCCGGTGGGAAGGAATGTGAAAGTTTTCGGGAGAATGTTGATAAGCCAGTGGAATGAAAAGAAAGTTGCCATGCTCTGAGGTCGTGTATTTTGAGAAGGATAAAGCAAGAAACTGGATTGACTGTTGAATCAAAAGCCATTGAAGACTCAAAGTGAACAAGGTGATTTTGAGGGCCCCAAAATCTTGATTGGCATGTAGATAGGCCTGAAGGATTTTGTGGTTTATAAATGGGGCTTAACATCCAAAGGAGAAAAAAGAGGCTTCTATTCATGTCGCATCTTTCCTGATCGCACAGCATCCCAAAGCGCTTTGCAACCAGTGAAATGCTTTTGAAGAGTAGTCACTGAGATATTCTTGGAGCCGTGGTGGGCAGTTTGCTCACAAGTCCCCACAAACAGCAACGCGATTGTGCCCACATAATGGGCGGGATTTTCCGGCCTCATTCATCCCGAAACCATAAAATCCCGCCTGAGGTCAAAGGACTTTTCCATTACCCATCTCTCGCCCATTCCGATTCCCATGGCAGGGGCGGTGGGGGGGTACACAGTAAAATTCCAGCCCAGCGTTCCTTTGGTTGATCGAGGAATGACAATGAGCCAAGATACCAGGGACAAATCCATTGCTCCTCTTTGGAATAGTACCACAGGATCTTGTAAACAAATCTGAGGGAGCAGCAGGGACCTCAATTTCACATCACATCCTTCTGTATTGCACTCAAGTATTGGCCTGGACGTCTGTGCTCAGTCTCTGGCGTGGGACTTCAATCCACAGCCCACAACCTCTGACTCAGATGTTGCTCACCGAATTACAGTTGACATGCAAGTCTAAAGGTAATAATAGATTCATGCAAAGCATTAGTTAGAGAATTTGATGTGCTGTTTAGAACCCCATTGTTATATTCTCTTCAAAGTAAACATGGCAATTACATGACAAGGATGAGTGAAATAATACTGTGGGATTTTTATTTGAAGATGAAACTATGTACAGCTAGAGTTATTTTGGAGGCTAAGTGTTTGCATTTGACTCCCACTGCTGCTGCTTGTAAACTGAACAAATATCATGGAATGACTAGGGTGACATGATGGTTAGCACTGCTGCATCAGGGTGTCAGGTTCAATTCCAGTCTCGGGTCACTGTCTATATGGAGTTTGCACATTCCTGTGTCTGCGTGGGTTCCCTCCAGATGCTCCTGTTTCCCCCCTACACTCTAAAGATGTTGGGGTTAGGATGATTGGCTGCGCTAAATTGTTCTTTAGTGTCAGAGGGACTTATAAGGTAAATACGTGGGATTGTGGGGAAAGGGCCTGGGTGCAATTGTTACAGATGCAGACTCAATGGGCTGAATGGCCTCCATCTGAGCTGTAAGGATTCCTGTTGAGATGGTCATGATTGACAGCAGTTTGAGACAAGCTCCCATAAAGGTACATGTCATCAAATCACAGCACCCATTCCAGAATAAATATTAAAGCCATTAAGAGTGTACAGCTCTCACTTATCAGGGTGGTATCAGAGTGAGAAACCATAATTCCGGGGACACACTTGAGATGCTGAACAGCTGGGATAAAAGAAGTAAAAGCAGAAAGTGTTGGAAAATGTTCAAAGGTCTGGCAGCACCTGCGGAGAGAGAAGCAGTTATTGGACAGGATTCTTTCTATTAGATTCTTTCTGATAGATTTCTGATAGACAAGGGAATTAAGGGTTATGGGGAGAAAGCGGGAAAGTGGAACTGATCCACTTCAGATCAGCCATGATCTTATTGAATGGCAGGGCAGGCTCGAAGGGCTAGATGACCTACTCCTGCTCCTGTTTCTCATGTTCTTATGTTCTTTGCATAACCCGCCTTGTGTTTGTCAGCAATATCCGCTGCCTTCTGATCCCGCTGTCATAACAGGATTTCCTGGTAAATGCACCCCTCACCGTAGGGAAACTTACGGTAGGGGTACACCATTGGCGGGAGCAGAAGATCCTGCTGGTGTGAATGGTCAGAAAATTCCAGCCAATGTTTTGAGTCCAATGTGATGCTTATTTGGAACTTGAAGGACAAAACAAGGTTTAATAGAGGCTTTTCAAGGATGACATATTTCAATAGGATGAATAAGGAAAGATGATTTCCTCTCGAGATGGAGTGACTACCGAGGAGTCAGGTCTTGCTACGGCTGTATAGGGCATTGGTGAGGCCGCAGCTGGAGTACTGTGTGCAGTTTTGGGCGCTGTACTTACGCAGAGATATTTTGGCCTTGGAGGGAGTGCAAAGGAGGTTTACTAGGCTGATGCCGGAATTGACGGGGTTGAGCTATGAGGAGAGGCTGAATAAACTAGGCTTGTACTCGTTAGAGTTTAGAAGAATGAGGGGAGATCTCATTGAGACGTATAAGATGATGAATGGGATGGATAGGATAGAAGTGGAGAGACTCTTCCCGCTCAAAAAGGACAATAGGTCTAGGGGGCACAGCCTCAAGATAAAGGGGAGGCGGTTTAGAACGGAGTTGAGGAGGAACTTCTTCACTCAAAGGGTGGTGAATCTCTGGAATTCTCTGCCCGTTGAAGTGGTGGAGGCTGCCTCGCTAAATATTTTTAAGACGCGGGTTGATGGGTTTTTGATAAGAGAGAGGATTAAGGGTTATGGGGAGAGGGCGGGAAAGTGGAACTGAGCCACGACAGATCAGCCATGATCTTATTGAATGGCGGGGAAGGCTCGAAGGGCTAGATGGCCTACTCCTGCTCCTATTTCTTATGTTCTTATGTTCTTAATTCAAAACTGTGGAGAAGGTAGTCAAGAAGATATATGGCATGCTTACCTTCATCGCATCGAGTTTAAAAATTAACAAATCATGTTGTAGCTTTATAGAATCTTAGGCCACCCTTGGAATATAGTGTTCAATTCTGGTCACTACACTACCAGAAGGATGTGGAGGCTTTGGACAGGGTACAGAAAAGAGTTACCAGGATGTTGCCTGGTATGGAGGGCATTAGCTATGAGGAGAGGTTGGAGAAACTCGGTTTGTTCCCATTGGAACGAGGGATGTTGAGGGGGTGACCTGTTAGGAATCTGCAAGATTATGAGAGGCATGGACAGCGTGGATAGTCAGAAGCATTTTCCCACATGGAAGAGTCAATTACTAGGGGGCATAGGTTTAGGTGCGAGGGGCAAGGTTTAAAGGAGATGTATGAGGCAGGCCTTTTACGCATAGGGTGGTGGGTGTCTGGAACTCGCTGCCGGGAGAGGTAGTGGAAGCAGATATGATAGTGAGTTTTAAGGGGCATCTGGACAAATGCATGAATAGGATGGGAGTAGAGGGATATGGCTGCCAGAAGGGTAAGGGATTACAGTTCAGTCGGGCAGCATGGTCGGTGCAGGCTTAGAGGGCCGAAGGCTTGTTCCTGTAGTGTAATTTTCTTTGTTCTTTGTTTTTTTTTTGTTGATGATGAAGTGTGAGGAGCGTGTTCTGGCGATGCTTCTTCTTAACGGAAGGCTGCTATTGCATGGAAAATGTTTCCAGTGTGGGGGGAGTCGAGGCAGAGGCCATTGTTTCTAGAAACTTCTGGGACTGCATAGCTCAGCAACTTGAAGACTGGCATGTCTATGGGGGAGGGGGGAATCTGCCTTCCCTCTAATGGCACTCCAGATACAGGCTACTTTATTCAACTAATTATCGTCGCCTTATTCTTAGTGGGTTTTTTGCGTACTGTCATTGAAATGCTATTAAGAAAAGGTTATAGAGTTAAGGTATTCCGCCAGTAATTGCTCAGATTTGTATAATCAAACACTTTAAAAGCCATGTGCTGTTTGCAGAATGGTTTCTTTTTTTTAATGTGATTAAGTGTGGCTCGTCCATTTTAATTAATCACACAGCACCCCTCACTGCTGTTGATTTTAATTTAAGTGAACTTGCAGTTAGGTCAAACTCCGCAAATGAGCCATTAATTTTCTAATCCATGTTATATTAACAACAGGTTACTGTTATCTGACAAACCTCTCCACCATGCGATTGCCTGCCTGATCGGTACTTCTTCGCTGTTTCTTTGTGGTTCTATTTAATGCAATGCTGTTTGTTTGAGGGAGTTATCGCTGCCTTAATTGCCTCCTACTGTGCTGTCACTAAATGTGCGACTCTATCACCAACTATCTGTCAACTTAAAAAATCTCAGCTCTATAAAGAAATAAATCATTTGCATTTATATAAATTCCTTCGTGTCACAGGACAATAAAGTACTCGTAAAGTTGCTGGGTTGTGTAAGAGTGATGACAGGAGAATGTCAGTGGTTTACAGGGAGATCTTCAGCAGTACCTCCACACCGTGCCTGCAGTCACACTGGTGAGAACTCCTGCCCTCTGGCACCTCACAGCCTGTGTACAGATCATGGCAATATACACAAGAATATACACCCTACATCTTCCCCATTTTTAAAGTTTTACAGTTTATTTATTAGAGTCACAAGTAGGTTTGCATTAACATTACAATGAAGTTACTGTGAAAATCCCTAGCCGCTATACCCGGCTCTTGTTCGGGTATGGACTTACCTTGAATGGACTTACCTTGCATTAAGTTGATCTTTCTCTACACCCTAGCTATGACTGTAACACTACATTCTGCACTCTCTCCTTTCCTTCTCTATGAATGGTATGCTTTGTCTGCATTGCACGCAAGAAGCAATACTTTTCACTCCATGTTAATACATGGGACAATAATAAATCAAATCAAATCTGAAGGAGAATTGAGCATGGCCAATGCACCTAACCAATCTCATCTTTGGGACTATGGGAGCACGCGGAGGAAACCTGCATAGACATGGGGAGAACGCGCAAACTCCACACAATCACCCAAGCCGGGAATCAAACCCAGATGCTGTGAGGCAGCAGTGCTAACCAATGTGCCAGTGTGTCAATCTATACTCACATGCCTGTTGAACATCGTAACAGAATATTGAATATTTAAATTGCACTGAGCATGAACTGGGGCCACAAAATGAGGTGCAAAGCCTAAGTGTTCCCTTTCCCTCTGCTTTTCTTAAAAAAAAGCACACCGAAGTCAGAACACAGTCATTGAGCTTCTTCTGCTCAACTGCCCTGAGTGGACTCCACATCGTTGGATTTTGGGAGGAATTTGGAGCAGCCAGAGGAAGCCAACGCAGATATTGGGAGAACGTGCAAACTCCACACGGACACTCACCCGAGGCCGGAATCAAACCCTGGTCCATGGCATTCTGAGGCAGCAATGCTAACACTGTGACACCCTGCCACCAGTGACCCGGAGAGCCAGCAGTGGTTTGATGACCTGGATCCCTACATGGGACTGGAGCTTGCCCTGAGTGCAGTGCAGGGTGACTGTGCTTTCTGTGCATGTGGTTAGTTTACCATGTGCAATGAGTTTTACTTTGTTAGCGGAATCTAGTGAACAAACATAATACATATTTTTTGGCCTGAATTTTCGAAGTTGAAGCATATGATTGTACTTACCAACTTTCTGGTGAGTGAGGTTGAATGGGACACGGGGAACAAGTAGGGAGGTGGATTTGAGACCAGGGAGAGATCTGTCATGATCTGATTGGATGGTGGAGCAGGCTTGAAGGGCTGAATGGCCTACTTCTACTTCAATTCCTATGTTCCCATGTTCCTGAAATGTATCTGTCCATGATGACATTTTTTACAGACACATGCATCCAAAGATGTGCAATTCGGTGCACTGACCATGTTAAATTTCCCCTTGGTGTCCCAGGATGCATAGGGTAGAGGGATTAAGCGGGGTAAATATGAGGGGTGATGGGGATATGGCCTCGGTAGGATTGTTGTTGGTGTAGACTCAATGGGCCGAATAGCCTCTTTCTGCACTGTAAGGATTCTATGATTCTACATCTGTTCAAATTTTTGAAAGGTTCCTCTGGGTCCTCTTGGTCTTTTTCCCCTTGGAAGGCAAAAAGGTTCAGAATTTTCAACTGCCTTGAGGATTGCTAAATTCAACAGTACGGACACTTGAACTTCCTTTGAGAGGCTGGCATGGCAATAGATGCTCCATTTCTGTTTGAATTTCTTCCGATTATCAACAATGTTATCATCAACGATCAGTGAGTTGAGGTGCCAAAGTCCTGATGCCACTTTGGCCAGCTTCTGACACCATGCAAAGTTGCCAGGTTGTGTAGGAATAATGACAAAAAGCTACAACTTGAATGGTTTACTGTGAGATCTTCAGCAAATTTTACACACCACATGTGTAGCCACACTGGTGAAGGCTCCTATGCTGCTGACACATCATGTACTGGTCAGGGAACATGTGCATGAATATACATTAGAAAGTACTGTACCACTCCAGAGACTTGAGCAGATGACATTTCCAGTGCAGTGCTGAGGGAATGCTGCATTGTCAAAGGTGCCATTCACTTGATGAGAACAAAGAACAAAGAAGAAAGAAAATTACAGCATAGGAACAGACCCTTCGGCCCTCCAAACCAAGGAGCCATCTTCCTCTCAAGTGAAAATGCCATTTGAGGAAAGGAGTCGATGGTTCTCCCTTTTGTGTGGACCATTACTTAACCTGCATCCAACGTCACTAAATACAGATTATTCAATCATTATCTCACTGCCATTTGTGGATAGCTGTTGTGCACAAATTGCAGTTGTGTTTCCCTGCTGCAGTTTCCCTGTACTTGCAAAATGAGGTGCGAACCCAACCTGAGGCATGATGATCTGCTGCGTTAGGTCAGTGTAAGCAAGAGACCAATCAAGGTTTCACTTTTGAACATTAGTGGCACTGGCACATTGATAAGCACGCCAAATCCCTCCTAACTTTGAGGTGAAAAGAAGCCCACACCCCCTCCACAAACCCACCGCCCCCTCCCTTAGCCAGCCCCAGCACCCCCGGCATCTCCCTCCCTTTGGAGATGGGGCCAGTGTGCCTGGTGGTATTGTCACTGGAATAGGAATCCATAGAGCCAAGGTAATGCTCTAGGGACCTAGGTTTGAACCTCACCATCATGGGTGAGTAAATTTGAACATAAGAACTAGGAGTAGGCGTAGGCCATTTGGCCCATGGAGCCTGCTCTGCCATTCAATATGATCATGGCTGATCTATTCGTGGACTCAACTCCACTTATCTGCCCGCTCGCCATAACCCTTAATTCCTTTACTGTTCAAAAGTGTATCCATCCTTGCCTTGAAGACATTCAATGAGGTAGCCTCAACTGTTTCACTGGGCACAGAATTCCACAGACTGACAACACTTTAGGTGAAGAAGTTTCTCTTCAACTCAGCCCCAAATCTGTTCTCCTTATTTTGAGGCCATGACCCCTAGTTCTAATTTCTTCTGCCAGTGAAAACAACCTCCGTGCTTCTATCTTATCTATTCTCTTCATAATCTTATGTCTTAATATTTGAATTCAATGAAGAATCTGGACTTAAAAGTTAAATAGTAACCATGAATCCATTGTCATAAAAACCCCACCTAGTTTACTAATGTCTTTTAAGGAAGGAAATTTGCTGTCCTTACCCGGTCTGGCCTACATGAGACTCCAAACCCACGGCAATGTGGTTGACTTTTAAATGCCTTCTGAAATGGCCTAGCAAGCCAGTCAGTTCAAGGGTGACTAAGAATGGGCAATAAATGCTTGTCCAACCAGCGAGGTCCTCATCGCATATAAATAAAATTAAAACAATCTGATGGCCATTGCTATCAGATCAATAATCATAGAATCATAGAATCCCTACAGTGCAGAAGGACGCCATTTGGCTCATCGAGGTTGCACTGACCACAATCCCTATTCCCATAACCCTGCATATTTATCCTGCTAATCCCCTGATACTCAGCTCCATTTATCATGGCCAATCCACCTAACCTGCACATCTTTGGAGTGTGGGAGGAAACCGGAGAGCCTGGAGGAAACTCACACAGACATGAGGAGAACGTGCAAACTCCACATAGACAGTCACCCAAGGCCAAAATTGAACCCAGGTCACTGTTGCTGTGAGGCAACGGTGCTAACCACTGTATCATCGTGTCGCCGCAGTAGTTGGAACTGTGGTAACCTAAATTTCAACAGAGCGACTTGTGTGAATTCCACTTGTGCACACAAGTGTTCAAATTCCAACAGTTTCCTCATCATACAATGCCACGTGATTGTCCACTCTTTAATAATGTTACAGGAAGTGGAATGAAAGATCCATTCAGTAACTTTGACCAGCGTGATAATCAGAATTGCGGTGATTCCGCATGAGACAGTGAACATTTTTTGTCACAGCGCGATAAGCATTAAACATCAGAGACACAGGCAAGAGGGCCCGGTATTAATCCTCGTCCACTGGTCTCTCTGTGCTAAAAGAGGGAAATCATCACACTGTCCCAGAGTGTGGCGATGTAACCGTGTACCTGCCATAGCTGTGAGAGGACAAAGCAATGCCCTCAAGCCCAGCTCTTGTGCAGCCGCATAAAGGTGGTCTATTACTGACTGATACAATCAATTCAATTAAAACTGTGAAGAGTGAGAAATGCAGCGCTCACTCATGGAAACCTAAATAGATCTGAAATTCCATGTAGCCAAAAAGCCATGAAATTAGTCAGAAATACAACAACTTCCCTGTAAGGTTTTCAAGGTTGACATTGGAGAGGTTCAGCAGTGTCTTCATTCTTTTAGGAGTGCTTTTATACCATTACAACCTGAGCATTCTCTTTCCCTGACCCTATCATCCCCGCACCCAGATCAGGCATGGAAGACACACAATAAACGCATGGATTTTTATAAAATTCGCGCACGCTGCCTGTGAAATGTTCTTGGTTTTCCTTTGCTTATTTTTGGCCCGTGGGATTCCTGTCACGATCGGCATTTATTTCACATTCTCGGTTGGCTCTTTGCAAAGGTGGTCAGTGTGGTGAAGGTGCTGTTGCAGTGCTGTTAGTTGTGAGGGTGAGGGGGCGGGATTCAGGACGGCAACCCAGCTTTGATGGAGGAGCAGCCAATATATATCCAAGTCAGTTTGATGCTTGACTTCAAGGAACGTGGAGGGGGTGTTGTTCCCATTTCCTCCCTGCCCTTAGATAAAGGCTGAATGCTGCAGGTGCAGCTCTGGTGAGTCATAGAATCATTGAATCCCTACAGAGCAGAAGGAAGCTATTTGGCCCATTGAGTCTGCACCAAAAACAAACCCACCCAGGCCCTATCCCACGTAGTTACCCTGCTGATCCCCCGAATATTAAAGGGTCAATTTAGCAATGGCCAATCAACCTGACCTACACATGTTTGGACTGTAGAAGGAAACTGGAGCACCCGGAGAAAACCTACGCAGACACGGGGAGAATGTATAACCTCCACACTGACAGTCACCCGAGGCCAGAATTGAACTTGGGTCCCTGGCGCTGCGAGGCAGCAGTGCTAACCACTCGTGCCACAGGTTATCCAGACTCAAAATGTCAGCTTTATTCTCCATCCACAGAAGCTGCCAGAGCTGCTGAGATTTCCCAGTATTACCTGTTCTTGTTTCTCCTTGTCCATATCCTTTTTCGGCAAGGGGAAAATGCCAATGTAAAAATTTCCCAAAGACGTCTACTGGAAAATGCCCAACCCAAATGATAAACAGGAGTGCCCTCTGTTCTCAAATATCCAGCAACAAGCACTGTCTTTTTCTCACAGATAAAGGTTTTCCAGCCTCCCATCCATTGACTGTGTCTACACTTCCCACTGCCTCAGCAAAGCAGCCAGTAGAACTAAGGACCACACGCACCTTGGACATTCTCTCTTTCACCTTTTTCCATCGGGGAAAAGATACAAAAGTCTGAGGTCACATACCAACTGACTCAAGAACAGCTTCTTCCCTGCTGCTGTCAGCCTTTTGAATGGACCTACCTTGCATTAAGTTGACCTTTCTCTACACCCTAGCAATGACTGTAACACTACATTCTGCACTCTCTCCTTTCCTCCTCTGTGAACGGTATGCTTTGTCTGTAGAGCGCGCAAGAAACAATACTTTTCACTGTATGTTAATGCATGTGGCAATAATAAATCAGATCAAATCAAATTTTCAGACATAAATGGTGAGAGATCAAATATTTAGGGCAGGAAAGGTGACAGTATGCAACTCTTTATTTGAAACCTCAGGTTTGAAAATCAAGCAATCTGAAAACAGAGTTCATTAAAACATCTTCACATTTTAATCGATTTTAGTTTCAGAGCTGAGATGACATCAGGAGGAACATGCAACTAGTTTTCCGTGATGTGTGAAATGGACAAAAGTGGGTGGAAAATCCATTTAATGCTGGTGTCGAGAACTAACCAGACAATGTACAATGAGTACTCAAAAACTACACCTTTATACCTTGTGCACAAGTAGAACAAACACAGTGGGTCTCCATACGTTGCTCTGACCAGGTTCTGTAAAACAGTTTCAATTATAGCATTTTACACCCAATATATGCCAGTTAAAACATTACAGTTTGGTGTGGGCCTTCAAACAATACAATTCAATGTCTTTTCAATTCTTAGTTTGCATATTTATTGCTATACACACAGATATACAGAGTCCTTGATATTTTAGCGCACAATGTTCAGTAAACATCCTCACACCTTAACAACAAAACACACCCAGGAGTGGGTCTCGATGCTTACTTTTGCTTGATCAAGCAGACCCACACCTTTTACCTGCTAACAACTGACTCCAACTCTCACACTAGACCAATTTCATAAGTTCATAAGATATCAGAGCAGAATTAGGCCACTCGGCCCATTGAGTCTGTTCCACCATTCGATCATGGCTGATATGCTCCTTATCCCCATTTTTGTGCCTTCTCCCCATAACCCTTCAACCCATTACCAATTAGAAATCTGACTAACTCCTCCTTAAGTGTACTCACTGTCCCAGCATCCACCGCACTTGGGGATGGCAAATTCCACAGATTCACAATCTATTGGGAGAAATAGTTTCTCCTCGACTCTGTTTTAAATTTCTACCCCTCTTCCTAAAACTATGACCTCTTGTCCTAGAATGTCCCACAAGAGGAAGCATCTGCTTCACGTCGACTTTATCGATACCTTTTATCATCTTGTACACCTCAATTTGATCTCCCCTCATTCTTCTAATTTTCATTCCTGTTGACTTCAATGGGACAAAATTAGAAGTTTCCTTACCCGAAAACTTTAACATATTTTTGTTTTTAAGTGCATTCAACGCTTTCAATTTTACATCAATGGTTCGAACCTGGGATGAATTTGATATCAGATTTTATAATGTGCTCTAAGATATCTCGTGCACTCACAGCTCAATACATGTACACTCAAAGCTCTCCAGAACGCTCAAATCTATCATATATGCTCAGCAACTTGCATTGTACAATACATGGAAATGATTTAATTGCATAACATTTGATTTATTCAGTTTTTCATTTAGACAGAAAAAGTTTTGCTGTACAGTACTATATGGACTTCAGCAAGGCGTTTGATAAGGTCCGCCATGCAAGACTTCTTGAGAAGGTGAGAGGGCATGAGATCCAAGGGGCTTTGGCCTTGTGGATCCAGAACTGGCTTGCCTGCAGAAGGCAGAGAGTGGTTGTGGATGGGTCTTTTTCTGCATGGAGGTCGGTCACCAGTGGAATGCCCCAGGGATCTGTTCTAGGACGCTTGCTGTTTGTCATTTTCATAAATGACCTGGATGAGGAAGTGGAGGGATGGGTTAGTAAGTTTGCCGATGATACTAAGGTTGGTGGTGTTGTGGATGGTCTGGAGGGATGTCAGAAGTTGCAGCGGGACATGGATAGGATGCAAGACTGGGCAGAGAAGTGGCAGATGGACTTCAAAGCAGATAAATGTGTAGTGGTCCATTTTAGCAGGACCAATGGGATGAAGGAATACAATATCAAGGTCTTAGCAGTGTTGAAGAGCAGAAGGATCTTGGGGTCCGGGTCCACAGGACTCTTAAATCGGCCTCGCAGGTGGAGGATGTGGTCAAGAAGGTGTAAGGTGCACTGGCCTTCATTAATCGAGGGATTGAGTTTAGGAGTCGGGAAGTAATGCTGCAACTTTATAAGACCCTTGTCAGACCCCACTTGGAGTACTGTGCGCAGCTCTGGCCGCCTCATTATAGGAAGGACGTGGAAGCTATTGAAAGGGTGCAGAGGAGATTTACAAGGATGTTGCCTGGATTGGGAGGCATGTCTTATGAAGATAGGTTGAGGGAGCTGGGACTCTTCTCCCTGGAGAGACGAAGGTTGAGAGGCGACCTGATAGAGGTTTATAAAATGTTGAGAGGAACAGATAGTGTGGATTCTCAGAGGCTATTTCCCAGGGCTGAAATGGTTGCTACGAAAGGACACAGATTTAAGGTGCAGGGAAGCAAGTACAGAGGAGGTGTTAGGGGTAAGTTTTTCACTCAGAGGGTGGTGGTGGAGGCGAACTTGCTGGGGTCTTTTAAAAGACTTCTGGATGAGTATATGGGATCTAATGGGATTGGGGGTTATAGATAGGTCTATGGCTTAGTAGGTATAGATGTGATCGGCACAACTTGTGGGCCGAAGGGCCTGTTTGTGCTGTAGTGTTCTATGTTCTATGTTCTATGTTCTATGTACATTCTTGAAAGCACTGCCTGATCCATATCAATTCATAATTTATTTTACTGTCAGAGTCTTTCCTTCCACTCACCCTGAAAGTCTCAGACTCTGCAGATTGAGTGGTAGGGAAGAACGCACAAGAGTCCCCAGTTATTATGGTTCAGGTTAGAAACTCCAAAGTGCTTTATGAAGCCCGCTTGAATCATAAGTTTTGCATCTTAAATTTGGCTAAGATAAGCATGATAGGTTTCACTTCAAGTATGATTCAAAAGACCCACTGGGGAGCTTTTATCAAACAAAGTTTATTAAAAATATATTTGACATGGAAAATAAGAAAATTAGCAAGAACTTTTATTGCAAGCAACAAACAAAACAACCATTATACTGTATAATGTATCTACAGAGTTGATAAGAGGCAGACTGATAATGCAGTATATTTGGACTTTCAGAAAACATTTGACAATATCCCTCACAAGAGATTATCTTGCAAGATTAAAGCATATGAGATTGCGGAAAGTGTATTGAGATGGATAGAAAACTGGTTGCCAGAGAAGAAGCAAAGAGTAGGAATTAATGGGAGTTTTCTAAATTGGCAGGCAGCAACTAGTGCGGTGCCACAGGGATCAGTTATTCACAGTATATATTAATGTATTGGATGAGGGAACAAAACATAGCATCTCAAAGACTGCAGATGATACCAAGTTGGGTGAGAGGTGAACTGTGACAAGAATGCAGATATCCTTCCGCATGATCTGGACAGATTGGGTAAGTGGGCGAATCAGTGGCAGATGCAGTGTAATTTGATAAATGTGAAGATCTTCATTTTGGAAGCTAAACCAAGAAGGTAAGTTACTACCTGAATGGCTGTAAATTGGGAAAGGGGAGTGTCCAGCGGGACCTGGGTGTCCTTGTGCACCACTCACTGAAGGTAAGCATGCAGGTGCAGCAGGTGGTAAAGAGGGCAAATGGTATGTTGGCCTTCATCGCGAGAGGTTTTGAGTAAAGGAGCAGTGACGAGTTGTTGCAATTACAGTAAAAAGTGTCACAACACCAGGTTAAGGTCTAATGTTCATCAGGGCCAGCACTCTGAAAGCTTGTGCTGCCAAATAAACCCGTTGGGCTCTAACCTGCTGTTGTGAGACTTCTTACTGTGCCCACTCCAGTCCAATGCCAGCATCTCCACATCATTGTTGCAATTGTACAGGGCCTTAGTAAGGCCACACCTGAGTATTGTGTGCAGTTTTGGCCTTCTTTTCTGAGGAGGAATGTTCTTGCTCTCTCTTGAGTGCAGCAAAGGTTTACCAGGCTGATTCTGGGGATGGCGGGACTGATGTATGACGGGAGATTGACTAAGTTAGGATTGTTTTCGCTGGAGTTTAGATAAATGTAGGGGGATCTCATAGAGACTTATAAAACCCAAACAGGAGTGAACAGAGTAGATGCAGGGAGGATGTTCCCGATGGTGGGGGAGTTCAGAACCAGGGGTCACAGTTTGAGGATTCGGGGTAGACCGTTTAGGACAGAGGTTAGGGGACATTTCTTCACCCAAAGAGTGGTGAGCCTGTGGAATTCAAGGTGAGCCTGTGAAACAGGAAACAGTTGATGCCAAAACATTGAATGTATTCAAGAGGCAGCTAGACATAGCACTTGGGGTGAATGGGATCAGAGGTTATGGGGAAAAAGCAGGATTAGGCTATTGAGTTGGACAATCAGCCATGATCATAATGAATGGCAAAGCAGGCTTGAAAGGCCAAATAGCCTCCTCTTGCTCCGATCTTCTATGTTTCTACAGCCCAGAACAAAGCTATCTGATGTGTTCCAATCAAACTTAAATCCTTGTCATGGACAAAACCCTTTAAACAGGTTCAATACAGCCTGCTGCTCATGTGATAATGAAAATTGAGTTCTTTGATTTAAGTCTGCAATTCTCTGGATTCACTCCAACAGCTTGAAGACAGGACAGCTTCCCAAAACCCCGAGAGATTCTGGTCCAGCCCCCAACAACAGCAGATTTTTACTCTTCAGAAAAACAAGATCTTGTTTTCAACGAACGAACAAAAATTTCAAAACAACAGGGAGAGAGGGAAAACACTTTGTTTTAGCTTGCTGACCCTTCTAAAACTAAAAACTCCAACCTGCAGCTTCAAGCTGGAACCGAAAATTAACCCCTATCTCCTGACCTGTCCACAATTTTTCTCTCCTCCCAACAATGACACCGCCTAAAACTGGAGCATGAATAAAAAAAAAACTCTTAAAGGTACACTAACATAGCAATAAAGTTACTGCGACAATCCCTTAGTTGCCACACTCTATTATGTGTTCAGGCACACTGAGGGAGAATTTAGCATGGCCAATTCACCTAACCAGCACATCTTTTGGGCTGTGGAAGGAAACTGGAGCACCCGGAGGAAACTCACGTGGACACGGGGAGAACATGCAGACTCCGCACAGACACTGACCCAAGCTGGAAATCGAACCCAGGTCCCTGGCACTGTGAGACAGCAGTGTGCTAACCACTGTACCACTGTCCCATCCTATACAGGACCTTTAAGGAAGAGCAGGGCTAATAAGATTATTTTAATTTGTTTGGCGAGTCAGCATGGACACAATGGACTGAAAGGCCTCCACTGTGTTCTAAGATTCTATGATTGCACTTTTTACTAGCCCATTCATGGATTATACCTTTCTGAAATTAGCAAGGCAATTTCATATGATAGAATGTCAATGAATCTCATGTTTCTCTTTCTTGAGAGTGGGATCCCTCCTTGGAATTAAAGGAGATAGCCATCCTCTTTAAAACTATCTCCACCGGGTTCAGCTTGTTAGAGAGAACCTTGCTTTCACTGCTGAGATCTAATCTACAGGCAGTGGTGATGTTTTTAAACAGGTTTTGTTTCTGTTGCAGGGGATTACGATGATATCTGAGCTCCTTCATTCGATTATCCCCCTGTAATCTGCTCTCCTTTTCCAATCATTTTGCGAGTAAATGTACTGCAGGAAAATACCAGAATTCTGTGATCCTATCTCAAGAAAATCACCAATCAAAAGCCATTAAAAATATATGTGTATGTTACAATCAGATGCTAAATAAAACATGAGGAATTAATACCATCAAATAATGGAAAAGCTTTTTCCGTTATTACTTAAAATATTGAGGTGAAATTCATCTATTTTCACATTTAGTGTTGGGAAATTATGTGAATCTTTTATTAAGCTTGTTATTCCATAATATGTGACAGAAATGCATTTTTAAAATAACAAGTGAGTGAAATCCTGTATTGATTATCATTATCAGTAGGTCAGATAGACAGTAGAGCAGGTAGGATTGCTTTGTGTGTTGATATCTGGCAACATTTTACAGGGAAAGTGCTGTTTGATAATGAAACTGCATATAACAAGAGGTAATGGGCTTTTTAAATGCCAGGATAATTTTAACTGGTGTGAGATCAATACTCATTCTTCTGCAGGTAAAATACTCCCTCATGTATTATTAAAAAGGCTTCTCTTTTTTAAAAAAATCTAGAATAATACCTGATGGCAATTCATAAAAACATATTTTTTTTCCCTTTCGTGTGTAACTACTTAGCAGCTCTGCTGGCATGGGTACACTTTATGTGTGCATTGATTCAGTAAAGGTTGTAAAATATTTCCATTTTTACCTCCAATGAGCTTAGATGCTGCCCTGACTGTGATATGGGGAGGAAAGGAGGTGTATCCACCAATCACACATGCATGCTTTGGTCTAAATTGGCCCTCCTCAGTCCAACAACGGGGCAATATGGAGGCATGGTCGTTAGCATTGCTGGCTCACAGTGCCAGGGGCCCCAGGTTTGATTCCTGCTTGGGTCACTGTCTGCGTGGGGTTTGCACATTCTCCCTGTGTCTGTGTGGATTTCCTCCGGGTGCTCCCACAGTCTGAAAGACGTGCTGGTTAGGTGCATTGGCCATGCTAAATTCTCCCTCAGTGTACCCAAACCGGTGCTAGAGTGTGGCAACTCGGGGATTTTCACAATAACTTCATTGCAGTGTTAATGTAAGCCGACTTGTGACACTAATAAATAAATTTAAACAATGCATTGATTTAAAATTATCATCCTCGTGTTCAAGTCATGATGCTCATCCTTTCTCTATCTCTGTAACATCCAGTAGGATACAGAGCAATGTAACGCTCAGCTAGAAGTTAGCGGGAAACAAAAACTGCCAACAACTTGCATTCATAAAGTCTCTTTTATGTCCTAAGATGATTCACAGGAACATAATCAAACTGACGGGTACATAAGTAGGTATCAGGAGGAGTGACCAAGAGCTTCATCAAAGAGATAGGTTTTCAGGAACACCTTAAATGTGGAGGTTGTGGTAGAGATGTGACAAAGCTTAAAGAAGGAATCCCACTGCTTAGCGCCTCAACATTAGAAGGAAATTGGGGATGCACAAAATGCCAGGAGTGTAGAGAGTTTGGAGGGTTGAAGGGCTAGAGAAGTTTTGATACAAAGGGAGGCTTGAGACATTGAAGGCTTTGTAAATTTTTAAACTGAGACGTTGCTTAACTGGAAGCCAGTGTAGGTCAGTGAGCACAGGAATGATAGGCTGTTAAGGGAGCCAATGGCCGAGTGGTATTATTACTGGACTATTAATCCAGAAACTCAGCTAATGTTCTGAGGACACAGGTTTGTACGTGAGATGGTGGAATTTGAATTCAATTAACATGCCTGAAGAACTACAAAACCATTGCCGGTTGTTGGAATAACCCATCTCATTCACTAATGTCCTTTAGGGATGGAAATCTGCTGTCCTTACCTGATCTGACCTGCATGTGACCTCTAGATCCACAGCAATGTGGTTGACTTTCAACTGTCCTCTGAGAGAACTAGGGATGGGCAATAAATGCTGGGGATCCAGCAATCTCCACATCCCATAAGTGAATGGAGAAAAAAACTGAGGGTGAGTTAGAATAAATGGCAGCAGCATTTTCAGCTTGCTGAAATATAAAGAGGCTGAGAGGATCAGAAAAAGATAAAAGTAAAGGGAAAAGGAACACTGTCAGCATCAACATAAGGCACTTCCACTGAAAAGAATGACAATCCTCTGATCCTTACCAATCATTTCTTTGTTTACTGATTGATCTGATTTGCTTTGATTTATTATTGTCACATGTATTAGTATGTAGTGAAAAATATTGTTTCTTGCGGGCTATACAGACAAAGCATACTGTTCATAGAGAAAGAAACGAGCGAGTGCAGAATGTTGTGTTACAGCCATAGCTGGAGTGTGAAGAAAAATCAACTTAATGCAAAGTAAGAACATTCAAAAGTCTGACAGCAGCAGGGAAGAAGCTGTCCTTCAGTCGGTTGGTACGTGACCTCAGATTTTTGTATTTTTTTCCTGAAGGAAGAAGGTAGAAGTGAGAATGTCCGGGCTGCGTGGTGTCCTTAATTGTGCTGGCTGCTTTGCTGGGGCAGCGGGAACTGTAGACAGAGTCAATGGATGGGAGGCTGGTTTGCACGATGGATTGGGCTGCATTCATGACCTTTTGTCATTTCTTGCGATCTTTGTCAGAGCAGGAGCCATACCAAGCTGTGATACGACTAAAAAGAATGCTTTCTATCGTGCATCTGTAAAAGTTGGTGAGCGTTGTAGCTGACATGCCAAACTTCCTTTGTCTTCTGAGGAAGTAGAGGCATTGGTGGCCTTTCTTAACTGTAGTGCTGGCATGTTGAGGGGGGGAGGGGGAGGTGGGGTGGCAGGGGAGACTGGGGGGGACCAGGACAGGTTGTTGGTGATCTGGACACCTAAAAACTTGAAGCTTTCTACATTGGTTTCTGGCATATCACGACCTTAATTTTAAAAGTCTGATCCTTGTTTTCAAATTCCTACATGGCTTTGCCCTTCCTTAATTAGTAACCTTCTCCAGATCTATAACTCCCTGAGATCTTAGCATTCCTCTAAACCTAAACCCGTGCACTTCCCCTTTTCCCTTTGTTCCACAATTGATAGCTGCACCTTCAACTAGCTCAGCCCTAAGCCCTGGAATTCCTGACCTAAACCTTTCCATCTCTCTCTCCATCTTTATGACACTCTACCTCAAGCTTTTATGTCCAAACATTTCCCTTCTGAGGTTGAGAGTTAAGTTTGTAATCTCTCCTGTTTTATTATGTCAATGATGCCAAGTTGTTGTTGAGAGTCATAGAGGTTTACAGCATAGAAACTAGCCCTTCTTGTCTATGCTGTCCAGTTTTTCCCACTAAGTTAATGTTACCCACAGTTTGCCCACATCCCTCCATATCCATCTTACTCATGTAACTGTTTAAATGCCTTTTAAAAGACAAAATTGTACCCACCCCTACTACTATCTCTGGCAGCTTGCTCCAGATACTCATCATCCTCTGTGTGAAAAAATTGCCCCTCTGGATGTTTTTGTATCTCTCCACTCCCACTTTAAACCTAAGTTCTCTCGTTTAAGACTCCCCTACCATTGAGAAAAAGATGTTAACTATCTAGCTGATCTATGCCCCTCATAGAAAAAAAAATAAGAAAAAGAGAAGAGTTGCAACTGGAAATGTTGAAGAAAAACATGGACATGGAAGTTACATTTTGAATTTTCAAAAATAACAAAGGCATAATGACCTTAGAAAGTCAACAGGGAAGTGAAATAGGGCCAGACTAATGTTAGGCCTCCTGTGTAAGTTCTAACTATATTGTAATGACTTTAAACAGCAATAAATAATGAAAGCAGGATATAATTGCTGCATTACTTTATTTGCTGTTTGCTGTCATCTCCTCAGTTACACAATACATCATAAAGTGATTAGGAACAGTGCATTTAACATTTAACAGGCAGCAAGAAATAAGGTTCTCTGATCATCATTTTGCATTATTTGATTTTATTTATTGCCATTCATAATTCCCAATGCCGAGCTGTCCATAATCAACAAATTTACATATGAGCTTTTAGGGACAGGAAGAAGCCATTCAGTGCAATAAAACTGTCTTGTGTTTGCAAACATACAGCCACACTCTTCTTGCTGGGCAGATTCCATTAAAATTGGACCTCACATCACCAAACTGAAGGCTACCAAACTTATTGCGTTGAAACTTTTTTCTGTCTATCTCATTGACACAGTGCTCTATTGAATGATCATATGAACTATCCTTTAATGTTATTTCTAAGTGACAATTACTCATTCTCTCTTTCACGGACCCTAGTGCAGCATGGTGGCACAGTGGTTAGCATTGCTGCCTCACAGTGCCAGGGACCCAATTTCAATTGAATTTCAATTGAATCAGTGGAACTGATTCACTTCAGATCAGCCATGATCTTATTGAATGGCGGGGCAGGCTCGAAGGGCTAGATGGCCTACTCCTGCTCCTATTTCTTATGTTCTTATGTTTATGTTCAATTCCGGATCTGGGTCACTGTCTGTGTAGAGTTTGCAAATTCTTCCCATGTTTGCGTGGGTTTCATTTGGGTGCTCTGGTTTCTTCCCACAGTTCAAAGATATGCGGGGCAGGTTGATTGGCTGTGCTAAATTGACCCTAATGTCAGGGGGATTAACAGAGCAAATATGTAGCATTACAAGAATAGGACCCAGGTGGGACTGTGGTCAGCACAGGCTCAAAGGACCGAATGGCCTCCTTCAGCTGTGTAGGGATTCTATGATTGTATGATAATGCCTTGAAAGCTTGACTAATTGCATCCCAGATTATGAGGCTGCATGAGATTTAGAAGTGCTGGGGATCAAAACCCGTCGGCCAAGAGTTTATAACAATCAATGGTTTATTCAAAGTCTGAGCAGTTCTTACGTACTTCTACTCTACCTGCGCTCTGGGGAGAACTCCCCAGACCACACGTGACCTCTTATCTAATTGCATCATCACGTCAGCACATGACCACCCGGTCCACATCTTCCCGGTTAAGTTGGGATGACTGGAGGTACTGAGATGTAACAGTATCCGTGAACAGTAACTGTGTATAAACCATTTTATGACACAGAGATTGAACCGGCCCACGATACATAACCATTTACATCGGGTGAAATACAGATTAAAGTGTAGCAGCTGGTGCACAGTCCATCGCGTCTCTCCACCACCCCCCCACCCCCCATCTTCCTAACCCCCGAGGTTTTATTTTGTAAAGAAGAAAGACAAGGGCCAGTTGTAAAGCAGTTTGTTACGTAGCCCAGGAGCCTGTATGTTTGGTCATACGTCCTGTGTTATTGTGCTAGTGATACTCTTGGGATGGTTTCTTCAGTATGAAAGACCGAGGGCATTTCATCAGTGTGCCCAGTGAGAGCAGGGCTTGTTGTGTAGGCCCCTGAAGTGCCTGCAATTCCATCAATGTAGGGGGCCTGTATTATAGGCTGAGTGGTTCAGGTGCTGTGACATCTGCAGATGCATCTGATACCTGCAGCGGGTGAAGCTGTTTTCTTACATAGTGAGTACTGTCCGAGGCTGTCGCATAACTGTCTGGCTGAGGGGCATGGTTGAGTACCACTTGTCAAGGCCACGTATGTTCTGGATCCTGACTATTTGACCAGGTTTTAGAGGTGAGAGTCTGTAAGCATTTTCCCTCTTAATCGAAGTTCCATGAGGGCACAGTCACAATGGCTTTGGGTTGGGGCTACAAAAATCCCTTGCCAGTTGGAATTGTGGTCCTGGTACGGTATTTCTCTACAGGAGGTTATGGAGGCCTGGCCATTGAGTGTCTTTAAGACAGAGTTAGATAGGTTCTTGATTAATAAGGGGATCAGGGGTTATGAGAAAAAGGCAGGAGAATGGGGATAAGAAAAGTACCAGCCATGATTAAATGGCATCGCAGGCTGTATGGCTGAATGAACTAATTCTGATCCTATGTCTGTTGGAGATTGTAGTGTTGCAGCTTTACATCATGCATTGCAGACACAGTGTGGACAGGCTGCCTTAAGATAGTTACAAGTGGCAGCTGCAGGATGACCATATAAGGAGGCATTAAATTTCTGACAGGCGAAGGCTAGGGCGAGGAGTTGATTTCTGATCTGAGCATAATGCATGTCTTAGTGTTGGTGAAGGCTCTTGAGGCAAAGTCTATTGGTCTGCCATTCTGAATGCAGAGTGCTCCAAGCTCACACTGGGAGGCATCTGCTGCTATAACGAGAAGAAGTCAAGGAGATGGTGGCGCAGTGGTATTGTCATTGGACTAGTAATCCAGAGACCCGAGATACTGCTTCGGGGACCTGGGTTCAAATCCCACCATGGTAGGTGGTGGAATTTGAATTCTATTAAAAACGTCTAATTAATAGTCTGATAATGAAATGATTGCTGTAAAAACCCATGTGTTTCACTAATGTCCTTTAGGGAACAAAGACTGCCAGCCTTACCAGGTTTGGCCTACTGGACAGCCTCAACTGGGATCTTGGGATCATGTCATATTATCTGTAACCCCTGCAACTTGCCTGGGCTTGCAAAAGCTCACTAACTGTCCTGTCTGGAGACAATACACATCTCTTTAACCTGTGCTTAACGCTCTCTCCACTCACACTGTCTGTATCTTTAAGACTTGATTACCTATAAAGATTCGCATTCCAACCATTACTTTGTAAATTGAGTTAGTGTCTTTATATGCCCTGTTTGTGAACAGAACACCCACTTACCTGACAATGGGGCAGCGCTCCGAAAGCTGGCGGATTTTGCTACCAAATAAACCTGTTGGACTTTAACCTGGTGCTGTGAGACTTCTTACTGTGTTTACCCAACGCCGGCATCTCCACATCATGACGACATGTGACTCCAAAGCCACAGCGATATGGTTGATTTTGAAATCACCCAGCAAGCCACTTTCCAAACATTGATTTCAGTCTACTTTGCTTTCCAAATGCAGATTTCAGGTCTAAAGGGCTGAATGGCCTAGGCCAGCTTTTAGTTTCTGTATCAATGTCTGTGTTTTGTGAAAAAAAAAGCCAAGATATTTGGCAATAGTGCTCTCTCCAACTGAGATAAATTGATTTAAATTTTCAATTTACCTGTTAGTCCTTGCAGTGGTGTTGCAGATTGGAAAATTCAACTCCAATTCCCTAACTTGCGATCTACAGAGGTCATGTTAAATGATCGGACCAAATTGCAGACAGTGTTTTTAAACAAATCCATTATTTTATTTCAAATGATAAGATAATTAAAAGGTTTAAAGACTCTGAAGCTAACCATAGACTATTACTGAACGGCGCAGCATGGTATTATCTTGGCAGGCTTTTCATTCTGTGAGTCTGTGATTTGCCTCTGAAAGTAGCTTGATCGCTGCATTGCCCTGCATTCTGCCAACAAATCCAATAGAGAACTGGGGATGGAAAAGGGCTCACACAATAGGGGTCCTTAAAACCGGGGCCAGATCCAAGAAGGAATGAATTAACACAGCTCCGAGCAGTTTTAGGTCAACAGAGTCAGAAGTATTCCAGAACTAAGGGTCACTGTTTGAAAAAATAAGGGGTCGTCCTTTTAAGACAGATACGAGGAAAAATAATTAAAACTGAAGTTTATTTGTCACAAGTAGGCTTACATTAACACTGCAATGAAATTACTCTGAAAACCCTCGAGTCGCCACACTCCGGTGCTGGTTTGGGGACACTGAGGGAGAATTTAGCATGGCCAATGCATCTAACCAGCACATTTTCTAGATTGTGGGAGGAAACCGGAGCCCCCGGGGGGAAACGCACGCAGACACGGGGAGAATGTGCGAACTCCGCACAGACAGTGATCCGAGCCGGGAATCGAAACTGGATCTCTGGCGCTGTGAGGCAGCAGCGCTAACCAGTGTGCTAGCAGTGCCAACCACCTCTCTCACAAGACTCTCTCAGGGGGCTGAGGCAGAGGGTGGGAGTTTCTGGTCGCGCTCACCCCAAAACTAAAAAATCCCATCCGAGGTCAACGGAGGCAGATAGATTATTGATAAGCAATGTGGGAAGGGTGGGTGAAAGGTTATCGAAGGTAGGCAGGAATGTGGGGTTAAGGTTGTAATTAGATCAGCCATGATCTTACTGAATGACAGAGCAGGCTTGAAGAGCCAAGTGGCTTGCTCCTGCTCCTAATTCCAGATGCTTGTACTTAAGTCACTTGGTTGAAAACCTGCCCTCCTCTGACTAAAGAGGTTGTAGCATGCAAGCCACAATCCAGATGTTGGAACACAAAAGCAAAACTGATGCTTCAGTGCATTACTGAGGAGTGCTACACTGTTGGTGGCCCAATCGTATCAAACTACCTCTCAAGTGGATTTTATAGGTCCTGTGCTGTTATTTTGAATAAGTATCCAAGGCCGACCTTTATCACTCAGGCAACATGTGAAAGGTGTTGCAGAAATCCTGGCTCTTAATTCAGCACAAAATTGCTTTTCACTTCACATTAATTGACAATCCCATTCCGAACTGCTACAATGATGACCTGATGCATCAGTTGTCAAGAGGAATTGTTTTCTGTGGTTAAGGTTCCAGAGCACAGGGATCTTTACTCTACATTAAATCTTTGCTGTGTCCCACCTGAAAACCTTTGACCAGAAATGTGGCGGGACCTTGCTCTGTCTCGATCCCATGATTTGACCATGGCCCACATGATGGGAAGAACAGAGGGAGCATTAATCTATATATCACATACCATAGCTGGCAGTGCTTGTTGATGACGCTGGAAGCTGAAATGAAAAACATTCTATATGTGTCCTTTTAAAAAAAAATGTATTTGGGTCATGTTTCTTGGGTAGGATTTGTTTTAGCTTTCTTTTATTATTGGTGCCATTTTTATCTGCATTCAGTAACCATATTGTTATTGCAGCAGCATAATTAGTCCCAATTGTTAGATTGTTTGTTTTAATCTAGACTAATGTGGCTCTGTTATTTTAATGTTTATCCTGGGGTTTTGCAGAACAGAATTTGGTTGACTGAACAGTCCTGTGACTGGGTGGAGCAAGGCTTACACGAAGAAATCAATCTCAGTTGCTGTTTGGCACCTTTAGAGAGTGGTCACTTTCTCTGCATCTTTTTCTCTCTCTAGATTTTGAGATTGAGATCTGCCAGGAAATGAGTCTCTTTCTTTGAGATTCTGCTGTTTGGCAGTAGGTTTTTCTCTGGAGTTTGTTGTTTGTAAGTTAGAAGACAGGTGTTTTTTTTTCTGTATCCATCCAAAAATGTTAAATGGATGGAAACATAGTGTCCAAATGAGTATATCTGTTTTGTGCTGATTCTGAAGAGGGATTTATGTCTATGAGGGAACTGCTTACATTGGAGCTGTAGAGGTCAACAACTATTAAGAATTATACTTTGCCATGTTTAATTATTTTAATTGGTAAAAAAAAACAATTCTTTCTGTTATTCCAACTCTGTTCTTAAATAATGTTAGTTTTAATAAAAAAGCTTCCTAGTGGGTCAATTGAATCATACCCGGAATGAAACACCTTCTGCTCACCCAAATGCCAAAATCAAAACATGTTGTGGCCTAGACTAACTTCATAATATAATAGCTTCCAGAACATCTCTGGAGAGACAGAAACTTATTTTCAAAGAACAAAGAACATTACAGCATAGGAGCAGACCCTTCGGCCCTCCAAGCCTTGACCAATCATATGTTTCTAACTAGACCATCCATTTGTATCCCTCTTATTGCCAGTCTACCAAAATGCATCATTTCACATTTATCTGGATGAAATCCCATCTGCCATTTCTCTGCCCAATTTTCCAGCCTATAAATGTCCTGCTCTATTCTCTGACAATGTTCATCATTATCTGCAACTCCAACCATGTTTATGTCGTCCACAAGCTTACTAATCAGACCAGCTAAGTCTTCTTCCAAATCAGCAGAGATCCCAGTACAGAGCCCGATAGAACATCATGAGTCACAGTTCCTAGCAGGTCCCAAACAGCAGACTCCAGAGAAAGAGGGAGATTTCTTGATTCTTTCAGAATCAAGCCAACAACTCACTTCTTCTCCCTGTAAGCCCAATTCCATCTATTAGCACATGACTCTGCCTTTTGTCAATCATGCCAATTGAAATTCTGTAATCTGAGCTGCCTGGTGTAGACAAATAGGCACCCTATAAACAGAGCTCAATTCTAAACATACCCCTTACAAGAAAAAATACCAAAAATGTCATAAAGGCACAGTATTGTCACAGAAATTGGTACCAAGATGGTATTTCCTGTCGCTATCAAGGCCTTTGTGACATCATTAAGGTTTGGTACATCTGAGTGGCTTGCTCAGCCATTTTGGAAGGCAGTCAAACACATTGTGTTGGGGGACTGAAGTCACATATTGGCCAGGTTATGCAAGGATTTCCCACACAAAGGAACATACATGAACCATATGGATTTTGATGACAATGATATTTGCAAGGCTATCGTATTAAGATAAGCTTTCAAATCCAAATGTGTTAATTAAATGAATTTATATTTGACCGGCTGCTGTGGTGGGATTTGAATCTTATCAGCAGAGAATCAGCCTGGGCATCTAGATTATTAGTCCACTGATATCGCCACTATACCATCAGTTCTAGCAGCTAAACACCATCCAGGGTAAAAGAGCCCCGTTGATTGATGCCCCCATTCACCACCTTAACATTCACTTACTTGACTACCAATGCACAGAGGCAGCAGTGTGAACCACTTATAAGATGTCCTGCTGTGATTTTCCAAGCCTTGCTTCACAGTTTTTTTGAAGAAAAGTCATATTTGAACTGAAAAGCTGCCACACCTGCTGAGCTTTTCTAGAACTTTCTGTTTTAACTCCTTTGACTTCACCTTCCAAGACTGCATCCTTTACCAGCAGGAAAATGAAAGACAGCCTTCTCAGGGGAACACCACCACTTGTAAATTCCTCTCAAACCCATACACTATTCTCACTTGGAAATATATCACCGTTCTTTCACTGTTTCTGGGTCAAGTTTCTAGAACTTGTTTCCTAACAACACTGTAGATGTACCTACACTGTATGGACTGAAGTGGTTCAAGGTGGTGGCTCACAAATGCTGATCCTGTTATTGGCACCCATTCCCTGAAAGCATGAGGTGTCACTCTTTACACATGCTTCTTGAGATTTGACTGTCAGAGAGCTGTTGGATTATGGAGGAACTTGCTCTCAACTAGGATCCAAGCTCCTTCCCCAACTCTATGCACATGTGCTTTGTATAAGGACATTTAAGTAAAAATCCATTGCTGGAATCCAGATTGATTTTCCTCTCCTTAACTCAGAGCGAGAGAGACCAATGGTATCAAACTCGATTTTCACTCTGTCAGGGTTTATTGTGGAGCAGCAAATCCAATGCCAATCTTTTCTTGATGTGGAGATGCCGGTGTTAGCCTGGGGTGGGCACAGTAAAAAGTCTCTCAACACCAGGTTAAAGTCCAACAGGTTTATTTGGTAACACAAGCTTTCAGAGCACTGCCCCTTCATCAAGTGAATAGAAAATTGGGTTCACAAAGAGGGCATGTATAGACGCAAATTCCATAACAAACAATGTAAGTGGAGAGATGGTTAAACACAGATTAAAGACATGTGAATTATCTCAAGCCAGGACAGTTAGTAAGATTTTGCAAGCCCAGGCAAGTCACGGGGGTTACAGGTAATGTGACATGAACCCAAGATCCCGGTTGAGGCCGTCCTCGTGTGTGGAACTTGGCTATCAGTTTCTGTTAGGTGACTCTGCGTTGCCCTGTGTCGTGGAGGCCGCCTTGGAGAACGCTTATCCTAAGATCAAAGGCTGAATGCCCATGACCGCTGAAATGTTCCCTGAAGGGAGCAGTCCTGCTTGGTGATTGTCGAGCAGTGTCCGTTCATCCGTTGTCGTAGCGCCTGCATGGTCTCCCCAATGTACCATGCCTTGGGACATCCTTTCCTGCAGCATATCAGGTAGACAACGTTGGCAACTCACAAGAGTCATAGAGTCATAGAGGTCTACATCATGGAAACAGGCCTTTTTTTGTAATCCCTAAGCTAATCCCAAGTGCCTATATTTGGCCCATATCCCTCTATACCCACCGTACCCATGTAATTATCTAAATGCTTTTTAAAAGATAAAATTATACCCGTCTCTACTACTACCTCTGGCAGTATGTTCCAGACACTCATCACCATCTGTGAGAAAAAATTGCCCCTCTGGACACTTTTATCTCTCTTCCCTCTCATCTTAGACCTATGCCCTCTTGTTTTAGGCTCTCTTACCTTTGGGAAAAGATATTGGCTATCTAGCTGATCTAAGCCCCTCATTATTTCATAAACCTATGTATCATGTACCTGGTGAATGGCATCCATGCCAATGATCCTGCACGTCTTGCAGAGGTTGCTGTGGCAGGGTTGTGTGGTGTCGTGGTCACTGTTCTCCTGAAGGCTGGGTAGTTTGCTATGAACAATGATCTGTTTGAGGTTGTGCAAGTTTGAGGTTGAAGGCAAGTAGTGGGGGTGCGGGGATGGCCTTGGAGGTGCTCATCTTCATCGATGACATGTTGAAGGCTCTGAAGAAGGTGTCGTAGGTTCTCCGCTCCGGGGAAGTACTGAACAATGCAGGGTACTCTGTCCTCGTGTCCCGTGTTTATCTTCTGAGGATATTGGCGTGCTTTTTAGCTGTGGTGTGTTGGAACTGTTATTACGAGGGCATCTTTCAGCGTCTGTAGGTGTAATTTTTTCTTGGTATAATCCAAGTGCTGGATGCTTCAGTTACAGGGTTGTGCCAGAGAAACTTGGGATGCTGTCCTGAGATTCAGGTGTGAGCTAATTGGCAAAGGAACCTGATAGAAGATGAGGAAAATTTCATTTTGTGCAGTGAGTTATAATAATCTGGTATGTGCTTTTGGAAAGTGTGGTGGAAGCAGATTCAATATTAAGATCATAGAATCCTTGAAAACCTATAGTGCAGAAGGAGGCCATTCGGCCCACTGTGTCAGCACTGACAACAATCTCTTCCAGACCATATCCTGCACATTTACCCTGCTAATCCCACTTCCGGGGACACTAAGGGACAATTTAGCACAGCCAATCAATCTAACCGTATATGTTTTCTTCTATTACTTTCAAAAAAATTGAATATATGATTCGAAAGGATAGTTTGCTGCCATATGGATAAAGAGCGGGGATATGGGAGTAATTGGATAACTCAACAAACAAGCATGGATATCATAGGCTGAATGGCCTCCTTCTTTGCTACAACATTCTTTACTTTGTGGTGGAACTTTCCGGCTGTTCATCCGGCCAGGATCTTCTGGCCCTGTCGATGGCGTACCCCCGGCACTCGTTTCGCAGTGGCGATGGGTGCATTCAGTAAGGAATCCCATTGACAACGGCAGAAGCAGAAGATCAGCCAATGTCGGAGCTACCTCCACCGCTGCGAATCACACCACAGGTTGCGTGGAAAATCCCACCCATCTCAACTCACTAAGACCAAAAAGTTCCCAATTGCCCACTGCAAAAACCTCACGTCAAATTATTTATTCCAGAGGAGGAATTAAGGTCTCCCACATTCTCGGTGCTATTTATTAAATCATTTTGAGACTTGCGCAGTAGAGTCAGGGTTCTCAGATTATAATGTTTCAGATAGAAATCCAGTAGACTAAACACTATCTATCAAAGCCTAAATCAATTATTGATGACTGGTGACAAAGATCTGTTACAGCAGAGAGACAGAGACGGCGATACAAGTAATATAGTAGTCCGAAAATAAGGACTGTTCACATTATACATTTTAGATTTGAAAGAGAAACTAAATGTGTTACCTCCAAATTTCATAGAATCGTAGAAACCCTACAGTGTAGGAAGAATCCATTCGGCCCATTGAGTCCACACCGACCACAATCCAACCCAAGCCCTATCCTCAAAACCCGACATATTTACCCCACTAATCCCTCTAACCTACACATCCCAGGAAACTAAGAGACAATTTTAGCATGGCAAATCAACCGAACTGCACATCTTTGGACTGTGGGAGGAAACCTGAGAACCCGAAGGAAACTCACGCGGGGAGAGTGTGCAAATTCCACACAGACAGTGATCCACGCCAGGAATCAAACCCAGGTCCCTGGAGTTGTGAGGCAGCAGTGCTAAGAACCGTGCCAATCCTCAAATTTGTAGATGATTCAAAGTTGAGTGGGAGGGTAAGCTGTGAGGAGGATGCAAAGATGCTTCAGTGTAATTTGGACAGGTTGAGTGTCTGGGCATATGCATGGCAGATGCAATACAATGTGGATAAACGTGAGGTTATCCATTTTGGTAGCAATAGTAGGAAGATGGATTGTTATTTGAATAGGTGCAAATTGAAAGAGGTGGGTAATCAGTGAGGCCTTGGTGTCCTCATGCATCAGTTACTGAAAGTAAGCACAGAAGTGTTGCAGGCAGTAAAGAAGGCAAATGGTATGTTGGCCTTCATAGCAAGAGGATTTGAGTATTGGGATAGGGATAGGGATGTTTAACTGCAATTGTATAGGGAGTTGGTGGGGCCACACCTGGAGTATTGTGTGCAGTTTTGGTTCCTTATCTGAAGAAATATGGTCTTGCTACAGAAGGGGATAAATTGAAGGTTTACCAGGCTGATTCCTGGTTGGCAGGTTTGTCATGAGGGGAGACTAAATCTGCTGGGACTGTATTCATAGGAGTTTAGAAGAATGGGAGGGGACCTCACCAAAACTTTAAAAATTCAAACATGATTAGAAGGGTACGTTCAGAAAGAATGTTCCTGATGGTGGGAGAGTCCAGAACTAGGGGGCCATAGTTTGAGGATAATCTTTCAGGACTGAGGTGAGGAGAAATTTCTTCACCCAGAGGGGGGTGAATGTATGGAATTCATTACCAAAGAATGTAGTTGAGGCCAAAACATTGTGTGGTTTCAAGAAGAAATTAGATATAGTTCTTGGGGGTAAAGGGATTGAGGGGGGAAGACGGGATCAGGATATTGAATTTGATGATCAGCCATGATCATGATGAATGGCGGAGCAGGTTTGAAGAACTGAATGGCCTATTCCTGTTTCTTGTTTCTATGTTTCCATGACAACGTAATCCTTTTGATATTCTGTCAAATTTATATCATGTTACATAATATATATATAAAGTATATACACACACACATACTTTACATATAATTACACATACTCATATATTGTCCGGAATTCTACCACCCCACCTGCCATGGAATTGGAGCGGATGATGGGTGGACAATAAAAATGTCCGTTGACCTCAGGCAGGAATTTCTAGTCTTGCTCAATTGAGGCGTAAAATTCCGTCCATAGTGAGAGTCTGCAGGATTGGCCTCAGAATATGTAAATAGTTAAACTGAAAAACAGTGAAACAATTACTGGTTGCTTTATTAACAGAGCATACAAGACAAATAATTACATTTAATTGAAAACAAAGCTTTGCAGACCCAGGAAATCTGAAATGAAACAAAAAAAATGTCAAGCGAGATGATCTGATCGACTCAGTTGAACACCACACAAAGGTCAAGGAGGCGAAGGAGAGATAGCACACTGGATGCATGGTCACACATAGTGATACTGCTAACTTTGACCCAGTAATGGCAATGAGAAGGTTAGAAGCCAAGGAGTTTGAAAATGACAGGGCAGCTGAGAGTGTGAATGGGTGTTGACAGCACATTCAAGCACCCTAGATGGGAAAAAGTAGTGGTTGGGTAACAGAGAAGGTGGTAAAGATATAACTTTTCAACATGGGTGATGATTGTCATTTCCTAGGGCAAGGTCTTTGAGCCCAAAGGAAGGAAGCTATCGAGGAGACTCTCAAATATTGGATGGTTAAAGGCCAGAGGAGAAAAAAATTGCATAGACATAAAAAAAGAGCATTCGAGTGTACCAAGGTATGGTGGCATAGTGGTTAGCACTGCTGGCTCACAGCGGCAGGGACCCGGGTTCAATTCCTGCCTCGGTTCACTCTCTGTGTGGCAATTGCACATTCTCCCCATGTCTGTGTGGATTTCCTCTAGGTACTCTGGTTTCCTCTCCCAGTCCAAAGACGTGCAGGTTAGGTTGATTGGCCATGATAAATTGACCCTTATGTCAGAGAGATTAGCAGTGTAAACATGTGGGGTTATGGAAATAGGTTTATTTGGTAGCAAACACCACTAGCTATTCTGTAAGCTGAGTTTAGGGAGGTCTTGCTGCAGCTGTATAGGGCATTGGTGAGGCCGCAGCTGGAGTACTGTGTGCAGTTTTGGGCGCCGCATCTGCGCAAGGATATTTTGGCCCTGGAGGGAGTGGTTTACTAGGCTGATACCGGAGTTGAGGGGATTGAGCTATGAGGAGAGGCTGAATAAACTAGGCTTGTACTCGTTAGAGTTTAGAAGAATGAGGGGAGATCTCATTGAGACGTATAAGATGATGAATGGGATGGATAGGATAGAGGTGGAGAGACTCTTCCCGCTCAAAAAAGACAGTAGGACTAGGGGGCACAGCCTCAAGATAAAGGGGAGGCGGTTTAGAACGGAGTTGAGGAGGAACTTCTTCACTCAAAGGGTGGTGAATCTCTGGAATTCTCTGCCCGTTGAAGTGGTGGAGGCTGCCTCGCTAAATATTTTTAAGAAGCGGGTTGATGGCTTCTTGATAAGAGAGGGGATTAAGGGTTATGGGGAGAGGGCGGGAAAGTGGAACTGAGCCACGACAGATCAGCCATGATCTTATTGAATGGCGGGGCAGGCTCGAAGGGCTAGATGGCCTACTCCTGCTCCTATTTCTTATGTTCTTATGTTCTTATATATGCCCTGTTTGTGATCAGAACTCCCCACTCACCTGACGAAGGGGCAAAGCCCTGAAAGGTAGTGGTGTTTGTTACCAAATAAACTTGTTGGACTTTAACCTGGTGTTGTGAGACCTTTTACTGTGTTTACCTCAGTCCAACGCCGGCATCTCCACATTATGGGAATAGGGCCAGGATGGGATTGTGTTGGTGCAGATTCTTTAGACCAAATGTCTTCCTTCTGCATTGTCAGGAATTTACGGATTCAATGGAGTGGATCTAACCAAATTGATCTTCAGAGGAGCCAGTACAGACTCAATGGGTTAAATGGCCTCTGATGTACACCATTCTTTCATGATTCTACTCAGGAGGCTAGGCAGCATCTGTGGAGATTCAGGCCAGTCAGACTGAGATGATTATCTTCCACGTTTGTTGCAAATGCCATATTATAATTGAAGAAAAAAGTCAGTGATGCTTTGTCTGTTTTTTTTAATGTAAAAATGCCACAGAAGCTGGCAATTTGCAGAAAAATAGGAAACACTGGGATTACATCACGGATCAATCATCATTTGTGGATTCTGAACAAGAGTCCTCAGCAAAAATATCAACTCACCTGCTCGCTCTTCAAACACTGACAGATCTGTGGATCATTCCAATACCTTCTTTTTTTTTGATTTGATTTGATTTGATTTATTATTGTCACATGTATTAACATACAGTGAAAAGTATTGCTTCTTGCGTGCTGTATAGACAAAGCATACTGTTCATGCAGAAGGAAATGAGAGAGTGCAGAATGTAGTTTTACAGTCATTGCTAGGGTGTAGATAAAGATCAACTTAATGCGAGGTAAGTCCATTCAAAAGTCTGATGGCAGCAGAGAAGAAGCTGTACTTGGTATGTTATCTCAGACTTTTGTACTTTTTTCCCGAAGGAAGAAGGTGGAAGGCAGAATGTCTGGGTGCGTGGGGTCCTTAATTATACTGACTGCTTTGGCGAGGCAACAGGAAATATAGACAGAGTCAATGGATGGGAGGCTGGTTTGTTTGATGGATTGGGCTACATTCACAAACTTTTGTAGTTTTTTGCGGTCTTGGGCAGAGCAGGAGCAATACCAATTTGTGATACAACCAGGAAGAATGCTTTCTATGGTGCATCTGTAAAAGTTGGTGAGAGTCGTAGCTGACATGCCAAATTTCCTTAGTCTTCTGAGAAAGTTGAGGTGTTGATGGGCTTGCTTAAGTATAGTCAGGTTCTTAACTAGTTTGGGGCTTCCTTTTTAATTTATTTCAGTTCAGCTCTGAGCCATAGCTTTCTGGTCTCTTATGGAGAAAGTTTGGGACGTGAAGTGCCTGGGGCCTGTGATCCCACTGTGGAACTGATCACCATGTGTGCCCTGAGTCTTGATTCCTTTCTATTCCTGACATAATGGAGCCAAAGGGAGTTGGAAAGGAAAGAAGGAGGAAACAAATGAATGAGAGATATTTAAGTATATATCAAACATTTTTTATAATAAGTATTGTTGAAAATACACATATGCTATTGAAGCTTTCTGCCTTGCAGCCATCAGGAAAATTCACAAGACTTTCGAATGTAAAGGGAGCAGCAATTTGTACTTCATGATAAGATGCTGCTGATTGATTGTCAGCTGGACTCTGATAGGCATTTCCATCAAGAATGCACCAGTAAATTGATGGCTTACAGTTAACTGCCAAGATTTGTTTAAATTCAAACTAGGCCAGTTGGCCCTGATTGGTCAAGAAGTCTGACAACACCAGGTTAAAGTCCAACAGGTTTATTTGGTATCACGAGCTTTCACAACACTGCTCCTTCATCAGTTGAGTGGAGAGTTGGGTTCACAAACAGACCATATATAGATGCAAACCCAATTGGTTTGTGATTGTTGGAATGTGAGTCTTAATAGTAATCAAGTTTTTACAGGTACAGGTGAGTGGAGGGACGGTTAAGTAAACACAGGTTAAAGAGATGTGTATTGTCTCCAGCCAGGACAGTTAGTGAGATTTTGCAATCCCAGGCAAGTCATGGGGGTTACAGGTAGTGTGATATGAACCCAGGATCCCGGTTGAGGCCGTCCTCATGTGTGTGGAACTTGGCTATCAGTCTCTGCTCAGTGATTCCGCGTTGTCATGTGTCTTGAAGGTTGCCTTGGAGAATACATATCCCTGTGCCTGGTAGAGGGTGTTCTCACGTGAGATGATGGCATCCAAGTCAATGATCTGACACGTCTTGCAGAGGTTGCCGTGGCAGAGTTGTGCGATTTTTTGCTGTAGTGAGGATATCCTCGTCAGAACAGAATATGGCACTCGACACGTTGATCAACAGGTCCAACATGCCACAGCGAAAAACCGCAATGACCTCCTTAGAAGACAAACATGAGTCACAGCCAACAGAGCGCCCTTCATTGTCCAGTACTTCCCCGGAGCAGAGAATCTACGGCATCTCCTCCAGAGCTTTCAACATTGATGAAGATGAAGATCTCCAAGGCCATCCCCACACCCGTACTACTTGTTTTAACAAACCGTTGTTCATAGCAAACTACCCAGACTTCAGGAGAACAGTGACAGTGACAACCCTGAAACAGCAACAGTTGCAAGATGTGCTAGATCATCGACACAGCTGCCATCATCTTACATGAGAACACCATCCACCAGGTACACGGTACATACTCTTGCGACTCAGCCAACATTGTCCACCTGATATGCTGCAGGAAAGTATGTCCCAAGGCATGTTACATCAGCGAGACCATGCAGGCGCTACAACAATGGATGAACAGATTCCGCTCGACAATCACCAGGCAAGAGTGTTCCCTTCCTGTGGGGGAACACTTCATGATGTGGAGATGCAGGCGTTGGTCTGGGGTAAACACAGTAAGAAGTCTCATAACACCAGGTTAAAGCCCAACAGGTTTATTTGGCAGCACAAGCCACTAGCTTTCGGAGGACTGCCCCTTCCTCAGGTGAGTGGCAGTTCTATTCACAAGTAAGGCATATAAAGCACAAACTCAATTCGGAGTGCTGCCTCTTCCTCAGGTGAGTGGCAGTTCTATTCACAAATAGGGCATATAAAGCCACAAACTCAATTCAGAGCACCGCCCCTTCCTCAGGTGAGTGGCAGCTCTATTCAATTGAGTTTGTGTCTTTGTATGCTCTGTTTGTGAATAGGACTCCCATTCAACTGAAGAAAAGGCAGCATTCCGAAAGCTCGTGGATTGTGCTACCAAATAAACCTGTTGGACTTGAACCTGGTGTTGTGAGACTTCTTACGGGAAACACTTCATCAGTCAAAGGCATTCAGCCTGCGATCTTCGTGTAAGCGTTCTCCAAGGTGGCCTTCAAGACACCCGACAAAGCAGAGTCACTGAGCAGAAACTGATAGCCAAGTTCTGCACACATGAGGGTGGTCTCACCTGGGATCTTGGGTTCATGCCACACTACTTGTAACCCCTACAATTTGCCTGCGCTTGCAAAATCTTACTAATTGTCCTGACTGGAGACAGTTCACACCTCTTTAACCTGTGCTTAACCCTCTCTCCACTTGCATTATCCACTTGTAAAGACTTGATTACCTGTTAAAACTCACGTTCCAGCCATTATCTTGTAATTGAGTTTGTGTCTGTATATGCCCTGTCTGTGAACCCAACTCTCAACTCACTTGATGAAGCAGCAGCTCTCCAAGAGCTTGGGCTACCAAATAAATTTGTTGGATTATAACCTGGTGTTGTGAGACGTCTTACTGTACCCACCCCAGTCCAACGTCGGCGTCTCCACATCCTGCTTGGTCAAGGCATTGCCGTGGGGAATGAACCAGAGAATGACTGCCACCTATTTTGTCACCAATTCTGTCACCTATTTTTGCAAGTTGTCCTGATGAGGGCAAATTGAAAAGTTCAACAAAACGTGTCTTCTTTTGAGAACTCCTGTACGGCCAAATTACTATTCATCTTACGGATTTGATTACCTTGCAAAATTCTAAGGCATTTTACAACCAAAAGGTTACTTTTTAAATGGAATTATTTCTTCAATGTATGAAATGCTGCTGTTAATTTGTGCACACCAAGCTCTCCAAAAAAACAAATAAATTAATTGACCAACCAATCAATAACTTGTTTTAACTGTTGGTTAAGAGAAAAATGATGGCCAGTGAACTGTGGAGAACTCATTTGTTCTTTGGAATCGTTGTGTGGGATCTTGTACATTCATCTGAGAGGGCAGGCTTGGTTTAATATCAGAGATTCATAGAATCCTCCGGTGCAGAATGAGGCCATTTGGCCCATCGAGTCTGTCCCAACCACAATCCCATCCTATCCCCATAATTCCATACATTTACCCTAGCTAGCTCCAATGACACTGAGGGGCAATTTAGCATGGTTGGTCAAGCTGACTCACACATCTTTGCACTGTGGGAGGAAACCCAGACAGACACGGGGAGAACATGCAAACTCCAGACAGAAAGTGACCCAAGCTGGGAATCGAACCCGGGTCCCTTGTGTTGTGAGGCAGCAATGCTAACAACCGCATCACCATGCCACCCTATAGAGATATGCAGCATGGAAATATGGTCTTTGGCCTAAATCATCCATGCCGAGCAGGTTTCCTGAACTGAACTAGTCCCACTTGCCTGTGTTTCGCCTATATCCCTCCAACAAGTTTCCTTGTTGCTCCAGCTGGGACCAGGCAGCTTTCCCACAATGAGTCCACAAACATTTTTAAGGATTCTATTTTAGAATTGCCTCTTTGCCAACATCAATTGATTACTCTGTGATCAATAGTTGCTGGGAAACTGGCATCTACAGCTATTTTAGGCGCTGTCTTTGTCAGTAACTGATTCTGGCACGTCACACAGCGGGGACACTTCCGACTGGGATGTCCAGTGCATGGTCTCATCCTGCCAGGTGGGGAGGTTTGGGGGGTGTGGAAATTGGGTGGGAAGGGTTGGAATCTGGGCAGGATTCTGTTCCACTGCAGCATCCGCCTTTCTCTCCTTATGTTGGGAAATTCTGCTGAACTAGAGCTGGGCATTTCTTGCCCCTTTCGCCGTTACCCCCATCCTGCTCTCGCTCACCTGTGGGCTGGGTCCCTCAGTTGACCCAAGACCACTGGTGGGTGCATTACCAGCAACAGCCACCACTCCCAGTGGCACTAATGAGCAATAGGAAACTGTGATCCTCTGATTGACTGGCAGCTCTTAAGGAATGGCTTTATGATTCGTAGACTAATAGGATCCTACAGCACAGAAGGAGGCTGTTTGGCCCATCAACAACAATCCCATCCAGGCCCTATTCCTAGAACCCCATGCATTTATCCTATCTAGTTCCCCTGACACTAAGGGACAATTTAGCACGGCCAGTCCACCTAACTTGCACATCTATAGGTTGTGGGAGGAAACCGGAGCACCCAGAGGAAACCCACACAGAGACGGGGAGAATGTGCAAACTCCACACGGACAATGACTCAATCTGAGAATTGAAGCCTGCCCCTGATGCTGATGCTGTGAGGCAGTAATGCTAAACGCTGTGCCAACGTACAGCCCTTCCCTGATCATGAATCCCAAGGAAAGCCCAAAGTTGGCCAACCAATTGCTTGATGAACATTTAATTCCAATGGACCTTTAATTCCAACTGACCCTTGTCGAGGCGACAAGGGTCTCCCACTGAGTCTCCAGCCACTGAGTGAGACCACCGCCCCCCCCCCCAACATAAAATTCTGCTTCATGTTTCAGAACTGCGACATTTCAGGATGCAGGCAGGTCCCTGACTCTTAGCTTTGTTTATCTCTCTATAGATGCTGCCTGACTTCCTGAGTATTTACAGCATTTTCTGTTCTTACTTCAGATTTCCAGCTTCCAGCAACAGTAAAAAGAGGGGAAAAAAAGTTTATCTATTCGTCACAAATAGGCTTACATTAACACTGCAATGAAATTCCTGTGAAAATCCCCTAGTCACCACACTCCAGTGTCTGTTCGGACACACTGAGGGGGAATTTAGCATGGTGAATGCATCTAGTCAGCATATCTTTTGGACTGTGGGAGAAAAACGAAACACTTGGAGGAAATCCACTCAGACACGGGGAGAACATGCAAACTCCACACAAACAGTGACCCAGACCAGGAACTGAATCCAGGTCCCTGGTGCTGTAAAGCAGCAGTGCTAACCACTGTGCCACCATGCTCTCCCAGTAGCAGTATTTTGCATCTATGCCAGTCAGGCTTTGTCCTGCGTGGTGTCTTGTTGGAGCTGGGCCTATCCAGGCAAGTGGAGGTATTCCAGCACGCTCCTGGCATATACCTTGCAGGTAGTGGACGGGCTTTGGGGAATTAGGAGGTGATTTACACAGGATCCATAGGATTCCCCGCCTCTGACCTGCTCTTGTAAACACAGTTCAAACCAGTTTCCATTTGATGTTAATTCTCAGGATGTCAATAGTGGGGAATTCAGTGATGATAATGCCATTGAATGCCCAGAGGGATTAGTTAGCTTCTCTCTTGTTGGGGATGATATACATATGGCATTCATATGGTGTGAATGTTACTAAGAATTCCAAGCCTGAATCTTGCCCAGGTCTTTCCACATATGCACATACACTACTTCAGAGGAACTGCAAATAGTGCTGAACATTGTGCAATCATCAACAAACATTCCAATTTCTGATCTTCTGATGGAGGGAAGGTCATTGATGAAGCTGCTGAAAATCATTGTTCCCAGGAAACTATCCTAAAGAACTGAAAAATTGATGCCCTGGAACTTAAGATTTTTTAGTTATTCACAAGATGTGGATGTTGCTGGCTCAGCCAATACTCATTGTCCATCCCTAATTGCCGTTGACAATGTGGTGGTAAGCTGCTTTCTTGCAGTTCATATATTGTGGAAACACCCTACAGAGTTATTAAGAAGGGAGTTTCAGGATTTTGACCCAGCGACAATGAAAGGAAGGTGATTTAGCTCCAAGTCAGGATGGTGCGTGGCTTGGAGGGGAACTTGCAGAAGGTGGCATTCCCAAGCATTGGCTTCTCCTGTCCTTCTAGTGGTAGAGACATCAATTTCGGAAAGTGCTGTTGAAGGAGCCTGTGTGAATTGCTGCAGTGCATGTTATAGAGGGTACACACTGCTGTCTCAGTGTGTCAGTGGTGGAGGGAGTGAATCTTTAAGGTGAGGGATGGTGTGTCAATCAAGTGGGCTGCTTTGTCCTGAATAATACTGATCTTCTTGAGTGTTGTTAGAGTTTAACTCAACCAGGAAAGTAGAGAGTATTCCATCACATTCCTGACTTGTGCCTTGAGGATGATTGGCCTCCAACTACCATAACTATTTTCCTTTGCGCTGGATGTAACTCCAATCAGCAGTGCATTTTACCCTTGGTTCTCATTGATTTCAATTTAAATGGTGCTCTTGGATTCTACGCTTGGTAAAATGCTGTCTTGATGTCAAGGGCAGTCAATTTCTATATTGAGAATTCAACTTTTTTTTCACGTTTGGATCGAGGTTGGAGAAGAGTGACTCAGACAGGAAGTATCAGTGAGCAGGTTATTGCTGTGTAACTGCTACTTGATAGCACAGTTGCTGATATCTTCCATCAATTTGAGAATGGTTGAGAGTAGACCGATTGGGTGGTTTTGTGTAGTTTTTTTATGGGCAGGACATAATTGGGCATTTTTTTATGTTCGTAAGTTCATCAGATATAGGAGCAGAATTAGGCCATTCAGCCCAGCGAGACTGCTTTGCCATTTGATCATGGTTGATATGCTCCTCATTTCCATTTTCCTGCCTTCATCCATAACCTTTCAACCCATTAGAACATAGAACATAGAACACTATAGCACAAACAGGCCCTTCGGCCCACAAGTTGCGCCGATCACATCCGTACCTACCAAGCCATAGAACTGTCTGTAACTCCCAATGCCAATTAAAAAACTGTCTAACTCCTCCTCAAATTCACTGTCCCAGCATCCACCACACTTTGGGGTAGCGAATTCCACAGATTCACAACCTATTTGGGAGAAGTAGTTTCTCCTCAACTCTGTTTTAAATTTGCTGCCCCTTATCCTAAGACTATGAACTCTCGTCCTAGAATGCCCCAGCAGTGGAAGCAACAGCTGTATGTCTACTTTATCCGTAGGTTTTATCATCTTGAATACCTCGATTTGATCTCCCCTCATTCTTCCAAATTCCAGAGAGTATCGGCCTAAACTGTTCAATCTCTCTTCATACAACAAACCCCTCAGCTCTGGAATCAATTTAGTGAACCCCCTCTGAACTGCCTCCAATGCCACTACATCTTTCCTCAAATATAGGGACCAAAACTGTGCACAATACTCCAGGTGCGGCCTCACCAACGCCTTGTATAGTTTAGAATATTGTGGTATGGATGGCTGTATTGGAACAGATTAACTAGGGTGTGATTAGTTCTGGAACACAAGTCTTCAGCAGCTCTGTTGGGCACCCATGAACTTGGCTGCCATCAGTGTGCTCCACACACAGGATTAAACTTGAGTGAGCAAACTACAGGAAAGAAGGAAACAAACATTTTTCTCGCTTGGACATATCCAGGAGGGGTGGTTGGAACAAATTCAGGTGAGATGATGCACAGCTGAGCCTGAATAACTTCAGCAAATGAGTGAAAATTCAGGGACTGTAAGGGGAACGTGTAAAGAATGAGAAGTGATCTCTTTGAAACATTCAAAATTCTGAAGGGACCTAACAAAATAAACAGTGTGAGGTTCTTTCCACTGGCTGGGGAATCTAAGAGGCACACATTCAGGATAAAGAGACACTTCCTTCGGACTGTGATAAATAAAGGCAAAGAACAAAGAAAATTACAGCACAGGAACAGGCCCTTGGGCCCTCCAAGCCTGCACCGACCATGCTACCCGGCTTAATTAAAACCCCCTACCCTTCCCGTATCCCTCTCTTCCCATCCTATTCATTTATTTGTCAAGGCGCCCTTTAAAACTCACTATCGTATCTGCTTCCACATCCTCCCCTGGCAATAAGTTCCACCAGCCTCTGTGTAAAAGACTCGCCTCGTTCATCCCCTTTCAACATTGCCCCTCGCATCTTAAACCTACGCTCCCTAGTAATTGACTCTTCCGCCCTGGGAAAAAGCTTCTGACTATCGATTCTGCCTCTCATAATCTTGTAGATGCGGAAACATTTCCTCCCTCAAAGGGTTATGAATCTTTGGAATTCGCTACCCCAGAGGGCTGTGGATGCCGGATTATTGACTCTCCTTAAACAGGTTTTACTCACTCAGGGAATCAAGGAATATGGGGAGTGCGTGGGAAAATGCAGTCAAAGCAAGATTTCAGGCTTGATTGTATTGAATGGCGGGGCAGGCTCGAGGGGCCAAATGGTCTACTCCTGCTCCTTGTTCATATGTCCTTATTTTGAGTGAGAATGATCCCAGAAATGTAAAGCTTGATGTATCCAGAGAAATTGAGGACTCTGGAGCTGCACTTGATGGTGTTTAGAAGGAAGAGAGGGGATTTCATTGAAACGTAGAGACTACTGAAAGGCCTGGATAGACTGGATGTGGGGAAGATGTTTCCATTAGTTAGAGAGAATCATAGAATCCTACAGTGTAGAAAGAGGCCATTCAGCCCATCACGTCTGCACTGCCCACAATTCCACCCAGACTCTACCCTCATAACCCTGTGCATTTACCCTAGTTAGTCTCCCCGATACCAAGGGGCAATTTAGCATGGCCAATCCACCGAACCCACACATCTTTGGACTGTGGGAAGAAACTGGAGCACCCGGAGGAAACCTACGCAGACATGGGAGGATATGCAAAATCCACACAGACTGTGACCCAAGCCGGGAATGGAAGCCAGGTCCTTGGCGCTGTGTGGCAGCAAATCATTGTGCCACCGAAACGAGGATCCAAGGGCACTGCCTCAGAGTAAAGGGATGACCCCTTAGAACCGAGATGAGGAGAAATTTCTTCAGCCAGAGGGTGGTCAATCTGAGGAATCCATTGCCATCAAAGGCTGTGGAGGCCAGGTCATTGAGTGTATTTAAGAAAAAGAGATAGGTTCTTGATTGGTAAGAGGATCAATGGTTGTGGAGAAAAGCTGGGAGAATGGGGTTGAGAAACTTATCAATCTTAATTGAATGACAGAGCAGACTCGATGGGCCGAATGGCCTAATTCTGCTCCAATGCCTTTTGATCTTATGAATGAACAAGGAGCTTATAATAATGTTGTTTTTCTTTAAGTGCAACAGTTACAGTCTACGGAGAACCATAGCACCGAGTTCAAAGGACCCGACAGCTCTCCCTCTGCATTCCTTGGGAAACAAGAATGCTGGCAGGTAGTAAAAGTGATAAAACATCATTTTATTCAGCTCCAGTGGCTGTTATCAGCCCTAAGGGCCTCATTACCATTCCTCATATGAGCGCCTCAGGGCCACTAACTACTGTGATGCCTGAATCAGAATGATGTTATTGCTTTGTTACCTTATGAAACGAATTGTTGCAAGTGAGAGATAATCAAAAAAAACGGGGGGCTCAGCTGTAAATCTGGGAATTGTCTGCTCCGTGGTTCTGCGTTAATATTGAGATAGTTTTGCCAAAGAGGAAGATGATTTGAACAGCGATCTGGACAGCACCGTGTTTCAACGTAAATTGGATGAGCTCTTTGTACTCAAGACATCGTCCAATTTGAACGATGTTGGATTCGCAGCAAAAAATCAGGCCATTCAGCCCGACTGGTGTGTGCTCCATATGGACCTACGCCCACCTTTAATCATAATATCCATACAGTGCAGAAGGGGGCCATTTGGCCCACCGAGCCTTCACTGAACAATCCCAACCAAACCCTATCCCTGTAAACCCCACCCAGTTACTCTGCGAATCCCCCTGACACTAAGGGACAATTTAGCATAGTCAATCAATCTAACCCACACATCTTCGGACTGAGGAAACCCATGCAGACACAGGGAGGACATGCAAACTCCACACAGACAGTGACCCCAAGTTGGAATCGGGCCCAGGTCCCTGGCGTTGTGAGGCAGCAGTACTAAACCACGCAATGTTGCACATTCATCAAGCCCTCTTAGAATGTGCTTCTATTTCTTTTCCACTCACGTACGTAGCTGGCTTTCTCTTCAGACTGTATTATAATGCTCTTAATATATGTTTTGCTTTATAAAATCTATCCTCGTTTCCTCTCCCTTCTCATTTTCTTTGCCACCATTCCTCTGGGAAGGCATTAGTCTCTGGTTGGCATGCAGTTTCAAAGATGCCAACAGCGTTTCACTCAATTAGCAATTTCTTACAAGTGGATGGGTCAATTGTTAATATTAAATCTGAGGCTGATGGATTACGGTTAACCAAAGGTATTAAGGGATATGCGACTAATGCATCTTTGAGAGAGTCGGCAAAGTCACAATGAGCCTAATGGTCTCCTTCTGTGCCTCATAATTGTTATGAATACTGTTGATGTCTTGTCCACTATATCATGTCTCAGTCACTGTCACCCAGTCCATATCAACTCTGCTGTTCACAGGATCTCGTTGTTAAGAGATTGATTGCTGGCTTTGCCAACATAACTCCGATGCATTTGTGCTCTAAAGGGAAGGAAATTGTGTTTTGTTTCCCCTTTAATGAGACTTGGACACTGCATGCAAAAATTAACATTGGTCACCTCTGTGTAAGTGATAAGAACATAAGAACATAAGAAATAGGAGCAGGAGTAGGCCATCTAGCCCTTCGAGCCTGCCCCGCCATTCAATAAGATCATGGCTGATCTGTCGCAGCTCAGTTCCACATTCCCGCCCTCCCCCCATAACCCTTAATCCCCTCTCTTATCAAAAACCCATCAACCCGCGTCTTAAGAATATTTAGCGAGGCAGCCTCCACCACTTCAACGGGCAGAGAATTCCAGAGATTCACCACCCTTTGAGTGAAGAAGTTCCTCCTCAACTCCGTTCTAAACCGCCCCCCTTTTATCTTGAGGCGATGGTGAATCAATGACTGATTTGCAGGGGCACTTCACTGGGCAGTTAAGAGTTCACAACATTACTCTATGTCTGAATCAAATATATGCCAGACAAGGCAATGGCAGCAGGTTCCCTTCCTCAAAAGGACATTAGTGAACCAAATGGCTTTTCACAAGAGCCTGGCCATCTCAAAGAAAAAAGATCAAAGAACAAAACAGCACGGGAAACAGGCCCTTCGGCCCAACAAGCCCGCGCCGCCATTTCAACATTGTGAGCGCCCTCTTCCACCTATGACCCTATTTCATAGTCACCATCACTAAGACACACTTTGTGATAACAGATTTATTTATTTAAGGGGAGGTGGTGGTGGCAAAGTGGTTCCAGGGAGCCAGGGTTCAAAGCCCACCTCAGCAGATGATGAAATTTGAATGGTTCGCACTGCTACCTCACAATGCCAGGGTTCAATTCCGACCTCGGGTCACTGCCTGTGTGAAGTTTGCACGTTCTCCCTGTGTCTGTGTGGGTTTCTTCCGGGTGCTCCGGTTTCTTCCCAAATTCCAAAGGTGTGTGGGTTATGTTGATTGGCCATGATAAATTGACCCTTAGTGTCAGGAAGATTAGTAGGGTCAATATCTGAGGTTAAGGGGATAGGGTCTGGGTGGGGTAGGGTAGGGTCTGTACTATAGGGATTCGCTGAGTCATCAGAGTTGCATCTGCAGTATTTTGCCTTTATCTAAGGACAGGAAGGACATGGGAACAACACACCCACCATGTTCCCTGAAGTCAAGCATCAAAGTGGCTTGGATATATATTGCCTGCTCCTTCATCAAAGCTGACTACACTATGGGAATTCTATGATTCTATAAAGTCTAATGATGACCATGAGCCAATTGTTGTGAAAACCCACCTGGTTCACTAATGTCCTTTAGGGAAGGAAATCTGCCGTCTTTACCTGGTTTGGCCGACATGCAACTCCAGAACCATAGCAAATTCCTCTGAGTGGCCGAGCAAACAACCCAGTTAAGGACAATTCGAGATAGGCAGTGACACCCACCCGCCATGAACTAATGAAAATAAAAATAATTTTACACTTCTGTAATGGCTTTGGGGGAATTTGAAGTCAAAACCCTCAATTATTAATCAAGCAACATCATCACTATCTTACTGTACCCTCTGAAATGTTTGGAGAAACACTTGTAGATGTTTGTAGGTAGGTTTCTGACAGACAGGGGAATTAAGGGTTATGGGGAGCAGGCCGGAAAGTGGAACTGATCCACTTCAGATCAGCCATAATCTTATTGAATGGCGGGGCAGGCTCGAAGGGGCTAGATGGCCTACTCCTGTTCCTATTTCTTAAGTTCTTATGAGAATCTTCCCATCAAGCTGATTATGTGATATCTAAATTTACTTTTATCCCCTTGGCCCTTATTTTTGTGTTTCTTCTTGACCAGGATCCCTTAGTGAGTCAGTGCTGTGTTGGAGAACAGTCTCGCTGGCCAATGATGCTCCCAAAGAGGTTTTAAAATGATATGTGTTGTATTTCTTGCTGGGGATTGTGCACTCAGGAAGTGTTATTATCATGGGAATGAAATATTATTATTGTGGGAATGAAAAGGGAACTTCACCAGTTTCAGCAAGCAAACTAAACTTCCACTAATGGTGCGTTAGTGGAAGAGCCATTCTCATTCCCCCAACCATAAGCACCAGCTATACATTCATTCTGTAAAAGTGTTTTCTCTCCTGTTGCTTCCAATTTTCTTCCCAGACTCTGCATGCTGTTCAGGGATTCTCCAACTATTACACCAACTATTACAAACACTTTCACTGTATTTACTCCATCGAAATCTGTGAATTTGAACACCTGAATCTTGGAGCCTTTAAGAACACAAAGAACAAAGAACAAAAAAAATTACAGCTCAAGGACAGGCCCTTCGACCCTCCAAGCCTGCACCGACCATGCTGCCCAACTTAACTAAAACCCCCTACCCTTCCGGGGTCCATATTCTTCTGTTCCCATCCTGTTCGTGTACTTGTCAAGATGCCCCTTAAAAGTCACGACCGTATCTGCTTCACTACCTCCCCTGGCAGCGAGTTCCAAGCACCCACCACCCTCTGTGTAAAAGATCTGCCTCGTACATCTTCTTTAAACCTTGCCCCTCGCACCTTAAACCTGTGCCCACTAGTAATTGACTCTTCCACCCTGGGAAAAAGCTTCTGACTATCCATTCTGTCCATGCCTCTCATAATCTTGTAGACTTCTATCAGGTCTCCCCTCAACCTCTGTCGTTCCAGTGAGAACAAACCAAGTTTCTCCAACCTCTCCGTGTAGCTAATGCCCTCCATACCAGGCAACATCCTGGTAAATCTTTTCTGTACCCTCTCCAAAGCCTCCACACCTTCTGGTAGTGTGGCGACCAGAATTGAACACTATATTCCAAGTGTGGCCTAAGTAAGGTTCTATAAAGCTTCAATATGACTTGCCAATTTTTAAACTCAATACCCCAGCCGATGAAGGCAAGCATGCCGTATGCCTTATTGATTACCTTCTCCACCTGCATTGCCACTTTCAGTGACTTGTGTACCCATACACCCAGATCCCTTTGCTTGTCAATAATCTTAAGGGTTCTGTCATTTACTGTATATTTCCTATCTGTATTAGGCCTTCCAAAATGCATTACCTCACATTTGTCCGGATTAAACTCCATCTGCCATCTCTCCGCCCAAGTCTCCAACTGATCTATATCCTGCTGTATCCTCTGATGGTCCTCATCACTGTCACAAATCCACCAACCTTTGTGTCGTCCGCAAACTGACTATTCAATCCAGTTACATTTTCCTCCAAATCGTTTCTATGTATTACAACCAACAAAGGTCCCAGCACTGATCCCTGAGGAACACCACTTGTCACAGCCCTCCATTCAGAAATGCACCCTTCCACTTCCACCCTCTGTCTCCTTTGACCGAGCCAGTTCTGTGTCCACCTTGCCAGCTCTGTGCCCGACAACCCGGGGGGGGGCTTCAACATCCTCTGGTCCTACCAGGGCTTCATCGATCGGGTCCCTGTTGGTGAAAACCATACATGATCCTCGCCAGTGAGGACCCTAGCCAACAAGAAGGTGAGCTCAAGTGAGCCCGGACCACAAGACGATCCAGGGGCTGAAGAAATTCCTCCTTATCTCGGTTCAAAAGGGTTGTCTCTTTACTTTAAGGTTGTGTCCTCGAATCCTAGTCTCTCTCACTACTGGAAATATCTTCCTCATGTCCACTCTATCCAGGCCTTTTAGTAAATGTGATAGTGTCTTGCGACTCATTAATTACATGTAAATTACCTGATGAATATTGAAATTGGCTTCAAGGGGCTGGCAGAATGAGGCTGGTAGCAGCACAAGAGGTGAAAACTTTGGGTGCGAACGTAACTTTTCATCCCTCGCCCGATCTTACCGGCTCGCCACGTCGATTGGCCAGTGTGACGAGCCGATATGATCAATCACCCCTCCCCCCGATTTTAATTTGTTTGTCGCAGTGAAAGTGTTAAAATGTGAAAGCTTGGCGTGTAATTCTTTGTGTTAGTCACTGGGAAATTAACAATTTAGAAGCTGATTAACAATGAGCAGTTTCTATGGGAATTGAAAGAAGAAACAGAGAAACTGGGGGAGTGCGGAAGAGAGTCAGTGCAGGATATGGAATGGCAAACAGCATTCTGCAGTTAGTTATAGGAATAGGCAAGCTTGTTGTAAGTGTCAGTGGAAAGTTCAGTGATGGAGAAAGCGAATGAAAACACAAGAAGAAAGCCAGAGATGGATCAAGTGAAGATGAAGTCTTCTCAAGCTCAGGCCTTTCTGTTGTAAACATAACTTTGTCTCTCCCTCTATCTATCCTTGACATCCCTGTATTTCCACAATGATGACAATCCTCAGCAGTAAAAAATAAATATATATCCATGGAAGTTCAAGTGATATACTGTAAGCCTGCACAGAGATATCATTAACATTATCATAAGCCTCCAAAGCAGTGCCTTCCATTTAACACATTGCACGATCGTAAAATTTCAAGAGTTGTTCAATAAATTGCATAGATGGCTGACAGTAATGCTGAAGGGAATGACGGCTGTATTTCAATCTGGTCTTAGAAAAGCTAATTTGTGTCGTCCACACGATAGATCGATGATTCTTTTCCACATCACAGATCTGCAACAGCTTAAAGGGAGATTGCCGAATGCTGCTGCCTCTCAAACCGTGCAATTTTTTTTCCCCCTTTTAGATTTCATAGTGGATTTCACAGGGCAGGCTGCCGCGGAGAAATGAGCTGGAGGTATGCAGGCCCTCGTTCTCTCACCACACTGCTCCCCTCAGTGGCTAAGGGAACTAGTGTTGGTTTGAAAGTCACTCAGGTGACTGCTGAATGGGGGAGGCTGTGATGGGTATTTACAGGTGGGCTGCCTGCAGGCTGGGCCGAGACAGATGGGCTCCTTGCTCGGCCTGTAGAGGTGTACTGTCGGCTGGGCCTGTACAGATGGGCTCCTTGCTCGGCCTGTAGAGGTGTACTGTCGGCTGGGCCTGTACAGATGGGCTCCTAGCTCGGCCTATAGATGTGTACTGTTGGCTGGACCTGTACAGATGGGCTCCTAGCTCGGCCTGTAGCGGTGTACTGTCAGCTGAGCCCATGCAGATGGGCTCCTTGCTCAGCTTGTCAAGGTGGGATGCTAGCTGGGCCTGTACAGGTAGGCTCCTTGCTCAGCCTACAGAAGTGGGCTGCCAGTTGGGCCTATACAGATGGCTCCTTGCTCAGCCTATGGAGGTGGGCTGCGGTTGGGCCTATACAGATGGCTCCTTGCTCAGCCTATGGAGGTGGGCTGCGGTTGGGCCTATACAGATGGGTTCTTGCTCAGCCTGTAGAGCTGTGCTGCCAGCTGGGCCTGTACGAGTGGGCTCCCTACTCAGCGTGCAGAGGTGTGCTGTTGGCTAAGGGCTTCCACGGATGAGCTCCTTGCTCAGCCTGTGGAAGTGGGCTGCTGGCTGGGCCTGTACACTTGGGTCTCCTGTTGGGTTTGTGGCAAAAGTTCAGACTGTTAAGGTGGTCTGTAGGTTCTTTCTGTTAAGGTGGGCCACACCTTGGGCCTGAAAGGCTGGACTGTGTGCTGGACTTCCAGGCATATATTTATTCAGCCTGCACAAGTGGACCATGAGCTTGACCTGTTCAAGTGTGCTGAGGACACTGAATTAAATTAGAAATAAACACCCTTTCTTCATCCTTTGATGGGCTTTGGACATTGCTAGCAAGGCCATGATTTGTTGCCTGTCCCTAACAGCCCTTGAACCGAATGGTTTGCTCAGCCGTTTCAGATTCCTAGCCCAGTAAGATTGCCACTATGCCATCATCTCCCCTGCATTATTAAGCATTCCATCAAAATAATATTTGCAGGGCTATGGGGAAAGAGCAGAGAAATGGGTCTAATTGAATCATTCTTTCAAAGTATTAACAAAGACATGGAATAGCCTCTATGTTGAATGATTCCATGCATTACTTGTTGGAATGTATTGACCATTGTAATGTAGGTAATTATACTGCGCTTACAATGTACCATGAACAGTTATGATCAGCTCATCTATTTTGGGGATGTCCTGAATTTAGCCACCTTGGCTAAGGAAAAAAGAAATTCCTTTGTTTTTAAACAGTGCCGTGGTATCTTTACCAACCATCTGAATAGGGATCTTGTGCTGCAAAGCTCCATCACGTCTTACACTGAACCTTCAATAGTCAGCTTCTAACTTTCAGACAAGTTGATGCTATTGATGGAGTCAGAGGTCGTGTTGTACCATCAGGTAAGAGTTTGCATCAGGACATAACAACATACCTTACAAGCATGTCATTACTTTTGAAGTGCAGATGCTGTTGTTATGTAGGTAAATATGTCTGTCAAACTACATGTAACCCCCACCATTTGGCATGGGCTTGCATAATCCTATTAATTGTCCTCGTTTGAGACAATTCACACCTCTTTAATCTGTGATTATCCCTCTCTCCACTTGCACTGTCTGTTCCTGTAAAGACGTGATGACCTATAAAAACTCGCATTCCAACCATTATCTTGCAATTGTGTCTTTGTCTATATACGCCGTGTTTGTGAAACCTACCTCTTAACTTGCTTCATGAAGGAACTGCGCTCCGTAAGCTTGTGATACCAAATAAACCTGTAGCACTTTAACCTGGTTTTGTGAGACTTCTTACTGTGTCCACCCCAGTTCAACACCATCAACTCCACATCCTAGGTAAATATGGCAGGTAATTTGCACACAGCAATATCCCACAAACAGCAGATGACTTAATAACCATATCAACCACTTTTGGTTAAGGAATGGATGTTTCTCAGAACATCATTGGAACATTTCTTCAACCAGTGCCCTGTTATATGTTACATGCCAAGGCAGGGGTTTCAGTACAGAAAGACAATCATCTTCAACATTGCAGTACATTCTCAGTGGTGCACTGGAATGTCAGCCTAAATATACATTTCTTGGATTGTAACAATAACTTACATTTCTTGCAAGCCTTGTTCATAATAAAACATCCCATGGGGCTTAACACGAACACTACAACAGCAACAACACTTCAAAAATGCTTCATTGGCCGCAAAATACTTTGGAACACCCAGAGGACGTGCAAAATTCTGTATAAATACAACTCTCCCTTTCTTTCTTCCTCCCTCCCTCCCTCTCATCCACCCAGATGCCAAGCCTACCATTTGAGTGAAGCTTCACAAGAATAATCCTTCTCTTCAGTTGGGGGAAGTAATTGAATGCCAAGGAGGTAGTGTACAAAGAATTTGGAGCGGTGTAAATTTGCTGAGCTTCCTGTACCTGTGCAGTGCTAAGCAGTGGTGCCTATTTGATGTGTCTGGCAGGAATGTCAAAGCAAGTCAGAATGAAGGCAAGGTGCCCTATGTCCACCCAGTTGTACCCACAAAGCTGCATCTGCAAAAGTGTCAAGGTTGCTCAAGGCATATTCCAGGAGAGAGAGAGACAGAGGAGTGATCCACATGGGATTTATAAGATTATGAAAGAAACATAGACTGGAACCACCTTGCCCACCCAGAATTAGGCCCAACAATAGAAATCTCCACTGATCTCGGGAAAGAACTTTCGGTCTCGCCTGAGTGAGGCCCTAAAATCCCACCCATAGAAACATAGGAACTAAAAGTAGGAGTAGGTCATCTAATCCATCCAATTCAATATCCCCCCATATTCCTTGATCCCTTTAGCCCCAAGGGCTATATCTAAATTCTTCTTGAAATCAGACAACATTTTGAACTTAGCTAAATCCTGTGGTAGTGAATTCCACAAATTCACCACCCTCTGGGTGAAGAGATTTCCCCTCACCTCAGTTCTGAAAAGTTTTCAAACTATGACACCTAGTTCCGGACTTACTACACTACCCAACAATTGGGAACATTAGGTACTAATAAATCCAATAGGAAATTCAGGAAAAACTTTATTTTTCTTAGACAATGGTTAGAATGTGGAATTTGTTGCTACAATGGGATAGCTGTGGCAAACAGCATAAATTCAGTTAAGAGAAAGCTATGGAATCACAAGAGAAAAAGGAATGGTGGGATAATACGATGGAGAGGGAAGAAGGTCTGTGTGGAGCACAAATATCAGCATGAACCAAAAGGGCAGAATGGACCGTTTCAGGTCTGTTTCAGGTCTGTGACTATCACATTATGCTATGGAACCCCAAACACTTGTGCTGGAACCTTTGCTGTTTGTAATACACATTAGCAACTTGGATGTGAATGTAGAAGGTGCAATTAGTAAGTTGCAGATGACACAAAAATTGGTGGTTTTGTTGAATTTCCAGTTCAACTGAAACCATTCAAAAGAGAATTAGACCGTTATCAGAAAGAGAGGAAAGTTTAGAGGTTATTTATTTGTCAAATTGGACTTACATTAACACTGCAATGCAGTTACTGTGAAAATCCCCGGTCGCCACATTCCAGTGCCTGTTTGGGTACACTGAGGGACAATTGAGCATGGACAATGCACCTCACCAGCACATCTTTCAGATTGTGGGAGGAAATCCAAAGATGTGCGGGTTAGGTTGATTGGCCATGCTAAAATTGCCCCTGAGTGTTCTGAGATGTGTAGGTTAAAGGGATTAACGGGTAAATGTGTAGGGATATGGGGATAGGACCTGGATGGGATTGTGGTTGGTTCAGACTTGATGGGCCAGGTGGCCTCTTTCTGCACTGTAAGGTTTCTATTACTATAACAGAAACCGGAGCTCCTGGAGGAAACCCGTGCAGACGCAAGGAGAATATGCGGACTCCGCACAGACAGTTACCCGAGCCAGGAATCAAACCTGAGTCCCTGGAGCTGTGAATATGCAGAAGGAGAAGGAGGAAGGGAGAAGGTACAAGGTGAATTGCTCTTTCAGAATCCCGGGTGCCGACACAGTGGGCCAAATGGCCTCCTTCTGCGCTGTGACAATTCTGTGATTGTGATTATTTGCAAAGTGTCTCACTGAGCTCTATCCTTCTTTCGAGCAACAGCGTGAATGACTTTCATTTGAAGTGGTTCTACTGGGGCATGAGCTAATTAATTGATATTAGAGACGTGATACTTCCTTTAAAGTTGTAGTGTGGGAAATTTACAGTATTGATAGCTGATCCCTCCAGCTTCAGTCTAATATCAGCTAGCGTCAGTTGGGACAACTTGGTAGTTATTGCTTCATTTAAGTAAAAGGCAAAAACTGCAGGATTGAAGCAACTGACATCACCTTTGCATCTTGATTCAATTTCAATTTTCCCCCACTTTTCTGCGGAAATATGTTTTGTATTTTGTAGTGCACATGGAAGGAATGTAGTTAGAAATTCTCCTGCACTGAATGATTTATAATTGAAACTGAACTACATAAATAACATTAGAAAGAATGAATTAGGTGTAAAAAATTTAATTAATAGGTCATTTGAGTGAAGTGACTGAACTAAAGAGAAAGACATATTTGTACAATAAATTTCACAACAATATTTAAACAGAATCTTCAATGTAATGAAACTTCAAAGGTATTCAGAGGCTCAAGAGCAATTTTTGTGCTCAACTTGCATTGTCTTGCGCTGTTCATTTCAATGTCTTGAATTTTTTTCCACGCATCAGTGCTCATCTGCAAGGAACCAGCATGGGAAAAGCCTGTGTGGCACTGTCCAGGTTGCTGCATATCTGTGTGTCTATGTGCACAGAATAAATGGAAGAGTGCTCATGATCTCAAGACTTCCCGAAAAACAGTCGCTGCTGTAATAGCAGCTTACAGAAACATAGAAGATAGGAGCAGGAAGAGGCCATTTGGCCCTTTGAGCCTACTCTGCCATTCATTACGATCGTGGCTACAGTGCACAGCAACTCCCATAGATAGGAATAGGGTGATGTTCAGCATATTGGATTTTTGTTGACATACAGTTGAGCCAATTTAACTGAGATTTTTGAAAAAGTAAGTATATATACTGATGAGGGTAACACAGTTGATGTGGTTTGCATGGATTTCAGTAAGACCTTCAGTGATATCCCACATAGAAGACTGGTCCAAAATGTTGGAGCCCTTGGGATCCAAGGCAAGTGGGCAACTTGGATTCAAAATTGGCTTATTAATAGGAGGCGAAGGGTAATGATAGAGAGCTGCTTTTGTGATTGGAAGCCTGTAAGCAGTGGTGTATCACAAGGATCAGTGCTAGAACCTTTGCTGTTTGTAATATGCATTAACAACGTGGATGTGAATATAGAAAGTGCAGTTTGTAAGTTGCAGATGACATGAAAATTGGTGGTGTTGTTGACAGTGAGGAGGATAGTCTTAAACTACAGGCTGATATTGATCAGCTGCTAAGTTTGGCGGAGCAATGGCAGATGGAATTTAATCCTGATAAGTGTAAGGTGAAGCATTTTGGGATGTCTAATAATGGTAGATTATGAATGGTGAGTCGCTTGGGAGCATTGAGGAAAAAAGAGACCTTGGTGTACAAGTCCATAGACCCCTGAAGGTGGCGACACTGGTAGATAGGGTGACGTAGAAGGCATACAGAATGCTTGCCTTCAATAGCCAGGACTTAGAATATAGGAACAGGGAGGCCTTGGTACAGCTTCATAAAACAATGGTTAGGTGACAGATGGAATACTGTGTGCAGCTTTGGTCGCCAAACTATAGGAAGGACATGATTGCACTGGAGAGGGTACAAAGGACATTCACCAGAATGTTGCCTGGGTGCAAAGTTTCAGCCAAGAAGAGAGACATGACAAATTGATCAGCTATCAGATGACCATAACCTAGTATAGCAGTGGATCATGGAGCATGTAATTGTTCACAGAATTGCATTAACAGAATCTTTAAAACATAGGTGACACAGCGATTAGCATTGCTGCCTCACAGTGCTGAGACTCGGGTTCAATTCCAGCCTTGGATGACTGTCTGTGTGGAGTTCTTGCCATGTTTGTGTAGGTTTCCTTCCACCAAAGTAGTGCTGGTTAGATGCATTGGCCATGCAAAATTACCCTGTAGTGCCTCAAGATGTATAGGTTAGGCGAATTAGCCATGGTAAATGCGCGGGGTTATGGAAATAGGGCCAGAGGGTCAGATTGCAATGCTCTTTCAGAGTGTTGGTATAGACACAATGGGTTGAATACCCTCCTTCTGCACTGTATGGATTCTATAGTTCTAGAATTCAACCAAAGTTAACAGGCTGGAATATTTAAAATATCTCAAAGAGATAAATAGGCATTTTATGAGAAAAAGTTTTGTTTTTAATTGTTACTGTATCCTTAAAGTTACAAAGACAATGCTCAGAATGGATCTAAATCCATTCCTTGCTTGCTCAAAAACAGCAAATCCAAAATCCAATTGAATCCAATGAATGGTCCCCACAAGAGAGACAGAGAACTTTCAATCTGACAAGATAAGGCATTGCACCCCCATCTTGGGCTTGATATGATGCTTGATCTTGGTAAAAAGACTGAGAAGTACCGCTGACAATGTAGCACTTTCTCAGCGCTGTGCATGTGTGTCAGCTTAAATTATGAGCTGAAAAAAAACTCAAATCCACAACCTCCTGACTGAGAGTTGTGGATGTTAGTTTGAGAGCAATTGTGAGCTGGTGGATTTTTTGGTGAAAAGTTTAGAAGTAAGCTTTGTCTGGAGGCCAGTCAGACTGCAAAGACAGAGAAGATGGGTGTGTGGGACTTGGTAGCAATGACAGTACAGGCAGCAGAGTTTTGGGTGTGTTCAATCTGGATGGTGGAAGATAGGAAGCTGTAGAGTTAAGAGTTAGAATAATTGAGTGAGGTAATTAAGCCACTGATGATGATTTGAATTTGATTTGATTTTGATTTACTGTTGTCACATGAATCGGGATACAGTGAAAAGTATTGTTTCTTGCATGCTAAACAAACAAAGCATACCAGACATAGAATACATAGGAAGGAAAGGAGAGGGTGCAGAATACCGTCATAGCTAGTGAATAGAGGAAGATTGACTTAATATAAAGTAAGTCTACTCAAAAGTCTGATGGCAGCAAGTAAGAAGCTGTTCTTGAGTCGGTTGATACGTGACCTCAGACCTTTGTACTTCTTTCATGATAGAAGAAGGTGGAAGGGTTTATATCCGAGATGTGTGGGGTCCTTGATTATACTGGCTGCTTTTTCAAAGCAACGAGAAGTGTAAACAGAGTCAATGGATGGGAGGCTGGTTTGCGTGTTGGACTGGGCTACTTTCATAACCCTTTGTAGTTCCTTGCGGTCTTGGGCAGAGCAGGAGCCATACCAAGCTGTGATACAACCAGAAAGAATGCTTTCTATGGTGCATCTGTAAAAATTGGTGGGAGCGAACATGTTAAATTTCCTTAGACTCCTGAGAACGTAGAGGTGTTGGTGGATCAAGGATGAGTTGAGTTATCTTGATTTGATTTAAGAACATAAGAACATAAGAAATAGGAGCAGGAGTAGGCCATCTAGCCCTTCGAGCCTGCCCCACCATTCAATAAGATCATGGCTGATCTGAAGTGGATCAGTTCCACTTTCCTGCTCTCTCCCCATAACCCTTAATTCCCTTGTCTATCAAAAACCTATCTACCCGTGACTTAAATATATTTAGCGAGGTAGCCTCCACCACTTCAACGGGCAGAGAATTCCAGAGATTCACCACCCTTTGAGTGAAGAAGTTCCTCCTCAACTCTGATCTAAACTGCACCCCCCACTTCTCTTGAGGCTGTGCCCTCTAGTCCTGCTATCCTTTCTAAGCAGGAAGAATCTCTCTATCTCTACCCTATCCATCCCTTTCATTATCTTATACGTCTCTACAAGATCCCCCCTCATCCTTCTAAACTCCAACGAATACAGACCTAGTCTATTTAGTCTCTCTTCATAGTCCAATCCCCTCATCTCCTGTATCAGCCTAGTGAACCTCCTCTGCACTCCCTCCAAGGCCAAAATATCCTTCTGCAAGTGCAGCAACCAAAATTGCACACAGTACTCCAGCTGCGGCCTCACCAGTACCCTGTACAGTTGCAACAAGACCTCCCTGCTTTTATATTCAATCCCCCTCGCTATAAAGGCCAACATTCCATTCGCCTTCTTGATCACCTGCTGCACCTGCAAGCTGGGTTTTTGCGATTCATGCACAAGGACCCCCAGGTCCCTCAGCACGGTAGCATGCTGCAGCTTTTCGCCTTTTAAATAATAATCCCTCCTACTATTATTTCTGCCAAAGTGGATAACCTCACACTTGCTAACATTATACTCCATCTGCCAGGTCCTCGCCCACTCACTCAGCCTATCCAGATCCCTCTGCAGACTTTCCACACCCTCCACGCAATTTGCTTTACCACTCATCTTCGTGTCATCAGCAAATTTCATCACCTCCTCCTCAGCCCCCTCCTCCAGATCATCTACATAAATGGTAAATAGTTGAGGCCCCAGCACCAATCCCTGCGGCACTCCACTAGTCACCATCTGCCAATCAGAATAGTACCCATTGATACCAACCGTTTCATTTTGTTTGGTTTACCATTTCGTTTGGCTTGATTTGATTTATTATTGTCACATGTATTAACATACAGTGAAAAGTATTATTTTTTGTGTGCTACACAGACAAAACATACCGTTCATAGCAAAGGAAATGAGAGAGTGCAGAATGTAGTGTTACAGTCATAGCTAGGGTGCAGAGAAAGATCAATTAATGCAAGGTAAGTCCAATCAAAAGTCTGACAGCAGCAGGGAAAAAGTTGTTCTTGAGTCAGGTGGTACAAGATCTCATACTTTTGTATCTTTTTCCAGATGAAAGAAGATGGAAGAGAGAATGTCCGGAGTGTGTGGGGTTCTTAATTATGCTGCCTGCTTTGCTGAGGCAGTGGGAAGTGTGGACAGAGCCAATGGATGGGAGGCTGGTTTGTGTGATGTATTGGCTACATTCATGACCTTTTGTAGTTCCTTGCGGTCTTGGGCAGAGCAGGAGCCCATACCAAACTGTGATACAACCAGAAAGAATGCTGTCTGTGGTGCATCTGTAAAACTAGTTACAGATGTATCTACTGTACTACAAATGTGGAAATATGCATTTTCAGTGATGGAGTCTCTATGCAGTCAAAAGCTCATCTTGAGGTCAAACACAAGACGAAAGTTAATTCAGTCTCTGACAGTTGCCAGGGAGAGAAATGGAACCGAAAGCACGAATGAGGGATTTGACCTGAGATATTCTAATCTATTTCCTTCGCATTGCAGCAGATGCTGCCTCTTCTGACCCATCTAAACCTCTAACTGTATTTCATCCTAAGTACAGGACTAACCTCTATATCTCGTCCTCACTTCTGTTCGTCACACAGCCAAGATCACAGAGGGCAGGGAGTGAATGTACACAATTAAAGCATGCACGCAAGCTGCATTATTGGCCCTCTCAATCACTACACCAAAAAAGATGAAGTGGCCTCATTAAGTAAACCTCTTCGCGAGGGATTGCGATATAAATTAAATTATGCCTTTCATCTTTAACCAACTCGGAAAATGGCACATCATTATTGGGTGATTATTGATCTGTTTACCTGCTCTTTTCAAGCCTAAAAATACTAGGAATGACACTGGAATGCATTTTTGTATTGTCAAGGAAGGTTCCCAGGAGGGAAATATCTTTCTGTGTGCTTGCAGTAATTGGGAAATGAGCACTTGCTCTCTGATAGATTGTGTACTTCTCAGGAAACGAATTGAAAATGAAAGATGATCAGCTTAACATTGCAATGCTGTGTGTGTGTATGTCGCTGTGGTGAAGTATTGGCTAGGCTCATCACCACATTCTTAGGAGCAAGGTATTTAACTACGCCAGATTCATCTACATCCTGAGGATAAGTCTAAAATTACTGGATTAAAGCAAATTACTGCGGATGCTGGAATCGGAAACCAAAAGGGAAGCTTTGACAAAGGGTCGCCTGGACTCGAAACACCAGCTCTTTTCTCTCCTTACAGGTGCTTCCAGACCTGCTGAGATTGTCCAGCATTTTCTCTTTTGGAGTCTAAAATTACTTGCAGCCCAGATTTATGAGAACCGCCTGGTTCATCTGTGAGAGCCCGTGTGAAGACTGAGAAAGGTCAGAGGCCAACAGAGGGCTGCGGCTCTCCATTGATTGGCAGTGTCACCAGGAAGTACTACGCCCATCTGAACCTCAAGAGGTTGAGAGATCCAGGCAGTACTAAGAAATGGCGGAGTGGGAGTCATAGGATGAGGGAATGATTGTGGGTTGTGAGCGGAAGGGGGGCGGGGGAGGCGAGGGAATCAGCATGGATCTGGCTCACAGTGGATCTCCTTGTAAAACAATAATGTGGCTTCTGTATTGGAAGATAGGATTATTGGAATGCAGTGTTAACTGGGAAGATGTGAGGCACATCTGACCTCAGGTGCATTGCATCCTCCATCTGTGGTCACGATTGACAGCAGTTTCCACCACCTTAAAGGTACATGTTGTACATCATCTCACAACATTTCCCGATGCCAGGTGCCTGGGTTAGGCACTGTGTCTTTGAGTGAGGGTTTTGCCCTCCCCATGAAAGCCTGCAAGCAAACTTATCAGGGTTTGTCATTTGGACTTCCGCATTCTTTCTTTTATCGGTGGGACATGGGAGCCGATGGCTGACCAGCATTTATTGCCCACCCCTGGTTTCCATTGAGAAGGCGGTGGTGAGCTGCCTTCTTAAACAATTAATGCAAGTGTTGTGGCTTGCTAGGCCATCTCAGAGAACAGTTGAGTCACATGTAGGCTAGAACAGCTAAGGACAGCAGATTACCTTCCCTAAGGGACATTAGTGAACCTGAAGGTTTTTCAGACAATCGACAATGGTTTTATGGACATCAGTAGATTCTTAATTCCAGATTTTTTTTACTGAATTCCAATTCCACCAGCTGCCGTACTGGAACTCGAACCTGGGTCCCCAGAATATTAGCTGAGTTTCTGGATTAATAGTCTAGTGATAATACCACTAGGTCATTGCCTAGTGAGTCCCTTTGGGTGAATACCAGCAGCAGTGGGATGAAAGCAGCAGGGGGTGAGGTATTAAGTAGGCAATAATTGTCCACTCAAGGTCCTCAATTGGTGCTGGGGCTGGAAGACCATCTGTGTGCCTTGCTGCCACAGACTTAATTGGACCCCCCTCTCCCTCACAGGAGGAGGGCATTAAATGTCACCCACTGTTTCATAGAACATAGAACATAGAACATAGAACATTACAGCGCAGGACAGGCCCTTCGGCCCACGATGTTGCGCCGACCAGTTACAAAAACAATGACCCACTAGCCTATACCAATCCCTATACCAATTTCAGATCTATTAACCCTCCATCAGAACTCATGAAAGAATTATAGACCTGAAATGGTAACACTGTTTTGTTCTCTGCACAGATGCTGCCTTTTTAGTTATTTCCAGCATTTTCTGTTTTTACTTCAGGGGTACTTAGCCATGGGAGGTTTGACTTACTTTGATTTATTATTGTCTCATGTATTGGGGTACAGTGAAAAATATTGTTTCTTGAGCACTATACAGACAAGGCATACTGTTCATAAAGAAGGAGAGGATGTAGAATGCAGTGTTACAGTCATAGCTAGGGTGTAGAGAAAGATCAACTTAATGTGAGGTAGGTCCATTCACAAGTCTGATGGCAGCAGGGAAGAAACAATTCTTGGGCGGGACTTTACGGTCTTACTGATCCTGAAACTGCAAAATCCTACCCGAGGTCAAAGGACCTTTCCATTTTGGCCCTTTGCCCCCTCCGATTCCCGTGGTGGGTGGGGCAGTAAAATTCCAGCCTTTGAGTCAGTTGGTACATGACCTCAGACTTTTGTACCTTTTTCCTGGCAGAAGAAGGTAGAAGAGAGAATGTCTCCTTAGTTCCCGAGGAAATGGGAATTGTAGATGGAGTCAATGGATGGGAGGTTGGTTTGCGTAGTGGACTGGGCACTTGAAAAATCTAGTTCATGAAAGTTGCAATCAAAATGCAAGTCTTCATTTACTTTCATTTAGAAAGTGCCTTGTTCTAAACTTTATTGCTCCAAGGTAAATGACCTCACAGCGACTTATATTAAAATTTGTTATCCACAGCTTTGCTCATTCACTCAACCTGTTAATATCTCTTAGTAATTTTACCCTTTCATCTACACTGCTTATACTGCTATCTATCTTTGTGTCATGAGCAAACTTGGATATATGGCTCTCAAATTTGTCTTCTAAATCATTAATATATTCAGTGAGTAGTTGGGTTCCCAGTATTGATCCTTATGGGGAGCATACTCTTCTCTGGAAGACATTTAAGGACAGACACTACATTGTTTCCGATTTTCAAACAAACTCTTGTTATTGTCCCTTCAGGGACAGATAACTTTTAAAAAGAGTAGTTTCCCTGCAACCAACAGAAGGAACCAAAGGACAGGATTCCACATTTTTAAGACTTTTTCTATACCTACCTAAACTAAACATAAATCAAATATTAATGAATTGGTGACCATTGCAGCAAAATAAACAGGAAGGTAAGTTTCACATTCACTAACACGAAATCTATTTTGACAACACCACACTTCTGGCCAATATATAGAATCAAAGGAATAGTCCCATTGTCACTTTGAGCTCTCTTCTGCCACACTAGATCGAAACTTTCAGTGTCCTTCAACAATCGTTCTACTTAGCCTGATTTTTCCTGGATACAGTTACCATCTAAAGACATTCCTTAGAGACCCTCCAGTGCAAAAATCCGTTTTTTTTTCCCTTTCTTTTGAACAGAAACCAAACTCCCCCCAGCAACCTGCTTGGCCATTAAAACAAAAAAAAAACAGTCCACTTGTTCCTTCACATCTATAGCTTCTCTGCCCTGTCTCTCAAAGTACAGTGGTTATTTTTCTGTAAGAGAATGCAAAGAGGTTGTAAAACAGCTGGTCCTACCCACCTCAGTGAGCTTCGATTTGATTTGATTTGATTTATTAGCGTCACATATATTAGCATACAGTGAAAAATATTGTTTCTTGTGCGCTATACAGACAAAGCGTACCATTCACAGAGGAGGAAGCCATAGTGTTATAGTCATAGCTGGGTTCTGGTTTTGAGTTTCTCTTCCCATGTCAACCAGGTGTCACGGGCATGTCTCCAAGCAGAAGTATTTATCTGGAAATCCCTGTTTTACTTTGAGTCAAAGCTACATTTTAAAACATAACCATCTGGTAAAGTTCAGCATTTGAACAAGTACGCCACTACAGTAACTAACTTCATTAGTAAGTGTGCAGGAAACTGTGTGCCAGAGAAGCAATTCCATGTGTGCAATCGATTCAAAGGCAGCTTCTTCCCTGCTGCCATCAGACTTTTGAATGGACCGACCTCGCATGAAGTTGACCTTTCCCTATACCCTAGCTGTGACTGTAATACTACATTTTGCACTCTCTCGTTTCCTTCTCCATGCTTCTTTCTGTATGATGTGCATGAAGCAATAATTTCCATTGTACACTAAAACATATGACAACAATAACTAAAATCAAATCAAAATAATTTTGGATGTTCTGAATTCATAGTTACTGAGGTCATAGAGGTTTTACAGCATAGAAACAAGCCCTTCGGCTCAACTTGTCCATGCTGTCCTTTTTTAACTAGGCTAGCCCCAATTATATGATTTGGCCCTCTTTTGGCCCATATCCCTCTGTACTCATCTTACACATGTAACTGTTTAAATGTGTTTAAAAGAAAAAATTGTGCCTGCCTCTACAACTGGCACCTTGTTCTAGACACTTACTACCCTCTGTGTGAAAAAATAGCCCCTCCGGATCCTTTTGCAGCTCTTTCCACTCACCTTGAACTTATGCCTCTAGTTTTAGACTCCCTAATATTTGGGAAAAGATGTCGGCTTTCTAACTGTTCTCTGCCCCTCATTATTTTATAGACCTCTATAAAATCATCCTGAAGCCTCCTACGCTCCAGGTAAAAAAGTCCCAGTCTATCCAGCTTCTCCTTGTAATTCAAACCGTCCAGTCCTGGTAGCATCCCCAGTAAATGTTTTCCGCACTCTTTCTGGTTTAATAACATCCTTTCTATGATAGGGTGACCAGATTCTCAACTTCTTGGCTCACGCATAAAGAATATGCATTTGAATGAGACTCCATTGGATTGCCATTACTTGTGAGGCTGCCTGCCTCAATTGTTATGATCTTCTGAACAAGTGGGAAGACAAATAGAAAGAGAAAAAAAATCATTATATTGAAAGCAAATTAAGAGAACAAACACTTGTAAAGAAAGGGAAAAGTGAAACTCATTCTGGCACATGTACAAATGATGTCAATGATTTATTCCTTGCTTATTATTGATTGTTCAATGCCATATATTCTCATCATCTTAAAATTGGTAGATGATTTTGTATTGGCTGCAAGGTTGAGAATTTAAACTTTAACGCCTTTTTGATTAAGCAAGTAAAAAGAAATTAAAATATTCCCTGTTTTTTAAATCTTTTTAATTAGATCCCAGCTCAAGAAATCTAATTAAAATATTAATAAAAACAGCCAATGAAAAACAGTCTCATTTATCAATTCCTAAGTAGGAAAACGTAGACATGGAAGAAATTGGAGACCATCACAACCAATAAACGGCAATTAAATCTTTTTTTTTCCCTTTTCATTTCCTTCCTCTCCTGAATGCAATGACCTCAGTGATGGGGCGTGGTTGGATTTATTAAACAGCGCAGTGCAGAAGGAGGCCATTTGGCCATCTAAGCTGTGCCAGCTCTTTGGAAGAAATATCTGGTTACTCCCACTTCTGCTGTCTCCACGCGCTGCTGATCTTTTTCCCCCTTTTCAATATTTATCCAGTTTCCTTTTCATAGAATAGAATCTTCATAGAACTCCTACAGTGCTGAAGGAGGCCATTTGGCCCATCGAGCCTGCACCAACACATCTTTTATTGAAATTAATCTTACACAGTCCCTCTCCCCATAACCCCACAACTCCTTTTGTAAAGGCTCTAATTGAATCTGCATCCAAATTCTAACCATTTGTTCAATTAAAAAAGGATTTCATTCATGTCAGTTGAGGGTGTTTTTTTTGTCAACGACCTCCAATCTGGTTGTCAACTCCTCAGCCACTCCAAACCATTTCTATTTATTTACTTGATAAACATCAAAGAATAAAGAAAGTTACGGCACAGGATCAGGCTCTCCAAACTTACACCAACCATGCTGCTCATCTGAAGTAAAGCCCCCGACCCTTCCTGGCACCATATCCCTCTATTCCCATCCTATTCATGTATTTGTCCAGATGCCTCTTAAAAGTCACTATCGTATCTACTTCCATCACCTCCCCTGGCAATGAGTTCCAGGCACCCAACAAATTCTGTGTAAAAAACTTGCCTCATACATCTCCTTTAAACCTTGCCCCTCGCACCTTAAACCTATGCCCCCAAGTAATTGAAACTTCCATCTGGGAAAAAGTTTCTGTCCATGCCCCTCATAATCTTGTAGACTGCTATCAGGTCATCCCTCACCCTTTGTCACTCCAGTGAGAACAAACTAGGTTTCTCCAACCTCTCCTCATAGCTAATGCCCTCCATACCAGTTAATATCCAGGTAATTTTTTTTCTGTACCCGGTCCGAAGCCTCCACATCCTCTGGGTAGTGTAGCGAACAGAATTGAACACTATATTCCAAATGTGACCTAAGTAAGATTCTATACAGCTGCAACGTGACTTGTCAATTTTTATACGCAATGTCCCAGCTGATGAAGGCAAGCATGCCGTATGCTTTCTTGGCTACCATCTCCGCCTGCATTGCCACTTTCAGTACCTGTATATTTGCACATCCAGATCCCTCTGCCTATCAGCAGTCTTAAGAGTTCTGCCCTTTACTGTATATTTCCCATCTCTATTAGACCTTTCAAAATGCATTACCCTCTCCAAAGCCTCCACATCTTTCTGGTAGTGTGGCTATCAATACTGAACACTATATTCCAAGTGCGGCCTAAGTAAAGTTCTACAAATTTGCAACATGTCTGGGCAATTTTTAAACTCAACGCCCTGGCCAATGAAGGCAAGCATGGGGTATAGGGCAGTGCCAAGGGAGCAGGGCACATGGGGGGCTAGGAAGCAGAGTCTGATGGCGGGGAGGCAAAGCCTGGGGGGAAATTGGTGGGGAGGTGAGGTGGTGGGGGGGGGGGGGTGCCCAGCGCCAATCTGCACTGGGATCAGTGGGGGAAGGAGGGTGGTCAGCGATCAGGTCGAGCTGGGAGTGAGGTGGGTGGGACTCAACCAGGGGGGTGCTGGTCAGCCTGCTGGGGGGGGAGTCGGCACTGTGGGGGAGGGGGTCAGGACTGCAAGGAATGTGGTAACTGTCAGTGGGGGGAATTGGCGGGGGAGGTGGGGGGTGGGGGGGGTGGGGTTGGGGCTGGACATGGGAATGGCCGGGGGTGGGGGGGATGTGGTGGCCAGGGATTGGGGCATGAGAGGGGGTTGAGAGCAGGTGTTGTGGGTGTCACAGGGCTGGCCAGTGAATCAAGCTGGCTAGCAATTGGGAGGTCATCAGTGTGGGGTCGCTGCGCATGTGCTAATCTCAGTGTTGACAGAACAGCACATGCGCAATGGCCCACTCAATGCACTGATTCCGGCCTCTCCAGCGAGGATAGGCTCTGTCCCACTCCCCCCAACCCCTGCAATATTAATGCTAGTGACCTCTGCAGTACACAGAGTGTGGGAGGTTCCTCTCCGAACTCCCACTGAAAAAAATCAGCGTGAATTACTTTAGTTTTCACGCACGTTCGGCACTCAAAGTTTTTTTGGGAGAGTTCCCAGCAGCGTTGGAGGAATTGAGTTCCCATGAGCAATAAAGTTTGTTTATCTCTCTTAAATCTTCAGCCTGCGAAGCGTCGGGGAGATCCTTTCTGGAGTGACACCTGAATATCTATTTGACTCTTTGGGCCCGATTTTTCCATTTTGATTCTAAATGCTAAATCTGGGCGTGATTCAGATCCGGCTTGGAAACCTGTTCTCAGGCTCCCTCACACACACACTCAGCCTGAAAAAAAGTCATGAGCCTGAATCACGCCCAAAACGCGATAGCTCCGATCGATGTCTTCCACTGCACATGCGCAGTAAAAAAAAGTGACAAATGCTCACCTGTCACATCGTTCTGCAGGAAGCAGGAGTGACGGCCTCCACAGACATCACCCCAGCTCGCAACATAACTGACCCCCTGATCCACCCATCCCCCCGCTACCCAGACCAATCACAGCCCCCTGCCCAACTTTTCCCTCATCGATCATCCACAGAGTGGCAGCAGATCCCTCCTGTTCCCCACCCCCCCAAACCCCAGCCCCCACCCCCGTTCCCCCACCAGAGATCCATCTGCCCCCACCACCACCTCCACCACTGAATGATCTGGCCTCCCTCCTCTTCCCCCCCCCCCCCAACCACCAGAGATATATCCGGCCCCCCTCCTTACCCCCCCCCCCCACCCAACCAGAGATTGATCTGGCCTCCCTCCTCTTCCTCCCCCACCACAGAATGATCGGGTCTTCCTCCTCCTCCGACCCCCCCCCCCCCTCCCCAACAGGCAATGGTCTGTCCTGCTTCCCCACCTCCACCCCCACCACCAATGACCTGAGTCAGGGAGCCGCCGGAGGCTCTGAACTTACCTCTTCAGAAGCTGGAACGCCCGAAACAGGCTTTTGCCGAGCATATCTGTTTCGTGCCAAAGCTAGACGGGTGAACGCGATGGCGAAGGGGGAGGTGCCGGTAAGTTTGGGCGTCCAACCCATTAAGTCAATTTAAATGCATGGAAATGTATTTAAGTTGACGTTGCACCCGTTTCGGGTGCGGTCCCAATCGCGTCCGTTTTTGGGCCTTGGTATTGGGGGAATCTGCAAGGATGCGGGCATAAATCGCGCTATTTGCCTCACGCCCAACTTTACCTAGTTTCCGCACCTGAAAATGGGCGCAACGCAATGGTAAAATCGGACACTTTTTCTCTGAGTGAGGGATGAGATCACTAACTGGGTGACATGTCGAGTCTATCTCAAAAAGGCCAGCAGAAGTCCTCGCCACATTTATCATGTTCATTGCGACCAGGTAGACAAGACCTTGATTTAATTCCTCATCTGAAGAATAGATCACTCAGCAGTTAATTATTAACCTATTCTAAGCACTCAGTAAGTAGAACCAAATGTAAATTAGATGTTCAAACCTCTACAAAGATTTACAATTTGAGCAGACAAGCGAGGACATGGGAAGAGATGAGATAATTGAAAAGTTGAGCCAAGGCTCATGTAAATTTAATTTAGCTCATTACAGAACTCAAAATTAGTTACTTTCTCCGAAACCTGCGACTCACTCTTCTAATTGACGCGCCTCAACTCGCCACACACACACAGAGAGGTTGTTTAAAGAGATAAAAATCACGTCCCCATCACACCGTTTCTGCCAGATTGCACAAATTTGCTGTCCAAAAGATTAATTTAAGCTTCTCATTCTCACGTTTAACTCTTCCTTTCTTTGTGCTCTCCTCCACTTTGATAGCTTTGCATTCGCTCTCAGTCCATTTCTTAATTCCCCACCTTATAAGATGGTCAGAGGGTTAGATAGGGTGGACAGTGAGGGCCTTTTTCCTCAGAGGGTGATGGCTAACATGAGGGGACATAGCTCTAAACTAAGGGGTGGTAATTATAGGACGGATGTCAGAGGTAGGTTCTTTACTCAGAGGGTAGTAAGGGCGTGGAATGCCCTACCTGCAGCAGTTGGGAATTCGCCAACTTTAAGGGCGTTCAAATGGTCAGTGGATAGGCATATGGATAACATTGGAATAGTTTAGGTTAGAGGGTCATTAGATTGGTTCCACTGGTCGGCGCAACATCGAGGGCCGAAGGGCCTGTGCTGCGATGTAATGTTCTATGTTCTATTACCTTCAAGGTTGAAAAAAAGATAGCACCAGAATGTGGTGTCTTTTTACGAGCTGTCCCCACCTGTCCCTCTAATTCCAGCTTTTATTCTCGTCCAAAGCTCTTAAAATTCAACTCAGATTTTTTTTCTTCACCTTATCTGTAACTGCAACACTACATTCTGCACCCTATCCCTTCCTTCTCTTCTATGTACTCTAAGAACGGTATGCTTTGTCTGTGTAGTGTGCAAGGATTTTCACTGTATACTGATACCTGTGACAATAATAAATTAAATCAAATCAATCAAATCAAGTCATATCAAGGTAGAGGTAAGATGGCACTATTATGAAGAAAAATGGGAATTTTCCCTGGGTAACATTTAATCTTCAGCTAACATCCCTTAAAAAATGATTATCTGGCCATTATCACATTGCTGTTTCTACTTTAGCAACAGTGACCAAGTCTTAAAAGTACTGCATTGGCCTGGATTTTCACCCAGTCAGGGTGACCCTTTAAAAATGGCTATAAGGAGCCAACTCTGGAGATCTCGACCTCTGTTCCCAGGCTCTCTGATTGTGGGGAATACCTTTCAAGGGTGCAGGCTGTTTTCTGCCACAAATGAGAATCCAGCACTCCTGACCTGTCCAGCTGTATGACAGCGATAAGGGTGACCTATTCCCATGCAATTTTCACAGAGTTAGATCAGGGTTTTAAAGAGCCATCATTGATGGCCCTACAGAGGAATCGTGATCCTGAGGTTGGATGAGAGGACCTTTTAAAAGACAAGTTGAAGAGCTCGTCCTTCTGCCCCTCCACCCATTCCCTATGGTTCCCTTGCCCCGTCAAATATTGACACACTACCTCAAACCAATGGATTCCATAGTGACAGTAGGGTATGTTTTAAAAAAGGCTTTAAAAAAGTAATTCATTCATAACTTCCCCGATTTAAAAAAAAGTAATTTCACTACGAGCTAATAAAATGTAAATCATCTGGACCCTTTAAAGTTTTTCAAACTGGGAGGGGGGGATCGTGACCTGCACGTGAGTCATGGGGATGTTGAAAATGAATCGCTGGGTTTCGTGTTTAGAGAATAGTGGGATGTTCTGTGGTTCTGTTCAACACATCGTGAGATGTGTTCACCATCAAAAGTCACCTGACCTATCTTCTTTCATGTCGCTGCTTTGTCACTGCTCTCTCCTTCTTCAAGCAGTCTCTTTGTGGGCAATGATTTTTGACTTCTGATATCCATAGAATCATAAAATCCCAACAGTACTGATGGACGCCATTCAGCCCACCGAGTATGAACTGACCATAATCATAAGAACATAAGAACATAAGAAATAGGAGCAGGAGTAGGCCATCTAGCCCTTCGAGCCTGCCCCGCCATTCAATAAGATCATGGCTGACCTGAAGTGGATCAGTTCCACTTTCCCGCCTTCTCCCCATAACCCTTAATCCCCTTAATCCACCCAGGCCTATCCCCACAACTCCACATATTTACCCTGCTAATTCCTCCGCTATTTAGGTCAATTTAACCTGGCCAATCAACCTAACCCACTCATCTTTTGACTATAGGAAGAGACCAGAGCACTCAGAGGAAATCCACGCTGATACGGCGAGAATGTGCAAACTCCAAACAGACAGTCACCTGAGGCCAGAATCGAACCCGGGTCCTTGGCGCTGTGCTAACCACTGTGCTACTGTACTGCCTTCTTCATTTCTTTATCACTATGCCTGACTCAGTAGTCAGTCACCATCCATTGCCCTCTAAAGCTGCTCTCTGCACTTAAATATAGCCAAAAGAATAACTTCATTTATCTTATGAATATATCTTATCTTCTAAGCATTTGTGTCTGCAATATTTAGGTTCAAGGGCTTGTAACTATGCCTGAGATTTTGAACCCACATTTTCTGTGGACGCAAATTGTGACATGAGAGCAAAATCTCACAAGAGACCAAAAGCACAGTTCTCGCTGGTGTGATCTTGTGGTGTGATCATCTCTGAGGTTTTAGTTCAGATAGGTAGCATGGTCGGGGCAGGCCTGGAGGGCCAAAGGGCCTGTTCCTAACCTGGACATTTTTTTTGTTCTTTGTTCTATTCCATAGTGCGGGAATAAAGTGATGGGCTAAAAATTCATCTGAAGGCCATGATGAATATTCTTGTCAAGGTATTGATCTCATTGTTCTTACAGGAATGAAGCTCCCTTTCTGTCATCCCATAAGGTATCCCCACTTCTCTCAGGGTAATTAGCAACAAAAACAGGGTAGATGATGAGAACAATATTTGTATCCGGCCCATTATTGTGATGCTTTGATTGGTGATGTGGTGAGAGCAGATTCGAAAGATGTGTGGGTCAGGTTGATTGGCCATGATAAATTGCCCCTTCATGTCGGGGGATTAGCAGGGTAAATATATGGAGTTACAGGGATTAGGCCTGAGTGGGATTGTTGTCGGTGCAGACTGATGAGCCAAATTCTTCTGAACTGTAACGACATTTTGCATGGTCGGTGCAGGCTTGGAGGGCCAAAGGACCTGTTCCTGTGCTGTAATATTTCTTTGTTCTTTGATTCAATGGATCCTATCATAGTAACTTTAGAAGGAAATTGGATGAATAGTTGTAAAAGAAACAGCAGGTGAGTGGGACTATTTTCAAAGAAATTGGAGGGATTGATTTATTTGATTTATTATTGTCACGTGTATTGGGAGACAGCGAAAAGTATTATTTTGTGCGCGCTATACAGATAAAGCATACTGTTCACAGAGTACATCAGGGAGAAGGAAAGGAGAGGGTGCAGAATGCAGAGAATCTTACTTTTGGCCTCTTGTGAGATTTTGCTCCCATGTCACCATTTTCACCCACAGAAAATGTAGGTGCAAAATCCCAGGCGTCGTTACACTATCGTGCTGCAGTCCATAGCCAGGATGTACAGAGAGATCTAAATAATATAAAGTAGGTCCATTCAAAAGTCTGATGGCAGCAGGGTAGAGGCTGTTCTTGACGCTTGTGATCTCAGACTTCAGTATCCTTTTCCTGACATAAGAAGGTGGAAAAGAGAATTTTCAGTGTGTGTGGGGTCCTTGATTTTTCTGGCTGCTTTTCTGAGGCAGCAGGATTTGTAGAGGGAGTCAATGGGTGGGAGGCCGGTTTGCGTGATGGACTGGGCTACGTTCACAACCTTTTGTAGTTTTTTGTGGTCTTGGACAGAGCAGTAGCCATACCAAGCTGTGATACAACCAGAAAGAATGCTTTCTGTGGTGAATCTGTAATGGTCTCTGTAACTCGTTGAGTGAATGAGGAGGGGAAAATTGGCCATCGATGCCTCTGACCTGGATGATGCAGAAATAATCGGGCAAAGCCACTATTTCAGGCTGAAAGTCTTCTGCACTTTTGGAATTGGACATTTAAATCCCACACTGTGTTGTGAATGCATAACGGTGGCACGGTGGCACGGTGGCACAGTTGTTAGCACTGCTGCCTCACAGCATGAGGGACTCAGTTAACTTCTGATCTTGAGTGACCGTCATGTGAAGTTTGCACATTTTCCACATATCTGCATGGGTTTTCTCTGGGTGCTCCAGTTTCCTCCTGCTATCCCAAAGATGCGCTGGTTAAGTCGATTGGCCATGCTAAATTGTCACCTATTGTCAGGGAGACTAGCAAGGTAAATACATGGGATTTACGGGAATAGGGACTGAGTGGGATTGTAGTTGATGCAGGCTTGATGGGCTAAATGGCCTCCTTCTGCACTGTAGGGATTCTAAGTGAAGAGAAAAGCAGGCATCTATCACTAGGTTCGACATGGAGAAGCTCAGTGACCTCTGTATCCTTGGTTGCAGTTGGGATTTTAACTTCCTCTCCTAATGGTTCAACTCACAATGGAATTTGGTTCCACAAGCTATGACCGTGGTTCAATGTCTCTTCAAAGTGGACATGCATTATCTATGAACCTAGACATTGAGAGTCAGTAGGTGAGATAACTGAGTGCTGTATCATTACCGTGCCAAACTCAAGCTTGTAGATTAAGCTAAGATACAGACTAACCTTAATCTTACTGAATGGCAGAATGATAATGAAGAACTAAATGACCTATTCTTGTTCCTATGCTCCTCAGTCTGGTCTGCAGTGCAAATCTGGACAATTTACTTTCTTTCCTCATCTGGGGATATTGGGGATGAATTGTAATGAAGGTATACACATCCTGAGTGGACAGGTAACTCAGCACAGGCCTTGTCTATATAGTGTGCAAAAAACAATACTTTTCTCTGTCTCCCAATGCATGTGACAATAATAAATCAAATCAATGTCTCCAATTTCTTTGAAAGTAGTCCCACTCACCTGCTGTTTACAATTATTGATCCACTTTCTTTCTAAAGATACAATCATAGAATCCCTTTGTGACTTACTAGACTAATGAACGTACCAATTGTGGCCCTTAATTGAGCAGAAGGAATTGTAGGACTTAATGCAGTACATGTAGAAAATAAGGAAAGGTTTCATTTTGAGTACCTGTCATACCTTTAGGTCATAGCAAAATGCTTTGCATTCAATGCCGTACCTTTGAAGGGTAATCATTGTAATAAGACAGGAAACAGCTGCTAATTTGTACACAGCAAGATCCAACAATCAGAATTACCTGAAAAACCAGATTCACACATTGTTTAGTGGATTAATATTGACCAGATCACCAAAGAGAACCTGATAAGGTAAAAAGATACAATTTTTTTTGTCACTTTGTTGCTTGTTTTTCAGTTCATTTATTAGTGTCACGAGTAGACTTACATTAACACTGCAATGAAGTTACTGTGAAAATCCCCTACTCGCCACACTCCAGTGGGGAGAAATTTCTTCATCCAGTAGGCGGTGAATGTGTGGAATTCACTACCGCAGACTGTAGTTGAGGCCAGGATGTTGCGTGATTTGAAGAAAAAATTATGACATGGTGTTGGACTGAGGTAGACACAGTAAGAGGTTTCACAACACCAGGTTAAAATCCAACAGGTTTATTTGGAATCACAAGCTTTTGGAGCACCGTTTGAAAATACTGGGTATAGCTCTTGAGGCTAAAGGGATGGAAGGATATGGGGAGAAGGGGGGAATCAGGATATTGAATTTGATGATCAGCCATGATGAAAATGAATGGCAGAGCAGGCTCAAAGGGCCAAATGGCCTACACCTGTTTCTAGGTTCTATATCTGACTGAATTTCCAACTGGATGTCTCTTTGTATAGCTCTAGGTCAAGATGTGTCCACTAACATGCCTGCGAAGCACTTTGGGATGTCTCACTGCATCGAAGGTGCCATAACTGCTGGTTTAATGTGGAGAGTTTTGAGATCATTTCTCATAGAAGTGATCATGTGCTGTATAAATAAAAGCCTTTCTTTCCTGTCTCTGCTATTTCTGTGCACTCCCGTCTATGCTGATGTGTGAGGCCAGCTGGTGGTATCATAACAGTGATGTTTTAGTGAATGTAGCGTTAATAATTGTGGTGCAGGTGGTGAAGGCTATTAGCATATTAAATTACTGGTTGGATATTAAGAATAATTAGCTTGGCCTTGTCCTCTCTGTCCCTCCAATAAGTGTTCATAATGGCAGTTCAGAATGATTTGTGCTGTGTCTTTGACATGTGTTGGCTTACCCTGCATATCAGAATAACACAGATACTGATGTATAACATCCAGGAGGCTGTTTCTTACTGATGACTGCAGAGAAGACATGGGATTCATAGGAAGGTGGATGCCTGCAAAGACTGCCTGTGGAATCAATCCCAAGGGAATTTTATTTCTTTCATCCCAGAACTCCCTAGGCATTTAATCACTGTTCCTCTGCTGTCAAATGTCCCCTTATCTCACCTTGTAGGAATGTGCTGATGCGTATTGGCATTGTAGCTGCTCGGCACTGACTGAAGGAGCTCAACAGCAATAACAGTTTTGTACCGTGATTTCAGCAATTTGCACCAGACCTAGGGTGGCACGGTGGCACAGTGGTTAGCACTGCTGCCTCGCAGTGCCAGGGAGCCGGGTTCAATTCTGGCCTCGGGTCACTGTCCGTGTGGAGTTTGCACATTCTCCTCGTGTCTGCGCGGGTTTCCTCCAGGTGCTCCGGTTTTCTCCCACAGTCCGAAGATGTGTGGGTTAGGTTGGCTGGTCATGATAATTGACCCTAGTGTCAGGAGAAGAGCAAAGGCAAAGAAGGAGGGTTCTGGAGATAGGGCCTGGGAGGGATTGTGGTCGGTGTAGACTCGATGGGCCGAATGGCCTCCTTCTGCAGTGTAGGGATTCTATAGTTCTAAGTCTATAAATGTTCAGTCTGTCTCTGCCAAATAGATGATGTGGAGATGCCAGCGTTGGACTGGGGTAGACACAGTAAGAAGTCTCACAACACCAGGTTAAAGTCCAACCAATTTATTTGATAGTAAACCCACAAGCTTTCGGGGTTTGCCCCTTCGTCAGGTGAATGGAGATTTCTGGCCTCAGACAGACCATGTAACAGCACACACAGTTTACAGATTATTGATTAGAATGTGAGTCTTTACAACTAACCTGCTATTCAAGTCTTTAAGATGGAGACAATGTGCTAATGCTCTTTCCACTCACATTGTCAGCATCTTTAAGACTTGAATAGCAGGTTGGTTGTAAAGACTTGCATTCTAATCAATAATCTGTAAACTGTGTGTGCTGTTATATGCTCTGTCTGAGGCCAGAACTCTCCATTCACCTGACAAAGGGGCAAACCCCAAAAGCTTGTGAGTTTACTATCAAATAAATTGGTTGGACTTTAACCGGGTGTTGTCAGACTTCTTACTCTGCCAAAGAGCACAGAAGGACATCCCACTCTGAGGTGAAGGTTCTGTGCGTGGATTAATTATGAGCGGAGCCCTACACTGAATAACACCATGACTCTTACTCTTCTCGATCTGCATGAACGCAGGTTTCAAAGATAAATTGGCTATCAGGGCAAAGCAGGGGATTTAGACTAAATGGACAGAAGAACGCAGGTGATCCCGAATTTGGTCAGACATTTGGATGAGTTGTGCAGATCACAATCAGATCCTGATGTTATGGGAGAATTTTGATAAATGCATTTTTTCTCATTCATTTGCAGGACGTGGGTGTCGCTGGTTGGCCAGCATTTATTGCCCATCCCTAATTGCCCTTGAGAAGGGGGTGGTGAGCTGCCTTCTTGAATCACTGCTGTCCATGTGCTGTGGGTTGGCCCACAATGACATTAGGGAGGGAATTCCAGGATTTTGACCCAGCGACTGAATGAGCGGCGATATGTTTCCAAATCAGGATGGTGATTGGCTTGGAGGGGAACCTCATAGAATCCCGATAGTGCAGAAGGAAGCCATTTGGCCCATTGAGTTTGCACTGACCACAATCCCACCCAGTCGCGATACCCACAGCCCCACATATTTACCCTGCTAATCCCCCTGACACTAAGGGGCAACTTAGCACGGGCAATCCATCTAACTGGCATATCTTTGTGAGAGGAAGCTGGAGTACCCCAGAGGAAACCCATGCAGACATGGGGAGAATGCGCAAATGCCACGCAGACAGTGACCCAAACCGGGAATCGAACCCGGGTCCCTGGCACTGTGAGGCAGCAGTGCTAAACAGTGTGCCACCGTGCTGCCCCAACTTCTGGTGATGTTCCCACCTATCTCCTGCAACGTTATCTATGTGTCCAGATGTTTTCAGGACAGATTCAGGAGTCAGTATTACGCATTGGAGCAAAACATTAAAGTGTTTTGCAGCAGCGTTCTAGAAGCCAAAGAATCAAACGCCACAGAAGGAGGTGACTCAGTGTGTTGTGCTTCTGCTGGTTCTCTGGTCAACCTATCCATTTAGTCCCAATCCCCTGCTTTGCCCCTATAGCCAATTTATCTTTGGAAGTTAAACTGAATTTGCTTCCACTGTCTGTTCACTCGCGATGTTACAAATTCTCCTCATCACACGTTGGGGAATTTTGGCAATTATCTTAAAATCTGTGTATTCTGGTTAACCAAACCTCCTGTCCCTGTAAGCAACTTCTGTAAGGATGATCATTCACCTGTTGAGGGAAAACACAACTCGTTTACTTACAGGTTAAAATTATACAGAGGCCGACAGCCTCGTGGCTGCAATCAGCTCCTGAGACAATACTGAGCACAGAAGCCTGCACTTACCAGAATAACCCTGTTTCCCGATTAACTCCCCCCTCACGTGGAGAAAAACTGCAGCAGGCGACGGTGCAAAGGGACCTCGGGGTCCTTGTGCATGAGTCGCAAAAACCCAGCCTGCAGGTGCAGCAGGTGGTCAGGAAGGCGAATGGGATGCTGGCCTTCATAGCGAGGGGGATTGAATATAAAAGTAGGGAGGTCTTGCTGCAGCTGTATAGGGCATTGGTGAGGCCACAGCTGGAGTACTGTGTGCAGTTTTGGGCGCCGTACTTACGCAAGGATGTTTTGGCCTTGGAGGGAGTGCAGAGGAGGTTTACTAGGCTGATGCCGGAGTTGAGGGGGTTGAGCTATGAGGAGAGGCTGAATAAACTAGGCTTGTACTCGTTAGAGTTTAGAAGAATGAGGGGAGATCTCATTGAGACGTATAAGATGATGAATGGGATGGATAGGATAGAGGTGGAGAGGCTCTTCCCGCTTAGAAAGGACAGTAGGACTAGGGGGCACAGCCTCAAGATAAAGGGGGGGGCGGTTTAGAACGGAGTTGAGGAGGAACTTCTTCACTCAAAGGGTGGTGAATCTCTGGACTTCTCTGCCCGTTGAAATGGTGGAGGCTGCCTCGCTAAATATTTTTAAGACGCGGGTTGATGGGTTTTTGATAAGAGAGGGGATTAAGGGTTATGGGGAGAGGGCAGGAATGTGGAGCTGAGCCACAACAAATCAGCCATGATCTTATTGAATGGCGGGGCAGACTCGAAGGGCTAGATGGCCTACTCCTGCTCCTATTTCTTATGTTCTTATGTTCTCTGCAGATTGATCCTTAAAAGAACACTCACCACAGTTCCCCTCATTTATTTTGTTAAAACCCTCCTGCACTTTATGACATTCTGCTATCACCCCTTAATATTCTCAGCTGGAGGAGAACACAACTCCAGCTATTTTAGTCTCTCCAGAAAATTGACGTCTCTTGCCCCTGGTTTCATTTTTGCCGTATTCACTCCCAAGTCTTGTCATCCTCCCTGAAATGTGTTGTCCAGCATTTACTCCACAATACTCCAGCTTAGGCCTAATCTTGTGAATGACCGTGCTGTTTAAGTGCAGGATTCTCTGAAGGCAGTGCGATGAAACTGCAGCAAAAGCCAGTGGGGTGTAGATCCTCATACAGGATGCCTTCTGCAGAAGAGTCAGACTGGACTTGAAATGTTAACTCTGTTTTTGCCTCTGCACAGACTCTGCCAGACCAATTGTTCCAGCACTTTCTATTTTTGTTTCAGATCTCCTGCACCCACATTAATTTGTGTTCATGTCCGAGTATTAGATTGTGTTGTTCAGAGAATGGATGGCAGAAAGAGAATGCTGCCTCTGGAAGACCTTGGTTAGGCTTCATCCAGAGCGGTGTACTCTATTTCTGTCTGGTCACTGATGGAAAGCACGAGGAAAGTTTACAAAAGGCCCATTAAATTGGTACCAATTTCACAAACCCAGAATAAATCAGTACAATTATACAAATAGGTCTTAATTCTCTGATTGCGTCTATGGATCGTAGAAATCATACAGTGTGGAGGGAGGCCATTCAGCCCATCGAGTCTGCAATTTTTATCTTATCCAGGCCCTACCCTAATAACCCCACATATTTACCCTGTTAATTCCCTTAATATTGCCCTCCACATCATGGGAAACTTTAGACAGGATTTTACAGCCTCTCTCAGGCGAGATTGTAAAATCTCACCCGAGATCAATGGAGATTTCCATTCCCACTCTTACCCACTCCGAAATTGGTACAATTTTGGCCCTTTGGGCAGGATTTTCCAGCCGCGCTCTCCCCAAGACCGGAAAATCCTGCTTGAGACTAACAGACCTTTGCATGTCCATTTCCCATCCGCTACGATTCCCGTGACAGACGAGATGGGAAAATTCTGCCCTGAGGGTCAATTTGACATGGCCAATCCACCTAACCAGCACGTCTTTCAGACTGTGGGAGGAAACTGGAGCACCTGGAGGAAACCCACACAGACACAGGGAGAAATTCCACACAGACAGGGGATGGTTAATAATATTGCTTGGCCAGTATTTCCCACTTCCCAAGAGGTTCATGTGTATAATTTAAAAATATATTGTGTAAGTCTGAAAATTTAATAGAATACTACAGGAAATAAATGTAAATAAATATCTAAAAATGTGTCAGGTTTTAAAAGCAGTGACTTAGCTGGTGGAACGACAACTGGAACGTGATCAATGGACTGCACAGAAACCTTTGATACCAAAATTTAACTTATGACTTCTGAATCTCTGAGGAAAGGTTGAAGAACCTAGATTGTTTACTCCAGGGACAAGAAGTCTCAGGGGAAAGATTACTCCAAAATCTGATGGGAATGGATAAGTTGAATGCTGGAGAAAGAAATATACTCAGACTCGTGGTTGAACCATGTGTGGGGAGTACTACCTTCCCCTTCACCTGTTTAGAGCCTTTGTTAGTCTCGAGAGTGCACCATGTGTTTGCTCTCACAAAGCCCTGCTCCCGACTGGTTGTTTCTTGAACGATTTAGTTTGTGTGGTGTTCAGGCCACATCACAGTTAAGTCTTTTAAGAGACTTCTGGATGAGTACATGGGATTTAATGGGATTGAGGGTTATAGATAGGCCTAGTAGGTAGGGATATGGCCGGTGCAACTTGTGAGCCGAAGGGACTGTTTGTGCTGTGGTTTTCTATGTTCTACGTTAACATAAGAACACAAGAAATAGGAGCAGGAGTAGGCTATCTAGCCCCTCAAGCCTGCCCCGCCATTCAGTAAGATCATGGCTGATCTGTTAGTGGATCAGTTCCACTTTCCCGCCTGGTCCCCATAACCCTTAATTCCCTTATTGATCAGAAATCTATCTACCTGTGACTTAAACACATTTAACGAGGTAACCTCCACTGCTTTAATGGGCAGAGAATTCCAAAGATTCACTACCCTCTGAGAGAAGAAGTTCCTCCTCAACTCTTCTCTAAATTGACACCCCCTCATTTTGGGGTTGTGCCCTCTAGTTCTTGTTTCCTTTGACTTAGAATTGACTTAGAATCCCTACAGTACAGAAATAGGCCATTCAGCCTATCGAGCACCGACCACAACCCACCCAGGCCCTACGCACATACCCCAACATATTTACCCACTAATCTCTCTAACCTACACATCTTAGGACACTAAGGGCAATTTTAGCATGGCCAATCAACTTAACCCGCACATCTTTGGACTGTGGGAGGAAGCCGGTACATCCGGAGAACACCCACACAGACACGAGGAGAATGTGCAAACTCCATACAGACAGTGACCCAAGCCGGAAATCGAACCCAGGTCCCTGGAGCTGTGAAGCAGTAGTGCTAACCACTATTTCTAAGTGGAAATAATCTCTCTGCCTCTACCCTGTCTAAACCCTTCATTATCTTATATGTCTCTATAAGATCCCCCCTCGGCCTTCTAAACTCCAACGAGTACAGGCCCAATCTACTTAATCTCCAGAACTCTCCATTCACCTGAAGAAGGGAGAAACCCCGAAAGCTTGTGAGTTTACTATCAAATAATTTGGTTGGACTTAAACCTGGTGTTGTCAGGCTTCTTACTGTGTCTACCCCAGTCCAATGCCGGCATCTCATATCATGACTCCTATTAGATAGCCAATCCTCAATCCACGCTAACACTTTACCCCCAATTCCGTTACCTTAATCTTTTGCAGTAAACTTTTGTGAGGCACCTTATCGAACGCCTACTGTTAAGAACAATAGATGGTGACCATTTGGTCCATTGAGACTGTACCAACTCTCCAATAAAGCATTTTATCCAAGGCTCTATCCCGGTAACCCCACATATTTACCCCACTAATTCCCCCAAAAGCACAATTTGGCATGGCCAATCCACCTACCCTGCACATCTTTGGACAGTGAGAGGAAACCAGAGCACCTAGAGGAAACCCACGCAGAAACAGGGAGAACATGCAAACTCCATATAGACGTCACCCAAGGTGGGAATTGAACTCGGATCCCTGCCACTATGGTGCAGCAGAGCTAGCCACTGTGCCATCCTGCCGACCTTGTTGGTGTTGGGTTGGAGCCATATAAGGATGAACTTGGGTAAGAACTGCCAAATTTCTTTTGCTAAATGTTCCCCTGTGAACAGCTTCATCTTTGTGACAGCTTCATGACCACTTTTACTGCAAAGCAAATCTTACAAAATGGTATTTTTTTTCAATGGCTAATTTGAAGTTCTCAAATTGTCCTCTTGGGATTTGACTTCATGTTCCCGGGATTTCTATTCCAGGTAAGACTGCACCAGGAAAAGTAAGGGAATTCTCCTTCAATGATTCCTTGTGTTTCAAGTCTGTTGTCCAAATGCAAGTTTGTTCCCGAGTAATCATTACGCACTATCAACACGTACAACCTGCTCTCCTGAAGATTTGAGGTAATCAGACTTGGTTTGTCCAGACTGGACTTGCAGTTGTGCTGATATCATAGAATCATAGAATCCCTACAGTGCAGAAGGAGGCCATTTGGCCCATTGAGTATGCACTAGCCACAATCCCACCCAAGCCCCATTCCTGCATTCCCATTACCCGCAGATGTTGAGGGCATGTCACCATCAGTGCAGGAAAAGTTGTTTAATGAGGTGCTTGATCGGGTTGGACAGAAAGAATTAGAGGAAAAATCCTCCATTACAAACTGGTCCTTGGAGTTCGGAAGCTGCTTGGGTGATCAACTTTATGCTCTCTGGAACCGCACAGCAGGTGCCTGCCTGTTTGACCCTGTGCTACAAGCAACATGAGGTATTTATGACAAAGACTCTGCTCTGTGTAAAGCTCTTCTTGAAGCTTGCATGACTGTTCACATTGGTTTCATACACGCCAGAAAGAATGGGAATCTTGGTACTCTCAGATTTTTGGGTTATATTTCTCACTGCGAGAGGAGCATTTGCAGGAGGATTTAACTTGCTAATCCCTCTGACACAAGGGCCAATTTAGCACGACCAATCAATCTTATCCCCAAATACCTTTGGAGTGAGGGAGGAAACGGGAGCACCTGGAGGAAATCCACGCAGACACGGGGAAAATGTGCAAACTCCACACAGTGAGTGACCCAAGGCCGAATTGAACCTGGGTCCCTGGCGCTGTGAGGCAGCAGTGCCACTCTGCCACACCTTCTCCCAAAAGACTTAGTATTCAATATGATGCCTCTCCCCTGATGCCCAACATGTATAGTGAAGTGAGATTCCTTCGCACCATTTTTTACACAGCCCTTTGGTATCAGTGTTGACTTGTTTCCATTGCGGTTGGAAAGATTCTGAGTTGACTGATAATGCGTGTTCTGTAGACTCTACCAGATGTGGTGGGTGGTGCTTGAAGGAGGATTTGGTAGAAGGATTGGATAAGAAGATGGCACAGTGGTTAGCACTGCAGCCTCTCAGTGCCACGGAACCAGGTTTGATTCCCGGCTTGGGTCACTATCTGTGTGGAGCCTGCACGTTCTCCCTGTGTCTGCTTGGGTTTTCTTCAGATGCTCTGGTTTCCTCCCAAGATGTGCTGGTTAGGTGAGCTGGCCATGCTAAATTCTCCCTCAACAGGCACCGAAGTGTGACAACCAGGAGATTTTCACAGTAACTTCATTGCAGTGTTAATGTAAGCCCACCTGCGACTAATAAATTAACTTTAGAAGAGATGTCTAGAAGTTTGTGAGCTCTTTCTCCGATGCCTCGACTTTGTTTTTGCATGTTCTGTGTGAAATCTCTTGATCTGCTCAGTGTCCTCTGGAATGAATGTCCTCCATGTTGGCTGATCACAAGGCCAGGGACTCCCATCAGGCAGCAAAGATGCCTCGAGGAAATGCCTGATGCATTACTGACGTCCTCCATAATATTTCCCGAGGGAACTGAGTTCCGAGTGAAACTGTTGCTGGAGGGATCCGAATGTGGATGACATGTCCTGCCCAGTGGAGCTAATATTGATTGACAAGATCCTCTGTGGCGGGTATGTTGGCTTGGGAGAAAATGGTCACCTTTCTCACCACAGAATTTTGTGAAAGGACCCTTGGTGGAATTTCTCCACTGCTCTAAGATGTAGGTTGTCTCAGTCTCTGATGCATCGCCAGCCCAGAGGGTGATGATGGGATGACTAACTAGCTGTCGGAAGGCTCCATTGTGGCATCTAACCTCTAATATTAACACAGATCCTTATCTGGTAATCATATCGAGAGAGACCTGAATGACTACTGGGACACAGGAAATTCAACAGCCTATCCTGAGTTTATCTAATTTTTAGATTAAGCTACTCTAAATGGGTTTCCAAGTCAAGACGAAAACCACACAGGTCTTTGTATTCAGTGGAGCTGTTTGAAGTGTCTCTCCCCCTCGTCACCAACAATATTCAAATGGTTCAGTTACATGGAGGAACACTATGGCAGCTACTCAATCCACCAAATCTCAACATTTGGATTTTTTCTTGGTGGCCAGTGCGGGAGTCGCAAGGGCAAAATTACCGCCACTTGATTTCCCTTCTCTTATCAAAAAATAGGATAAGGGAGGGGAGGCAGTGGTTTAGTGGTATTATCACTGGACTAGTAATCCAAAGAACCAGGGTAAATCCCAAGGGACATGGGTTTGAATCCCACCATGGCAGATGGTGAAATTTGAATTCAATAAAAATCTGGAATTAAAAGTTTGATGGTGACCATGAAACCATTGTCAATTGTTATCAAAACTCATCTGGGTCACTCATGTCCTTTAGGGAAGGGAATCTTCCATCCTTACCCAGTCTGGCGTACATGTGACTCCAGAGCCACAGCAATGTGGTTGACTCTCAAAAATCCTCTGAAATGGAGGGAAGTTAGGGAAAGGCAATAAATGCTGGCCTAGCTAGCAATGTTCACGTTCTATAAATGAATGAAAAAAGGGCCATAGAATCCCTACAGTCCAGAAGGAGGCCATTCGGTCCATTGAGCCTGTACTGACCAGATCCCCACCCATGCCCTATTCCCCTAACCCCACACATTTACCCTGCCAATCCTTTGACGCTATGGTCAATTTTAGCACGGTCAATCAACTTGACCTGCGCAACTTTGGACTCTTCTGAGCACGAAATGTGGCAGGTGCAAGTCGTGTAGGAAGGAGCAAACTTAGCTGGGATTTGGCTGCAGAGCACCAGCTGCAATCAATCTCACGTCACAGTCACCCATGGAGCTGGCAAGATGCCCACGCTGTCGCTGGTATGAAGCTGCCTGGGCAGAACGTGCCAAAGTGCGAGTTGGCACCGTATCAGCCTCTTAGTTTTCAGCACATCTATAAAAGATGTCAAAGTCTGCAGTGAGAGAACTCTGTCAGGGGAAGTGCCAGGAGTACGCAAAGAAATGTGCCAAGAAGTGTGACAGAAAGTACATGGCAATTCCTTCAATATATATGGACTCATAAATGGCACTTGACACTGTCACACAGAGCAGGTTTATCAAGGAGATGGAAGCCCATGGAAGTGAGGGGAAAGTGTTTGTGTATACGTAAATTTACTTAGTGACAGCGGATGTCATTTTTCAGGCTGAGAGGTGGTTGGCAACGGTTTTCCCCAAGGGTTAGTCCTAAGTTGTCTGTGCTGCAGGATGCACAGCTGGAACTCAACAAAACTCCTCAGACAGTACCTGCCAAACTCACAAATGCTACATAAGAACATAAGAACGAAGAACAGGAGTAGACCATCTGACCATTCAAGCCTGCTCCATCATTCAATAAGATCAAGGCTGATCTTTTTGTGGACTCAGCTGCAGTTATCCGCTCATTCACCCTTAATTCCTTTACTGTTCAAAAATGTATCTACCCTTACCTCAAAAACATTCAATGAGGTAGCCTCAACTGCTTCACTGGGCAGAGAATTCCACAGATTCATATTCATTTCTGTGAAGAAATTCCTCGTCAACTCAGTCCTAAATCTGCTTCCCCTTATTTTGAGGCCATGCCCCTTGTTCTAGTTCCAGCTGCCAGTGGAAACAACCTCTCTGCTTCTATCTTGTCTATTCCCTTCATAATCTTATATGTTTCTATAAGATCTCCCCTCATTCTTCTGAATTCTAATGAGTATAGTCCCAGTCTACTCAGTCTCCCCTCATAAGCCAACCCGCTCAACTCTGGAATCAACCTAGTGAGTCTCCTCTGCACCCCCTCCAGTGCCAGTATATCCTTTCTCAAGTAAGGAGACCAAAACTGTACACAGTACTCCAGGTGTGGCCTCAGCAGCACCTTATACAGCTGCAACAAAATCTTGTTGTTTTTAAACTCTATCCCTCTAGCAATGAAGGACAACATTCTATTTGCCTTCTTAATTATCTGCTGCATCTGCAAACCAACCCCTTGAGATTCCTGCAGAAGGACACCCAGGTCCCTCTGCACAGCAGCATGCTGCAATTTTTTACCATTTAAATAATAGTCCATTTTGCTGTTATTCCTACCAAACTGGCTGATCACACATTTACCAACATTGTATTCCATCTGCCAGACCCTCGCCCACTCACTTATGCTATCTATACCCCTTTGCAGACTTTCAACATCCTCTGCACACTTTGCACTGCCACTCATCTTCGTGTCATCTGTGAATTTTGACACTCTTGGTCTCTAACTCCAAATCAGCTATGTAAATCGTAAACAATTGCAGTCCCAACACTAATCCCTGAGGCACACCAAAAGTCACTGATCGCCAACCAGAAAAACACCCATTTACCCCCACTCTTTGCTTTCTGTTAGTTAACCAATACTCTATCTATGCTAATACATGACCCGTAACATTGTGTGCCTTTATCTTATGTAGCAGTCTTTGGTACGGCACCTTGTCAAATGCCTTCTGGAAACACAGATACACCACATCCACAGTTTCCCCTGCATATGTACTGCTCTCAAAGAACCATCGAGAAGGACAAGGGTGGGAGACAACACCACCTGGAAATACCCCCCCCAAGGCACTCATTATCCCAACTTGCAACTATCTCATCATTCCTCCACTGTCACTGGGTCAAAATCCAGAAACTCTTCTCTAACAGCACCCTGGGTGTACCCACACACAGCAAGAAGCCTGATAATTATGGACTTCAGCATGACAAAGACGTGAAATAGCAAAATAGCTGAGGGAGTTCAATGCCAGGAATTGTGAAGTGCTAGATTTTGGGACAATGAATAAGGAGAGAGAATATGCAGCAAATGACAAAGTGTAGATTAAGAAAAAAGTTTCGACCATACATCCAATCCTTCGAGCAACATTTAATGAATCAGTATATCAAAAAAAAATTGATTACTTGGATTTAGAAATAGAATATAAAAGAATATAAATATGGAATATAACTGGGTGGCACGGTGGCACGACTGATTAGCACTGCTGTCTCACAACACCAGGGACCCAAGTTCAACTCCAACACTGGATGATTGGCTGTATGGAGTTACAGAATAAATACATGCGATAATGTGGATAGTGCCTGGGTGGGATTGTTGTTGGTGCAGGTTTGATGGGCCGGATGTCCCCCTTTGCACTGTAGGCTTTCTAAGATTCTATAAAAGTACATCAATGGAGATTATGGCCAGAATTCTCTGGTCTCGCATGCCCTGCTACCATTGCCAAAGTGAATGGAGAATTTGACACTCAGCCGAGTCTCCATCCACAGCAGTGGGACTGGAGAAGTCCAGCCATTGGCAAGATCAGAGAACGCACAGTTATAAGTCTGACAACACCAGGTTAAAGTCTCGGACTTTAACTTGATGTTGTGAGACTTCTTACTGCGCTTACCCCAGTCCAATGCCAGCATCTCCACATCAAAGATCGGAGAATTCCAGCCCATACCCTGAATGTAAGAAATATAAATAGAGAAGTTAAATCTGAAAGCACAGAGATGGTTCTGAAACCTTATAGGTCACAGGTCAGGACTCTGCTGCAATATCGCAGACATATTTGGGCACCACACTTCAAGAATAATGTAATGCCTTTGGTGAAGGGACAGAAGAGATTTACCAGCATGTTAACAGGGGTAAGGGCCTTCAGTTTTCTTTGGGACAGTGAAAGTTAAGAGGTGAACTCATAGAGGTTTTCAAGATGGCAAGAGGGTTTGATACAGCAAATAGTGGGGGTTGGGAGACTCGAGGGGAGGGGAACTATTCCCTCTGGCCTGTGGTTCAATAACCGGAGGTCATGGATTTAAAATCATTGTCACAAGTTCCAGAAGAGACACGAAGGGAAATATTTTCACTCAGGGAGCTGTCAGGGTCTGGAGCACATGACCTGAAGTAAGTGACAAAAGTCGCTTCTGGAAATAACTTGAGAAAAGGAGCTTAGCGTTACTTGCGAATGAGGAATTTACAAGATAAGGACAACAAGCAAAGGTGGGTGATTAAGGTTCTGTCAACAAACCAGCAGAGGCACAATGGGCTGAATGGCTGCCTCCTGTGCTGAAAGTCTTAATGACTCCCGCAATACGGATTTGAAGAATTCTGCAATGATGTGGGCACTGAACTTATTTCACTACACGAGTGTCGGCGGCAAGTACTTAGCAACGAAACTAAGTTCACCCGTGTCAGTGGAGCATGTACTGCTCCCAGTAACATGCAAATTAACATTAGTCAACTGTGAACTGACAGCTCTTACAGTGGCTTCAGCACTGATCATCTTAGGTTGAGGTTGTTTGTCTTTGCCTCGGGTGCTGGGGCACAATGGTCACTGTCTCCTTCAGCAAGAGGATTCAATTATGCTCAGAACTGTGAAGAACAGACAGCGCCATCCTTCAATGGAATATTAACAACCTTGCATTTAGATAAAACCATCACAGTCTCTCACAGGGCTCCCAATGGTGATTTTCTTTTGAATGATCATCATCTGGCTCCCGGTTGACAGCCTTCTCTCCTGGTGTATCTGCTTATCGATGACTAAGAACATGGTGCTCATACTATAAAGGGGTTTGGATGGAATGAATGGCGAGGAAAGGTTTGATTTTTATTTGATCCAATTTATTATTGCCACATGTATTGACACACAGTGAAAATTATTGTTTCTTGCACATGATGCAGACTAGGCATACCATTCATAGAGAAAGTAATGAGAGACCGCAGAGTGTAGTGTTGTAACCGCCGTGTTCACCCTTCAGCGCGCAACAGACATGCTCTACAGAAGTCCGATTCGGGTGCTCCAGCGAGTGAGGAGGTAAGTACTGAGCATCGATCGGCTCTCTGCTTGAGATTGGTGAGAGAGAAGGTGGGATCCACTGCCACTCTGCTTGAGGTCAGTGAGGGGAATGGGGGCAGGGACCCGCGATCAGTCTGGGTGGCAGGGGGATTGGGGGTGGGGGAATAAGGGGGCCAGTAATGGTGTGTCTGTTGAGGGCCAGGAGGAGGCTTTATCCAGCCCGGGAGCGATGTGGAAGGGGACCACATTCGATCACTTTTTTTTCTGCTCATGCGCAGTTGGGGAAGCCGATCGGAGCTGCAGGGTTTTGGGTGCGTTAATCTCCACCCATCGGTTTCCGCAGCATGATTCGGAATCGTTGATTTTTTTTACACAGAGTGCGTATGGGGGAGCCTGAGAACTGGTCTCAAAGTCGGATCTGAAACACTCCCAGTTTCAAGTCCACCCAGCACTGAGAATCAAGATGGTAAAATAGGGCCCTATGATTCTGTGGGGGTGGGACACTGTTGTATCGATTGTTAATCAACTAGAACTATGTCAAAATTACACCAAGGGAGCACACCACCAACTCAACCAATCCGTGTTGGTGTCTAATCTCCACATGATAAGTCATTCTAATACTTTGCCCCGTCTCTGCTCTCTTATTAATCACTGAAAGCAATATCTTGGACTTTCAGTTAGTCTGTATGATTTATTAATGAGATCTCTTACACTTAGGAGTGTTATGCTCAGAAGTTCCATTGGGAGATGCATTGCCACCCTCTAACATATGCATCAGTTCCTTCTGAAGTACAGAGTGCTCCTAAAAGGCTAAACACTGTTTTCCATTAAGTTTTCAATTAAAATGAAAGCTTTAAATGCTGGTCAGTGAAAAGGGCCTTTTTATCTTTCCAAATGCACTGTTCTGAGGCACAAGGTTTCATGTCTTCTCCTGGAAATGATTGCATTGTCATAGCGGAGCCTGGTGGAGATAGAACTACATGTCACACCATCAATACCTCATCTGCCCCAGCGCCTCTCACCCAGCGTATAAATTTACACAAAAACATACATACAAAATAGAAGCAGGAGTAGGCCATTTGGCCCTTTGAGCCTGCTCTGCCATTCATAATGATCATGGCTGATCATCAAATTCAATGCCCTGTTCCTACCTTCCCCCCTTACCCCTTGATCACTATATCCCCAAGAGATACAGCTAATTCCTTCTTGAAATCAGATGATGTTTTGCCTCAACTATTTTCTGTGGTAGTAAATTCTACAGATTCACCACCCTCTGAACAAAGAACAAAGAACAAAAACAGCCTGGGAAACAGGCCCTTCGGCCCAACGAGCCCGCGCCGCCATTTTAATATTACCGGTCACCCCCTCAACCCATGACTCTTATCTATTGTTTTTATGGCAATCCACATTGAGGAAAACTAATTTACGGACAATTTATTACTTCCAATCAGCCTCATAGCACATCTTTGGGGTGTGGGAGGAAACCGGAGCACCCGGAGAAAACCCACATGAGCACGGGGAGAATGCGCGAACTCCCGCAGACACCGGCCCAAATCTATGCATCTGCACAGCAAACAGTGACAGTCGTGTGGCCCAGCATCTGGTCCCAGTTTAAGCGCACACTAACGACATGAAGCACTAGGCCAATCTCGAACATTCAAGAGCAGCCCAAGTACGACCCATCGCGTGTATGCCCCTCGTTGGACATTTCTGGGTGAAGAAACTCCCCCTCACCTCAATCCTAAAAAGTTTACCCCTTATCCTCAAACTACAACCCTGAATATTTTGTACCATCTGCAAACTTGGTGATAATACATTTAATTCTCTCATCCAAATTGTTAATATGTAATATGAAAGGTAGGGCTCTGAGCAGGTTCCTGAGGTATTCCAATAGTCCCTGTCGACACACGACAGCACACAGTCACTGAGCAGAGACTGATAGCCAAGTTCCACACACATGAGGACGGCCTTAACCGGGATTCATGTCGCACTATCTGTAACCCCCATGACTTGCCTAGGCTTGTAAAATCTCACTTACTGTCCTGTCTGGAGACAGTACACATCTCTCTAACCTATGCTAATGCTATCTCCACTCACACTGTCTACATCTTTAAGACTTGAATAGCAGGTTAGCTGCAAAGACTCGCATTCTGATCTGTAAACTGTGTGTGTTTTTATATGCCTTCCTCTGATCAGAACCTTCCACATACCTGACGAAGGAACACCGTTTCCGAAAGCTTGCGGAGTTACTGTCAAATAAACTGGTTGGACTTTAACCTGGTGTTGTGAGACTTCTTACTGTGTTTACCCCAGTCCAACACCGGCATCTCCACATCAGAAAAAGACCCATTTATTCCAACACAAGAATAGAAAATGTTGAAAATCTCAGCAAGCCTGACAGCCTCTGTGGGGCGAGAATAGAGCCAGCGTTTTGAGTCTTGATAACTCTTTGTCAGAGCTGAGAGCGAAAAGAATCAGCAGAGGCTTATCCAACAAGGGTGGGCGTCAGGGGAATGGGGGGGGTTTGGAATGGGAATAAGGGAATGTAAATGAAGGTACAGAAGGCAGGGAAGGTCCTAAAAGTGTCCGGCAAGTGATCAGAATGCATGACTGGCAGAACAGGGGTGCAGATTGTTAAAGGACTGGCGAAGGATTGTGTTAAAGGACCAATTGAAGAGATTCCACATTCCACATTGCCTCCAGCGGCTCAGCAAGTAATTGTATTCGTGTCACAGTAGGCTTACATTAACACTGCAATGAAATTACTGTGAAAATCCCCAAGTCACCAGTCTTCGGCACCTGCTCACCTGCTGAGGGAGAATTTAGCATGGCCAATGCACCTAACCAGCACATGGGAGGAAACCAGAGCACCCGGGGGAAACCCACACAGAAATGGGGAGAACGTGCAGACTGCTCAGTGATCCAAGCCGGGAATCAAATCCAGGTCCCTGGCGCTGTGAGGCAGCAGTGCAAACAACTGTGACACTGATTAAGAAATGGATTGTGCATAAGAATCAATTCTTCAACACTGAAGGAGGAGATTGCCCTTATAGAACCACAGAACATTCTGACAAACTAAGCGGCCATTTTTACAATCATGCTGGTGGCCGCTTTTTATCAGGGCAACCTGACAAAAGCTCTGTGTCTCTCGTCTCTGTCTGAACAGCTCTCTGTATAGACCTGCTTTTCTTCCGTTTATTATTGTTGTAATCTCAGCTGCAGTAGATGATCTGCTGTACAGAGATAAATCGATAGAGAGATTAATAAATGGATCAATAAATGGATCAGTCAGTAAATCGAAAGGTGACTTAATAAATAGATAGATAGATAGACAGACCAACTGAACGCACCTTTAGACAGTACCTTTAAGACATCAGCAACTCTTCAGAACAACCTCTGAAGTTCATCACTGTTTTATTTTTGGAAATGTGCTAAACAATTTGCACACAGCACGCATCTCACAAACAGCAAGAATATAAATAACCAATTATCCCTTTTCTTTGGCTCTGAGGTTTGAAGTTGGTAAATGGTGACCAGAACTGCAGGAGGCCAGTCCTGTTTCCCTTCATGTATCTACCTTAGAGGATAAAACTGTGGTGAGCAAACTGCAGCCTGTGGGGCCATCAAGGTTCTGAGTGTGACCCACGAGACATCTTGTTGACTGCTACCCACGTGCAGAGTTGCCATACTCAGTTGGTTTCCATCCACGCAGCTATTTTCCTGCTGCTATAACTGAAGGTGAACACACAATGACATGTGGCGTGAGGTGTGCTCCGACTGCGCACAACATTAACTGTGAGCTATGACGTGGAGATGCCTGTGTTGGACTGGGGTGGGCACAGTAAGAAACCTATTGGCTGAAGTCCAATAGGTTTATCTGGAATCACGAGCTTTCAGAGCACTGCTCCTTCATCAGGTGAGTCATTAGTTGTGAGAGCCTTGCACTCCTTCTGCAACCAATCGAATATGGATATTTATTTTGTTTTTTCCACTTGAAATCTTTATCACTTGGGGCAGCAAGGTGGTCAGCACTGCTGCCTCACAGCGCCAAGGACTCGGGTTCAATTCCAGCCTTGGGTGACCGTCCATGTGGCGTTTGCGCATTGTCCCAGTGGGTTTCCTCCAGGTGCTCCGGTTTCCTCCCATAGTCCAAAAATATGCAGATTAGGTGAATTGCCCAATTTAGTCCCTTAATGTCTAGATAAGGTAATTAGCAGGTTACGATGAAAGGGGTTACAGGGGTAGGGGACAGGGTGAGAACAGAGGGTAGGTTAGAGGGATTAGTGGGTATAATATGTAGGGATATGGGGGTAGGGCCTGGGTGGGATTGTGTTCGGTACAGACTCGATGGGCTGAAGGGCTTCTTCTTGCACTGTAGGGTTCTATGATTAGAGCATCAGTGCATACCTGATGGGTGAATGGCCTCCTTCTGCTCTATCGGGATTTTTCTATGAAGTTGATGGCAGTTCTATTAATATATGAAAGATTAAGATTTTCTGTAACTTGCTATGAAATATTATTTTTTTATTCATTCATGAGACATGAGCGTCGCTGGCTGCCTGAGAGCAGTTGAGAGTCAGTGACACTGCTGTGGTTCTGGAGTCACACGTAGACCAAACCAGGTAAGGCAGGCAGATTTCCTTTCTTAAAGGACATTATTGAACCAAGTGGGTTTTCCGACAATCGACAATGGTTTCATGGTCATCAGTAGGTTCTTAATTCCGGATTTTTAAAATTGAATTCCACTTCAACCAGCTGCCTTGGCGGATTCGAACCCTGGTCCCCAGAACATTAAACATTCAGTGTAAATGACATGTATTCAATCTCACTCAAGAGTCACACTTGGCGAAGAAGCCCGGTTACAATCTTGTGGCCCACTGAGATGAAGGAGGGCCGCTCTTGAGACTCTCACACCAGCCTAGATTGTCCATCACCTGGATAGACTGAACCTCAGTTTAACATCTCATTCTGAAGATGGCAGCTACAACAGTGCAGTGATTCCCCAGTGCGGTATGACTGCTTTAGCCTGGACGATGTCTGCAGGTCCATGTGGAATGGAAAAATGAACCTGCGAGCACGGTTACCGCTGAGCCATGGCAGACGCGAGTTGAAATTTTGAACCAGGCAGCTGTAAAACATCAGATGGCAACGAGTAAAGGAAGAGGATTCATTCCTGTGTTCTGGCCAACGTTTAAACCACAATCAACGCCAGATTAATTGGACATTTAATTCATTTCTTTTTGCCATGCCTGCTGTTTTTGCTTATTTCTCACAATGACTGTGGCTTTGGAACAAAATAAATTGGCAATGAAGTGGTTTGGAATGTGCTGAGAATGTGAAAGGTGTTACATCAACGCAACCTCTTTCCTTCAAAGACTAATGAAATCCAAACAAAGGAGCAATTCTTTTTAAGATGTAATACCACAGTCATTAGAATATCATTAATAATCCAGATTTTCATTAAAATTAAATAGCCAGTTCAATTTTGCTCATGTTCCATGTCTTTATAGAGAAATCAATGGTTATTTCAAGATGACAAGAACATCGGAAGGTTAAAAAAAGGGCTAGATAAGCAAGAAATCCTCTGGAGCAAATACAAAACAAGGGAAATGTTCTGGTATTTTGGCGGTGATACGTCAGTGGCAGAGATGTGGGGGACCGTGTATTAATGGGGCGCGCCAATGCTTCACTTTGCAGATAACCTGCTCAATATGGTATTGAAACTAGAAAGGCTTCAAATTCAGTTCTCTGGGCTATCAAATCAAGTCAAACTGCAGGAGCCCCCACAATTATCCACTACCTTTGATTTGATTTATTATTGTCACGTGTATTCGTATACAGTGAAAAGTATTGTTTCTTGTGTGCAATACAGACAAAGCACACCATTCATAGAAAAGGGAACGAGAGAGTACAAAATGTAGTGTTACAGTCATCGCTAGGGTGTAGAGAAAGATCAACCTAATGCGAAGTAGGTCCATTCAAAAGTCTGGTGGCAGCAGGGAAGAAGCTGTTCAGTTGGTACGTGACCTCAGTATCTTTTTCCTGACAGAAGACGGTGGAAGACAGAATGTCCGGGGTGCATTGGGGGGTCCTTGATTATGCTGGCTGCTTTGCCGAGGCAGCGGGAAGTATAGACAGAGTCAATGGATGGGAGGCTGGCTTGCATGATGGACTGGGCTACATTCACGACCTTTTATACTTTCTAAACCTCCCCCGCACCCCCCACCCCGAGTCCAAAAGCCTCCTCTGAGATCACTGCGCTCTTCCAATTCTGGCCTCTTGAGCATTCCAAATTTGAATTGCTCCACCATTGGTACCCAAGGGGCAGCACACAGTGGCACAGTGGTTAGCACTGCTGCCTCACAGCACCACGAACCCAGCTTGGGTCACTGTCTGTGTGGAGTCTGCGCAATCACCTTTGTCTGCGTGGATTTCCTCCGGCTGCTCTGGTTTCCTCCCACAGTCCAAATAGGTGCATTGCCATGCTAATTTTTCCCTCAGTGTACCAAAACAGGTGCCAGAGTGTGGTGGCTAGGGGGTTTTCGCAGTAACTTCATTACAGTGTTAACGTAAATCAACTTGTGACATTAGTAAATAAACTTTAAAACTGCCTCCCAGCCACCGAGAGATTGAATAAACTGAGATTGTTCCCCCTGGAAGTATAAAGACTGAGGGGCCACCTAATAGAAATTTATAAAATTTTGAGAGGTATCGATAAGGTAAACAGTTGGAAGCTCTCTCCCAGGGCAGAAATGACAATGACAAATCAGCACAAGTTCAGGGTAAGAGGGGAAAGGTTTAGTCGATACGTGTGGGCCTGGGATGCAGTTATGTTAGAGACATTTAAGACTTACCTGGATTGACACATGAATAGGCAGGGAATTGGGTGATACAGGCGATTGGTATAGCAAGGACAACATGATCAGTGCAGTCTTGGTGGGCTGAAGGGCCTGTTCTTGTGGTGTATTGTTCTTTGTCCCTTGTTCTCTGGAATTGCCACCCTAACTCTATCCACTTTTCTTCTTTTCATCAATGCGCTCCTAGACAAACTACCTTCTCGCCCAACAGCTCTTCATGTGAATTTCTTCCACATTTTAATCGGATCATGCTCCCACGACAAGCCTTGGAATATTTCAATGCATTAAAGGTACAACTTAAGCATATCGCTGCAAGTCAGACCTGAGGCATGGTCATTAGGATGAAATATTTGAGGCTACCTCTGAATGAATCAATAAGTTCAAGAGAGAATGGGAAAGTATTGATTTCCATCACTTCCCCCTTGGGGCCTCTACATTTTACAGTTTGGCCCTGAAGCTTTGGGATTCGCTCCCTGAACTTTTCCACCTCACTATTTCTCTCTCCTCCTTTGTGCTGCCCCATTTAAAACTGCCCCTATTGATCACCTGCCACAGTAACTCTGAATAATTTCCTCCCATTGCGCTCCTGATGAGCACCTTGGGCCTAAATATAAATGTGGTACACTTAAAGTCCAGTTATAAAGTGCAACATTTTTATAGGTTTTTACAGCGAGACTCGGAGTGGAAGCGTGTAACTTTTCATCAGTTCAGTAATTTCACATCACTTGAAATCGGGAAGAGCACCTCCCTCAGAATCATAGTCAGAATGACCTTTACTCCAAACCGCCCACAGAACAGATTCACCAACCTTCTGCTGCCTGCTTCGACTGCCATGGCTTCTCCTGAGGCTTCTCCACTTGATGTCTGCCAACTGCAGCCCTGTGTCTGCTTATAGCCTCTTTTTCTGCTCTTTTCTTTTGTAACTGGGCCACCTATCCTCTCTCCCCATCCCTTGTTTCTATCCCCTCTAATTATTGTTCTCTGCTCCCAGTCTCATGGCCAAGTTTTGGTGCCGTTTTCATTTTGCACAGGTGCTTTGAGCCTTTCCTAATCCCAAAGAACAACAAAAATGTTGGACTCTGCATGTGCTGCCCATTTCTGGGTGGGAGTTGTAGTTCCCAGCACCCAATTACCAATGGGGATCAGCTGGATCTTGTAACACTTCCCTTATGCTTTGTGTATGCCTCAGTTATATATTTTGTACTTAAAAAAAATTAAGAGTAAAGAGTTTTTAAATTTCCTGCTTTGCTGTCTATGAGAATACTTCAATGTGATTGGCACCTTAACCTGTTTGATGACATCAATGTTGCTGGCTACCTGGTGGTTCTGGTGACCCTTGGAAAAGGAAATCTCTGCACAACAGGGATTGTTAGACCTTTGCAGGCAGTTTTTTTCCAAGGTCAGCATTGAGGCAACATTACTTTGCCATTCACTGCAAAGTCTGGTTGGATATATGATTGTAAATTAATGTTGACAATGAAAGATTATGCAAATGATTGTGTTGATAATGGTTAGAGAGAGCAGGTTGTTTGCAGAGTAAGGACTGCGAAAAAAACACATTTTATGTTTTTCCTGAAATTGATTGAAATGTTTGAATCTGAAATGCCAAGTCAAGGAGAAAAACAAATAAAATGTGAAGTTTATTTATTAGTGTCACAAGTAGCCTCACATTAACACTGCAATGAAGTTATTGTGAAAATCCCTTAGTCGTCACACTCTGGCGCCTGTCCGGGTACACTGAGGGGGGGAGTTTAGCATGGCCAATGCTCTTAACCAGCACGTCTTTCGGACTGTGGGAGAAAACTGGAGCATGCGGAGGAAACCCATGTAGGCACAGGCAGAACGTGTAGACTCCGCACGGACAGTGACTCAAATTGGGAATCTAACTCCCACCCCTGGTGCTGCAAGGCGGCTGTGCTAACCACCGTGCCACCCTAAGTAAGTTCAAATGTAATGTAATGTTAGTAATGTAAGGTCGAGATGCCAGTAAATTCTGACCTCCCTCACACCTGTAGAGGGAAATAGACACAGGTAAAATTTAAGGTTGTACAACTAAAACAAAGTATTTTCACTGAGAATCATTAAAGTGTTTTCTTTTTTTGATTTCAAATTACAATTTAAAGCCATGCCGTTGGAGTATAAAGCATTTCCATCCTCTGTATCACTTCAAGAATCAATAAAAGCTATCAGCGAGCATATAATACACCATCCTTTTAGTTATGGGTTTTCCTTGTCTGTAGGATTCATGGTTTGAATTTACTCTTGTAACATTGCCTGTCTCTGTCCCTGCCTCAGCTCCTCTGCACTGAACGCTAATCCCCAAAGCCTTTGTTACTTCTCGGCTCAGCGATTCCACTGCTGTCTTCTACCTTACACTCTCCTAAAACCTGAGCTCATCCAAATCTCTCATGTCCATATCATAACTTTCACACTCATCAACCCCCCCCTTCCCCCCGCCCCACCCCCGTCCGCAGTGCTTGCTGACCTACATCATATCCCAGTCCAACAATACTTCAGCTTTAAGATGACCATCCTCACTCAAGCCACTCGCTCAAAGATCAAAGAAAATTACAGCCCAGGAACAGGTCCTTCAGCCCTCCAAGCCTGCACCGACCATCTGAACTAAAACCCCCTACCATTCCAAGGACCACATCCCTCTATTCTCATCCTATTCTGTCAAGGAGCTCCTTAGAAGTTACTAAAGTCACTATCGTATCTTCTTCCACTACCTCCCCTGGTAGCGGGTTCCAGGCACCCACCATCCTCTGTGAAAAAACCTTGCCCCTCGCACCCTAAAGCTATGCTCTGTAGTAATTAACTCTTCCGTATCTCTTTAACATCCCCCTGTTTACAACCCTCTGTGGTCTCTACCTTCCCTCCAATTTTAGTCTCTTGTGCATTCGTTATTTTAAATACTCCATTATTAATGGCTGTGCCCTTGGTGTTAAGATTCAGAGCATCGCAATTCCTTCCCTGAACTTCTTCACCTCTCTATCTCTCTTCCCTTTCAGACATTCCTTAAAATCATTCTCCTGAATCAAGCTTTTGATCGCCTTTCCGAATAACTCCTGAAGTGACTTGGTGTTACATCGCATTTAGATTTTTTTTTGATTCATTCATGGGGCATGGGACATCTCTGGCTGTCCGGCATTTATTGCCCATCCATACTTGCCCTTGGACAGTCAATCACATTGCTGTGGTTCTGGAATCAATTGTGGTTCAGACCAGGTAAAGGTGGCAGATTTCCTTCTCTAAAGGACATCAGCGAACCAGTTGGGTTTTTTCCTGATAATTGACAATGGTTTCATGGTCATTAGTTCCAGATTTTTTTTATTGAATTCAGTTTCTACAATCTGCCATGGCAAGATTTGAACCCATGTCCCCAGAATATTAGCAGAGTATCTGGATTAATAGTCTAATGAAAATATCACTTGGCCATTGCTCTTGTGAAGCAGATTGGGATGTTTTATTACATTAAAAGCTGTTAGGTTAATGAAACTTGCTGATGCCATGCCAGGCCATTCCATGAGGTTGTGTCAATCCCAGATTATAGATGGTTCCAGCATAAAAACATCGACAATATTTCTTGCCAAACTTCAGGTTAGTGCCCTTCCCCAGAATGGACTTTCTTCTTAAAAACTGAGCTCAGCTTAAGTCCCCAAGTGAAATAGCCAATTCTGAGGAAGGATATTCAGTTGAAGCATTGACTCGCTGGCCTCATTCACAATGGCTGCGGTCACTTGCGACTTCATTGCCTCTGCTGCCTTTCATTTATTTTGTATTCTGCTTTCGCAGCATCTGTGGTGTTTTGCTTTTTGTTCACCTCGTTCATGTGAGCTTCGTTCTTATGTAAATCAGGCTCGGTTAAGGCACTATTGTGGCTGTGGGCTAACCCAGGTACATGGAGTGTAGGTCTGTGCTTTGGGGGATGGCGTGAAAGACAACAGGCCATTTTACATTGAATCAAAGAATTGTTTAGTTTCGTCAGTTCATAAGTTCAAAAGATATAGGAGCAGGATTAGGCCGTTCGGCCCATTGAGTCTGCTCTGCCATTCGATCATGGCTGATGTGCTCATTGGGCGATAAATGCTGGCCAGCCAGCGACACCCACGTCCCATGAATGAATAAAAAAAAATTCTGTCATTCATCAAGGATCTTCCGTGGGCGGCACGATAGCACAGTGGTTAGCACCGCTGCTCCACAGCTCCAGGGTCTTGGGTTCGATTCCTGGCTCGGGTCACTGTCTGTGTGGAGTTTGCACATTCTCCCTGTGTCTGCGTGGGTTTCCTCCGGGTACTCCGGTTTCCTCCCACAGTCCAAAGATGTGCGGGTTAGGTTGATTGGCCAGGCTAAGAAATTGCCACTTAGTGTCCAGGGATGTGTAGGTTAGAGGGATTAGTGGGTATAATATGTAGGGATATGGGGGCAGGGCGTGGGTGGGATTGTGTTCAGTGCAGACTCAATGGGCCAAAGGTCCATCTCTTTCTGCACTGTAGGGTTCTATGATTCAACGATGAAATGAAACCCTCCCTCAATTTTGGATAAGTTAATACTCTCTGTGTGAACTCTGAGTGTTTTATCTTGGTTTCAAAACAAAGTTGTCAATCCCATGGAGACTATTGCTCCCATTTTGTACACATTAAAATTTGCTGGGAGTGTACCCATTCTAAAAGGATAGAATAAAGACCTTTATATTTCTGGTGCCATCATTAAATATGCATATATTTCCTCATTTTCAATATGGATTATTTTTGCGAAGATTCCTTAAGGTTATGTATGGAAAATTACTTAATATAATGCAGGCGTTCTATCATTCAGGTTGTGCCTTTAAGCGAAATGTATGCCAACTGATAGTTCTTCTTCATGTCTTATTCATAACCTGTAAAGGGTGGGTGTGCAGAGGGGAAGGGACAGCCTCACCACCAGTGTTCTCTAATGCATTCGGAGTTATTAGTGTAATGTAGCCTCTTTGCCAAATGTACTTGATTTCAATGTGTCTGCAGTTAGCGAGGAATATGGAGACGATTGATTGATTTGTGTGTGTTAGCCCTAATTGCATCTCCTGGCAAGTGGCATGCAAAGCACGATCACCCCGATGCTCTCAGGAAAGTCAATTGCAGACACCTTGGCACCACACACGGACACACCACAGGAATGTGGGGATTTGCAGCCTGACCAGTTCAACCTCGCAGTCATTAGGATAGCACTCCGTGGAGTGTAATAATCCTTTCCTTAGTTAATGCTCCGTTTGGTTAGTGACACATTTTAATGCCTCCTCTCATCAGTTTTACAGGAGGATTTTAACCAGAGCTCCAAGTCCTTTGGAGACATTACCCAGCCCCCACTATCCTTGTCCCCTCTTTGCATAGTTCATCGGAGCTTGCTGGTGTTGAAGATCACAGATCTTTTCCCACTGGGGGTTAATCGTTTGGCACAGTCAAATGTAATTGCAGACGCATACACGCAGGCATTTTAAAATTCTCATCCTTGTAGGCAGCTCCCGACATATCTTAATCCCTCCCAATCCCTGTGATCCACTTTCTGCCTTAAAGCTCTCTGAAAACTCCGGGGAAATAGAGCCTGATGATTTGTGAGTTGGAGAAAAAGGCTCCTGGGAAGGCGGTATGGATCCTGGGGAAGGGGGTATGGATCCTGGGGAAGGGGGTATGGATCCTGGGGAAGGGAGTTGGGTTCTGGGGAAGGAGTTTGGGTGCTGCAAGGTTTGTGCCCTCGGAAGGTACTGAGGAAGGGGCTTGATGTATGGGCATTGCTGGCTGGGTCAGCATTTGTTGCTCACCCCTAATTACCCCTGAATTGACTGGCTTGCTAAAACGTTTGAGAGGGCATCCAAGAGTCACATATAGGACTGGCCAGGTAAGTACGGCAGATTTTCTTTCCTAAAGGACATTAATGAACTAGGTGTTTTTTTACAACAATCAATTAGTTTAGTTTAGTTTCTTCATTAATGTTACAAGTATACTAACATTAACACTGCAATGAAGTTCCTGTGAACATCTCCAAGTCGTCACCGTTCAGATACAGTGAAGGAGAATTTAGCACGGCCAATGCACCTATCTGGAACATCTTCCAGACTGTGGGAGGAAACCAGAGCACCCAGAGGAAAGCCATGCAGACATGGGGAGAATGTGCAAACTCCGGACAGACAGCTACCCAAGGCTGGAATTGAACCTGGGTCCCTGGTGTTGTGAGGCAGCAGTGCTAACTACTTTGCTCCCGTTTCACTCATGTGTCACTGTGCTGCCCACTTAAGATTTTGTGACTTTTAATTCCAAATTTTTATTTATTGAAGGCAAATTTCATTATCCTGAGGACGTGAAGAGCAGTGCTTACATGAATGCTCTTTCTTGGTTCTGTTCCTCCACTCCTGACTTCATGTCAACTCCTACAACTCCCTCACCCCACATGGGTTGACCCATCTTCAGCCAACTAGACCCCAAACTCTGGGATTTTTTCTCGACAGTCTCTGGCTCGCTTGCTTCTTTAAATCATTGCTCAGATTTAGACCAAGTCTTCGGTTGGTCGTCCAAACATCTTTTTCTTTGGTTCAGTTTCATTTTTGTTTGTTTAATTACAACCCAGGGATTCGCCCAAGGGTACTTCATTATGCTGAAGGTGCTTGTAGAATCATAGAGTGACAGCACGGCATGCAGGAAGAGGCCATTCTGCCCATCATATCTTTACCAGATAGCAATCCAAGCTTTTCTTGTTGTGGCCTAAACAAGATGTCTCCCAGTGCTGCTGGTTATGGTTATCTCTGCCTCCATTTGAGTTAAAGTCTCCGCCAGATTTCATTGGGAGCATTAGCTCTTGATGCATATATTTAAGACGACAGAATTCGCGTCGGATTTCTCTGCTCATGAACTGTCTTGTTTAAGTCCTTCCTCAATTTGCAATCAGGAAAAACCTTTCTAATATGTGTCGCAAAGTTTGGAGAATTTTCCTGATTGTATGAATAGAGATTACTAACATCAACCGAGGATAAAGGCCAAGTAATTGCTTTGTGGTTTCATTGGAAATGTGGATAAAGAGAGGAGCGTATCGGGGGAGCCCAGATGATTTAGTAAGTTTGCTGGCTTTTGTCCCTCAGAATATGTCTTCAAATCTAGGCCAGGCTGGATGTCTTATAAATCTCTTTGGGCAGTTTCAAATCAACCCTAAGTATGCTATGTTCCCGATAGTTCATAGGGACATAAAAGAATTATGTTGAGTTTAAAGTTTATTTATTAGTGTCACAAGTAAGGCTTACATTATCACTGCAATGAAGTTACGGTGAAAATTCCGAGTCACCACACTCTGGCACCTGTTCTGGTACGCTGAGGGAGAATTTAGCATGGCCAACTCACCTAACCAGCACGTCTTTTGAAGGAACCTGGAGCACCCAGAGGAAACCCACGCAGACACGGGGAGAACGTGCAGACACTGCACAGACAGTGACCCAAACCGCGAATTCAACCTGAGTCCCCGATGTTGTGAGACTGCAATGACAAACGCTGTGCCCACTTCACCATTTGGGACATTAAATCTAGTAGGGTTTTCTATCCAAGTGTAGCAACTTGTATATATGTAGTGCCTTTAACAACATAAAATATCCCAAGCGACCTGAGCAGTAGCTTTGACAGACAAAATTTGACATTGCCTGAAAAGATATTAGGACAGGTGGCCAGACTTCTGGCCAAAAAGTAAATTTTAATAAGTGGATTAATGAATGACAGAGGAATGAATGGTTTTAAGAAAACAGTTACAGAGTTTAGTACTTAAGTCAGCTAAAGGTGTAACTAACTAAAGATGTGATTGGTGGTGGCACGGCGCCAGGGACCTGGGTTTGGTTGCAGCCTTGGGTGACTGTGTGGAGTCTGCAATTTCTCCCAGTATCTGCGTGGGTTTCCTCCAGGTGCTCCGTTTTCCTCCCGCAGTCTGAAAACATGCAGATTTGGTGGATTGGCCATGATAAGTTGACCCTTAGTGTCCCAAGATACAATTCAGTCAAAGTGATCAGCGAGGGCAAATATGGGGATAGGGGTTACGGGAACAGGGCCTGGGTAAGAGTCAGTGCAGACAATGGGCTGAATGGCCTCCTTCTGCACTGTAAGGATTCTATGATCCTACGAACACTGAAGCAAAGAAAGATGAGAAACCACCCAGGGCCCGATATTACCATTGCGTCGCACCAACGTGATAAAGTTGGGTGTGAGGCCATTAACGTGATCTGCTCCCGCATCCGTGCAGATGGCCACTTTACCGAGATCCGGGAATGGCCGCAATCCTATTCGCACCCAAAATGGGCGCAACAGTGATTTGTATATGTTTCAATTGTATTAATGAACTACCCACCCAACTTTATCAGCATTTCCCCCTTTACCACCTCGTTCGCCAATCTGGAATCGGGCCGAAATGGACCTGCTAAATAAAAGTCTGAATTGGGTGCTCCGGCTGCTGAAGAGGCGAATTCGGAGCTTCCCAACGGCTCCCTGACTCAGATCGGTCATGGGGGGTGGTTGGGAAGGGAGGCAGGTCAGATTGTTCTCTGGGGAGGGCGAAAAGAGAGAAGGGTATGATATATCTCTGGCGGGGGGGGTAACGGAGCAGGAGGGTTCGCTACCACTCTGCGGGCGATCGGTGGGGGGTAAAGGGAGATAGGGGGTTGCAATCAGTCTGCAGGGGGGTGGGTGGATAAGAAGGACAGTGATGTTTGGGGGCCATTACTCCCTCTTTTCGCTCCCAGGCCACTTTCTTCGCTTTCTGTGGCCAGGGAGCGATCTGACAAGGGCGCACTTTTTCAAATTTTTTTACTAACTGCGCATGCGCAGTTCAGGGCTCCAATTCAGACCCACGATTTTTTTTCAGGCTAAGTATGTGTGGGGGCACCTGAGAGCAGATTTCCAAGTTGGATCTGAATTGTGCCCAGATTCAGCATTTAGAATGAAAATGCTATAAGTAGCCACCAAATGTCAGAAACTGGAAGAGCGCAAAGGAGGTTTGTGAGGCTGGAAGAGAAAGAGAGGTGCCGATATTCTCTCCCCTTAAAAATGTCACATTGACTGAAGATTGGAGTGCATGTCCAAATGTCGGGGAAAATTACTTCGCCCAGCGGGCCAGGGGAATATTGCAGCAGGCAATGTATGGAATTCGCGTAGGCGTTCCTGCTACGGTGGCATCACCCAGCACTGGATTTCCATATAATTTAAACAAGATTAACAAGCCGGGACTGAAGTTTCCAATCGAGCTGGCCAGTGAGGCTGTCAGTACGGTGTGCTACTGCGCGTGCGCCAATCTCGGTGCTGATAAACTGGCACATGTGCAGTGGCCTGCTCAGCGCACTGATTTCAGCCTCTCCAGCGGGCCTTCTGAAATGTAATGATATTTATGCTGGTGGCCTCTGCAGTGCACAGAATGAGGGAGATTCTTCTCTGAACTCCCTCTGAAAAGAACAACACAAATTACTCCAGTTTTCCCACAAATTTGACACTTAGAATGTTTTTTGGGAGAATTCCACCCTTTTTTCTTCAACTCATAAGAACATAAGAAATGGGGGCAGGAGTAGGCCATCTAGCCCTTCGAGCCTACCCCGCCATTCAATAAGATCATGGCTGACCTGAAGTGGATCAGTTCCACTTTCCCGCTTTCTCCTCATAACCCTTAATTCCCTTGTCTATCAGAAACCTATCTACCCATTACTTAAACATATTCAGCGAGGTAGACTCCACCACTTCAGTGGGCAGAGAATTCCAGAGGCTCACCACCCTTTGAGTGAAGAAGTTCCGCCTCAACTCTGATCTAAACTGCCCCCCCCCCCCGCCTTATTTTGAGGCTGTGGCCTCTAGTTCTGCTATCCTTTCTAAGTGGGAAGATCCTCTCTACCTCTACCCTATCTAGCCCCTTCACTATCTTATATGTCTCTATAAGATCCCCTATCTTATAACTAACTCATGTCAGTCTAGAAGAGGGCATGAGATGACTTTGGCTGATAGGATTAAGGAGAATCCTAAGGCGTTCTATAGGTATGTCAAGAACAGAAGGTTGGTTAGGGCAAGATTAGGGCCAGTTACAGACAGTAGGGGGAAGTTGTATGTGGAACCGGAAGAGATTGGAGAGGCATTGAACCATTATTTCTCTTCGGTGTTCACACAGGACGATATGAATGTAGCTGAGGAGGTCACTGGGGTGAAGGGGTGTAAAATAGAAAGTATTGCACTTGATACAGAGGATGTGTTGGATATTCTAGAAGGGTTGAAAATAGATAAGTCCCCTGGTCCAGACGGGATTTACCCTAGGATTCTATGGGAGGCAAGAGAGGTGATTGCAGTGCCACTGGCTCTGATCTTCAGGTCGTCGTTGGTCTCTGGTATAGTACCGGAAGATTGGAGGACAGCGAATGTTGTCCCATTGTATAAGAAGGGGAACAGAGACTTCCCTGGGAATTATAGACCAGTGAGTCTTACTTCTGTAGTGGGCAAGGTTTTAGAAAGAATTATTAGGGATAGGATTTATAGTTATTTGGAGAGTAATGAATTGATTAGAGATAGTCAGCATGGTTTTGTAGAGGGAAGGTCGTGCCTTACTAACCTTATTGAGTTCTTTGAGAAGGTGACCAAAGAGGTGGATAGGGGTAAGGCAGTAGACGTGGTATATATGGATTTTAGTAAGGCGTTTGATAAGGTTCACCATGGTATGCTTCTGCAGAAAATGCAGATGTATGGGATTGGTGGTAATTTAGGTACTTGGATCAGGAATTGGTTAGCAGATAGGAGACAGAGGGTGGTGGTTGATGGTAATTATTCATCATGGAGTTCAGTTACGAGTGGTGTGCCTCAGGGATCTGTTTTGGGGCCACTGCTGTTTGTAATCTTTATTAATGATCTGGATGAGGGTATAGTTGGGTGGATTAGTAAGTTTGCTGATGACACCAAAGTCGGAGGTGTGGTAGATTGTGAGGAAGGGTGTCGAAGTTTGCAGGGTGACTTGGACAGGTTGCAGAGCTGGGCCGCGAGGTGGCGGATGGAGTTTAATGCGGAGAAGTGTGAGGTAATCCATTTCGGTAGGAATAACAGATGTGTTGAGTATAGGGCTAACGGGAGGACTTTGAATAGAGTGGAGGAGCAGAGGGATCTAGGTGTATGTGTACATAGATCCCTGAAAGTTGGGAATCAAGTAGATAAGGTTGTTAAGAAGGCGTACGGTGTCTTGGCGTTTATTGGTAGGGGGATTGAATTTAGGAGTCGCAGCGTCATGTTGCAACTGTACACAACTCTGGTGCGGCCGCACTTGGAGTACTGTGTGCAGTTCTGGTCCCCACATTACAGGAAGGATGTGGGGGCTTTGGAGAGGGTGCAGAGGAGGTTTACCAGGATGTTGCCTGGTATGCAGGGGAGGTCCTATGAGGAGAGACTGAGGGATTTGGGGTTGTTTTCACTGGAAAGAAGGCGGCTAAGAGGGGATCTAATAGAAACATATAAGATGATTAGAGGTTTAGATAGGGTGGATGGTGATAGCCTGTTTCCTCGGATGGAGAAAGCTAGCACGAGGGGGCATGGCTTTAAATTAAGGGGGGGTAGTTATAGGACGGATGTCAGGGGCAGGTTCTTTACCCAGAGGGTGGTGAGGGACTGGAATGCCCTGCCTGCTGCAGTTGTAAATGCGCCTAGTTTGGGGGCATTTAAGAGATTGGTGGATAGGTTTATGGACGAAAAGGGATTGGTTTAGATTAGTGGGTCAATGTTTTTTTTTAAAAATAAGACTGGTCGGCGCAACATTGTGGGCCGAAGGGCCTGTTCCGCGCTGTAATGTTCTATGTTCTATGTTCTATGTTTTGGGCTGATTATGCTATGAAGCATCGTAGGGCATTTTACTGTGTTAAAGATCTATAAATGCAAGTAGTTGCTGCAATCTTTGGTGGTTTGTCTCAGATAGTAATCTATCATTAGATGATCACTAGCATTGCACATACAACACAGATTTCTGATTCTCAAAGTGTTAAATATTTGAATGATATCCTTGTTCCTGAATGTGTGGTTTGATAATCAGACAAGTGCAGAACATTATGAAGTACCCTGTGCCATCAGGAAAATGATACGGTGAATGAATATTCTGACCTCCACATATTCTAAATGGTTGATAATTAATTTGATAAATTAATACTTGTAATTTTAAGATCTTCTCTATCATGAGACATCAAAACAATATTGAAATGTAATTAATGATGCATTTAAGATTTTTTTTTACTACTAAAATTATCCAAAGTCAGAGTCTTAATGTCTTTGAAATGTTTGTGTAAAATTTTGGCAATTGGTTTGTGTGGATGTTCTTAACGGGAGGAAGGGTTGAGGTTTATAATTCATGGTAACATTATCATTTTATTTTAATAGCGACAAGGGTACTCCCACTGGACCCATTCCCAGAGCTCGTAGTCCCCACTTAAGTACGATCCTTTCCACCTTGCGAATCAAAGGACGTTATAGAGCTTAATTACCAAATGCCTTCTAATTATCACCAGCATCTGGGACAGTGCCACAGAGAGAGTTGCTTTGTTTCATAGTCTCACATAACAAAGAGCTGATATAGTTGCTGACACCAGCTCTGGCTCGTGAGGCTGAGGGGGGCAAAGGGGAACAGGACATGAGTGGGTGCGGAGAAAGGCAACACGGGCCTCCAAAGCTCTTTCCTCGATTTTTCTCCGCACAGCCATCTGTCAGTTAGTAAAGGGTAAAATACTGCAGATGTTGCAAATCTGAAATAAAAATCAATGTGGTTGGCAGTATCTGGGGGGAAAGTAACACTGAATGGTATGGTGGCACAATAATTAGTACTGCCACCTCACAGCGCCAGCGAGATGCGTTTGATTCCTGACTTGAGTGACTATCTGTGTGGAGCCTGCACGTTCTCCCCATGTCTGCATGGGTTTCCTCCAGGTGCTCTGGTTTCTTACCATAGTCTGAAAGACGTACTGATTAGGTGCATTGGCCATGTTAAATTCTCCCTCAGTGTACCCAAACAGGTGCCGGAGTGTGACGACTAAGCAATTTTCACAGTAACTTCATTGCAGTGTTAATGCAAGCCTACTAGTGACACTAATAAATAAAAAGTTAATATTTCAGGACCTGTAATCAAAACTGGGGCTAAAGTCATAGAGTCATAGAGGTTTACAGCATGGAAACGGCCCTTTGGCCCAATTTGTTCATGCTACCCTTTTTTAAACCCTTAAGCTAGTCCCAGTCGCCCACATTTGGCCTACATCCCTCTATATCCATCTTACTCATGTAACTATCTAAATGCTTTTTAAAAGACAAAATTATACCCCCTTCTACCACTACCTCTGGCAGCTTGTTCAAACACTCACTACCCTCTGTGTGGAAAAATTGTCCCGCTGGACACTTTTGTGTCTCTCCACTCTCACCTTATTCCTATGCCCCCTAGTTTCAGACTCCCCTACCTTTGGGAAAAGATGTTGATTATCTGGCTGATCTATGCCCCTCAAAATTTTGTAGACTTTTATCAGATTATCCCTCAATCTTCTGTGCTCTGGAGAAAAAAGTCCCAGTCTATCCAGCCTCTCTTTATAACCCAGACTATCAAGTCCCGGTAGCATCCCAGTAAATCTTTTCTGCACTCTTTCTAGTTTAGTAATATCCTTTTTATAATAGGGTGACCAGAACAGTATGCAGACTAATTAGTGACGTTCTAGATCTTGAGGAATTGTAAGGGGACACAGTGAAAGCACGAGTTACTGATCATTCTTTGCATTCCGTCCTTCGCTGAGGTTACAGGATGTAAGGGACCAGGATTAGTGTCTGAGTGAATCTGAGAGTGACACTGAGGTAGAGGAAACCGAGAAAAGCACTGACTTTCACTCGCTAACATGGACGATCCCCTAAAAATATGCAAAGTGTGAACAGTTGGCAATGCTATCAGACACAATCCTGCATTTCATCGCTCTTTGTGGTACATTACTGGTAGCCAATTATTTCAATAAATCATCACTGATTATCATTAGATGTTAGATTAATGCAAGTCCGTTCCAATCAATGAACAGAAAATTATAAGCCCTAACTCTGCTGTTGATTGGCCAGGGATCCTCTTAATGAGTGTAATAACAATTTGGAACACTTAAGGCAAATTTACAACTTCAGAGGTGGAACAGATCCCAGGAAATAATTGGCCAATTGTTCCCTCCTTTGTTTCAGATATTCAAATGTTCCTCCCTCTTTCTGTGAGATAATCTACTTTATCCATCGTTGTTCCCCGTATTACTCAGGGAATGGCAATCTCTCCCCCTTGTCTTATCTTGACCTTCAAATTCTTCTCCATCCCTCCAGCCTGCAACCCAGTGATGCTAGCATTCATTTTGTAAGATCATCACCGTTGACTCCTCTTCTCCTCACCCTAGATTTTCAATGTTCCCCAAAACTGACTTCCTACTCTTGAGATCAAACACTGATCTCCTGCTGTCCCATGCCCTGCATGGTGCAATCACCTTAGCTCTATATCTGGCCTCCATGGAGTGAATGAGTGACACATAGGCAGGAAATTACACTTGTGCTCAACCTGGACAAGAAGCCGTGTTGAATTCTTTATCTCTAGTTGGGGCGGTGTCATGATGCTTGTTGATTGAGATTTTTACCCCAAAATAACAGTTAACTAGTAAGCTACTGCAAACAATTCCTGACTTTCTAATTTTCTGAAAAGCTATGATTAAATTAAGACATATTAATTCCAATATAATTAGGATTTAGGTCACAAAACGGTAATAAATTATTTCCATTCCAAGTGGTTTAATAACCAGGGGAAATGAAATAGCTCCCCAGAGGTGGGAGTTCCTTCACCACATTCCTTTTTTTTGGAAGCATGTCTCCATCCCTAAGAGTGCTTCTGCTACAAAGTCAGAATCTGGAGGGTCCGTAACCTGGAAAGTCCTCATTGTATAAACAGGTGAGACTCACTGATAGGGCAAGGTTGTGGGGAAATTTCAAGAATTGGCCAATTGTGTCTTGCACTAAGACAATTCAAAACTCACAAGGCAAACATCTCTGTGTAAAAGATGTAACAAATTTATTAAACATAAAACATAAGACAATACAATACAAACGTACAGCCAACCGAAGTCTCACAAAGGATTTAATAGCTCTAAGGACAGAGCGACAGAACCTCTCCGAAAGAACTAGATTACAAAGTCAAATACAGATCAATTATACTTTTTCATAATCAATAATCCCACCTTTCATTAGCTTAAAATCAATCCCATTTAACAGTTATACATCAATACAAATCTCTGTCAAATGCCTCAGCCAATCCTAAGACACTGAATAGCATAGTGATATCTTATCCATCCAACTGATTGCAGACATCATCTCCCCTTTGGCCCTACCAACTCTCTGTTTCTTGGTAACTGCAGACGCTACCGCTATGGATGTTCCCACTAGCTCACTGCCAAGTTGCATAGACATGCATTCCTGAGTCCAGGTTCATATCTATTTCATGTCTGGTCAATGAATTCATCTATTCATAATGTTACTTAATGCGTCCACTCTTTGGAATGCCACCCAATAAGACTTGCTGACTAACCTGTTCCCAGACCTTTGGCTTTAAACTATTGACTCCAACCACCATGCCTTTCTGTAACTTTCATAATACATAATATTGAAATACATTTAAACAGAATATTGAAATACATTTAAAATATCAGCATATATGTTTTAAAATCTTGTTCTGATTCACTTACTGCATTCACATATGTGTAAGCTGTTTGTGGTAGCTTGCCCAATAATCATTTAACTCTTTACTGATTCCTTGTCCTCTGAAAGATTGCATTCTGCCTATAAATCCTATTCGCTGGTTAGAAATCCCCTTCCACAGACAGGAAATCATTAGTCCAATCAGGAAGCTCATACTCCAAGAGACCAACCCCATGGGCCTCGTTGAAGTCATTACAGGGAACAGGTTGAAGAAAATTGAGCTGGTGTGATTGGGACTGCACTGCATGAAAGTACAGTGGATGTAGCTTCAGTTACAACTCACAATTAAAATGTAGAAGACTTTGAGAAAAAACAAGTGAGGGAGGCTAATTGGACACTTCTTTTACAGAGTTGGCATGGACTCTATGTCTAGAATGACTGCCTTCTTTGCCATATGTTTCTAAATAATCTAAGACAAGATGAAAAAAACGTTTTTAAACATCATTTTGCCAGTCCAAATTTCTTGAGTCCACAGCTTTGAAATGTGTTAAAGGTCCACAAACCTACTGAGAACTCTCTTTCCTTGCCCAGAGTAGGAATTTGAGCCAAAGTTAAATTGTGTTCTTACCCAATGTCCACGGACACGCCTCTTTTGGAAACTGGAATGATTGGATTGTAATTAACCACCAGCAGTCATTCCCAGCTGTTGTTCCGTTGTGAAATTACCAGTTTGCTAATTCAGTACTTTCCATTTTTTTTCCATTATAATCATCTAAATTCTATTACAGTCAGACCAATGTCACAAGATTATCATCTTGATTAATCCGTGACATGTCTGGCTGTTTGATCCTTTTCCTTCACTACCCCAAGATGTTGCTACTGCTTTACAGCCAATTAAATACTTTTTGAAGCATAGTTATTGCCACAAAGTAGGAAACATGGCCATCAACTTGCACATGGCAATCTCCCACAAACAGCAATGCGACAATGACCTGATGATCGTGTTTGGAAATAAATTTTCATTTGCATTCTAATTTGCATTTGAATGAATGAACCTTAACTGCTTCCATCTTCTCTCTAGAGAGCCAATTCTACAGGTAGACGAAAATGTTGGCCCCAATATTTACTGGGAAGGAGGATTTGTGATCAGAAGAACAGAGATTAAGACTTTCCAAGATGCCATGGAGTTTAATTGGGTCTTTTTTTTTAACAAGTTCCCAATCCAGAAACCAAACTGACAGGCACAGTAGGAAATCTCACAGTACCAGTTTATAGTCCAACAGATTTATTTGGTATCACTCACTTGATGGAGGAGCAGTGCTCTGAAAGCTCGTGATACCAAATAAATCTGTTGGACTTTAACCTGGTGTTGTGAGACTTCTTCCTGTGACCACCTTTGCCCAATGCTAGCATCTCCACGTCAAATTGACAAGGGCAGTGAAGACTCCAAAGAAGAGGTCTCTCCACAGGCAACTATGTTGAATGCATGGTTGGGATGCAGGTATCAGGGAGTGGACGGTGTGGAGGATTGCAGGGTGGCCATGTACAAGAGGTTATGGGGAGAATTGGGGAGAAGTCAGAAGGGGTTCAGAGACCTAGGATGGAAATCTGATAGGAGATTGAGAGCTCACAGGGAAAAAAACTGGAGGCGAGGGTTAGAGATTTGTGAAAGAGATTGGGGGTTAGGGAGAGTAGAATATTGGGAAGGTCTGGGGAGAAGTCAGATGTCAAGTGGGTAGGGAAGTTATCTGATTTTTATTTGATTTGACTTATTATTGTCACATGTATTAGTATACAGTGAAAATTATTGTTTCTTGCACGCTATACAGACATAGCAGACTGTTCATAGAGAAGGAAAAAAACAGATTGCCAAATGTAGTGTTACAGTCATAGTTGGGGTGTAGAGCAAGACCAACTTAATGTGAAATTGGTCCATTCAAAAATCTGATGGCAACAGGGAAGAAGCTGTTCTTGAGTCGGTTGGTATGTGATTTCAGACTTTTGTATCTTTGTTCCCGATGGAAGAGACTATGTCGGGGGTGCGTGGGGTCCTTAAGTACGCTGGCTGTTTTTCTGAGGCAGCGGGAAATGTAGACAGAGCCAATGAATGGGAGGCTGGTTTATGTAATGGACCAGCTTCATTCACAACCTTTTATAGTTTCTTGCGATCTTGAGCAGAGCAAGAGCCATGCGGAATAACTAGGGATCAGGCAAATTGATGGAGGTTTGGGAGGAAGAGCTGCAGGTCAAGATGGTTCAAAGAGAAGTCACAGCAAGGGTTGGAGATTGATGGGGTGAGCGGGAATAGGAGGGTGAACAGAGGCCAAGGAAGCTGCTGTGTGGTGGTGGGGGGTGGGAGGGCGGTGGAATGATGTGTTATGGTTGGGAAAAATTCATAGGAGTTCAGAAGTGGGTGGGCATGGATGGGTCATGCGAGGTTTTGCTGTTGGAATGACTGGAAGGGGGAGATTTTGGAGATGGGGGCCTTGGATTTATAAATTTACAGGAAACATTCCTGCTTCTCCGGGTCCACACGCAGTACTAATGGCACTCATCTGACTGACCTAACCCTCCACACCTTTTACTTGAGAGAAACCCAATCATGTTCAGGAACAGAAAAGCTGTTAAATTAGACGCACCCAACTTCTTTAGAAATGAGTCAGCCATCCACTCTCATCCTAAGAGTCGGTTAATTGCCCATCCATCATCCCACATTTGTTAAAATTGTTCATCATTTTAACTTTTAACTCATCCACGTTTGGGTTAAAATGATGCGTGAAAGAGGAGGCAGTGTCTTAGTGGTATTGTTGCTGGAGTAGTAATCCAGAGACCTGGGGTAGTGTCCGCGGATCCAGATTCATACCCCACCATGGCAGATGGTGACATTTGAATTAAATAAAGAATTTAAAAGTCGACTGATGACCATGAAACCATTGTCAGAAAAGCCCAGCTGGTTCACTAATGTCCTTTAGGGAAGGAAATCTATCACACTTACCTGGTCTGGCCTGCATGTGACTCCAACCCACAGCAATGTAGCTGAGTCTTAAATGCCCTCAGGGACGGGCAATAAATGTTGACCCAGCCAACGACATCCATGAATGAACAGAAAAAAACATGCTTGACAAATTTGCTCAATTTCCTTGAGGATGTAACAGAGAGAGTTGACAGAGGGGAACATGTAGATGTAATATATTTAGATTTCCAAACGGCATCTGACAAATTGCTGCATAAAAGGCTGGCACATAAATTAAAGGCATTTGGAATTAAAGGAAATATGTTGGCATGAATTGAAGCTTGGCTGTCACATAGAAAAGAAAGAGTTGGTATAAATGGGTCCATTTCAGAGTAGAAAGATGTAACTAGTGGAGCACCGCAATTGGCCCGAAATTGTTCACTATTTACATTAATGAACTGGAGGAAGGAACAGAATGTAAGGTTTCAAATTTGCTGATGATATGAAGGGCAGGTTGTGATGAGAATATTGTGATTCTGCAGCAGGAGATAGATAGGTTAGGTGACTGAGTTAAAACCTGGCAAATGGAGTTTAATGTGGGGAAGTGTGAGATCACACAATTTAGTAAGAGTAATCAAAAGACAGATTACTATCTAAATGGAGAGAGACTGTAGGTGAGTGAAGTACAGAGAGATCCAACTGTTTTAGTGCATGAATCACAAAAAGCTAGCAGGAAAGCCCAACAAGAAGGACAACAGCATTTTGGCCTTTATTGCAAAAGGGTTGGAATTTAAAAATAAAGATGTTTTCTTGCGATTGTACAGGGTGTTGATGAGGCCATACCTGGAATGCTGCATACAGCTTTGTTTCCCCTTATCTGAAACATGAAATAGTCATATTGAAGGTAGTCCAAAGGAGATTCACCAGGTTAATTCCTAGGATGAGAGGGTTGTCCTATCAAGAGAGATTAAATAGCCTTGGTCTGTATTCCTTGAAGTTTAGATGAATGAGGGGATGACCTTATTCAAACATATAAGATACTGAGTGGGTTTGACAAAGGAGATGGTCAGATGTTTTCATTAGTGGGAATGTCTCAAACAAGATTGTATGAGGAACGGCTGAGGACTCTGGATTTGTTCTCGTTAGGAGTTTAGAAGGATGAGGTGGGATCTTATTGAAGCTTACAGGATACTGTGAGGCCTGGATAGAGTGGACGTGGAGAGGATGTTTTCACTAGTAGGAAAAACTAGAACCAGAGGACACAACCTCAGGCTAAAGGGAAGATCCTTTAGACTAGAGATCATAGATCATAGAACCCTACAGTGCAGAAAGAGGCCTTTCGGCCCATTGAGTCTGCACTGAACACAATCCCACCCAGGCCCTACTCCCCTAGCCCTACACATTATACCCACTAATCCCTCTAACCTACACATCCCTGGACACTAAGGGGCAATTTCATAGCATGGCCAATCAACCTAATGCGCACATCTTTGGACTGTGGAAGGAAACTGGAGTACCCACGCAGACACGGGGAGAATGTGCAAGGGATGAGGAGGATTTTTTTTTTCAGCCAGAGAGTGGTGAATCTATGGAACATTTTGCCACAGAAGGCTGTGGAGGTCAGCTCATTGAGTGTCTTTAAGACAGAGATAGATAGCTTCTTAATTAATAAGGGGATCAGGGGACATGGGAAAAAGGCAGGAGAATGGGGATGAGAAAAATAACAGCCGTGATTGAATGGCGGAACAGACTCAATGGGCCGAGTGGCCTAATTCTGCTCCGATGGCTTTTGGTCTTATAGCTAGAAGACAAAGGGCTGGTCATTTAAAATTGAGGTGCGGGGAAATTTCTTCTCCCAGGGGGTGCTGGAATTCTCTGACCCCAAGGGTGGCGGAGGCTGCATCATGAGAAGTATTTAAAGTGGAGGTGGGTAAATATTTAATAGACCGAGGAACAGAGGGCAATGGGGAAATGGTGCGGAAAAGCAGTTGAGTCCAGCGTAGATCAGTCAAGTTGGTCTTGAATGGCGGGGCAGACTAGAAGAGTCTGATGGCCTCCTCCCGCTTCTTTTGTGTGTTCTTGTGTTTCAATCCAGATTAGTGCTGAATGTCTCCCCCTCTTCAAACCCGATTGCAAACCTTCCCGTTTGCCCCCCTTCCCCCCTCTCCACCCTCCCGCAATCCAGTGATTGCCTTACAAAAGAAAAGCTAATGATTCAATGACAAGTTATGCTGCCAAGGAGGCCTACGGATCATTAGATACAAAGAGAAACATAATTTTACATAAGTAAACACTTTTTAAGGCAGTCAAAAGAATTGTGAAGAAAGGATAATTACGCTAAGTAGTAAAGTAAACTGAGGATCACAAGACAAATATTACAAAGAGAAGAATAAATGTTGAATGTAAATTGATATGGAGCGCACACAAACACAAATATCTCTGGGATAGCGCGACAGCATATTTTTAAATTTGTGTTCAATATTTTGTAAAACCAAAGTGTATGAACAGTGCCACATGGGTCAACTAGTTTTTAAAATATTTTGTACACAAAGGTCATTATCTTAAACTGATCCTATTTCAGTGCACCGTGAGGTGAAAATAATAATCAATGCAAGTCAAGGAATAACCTTCATCTGTTCCTTTGGAAGACTCAGCAGCCTGATTTTCGCATGTACCACCACCCCAAAATAGTTAATTCTCTGACAAGGAACATTTATTTCAGTGTGAGTGGGGAATCCTGGCCCAGTCATGGTACTTGCTGTTACCTGTGCAAATCCTGGCATTTCCCTCATTCAGAAAGAAAGAAAGGAGAGCCGGGGTGAGATGAGGGGAGAAAGGAGACAAGGAAACACCAAAAGGAACCCTCAACATGAAAAGAAAGCACTAAATGGATGAAACTGCAGGACTCCACAGTCTCTCTTCTAGTTCGAGTCCGCGGGGCAGAGAGAAAACATTAATATCGCTGTCACATCAATGATTGGAGGACAACTTCCATTAACCGCTATGTTCTTACACCTGGTTGAACTTGTTCTGTCACTAACGTGCTGGTTAGATGGACTGACAAAGCTAAATTCTCCCTCAGTGTACTCGAACAGGCACCAGAGAGTGACGACTGGGGGATTTTCACAGTAACTTCATCGCAATATTAATATAAGCCTACTTATGACAGTTAGAAATAATAATGAAATGGAGGCCATTCAGCCCATCGAGTCTGACAGTGAATCCTACCCAGGCTCTTTCCTGTAACTCCCACGCATTTATCCTGCTAATCCCCCTATCCAACACATCTTGAAACACTGAGGGGCAATTTACTGTGGCCTATCCAACTAACCTGCTCATCCTTGGACTGTGGGAGGAAACCGGAGAACTCAGAGGAAACCCACACAGACACAGGGAGAGTGTGCAAACTCCACACAGACAGTTACCTAAGGCTGGAATCGAACCCGGATCCCCGGACTTGTGAGGCAGCAGTGCTAACTACTGTGCCACGCTTCTGCTTTTCAATTTATGTTTGCCCTGTCTTGTCTTGGGGGGGCAAGTAGATACAGTAAATAGATGTCACAGTAGATACTAAAAAATATAAATGACATTATGGTTTAACATATTATGGAACCCCTTACTCCCAAATTGGTTTCCAATAGTTTATATTAATAGTAATCTGCGATCAAATAAAAGCTCATACAATGTGTTGGCCATTCTCTATAGGACAATTTGTGAGTATATACATATATAAAATATTACATGTCTACGCTGAGAAATGCTACAAAATGTATCACATTAGGTGTCATTGAATAGAATTTCAGAGGAGTGAACCTTTTCCAGTTACCCTTAGAAAATTGACTTGTCAACTTTCTTGAAGCATTGTTCATTATTTGCAATTTTTCTCCTTTGGCATTTTGCAGACTCTTAACCAAGGTTACAAAGTGAAGCGTAGCTACAAAAAGCAAGAAGAGAAGGGATAAATGAAGACCTGCTACATCCACCTGAAGAACTTCCACAAATACCCGGGAAAATTAGAAGACCAAAGGAAGCTTCTTGGATGTGATGTGTGTTGAGCAGCCCTCTACGTTTTATTTACTTTCTGTGAAATATAATGATGCCTGCTCCAGCAATCTTTCTGTTTTAATGGGCTGAGCCTTTTCCGGAGAATATATCTCATCCCTGCAATCATGGCGAGAATGAAGCTTTTACATGAATCTGTTTTCATTGCAAATGTCAACTGCAGTCCGTAAGTGCAAAGAGTTGAAACATTGAATAAAGCAATAAAACCTACTGACAAAGAGTGAATATGCTTAGAGGTGACACAAAGGGAAGATTTAACTCTTGTAGTGATGACACATGTTGCAAAAACATTCTCTATGAATTCGTATCACTGTGTAACAATGAGGACGCTGGTCTTTAGCAAGACTACATTCTATTTATAATAAGGGTAACTTTTGTTCTTTTTAATAAAATTCCTTTAATGTTTTAAGGTATAAATAGTCCTTGCATTAAGCCCAATACATAATATATGAAGGGATTGAATGGTTTGGGTTTCCTAAAAAAAAGATTAAAATTGAATCCATTTGCTCCCAGATATTTGCTGGTTTTCTGGTGGGAATTCTGGATCAGCCTCAACCTCATTTATGCAGAAAAGGTTAATGAGTTGTATTCATTAACTGTGTCCTTTTAATTGAATGTGTTTCACTTTGTTAATGAGATGCATCTGATAAGGAAAAAGAGATGAAGACCTTGTTAAAATAATTCACTTACCCTCCCCTCAGAAGAATTGTTTGATTGAACCACACCGAGTACAAGGTCCCAGGATTGATTCCCAGTCTGCACTGAGTTAGCAGAACAACTGCAACTTGAGCTGTAGCTCCCTTAAAGTGATAAAACATCCTGAGGCACATCAGCCCGGAGCATTGCGAAACACTGGAGGAACTATTAGGAGGGGCGGCCAACCAAGTAGATTTTAAGCAGCATCTCAAGGGAGCGGAGAAAGGCAGAATAAGTGAGAGTGGAATCGAACGAGGGGAGCCACACTCAGCTGAATAATGGAGAACAGGGTGTTGTAGGAAGATGATGTGGTCGAAGAAAGAATCAAAGAAAGATCTGCATTCATACAACGCCTTTCATGACCACCAGATGTCCCACGGTGCTTCACAGCTGGTGAAGTCCTTTTTGAAGAGTTGTCACTGTTTTAATGCAGGAACCCTGCCAGCTACAGATGCACAAGCAGCTCCCACAAACAGCAATGTGATATAGACCAAATACTCTCTTTTGGTAATGTTAGCTGAGGGATAAATATTGTTTGCATGCAGAGATAACATAACAGGAATAAGCTTTGAAATAATGTCATGTGGGATTTGTTATGTCCACCAAGGAAATTCGGCACGTCCACTACGACTCTTACCAATTTTTTTACAAATGTACCATAGAAAGCATCCTTTCTGGATGCATCACAACTTGGTATGGCTCCTGCTCTGTCTCTCCGGGATTGCAAGAAAACACAAAGGGCTGTGAACGTAGCCCCGTCCAAACCAGCCTCCCGTCCATTGACTCTGTCGACATTTTCCACTGGTGCAGGAAAGCAGCCAGCATAATCAAGGACCCCCATGCACCCCAGACATACTCACACCCACCTTCTTCCATTGGGAAAAAGATACATGAGTCTGAGAACACATACCAACAGGTTCAAGACCAGCTTCATCCCTGCTGTCTTTAAGCTTTTGGATGGTCCTGTCATGTATTAAGTTGACCTTTCTCTTCACTCTATCTGTAATTGCAACACTATATTCTGCACCCAATCCTTTTCCACTATATACTCTGTGAACGATATGTTTTGTCTATAGCGCACAAGAAACAATACTTTTCATTGTATGTTGATACATGTGACAATAATGAATCAAATCAAATCAAACTTTGGAAGGCGAGATAGGGCCTTGATTTAATGTCTCATCCGAAATTTGGCTGGGAGGCTAAAATGGGATAGTTCCCCACTGTCACAGTACCATAGCCTGCTGTTAAATCATTGCAGAGGGTTGATGCAGGCCTTTTGGCCCACCGAGTGTGTGCAAGCACTTTCCAATTGCAATTCAGATCAGTCTACTCTACCCACTCTTCCCCATAACTCTGTATTCTCTTCTCTTTCAAATATTTTTTCCAATTCCATTTTGACAGCTCCTGTTAATTCAGTATCCGTTGCCCGAGAAGGCAGCAAACTGCAAATCCGAAACACTCACTGCAGATAAATATTTCTCCTCGTGTCTCATCAGGTCCTTTTGTTTCTCTCTATTGGTTATCGATCTTTCAGCCATTAAAAGGTTTCCCTCTATTTACTCTATCTAAACCTTTTTGAATTTAAGCACTCTATCAAATATCTTCTTCCAGCCTTCTCTGCTCCAAGGAAAATGACCATATTGTGGAGATGCTGGCGTTGGACTGGGGTAAGATCAGTAAGCAGCCTCACAATACCAGGTTAAAGTGCAAGGTTTGTTTGGACCTGTTGGTCTTTAACCTGGTCCCACCAAAGGCAACCTCCATGATGAATTCCGGGGCAAGAGATAAAGAACAGGGCAAGAGCATTCAAATGACAAAGATGTCATGGATCAAAAGGCAAAGGAAAATAACCCCAGCTTCTTCAGCACAGAGCTGTAACCCCTCATCCCTGCGATCATCCCACTCATGTTATTTGTGTGTCTGATTCAGGCTAGTTCAGGAAAATGATAGAGGCGTTACACTGCACCTCAACGGCCCAGTAAGTGTTAAAATCAGAAAGGGACTTTACTCCCAGTTGCTGTGTTTCAGATTTTGGGTCTTCTGTAGCTGTTCATTCTGGTCTTGTTACCTTCTCTACGAATGGTATGCTTTGTCTGTATAGTGCACAAAAAAAAAATTATTTTCATTGTATACTGATACATGTGACAATAATAAATCAAATCAAAAGTCATTCTTGTGAGTTGACTGTACAGGGTAAAAATTTGTAAAGCCTTATATTCAGATCTCAGGGATGAAATAGACACAGCACTGATAGGTTCAGTAGAAATGTGCGGGGAAGGCTTTTTACACAAGAGGGTGGTGGGGGACTGGAATGCACTGCCAAGTGAGGTGGTTGAGGCAGACACAATAGTAACATTTATGACTCATTTGGATGGACACATGAACTGGTGGGAAATAGAGGGATGCAGACAGATGGTCTAGATAGGACAATGTGATCGGCGCAGGATTGGTGAGCCTGTCCCTGTGCTGCTCTGTTCTTTGTTCTTTGACACTCTGCACTGGCATTTGGCCTTTTGCTGGATTTGTCAGGCCTATTTCCTTCAAGCTCTTCCTCTTGTAAGCTATAATTAGGGGCCTAATGCCAGCTTAAGGAACCCTTTGAAACTTTACTCCCACTGAGCTTGGTGGCTGCAAAACTCAGGATTCTTCAGTCAGTGCCAGGAGTAACAAAATCACAGGATTGTGGGGAATGGTCGCATAATGGTAATATCATTGGACTAGTAATCGAGAAGCCTACGCTAGCGCTTTGAGGACCTAGGTTCAAATGGAAGTTGGTGGAATCTTGTTTTTTTTTTAATTAAAAACATATGAATTGCTGAACAGTCATGAGATTATGAAACCATCATTGATTATCATAAACCCATCCAGCTCATTGATGTCCTGTAGGGAAGGAAATCTGCTGTCCTTACCTGGTCAGGCCTACATGTGACTCCAGAGTCACAGCAATCTGGTTGACGTTCAACCGTCCCTTGAAATCTTCGGAGCAAAACACTGACTCACTTCTTTTTTAAATATTGTTCAACTGTTAATGGGTTAAGCTGCTTCATTTGCTAGAGTGATGTTTAAACGATTATTAAATAAAGTTTGTTTCACTCTCAAAGATCTCTAATTTGTCCAAGAAATTATTACTGGAGTGAAACAACCTATTGATCCTCACACCTACACCAAAATAGAAAGATTTTTGGTGTTTAGTCAGGCTTCATAATATACCTTGGGGTTCTGGTCCAAGGCTCCAACACATCTCTACTCAGTCAGTAAGCATGACCCCAAGCCATTTTAATTCACCACATTTGTTCTCACTTCTGTTCTCAGTCTGCTGCAATGTTCCAGTGAAGCCTAACGTAAACAGATGGAACTTCACCCCAGGCCTTCTGATTAGGAACTTTGCAGCCTTCTGGACTTGATACAGTTCAACAACTTTAGAGCACGATACCTGACCTTTTTTGGCACTGTTTGTTTTTGCCCTTTGCCAGTCTGAATCTTGTATTTCGTGGTTTTTATTTTCAGACAGAGCTGATTATTATTGTCCTGTTTGCAGTCTTAACAGAAGCTTTGGGCGTGATTTTCCAGCTCACCGGCGGTGCGTTTTCCAGCAGTGAAGGTGGCTCACCATTGGCCGCAGGCAAGATCTTCCAGGCCCACCGATTTGGTGTGGCTTGCCTGTCCGGTTGCCCCGGAATTCATCATGGAGGTTGCCTGGTGAGACCAGAAGATCCAGATAATAGAAGGGCCAAAAAATTCTGCCCTTTGTTTCTTTATTACAATCATTAACGTTTCCTTTGCCTTTTGATCCATGACATCTTTGTCATTTGAATGCTCTTGCCCTGTTCCTTATCTCTGCCCTTCCCTTTTGCTCTTCCTTTCCCTCCTCCCTTAGAATCATAGGATCCTACAGTGCAGAAGGAGGCCATTCAGCCCATCGAGTCTGCACCAACCACAATCCCACCCAGGCCCCATCCCCATAACCCCGTGCACTTAACCTTCCTAGCCCCCCTGACACAAAGGGGCAATTTAGCATGGCCAATCCACCTAACCCGCACATCTTTGGGCTTCAATCATTTCTACTTTTCTTCAGTTCTGAAGAGTAGTCACGTTCAACTCAAGACATTGGATGGGATTTTACAGCCTCACTCGGAAAATCCTGCCCGAAATCAATGGAGATTTCTGCTGTCATTCCTTGCCCGCGCTGATTCCGAGATGGTCATGCTCCAGCCATAGAATCATAGAACCCTACAGTGCAGAAAGAGGCCCTTCGGCCCATTGAGTCTGTACTGAACACAATCCCACCCAGGCCCTATCTCCATATTCCTACATATTATACCCATTAATCCCTCTAACCTACTCATCCCTGGACACTAAGGGGCAATTTCTTAGCATGGCCAATCAACCTAACCCGCACATCTTTGGACTGTGGGAGGAAACCAGAGAACTCGGAGGAAACCCATGCAGGCACGGGGAGAATGTGCAAACTCCACACAGACAGTGACCCGAGCCGGGAATCGAACACAGGACCCTGGAGCTGTGAAGCAGCCGTGCTAACCCACTGTGCCACCGCGCCGCCCAAAATCATTAACTCTGTTTCTCTCTCCACAGATGCTGCCAAACCTGCTGTTCATTTTTTTCAGTATATTCTGTGTTTCTTTTAATGAAAAATGGAGTGTGGGGTTGAGGAAAGAATAAAGCGATGGTCTGGGATAAGACAAAAGACAGAAATGTTTAAATAACAAAAAAGAATGCTGGTGCAAAGCAAAGATGGATGGTAACGGATGCAGAAAGGAATTAAAAATATTTCTAAGGAATTTATATGGATACAGCAAAACTATTAACAGCACATTTTCTTTGTCTAGGGAAAGCTCGCCAATCCAAAACATTAACTCTGTTTTTCTCTCTGTGCAAACGCTGCAGGTCTGATGGATATAAAGCATTTGCTGCTCTAATTGCAGATCTCCAGCACCGCAATTGTACGGCCTTTATTATTCAACCTCTTCAACCTTAAATAAAATCAGACCATAAGACCATAAGATATGGGAGCAGAATTGGACCATTCGGCCCATCGAATCTGCTCCGCTATCCAATCATGACTGATATGATTCTCATCCCCATTCTCCTGCTCCCCCCCTCCCCCGTAACCCCGATCCCCTTATTGATCAAGAACCTATCTATCTCTGTCTCAAAGACACTCAAATGACTTGGCCTCCACAGCCCTCAGTGGCAATGAGTTCATCTGAAGAAATTCCCCCTCATCTCAATTTTAAAGGAGTGTCCCTTCACTCTGATCTTGTGCCCTTGAATTCTCGTCTCTCCCATTAGTAGAAACACTCTCTCCACATCCACTCTACCTGGGCCTCTCAGTGTTCAGTAAGTTTCCAATGCTGGAAAAGACCCAGCAGATCTGAGAGCATCAGTAGAGAGAGATACAGAGCTAATGTTTAGAGTTTGTGTTTCTCTTCTTGAGACCTAGAAGATTAGTCTCTCTTGCATTGTTCATCTTCATTGCTTCACATTTCATTTCTCTCACTTTCCTCACATTGTCATAATCCCTTCTTTTTAATTTTTTAAATTTATTTCATTTCTTTTTGTCCCCTCTCCTCTTTGATCTCTTTCTCTGCCTCCGCACTACACTTGCTTAAAACCTGCCACAGGGGAGGCAATGACCTTGTGGTATTATCACTGGGCAACTGAGCCAGAGTCTCAGCAAACGTTCTGGGGACCCGGTTTCAGATCTCACCCCCGCAGATGGTGAAACTTAAATTCAATTTTTAAAAAATCTGGAATTAAGAATCTACTGATGACCATGAAACCATTGTCGAGAAAACCCATCAGTTTCACTCATGTCCTTTAGGGAAGGAAATCTGCCGTCCTTACCTGGTCTGGCCTACATGTGACTCCATGGCCACAGCAATGTGGTTGACTCTCGCTTGCCCTCTGAAATGGCCTAGCAAGCCACTCAGTTTGAGGGCAATTAGGGATGGGCAACAAATGCTGGCCCAGCCAGTGACATTCAGGTCCCACAAATGAAGAAAAAAAAAACACATTTTCCAATTCTAAGGAATGGTTGCCAACCTCATTTCTCACCCTCCAGACGTTGTCTGACTTGCTGAGCACTTCCGCCCAGTTCTTTTGGGGTTTCATTAGCAGCACCAGGCATCTGAAGAGCAGGGGGGTGATGGCTACCATTTGAAATTGTTGTACTGAGTGTTGAGGTCGGAAGGATTGTTGGACTGAAAGCGACTGAGCTTCGTAATGGCTGGTGCATTTAAGGATTAAACCGACTGCGGATCCTGTCGGAAACCATAATGGGCATCTGGTTGTGATGGCATTCTCACACTGGCAGGAGCCTGCTGCTAATTTGCAGCCTGTTATCTGTGCTGTTTGCTTGTTTGAGCTCAACTGCAAGGCGATTTATTTTGCTGTGACGCTGAATACAAGAGAAGAATATGCGAAGGATGCAGAAATGATTGGAAAGCATACGCGAGGATTAACTGGTTACTTCAGCGCTGGTAAGCGTTCGCTGCTAGTCTGACTGCCCTCCAGGGTGGCATTGGCACATAGGCTAAAGTGGCATGAAGAGAGGGACTTTCCACTCTGGAGTTTCTAACTTAACAGCAACTATTCAATAATTCACACCACAAGGATGGTGGCATTAGTGGGAACGGCCAGCAATGTTTAATATTCACCCTGACGCACACTTTGTGATGCTTGAAATTATATCAGGTAATAATCGGAAAACTCCAATGCAAATATTGATGAGGCAATTCTGTAGTCTCCTGTCCCTGGATGGGAGTGGGGAGGGAATCCCTGGATGTGTGGGCACACAGCCTGTGATTTTTCAGCCAGTAAATCTGTAGATGGAAAGATGAAAACCGTCTAATTTTCCAAGATGCACTCAATGTCAGTATCGCTGTGATTTTAATCTCAGAATTGCCTCTGAAGGTTTCTCTGCCTGCTCATTGACAACAGTAATAACAACTCATTTTTATATCACCCTTAAACATCCCAAGACACCTCACCAGAGCATTATAAATAATGCATGAGAACGAGTCACATATGAGCGAGGTCGGATGACAAAAGAAGCTTGATCAAATTGGTAGATCTTAAAGAGTTTCTTACAGGAGGAAAGCAGGCAGAAAAGTGTCAGGAGGAAATCTAAAGCTCGGGAGCTGGGCAAGGTACGGCCACCAGTAGTGGAGAAATTAAAATCAGGGATAGGCAAGAGGCCAGAATCAGAGGAGTGCAAAGATCTCAGAGGGCTGTGGGACTGGTGGGGATCACAAAGGGAGCAATACATAGATAGGAAAGGGATATGGGCCAAATGTCAGCAAATGGGTTTAGCTTAGATGGGCATTTCAGGTGGCATGGACCAGTTGGGCCAAAGGTCCTGTCTCTGTGCTGTAGACACTGTGATTCCATGAGGTGTCATTCCCTGCAAGGAAGTTAAGATAGGGTAAAAATTTCTCAAATCAAGGTATTTCTCGACTTAGAGCCAATGTAGGTCTGAAAGGGCAGTGATGATTGGGGAGTTAATAGCTGTGAGCTTTTAAAAATTCATTTACAGGATGTGCGCATTTGTTGGCTGGGCTCGCATTTACCGTCTATCCATTTCAGAAAGTATTTAAGAGTCAACCATATTGCCATGCGTCTGGAGTTACATGTAGGCCAAACCAGGTAAGTACAGCAGATTTCCTTCCCCAAAGGACATTAGTGAACCAGATGAGTTTTTTCACACATTCAAATTTACTGTTTAGTGTCACTGGTAGGGACTTACATGTGTGGAGTTTGCACATTCTCCTCGTGTCTGTGACGATTTCCTCCAGGTGCTCTGGTTTCCTCCCACAGTCCAAAGATGTGCGGGTTAGGTTGATTGGCCATGCTAAAATTGCCCCTTCGTGTCCTGAGATGCTTAGGTTAGAAGGATTAGCAGGCAAAATACGTAGGGATATGGGAGTAGGGCCTGGGTAGGATTGTGGTCAGTGCAGACTCAATGGGCCGAAGGGCCTTTCTCTGCACTGTAGGGTTCTATGCTTCTATACATTAGTATTGCAATGAAGTTACTGTGAAAATCCCCTAGTTGCCACACTCAAGTGCCTGTTCAGGTACACTGAGGGAGCATTTCACAGCCAATGCAACTAACCAGCATGTCTTTCTGACTGGAAGGAAATCGGGGCATCCGGGGGAAACTCATGTAGACACAGGGAGAGCGTGCAGATTCCGCATAGACAGTCTCCCAATCCGAGAATTGAACCTGGGTCTCTGCGTGCCACCCAATATACCACCATTATGGTTTCATGGTCATCAATAGATTCTTAACTCCAGATTTTTTAAAACTAAACTCAGATTTCACCATCTGCCTTGTGGGATTTGAATCCAGGTCCCCAGATCTTGTTCTGGTGTCTCTGGATTGTTAGTCCAGTGACAATACCTCTACACCATTACCTCCCCAAGACATGGGCAGCAAAGTTTTGGATGACCTCAAGTTTTTGGAGGATAGAATGCAGCAAAACAGCCATGGATGGATTGGAATAATGTAATCTCAAAGAATAAAGATATGATTGAGGGTTTCAGCAGGAGATGGGCTGAGGCAAAGTCAGTTCATGTTACTGTGGTGAAAAAAGGGAATCTTTTGTCAGTTGAGTAGCTTGATCTTGGGATCGAATGTGACATCAAGGTTTCAAACAGACTGATTCAAACTCAGACTATTGCTAGACTGAGGAATGGAATCATAGAATCACAGAATCCTACAGTGCAGAAGTAGGCCAATCAGCCCATCAAGTTTGTACGTACTTTAATCCTATACAAGCCCTATCTCCTCAACCCCATGCATTAACCCTAGCTACTCCCGTCAACATTAAGGGACAATTTAACATGGCCAATCCACCTAACCTGCACATCTTTGGAATGTGGGAGGAGACCAGAGCACCCAGAGGAAACCTACACAGACATGGGGAGAATGTGAAAACTCAACATAGACAGTGACCCAAGCAAGGAATCAAACCTGGGTCCCTGGCACCGCGAAGCAGCAATGCTAACCAGTTAAGGAATGGAGTTTTGAATAGATATCAAAAACATTGCCCTCTGTCTGATAATTCAGCAAAGTGGAGGAGGTAGTGGTGATAAACAATTGGGTATCACTAATGTACATATAAAAACTAACATTGTGTCTTTGGATTATGACCCAAATGTCAGCAGGTGGATGAGAAGTAGCAGGAGGCCAAAGGTAGATCTTGGGGTTGGGGAGGGAGTGGGGGCGGGAGAAGTAGGGGTGGAGCAGAGGAAGAGGAACCATTGCGAGTGATTCACTGCCTCTGGCTAGATAGGTAAGAGTGGAACCAGGTAAAAGCAGTCCCACCCAGTGGACAGCAGGGGAATGGTGTTGGAAGATGATGGTGCGGCTAACCATGTCAAAAGCTGTGGATAGGTTGAGAAGGACAAGGAGGGAAAATTGACCTTTGTCTCAGCCATGCAGAAAGTCCCTTGTGACTTTGCTTCGAGCAGCTTTGGTGTAATGGGAGGGATTCAAGCACTGAGTCCGGGGAAGATGGGATTGAAGTTAGAAGACAACAACTCATTCAAAGATTTTGGTGAAGAAAGGGAGGTTGGCGATGGGACGTGGTTTTCAAGGACAGTGAGATTTTGAGGAGAGCTTTGATGATGGCAGATTTAAGGGAAAGAGGGACAAAACCATGAAGAGAAAGAATCATTTCCAATATTAGTTAAGATAGGAACCAGGAGGGCAAGTTGGGTGATTGCCCATTTGGCAGGAATGGGATTACAGGAACAAGAGGTAGATCACACAGACTAGATGAACTCAGAGACAGTATGAGGGGAGTTGGGAGAGAAACTTGAGAAAAAGTCATAGAATCCCACACTGCAGATGGAGGCCATTCGGTCCATCAAGTCTGCACTGACCACAATCCCACCTGTGTCCTATCCCCAAAACACTCTAGAGTTATTTAGCTAGTCTCCATGACACTAAGGAGCAACTTAGCATGGTCAATCCACCTAACCCGCAGAACTTTGGACTGTGGGAGGAAACTGGAGCACCCAGGGGAAATCCACGCATACGCAGGGAGAATGTGCAAACTCCACATAGACAGTGACCTAAGCTGGGAATTGAACCTGGGTCCCTGGTGCTGTGAGGCAGCAATGCTAACCACTGTGCCACCCAAATGCAAGTTCAGGGCGAGCACAAGGGGGAATACATTAAATGAAGCTTGGCCAGGTGGGCTGGAGGAAGTGACTGAGATAACTGTTTGGATTGTCTCAATCTTCGTGACAAGGAAGTCCATGAGCTCCTTGACAGGAAGTGAGGTTTGAGGAAATGGGGTTTAAGAGGGTGGTTTGATGGAGGGAAAAGAAGCCAGGATTTATCATTGTGTCCCAGGATAATTCTGGGATAGCGAACAGGTAAAGCAGATGCGATCAGAACCTGACAGCATTTTTAATGTTCTAGCTAGATGCAACATGAGGAAATATCTTTTATGCAATGAGCATTTAGAATTTGGATTGTTCTGCCTGTTAAAACCAGTCGGGATAGATAGAGATCTGACTGTAAGCTTCAGAAGAGAATTTGGTAAATACCTGAAGAGGAAAAAATTACAGGGATGTGGAGACTGATTGGGTTGCTTTTTGAAAGGGTGTGACAGACTGGGTTGAAGTTCTTCCTTCCGTTCCACACTATTCTATGATTCTATAACCATGGTCTCTTCCACCCTCAGCCAATCAGTGACACTGTAGCCTATAAATGGGCGTTCCTTCTTTCTGTTCCCCCTTGAGTTTCTTGGGTGACATAGTGGCACGGTGGTTAGCACTGCTGCCTCACAGCGCCAGGGACCCAGGTTCAATTCCCAGCTTGGGTCACTGTCTGTGTGGAGTTTGCAAGTCCTTCCCACGTATGCGTGGGTTTCCTCCAGGTGCTCTGGTTTCCTCCTGTGCTGGTTAGGTGGATTGGCCGTGCTAAATGATCCATTAGTGCTTAAAGATGTGTAGGTTAGGAGGATTAGTGAGGTAAGTATGTGGGGTTACTGGGATAGGACCTGGGTGGGATCGTTATCCGTGCAAACTTAATGGGCCGAATGGCCTCCTTCTGCAGTATAGGGATTCTATCAATTTTATGATGGGTACTTCACACTGCAATAAGTCAGTTAAAGATTAACACAGCTACATCTAACTAACATTACAATACTCCACTAGGGCCACATTAAGAGCCTGAAACTTGTGGAAGAATCTCAAACATCAAATTCATTTTTAAAAACTATTAATAGTTGCTGTGTTGTGTTTTTTGTTAGTCCTTTCATGGGATGTGGCCATCACTGGCAAGGCCAGCATTTGTTGCCCATCCCTAATTGCCCTTTGAGAAGACGGTAGTGAGCCATCTGCTCGAACGGTGACTTTCTATCAGGTAAAAGTTTTGTGCAGGCGAGTGGCTTGCTGGGCTATTTCAGAGAGCAGTTCAGAGAAAACAATATTGCTGTGAATCTGGAGATGTCCTTCGAAAGTGATTGACAGCAACGAGCCAGGAGTGGGTGGAAAACCATGTGAATCGCATGGAATTTATTTCTCTGCTAAATGTGAATGTCTATCTTTTTTTCCAAAACTCAGCTCCTCTGATGGGTGTCAGAGTAACTTTCCAAATGTTTTCACAACTCGGATTGCACCCTTGCCTTGGAAGAGGTGCAAGGGGAAGTGATTATTTCCGTGGTGGGAGACTCCTTCTGCTTCAGTTGGCATGTCAGAAAGGTTTGTTTATTGGGTGAGATTTAGGAACTTTGGCTTCAAGATCACACTGTATGGCAAATGATGCTAGCAAGGAAGCTCAGTAGCAGCAGTGTGTACCATCTATAAGATGTATTGCAGCAATTCACCAAAGTCCCTAGGGCAGCACCTTCCAAACCCCCGACCACACCCATTTAGAAGGACAAGGGCATCAGACACATGGAAACGCCAAGTTCTCCTCCAAACACTTTTGCACTTTGGAAGGAGGAATGGAGGCAAAGGCTATTTTCTAAATGGGAAAATGCTTTGCAAATCAGAAACACAAAGGGCCTTGGGAGTCATTGTTGAAGATTTTCATAAGGTTACTTGCATGTTCAGTCAGCAGTTAGGTGAATGCGATGTTAGCATTCACGTCAAGAGGGCTACAGTACAAGGGCAGGGATGTACTTCTGAGGCTGTATAAGGCTCTGGTCAGACCTCATTTGGAGTATTGTGAGCAGTTTTAGGCCTTATATCTAAGGGAAGAAGTGCTGGCCTTGGAAAGGGTCCAGAGGTGGTTCACAAGAATGATCCCTGGAATGAAGAGCTTGTTGTACGAGGGACGGTTAAGGACTCTGGGTCTGTACTCATTGGAGTTTGGACGGATGAGGGGGGATCTTATTGAAACTTGCAGGATACTGTGAGGCCTGGATAGAATGGACATGGAGAGGATGTTTCCACTGGTAGGAAAAACTAGAACCAGAGGGCACAACCTCAGGCTAAAGGGGCGATCCTTTAAAACAGAGATGAGATGGAATTTTTTTCAGCCAGGCAGTGGTGAATCTGTGGAACTCTTTGCTGCAGAAGACAGTGGAGGCCAGGTCATTGAGTGTCTTTAAGACAGGAATAGATAGGTTCTTGATTATTAAGGGGATCAGGGTTATGGGAAAAAGGTAAAAGAATGGGGATGAGAAAATATCAGCCATGATTGAATGGCAGATCAGACTCGATCGGCCAAATGGCCTAATTCTGCTCCTGTGTGTTAAGGTCTTACGGTCTTATGGTAAGCCACTCACCATCCTGATCTGGAAATATATTGCCGTTCCTTCACAGTTGCTGGGTCAATGTCCTGGAATTCCCTTCCTAACAGCATCTTCTCAAAGGCAACTAGGGATGGACAATAAATGGTGGCCAGCCAGCGACACCCATATCCCAAAAGTGAATTTAAAAAAGGAAGTTAAGTTGAGAGAAGAGGCTGGAAAAATTTGGGACTGTTCTCTTTGGAATGGAAAAGATTTAGTGGTGACTGACTCAAGGTTTTCAAGATGAAAGATTTTGGTGGAATAGAGGAGGGTTATTCTCTCTGGCAGGTGGGTCAATTACCAGAAATCAGAGAACAAAGATCCTTGACAAAAGATGTAGAGGTGAGCAGAGGACAACTTCTCCTTTCGTTCACTGGATTTGACAAACTGGTGGAAGCTGATTCCACAAATAATTTTAGAAGGGAGTTGGATATATGCTTGAGGGTGAAGAACTTATCCGGTTATGGTCCAAAAACAGGTGGTGGGGGTGGGGGAGGAGGGGTGTGGATGGGGTGGTGGGGGGGTAACATTACTGTTTTTTAAACCAACTAGCATCAGAATAACGTTCTGGCAGCAGACTAGTGACTAATTCCAGGAATAACTAACCATGGAAACAGACAAAAACCTGGCTAAAAACATCACCATGTGTGAGAAGAGAAGTGGAACAGGCACACCTTGCAACTCTTTCTGTGCTGGAGTTTCTGTAACTCTATGAAGACAGCTGAGACCCCATTTGAGGCCCACATTATCTTCATGTTTGGTCTTCACCAAGTTGCGCTACGCTTTTTTACACAGCAAAGTGTCCTGGGGCAATGCTTATACCAAGTATATTCCTACCTCGCCACTGTGCCTGTTACACGACTTATTTGCCTCTCTGCTATTTTCCTCCTCATGATGTGGAGATGCCAGCATTGGACTGGGGTAAAACAGAAAGAAACCTCACAACACCAGCTTAAAGTCCAACAAGTTTATTTTTAGCAAATGTCCCAAGCTTTCGGAACACGTTGTTCCTTTGTCAGAGTTCTGATCACAAACAGGGCACAAAGACACAAACTCAATTTACATGCATAATGATTGGAATGCGAGTCTTTACAGCTGATCAATTCTTAAAGGTACAGACAATGTGAGTGGAGAGAGCTTTATGCACAGGTTAAAGAGATGTGTATTGTTTCCAGACAGGAAAGTTAGTGAGATATTGCAAGTCCAGGCAAGTTGTGGGGGTTACAGATAGCGTGACATGAACCCAAGATCCCGGTTGAGGCTGTCCTCATGTGCGTGGAACTTGGCTATCAGTTTCTGCTCAGCGCCTCTGCGTTGTTGTGAAGGCCGCCTTGGTAGCCTGGTCAGGATAGATGCAAGAATTCAAAATTTCAAAGACAGCAGCAAATGATACTGAATAAGAAATGTGGGGGCAGGAGGGGAAGTATGACATGATGCTGTCTGTGAAATTTGGCATTCTCGTATTTGTCCTGCTGGGTGCAAGATTGAAAAGCTTTGATCACATGTCTTTTCTTTTTTGATTGACTCATGTTCTGTTTTATTCCTAATGGTCATAATGGCGTCCTGAAGGCCTCAAGCCTTCACCTTGGTGAGTCAGTAAAACAAAATAGAAAACACTAGTGGGCACTCATCTTGAATGTTCATCGAGTATTCTGCACTGTTTACACACAACATTAACAAGATGAGATTCCCTCATACCATGGACACATTGTCGAGGCTGGCAGAGGATGTCCTGAACTGGCTGGAATTCAATACATTTTTAATGCTGAGTTGTGCCTTTTGAAAGACTGGTGCACCTCTTTAAAGGAGATGTCATGGAAATATGCAAATTCCATGCCATCTAGGTGTTAAAAGCCTCGGAAAGCATTGCATGGTCATGCCCTTGCTGACTCTCCAGCTTATCCAACCTGGGCTGAAATTCTCCCATTGCGCCCACCACAGGGATTGGAGTGGGCGAGTGGTGGATCAGACAAAGGGTCCATGGACCTCAGATGGGATTCTCTGGTTTTGAGGCAAGCACGGCCTGAGAATCCCACCTGACATATTTATAAATTTGCACATGATCTCAAAGTAAAGGAGTGTTAGAGACTTGTCTCAGAAATTAGAACAACTGCAAAACACATCTCAGCAAATAATAGCTGGCTGGTACATAAGAACATAAGAACTAGGAGCAGGAGTAGGCCATCTAGCCCTTCGAGCCTGCCCCGCCATTCAATAAGATCATGGCTGATCTGTCGTGGCTCAGTTCCACATTCCCGTCCTCTCCCCATAACCCTTAATCCCCTCGCTTATCAAAAACCCATCAACCCGCGTCTTACAAATATTTAGCGAGGCAGCCTCCACCACTTCAACGGGCAGAGAATTCCAGAGATTCACCACCCTTTGAGTGAAGAAGTTCCTCCTCAATTCCGTTCTAAACCGCCCCCCCTTTATCTTGAGGCTGTGCCCCCTAGTCCTACTGTCCTTTCTGAGCGGGAAGAGTCTCTCCACCTCTATCCTATCCATCCCATTCATCATCTTATATGTCTCAATGAGATCTCCCCTCATTCTTCTAAACTCTAACGAGTACAAGCCTAGTTTATTCAGCCTCTCCTCATAGCTCAACCCCCTCAACTCCGGTATCAGCCTAGCCTCCTATGCACTCCCTCCAAGGCCAAAATATCCTTGCGTAAGTGTGGCAACCACGCCGTGATATGGATAGGGGTGAGTGTGTGTGTGTGTGTGTGTGTGTGTGTGTGTGTGTGTGTGTGTGTGTGTGTGTGTGTGTGTGTGTGTGTGTGTGTGTGTGTACTATATATAATTTCACTTTGATATGTGTGTGTACATATATATATGCGTACACACATGTCAAAGTAAAATAATAAGCTTTTGTATTTGTTCTTGTGGAATTGTATGGTAATCATATGCAAGACCTGAAGGCTGAGGATAGTTTGTAACTGTGCACTTTGATCTTGTAGATTCAGGGTTTGTTACCCAGAAGTGTTTACACCTCGTTATAAATCACCAAGAACTCTATAGCAACCTCAGAAAAGGTTTGTGTTTCTCCAATGTTTCATTGTGAATTTCCTTTTTGCTGTCAGGGAAAAACCTATATCTTGTGTATTTTACATTTGAAACAGTTGAATCACCTGGTGTGATGAAATCATAATTGTGCAGTAGTTATTTTTTTTTCTCTTCTTCAGGTCAGTTACCTTGTCGTATTACTGTAACTTATTAAAAGGCTACAGAAAAATCAAAGGCCACATTCTCTCCCTCTCGTTGTCTCTCGTTCTCTCTTCATCAAACATTTTTTTGATTTTATTTCTGTCTATCTTTGGGCTGGCGGAAATTCTTCCAAAATGTTTGCATTAATTGACTTAAAACCTTCTTCATCTTTTTTTTTGCTGGGTCTCAATAAAGTTGCTGTAATACGGTGCCTTTTAAATAATCTGCCTACATTCAATTAGTTTCCCGTTGCAATGTGTTGCTGTTACCAAGTGAGAGACTTGTTAAAAAAACCATCTGAATCCACAGCTTTCACAGAGGTCTCAGCGAGAAGCGAAAAGTAAAGCAAAAGCAGCACATCAGAAAAAAAAATTTCAGAAGAATTCTCCCCACTGCGATAATGACAAAGATAAGAGGAAATGCGATTCATTGTGAAGTTTCTCAATGCCAACAAAAATATAGCAACTTTAATAAAGTAAAATATTCTAAGGTGCTTCACAGGAGCGTGATTCAGCGCCGAACTGGGAGGGGATTCTGAAACGGTCGTACTAAGATGCGTAGGGCGGAGGTTTCCGGCTGACCTCACCCCAAATCCTGCCCGAGGACAATGGATCTTTGCATGGTCCACAGCCCTCTTCCCCCGCACCCACTTCCCCTCCCCGCCCCCTACGATTTCCATGATAGGCAGAGCAGGAAAACTTCCCCCACAGAACTTTACAGCGAAGAGAAATTTGGGGAAGTCATTTTGGAGCTGATGGGGTGGGGATGACATTTTTGGTGGGGGCTTGGAAGCTGAAGGGATGCTTTAAATGGTGAAATCTTGGAACGTTCAAAACTCTAGAATTGGTGGATCGTAGACAGCTTGGAGGTTTTGGAGCTGAAGGACGTTAAGGAGACAAGGAGGAACGAGATACCGCATGGTAGATTGTTCCATAAGGTTAAATCTTACGGGATCCAAGGTGAGGTATCTACATGACACAAGCCAGAGGATGGTTGTAGAGAGTTGCCTTTTGAACTGGAGGCCCGTGACCAGCGGTGTGCCTCAGGGAACTGTGCCGGGTCCACTGTTATTTGTCATTTATATAAATGATTTGGATAAGAATATAAGAGGCATGGTTAGTAAGTTTGCAGATGATACTAAGATTGGTGGCATAGTGGATAGCGAAGAAAGTTATCTCCAGTTGCAGTGGGATCTTGATCAATTGAGCCAGTGAGCTGATGAATGGCAGATGGAGTTTAATTTAGACATATGTGAAGTGATGCATTTTGGTAGACTGAACCATGGCAGGACTTACTCAGTTAATAGTAGGGTGTTGGGGAGAGTTACAATACAAAGAGATCTGGTGGTACATGTTCATAGCTCCTTGAAAGTGGAACAGATGGACAGAGTGATGAACAAGGCATTTGGCATGCTTGGTTTCATCAGTTAGAACACTGAATACAGGAATTGGAATGTCTTGTTGAAGTTGTACAAGACATTGGTAAGGCCACGCTTGGAGTGCAATTCTACTGTGTGCAATTCTGATCACCCTATTATAGAAAGGATCTTATTAAACTAGAAAGAGTGCAGAAAAGATTTACAAGGGTGCTACCAGGACTTCATGGATTGAGTTGTAAGGAGACGCTGTATAGACTGGGACTTTTTTCCTCTGGAGCGTAAGAGGCTGAGAGGTGGTCTTACTGAGGTACATAAAGGGGCACAGATCAGCTAGATTGTCAATATCTTTTCCCAAAGATAGGGGAGTCTAAAACTAGAGGGCATAGGTTTAAGGTGAGAGGGGAGAGATACAGAAGTGTCCAGAGGGGCAATTTTTTCACACAGAGGGTGGTTAGTGCCTGCAACAAGCTGCCAGAGGTAGCAGTAGCGGCGGGTACAATTTTGTCTTTTAAAAAGCATTTAGACAGTTACATGGGTATGATGGGTATAGAGGGACATGGGCCAAATGTGAGGAATTGGGATTATCTTAGGGGTTTCTAAAATAAATGGATGGCATGGACAAGTTGGGCTGAAGGGCCTGTTTCCATGCTGTAAACCTCTCTCTAAACATCTATGAGGTGATGGAGTAGTTTCAAGGCAGAGGGTGAAAATTTCAAATTGAGACACCACCAGGTTGGGGGTCAGTGTAGGTCTGATACACAGGGATGATCACAGTGCCTTGGCTATCTGACTCTAGGCTCTGAGTACTGAATTACCACTCTCTCACACCCACAGGTCCATTTCCCAACTCCATGAACATCTTTGTCTTGTTCCCTCTCACATTGTTTCTTTAAGACTCCTCAAAAATGCATCCTTTGACACAACATTTGGTCACCTGTTTTAACATCTCACTCAATTTTTCTCTGATAAAACTCCTGAGCAGCACCTTGAGATGTTTTGTCATGTTAAAGATGTTATATATTTCTGTTATATACTATATATATATATATGTGCACCCATGTCTTTCATAACTTCCAGACTTAGGGAGACTGTTATGTAGTGGTAATGTCCCTGGATCCCTGGATTAATAATCCAGAGGCTCAGGCTCCAATCTCATCATGGCAGCTGGTGGAACTTAAATTCAGTTTTTGAATCTAGAATTTGTCTTAGTAATTTTGACCATGACAAATATCATGGATTGTTGGAAAAACCCTTTTGGTTCACTCATGTCCTTTCGGGAAGGAAATCTGCTGTCCTTACCCGGCCTATCCAACGTATAATTCTAGTCTACAGTAATGTGATTCAGTCTTCCATGCGCCTCAGAAATGACTGACGATGACACTCATTCAAGGGCAATTAGAAATGTCATTGCCAGCGATGCCTACACCTCATGAAAGAATTAAGACAACTAAAAAAATGGCATCTTCCCATACTATCTATACATTGCAGAATGAGGCCATTTGGCCCATTGATTCAACTTCGACTCTCTGAAACATTGGCTGGAACTCGGTCACCTCATCCATCACGGAATCGCCATGGGTGAGAACATAAGAACATAAGAAATAGGAGCAGGAGTAGGCCATCCAGCCCTTCGAGCCTGCCCCGCCATTCAATAAGATCATGGCTGATCTGTCGCTGCTCAGTTCCACTTTCCCGCCCTCTCCCCATAACCCTTAATCCCCTCTCTTATCAAAAACCCATCAACCCGCGTCTTAAAAATATTTAGCGAGGCAGCCTCCACCACTTCAACGGGCAGAGAATTCCAGAGATTCACCACCCTTTGAGTGAAGAAGTTCCTCCTCAACTCCGTTCTAAACCGCCCCCCTTTTATCTTGAGGCTGTGCCCTCTAGTCCTACTGTCTTTTTTGAGCGGGAAGAGTCTCTCCACCTCTATCCTATCCATCCCATTCATCATCTTATACGTCTCAATGAGATCTCCCCTCATTCTTCTAAACTCTAACGAGTACAAGCCCAGTTTATTCAGCCTCTCCTCATAGCTCAACCCCCTCAACTCTGGTATCAGCCTAGTAAACCTCCTCTGCACTCCCTCCAAGGCCAAAATATCTTTGCACAGGTGCGGCGCCCAAAACTGCACACAGTACTCCAGCTGCGGCCTCACCAATGCCCTATACAGCTGCAGCAAGACCTCCCTACTTTTATATTCAATCCCCCTCGCTATGAAGGCCAGCATCCCATTCGCCTTCCTGACCACCTGCTGCACCTGCAAGCTGGGTTTTTGCGACTCATGCACAAGGACCCCGAGGTCCCTCTGCACCGTTGCCTGCTGCAGTTTTTCGCCCCGTAAGTAATAGTCCTTCCTACCATTCTTCCTACCAAAGTGGACCACCTCACACTTGCCAACATTAAATTCCATTTGCCATTTCCTGGCCCATTCGCCCAGCCTATCTAGATCCTTCTGCAGACTCTCCACACCCTCCGCACAATTTGCCGTTCCCCCAATCTTGGGGTCCAACAAATCTCCATTGACCTCCATTTTACAGCCTTGCTGGGGCAAGACCGGAAATTCCTATCCAGCATCTTACCCCAGACCCCTCCTGAACCCCCCGTCATTGTAACCACACGCATTTACCATGGCTAATCCACCTAGCCATCTTGGACACTAAGGGTTGATTCAGCATGGCCAATCCGCCTAACCTGCACATCTTTGGACTGTGGGAGAAAACCGGAGCACCCAGAGGAAACCCAGGCAGACACGGGCAGAATGTGCAAACTCCACACAGTCAGCCAAGACCGGAATTGAACCCAGGGTCCCTGGCGTGGCAGCAGTGCCACCGTGATTCCCAATCAACATTCTGGAAATCAGTCCCTGATTGAGTTTTGCCACATGCAGTGTACACTTTCTCCTGCTGTGAATATTTTATTCTAAGTTTCCTTATGCTGAATTCTTTTCATTGCAAGCATCTCAAAAAATATTTGGCTGAAAAACCAGAATGCAAATGAATGTAAAAGTAAAAGGCCATGGTTGTGTTCAAAATCTGTTTGACAAACCTTTCTATTTAATGATGAGTTGCCAAGCATGTACCCAGGTCAAGCAATTAAACTCTTGACTTTTTATGGATTTCTCACTGGAGATTTTGTGGACTTTTTAACACGGTAATGTACCTCCTCACATTTAGCGAAGTAAAACAGAAGCATGTTAAAAGAAATATTTGCAAATTTCAGTTACCTTTTGCAACCTGACGATATCCCAAAGTACTTTACAGTGAATGAAATATCTGTCATAGTTGCAATGTTGGAAATACAGGTCAAGTATCCTTTCTTTGTAAATCAGAAAACCAAACACATCGAAAACCTGCACTTGTTTTTGAACTTCATCAATGTCTCACTTTGGAAGTCTGGTCATTTTTTGTAATGTTTCCCTAGTGGTTTTCATGGTGAACATGTCAAAAAGAATCTTATTCCAGGGACTCTGTATTTATTATTTAGAGAAACACCTCATTTTTCTAGCCGTCTTTTAACTTTGGATCAAAGTTAGTCTCGGCTTACTCTGTTGGAATGTTCATGAATTCCTAAGACATGGAGCAAACTTAGGCCATTTGGCCCTTTGAGTCTGTTCCGCCATTCAATCATGGCTGAGATGCTCCTCAACCCCATTTTCCTGCCTTCTCCCCATTAACCCTTCAAACCATTACCAATTAAAAATCTGTCTAACTCACCTTTAAATTTAATCACTGTCCTAGCATGTACCACACTTTAGAGTAGCGACTTCAACAAATTCATAACCTTTGGGAGAAGTTGTTTCTCCTGAACTCTGTCTTAAATTTAATATCCCTTATCACAATACTATGACCTCTTGTTCTAGAATGCCCCACAAGAGGAAGCATCCACTCCAAGTCTACCTTATCCATGTCTTTTATCATCTTGTGTACCTCAATTTGATGTCCTCTCATTTTCCTAATTTCCAGATAGTATATGCTTAAATTTAAATGAGATATTCAAAAGCCAAATTTATTTGGAATGCAACTTTTTTTATTAGTTTCACAAGTAGGCTTACATTCACACTGCAATGAAGTTTCTGTGAAATTCCTCAGTTATCACATTCTGTCGCCTGTTCAGGTACATTGAGGGAGAATTTAGCGTGGCCAATGCACCTATCCAGGACGTCTTTCAGACTGTGGGAGGAAACCGGAGCAGCTGGAGGAAACCCATGCAGACATGGGGAGAACGTACAAACTCCATTCAGGCAGTGACCCAAGCCAGGAATTGAACCTGTGTCTCTAGTGCTATGAGGCAGCAGAGTTAACCATTCTGTCACTGTGCTGACCAAATGCAGTCAGCCGTGAGGTTTATCGACAATCTATCGGAGAATATTTACACAAGATCTCCCATAATCAGAATTTTACAGGGAGCGAGTGGGTAGCCTGGCAAAAGTGGAAGTGGGGTGTATCACCAACTTCCACCCAGTTCCCTGGTTCCGCAGCAATCTAATATCTGTCATGGCATTAAATACCTAGCAGTAAGATTTGTGCCCCCATGTGGGGCACAGATTTGGACCCCAAAACATCAGACTCAGGAGAGAAAACTCTATTCAGTGAGCCACAGCATATCACAGAATCATAGAACCCTACAGTGCAGAAAGAGGCCCTTCGGCCCATCGAGTCTGCACCGACCACAATCCCACCCAGGCCCTACCCCCATATCCCTACACATTTACCCACTAATCCCTCTAACCTGCGCATCCCAGGACACTAAGGGGCAATTTTAGCATGGCCAATCAACCTAACCCGCACATCTTTGGACTTTGATATATTAAATTTCTGGGTGGACAATTAATAGCAGACAGAATGAGACAGGAATTATGTTGTAGAGATACTTGTTCACCAGTTAAGGGAAAACAAAGGTCATTTATTTACAGCTTAAGACGATACAGGGGCTTGCAGCCTCATGGCTGCAATCAGCTCCTGAGATGGCTCTGAGTACAGAGGCTTGCATTTACCAGAGTAATTCCCCACCCATCTCCCCAGTTGGTTCCCTGGGTGATGATGTGATCCTTACTCTTTCGATTGCTCCTTAAAGGGGCTATCATCACATCCCTCCCCCACTAAGTCCCTTTATAATGTCAATACTCAATTTACACAGTCCAATACAATTAAGTACTTCGTACTTGTGAGTTAATCAATTATAAATTAAGGCCAGAATTCTCCCATCCCATCCGCCACTTGAATTTTAGCGGGAGGGTTCCTTCAATGTGGATCTCCATTGACAGTCGGACGGGAACTTCTAGCTTTTAGACCAGCGTGCTTGGAGAATTGCGTCCTAAGTCTTTGAGGGATTTCCGAATCCTTATGGAGCGGTGTAAGTCCTCTCCCTGGGGACTTCCACATGATTGCTATCAGCCAAAACCACAATGACAGATGCCTCTTTATGCACAGACAATTCAGTTCTATCTGTTTCCATGGAGATGTTGGTTGTGCCTGCCATAAGAAAACCAGATACTTCAGTGCTAGAACAGCCGACAGTATTTCCTGATAGCACTTCCTAATGGTCTCTGTGTTATCAGCTGATCTTTCCCTCTATCTGTACCTGCTAAGATCAGTGTCCAGTTGTAGGAACAACGATTCCAGGGACAAAACTCAACCCAAATTCCTCACGTACACAGCATCATCCATCAGGAATGACCATGTTGATGGACTTCTTTGACCGACCTCTACAGCCCCCCAGCAAATTTGGAAACACAAGGCACAATCTCGATCTGAGACAATGATTCATTAACAACTCTGCTGGAAGGGCTCCTGTTGTTGCATGGGGAAATGATCCAGGAGCCAAGAAGGAAGCATGAAATTCGGGTCTCCGGGCTTCCCTCTGACTGCTCCTTTAGGCCAGACTGAGGAGTTTGGATGGTTCATTCATCTAGTCCATTGGATGCTGGACAGTAAGGCGTAGTCCCAGTGTGCTTTATATCATTGAGTGTGGTGAAGTTCTGAAACTCAGCATTTGCGAACACTATTCCATTGTCAGACAATTTTGGCCGGAATTTTGAAACCTTGCTTGGGCGAGGCTTGTAAAATCTCACGCAAGGCCAATGGGGAATTCTGTTCCATAAGCCGCACCCGCCTCGATTCCAGGGTGGTAAAATTCTGGCAAATGACTTCAAGTATTCCATGGGTGGAAAAATATTGGTGTAATTTTTCAATGTTAACATACAATGTTATAGATGCACCTTAGAAAGCATTCTTTCTGGTTGTATCACAGCTTGGTATGGCTCCTGCTCTGCCCAAGAGTGCAAGGAATTACAGAAGATCGTGAACGTGGCCCAGTTCATCACGCAAACCAGCCTCCCATCCATTGATTCTGTCTATACTTACTGCTGCCTTGGCAAAGCAGCCAGCAGAATTAGGACCTCACACGCCTTTGACATTCTCTCTTTCGCCTTCTTCCATTGGGAAAAAGATACAAAAGACTGAGGTCACGTACCAACCGACTCAAGAACAGTTTCTTCCCTGCTGCTGTCAGATTTTTGAATGGACTTACCTTGCATTATGTTGATTTTTCTCCACACCCTAGCTATGATTGTAACACTACTTTCTGCACTCTCTCCTTTCCTTCTCTGTGAATAGCGTGCTTTGTCGGTCTACGGTGCAAGAAACAATATTTTTCCCTGTATGTTGATAAATGTGACAATAATAAGTCAACTCAAATCAAATCAAATCAATGTAGGAGACTTCACCTTCAAAAAGTCCACTCACTTTGGGTGTGCATCAACAAAGAGCAGACACGTTTGGTCCACATAATCAATATGCACTCATACCCATGGCTGGCCAAACCATTCCCAAGAGTGCAGTGAGGCTGCAGTGGGCAACCTTTGTTGAAACTGGCACTGTTCACAGTGTTGACTTGATGTTTGATGTTGGCATCAATGCCAGCCCATCATTGGTAATTTCTGTGTGTCAGGATGAGCATTGTGTAATTCCTTTAGAAGCAGCTCTCTGCCCAGGTTACTTTTACTCCCCAGAATATGATGCCATCCTGGTAACTTAATTCACCCTTATGGGTAACAAATGGTTTCATTTCTTCACAAACTGGCTCATTGCCCCAAGCAGTGAATATCTTGCATTTACTTCGGACAAAAGTGGATGCTGACTGGTCCAGTAACTGATTTGCTTTATTGCAAATGGCAATATGTCCAAAAAAAATTCAACATCATGACAATTTCCTGGTACTGGAGCAGCTGTAATACTTGTTAAGGTGGCTAAGTGCATCTGGATTCGTTATGTTTGTTCCAGTTTGATGCTTGAATATATTTTTGTAGGCGGACAGTATTTATGCCCAATGACAAATTCCTGCCAATGTGATTGATGGAATAGCCATGAATTCTTCAAAAAGACCTAAGAGCAGCTTGTGGTCAGGAATAATGATAAAGTGTCTATCATATCATTATTGGTGGAGCAAGAGTAGTCATCCAAAATTATTGATAAACATTCTTTCTCAATTTATGGGTAACCTTTTTCAGCTTCTGTTAGGAGTCTGGAGATGATCTATTGACCTTTCAGATTCATTGTCCATCTCATGGGACAACATTGTGAGACTCTTCCGCATTGTATACTGATGACGCAATAAAGTTTACTCATTAGTCATAAGTAGGCTTACATTAACACTGCAATGAAGTTACTGTGAAAATGCTCTAGCCACCACACTCTGGTGCCTGTGCAGGTACACAGAGGGAGAATTTAGCATGGCCCATGTACCTAACCAGCATGTCTTGTGGACTGTGGGAGGAAGCCAGAGCACCTGGTAGAAACCCACGCAGGCAGGGGGAGAACAGGCACACTCCACACAGGCAGCGACCCAAGCCAGGAATCAAATCTGGGTCCCTGGCACTGTGTGGCATCAGTGTGAGCTATTATGCCCCTGTGCTGCCCAGTAGTTAATCCGCTACTTGGTAGACTTGACTTGGCTCTGCACCTATGTCTTAAATGGCCTTCTCTGTGACAAAAAGACACTCAGCCTCCCTATAGCTGCAGGATTCAGGGGAGTGGGTACTCGGTAACATTCTACTTCAAACTTTGCTGATGGTTACCCCTTCTAAACCTTCCTGTCTGTTTTTGTGGTTGAACTCATTTCCTGTCTTGTGGCTACTTCTTTGGTTTTGGTGCTACTGCTGCCCACAGGTTTTTCTGCCCTTGTTGGTAAACAAAGCTATTTTGCATGCTCTGTAACCTGTTGGTATCTTTTCCATCACTTTCCATTGCCTGCCTATTCCCACTGCTCATTTTAAATTTATATTAACCTCTGCAAGTAATCTTCATTGAATCACCTCATTAGTCACCCCACAGACTAATCTCTCCCTTAAATTTCATTTAAGGTGGCTCCAAAATCATAATACTCCAATATCTGTTTTAATTTACTGATGCAAGTCATAACTATGTCATCTGGAGTCCTCCCTCTTGTGTTAAATTTGAATCTCTGGTATAACACTAATGATTTAGGTTTGTGTAGAGGGAGTGATGGTCTATGGAATTATCACTAGACTCAGCTAATGTTCTGGGGACCTGGGTTCAAATCCCAGCATAGCAGATGGTGGAATTTGAATTCAATAAAAAATATCTGGAGTTAACAATCTACTGATAACCATGAAACTTTTGTCAATTGTCGGAAAAACCTATCTGGTTCACTAATGTCCCTTAGGGAAGGAAATCTGCCGCCCTTACCTGGCCTGGCCTACATTACACTCCAGAACCCATGACACTGCAATTGGCTCTCAACTTCCCTATGAACAAGGTCAACAAGCAATGGGCAACAAAACGCTGGCTAGACAGCAACACCCATGTCCCATGGTGAATAAAAAATAAGTGACTTCACTAATTCCTTGGCTTATGGAATGATTTAGAGTTGGGTGTGTTTGGGGCTGTGAGTTTGTGAATCTGATTAGAGATTTGAGTTCCACGTGCGCTCAGGAGAATTGCCTCACACTTCATATTCTCCCCGATTTGATTCGCTGGGTAGTAATACCCAGGGTGCTGTGTCCAGTCCACCATGGAGGAGTCAAATGTATCTCTCCATCCACAAAGGGCATCTTGGTGAGTACTCTTTCCTTTTCTCAACTTCCCTCAACTTCAATGTAACTTGGATACTCACAGTCTGAGAATTGTTTCTTTTTTATCTTTCTTGTTCACCCATTTTGGGAAAATACAACTCATTTATTTGCAGATTAAACTTCACAGAAGCTTCCAGCCTTGTGGCTGCAATCAACTCCCAAGGTGACTCTGAGCACAGAAGCCCACACTTACCAAAGTAACTCCCCCATCCTGCTCCCCGGTGATTTCCTTTGGGTCATGAGCATAGAAACATAGAAACCAGAAGCAGGAGTAGGCTGTTTGGCCCTTTCAGCCTCTTCCACCATTCATTTTAATCATGGCTGGTCATCGAATTCAGTATCCTGATTCAATACCCCGCCCACTTCCCCCATATCCCTTGATCGCTTTAGCTGCAAGAGCAATATCTAATTTCTTCTTGAAATCAGACAATGTTTTGACCTCAACTACATTATGTGGTAGTGAATTTTACACACTCGCCACTCTGGGTGAAGCAATTTGTCCTCACCTCAGTTCTAAAAGGTTTATCCCTTATCCTCAAACTATGACCCCTAGTTTTGGACTCTCCAATCATCAGGAACATTCATTTTGACTCTACCCTGTTATGGAGTCACAGATGTGGATATGCTGGCGTTGGACTGTGATAAACACAGTAAAAAGTCTGACAACACCAGGTTTAAGTCCAACCGATTTATTTGATAGTAAACTCACAAGCTTTCGGGGTTTGTCCCTTCGTCAGGTGAATAGAGAGTTCTGGCCTCAGACAGAGCATATAAAGCACAGAAAGTTTACAGATTACGAATCTTTACACCTAACCTGCTGTTCAAGTCCTAAAGTGGCCAACAATGTGAGTGGAAGGAGCACTGATCACAGGCTAAAGAGATGTGTATTGTCTCCAGACAGTACAGTAAGTGAGGTTTTGCAAACCCAGGTAAATCACTGGGGTTACAGATAGTGCGACATGAACCCAAGATCCCTGTTGAGACCGTCCTCAAGTGAGCGGAACTTGGCTATCAGTCTCTGCTTAGCGACTCTGCGCTGTCGTGTGTCGTGAAGGCCGCCTTGGAGAACGCTTACCCGTAGGTCAGAGGCTGAATGCCCGTGACCACTGAAGTGTTCACCAACAGGAAGGGAACAGTCTTGCCTGGTGATTGTCGAACGATGTTCATTCATCCGTTGTCGTAGCATCTGCATGGTCTCCCCAATGTACCATGCTTCGGGACTAAAGTCACAGAGTCATAGAGGTTTATTTTATGCAAACAGGCCCTTTGACCCAACTGGTCCATGTCGCCCTTTTTATTTAACCACTAAGCTACTCCCAATTGCCCACATTTAGTCCGTATCCCTCTATCCCCATCCTACCCATGTAGCTGTCTAAATGCTTTTTAAAAGATAAAATTGTACCCACCTCTACTACTGCCTCTGACAGCTTGTTCTAGACACTCACCACCCTTTGTGTGAAAACATTGCCCCTCTGGACCCTTTTGTATCTCTCCCCTCTCACCTTAAACCTATGCTCTCTCGTTTTCGACTCCCCTTCCTTAGGCCTAAGCGTATGAGAATTTTATTTGTTTCTATGAGACCCCTTCTCACTCTTCTAAACCCCAGTGAATATAATCTTAACCGGCTTAGTCTCTCCTCATATGACAGACCTGCCATCCCAGGAATCAGCTTGGTAAAACTTTGCTGTACTCCCTCTATAGCAAGGACATCCATCCTCAGATAAGGACACCAAAACTGCACACAATATTCTTCATCATCACAGATGTACAAAGATGTGTGGGTTAGGTTGATTAGCCATGATGAAATTGTCCCTTAGTTTCCTGAGATGTATAGGTTAGCGGGATTAGCGGGTAAATATGTAGGGATATGGGGGTAGGGAATGGGTGGGGTTGTGGTCGGTGCAGACTCGATGAGCCAAATGGCCTCTTTCTGCACTGTAGGCTTTCTATGATTCTATGATGTAAATGTAATGACTGAGTACACATTGGTACATGTGGAATATGAAAGTTTCGCATGTGATTACTCTCTCCTTCAGTGAAAGTACTGAGTCAATATCGGCTGTTCTTAACAAGTCTAATCTTGTACTCCGAGGCATCCCCTGGTACCTGGAAGGGGCTCAGAGGTCTGAATTGACTATTTTTTTTCCCTTTATTGAGTGTGTTCTTATGTTCTTATGAAGTTAATTTTTAATGAAAATGTGCTTGAACCGTGTCCCATGGCAAAAGTTACCCTTTATTCAGCCGATGAAATAAGTAACCCATAAGAATACAAAGATGATCAGATAGGTTTTCTGGCAAAAGAATTTGGTGTGTTTGAAATTGTTGTCAGTCTCAAGTGGTCATGACAAAGACAGAGATTTGATGGACAGAGAAGCAATGCCATTGCTCCATCTAGCCTGTCTCACATTTTCTTTCATTTTTACCTATCACACTAACATCAAGATCAACCATGTCTTTTTTTCTATTTGAGGCCTGATTTCCAGAAGATCTTTAGTCAGATTTTGTGTTCCATGTTGCTTTGCTTTCACATTTCCACAAGTTCAATCCACTCCAATTCTTCTCCCTTCCTGTCCCAAAAACTATTTTGCCCGGGCACAGTTTCAAGGGCATTGGCTGTGAACATAGGAGTAGGGGTGGGCTAGTTTCTCACTTCAGTCTTCATCTTTCAGTGGGGGCTGACACCCATCAAGGCACTTAAGCTTCTCAGTTAAGGGTGGAAACATTAAAGCATAGAGAATAGAAGCAGGAGTAGGCCATTCAGCCCTTCAAGTCTGTTCCACCATTCATATTAATCATGGCTCATCATCAAGTTCAATATCCTGATCCTGCCTTCCCCCCCACATCTCTTCAGCCTCAAGAGTTATATGTAATTTCTTCTTGAAATCAGAAAAAGCTTGACAAACCATAAACAGAAATCGAGATCTGCATTTTCTTTATAGAAATCATAGGATTTACAGTGCAGACGGAGGTCATTTGGCCCATCGAACCTGTACTGATAATAATCCCAACCAGATCCTATCCTATTCCCGTAACCCCACATATTTACCCTCCTAATCTCCCTGACATTAACGGGCAATTGATCATAGCCAATCAACACAACCCATAAATGCTGCCCATTTGAACTAAAACACCTGACCCATCAAGAGACCATATCCTTCTATTCCCATCCTATTCATTATTTGTAAAGGCAACCCTTAAAAATCACTATCGTATCTAATTCCACTACTTCCCCTGGCAACGAGTTCCAGACACCCACCGCTCTCTGTGTAAAAAACTTGCCCCTTGCATCTTAAGGCTATGTCCCCTAGTAATTGACTCTTCCACCCCGAGAAAAAGCTTCTGACTATCCACTCTGTCCATGCCCCTCAATAATCTTGTAGACTTCTATCAGGTCACCCCTCAACCTCTGTAATTCCAGTGAGAACAAACCAAGTTTCTCCTCATAGCTAACACCTTCCAGACCCGGCAACATCCTGGTAAATCTTTTCTGTATCTCTCCAAAGCCCCCAGCTCCTTCTGGTTGTGTGGCGACCAGGATTGAACACTATATTAAGATTCTGTAAAGCTGCAACATAACTTGCCAATGTTTGAGCCAAATGCCACGGCCAAATAAGCAAGCCTGCCGTATGCCTTCTCCACCTGTGTTGCCACTTTCAGTGACCTTTGTGTCTCTACGTCTTGAAAAGATTCAGGAGGGTCCTGGAGTGGGCCAGCAAGCCAGTTCTCATCTTTGGTTCTGCCAATTGAGGCAACAGACCTGACTCAGGCACGAACTGGGGCCTGGAAAATCCCATTTTTCAGAAAAAAGTTGGTGGAGTCATGGAAGCAGGATTAGTTTCGCCTTTCAATTCCTGTCTTGACCACAAAAATCCATCCCAATATCTTTAATCAGTGAATGTACAGAAAAATCAACACAATAACCCCCTTCTTCTCTGGATTGACATAATCACCGGTAATTGTTTTTGATTCTGACTCTTTCTGCAAACTGTTAAGGAAAGCTCAAGATGTTTACAGATTATCACCCACACACACATTCTTCTGACTGATTCATTGCAGCATGACAAGTGTGAACACTAGTCAGAGACTTCCTACAAACTTGCAGATCCCAAGTCTAAAGCTCATTTATTAGTGTCACAAGCAGGCTTACATTAACACTGCAATGAAATTACTGAAAATCGCCCAGCTGCCACTCTCCGGCACCTGTTCGGGTACACTGAGGGAGAATTTAGCATGGCCAAATGCGCCCCAACCAGCACGTCTTTCGAAGTGTGGGAGGAAACCGGAGCACCAGGAGGAAACCCACGCAGACATGGGCGGAACTTGCGGGCTTCGCACAGATCGTGATCCAAGCCGGGAATCGAACCCAGGTCACTGGCACAGAGCTAACCACTGTGCCATCCTGCTGCCATGTCCGATTACCGTTCAGAATGCAATTAGTTAACCTGAGCTCATTATCCCATTTCTTTATCTCAATACACTGAGCTGCCTTGTTTCATGATGTGGTGACAGATAGAAGTCAACAGGCATGAATCATTCCATACTTTCAGCAGAAGCTAAACAGCACAATTAACACGATTGTACCCTGACACGTTAAATCCTAAAGTGTTGAGGGAATGAACAACCTTAACCATTTTACTATTTCTAGTCATTCTATAAACCAAGAGCCGTTTATAAGACAGCACGGTGACACAATGGTGAGCACTGCCGCCTCACAATGTCAAGGATCCGGATTCGATTCCCGGCTAGGGTCACTGTTTGTGTGGAGTTTGCACATTCTCCCCGTGTCTGCGTGGGTTTCCTCCAGGCACTCCAGTTTCCCCGCGAGTCCAAAGATGTGCGGGGTTAGGTGGATTGGCTATGCTAAATTGCCCCTTAGTGTCGGGGGGACTAGTTAGGGTAAATGCATGGGGTTATGGGGATAGAATTGTTGTCGGTGCAGATTTGATCGGCCGAATGACCTCTTTCTGCACTGTAGGATTCTGTGATTCAAAGCCAAAAGAAAGCAAAAAACCTTCATCGTTTAAGATTAAACCAAATCGTAATCCCAAATCTTTATGGTACTAATGAGGTTAGCCAACCTTAGCAAGAAGCAGTAACTAGCCTATCCAGACACTTAGTGCTTATCTCCATTGGTTGTGAACTATGTATAAGGGACTCTGATGGAAGAGCACAATTTCCTTTCCTCTAAATTTACTCTCCTCTCTAAAGCCATACAGGCATAACAATCCACTGAGAAAGAGGATTAATGAGTTGTTTGCTTGCTGTTCTTTCCACAGCACCAACAGATTATTCTAAAGCTACTAATCACCTCATCCACAGTTGCAGCCAAGTGGGCATGCTCCAGAAGTGAACTGTGTGTTCAAATCAAGTTAAACCCAAGCCTGATGCAGTTTACCGAACCCAGGTTGACCGCGTCTCACCCTGGAATCTGGAATGCTTGCTGTGCTTGGTACTTAATTGGACTTTGAACTGCCCTGGTCAGTTATCCAGTTTGTATCAAAGGGCATGCAACAGTTCAAGACGGTGGCACACCACCAGCTTCTGTGGGCAACTAAGGATGGGCAATTTATGCCAACCTTACCAGTGATACCCACGTCCTGACTTTTAGAAAATAAGTTGGGTGGAATTTTACCAGCTCTTCCGGCCCATCATTAGGACGGGAAGAGGGAATTGCACACTCTGCAACGAGATTGGATCGGGGGGGAGGGGGAAAGAGGGCCTTTTGTGCAACAGAATTAGATCAAGGAGGGAGAGGGGGCTGCTGCTGATCTGCAGTTGCAATTAGAGTGCTGGATAGGGAGCCTGATCAGTCTGGGCAGCGTTGTTGGTGGGGGGGGTTGGGGGGGGGGGGGGTGCCAGAGGAGGGCTAGCAGGAGGCTAGATTTCCATGCATTGTAGTACTGCGATTGGCCGTGCCCCCCGTTTTTGCGGGGTGGGGTGGATTGCGTGGAGCTGGTTGAGGCTGTCTGCAGCAGCAGAGGCCTGACAGCTCTCTCTCTCTGTCAGACCCCTGCAGTTGCTATTGAGCATTTGCAGTATCAGGGGTCTGCACATGCACAGTGGCTCCCTCTATAGGCTGGCTGGTGAATTAAGCCCAGCCCACCGTCTGCAGCAGCTGGAAATTGTCTAGACCAATTTTTCATTGACTAATTGCATAAGATTGGGTGTGAAAACTCACCTTAAAACAAAAATCAGGAATTTTCTCATGTTCATGCTAACTGGGCAATTAGAATCATTTCTTAAAAAATTCTGCCCATTGTGGCTATACTTCCAACCTGCCAGTGCCATATCCTGAATCTTTCTGGTGATAGCAACATCGAACTCAGAGCAGTAGTAGACTATTCAACCCTTTGAGCCTGTTCTGCTATTTAATAAGTTCAAGGCTCATCAGGTTTTTGTCTCAACTCTACTTTGCTGCCTTCCCATAAACCTTATCTATCAAAAATATGTCTCAGTCAGCCTCACTCAATGACCCAGGACAGAAGTTTGCCATTCTGCCTTCCACATAAATGGTAGTGAGTGGGACATAAAACATGCAAAAGTTCATCGACCTCAGGCAAGATTTTCCAGTCTTGGGTTGAACGTGGCTCGAAAGTCCTGCCCCAGCCTCATTATGCTTCCCTAAATTTCAAACCCACTAATCAATTTACCTCAGCAGGGTTTGTTGACATGTCTGCCATGGATATGGATTGCAAGCTTGTTTACTGACAGTTTTATGAGTTATTAATAGTATATTTCCCCAAAGAGATTGAAGGACTGTTTTGATTATTTTAATGGTTTAATGAGCCCTTTATGGGATTAGCTTTTCTTTACAAGTGGATTTTTAAGGACTGCTTATTTTGACAGATTCATGAGTAGCTCAAAGACTTCCTTATGTTATCATTTGGCTCATGAGTCCTGTACATGGTGGATATTGGGTGACTATGTATGGAGGGAGTGGGGGTGATGTGGCAGGTTATGAAGGTAAGTGTGGTGACGGGATATAGCATGGGTAAAGGGATTAGTGGTTTGGAGGGTGTAAAGGAAGAGGATAGACTGAGGGAGGTAATCGGTTTTTGGGGGTGAGAGGGAGCAAGAGACTAAGCATCAATGGGCCTCTCATTCATCTCCAGAACTCCACTGATGTCCTAGGAAACAATTTGGGATTTTTATCACTCAGCTTCATCTTTCTTGGGTCTATGTCGGGAAGCAACAGCCTAACCCTAACCTCTCCCCAACGCCACAGTGTGAAAATAATACGGGCAAACAGCACTAAGCAGGAGGTGTGATTGTGACAATGTGAAATGGTCCAACTCCCAATTCCCATCTCCAAGATGAAAATCCGGCCAGGAATCTCTGATTCCCGCTCCCTTTGACTAACTCTGTAGGTATTTAAAATGTTTTCTGCTTTCAAAGAACAAAGAACAACACAGCACGGGAAACAGCCCCTTCAGCCAAACGAGCCCGCGCCGCCATTTCAACATTGTGAGTTCCCTCTTCCACCCATGACCTTTGACTATGCTTATGGCACTCCACATTGGAATCCAGCTTGAGGGGAGACTAATTTAGGGACAATTTGTTACACCAATCAGCCTAAGAGCACATCTTTGGGGTGTGGGAGGAAACCAGAGCACCCTGAGAAAACCCACGCAAGCACGGGGAGAATGTGCAAACTCCCACAGGTACTGGGCCAAATCCATGTATCTGCACAGCAAACAGTGATAGTCACTGAGCTGTCATGTTGCCCATCAGCTGGTCCAGTTTAAGCGTACACAAACGACGCGAAGTACTAGGCTACTCTCGAAACATCCAAGAGCAGCCCTCGCACGACCCATCGCATGTATGCCCCTTGTTGGACAACAAGGCGGACAGAAGCACCTGTGGATTTAAAGAGAAAAACACCAACAACATGCACATCTTATGCAAACATTCAAGGGAATCTCCAGAAGCTCAAAAATAAAAGAAGTGAGCCAGAAAACATGTTGGAAGGTCCATAGGAATCAATTGATTCCCAGGAATGTCCCAAGGCTCTTGATTCTCATTTAAAACAGTCTCCTATATCCCTCCATCTCTATTCCGCTCATGTGTCTATCTACTATTTGCTAGCAAAGGATGGATGGGCCAAATGGCCCATTTCTATGTTGTAAATTCAATGTAATTCTGCCTTTAGCTTGTTGAATTTGAAATCCAGAGTGGAATTTTACTGCCCCGAGGTTCCTAAGATTCTGCCCGAGGCCAAAAGAGAATGTGTTCTCTGAGCCTTGCCTGCCCCCGGAACTGGGGTGGGAATGCTGGTAAAATTCCAGCCTTCAACACATGAGACGTTGAGTTGTGGAATGTTTTTGTGAAGCTTGAACCTTTTCCCCAGATGGATGTTAGAATTGGCATTTGTCAGAGCAATTGTGGGCTCGCAATTTCTGTGAGTGACATTATAAATGCTTATTGCACTTGTATCAAATGCCTTTCTTTACTTATGTACTGTTCCATTCATTTTAAACAAGTTAAATGAACAGCGAGTAGATTTTTCCATTAAACTTCCACATCGCAACATTGCCAAAAGAAACTTCAATCCTTCAACCAATCTTTGCAGTATTACTAACTGCCAACCAATCAGAAATGCTGCTATCCTTAATTCAGAAGATAATCCCAGTGAATTAAGAGTCAATTATAACATCCATTTACAATCATAAGGGTTTGTGTTTTTATGGGAACAATTTGAAAAATTATCGTTCTCAAGAGGATCCATTATTTTGCTATTATTGTTATGTTATTTGACCATTCTCTTTTGTTGCAAGGATAGAGTGATTTTATTATAATTGTTTCCCGTTATATTTATTTTAACACAGCCCGAACATAAACCATTCATAAAAATGTTCTTACAATGTTTCCCACATTATAACTGTGGCTGTAAAATGTACTTCATTGACTGCAAAGAGCTCTTTGAGATATCCAATGGTCATGTCAAGTACTTTGTAAATACAAGTCTTGCGTTTATTTCTTTTTCCTTCTCAGGTCTGAAGGCACTCACTTCCATTCTGAGTCTCCATTCTATTGAATAAATGGCCTCTCATTGCAACACAGGGCTGGATGTAATGAAGGCAAAGGGTGTTTTCGCTCACCAGCTGGGGAGTGCTGTTGTCACATGTCATTCAGAAAGTCCATGACGTTGCTGCGGCAACACACACTTTACCATGAAGGTTGTAGTCAGGAGCTGTGATAGTGATGGTGGAGGTTCCAACTTTCTTTTCATCTCATGGTTGACCAGATGGTTGAGTGGTCTCCTTCTGCACTGCAGGGTTTCAATGACTCTCTGAATCTTTATGGCTTTTAACCACTCCCATTGCCTGTGTTGGAAGGATTTGCAGCTTGGCACTCGGTCTGTTTGGCCATGTTCTGAATGCACCTTCCCTAGTCAGTGAATCTTGGATGGGGCTTGAACCCACCTCCTTTAACTCAGGGGCTGGGATGTTCCTTCCACTACGTGACCTCCTCCAAATTGGTCCACTCTGGTATCTACACGTTACATTCTCCCACCTTAGATGTGGCGTGTAACACATTGGTTAGCACTGCTGTTTCATAGCGCCAGGGACCGGGGTTCAATTCCTGGCTTGGGTCGCAGTGTGGAGATTGCATGTTCTCCCTGTGTCTGTGTGGGCTTCCTCTGGTTGCTCTGGTTTTCTCCCACAGTCTGAATGACATGCTGGTTGGGTGCATTGGCCATGCACCTAACCAGCACACCTTTGGCCATGCTAAATTATCCCTCAGTTTTCTCGAGCAGGCAACTTGAGGATTTTCACAGTAACTTCATTGCAGTGTTAATGTAAATCTACTGGTGATACTATAAATAAACTTTCAACTCGCTCCATCAACATTCAGGTGAGAATTGAAGAGAATCTCTGAATCGAATGATTTTCAGTCGAAGAAGTTCAAACTGCAACAAAGTTTTGATGTGATTTGATTTGTTTTATTATTGTCACATGTATTAGTAAACAGTGAAAAGTATTGTTTCTTGCACATTATACAGACAAAACATACCACTCATAGAGAAAGAAACAAGACAGTGCAGAATTCAGTGTTACAATCACAGTTAGAGTGTAGAGAAAGATCAACTTAATGCGAGGTAAGTCCATTCAAAAGCTTGACAGCAGCAAGGAAGAAGGTGTTCTTGAGTTGGTTCATTTGTGACATCAGACTTTGTATCTTTTTCCCGACGGAAGAAGGTGGAAGAGAGAATGTCCGGGGTGTGTGGGGTCCATAATTATGCTGGCTGCTTTGCCGAGGCAGCTGGAAGTGTAGACAGAGTCAGTGGATGGGAGGCTGGTTTGCGTGATGCATTGGGCTACATTCACGACCTTTTGTAGTTCATCGCAGTCTTGGGCAGAGCAGGAGCCCAGACCAGGCTGTGATACAACTAGAAAGAATGCTTTCTACGGTGCACCTGTAAAAGTTGTAAAACTTGTCCTGTTACCTCATCACAATTCACAATCACTTTATCAGTTTGGCTTCATCTGACATTCAAGGTTTTAGAACCACGAGCAAAGACACAAAAGAAGTTCTTTAAGTGTCAAGTGGAATACCTCAAGTGCCTTGCAAAATAATGCATTTCAAGGTTATCGTGACACTTCCAATGTCGATTGGAAATTATATTTGTTTTTCACACCCTGGGCACTTTGATGTTTCAGAATCTAAAGTATTGTACTGTAAGTAACAAACCAACAGTACTTGCAATGTTGGTCTGCTGTATATTTAACATCACAAGAATAAATAGTTAACACAGCGTCCATTGTACATAGCTTCCTCATGGATCTTTGTCACTTGAATTCTGCTCCTGTATCCATTTCCGCTGCTGATTGTGTAAGGCAGAGAATATTGCTAATTGGTAAAGCTGAGTTCCAAAGTGAGTGGGTGAGTCACCATTGAACTCATGTTTTAATAGGCATCTTGCAACACACTCTGAATGATAAAATGGATCATCATGAATGAAGGGGTGAGCGGTGTGATTGGATTGAACTTGTAGGTTTGCCTCACACACTTAAGGGACAAGTCGAGGTGCTTATAATTTTCCCAACTGGTGGCCATGGAGTTTGATTACTGGAGACGTAAGGATCTAAATTTATCATCACTCTGCCTGCTTTATCCCACTAAGATGAATGAAAACGCAGCCAATTTAGCAGAGCAGAGATCTGCGTTCTACCTGCGCAGGAGTTTAACCATAAAACCACACAATTGCTGCAGTGCCGAGGAGGTCATTTGGCCCATTGAATCTGCAAAGACTTTCCTAAAAGCATCTTACCAAAAGTTTAAAGTTTTTAAAGTTTATTTATTAGTGTCACAAGTTGGCATACATTAACGCTGCAATGAGGTTACTGTGAAAATTGCCCTACTCGCCAAATTCCAGCGCCTGTTCAGGTACACTGAGGGACAATTTAGCATTGTCTATGCACTTAACCAGCACGTCTTTCAGACTGTGGGAGGAAACTGGAGCACCTGGAAAAAAACCCACGCAGACATGGGTAGAACGTACAGACTCCGCATGGACAGTGACCCAAGCCGGGAATCGAACCTTGGATCCCTGGAGCGGTGAGGCTGCAGTGCTAACCGCTTTGCCACCATACTATCCCATCCCCGCCATTTCCTGGTAACCCATGCATTGATGTGGAGATGCCGGCATTGGACTGGGGTAAAACAGAAAGAAATCTCACAACGCCAGCTTAAAGTCCAACAACGGGGCAGGCTCGAAGGGCTAGATGGCCTACTCCTGCTCCTATTTCTTATGTTCTTATGTTCTTAAGTTTATTTGTAGCAAATGCCCCAAGTTTTTGGAGCACGTTGTCCCTTTGTCAGGTGGAACTCCCAGCCAGCTGATGAAGGAACAAGGTGTTCTGAAAGCTTGGGGCAATTGCTACAAATAAGCTTGTTGGACTTTAAGCTGGTGTTGTGAAATTTCTTTCTGTTTAACCCATGCATTTACCATGGTTAAATTACCTAACCTACATATCCTAGGCCACAAAGGGCAATTTAGCATGGCAATTCATCTAACTCGTACATCTTTGGACTGTGGAAGGAAATCAGAGCACCCAGAGGAAACCCACACAGACACAAGGAGAACGTGCAAACTCCACACACCGGCAGTGACCCAAAGCCGGAATCGAACCTGTATCCCTAACAGTAATGCTAACCACTGTGCCACCGTTTGAACCACTGCTAAGTTGGTCGGGGCCACTTTTAGACTGCCTCCTGCATAAACCTCAGTTTAGTATCTGAACGAGCTTCAAACTCATAGTCCAAAAGACATGCTGATCAGGTGCATTGACCATGGTTACATTCTTCCTCAGTGTACCCGAACAGCTGCCGGAGTGTGATGACTGGGGGATTTTCACACTAACTCGATTGCAGTGTTAATGTAAGCCTGCTTGTGACACTAGTAAATAAACAAAACCAAAAAAAAGACCTATTTCATGAGAGTGCAGAAATGATGGAACAATCCAGCCAACTGCTGAACTTGCTCAGAGGCCAAATTGAGATGCTGCCAGTGGTTTTATCTGTGTGTCACTTGGATTTTGTCTGGTGAGCATTGAGTCCTACTCTTTGGAACTTGCAAACACCATGTTGACAAGCCAGATATGCTGCGATTAATATGCAAGAAGATGCACTGTCGTCATGAAGCTGGAGCTTATGAGTATAATCTCATAAATTGAAGAGTGTAGATCACGGCGCAATGATAAATACTTTCACCAGCGTAGCTGACCAGAGAAATCCGCAAGCAATGTCTTAATGAGCGTGTTATGGTCCTCCTCATGAATGGAGTTGTTCATCATTTCTGTGAATGCTGAACCCAAAGTGTTCTATTTTTACAACTTGCTTGTTTTCAACTGAAAGAACAATGTCTTTTTAATTATTTTTTCCAAAGGGTTTGGTACAAGCATCGGAGTGAGCATGCATTACAAATATGACACTGTAATATATAATAGCAATGCATTAATGGATAATACTATTTGCTGCTTGTTCTTCTCTGTATTCATGATGTTGTCACGACTATTTGTTACTGTACAAATTGTACCAATAGATACCTTGCTACTTCCTTTGCTGGTAGAAGGGCCTATCTAATCAGAGTAGGCCATTCGGCCCATCGATTCTGCACTACCATTCGATATGATCATGGCTGATCACGTACTTTCGGTATCCTACTCCCACTTTCTCTCCATACTCCTTGATCCCTTTAGCCACAAGGGCCACATCCAGCCCCCTCTTGAACATGTCTAATAAACTGCCCCCAATAGATTTCTGTGGTTAAAAAGTTCCACAAGTTTACAACTGTCTGAGTTGAAGAACTTCTTCCTCATCTCAGTTCTGATTCTTGGCCTGTGACAGCTAATTCTGGACTTCTCCAACATCGGGAACATTCTTCCCACACCTAGCCTGTCCAGTCCCATCAGGTTTTTATATGTTTCTATGAGATCCTCTCTGATTCTTCTAGATTCCAGTGAGAACAAGCCCAGTTGATCCAGTCTCTCTTCATATGTCAGCCCTGCTATTCCGGGAATCACCCGGTGAACCTTTGTTGGACTCCCTCAGTAGCAGGAATGTCCTTCTTCAGATGAGGAGATCAAAACTGCACGCAATACTCAAGATGTGACCTCTCCAAGGCCCTTGCAAGGCATCGCCACATCATAACTACAGCAAGGCATCCTTATTCCTACTCAAATCTTCTTGCTATGAAGGCCAGCATTCCATTAGCTTTTCTGCCACACCTGCATGCCAACCTTTGGTGGCTGCTCCAAAATGACATCCAAGTCATAGGACCTTACAGTGCAGAAGGAGGCCATTTGGCTCATCAAGGCTGAACTGACCACAATCCCACCCTCACCCCCCTGACACTAAGGAGCAATTTAGCATGGCCATTTCATCTAACCCGCATGACTTTGGAATGTGGGAGAAAACTGGAGCACCCGGAGGAAACCCACGCAGATAAGGGGAGAATGTGCAAACTTTACACAGACAGCAACCCAAGCTGGGAATCAAACCCAGGTCCCTGGTGCTGTGAGGCAGCAGTGCTAACCACTGTGCCACGGTTTCATGTTGCAATTTTCCTTTTCCTAAACACCCACCATTCAGATAATAAACTTCTTTCCTCTTTCTTCCACCAAAGTGGCAGAACCTCACATTTATCCACATTGTATTGCATTTGCCAAGTACCTGTTCACTCAGTCAGCCTGTCCAAATCATCCTGCAGCTGCTTAGCATTCTCCTCACAGCGCACACAGAATGAGCATTATTCCTTTGGCCCTAAACAGTTGCCACACTTCTCTCTGTTGTCAGTTATTATGAACGCATTCTATTGTTGTCTGAATAAATGCTTTTTACATTGAACTCAAAATCAGACACTTTGTTGAGAAAGAGTCCAGTGAGCCCATTGTGCCAGTTCTAACTCTTTGAAAGAGCTGTCTAATTAATCCTAAGGTCCTGCTCTTTTCCCAAAACCTAGGAATGCTTTCCTTTTTAAATATTTATCTAATTTCCCTTTGAATGTTCCTGTTGAGCTTGCTTCCATCATAACAACTAGTCGCATTGAAAAAAATCCCTTATGTTGTTTCTGGTTCTTCTGCACACTACCTTAGATCTACGATTATTCCATGAATGATGTTCTTGGGTTATCTTTGATTTAACATAGAACATAGAACAGTACAGCACAAACGGGCCCTTTGGCCCCCAATGTTATGCCAAGTTATGTCCAAACCCAAGATCAAGCTATCCCACTGCCTATAAGTCTGGTGTGCTCCATGTGCTTATCCAATAAACACCTGAAAATTCCTAAAGTGTCTGACTACAAAATCACAGCAGGCAGTTTATTGCACACCCCAGCCATTCTCTGAGTGAAGAATCTACCTTGGACATCCCTCCTATATCTCCCACTATGAACCTTACAGTTATGCCCCCTATTAATAGCTACATCCACCCGAGGAAACAGTCTCTGCATGTCCACTCTATCAGTCCCCCTCATCATCTTATAAGCCTCTATTAAGTCACCTCTCATCCTCTTCCGCTCTGAAGAGAAAAGCCCCAGCTCCCTCAACCTTTCCTCATAAGACTTACCCTCCAAACCAGGCAGCATTCTAGTAAATCTCCTCTGTACTCTCTCCAATTCTTCCACGTCCTTCTTATAGTGAGATGGCCAGAAATGCACACAATTTTCCAAATGTGGTCTCACCAACATCCAGTATAGTTGCAGCATAACCTCACAGCTCTTAAACTCAAACCCCCTGTTAATGAGCGCTAATACTCTACAAGACTTCTTCACAGCTCTATCCACTTGAGTGGCAACCTTCAGAGATCTGTGGATATGAACCCCCAGATCTCTCTGTTCCTTCACATTTCTCAGAACCCTTCCGTTGACCCTATAATCTGCATTCAAGTTTGTCCTACCAAAATGAATCACCTCGCACTTATCAGGGTTAAACTTCATCTGCCACTTTTTGGCCCAGCTCTGCATCCCTTCAATCCATCAAGAGCCCTCCATCTCATCCACTACTCCACCAGTCTTTTTGTCATCAGCAAATTTACTAACCCACCCTTCAGCCCCCTCTTCCAAGTCATTGATAAAAATCACAAATAGCAGAGGACCCAGCACTGATCCCTGTGGTACACTGTTGGTAACTGGCCTCCAATCTGAAAATTTTCCTTCCATCAGCACCCTCTGTCTTCTATGAGACAGCCAGTTACTTATCCAATTGGCCAAATTTCTTTCTATTCCACACCTCCTTATCTTCATCATGAGCCTACCATGGGGAACCTTATTAAAACGCCTTACTAAAATCCATGTATACAACATTAACTGCTCTACCTTCATCCACACACTTAGTTACCTCCTCAAAGAATTCAATTAAATTTGTGAGGCAGGACTTACCCCTCATGAAACGGTGCTGATCCCAGATTAAACTGCATCTTTCCAAATGGTCATAAATCCTATCTCTGTGGACCCTTTCCATTAACTTACTGACCACTGAATTAAGACTAACTGACCTATAATTACCAGGGTCATTCTTATTTCCTTTCTTGAAGACAGGAGCAACATTCACCACTCTACAGCCCCCTTGCACTATCCCCGTGGACAGTGAGGACCCAATGATCAAAGCTAAAGGCTCCGCAATCTCATCCCTTGTCTCCCAAAATATCCTAGGATGTATCCCATCTGGCCCAGGGGACTTATTGACCCTCAGGTTTTTCAAAATTGCCAATACATCTTCCCTAAGAACATCTACCTCCTTCATCCTATCAGTCTGTATCATGCACTCATACTCAAAAACATGGCCCCTCTCCATAGTGAACACTGAAGAAAGGTATTCATTTAACACCTCACCTATCTCTTCTGATTCCATGCGCAAGTTCCCACTACTATCCTTGACTGGCCCTAACCTCACCCTGGTCATTCTTTTACTTCTCACGTAAGAGTAAAAAGCCTTCGGGTTTTCTTTTATCCGACCCACCAAGGACTTCTCATACCCCCTCCTAGCTTTCCTAAACCCTTTCTTTAACTCATTCCTAGCTACCTTGTAACCCTCAAGTGACCCAGCTGAACCTTGTTTTCTCATCCTTACATACGCTTCCTTTTTCCTCTTAACAAAACATTCAACCTCCTTTGTGAGCCATGGTTCCCTCACTCGGCCACTTCCTCTTTGCCTGACAGGGACATACCTGTCAAAGACACACAGTATTTGTACCTTGAAAAAGCTCCATTTTTCATTTGTGCCCATACCTGACAGTTTCTGTTCCCATTTTATGCTCCCTAATTCTTGCCTAATTGCATCATAATTACCCCTGCCCCAATTATAAACCTTTCCCTGCCATGTGACCCTATACTTCTCCATTGCAATAATGAAGGACACCGAATTGTGGTCACTATCTCCAAAGTGCTCTCCCTCCCACAAGCAAATCTAACACTTGGTCTGGTTCATTACCCAGTACCAAGTCCAATGTGGCCCCACCTGTTGTTGGCTTATCCACATATTGTGTCAGGAAACTCTTCTGTACACACTGTACAAAAAGTCTCCCATCCGAACCATTTAACCTATAAAGGCTCCAATCAATATTTGGAAAGTTAAAGTCACCCATGATAACTACCCTGTGACCTCCACACCTATCCATAATCTGCTTTGCCATTTCCTCCTCCACATCTCTATTACTATTTGGGGGCCTATAGAAAACTCCTAACGACGTGACCGATCCTTTCCTATTTCTAACTTCAGCCCATATTACCTCAGTGGGCAGATCCCCCTCAAAATGCCTTTCAGCAGCCGTTAAACTATCCTTGATTAACAATGCTACTCCTCCACCTCTTTTACCTCCTTCCCTACTCTTACTGAAACATCTATACCCCGGAACCACCAACAACCATTCCTGTCCCTGTTCTAACCATGTCTCCATAATGGCCACAACATCATAGTCCCAAGTACCAATCCACGCTCCAAGTTCACCTACTTTATTCCTGATGCTCCTTTGCATTGAAGTAGATACACTTCAACCCACCATCCTGTCTGCTTGTACACTTCTGCGATCTTGATACCTTCCTCAGTATCTCGCGATCCTCAACACTGGCTTTTGGACTACATCCCGTTTTCCCATCCCCCTGACAAATTAATTTAAACCCCACCCCCGAAGAGCCTATTCAAATTTCCCTCCCAGGATATTGGTGCCCCTCTGGTTCAGGTGCAAACCGTCCTGTTTGTACAGGTCCCACCTTCCCCAGAATGTGCTCCAATTATCCAAGTAAATGAAACCCTCTCTCCTACACCATCCCTGCAGCTACATGTTAATCTGCACTCTCTCCCTGTTCCTCAACTCACTAGCATGTGGCACTGGCAACAAACCAGAGATGACAACATGCTTTGTCCTGGCTCTCAGCTTCCATCCTAGCTCCCGAAATTCCTCTTTTAAATCCCCATCCCTTCTCTTACCCATGACGTTGGTATCAGTGTGCACCATGACCTGCGACTGATCCCCCTCCCCCTTAAGGATCTTGAAAACACAGTCTGAGACATCACAGACTCTTGCACCTGGGAGGCTACATACCACCCGTGAGTGTCTTTTGCTGCCCCAGAATCTCTTATCTGTCCCTCTGACCAACATGTCCCCAATTACTATTGCCCTCCTGCTCTCCTCCCTTCCCTTCTGAGGCACAAGGACGGATTCAGTGCTGAAGGTCCGGTCACTCTGGCTTACCACTGGTAGGTCATCCCCCCAACAGTATCCAACGCCGAATACTTGTTGCTGAGGGGAACAACCACAGGCGATCCCCACACTGGCTGCTTCCTCCCAGCCTCTCTCACTGTCACCCATCTATTTTCATTTTTTGGAGTCGCCAAATCCCTGAAGCTTTTATCTATGATCACCTCTGCCTCCTAAATTATCTGAAATTCATCCAGCTCCAGGTCCAGTTCCCTAATGCGGTGTTTGAGGAGCTGGAGACGGGTGCACTTCCCGCAAGTGAAATCAGCAGGGACACTAATGGCATCCCTCACCTCAAACATCCTGCAGGAGGACCATTGCACTGTCTTTCCTGTCATTCCCTCTGGATAAAAAGAAAGGAAGATCTTGCCTGATATTCCCTCATCCGCTTAGGTTTGAGGAATAAACGAAAAACAAAGAAAAAAGAAGAAAGCTTACCTGCTCACACTCCAAGTCTTTTTATTTAGGTTCTAGGAGGGGGGATGGTGGAAGAATCTAGAAGTGTAGAGCCTCGGGTTTCTTCCCAGTTCAAATTTATTGGGGAAGAGAAACCTTCCCAGGTCTCACCGGGGCCTACTTTCCAGTTTTACATTCCCGGTTTAGAAAAAGAAAACTCCGAGAAAAGTAAGATAAAGATCCCTCTTACCTACAAGCTCTCTTTACTAAATCACCACTCCAACTGCTGCTCTGGAAACAATGAGGCCGAAATCTCTAATGTAAGTACCTTTCAAAAAAAAAATTGGGGCAACTTTTTTTTATCAGAAGCATCTTGCACAAGAAAAGTCCCAGTGGTGTTGAGTTCTCAACTATCAATATTCAGGGATGTGGGGAGACGGGTGGGGGAATCCACCAGGGACAGAAGTTAAACTGGACCAGTCCCGTTGACACCTAGCTACGAGAGCAGAGTGAAGGGCATCACCTCTGCATGCCTCTGGCTGAAGTCAAATGGTAAAATAACTCAAGAAGTTAACACTATCTAGGTCAAAGTAGTTTGCTTGATTTTTTTACAGGCAGCGGGCCTAGTTGATATCCATTTCACTGGGGCACTGTGATTGTACTATACAGAATCCCTATAGCGCAGATGAAGGCCAGTCATCCCATCAAGCCTGCAGCAACACTCTGATAGAACATTTAGCTTGTCCCTATAACCCCATACATTTACCCAGCTAATCCACCGAACCTACACATCTTGGGACACTGAGGGGCAATTTAACATGGTCATCCTTCTTTGGACTGTGGGAAGAAAATTGAAGGAAACCCATGGAGATAGAGGGAATCTGGATGCAGTAAGAGTCTGCGTAATATATTACTTTGAAGAGTTGGTACAGACTCAATGAGCGAAATGGACTGTACTGTAATGATCTTATGATTCTATGACTGCAGGAGTTTCATGCAAAGCCCCAACAACAACCACCCTCTCAGGGTAACTGGAAGTGGGCAAATGTGGACTTTCCAACACCAGCCCATAACCTAAGAACAAGTAACGAAGAACGCTTTGCTAATGAGAGACGAATATAGGTGTCACCACGCACAGAATCTACCCTCACACAACGTCCACACCATACTGGGTCATTAGGTCATTAGGCAGCACAGTGGCACAGTGATTAGCACTGCTGCCTCACAGCTCCAGGGACCAAGGTTCAATTCCTGGCTTGGGTCACTGTCTGTGCGGAGCCTGCGCGTTCTCCCAGTGCCTATGTGGGTTTCCTCCAGATGCTCAGGTTTCCTCCTACAGTCCAAAGATGTGTGGACAAGGTGCATTGGCCATGCTAAATTGCCCCTTGGTGTTCCGGGATGTGTGGATTAGAGGGATTAGTGGGGCAAATATTGTGGGGTTACGGGGATAAGGCTTGGGTTTGATTGTTGTCGGTGCAGACTGGATGGGCTGAATGGCCTCCTTCTGCACCGTAGGGATTCTATGATTTCTATGATAATTGGAAAGCATGGTTGCTTATCCCCTTCCTCACTCTATGGCAATCATTCGGACCCCAACCAAAGCCCTTGCGAAGATTGGATTGTCCCTCACAATCTAGCAATTAAATTGGGGAACCTTCCTGATATGAGTGGTGCTGTCCACTCGCCGTTTGGCTACACACTGAGCCATCATACGATGCAAGTCTGCCAGCTCAAAATGGAACGTGGAGTCACCACTGTCCTTTCAAACAGAGCCTGACAAGAGCTCCAGAGAAAGCATTTGCATTTATAGTGGATCAGTCACTTGTAGCTAAAGATTATGATGAGTCATGAACAATTGCCATCTCCTGGAGCTTGTTTGATTGCCTTAAGCGGTTGGAAAAGAGTGACCCACAGTTCTATCTGAAATAAACTGTAGGCTTTTCTTTGAAATTCCCTTGGTAGTGACTGTTGAGAAAGGGATGAGCAAATGTTGTGCGAATTGCACCTTTTGACTGGGAGGGGGACGGAGGGGTGTGATGGCCTTCACTTTCTCGTGCCTTTCTTGTTTTGTTTGAAATCTGTGAAAGCGTACAGCAAACAAGGTGAACCTGTTTCTGTGAAATGAATCACACCCAGAATAAAGCAGTGAATAGGCCTGAGACAAATGAATCGTTGTTAACTAGCAGCCACTTTTACAACATTTAGTTGCGCAAATAAGTACTCTCTCATTTCCTTCTCTCTGAATGGTATGCTTCATGTGTAGAGTGCGCAAGAAATAATATTTTTCACTGTATGTTAATACATGTGACAATAATAAATCAAATCAAATCCAAATGTTGTGAGCGGGCAATGTTTTCAGTGTTTGTGCACCATTCCTCTGTATGTTATTTAAAGGACGATATTAACTCATTTTAATTTGAGAAAGGAAAACCATGGTAGGAAATCATTATGTTTTTTGCTTGGTAATATTGCAGCGTGAGATGTCTAAAATTCGCTTTGGCATGTCTTTGCTTAACGTGTATGGGAAGATGTCACAAAACATCAAAATCATTTTCCAACAGCATTAATAATTGAAATTCAGTTTGCATTTACATAGTGCCTTTAGCATAGTAAAATGTTGAAAATGTCAACCCCCTCCAATATCTCTTCACTATTGTGCAGCTGAACGTGATTTATTTTTCTTTGTCTTTTCATGGGATGTAGGTAGGCCAACATTTCTGTTGCCCATCCCAAATTGCCCTGAAATTGGCTTGCTAGATCATTTTAGAATGCACTTAAAAGTCAACCACATTGCTGGAAATGTGGGGACACATGTATCACAGATTCATAGAACTTCTACAGTGCAGAAGAAGCCCATCAAATCTGGACAGACTCTTTGACAGAGTGTCTTATCCAGGCCCTCTCCCCAGCTCAATCCCCGTAACCACACACATTTACCATGGTTAATCCATCTGACCTACAAGTCTTGGAAAACAAAGGGGCGATTTACCATGGCCAATCCACCTAACCTGTGCATTTCTGGACTGTGGGAGCAAACACAATAAGAAGTTAAAGTCCAGCAGGTTTATTTGGTAGCAAAATCCACTAGCTTTTGGAGCACTGACCCTTTGTCATGTAAATGGGAGTTCTGTTCACAAATAGGGCATATAAAGACACAAACTCAATTTACAAAATAATGATTGGAATGCCAGTCTTTACAGGTAATCAAGTCTTAAAGGTACAGACAATGTGAGTGGAGAGAGCGTTAAGCACAGGTTCTCTCCCGACAGGACAGGTAGTGAGATTTTGCAAGCCCAGGCAAGTCATTTTAGGGGTTACAGATAGTGTGACATGAACCCAAGATCCCGGTTGAGGCCGTCCTCATGTGTGCGGAACTTGGTTACCAGTCTCGGCTCAACGACTCTGCGCTGTTGTGTGTCGTGTAGGCTGCCTTGGAGAACGCTTACCCGAAGATCAGAAGCTGGATGCCCATGACCGGGGCAGTGCTCTGAAAGCTAGTGGATTTTGCTACCAAATAAACCCGTTAGACTCTAATCTGGTGTTGTGAGATTTCTTACTGTGTTTACCCCAGTCCAACGCCGGAATCTCCACATCATGACTACTTTGGGAGTAAACCAGAGCATGCAGAGGGAATCCATGCAGACACGGGGAAAATGTGCAAACTCCGCACAGTCACCTAAGATCAGAATGGAACCCATGTCCCTGGAGCTGTGATGATGTGGAGATGCTGGCGTTGGACTGGGGTAAACACAGTAAGGAGTCTCACAACACCAGCTTAAAGTCCAACAGATTTATTTGTAGCAAACGCCACTAGCTGTGAGGCAGCAGTGTGAATCACTGTGCCACCATGCTGCCCTCAGTAAGGATGGTAATTTCCCTTCCCAAAATGGCATTGGTAAACTAGATAGATTTTTACAGCAATCAATGGTAGTTTCTTGATTGTCATTATTGAGACTATGGCCAGAATTCTCTGTTCTCGCGTGCCCCACCATCGCTGCCAGCGAGAACGGCAAATTTGCTCAGTCAAATCTCCATTCACAGCAGTGGGACTGGAGAATCCCAGCCATGGGCAAGATTGGAGAATCCGGCTTGAGCTTTCAATCCCAGATTTACTCCTTGAATTTAAATTCCACAGCTGCCATGGTAGGATTTGAACTTGTGTCCCCAGGTCAATAGTCTGGGCCTCTGAATTCCTAATCCAGTGATTTTACCATGACACCACCATCCCCCTCACTCCATTCTCAGACATTTAATCATGGTCAAAGAATCACTTGCATTGGCATATCTTCCTGTTCCTTTACCATGGTGCTGTTTGTCTCTTGAAACTGCTCTACATTGCCTTCAGTTGCCTAGGCCCCAAGCTCTTGTGTATCCGCTCTATGCCACTCTGCCTCTGCATTTCAACCTTTAAGACATTTCTTAAAGGCAAACCTTTGGTTGCCTGATATAATGGCTGGAACTTTCTGACCTTGCCCGCAGTTGGGATTCTCCAGTCCTGTTGCTATGAACGGAGAATTATTTGATTGTCAAATTCTCACTGGCTGTGCTGGCCGGCCATACCAGGCCAGAGAATTCTGACCAGGTATCTTCTTCTGACACACAATGTCCCTGTGAAGCACCTCAGAACATTTCATTATGTTAAGGGTGCTACATGAATATAAGATGTTGTTCTCATCAGCATAATTGTCACCCTGGAATCCTGATTGGATTTATTAGTGTCTGAAGACAGGATCAGCTTATTGAGTTGGATGATCAGCCATGGTCATAATGAATGGTGGACCAGGCTCGAAAGGCCTCCTCCTGCTCTTGTTTTCTACGTTTCCGTCTGACATTCATAACCTCCAATAAGAACATAATAAGAACATAAGAACTCAGAGCAGGAGGAGGCCATCTAGCCCTTCGAGCCTGCCCCGCCATTCAATAAGATCATGGCTGATCTGAAGTGGATCAGTTCCACTTTCCCGCTTTCTCCCCATAACCCTTAATTCCCTTGCCTACCAAAAACCTATCTACCCGTGTCTTAAATATATTCAGCGAGGCAGCCTCCACCACTACAATGGGCAGAGAATTCCAGAGATTCACCACCCTTTGAGGGAAGAAGTTCCTCCTCAACTCTGATCTAAACTGCAACCCCCCCCCTTATTTTGAGGCTGTGCCCTCTAGTTCTGCTAACCTTTCTAAGCGGGAAGGATCTCTCTACCTCTACCCTATCCATCCCTTTCATTGTCTTGTAAGTCTCTATAAGATCCCCCCTCAGCCTTCTAAACTCTAACGTGTACAGACCCAGTCTATTCAAACTCTCATCATAAGCTGACCCCCTCATCTCTGGTATCAGCCTGGTGAACCTTCTCTGTACTCCCTCCAAGGCCAATGTGTCCTTTCGCAAATGCGGGGGCCAAAACTGCACACTAGTACTCTAGTTTCAGATTCTCTGAGCTCTGTTGCCCCATTATCAAAGAATTTCTGAAGCGGATCAACTCTGTGTTTAGTGAGCAACTCTACTCCTAACGCTATGATGGAGGGAAGGTCATTGATGAAGATGGTCTGAGGATGCTTCCTGAAGGAACTCTTGCAATGATGCCTCAGGCTGGCTTCCAACAACCTGTTGGATCTGTTCTGGGACCCTTGTTGTTTGTCATTTTCATAAATGACCTGGATGAGGAAGTGGAGGGATGGGTAAGTAAGTTCGCTGATGACACAAAGGTCGGTGGTGTTGTGGATGGTCTGGAAGGATGGCAAAAGCTGCAGCAGGACATAGATAGGATGCAGGACTGGGCAGAGAAGTGGCAGATGGACTTCAACGCGGATAAATGTGTAGTCGTCCATTTTGGCAGAACCAACGGGATGAACGAGTACACTATCAAGGGCAGAAGTCTGAGTAGTGTTGAGGAGCAGAAGGATCTTGGGGTCCGGGTCCACAGGACTCTTAAATCGGCCTCGCAGGTGGAGGAGGTGGTCAAGAAGGCGTATGGTGTACTGGCCTTCATTAATCGAGGGATTGAGTTTAGGAGTCGGGAGGTAATGCTGGAACTTTATAAGACCCTTGTCAGGCCTCATTTGGAGTATTGTGCGCAGTTCTGGTCGCCTCACTATAGGAAGGATGTAGAAGCTATTGAAAGGGTGCAGAGGAGATTTACAAGGATGTTGCCTGGACTGGGAGGCATGCCTTATGAAGTTAGGTTGAGGGAGCTGGGACTCTTTTCCCTGGAGAGACGAAGGTTGAGAGGCGACCTGATAGAAGTTTACAAAATGTTGAGAGGAATAGATAGGGTGGACTCTCAGAGGCTATTTCCCCGGTTTGAAATGGTCGCTACGAGAGGACACAGATTTAAGGTGCGGGGAGGGAGGTTCAGAAGTGATGTTAGGGGTAAGCTTTTCACTCAGAGGGTGGTGAGTGAATGGAATCGGCTGCCGTCAGTGGTGGTGGAGGCGAACTCGCTGGGGTCTTTTAAAAGACTTCTGGATGAGTATATGGGGTTTAATGAGATTGAGGGTTATAGATAGGTCTGTAGGTTGGTAGGTGATGATGTGATCGGCGCAACTTGTGGGCCGAAGGGCCTGTTTGTGCTGTAGTGTTCTATGTTCTATGTTCTAACCACATCAATTGCTTTGCACCAAATGTCTCCCCAGGCACTGGAGGTTTTCCTCATTAATGTCCCCTGCCCTGTAGTGACAACAATTTTACTGGACATTAGTCATCCAAGCTCATGTGCTTTGAGGTCAGAGCAATTTACTATAATTTTTGCTTGCCAGAGGGGTGCACATGCCAGAATGAGTCAGCACTTGAGAGGGTCCAGAGGAGGTTCGTGAGAATGTTCGCAGGAATGAAAAGCTTGATGCATGAGGAGTGTCTGAGTATCCTGGGTCTGTTCTCAATGGGGTTTGGAAGGATGAGGGGGAGAATTTTAAAGGATAATGAATGGTCTGGAAAGAGTGGATATGGGGAAGATGTTTCCATTGTTAGGAGAGACTAGATTTGAGGGCACACCCTCAGAGTAAAAGACGACCATTCAGGACCAAAATGAAAAGGAATTTCAGAGGGTGGTGAATCTGTGGAATACATTGCCTCAGAAGGCTGTGGAGGCCAGATCATTGAGTATATTTAAAACAGAGATAGCTAGGTTCTTGATGGGTATGTAGCGATATGGGCCAAACACGGGCAACTGGGACTAGCTGAGGGGTTAAAAAAAGGGAAGGCATGGGCAAGTTGTGCGGAAAGGCCTGTTTCCATGCTGAAACCTCTAAGGGGGTCAAAAGTTACAGGGAATAAGTGGGAGAACGGGGTTGAAAAACTTATCAGCCATGATCAAATGGCAGAACAGATTCGACGGGCCGAATGGCCTAATTCTGCTCCTATATCGTCTGGTCTTACTACTAGGAGACAACGGAAAAACATGAGGCAAAATATTGTCACGCCACTTTCAGAACCATAGGGTTAGAGGAATTGGCAGCGTTACGTGCAGTTTATTTGTGCTTGAATGACTTGGTAATGATTTTGCAACGGTAACAGATGTAGTTTTGGCATGAATTTCCAAACTTTTCTTGCTGATGAGGGTCTGTGCCAAATCGGAAGGGAGCGTTGGAGCAAAGGAACTGGCCAAGTAACCTCTGAATCAGCTGACAATTTTGGTGATGATTACCAAAGAAACCTTAGGGTTGGTGAAGGCGTGGGACTCGATGTCCAGGATGCTATCCAAGACAGAGCAAGAGGGAAACAATTTGTGGATCCCTGCAGTAAAGAAGCTGATGAGGAAGCCAACAATGAGCTGCAAACTAAGCAAAGTTTGAGTTTAGCTTGAGGCTTTGACATCACATGTTGAATTTTTTTTTCCACCACACTTCAGCTGAGGTTTATCGGTCCCTGGCCAAGCTGCTGCACAATAATGGCCAGCATCTGACTTTCTTCAGGCTAAGCACCCAAAGGGATCTGATGGATGTTGCTTCTGGTTTTAATTAGATTTCCTCTCTGTAGACGAGAGAGGAAATAAAGACTTCTCCTGCCTTCAGGAGCCCTTCTGTTGGAAGGAGGCATGGCTCCAATCAGATTCACACATGCTGACTTGCGAGACTTGGAGAAGCCAGACAGAACTTCAAAAGGCTGCTAACACACACACACACACAAAAACGGAGCCCTGAATGTAGTTCTGTATTTCTAATGGAATTGGGCTTGTTAAAACATTCCAAAAGTCACACCGGGAAGGTAGTGGCAAAAGGTTTGCAATTTTCCCTTGCTTCTCAAAACAAATTGTGAATTTGTATTGATATGCTTCTAAGTCTAATTCTTAAAGCATGTATGATTATTTATATTTAACAGTGCAGGATTTTTTCTTTTGCCTGCTCACTATCAGTTCAGGGCATCACACTGCTCATCCTCAATAATAGTTGGGAATTCTGTCACCTCTGGAGTTCAAACCAGCCTCCCACTCATTGGCACTGCCTACCCTTCCCGCTGCCTTGGAAAAACAGCCAGCATAATCAGAGGTTATTGTCATTGCACCACTTCACCCAGTTCTCTATTTCTTTCCTGTACTGCGTCTCACCATTGTTTGAGATCTAACCCACTACGGTGGTGTCATCGGCAAACTTGAAAATCGAGTCCAAAGATGTGCAGGTTAGGTTGGGATTGGCCATGCTAAAATTGCCCCTTAGTGTCCTGAGATGTATAGGTTACAGGGATTAGTAGGTAAAATATATAAAGGGATATGGGGATAGGGCCTGGGTGGGTTTGTGGCCAGTAAAGACTTGATGGGCTGAATGGCCTCTTTCTGTACTGTAGGGTTTCTATAATTCTGTTCATCCTATCGTTCTATGAGTTGGAGGGGAATTTGGACATACATACAAAGGTATATAAGGAGTATGGTAAGACGTCTCACAACACCAGATTAGACGTTTATTTGGACTCACAAGCTTTTGGAATGCTGCTCCTGCATCAGGACTCACGATTCCAAATAAACCTGTTGGATTCTAACCTGGTGTTGAGAGTCTTCTTATTGTGCCACCCCTGTCCAACCCTGGTATCTCCACACTAAAAGGAGTATAGTAAGGGACTGAGGACCACAGCCTTGCCAAGTACCGGTGTTGAGCATGTTCGTAGAGAAGGTGATGTTGCCTATCCTCACTGACTGCTGTCTGTGGGTTAGGAACTCTAGGATCCAAGAGCGAGGAGCAGTGGTCCAGGAGATGAGTCTCATCAGAATAATGGTGTTAAAGGCTGAGCTGTGGTCAATAAATAGAACCGAGCCATGACAGATCAGCCATGATCTTATTGAATGGTGGGGCAGGCTCGAAGGTCTAGATGGCCTACTCCTGCTCCTATTTCTTATGTTCTTATGTTCTTATGACATAGGTATCTTTGTTATTCCGATGTTCCAGGGTTGAGTATAGGACCAGGGAGATGGTGTCTGCTGTAGACCTGTTGTGGCAGTAGGGAGGCAGGAATTAATTTGTGCCATGACTAACTTTTCAAAACATTTTATAATGATGGATGTCATAGCCACTGGTCGATAGTCATTAACGCATGCTGCCTGTCTTTTCTTTGGTGCTGGGATGATGGTCATCTTCTTGAAGCAGGGAGGGGCCTCAGTTGAGTGAAAAGAGAGGATGAAGATGTCTGCGAATACCCTGGCCAACTGGTCCACACAGGACCTGAGTGCTCATCCGGGTATTCCATCGGGGTCAGTTACTCTCCGTGGATTGACCTTCAAGAAGGTTGCTCTGACGTTGGCAATAGTGACCTCAGATCCAGGTTCGTCCAAGGTTTCTGGGATGGAGGGCATGCTCTCAATGACCTCTTGCTCAACATGGACATAGGATGTGTTGTGCTCATTGGGGAGGAGAGCGTTGGAGCCGGAGATTTTATCTGACTTCATCTTGTAGCTTGCTATGTCTTGCAGACCTTGCCAATAATTGGCAGCAGTCCGTGTGGCTAGCCTGGGACTCTAGCTTGGTACGGTACAGTCTTTTGGCATCTTTGATGAACTTCCATAGATTGTATTTGGTTTTCTTTTATGGATCAGGGTCGCCTGACTTGAATGTGTCAGACCTGGACTTCAGCAAGCATCGGCTATCCCTGTTCCTCCATGGTTTCCAGTTGGCAAACACACGGATTTGCTTCTTTGACATACAGTCTTCTGCACGCTTACCAATAAAGCCAGTTACTGTAGTGTCATACTTGTTCAGGCACAGAGTTTATAAATTTTGACCAGTCTACTGACTCTAAGCAGTCCTTCGGGAGACCATTTGATTCCTTAGACCAATATTGCACGACTTTCTTTGACGATGTTTTAATATCTTGGATGATGGAGTAGGGTAACTTTGTCTGTGCATCAGCTCCGCATTGCTACTGATGAATTCTATGATTCTGTTCCTAGGACAAGGAAGCTGCATTTAGTAGTGATGATCCATCTATTTATATCATTCAAAATAGAATCATATAATGCAGAAGAGGCCCTTCGGCCCATCAAGTCTGCACCAGCACACAAGAAACACCTGAACCCCATACCAAACCCTAGTTACCAGCGCTTGGTCTATGGCCTGGAATGTTGTGGTGTGCCAAGTGCTCATCCTGGTAGTTTTTAAAGGCTGTGAGGCATCCCGCCTGCACCCCCCTCCCCGGCAGTACATTCCAGACCCTCACCACCCTCTGCGTTTTTCTCATATCCCCCCCCCCCCCCCCGAGCCTCCTTGCCTCATTTCCCCCCGCCCCCCCCCCCATGACCGACCCTTCAACTAAGGGGAAACAGCTGTTCCCCAATCCACTGGGCAGGATTTTCCAGCCCTAAATACCAGACATACATTCTAGTCCCACCAATGTCTTTACTATTTTGCATTGCTTGCCAGTGCTGCCACTGGGAAACCCGTTCAGCGGAACCAGTAGATTCTTGACTCCTGACAGTACAAACGGAGACCATTTGGCCCATCGAGTCTGAACCGACAGCAATCCCACCCAGGCCCTAACCCTGTAACCCCATGTATTTAATCTCCTAGTTCCCCCTGACACTGAGGACCAATGCACCTGTCCAGCACCTCTTTGGACAGCGGGAGGAAACCATGGGTCAAGTGGACACTCGCACTTTGTGGAGTGAAAGAGAAAGGATAGAGACAGGTTTTAATTTATAGAGAGTGCCTTTCACGACCTCAGGACTTACTTGGTGTTTGAAAGTAGGGAATCATTTCTCCATTATTTAGGGCTTAGGTGAGATGACACCTGGAGTAAATTGTGCTGTTTTACTCTTGTGGAACACCTGGAGGATACCCGTGCAGACACGGGGAGAATGTGCAGATTCCACGCGGACAGTGACCCAAGCCAGGAATTGAACCCGGGTACCTGGCGTTGCGAGGCAGTAATGCTAACCACTGTGCTGCTCTGATCTAGCTAGTGGCAAAGGCCAGAAAGTCCCCATCACCCCCACCACTGTGTTCCATACGACAGAAGCACCAAATATAAAGATCCTGCCACTCGCTGGCGTGCTGTCGACGCGACTTTAGCGTGATTTCCCTTTATGCAAAACCCGCTCGATTCACCAGCACATGAGCATGCTGAAGTTGCAATTGACAGTGTTATTTTTGTTCATGGCCAAATGCCATGGGTAGTTGAGTGGTCACGCTATCAGATTTAATTTCCTCCATCTCCTTCATCTTCTGCTCGCGGCTCTCGGCTTCGTGAAGATAGTGGGGAAAATAAACATAATTGCAATCAACACAACAAAATCAAATAGGAGCGGACAATAAGCAAACTGTAAATTATTAATCTACGCTCGGCTTGCGCACGTTCTAATAAAACTGTGAAGAAAATAAGTCTAATGAGATGAAACTACTCGGATACGAATGCTGACACCTTTTAACTGGGGCTAAGAGATTGTTTTATCCCTAATGCAGTTAGCCACCTAGTATATCTTGCTTCCATTTAAACAACTTTTCCAATCTCCTTCAATCAAATCTGCTGTGCACTCTGCTCAGGCGTTGCTTAATTCAGTCGCTGTGCTTGGTGACAGATGAGAAAAATGTATTAACAGCTAGCCGTGGGTCAAGTGGACACTCACACTTCATGGAGTGAGAGAGAAAGGGTAGAGAAGGGCTTTAATTTATAGAGAGTGCCTTTCACGACCTCAGGGAGTTGGGCTTACTTGATGTACGAAAGTAAGGAATTATTTCTCCATTATGTAGGGCTTTGGTGAGAAGACACCGGGAGTAAATTGTGCTGTTTTATTCTCCGTCATTTAGGAATAGTGTTATTGCAATGTGATCATAGCCAGGTAATCTGCTTTTGTTGGGGTTGCTTAGAGTGCTATGTATAAAAAAGAGGGACTTGCATTTATATTCAACTCAACTTCATTGTCATTGTATGGTGGCGCAGTGGTTAGCTCTGCTGCCTCACAGCTCCGGGGACCTGGGTTCGATTCCCCGCTTGGGTCACTGCCTGTGTGGAGTTTGCACGTTCTCCCTGTCTCAGCGTGGGTTTCCTCTGGGTGCTCTGGGTTTCCCCTCACAGTGCAAAGATGTTTGGGTTAGGTTATTTGGCCATACTAAATAGCTCCTTAGTGTCCTGGGACGTGTAGGGTAAAAGGATTAATGAGGTCAATGTGTGGGATTGTGGGAATAGGGCCTGGGCTGGGATTGTGGTTGGTGCAGACTCGATGGGCTGAATGGTTTCCTTCTGCACTGGCGGGATTCTATGAGTACAATGCACAAATACAAATATAAGGAAAAGTGAGTTTGCAGGCTCCCCAGATACAAAGAAAAAAGCAAATGCAGGAGTCATTATAAAATAGCACCAATAGTGATTAAGTGTATACCACATAATGCACAATGCCCATTACCTGCGAGTATATAAAAGGACAGAGTTCAGCTGGGTAACAGTTTTGAGGAAGAAGCTGTTCCTTATCCTGGTTCGTATGGGCTTGAATGCATCTGTAGCACCTCCCAGATGGCAGTGGGGTGGGGAGGGGGAGCAAACAGTCTGTGGTTGGGATGGCTGGGATCTCTAGTAACACTAGAGACAGTGTTTGTGATAAATCTCCTGGATGGCTGGGTACCGATGAAGTATTGGGCAATTTTGACTAACCGCTAAAGAGCTTTCCGGTCAGAAATGGAGTAACTGCCGGACTGCACCGTAATGCAGTTCAACAAGATGCTCCCTATTGTGCACCGATAGAAGTTTGAGAGAAGCTGGGGGGACAGATTGGCTCTCTTCAGCCCCCTCAGGAAGTACAGGCTGAGCCTTCGTATATCGTGCCTTTCATGACCACAGGACACTCCAAAGCGTTTAACAACACAATGAAATGCTTTAGCAGTGCAATCATCGTTGTAATCTAGGAAATGGAGCACTTAATTTGTCCACAGCAAGTTCCCACAATAAGAATGTGATCATGAGCAGATCATCTGCTTCTGTCAGGAACATTCATTGAGAAATAGCTGGGAGACTAGAGAGAGCCCCCCTCTTACTCTTCAAGCTAGTCTTGTAGGATCTTTTATAACCACAAAGGTTTAACATCTCATCCCAAAGATGACACCCATGGCAATGTTGCACTTCACTGGCACTGCAGCCTAGATTAGACCATAAGACTATAAGATACAGGAGCAGAATTAGGCCACTTGGTTCATCGAGTCTGCTCTGCCATCCAATCATGGCTGATATTTTTCTCATCCCCATTCTCCTGCCTTTTCCCCATAACCCATGATTCTCTCATTAATCAAGAACCTATCTATCTCTGGCTTAAAGACACTCAATGACCTGGCCTCCACAGCCTTCTGCGGCAAAGAGTTCCACAGCTGCATATTGCACGTTTGTGTCTCTGGAGTGGGACTTGAATCCATGACCTCCAATTCAGAGATAAATGTGTAACAAATTAAGCTACAGCTGCGGCATGGTGGCAGAGTGACACAGTGGTTAGCACAGTGCCGGGGACCAGGCTTCGATTCCCAGCTTGGGTCACTGTCTGTGTGGAGTCTGCACGTTCTCCCCGCTTCTGTGTGTGTTTCCTCCGGGTGCTCCAGTTTCCTGCCATGCCGGTTAGGTGCATTAGCTGTGCTAAATTCTCCCTCAGTGTATCCAAACAGGCGTCGGAGTGTGACGACTAGGGGACTTTCACAGTAACTTCATTGCAGCGTTAATGCAAGCCTACTTCTAACTATTAAATAAACTTAAACATGTCTGAAGTGAAATAAGGAGAAACTACGAATGCAGAAACCAGAAATAAGAATGGAATATGTTGGAAATACACAACCTTCAGTCAAGACCTCCAACTTCCTGAAAATTACAACATGGAAACAGGCTGTTTGACTTAATCAGTATATTTTGGAGTTTATCTGCCATGTAACTAATGTGCCCTGAATCCATTTCAGTCTATTCGCTTTCTTCTACCCGTCTAAAATATGGTATTGTTCTTCAGATGTGCATTTGAGAAATAAAGGAACGAGAGGAGGCCATTCAGCCCCTTTATTCTGCCCCTCCAATCAATTTGATCATGGTTGATCTACGTGCCAGTTTTAAATTCCCCACATTGATACCCTGACCTCATTAAAATACTTGATCTCAGTCTGGAAAGTTTCGGTTGGCATCCACATCCTTCTCAAGGAGTGAGTCCCAGATTTCAGCAACCCTTTTTCAAGCCTGCTGAATATATTTATTTCATCATATTCTCGTTTCTATCTCTCTCTAGCGACCAATTTGAATCATTACTTTTTCAGCACTTTTGCTTTTCGCTCCATCGGATTCCAGATTATTTCCTTGAATAACGTTGAACCAAAAGTAAGTTATTCAAACTCTACAATTCCACATTGTACGTTATTGTGGATAGCCTCAGCCGGTCTGACAGCATCAGTGGGGGGTAATCTGACGAGGTGATCTTACCTCCCATTCATGCCAGTTCGCTGCAGCAAGATGGGAAAATCCCATTGGTGTGAACGGTTGCAAAAGTCCGACCAGATTTAATGGACGGAATTATCCTGCTGTTAGTACTGGCACCATTTTCTGGTCCTGCCGGTGGTGCAGACCCTCACCGCGGGCTCCCCGGCAGCCTGGGAGTGGCTTCAATGGGAATTCCCATTGACAGTGGTGGCACCAGGGGATCCCATTGCCAACGAACAGCGCAACACCTCCCGCTGCCAAGAAACACGCGGCTGGGAGGCCAGAGAATCTCGCCCAATGATTCCGATGGAATTGATCCTTCTCCACAGAGATTCTGTGGAATGATCAGCTAGATGGGATGGCATGGACAAGTTGGGCTGAAGGGCCTGTTTCCATGCAGTAAACCTCTATGACTCTATGAGATCCAAAGCATTAACACTGTTTCTCTCTACAGATGCTGCCATACCTGCTGAGTTTATACAGCATTTTCTGTCTGTGATCCAGCATCTGCAAGCATTTTGCTATTTTTGTATGCTCCCATGGTTCTGGTGTCCGTTGGACCCATCACTCATTAAAAGAGAATGACACTCTTCTTTTTACTTTGAAGCAGAAGTGTTGGGTCCGAAAGATTTGTTTCTGAAATAATTTTGCCACTGACTCTTCACAATTCTGAGCACCTTCTGTAGATACGAGTAACCTGGCTTTTTTTTTTAGAAGCAGGACTTTAAGATCTGTCACAAAAACTCTGCCATAATGGTGAAATTACCGAGATAAAAACAGCCTGTTTGCAATTTGGTGATGGACCACATGGTGGCCATGGTAACCCTTGGATCTTTCCACAACCAATGGGTGCAGTGAGGTAATAGAGTATTGTGGAATTATAGTATCACAAAGAGCAAATTGGGGCCATTAGGCCCATTGTGCCTTTAGCACAACTTTCCAATTAATTCTCTTCTTTGCTCTTTCCCCCACAGCCCAGAAAATGTCTTTCATTCAAGTATTTATCCCATTTCCTTTTGAATATTGCTGATGAATTGGTTTCTATCACCCTTTCAAGCAACACGGTGCAGTGCGATGAAAGATGTTTTTTCATGCTGCTCTGACTCTTTTGTCAATCGTCCTAAATCTGCGTCATCTGGTTACTACCCCTGTCAATGGAAACAGTTTCTCGCTGTTTGCTCTCCTCAAAACATTGATACAAGTAATAACACTGGAACGTTGCTTTAAACGGTCTTGTAGTCCGTCTATTAGATCAGAGGTTTGCAGCGGCAATTCTCTTCAGAGAAAGGCAAGAGGTGGATTTTCCGCTTTCGCCAAAGTCAATGGACTTTTGAATGGGCATTTTCCAGTCCCACCCACTCTGTGACAGAGCCATAAAATTCAGCCCAAATTCAATAAATTTCACAGCTGAAGCAATGACAATAGGAACATATAAACTAGTTCTAATACCAGAGAATTTTGCAACTGTTAAATGCTTTTAATCACCAAACTTTTTTTGAATTAGATTAACAACAATTGCCTTAAACCTTTGGGTGGCATGGTGGCACAGTGGTTAGCACCACTAGCTCAGACTACAAGGAACCCGGGTTCAATCCCCAGCTTGGATGACGGTGCGGAGTCTGCACGTTTTTCCTGTGTTTGCGCAAATTTCCGCCAGGTCCTCCAGTTTCCTCCCACGGTCCAAAAGCCATGCTGGTTAGATCCATTGGCCGTGCTAGATTCTCCCTCAGTGTACCAGAGCAGTCACCAGAGTGTGGCAATTCAGGTACTTTCACAGTAACTCTCACCAACTTTTACAGATGCACCATGGAAAGCATTCTCTCCGGATGTATCACAGCTTGGTATGGGCTCCTGCTCTGCCCAAGTTTGCAAGAAACTACAAAATGTTGTGAATGTAGCCCAATCCATCATACAAACTAACCTCCCATCCATTGACTCTGTCTATATTTCCCCCTGCTTTGACAAAGCAGCCAGCAAAATTAAGAACCTCACGCGCCTTATATATTTTCTCTTCCATCTTTTTCCATCAGGAACAAGATGCAAAAGTCTGAGGTCATGTTCCAGCTGACTCAAGAACAGCTTCTTCCCTGCTGCCATCAGACTTTTGAACGAACCTACCTTGCATTAAGTTGATCTTTAGTTACACCCTAGCTATGACTGTAACATTACATTCTGTACTCTTTCATTTCCTTCTCTATGAACGGTATGTTCTGTCTGTAAAGCGCGCAAGAAACAATACTTTTCATTGTATGCTAATACATGTGACAACAACAAATCAAATCAAAATCGACTTTATTGCAGTGTTAATGTAAGCCTACTTGGGATACTAATAAATAAACTTAAAATTGAACCCATGACCTCCATCATCTAGATGGACAAACACAGAAGATACCTGGAAACCCCATTACCTGGAGATTCCCCTCCAAGTCACACACCATTTTGACTTAGAAATATATTGTTTGTTCCTACACTGTTGCCAGGTCAAAGTCCCTAACTGCTCAATAGACGTACCTGTACGGACTGTAACGGTTCAAGAAGGGTGCTCATCACCACCTTCTCGAGGGCAATTAGGGATGGGCATCAAATTCAAGCCAAGCCAGTGATGTCCATGTCTGTTTTTTCAAAAAAATGCAGATGAAGATAGTCAATTTAGAAGTTCTGCACATGTCTCATTTCAAGTGGCCACACCACAACAGTCACAGCATTCCTAAAGTAATTCCCAAATGCGGGAATTTTACCGGAGAACTGAATTCTCCAGTGGCCTCGGGTGTTAGTTTATGAGCCTCGAACGAGCGAAGCCATAAAATAGCACCCTAAGCGACGTATTGGAATGAAATTATATCAGTCTAACATTTTACTTCTTTAATGAAAAATTTGGAATTTTCCAGTTCGCTGCAAGCGAGGATGGAAAATTTGTCAAATCTCCTTTCACTGCTGCGGGACCAGAGAATTGGGTTGGCGTGGACGGGCAGAAAATTCCAGCTCAATGACAGACAATTCTGCAAACTCGGGCACTGAGAAAGTGGTGAATGAAGTGTAACTTCTCCGGGATTCTCCTGCCTTGTCACGTTTTGCTGGAAAAACCAGTTCAAGAGCCAGACAGAAAACTCTCCGAAAACCCTGGCCCAGGCTTTCAATATCCGCTCCAAACAATGCTAAAAGCTGGTCACATTTGGGGAAAAAAAAGTTTAATGCTTCAATCGGAGAGTTGTATCTTTTACTACTATGCTTGAGTGAGGAATTCTATTAAGCAAAATGAATTGGAAGGGATTTAGTCCACTGGAATTCAATGCAATGAGATTGGGTGGAGAGGGATTTCAGTTGCTGAGGCTCTGTCAAGTTAAACTGGAATAGTTTGATAAAATTGAAATCGACACAATGGGAGCAAATTGGCCTTTTGTGGGAAGAAATGTTGTACAAGACTCATAGCATCATGTAGCACAGAAGCCAACCGTTTTGCCCATCTCACAGGAGCCAGATCTTTGAATGAACATCCCCTTTTAGTTCCATTCCAGAAATCTACATTAGCTCCCAGTCCATCAGAGTCCAAATTTGCTTTATTGCGTTTGAATTCTTTCCTAACTTTACCCCTTCCTATCTCTAACCTCTTCCAACCTTCTGAGATCTGTGCACCTTCAATTCTAGCCTCTCGTCTGTCCTCGCTCCATTTTTTTAAAACCATAGAACCATCGGATCCCGACAGTACAGAAGGAGGCCATTCAGCCCACCGAGGCGGCACCACCAGCAATCCCAGCCTATCCCCGTGACCGCACATACTTACCCTGCCAATGCCCCCGAAACTAGGGTGAATTTAACACACACAATCAACCTAACCCCCACATCTTTGGGCTGGGGGAGGAAACCAGAGCATCAGAGCAAACCCACAGAGACACAGGGAGAATGTGCAAACTCCACACAGACATTCATTTGTGTCTGGGCCTTCAGTTTCCCAATCCCAAAGATCTAGAATTCCCTCCCTAAATCTCTGAGCCTCTTAACGATGACTTCTTTACGTCATCCATTAAGACTGGCCTTTTTGGCCAAAGATCTGGTCATCTGTCTGAATATCTCCTTCTGTTGCTTGGTATTAATTGTTGCCTGGCTACACTCCTCTGAAGAGCCCTGGGGTGTTACATTACGTTGAAGGCGCTACATAAATAGAATTTGCTGTGCCATTTGTTTTGTGCCATTTGGCTGGGATGTGGAGGATTTGAATTTTAGGTAACCAGAAAACAAGAGGTAATCCTAATAGCCTGAAAATAGTGCTATAAATTTAACTTTAGGACCTCTAAATGGGTGGCACGGTGGCACAGTGGTAAGCACTGCTGCCTCACAGTGCCAGGGCCCCGAATTTGATTCCCAGCTTGGATCACTGTCTGTGCGGAGTCTGCAAGTTTTCCCTGTATTTGCATGGGTTTCCTCCGGGTGCTCCGGTTTCCTCCTACAGTCCAAAGATGAGAGGGTTAGGTTGATTGGCTACGCTGAATTGTCAAGATTGTCCTGGGATGTGTAGGCTGGAGGGATTAGCGGGTTAAATGTGTAAGGTTGTGGAGATAAGGCCTTGGGTGAGATTGTTGTCAGTGCAGACTCGATGGGCCAAATGGCCTCCTTCTGCACTGTAGGCTTCTATGATTCTCTGAAGACCTGACCGGTATCTCGCACCCAATTCTCTGTGATGCCAGTGGGTAAACACATTGGTGCAAAAAACGTGTTTGGAACAACATGGAGTGCCGATATTGTGAGTCACCAGCCTGATCTGCCTCTCGGGTACAGGCTGAAGACTGGAATGTCACAGCAGTGGGTAGGGGGGAGCAGCTACAGGTGAGTTTTCCAGATTCAGTGTCATCAGGGAGATCAACCTTTCTGCCTCAGAATGTCCTCAATGTCCATTTTCTTCCTTGGGAGGCCTCAGAGTGCTCTGGGAAATCCATCTCCATTTTTAGTAGTTCAGTCTTTGTTTTCAGTAGTGGGTCAATGATGTTGGGCACCTTTTCAAAATGGTTCCCGGATGTGATGGCTGGACGATGCATCATCGGTCCTGCAGTACCACAGTGTATGGCAAAGCACCCTGCTGCAAAATTAACAAGATCAGGGCTGGATGATTTGGGGCATTTCCCGCCAGCCTCTGCAGTGGAAAATATTGTTCCTGTCACGGGACAAAGTCCCAGGTGGGACAAGACTGCCCTTTGACTTTCTTGACTCAGGACATCCCAAAATGCCAAGATGGCGCTGAAACGAGGCAATTTCTTGCAAGCTGTGCCCAGCATACTTTCTAATTCTATCTTTCACTCTCATTCTATGCTTCTAAAACTTCATTTTAACTCTTTTAAACAATGCGTTCATGCAATTTCTTACAGGTTATTGAATGGACTTTCCTCTCATTAAGTTGATCTTTCTCTACACCCTAGCTATGACTGTAACACTACATTCGGCACTCTCTCATTTCCTCTATTATCGGTATACTTTGTCTGTATAGCGCACAAGAAACAATACTTTTCACCATTTATTAATACATGTGACAATAATAAATCAAATCAAATCAAAATGCTTTTGAAGCATATTATAATGGAGGAAACATAACAGCCACACGAAGCGCAGCAAGCTCTCCCAAACAACAATGCGCTCGTGATGACAAAATAATCAGTTTTGTGACGCAGAGATAAGCATTGGTTCTGTCACCAGTGAGGACAGTGAGAAGTCTCATAATGCCAGGTTACCGCCAGCATCTCCACATCATGGTCGTCAGGGAGAACTTCACTGCTCTTCTCTGCAATGTCACCAAGGTTAGCGAAACATTGGCACTCACCATCCCAAGATTCAAGGCCTAATGTGCAGCCATTTACTCTCTAACTCCCAGTTCCATTTAGCACTCGTGCATTGATTGGCAGTGGTCAGGATTTCATAAGAACATAAGAACATAGGAAATAGGAGCAGGAGTAGGCCATCCAGCCCTTCGAGCCTGCCCCGCCATTCAATAAGATCATGGCTGATCTGTCGTTGCTCAGTTCCACTTTCCCGCCCTCTCCCCATAACCCCTAATCCCCTCTCCTATCAAAAATCCATCAACCCGCGTCTTAAAAATATTTAGCGAGGCAGCCTCCACCACTTCAACGGGCAGGGAATTCCAGAGATTCACCACCCTTTGAGTGAAGAAGTTCCTCCTCAACTCCGTTCTAAACCGCCACCCCTTTATCTTGAGGCTGTGCCCCCTAGTCCTACTGTCTTTTTTGAGCGGGAAGAGTCTTTCCACCTCTATCCTATCCATCCCATTCATCATCTTATACGTCTCAATGAGATCTCCTCTCATTCTTCTAAACTCTAATGAGTACAAGCCCAGTTTATTCAGCCTCTCCTCATAGCTCAACCCCTTCAACTCCGGTATCAGCCTAGTAAACCTCCTCTGCACTCCCTCCAAGGCCAAAATATCTTTGCGTAGGTGCGGCGCCCAAAAATGCACACAGTACTCCAGTTGTGGCCTCACCAATGCCCTATACAGCTGCAGCAAGACCTCCCTACTTTTATATTCAATCCCCTTCGCTATGAAGGCCAGCATCCCATTCGCCTTCCTGACCACCTGCTGCACCTGCAAGCTGGGTTTTTGCGACTCATGCACAAGGACCCCGAGGTCCCTCTGCACCGTCGCCTGCTGCAGTTTTTCGCCACGTAAGTAATAGTCCTTCCTACCATTCTTCCTACCAAAGTGGACCACCTCACACTTGCCAACATTATTTATTGTTTATTATTTATTATTTATTATTTCTGTCCACCCTTGGTTGGGTCGCACTGTGACACAGTTGTTAGCACTGATGCCTCATAGTTGCAGGGACCCAGGTTCATATCCCAGCTTAGGTCACCGTCTGTGTGGAGTTTGCACCTTCTCCCCGTGTCTGGGGGAGCTTCCTCTGGGTGCTCCAGTTTCCACTCACAGTCCAAAGACATGCTGGTTAGGTGCATTGGCCACGGTGCGTTCTCCCTCAGTGTACACGAGCAAGTGCCGGAGTGTAGTGAGTAGGTTATTTTCACAGCAACTCCATTAAAATGAAAAGTGAAATTTAATTATTAGTCACAAGCAAGGCTTACATTAACACTGCAATTAATTTACTGTGAAATTCCCCTAGCCGCCACAGTCCAGCACCTGTTTGGGTCAATGCACCTAACCAGCACACCTTTCAGAATGTAGGACGACATCGGAGCACCCAGAGGAAACCCACGCAGACATGGGGAAAACATGCAGATTCTGGACAGACCATGACCCAAGCCGGGAATCGAACCCAGGACCCTGGCGCTGTGTGAAGCAGTTGTGCTAACTACTGTGCTATCATGTTTGCGCATTCTCCCTGTGGTTGCGTGGGTTTCCTCCGGGTGCTCCAGTTTCCTCCCACACCCCAAAGATGTGCTCTTAGGCTGATTGGTGTAACAAATTGTCCCTAAATTATTCTCCCCTCAATCTGGTTTCCAATGTGGGTGCCATAAGCGTAGACATGGGTCAAGGGTGGAAGAGGAAAAGCACATTGTAAAATGGCGGCGCAGGCTCGTTGGGCCGAAGGGCCTGTTTCCCGTGCTGTGTTGTTCTTTGTTCTTTATGTCACCCTCAACGTAAGCCTACTTGTGACACTAATAAATAAACTTTAAACTTGAACTTGGAAGCGGAGACAAGGACAGTAATAACAAGTATATGGCTGGAATTTATTGGTGGTTCACGCCCTGAGTCTGCTGCAAGCAAGAACAGAATTTGGCACTCAACCAAATCCCCATTCACTGTGAGTAGTGGGGAGGGGGTGGGTGGATGGTGGGGATGGGGGCGGGTGGGCAGAGAAAATCGCGGGTGTGAATGGACGGAAAATTCCGGCCTATATGCTTCAAATAAATGTATGTTTAGATTTACATTTATATGCTACTATAAATATATATTTATATGTATACATTGCCTCCAGCGGTCAATGAATCAAAAGATGCCAAGTAACAAAATGCCGCTAACAGTCCCATTTCCCAGTAAACACTGTAGTCGGTCTCTGGTAACTTAATTGTCTTTTACATGGCGTCTCGATGGAGCAATCTGCAGGGAATTCTGGCATCTTCAAAGGTGAACTATGGTACTTGCTTGAGGCAAGTGGCTGGTGAATTTAGATAAGAGATACCAGTTACTAAAATAGCAATCCACATCCGTGACATCAAGGAAACACACGAACAACCCAAAGTTGACTGTAGCCTCGGGCAATTGCTTCCATTTGTTGCATATAAATTGCAATTTTTTTCCTTCTTAAAATGCTTAATATGTGTAGAATGTGGTAAATATGTTATCCAGGAATAGTAGACAGCAGAATATTTTTGATGTAAGAATCCAGTGAACAGTTGAGACTGGGTCACTGAATATATTAAAGGCAGAGTTGGATAGATTTTTGACTGACAAGTTACAAATTATGGGGAGGGGGTGTGGGTGTGGAATAAAGGCATGAATGTGGAGTTAATATCAAATTGGTTCAGCCATGATATTACTGAATGGCAGCGGAACAACCTCGAGGGGCCAAATAGCCTGCTGCTATTTCTGATGTTCTAATGAGAAGGATCTAGCCCCATAGGTTTGGGTGGGACAGAGGTTAGCCTTGTTGCCTCACAGCACCAGGGACCCAGGTTCAATTCTTGCCACGGTCTGTGCAGAGTTTGTATGTTCTCCCCACATCTGCATGGATTTTCTCCAGGTGTTCTGGTTTCCTCCCACAGTCTGAGAAACGAGCTGTTTAGGTGCATTGTTCGTGCTAAATTCTCCCTCAATGTAGCCGAACAGGAGCCAGAGTGTGGCAACTAGGGGATTTTCGCAATACCTTCATTGCAGTGTTAATGTAAGCCTTCTTTGACTGATAAATAAACTTTAAAGCTTTCATGTTGGACGCCAGCAAATAGTGATTGCGCAAGGAGGGAATATGAGATGAAACAAGGTGTCATAAGAACATAAGAATTTGGAGCAGGAGTAAGCTAACTGGCCATTTGAGTCTGATCCGCCATTCAGTAAGATCATGGCTGATCTTTTTGCGGACTCATCTCCACTTAACTGCCCCCCTCACCATAATCCTTAATTCCTTTACTGTTCAAAAATTTATCTATCCTTGCCTTAAAAACATTCAATGCGGTAGCCTCAACTGCTTCACTGGGCAGGGAATTCCATAGATTCACAACCCTTTGTGTGACGAAGTTCCTCCTCAACTCAGTCCTAAATCTGCTCCTCCTTATTTTGGGGCCATGCCTCCTAGTTCTAGTCTCACCCGCCAGTGGGAACAACCTCCCTGCTTCTATTCCCTTCATCATCTTACATGTCTCTAAAAGATCTGCTATTAGTCGTGCGAATGGAATGTGTGCTTCACTATAAGGTGGAAGAATAGACTGAGTGGAGCAAGATGGTCTACATTGGTGATGTTCAGCGGTAATAAAACAATCTGGGTGAGAGGGAAGGTAAAGGATGTCGAATGCTAAAACTTCAATCCAAAGAGATAGATGTTTTATTATTGCCCTGCCGCAATCTAAGATGACATTACACACAGCTGCCAGGCCGTGCTACCTTGTCAGAGATGGTGGACTTTGGAGGAGATATTGGGCTGGATTGCTGGTTCCCAAACATAAGAACATAAGAAATAGGAGCAGGAGAAGACCATCCAGCCCTTCGAGCCTGCCCCGCCATTCAATAAGATCATGGCTGATCTGTCGCTGCTCAGTTCCACTTTCCCGCTTTCTCCCCATAACCCTTAATCCCCTCTCTTATCAAAAACCCATCAACCCGCGTCTTAAAAATATTTAGCGAGGCAGCCTCCACCACTTCAACGGGCAGAGAATTCCAGAGATTCACCACCCTTTGAGTGAAGAAGTTCCTCCTCAACTCCGTTCTAAACCACCCCCCCTTTATCTTGAGGCTGTGCCCCCTAGTCCTACTGTCTTTTTTGAGCGGGAAGAGCCTCTCCACCTCTATCCTATCCATCCCATTCATCATCTTATACGTCTCAATGAGATCTCCCCTCATTCTTCTAAACTCTAACGAGTACAAGCCCAGTTTATTCAGCCTCTCCTCATAGCTCAACCCCCTCAACTCCGGTATCAGCCTAGTAAACCTCCTCTGCACTCCCTCCAAGGCCAAAATATCTTTGCGCAGGTGCGGCGCCCAAAACTGCACACAGTACTCCAGCTGCGGCCTCACCAATGCCCTATACAACTGCAGCAAGACCTCCCTACTTTTATATTCAATCCCCCTCGCTATGAAGGCCAGCATCCCATTCGCCTTCCTGACCACCTGCTGCACCTGCAAGCTGGGTTTTTGCGACTCATGCACAAGGACCCCGAGGTCCCTCTGCACCGTCGCCTGCTGCAGTTTTTCGCCCCGTAAGTAATAGTCCTTCCTACCATTCTTCCTACCAAAGTGGACCACCTCGCACTTGCCAATATTAAATTCCATTTGCCATTTCCTGGCCCATTCGGCCAGCCTATCTAGATCCTTCTGCAGACTCTCCACACCCTCCGCACAATTTGCCGTTCCCCCAATCTTGGTGTCATCAGCAAATTTCGACACCCTACACTCGGTTCCCTCCTCCAGATCATCTATATAAATGGTAAAAAGTTGAGGCCCCAGCACCGACCCCTGGGGCACTCTAAACCTGATCAACTTTAAAGGTTGCCCTGTAACTATCATGTGTTGCCTTCAAAGGATACTCTCCCACTCTTGCCGTCTGCCACTACCGAGTGTATTATGGCAAAGGAGCAAGTCAAGGGCTTCAAGTGAGTGGTGATTAGCCACATCAGGGGCCCCACAGACTGCATGAGCTGCTGGCCACTTTACCCATCCCATCAGCAGCTCCCATATTATGGAAAATGAGTTGTTTGAAGTCACAGGCTGGCTTGCATTAACACTGCAATTAAATTACTCTGAAAATCCCTGAGTCGCAACATTGCAGTACCTGTTTGAACCATAGAGCCCTACAGTGCAGAAAGAGGCCCTTCGGCCCATCGAGTCTGCACCGACCACAACCCCACCCAGCTCCACCCCCGTATCCCTACATATTTTACCCGCTAATCCCTCTAACCTAAGCATCTCAGCACACTAGGGGCAATTTTAGCATGGCCAAACAGCCTAACCTGCACATCTTTGGACTGTGGAAGGAAACCGGAGCACCCGGAGGAAACCCACGCAGATACGGGGAGAAGGTGCGGACTCCTCACAGTCAGTGACCCCAGTGGGAATCGAACCCGGCTCCCTGATGCTGTGGCACTGTGTGGGGATTGTACTGGAAGGTGGTGAGCTTGCCAGCCGACATACATAACATGCCACCCTTCCCCTGCTTTCTACGTGTCTGGAGGGAGGAGCCCATTAAGTTAAAGCCCTGTTTCCTCTGATGAGTGCTTCAGGTAGATAGTAAATATCCCACTATTCAAAGGAAGGCGGGCAGATCTCAGGCAAAAAATAGATCCAACATTAATTTATCACAATTCTTCGCTGCTGTTCTGGGATTCTGCATGGTTTGTGTGTAAAAGTTTGTCATATCTGCTTTCAACAGCATGCCTTTATCTCACACCTTGAGGTAGTAAAATGCCCCAGTGCCTCACAGGAATGTGATCAGACAAAACTTAACATTGAAACATGGATGAATTTTTAGCTCAGGTGGAGGGAGATTCTAATGAGAATCTGAGAGAGAGGCTGAACTCCAGAACTCGACGGCTGGACCTTTGATAGTGCAATTACCTAAAGACGGGGTGGAAAAAAATTACAAAACAAAAATAATTGCACATCAAAGTAATTCCCAGTAAGTAAGACTCTTTGGGTGAGATTTTCCAGCTGTGCTCACCCCAACGCCGGAAAATCCCACCTGAGGGCAACAGACCTCCGTGTGGTCTGTGTCCTACTCATGGCAGGTAGGACAGGAATATTCCACCTTTCGTAATATTTCTGAGAGGTACCGTGACGGAGAATTTTTTAGATTGCTGGTAGATGGATTAATTCTGACTCTTGCAGCAGACTTGATTCTTACTTATTCTGAACTAGCCAGCGTCTGTTAGGGTACGGGGTGTGGTGGGGGAGGCAGGGGGAGGGGTGGCGGGGCAGGAGGGGGAGGAGAGGATGTCAACTCCCAATGATTTCACTCTGATAGAGGGGCTGGAAGGGAATCAACCCCACGTGATTGACTCCCTGTGTTCATTGTCTCAGAGAACATTGGGCTGATTTTTGATTTGATTTGATTTATTATTGTCGCATATGCTAGTATACAGTGAAAAATACTGTTTCTTGCGTGCTGCACAGAGAACACATACCGTTCATAGAGAAGGAAACAAGAGAGTGCAGAATGTAGTGTTACAATCATTGCTAGAGAAATATCAACTTCATGCAAGGTGGGTCCATTAAAAAGTCTGATGGCAGCAGGAAAGAAGGTGTTCTTGAGTCGTGACCTCAGACTTTTGCATCTTTTTCTCGAAGGAAGAAGGTGGAAGAAAGAATGCCTGGAGTGCGTGGGGTCTTTAATTGCGCTGGCTGCTTTGCAGAGGCAGTGGGAAGTGTAGACAGAGTCAATGTATGGGAAGCTGGTTTGCTTGATGGATTGGGCTACATTCGCAATCTTTTGTAGTTCCTTGCAGTCTTGGGCAGAGCAGGAGCCATACCAAACTGTGATACAACCAGAAATAATGTTTTCTATTGTGCATCTGTGAAAGTTGGTGAGAGTCGTAGCTGACATGTCAAATTTCCTTCACCTTCTGAGAAAGTAGAGGCATTGGTGTGCTGTCTTAACTATAGTGTCGGCATAGGGGGGAGCAGGACAGGTTGTTGGTGACCTGGACACCTAAAAACTTGAAGCTCTCGACCCTTTTTACTTCACCCCCCATTGATGTAGACAGGGGCATGCCCTCCTTTACACTTCCTGAAGTCAATGACAATCTGAGCTCAAATCCACTGTCACCCGTTTAGTCGTCTGATGGTACTTGCTGAACTGACATTTGCAGAACGATCTTTTACGAGACTGACAGGTACAAGAAGATGTTCAGTCCAGGAGAAGAAAATTGTATCAAGAAGTGAAACAGGCACAGGTTAATGTTCGTGTCAGCAGGTGATATTGACAATTTGAATTTGCCTGTGGCCTCTGGAAATTTTGCTTCCATCAATGATGCAATTGCTCGGAACAACTGTTTAAATTCTTTCACAGAATGAGGTCATTGCTGGAAAGGCCAGAGTTTATTGACCATCTCTAATTGGTCTTGGTGAGTTACCTTCCTGAACCGCTGCAGTCCATGTGGTGAGTTTACATCATTGGGCTGTTAGGGAGGGAATTCCAGAATTTAGACCAAGTGACAGTGAAGGAACAGCCTAATTATGACCGTAACACTGCATTCAGCACCCTCTCCTTTCCTTCTCTATGAACGGTATGCTTTGTCTGTATAGTGCGCAAGAAACAATACTTTTCACTGTATACTAATATATGTGACAATTACAAATCAAAGCAAATCAAATCAAAATCAGAAGTCAGAATGGTGTGTGGTTTTGAGGGAAACTTGATTTGATTTGATTTATTATTGTCACATGTATTAGTACACAGTGAAAAGTATTGTTTCTTGTGCGGTATACAGACAAAGCATACTGTTCATAGAGAAGGAAACGTAGAATGTAGTGTTGCGGTCATAACTAGGGTGTAGAGAAAGATCAACTTAATGCAAGGTAAGTCCATTCAAAAGCCTGACAGCAGCAGGGAAGGAGCTGTTCTTGAGTCAGTTGGTATGTGACCTCAGACTTTTGTATCTTTTTCCCGACGGAAGAAGGTGAAAGAGAGATTGTCCAGGGTGCGTGGGGTCCTTAATTATACTGGCTGCTTTGCCAAGGCTGCGGGAAGTGTAGACAGAGTCAATGGATGGGAGGCTGGTGTTCCCTTGTATCTGTTACCCTTGTCCTTCTACTCAGTGGTCCAGGTCAGGGGTTAGGAAATTGCTGTTGAAGAAGTCTCAGCGAGTTGCTGCAGTGCATCCTGTAGCTGGTACAGAATGCTGCTAAGGAATGCTATAGCTGGTGGCTAGGTCACTGATCAGATGCTGTTGCTTTTTCCTGGATGGTGCAGGTGCTGTTGGAGATGTACTCCTTCAGGCAAGTGGAGAGTATTCCATCACATTCCTGAGTAGTGTTTTGTAGATAGCAGACAGGCAGATTTTTCAATCACCACAATATTGATTTGGCTTATCCACTTAAGTTTCTGGTCAACGTCCTGCAATATCTTACTTAAAGTTTATTTATTTATCAGTCACAAGCAGGCTTACATTAACACTGCAGTGAAGTTACCGTGAAAATCCCTTAGTCGCCACACTCCGGCACCTGTTCGGGTACACTGAAGGAGAATTTAGCATAGTCAATGCGCCTAACCGGCATTTTTTTTTTGGCTGTGGGAGGAAACCGGAGCTCCTGGAGGAAACCCACACAGACATGGGGGGAACATGCAAACTCCACAAACACAGTGATCCAAATCAGGAATCGAACCCATGCCCCTGGCACTGTGAGGCAGCAGTGCCAAACACTGTGCCACGGCGCCGTAAAATAGCCAACAGAAGATCAATTACTTGAAAACAAAACAAACCAGAAAAGGACCAAGCCTCCAGCGAAAAATCAGAAGATGGGTCAAGAATGTGGTCTGACAGTCCCACATATTCAACAATAAGGCTGTGAACAGTCATTACTGTTTCATCAACAATTAAAATTAAATGTCAAATTAACAGCAAGGGGATAGCACTTTGTCAAATCTTTTAGAACACTTTAGAGGGCTTTGTCTGACAGCCATGGATTATGCTCTTGCCTCTGGGTCAGAAAGTCGTGGTTTTCAATTCCTACTCCAGAGGTTTGAGCACATAATCTAACTTGGCCGTACTGAGAAAGTGCTGCACCGTCACAAGGATGAGATGTTAAAGAAAGGCCCATTCTCAGGAGGCTAAGGAAATTCGTCATGTCCACTACAACTCTCACCAATTTTTACAGTTACACCATAGAAAGCATTCTTTCTGCTTGTGTCACAACTTGGTATGTCTCTTGCTCTGCCTAAGACCACAAGAAGCTACAAAGGTTGTGAATGTAGCCCAATCCATCACGCAAACCAACCTCCCACCTATTGACTCTGTCTATACTTCCTGCTGCCTTAGAAAAACAGCCAACATTATCAAGAATCCCTGGACATTCTCTCTTGCATTTTCTTCTGTTAGGAGGAAGATACAAAAATCTGAGCTCACAGACCAACCAGCTCAACTAGACTTTTGAATGAACTTATTAAGTTGATTTGTCTCTACATTCTAGGTATGACTGTAACACTACATTATGCATTCTCTCCTTTCCTCCTCCCCTATTGAGTCGATGGACGGTATGTTTTATCTGCATAGCGCACAAGAAACAAAGCTGTATCTCAACACATGTGACATTAATAAATCAAATCAGATCAAATCATGTGTCCTCACAACTACCAATAAAAATTCCATGGTTCTAGTTGGAAGGAAAGTTGGGTTGAGAGCCCTGACCATTGTGTTTAATGTCTCGGACATATGCAGAGACGACACACACCAGCCTCCATGCGTGAAAGGGAATTTACTAAAAATGCTTTTAAAATGCCTCAGTCACAAGCTTCCAGCTTGTTTTCAGATCCGCTGTAACCACCACACCACGGGCTTGAATAATAATACACAGAACATAAAACACTCAACATATAAACAAACACTGAACAACTGAATAACTGAACACAAATCTAACCAACAGGTAAAAGCAAATTGCTGCGGATGCTGGAACATAAGAACATAAAAAATAGGAACAGGAGTAGGCCATCTAGCCCTTCGAGCCTGCCCCGCCATTCAATAAGATCATGGCTGATCTGATAGTGGCTCAGTTCCACTTACCCACCTGCTCCCCATAACACTTAATTCCCTTATCGATCAGAAATCTCTCTACCCGTGACTTAAACACATTTAACGAGGTAGCCTCCACTGCTTCAATGGGCAGAGAATTCCAGGGATTCACTGCCCTCTGAGAGAAGAAGTTCCTCCTCAATTTTGTTCTAAACTGACTCCCCCTTATTTTGAGGCTGTGCCCTCTAGTTCTTGTTTCCTTTCTAAGTGGAAAGAATCTTTCTGCCTCTACCCTATCTAGTCTCTCCAGTGCCTTACATGTCTCTATAAGATCACCCTCAGCCTTCTAAACTCCAACGAGTACAGGCCCAATCTATTCAATCTCTCCTCATAAGCTAACCCCGTCATCTCCGGTATCAACCTGGTGAACCTTCTCTGT